>NC_138549.1:44816837-46266837 GCF_964273705.1 Natrix helvetica | reverse complement strand
AGTCACTTCCAGTTTGCTCGGAGGGTGGTTTTAAACGTTCCAAAGGCTTCAGGGAAGCCTCCGGACGTTCCCTGAAGCCTCCGGAGGGCCTCCGGGGGGGGCGGGGGAGGCTCTTTTCGCCCTCCCCAGGCTCCTATAAAGCCTCTGGAGCCGGCCCCCCCCCGAAAAAAAGCATGTAAAAATGGGGGGGGGGTGCGTTGTGTGTGCATGCGCACTGGGGGATCACGCATTGCATTATGGGTGCGGCACGCCTGCACACGACCCCCCCGCGCTCCCCCCACTTGTGGCACGCGAGCCAAAAAAGGTTCGCCATCGCTGCTCTAGGTTATTTTTATTTTTTGCAGATCTATTCCTTGTTTTCCTTTTTTAGCAATAGCAATAGCGCTTAGACTTATATACTGTTTCACAGTGCTTTACAGTCCCCTCTTTTTCTTGCATATATGATACAGTAATCCAAATAACTGAGCAGAGCTGCAATTTTCTAAAATTAATTAGCAATAGACAAGCAAGGGGTCGTATCTATTTCAAAGACAGCAATTGCCTTCCCGGAAAGTTCTCTATTGAGAAAATGTTGTGTACTTGCAAGATTATATAACTACAAGGGGATTGCATTTTCTAATAATCCCCTGAAGAAGAAATGGGAAAAAACACTTTCCCAATTATCGAACTTTGCTTTTAATATTTCATAGGCAATATAAACGAAGTCAGAGAATTGTTGGTGAAGGCTGGGGAGGGAATCACCCTGAGGCTCAACTTTCATGCCTTCAAAAGACCTGATGGCTTATGGCCACAACAGGAGCTACAGAAGAGAAGTAATGCAAATAGAATAACCTAAACAAGCAGTTTACTCTTTCAATAAAGGAAAACCTGATCCCAGTGTTGTCCTCTTCATTTTGCAGCTCCAAAAATGCAAAAAAACCAAAACAAATAAAAAACATCAGTCAGCTCATTTTGCTTGAGTTGATTCCTTTAATGTCTTTGTATGGGCTCTAACCCACTGTTTTAAACATAAAAGAAGAGTATAATATCCTTCATCATATTCTGAAAATGCCTAGATTTTTAAAAATCTGTGAAAAATATTGGAATATTATACTACTGTTCTTCAACTTACCTGAGCATTCAAAACCATTGCCTCTATAGCCCAGTTTACATTTACACTTGAAGGAACCTTGAATGTTCAGGCATTCTGCATGTAAATTACATTTTGGTGTACTTGCTATACATTCATTTATATCTAAAAAGGGAAATGTTAAGTAAAATGTATTACTGAAGTTGGAAAATAAAGCAGTTTCTTTACACTGTGAAAAGATACAGCTACGGTCATTCTTGTGCACAGATATGAAATGTTAACTGAATACATCAGTTAAAGATGTATCAGTTTTCCCATAATACAGGCAGAAGCAAATGTAATCCTTACCTACACAGTCATATCTGCCATTCAAGTGTTTCAGTTTATATCCAATCTGGCATTTGCAATAAAAACTTCCAAATGTGTTGATACATCTTCGATTGAAAGAGCAAACTGCTCTGCCAGTGGCACATTCATCAATATCTATGGCATGAAGATGAAATCTTGTGAGATCAGGCAATCAGCAAACACAAGTCTAATTGTCATGGTTATTTACGGTACCAAGTTAATTATTTATTTATTTATTTACTGTACCTACAGCATTAGATTGTCAGGGAAATCTACAAATGCTAGACACAATGCAGTTCTAACAGCCTTAATTGCGACCTTTGTTTAAAAAATAAATATCACCTTTCAGATTATTTTTTTCTTAGAAACTAACTAATTAAGTTGACTTACATAAAACGTATTTCAACCAGTATGTTTTAAAATGGAAGCCAGATTTACTTAACAACCGTGCTACTAAAGAATTGCATGATTCATTTAACAATGTGGCAAAAAAATCGTAAAATGGAACAAAAGTCACTTAACTGTCTTGCTTAGCAACAGAAATGTTGGGTTCAGTTATGGTCATAAATTGAGGACTATCTGTAGTCTGTCCTTCAATGGCATATTTACTGTTCAGCCAGTTGAACTAAATATCCACGTGGGCTTATTGTATGGGTCCTGAAAACATTCTCAAGTCATGAATTCCATATGCATCTTCCTTTTGCAGCTGCATGTTAAGGCAGCAATCCTCCAGAGCCATGCTTCCAAGCTGATGAATTTGCAGCTTGAAAATTTATGAATATCTGTAGTTTCTGATAAACTTTATTTCCTGTGTTGTCGAATTTCTCCTAGGCTCTACAAAGTCCCCAGAGTCCATTGTGCTGAGGAAGTGCCTTTCCCTCTTTAGGAAAAAAAAATTCTCCCCTCTTCTTGTATGTCTAGGTTTCACAGTTTAAGGCCCAGGCCATATGCAGCCCCTGTCAAAGCTTCAAAAACATCTCCCACCATCCTTCCATCTTGCTACCAAATCATCCATTTTAGTACAAGAAAAAGGGAACATTAAGAAATATGGAGAAATAATCATATTAACTGTATGTAATAAATGTCACAAAGAAAACTATTAACTCCAACCTTGGCTAGTTCTTTTGCAAGGATGATTCAGTAGGAAAATACAGTTCAACATGCTAAGAAAATCTTAAGAAAAACTTTAGAGGTT
The DNA here is from genome assembly GCF_964273705.1 of Natrix helvetica. NCBI lineage: Eukaryota > Metazoa > Chordata > Lepidosauria > Squamata > Natricidae > Natrix > Natrix helvetica. The sequence continues at coordinate 46,264,225 of NC_138549.1, read as the reverse complement.
TTCAAACATCCAAAGGCATCCTTGATTATACATGGGCTTTTAATAGCTTTTTCTTAAAAGGTTGATATGGGCTGGAGATAGTATTGCCAGAGGAGATACTGGCCTTTTCATTGCTTTTAAAATGTACAATTGAAGGAATAAGTATACATTACTAATGAAGATCAGTAATACTGAACTTTAAACTCCTGAGAAAGTACACAGACTTATGTCTTCCTTGGCTTTCTATGCTATGTGGGGATAGGCTGTCCCATAGCTATTTACTTTTATATTTTTTCTAATGTAGCCAACTTTCAGTACTAACAAAGTGGGCAGAAGCATATAGCTGTTCCATCCAAATACACAAAAAAATAACATCATTTTGGTTATTTATGTACAACATCAAATAACTCAGTTTTCTATATTGAAAATTATTACCTTAGTCTTTGGGTTAATTATATTAATTTTCAGATATATGCTGTCATTGCATTATCCAATCTGCATTACATTTGCTGCAAATAATTTGTATTATTAGCAATAGCATAGCATCATCTGCATTTAAAAGCTTATATATATTCGCAACACAGCCCTAATGTCACAACAAGAATTCTTTACACTGAGGTCATTATCTGTTAAGCAGAGGAAAAGAACATCACACACATACTTGTCTTATTGTGGCATCAGTATTGTACTATTCATTATACGAGACATTTGACTGGTTGATTGTGCAGCATCAAATTGTTATCAACTCCTAGCACTATATAGATATAGGAGTATAGATATTTTTCATAACACAATCTGTCCCTAACCTAGTCTTTCAGGTCTTTCAATTTTACATGTTTGTCATGTATTCTTATCAATAGACATGATTAAATCATTTTCTAAGCAGAAATTCATCTGTTATAATTTTCACTCATTTGGTAACCAAAAGCCTAGCCACATTTTTATGAATTCTCTTATCATTCCCACCCATCTATTTATCTCATTTAAGTAATTTCCCCCTCAAAGCCCATTTCTGTTACTTCTGTTATCACCATTCACTGGAATGCAATATACACTATTATCATGGTACATATGCCGATTATCCAAAATACATACTGTAACAGCTTGCTCTATGCTGATGATATGATTTTATTATCGTATTCACAAGTAGGATTATGTAGGCTATTAAGAAGGTTCAGCTTTTATTCCCTGGATAACTCCCTAACCATTAGTAAATCTAAATAAAAAATGATGGTGTTTGGAAAACATAGATAGCAATTAGACGGTGAACCAATTGGACAGGTTAACACCTTTTGTATATTTAGATGTAACTTTTTCCAAGACTGGATCTTGGGTTTGCCATCAACAGAGTACACTTAGAGCAAAAGCTCATTTGAATTTACTGCTTAAACTAAAGAATTATAGTTACCCAGGGTCCCTAGCCCCATTAATTAAAGTCTACCTCTATGCTCTTGTATGGAGAAGTTTGGGGTCTACACTCAACCACAGTACTAGAACAAACACAGTTCCAGCATTTGAGATGTATTTTGAGTGAAGATCTAATAACATCTGCTCAGCAGTTAGAGCTGAATTGGGAATTCATACAATTCATGCACTATCCAAAATTAGAGCATATACCATATTTTTCGGACTATAAGATGCACCTAAACTTACTGGAAGAAAACAAGAAAAGAATAGTTTTTGGCCTCTGGGCATTGGATTTTCGCCCTCCCAGGCCCCCAGAAGCACTCTGCAGTGCTCCGCACAGCCCATTTTTGCCAAAACTGGGCCCATTTTTGGCCTGCAGAGTGCTTCTGAGGGCCGGGGAAGGTGAAAACACAAGGTGCAGTGGGCTTGGAGTCCAAAACCGGGCCCATTTTTTGTGATAATCGGCCATGCACAGCACTGTGCTTCTGGGATCCAGGGAGGGTGAAAAGGTGATGTGGGGAGGGGTCGGGAGACCAAAAACGCCCCTATTTGGTCTATAAGACGCAGGGACGTGCAGTCAGGTGAGGCAAGTGAGGCACAGCCTAACCTCTCATCATCAGGGCAGCGAGTCATTCGATGGGAAACTTGCCTTTTTGGAGGAATGACCCAGCTTGGCTCCTGCTTTCGATCTGCCGCCCAATGACCGAACGGAGAAGCGAAGAGGCAGGAGAGACAAAGCAGGAGCCAAGCCGAGTCATTCCTTCCAAGAGGCAAGTTTCCTATTGAATGACTCGCTGCCCTAGACTCGAGGCTTCAGTCCAGCCTGCAGTGCTTGCAGCCCCCGCCAGCTCCTCCAGGGACTCCCAAGCTCGGCACCAGAGAGCCGCCGCGAGAGAGGCCGGCCAGGTTGCCCGGGCAGCAGCAGAGGTTCCCTTTGTTCTTTCAGGCATGGGAAGCAGGGAGGGAGAGGCTTCCTTCGCTCCATCCGCTCCCCACCTGCGCTGCCCTCGCCCGACAAGCGTGCCCCGGATTCCGCGCAGCTCTGGCAGGCGGTGCCGTGGCCGAATCCCAGGGCGGAGGGCGGCAGGTCGCAACTGAGCATGCCTGACTGTGGAATTCTGGGAGTTGAAGTCCACAAGTCTAAAAAAATTGCTGCCTCACCAGCTATAAACCTCACCGCACGTCACTGATAAGACGCATCTACATTTTCACCCACATTTGGAGATGGGGGGAAATGTGTCTTATACTCCGAAAAATACAGTAACTACTGGCACAAAGTCAATGAAATGGAGACTGACAGACTCTCCACATTATGTCTACTAGAGCAAATAATATCACAATCACAAATCTCCTGGATCAGCAAACTAACAAATTTTGTAAGAAGTTGTGGCCTTCCTGTCTCTTGTGTAACAGGAGAATGGTTTAAAAAAAGAGCTTCCCAAAGAATTAAGGATATAGAAACACAAAATGATATAGCTATGCTTAGTAAGATGGGTAACTTGAAATGGCTCAGCAACTATAAATGTACTTTTCAAATAGACAGCTATTTGAAGTTACACCTGCGAAAACATCTTAGGGAGATATTGACATGAGCGAGATTCAAACAGCTCGACACAATGGTCAGATGTGGGAGATTCCATTCCATACCCTACAATGAACGTCTCTGCATTTGTGGAGTGGGAGAAGTAGAAGACACCTCCTATAGGCTCACATTCTATTTGATTGTTGCCTATGTAAGAGGGTGAGAGACAGATACCTTGGTCTATATACCAAACAAATGATCCATTGGGATCCCCATATCAAAACAACTTACTTTATGTGCAGCCAGAATCTGAAAATAACATTTAACACAGCACAATACTTAAGCAAAATGGTTTGGTTGAGATCTGCATATGTGGGACTGATTCGGGTAGATTGCAGGGGTGACACTATTATAATTTTATCGTATTTTATATCTCAAATTATTGTATTTTATCTGATTCCATTTTAAATTGCTTTTATCAAATTTTACTAATAATTTGTTTCTGGAACTCTGCACTTTGATATGGCCCAAGGGCTAATCAATAAATAAAGATTTAAAAAAGATACACTATTACCAGCCACAGAATTGCTTTTTATATATGCATGTTCTCATATTATTATTCTTGTAATATATTTTATTTTTTCCTTTAAATATATTGTAATGCTTTTGTTCATAATTAAATCTATACCTCCACTTCCCCTTCATCAAATTAAGATCATGACACGTGAATCAATTCTATTACCTTCTTTCCCTTCTATTAGTTCCACAGGTACCAATCATGCCTATGTTTCTTTCTTGATTTTGTTCATGTGCTTTTCCATTTCTCCTACATTTCAAGTTGCAATGTTCAACATGCCATGAACATGTAGACCACCTGGGCCCTTGGATATTTATCTGTGCTGCACATTGTAGCTTTGGTTAATCAGAGTTTTCACATAAAGTTTTTTTTAATAAGATAGAGAAGTTATAGCTTTAATTTCATTCATGTCACATGCAGCATTTTTGGCTGATAGTAAGGACAGTAATGTTATTTTGCAAATTTTGGCTAGTAGTCCACATATTCAAGCAAAGCATATTGTAGTTTTACCCCAAACATTGTCTGTATCCAAGCTCTTTAGATAATACTGTGCAAGTCAACATAATACTGCCTGCATCTCACCAGCTAAGAGCATGCAGTATGCTGACATATACTTGGGATGTGCATACTAGGGTTAATATTTATTCTAGAATTAAAAATTGCTATTTCTTCCATGAAGCACATACCAGATTTTGAGAAATGTTTGGAATAATAATATCAAGAACATTAAAATAACTAACATACCTATGCAGGTTTTTCCATTTGGTGCTAACTGAAGTCCACTTGACGGACACAAGCATCGCACATCATCTTTCACTTCTTCACAACCATATTGGCAATTCACCATGGTGCATGTTCTGGAATCTTTTAAAACATATTATCTGTCAACACTTACCTAACTAGAAAAATCTACTTTAGAAAATTATGCTTACTAAAAGAAGTGTTTTAAAGTCTGTTTAATAAAAAGACATTGGGATGCCCAAATCAGCCTCTTTGCAACTTTTAATTGCTATTTTGACTCTTGCCATTCCCATTACCAAAATGACACAAACTTTTGTTAAAGTTAGCTCACACTGATAAAGGCTTCAAAATAACTGTATTATTAATTTTAGATAGCTAGAAGGCTCTAGGCATAATACGAAATGGTGGTGGTGATCCATTAATCCTACATGGATTGTTATGTACCTGAACCACTTTATCTGATATGTACTAGAAGCACATTATCTGAATCTTACACTGAATGCTTTTTCCAGCTGTTGTTGTATATGGAGTTAGGTAAGTGTTGTGGCCCAGCAGGAGCCGTTGGAGCTGCCACCAGACTCCAACAGCGAGGGTCCCTATGAGTCGGCTCTGGAGGATGTGGTGGACCCTGGACAGGGTTCCGACTGAGCAGGGATCAGAGAGGCTGGTTGGCCACCAGGAGGCGCCTGAGGCATGGAGCAGTGGTGAAAGCCAAAGGGTGTGTGCTCCTGATGTCATGCCTTGGAGCAGTGGGGAGGAGACAAGAGACAGTGAGTCAGACATCAGCAGTGAGTTGTTGTTGGATGCTTGTTACCGACGAGCTATTAGGCGTCAGGAACAATTCCGCAGTTACAGGAGGTAATTGCACTCGGCTGATGGTAATTAGACTCCTCTCCAGACTATAAAAGGACTGCTTGTGCACACACCTTTTGCAGAAGTCAATGCATGAACTAATGTGGGAGAACAATCTTGTGAGCATGGCAGGCTGGATTGCTGCCAATGCTTATCAGTGCCGAGTTGCTGCTGAAGCTTATTTGTGTTGGATTGCTGCCAGGGACCTGTCTGTCTGTAAATAAATCCGGTAACTTATCTTTGGCTCGGAGTGTGTGTTGGTGGGGAACGAGGGGAGTCAGAACAGGTAAGAAAGATAGGATACTTATTTTTTGGTCATGCTATCAGATGCACAAAGCACTCCATCTAGAAAACTGCTGCAGGTTGATTTTGATTTGTTTTTATAGTGTCACATGAATACCCCTTTGATGGCATGGTTGTGCCCTGGTTAGAATGCAGTTTTGCAGGCTGACTGCTTACTGTCAGGAGTTTGAGCCTGACTAGCTGAAGGTGGACTCAGCCTTCCATCGTTCCGAGTTTGGTAAAATGAAGACCTAGATTGTTGGGGGCAATATGCTGACTCTGTAAACCGCTTAAAGCACTGTGAAGCGGTATATAAATCTAAGTGCTATTGCTACTGCTATTATATTAGATTTTTCTGTTGTGTTTGAAAGCTATTTTTAGTCATCCCTTTATTTGCCATACTGAATTTATTGATCTACATAACTGCTGCTTCTATGATTTCTCAAGTTTAACTCTGAATTAGATACACTGATGTAAATAATTTAATAGGTATGTACAATTTCCATGTTTCCATTTCCAATTTTTTACATTGCAGCCACTCAATATGTTTTTAGATAGAATTGGGTATCATAATATTCCCTTGTTGCCCTGGCAACACATCTCTCAGTATACTTTTTTTCCTGCATGCCTTTGAAAGCCCACCTGACATTTCATCCTGCAGCGTTTTGTTTCATTTTTCTTTTAGATCCATGAGGAAAAAAAACAACTAAGAAAAGTAAAAGTAAAATTACTAATAAAAACTTGTTAGTATCACAAATAATTTAGTGATCATTTCCCTGGCTTACATTTCATTTTCAACATTTACTGAAAGCCAACAATTGGTTCAAACTTTGTGCTTTACCCCTTCCTAATTTTTCTCGATTCTACTATAAAGGTACAATACAAATGTAAAGTGGAAAAAAATGGCAAGATCAAATATTTAAAAATATGTTCAAAACCACACATTTGTTTTTTCCTTCTCTCAAGCTGACAGGAAATTCTTTGAAGACAGCTAAAATGACTGATTTAGCATAGCATGGTTTTTCTATATGCAGTGGAAAATGAGCAGAACTGAAGAAATAAGTCCATGGTTTGCCTCCTAAAGGTGCAAATTAAATAACTTGTAACATCACCAACACTGCCATCACAATAATTTCCATATAATATCTACAACATAGATTTAACCCCCAAATCTCAAGTTAATATTGACACTTACTGGCACAGGTTCCATCTGGCATGAGCATGTACCCATTTAAACAATAGCATTTGTAGCTTCCATGAGTGTTCATGCATCTGTGTTCGCAAACATGTGGCTTTAATCCACATTCATTGATATCTGCAAAAATAATTAGAATAATTGAATTTGGACATTTATGGAGGGAAATACCATTGCAACGTACTCTGCATAGGGCTGCCCTTGAAGAGCATCTGGAAGCTCCAGTTGGTGCAAAATGCAGTGGCCCCCATGGTTTTATGCAGACCCCAGTGTGCACATGTATCATCTCTCCTGCAGGAGCTGCATTGGCTGCTGATTTGCTTCTGGGTACAATTCAAGGTGTTGATGGTCACCTTTAAAGCCCTTTGTGGTTATCTAGGGACCGCCTCTTGCCGGTTACATCTACCTGACCCATCAGAGCGGGAAGGAAGGCAGGGAATATTGTGGGTCCCATCCCTTAGGGCCATGATGGCGAATCTATGGCACGCATGCCACAGGTGGCACGCAGAGCCATATTTGCTGGCACACAAGCCATCAGCTCTGGCGTGCATACAGGCATCGGCCAACTGATTTCTGGTCTTCCGGAGGGCCAGGGGAGGCCGTTTCACTCTCACCAGACCTCAGGAAAGCCTCTGGAGCCTGGGGAGGGTGGAAAATGGGCCCAATGGGCCAATTGGAAGTTTGGAAACCATCCATTTCCGGCTACCAGAGGGCCTCTGGGGGGCCGGGGGAAGCTGTTTTCGCCCTTCCCGGGCTTCAGGAAAGCCTCCTGAGCCTCAGGAGGATGAAAACTCCCCCCCCCATGGGGAGGGTGTCATGCCCGCATGCTTGGGGCTGGGGTTGTGTGTGCATGCGCAGGTAGGGATGGTGCACTGAATTGCAGGTGTGGGCATGCACACACGATAGTGCACGCACACATAATTTTGGCACGCCTTTACAAAAAGATTCGCCATCACTGCCTTAGGGAGCCCGGTGGGACCCAGATGAAGGGGCTGCTTCTGCTAGCGGGCCTGGGGAACCCAGAGTAGGATGGAGCCCATTAAATGGTTTGTGTGAGGTGCTGTCGCTGAGGAGCGGGGAAAGGTGTGATTTTAGTATATTTATTATATGACTTTTATTAGTTTTATTGTTTTTATATGGGTTTTTATACTCTGTAAGCCACCTTGACTCACCATGTGTGAATAGGTAGCAATATAAATTCTCTAAATAAATAAATAAACAAACAAACATTGGGTTGTGATTCATGACTTAAATTTGTATTAGAAAATATTACTAATATGCTTATTATTACAAACAGGCTAGTATATTCAGGAAATATATTAAAAATGAAATCAAGGAATAATTTCTTTTCAATAGTATGCTAAATATCTTGATTTAAATAGTAAGCTTGGTGATCTTGATTTAAAACACCCATTTGCATTAATAAAATGTCACTGCAGGAGTCTTGTATTTGACTGAACAATTTGCAGAGAGATTCAGCCAAAGCTATGGATGTGCTTATCAATCTCTTCTTCCATACTCAATGGAATGGAAGATACCCTGCCATAGTCAATGGAATAGATCTTAAACATAATGCTGTTTTAAAGATCCATCTTTAAATCCAAGTATTTCTAGACCACCCTTTATGGATGCTATGCAATTCACAGCAGAGCAAAAATAAAGGCAAAGGCAAAAATTGTGAGCCAAAAGAAGATTGCACATACATGAATGAAAGTGCCTGCAATCAGCATAATATCTTCTCCCCACCACTACCCACTGCCTCTCATAAAAACGTCATGGAAGAGAGGATTGAATTGGAAACAAGGAAGAACATACAGTCCCATATTTCCTTGCAACTACTTGAAAACAATCAGAAAAACTTTGGGAAATAGTGAGTTTGTTGCTGCTTTTATTACTTGTGAATCTGTTATCCATAAACAGTTTGTCAGGATTTTTGAGGAAAGGAATGCAATCTGTTACATTAATTAATTCCCAATGCAGTCATTCCCCAATGCTATGGATCCTGTTAGGAATTTAGCTGGAATAGGATCTATGACATCAACCTCTGTGTCTATGCCAGAAGAGCTCATGAAGCATACAGTGTCATGTCAAAAACAATATTAGCTACACCAAGATTTCTTAATATATAACTACCTTATTTTTGACATGGAATAGATACAATGAATGTCTCTGATGTAATGTATCTGCTAGAGTCACAGGAGCCAAAGTCATTATAGAAAGCTCAGATTTTAAATAGCAGAATTCTAGAAATGACAATCTCATATAGTAAAAGAAGAACCATCTAACCACTGAAAAAACTTTGCTTTAGTGCTGTGCTCTGGTGCAGCATAACAACAGAAAGCTTCCATATGGCTGAACCAAGAATATTTGAAAAAGAAAGAATACATGCAACAATAAAAGACTTGTGCCAACAAAAGTGCCCAGGAAGCTTTCAGCTGTTGCTGATGGGGGAATGACATTGTTGGAGATAGGCATTATTCATTTATTTATTTATTATTAGCGTTTATATACCGCCCCCTCTCCCGAAAGGGACTCGGGGCGGTGTACAGTCCGTATTAAAATACAACAGATTAAAACGTAGAAATAACTATATAAATACATGTATAAGAGGAGGGTAAAAAATGCCAAACTGTACAGCTAATAAATAAATCAATACAAAAGTTTAAAATATCAAGTTAAATTTAAAACAATATCCCCCTACAAACCAGTAAGAATGTGTATGCCAGGAGGTAGACGTTAAAATTATGCCAAACCAGCCAGTCGGAACAGGTGTGTCTTCAGTTTCTGTCGGAAGGAGCGGAGGTCAGTAGTGGTTCTAATATCGGGGGGGGGAGGTCATTCCAGAGGGTTGGGCCCATCACAGAGAAGGCCCTACTCCTTGGTGTCGCCCGTTGGCATTGCCTCGTGGACGGCACCAGGAGAAGGCCCTCCCTGTGAGAGCGGATTGGCCGCAGGGATGTATGTGGGAGGATGCGATCCCGCAGGTAACTAGGCCCTATGCCATGGAGCGCTTTAAAGATGGTGATCAGAACCTTGAAACGCACCCGAAAGACCACAGGTAGCCAGTGCAGCTCGCGCAGGAGAGGTGTTACGTGGGAGTACCTAGTACTCCCCATGACTACCCGCGCGGCTGCGTTCTGGACTAGCTGCAGTCTTCGGGCGCGTCCCAAGGGAAGCCCCATGTAGAGAGCGTTACAGTAGTCCAGGCGAGACGTCACCAGTGCATGAGTGACTGTGCGTAGGGCATCACGGTCCAGAAGGGGGCGCAATTGGCGCACCAGGCAAACCTGGTGGAACGCCCCCCTTGCCACGGCTGCCACATGATCATCCATTGACAGCCGGGCGTCTAGGAGGACGCCCAAATTGCGCGCCCGTTCCACAGGGGGCAATTGTTCGCCCCCTATGGCCAGTGATGGAATCAACTGGCTGAACCGAGGCGCCGGTAGCCACAGCCACTCAGTCTTGGAGGGGTTGAGTTTGAGTCTGTTGTCCCCCATCCAGACCCCGACGGCTTCCAAACACCGGGACATCACTTTGACAGCCTCGTTGGGGTGGCTTGGGGTTGAGATGTACAACTGAGTATCATCAGCGTACAGATGGTACTCAACCCCAAAACCACGGATGATCTCACCCAGCGGCTTCACGTATGCGTTGAACAGATAGGAGGAAGATATCTCTGCAAGATAGGAGGAATATGTTTTGTATAGTCCTTTGGGCCAAGTTAAAGATACAATTTAATTTCTTCATAACCTACACACTTTTCTGTATGAGTAATGCAAACATTCTTCAAAATGAGATGTTTCTCATTTAATCATTCTGTTTTGTTGGTCATTGACTGAATAAAAAGTATTGCTTTGTACTGTTTTCTCCATGGAATGAAGGATCAGGATAATGGTGTATCCCATTTGAAATTTTTCCAATCATTAGAAGGTGGTCCAGTTTGCTTGCATAGAAAATGAAACCACACAATATATAATATTTTGCTTTCTGAATGGCTAGCCACATAAATTGTAGATTAAGATACTAAATATCAAAGTGAAAACTGAAGTGAAAATAGTTTGGAAGAATAAGTGCTAAACCTGGAAATAACAAACAGTTGGGTTGGGATCTTTTCCTCACTGTTTTCCTAACAACAATGAGCATCTCAATGCATTCAAGCTGAATGCTATTGTGTTATCTAAGAATCATTAAAAATAGTACACTATTATTATCTAATAGTGTTACATATATTTTATATTATCACATCTACAATTATTCTTCCACACTGACTTATTCAATTTAGTCAGTCATTTGATTAGAATTTTTAATGAAATATTAGGTAAGCTATGCAATATTTCTAAGTAAAATGATATAGAATTCAGTAGACAAGAAACTCATGATGAAAGGAATTCAGAAGCTCTCTTTGCATTTCACCTTTTTTTTTACTATAATGCCTCATCCTAAATAGTTGAAATAGAAGTAGAAAGGCTATATTGGTCGAAAAGATATTGTTTACAAGAAAAAACATCAGTTTACCTTGGTTGCAGGTTTTCCCTGTGTATCCAGGGTAACATTTACATGTATCTGGCAAAACACATTCACCATATTTGCATCCATCTACACAGATAGCTGTGAAAGGAATGCAAGAAAAAAAATGAAACAGACAGAAACTGAATAAACTTAAGATAATTTCTAGGGATTTGGATATAGTAGCACTAAAGTAAATGAGGAAAATGGGCATATCCTGGCTTCGGAAATCCTTTCCAATGCATTAATAATTGTTCTGCTCTGAATCATGTGACCAGAAGGAAACATTTTTTCCAAGTGCAGCAATCAGCAATATTCTAAGCTAGTGTTTTTCAAGATGTGTGGATTTCAATTCTTAAAATTCTGGGAACTGAAGTCCACACACCTGACATTATCAAGGTTGAAAAACACTGTTCTAAGCTGTTGCCCACTGCCTATCCCATTGAAACATAATGGGTTTTTTTCTTTTTCCCTCCTGCAGCTTCCAACTGAATTCAACTCAATTTCAAACATAATCTTGCTTTTGCAGGATTATTTCCCAGTACGAAGTTTGGCCCATTTTGCATTTTGTTTTTGGAAAATCATCCTGCTGATAAAGGACATGTAGGCAGAATCTGAAGTCTCTTTGTGAAATTAATTTCAAATATTCTATAAAGTTTGAAAGAATATAATGGATTATTGTAGAAAAGTAAAAAGTTGGAGCTTGAAATGTCCACTTTGATTGAAATAAAAAAATCTCTACACTGACTAAAGATCAGCATGAATGGTAGAAATATGTTGACATATTTTTGCATATTCCAATATATCAACAGTAAATAGGAAACATAACAGAACATTGTCCTGGGTTTTTATATACTAAGACAGAAGGATGCATTTCAGCAAGTTTTTCTGAAAAGAATGTTTTGCTTTTTAATGTAGATATCAAACTACTGATATTAGGACTATCTCCCTTTTTATAGACTTTCTTGTACAAATCAATTATTATTGGAGGAGGAAGACTATAAAATTAGTAAGGAATGGTAGGTACAGAGTGGCAAGAAGAAAAGATGATGAAGCTTTTGCATGGGAAGCAAAACTTCTTCTTCTTCCTCAAGGAAAAATAGCCCAGCTGTTGAAAAGGCATTATTGAGACAACTATAACCTGCATTACTGAGCATCCATAGACAAGAAGGAAAGAGTTCTGAGTTTCAGCTGCTCAACCCACCTGTTGATGTCTGGAGATACATTTTCCAGAGGAAGATTCTCTAGACATTTAGTCTCTATAGGAAATTGAAAAATATCTCTGAATCAGACTTGATTAAGCATCAGAGAACTTTAAGATATAAATTACCATGAAACAAATGATTACAATCCTCATCAAGGCTAAGTACAAGAGGAGAAATAGATAGGAATAAAATATAAACTAAGGCAAGGCACTGGCTAAAGGTGGGGATTTGATAATTCAATGCAATTTAATTTTTATTGTAGGTCTTTTCAAAATAGGTTATAATATCTTTGGCAAAAGTAAGCCTGATAATACTGCTAATTCTCAATTCATGAATTCCAATGGTTATTTTATATCCTATTTTTCTTTGCACCTGATTGTAAGGTGGGGCAAGACCATGCTATAGTAGAGGAAGTCATTCTCAGAACCCAACCATACTTTCTGGAAATTCATGAATTTACACAAGATGGAACCTGAAAACAAATGTTTCAAAAGCATTTTTGACTTTATTCCTCTCTATACAGTTCCAAGCTTCTGATTCTCTCATAATATCTTCCGAGGTCCTATGGCCTACGCCATCTTTGCAGCCAAGAACAATTCAACAACATAGCATTTTCTTTCTGCATTCTATACGTTTTATATATTTATATCTGACAAACATTTTGGACACAGAATTTGAGCTTTAAGTTATAATATAAAAGATTTTTCTTTACACTTACTTTGTCTTGACAATTATAAAGTTTTTCAAATCTAACCCAACCAATTGTCTCATATAATGTTCATCTGAAATCTATTAAGCAATATTATCTGGCAATTTCAATCATTCTGTGTTCTAAATTAGTTAACAATATTTTACACAAACAGCACCAGCAAAACCTCTGCCTTAAGGAAATCTTGATCAAAGGTGTCTTAATGTGAAAGGAATAGCGTAATAAAGGAAACAAATACAACAAAGAATGTTGGTATATTAATTCATATCTTCAGCATCATGCCTGACCAGAAATCTGGGGACAGAACAAGTTTTTGAGAAGTGAATACTGATAGATTATTCAAGCTTCACTTGCTGCTTTGAAAGACTTTTATTTGTTACCTTTTTCAACATACCATATTCTTGGGCAGCTGAAGTAGGTTTATGCAAACAATGAAAAAATATTATTAATAAAGGATCTCAGCATGCAGCATATGGAAATACTTTAAGGATCTTCTCATGCAGCATATGGAAATACTTTAAGTTATGGCAAATATCTGCTATATATATTAATAGATATTCAAGAGAAAAATATTTTTTGGCAGCATTCTCCCTTGTATAACCATCTGATAAATATATCAATTATAATGTGAACCTTTGCTCATCTGTATTGGGCAATCCAGTTCTAAATTCCTCAAAACAGCAGATGCAACATCTAAGAAATAAATTATCCTAAAGTCACTATTTTATTACTTTAGGTAGCTTGCCAGAATCTAACCAGAGAAATATTTTAACCTTTCTCTTATATTTATACTATTATTAATAATAGTATCAATATTATTAAATAATCATGGGCTTTTGTTAACCTAATTCCCCAGAGGCCTAAAACAGAGACCCAGCACAGGCAATCTTCAAATGTTTTTATAATGAACAGTTCAAAATGATCAATTATCTACTTATGTGGAAATGTGAAGACAATTTATATTGTTTAATGAAAAGCATCTGTTTATAAATAACTCCGTGTGGCCTAAGTACAAGTTGTCTTCTCCTGAATTTCCTTAATGTCTACCATTATGGGCTTGGGCAGGTATTAAAGGTTAACATTCAGGTAGAGAAAACATGCAGAAATAGAATTCTTTTCAACTTCTTAAGAGTACTCTCCTCTGAGTTGTCTTTGCAGAAAGGAAGAGAAAGAACAAACTTAGAATGGAAGCATTGGTAACATGCAATATTGCTGCATTGGGGGAATTTGTTCCCATTTGAAATTTATTTCTCTTTTGTTGGTTGGTTTCACCATCATAATTCTAATCTTGGACTATTAACCTGCTAATGGACTGTCCACTTGGCAGTGAGACAAACAGGGTTCTCTGTGAGCCGGAGTCATTCAAATTTAGGCAAATTTTTACAGAAAAAAATGGAGCAACAAGTAGGTATGGTTACCTTCACAGCGCTGTTTGTGATTTCTTTTCCAGCCATAGCAGCAATCAGACATAGATCCATAACGACAGACCCCAGGCTCATTCACAGAGAGCAGCTGCCTGTGACCTCTTAAACAGTGCAAAAAACAGAACATGAATTCTAGCTAAGGAATTAACAAAGGCTCATGTTCTGGACATATGTCCCATCTATCCAATTGAGAAGTCTGGTTATATTGCCATAACATCATTAGAAACTCCTTCCACTGAAGCTGAACTTTATCCATTATAAGTAATAATAATCTGCATATTTTTAACAGAACACAACTGACTTCCTCAATTTAGTAAGTACTTGCTTCATTTTTATTGATTAATAGATGTACTGTCTTTCTAATGTCAACAACAGCAGGGAGCAGAGTTTCTGTGTGGCTTTCCCTCCATATCCTGCTTAAAACCAAAACAGTTAGTTTTAAAGCAAGTACCCACACGCCATCCATGTTGGAGCCATAACACATTGATATAGTGCTAGTATTTTTTAAGTAAAAGATGCTGAAACAATGTGTATTTTAAAAAAAATCTAATGCCTTCCCTACATTCATTTTGCTAGATATGACAAATGACACAGAGTTTTTAGCATGCAAAATTCATTTTCAGCAACACAATTTGTGCTTCAATCTGTAAAACCTATTCAAGACACCAGGACTATATTCCAAATTACATGGCTGTAATTACAAAATGCTTTTTAGCCATTTTGGAAGCCAGTTAACACCTGGAAATTTTGTATCAGTCTGTGCATGTCATATTTAAATGAAATTTAACACTGCAACTAAATATGTTGTTTAAAAGTTTGGTGAAATAATGCAAAAAGCTGGAGATTAAATTTAGAAAGAATGCTGTTATGTATTTCCTTGTATTTAAGTTAAACGCAACCTGGATAGAGTATAAATCCAAAAAGAGGAATTATAGTTAAGGATATTTTTGTTGTTTAACTCTGGTTATTTTCTACTTGAAAATCACATTTGAACAGCTGATTTTTCACCAAGGAGAAGCGACTGAGCATTCTTGCTACTTCATGTCACTGTGACAAACAATCAGTTTTAGCTCACTCCAATGCTCATATTGGTCACTGTGTTATACAATAAAATGAAGGACCCATCCACTTTGCATACTAAATGTGTGCAACAACATTGCAATTCACAATTCTGCCATGAAAATTTCTATGAAATCATTGCATGCTTCAAGAAATTTTTTAAAAAAACACCATTGTTGCTATTTGAATGGACTTCAGTCTGCAAGCACAGCAGACTGGAAGGATGGATCCAATATTGATGTGCTTTAACAACTGATTGAGAAACCTTCTGCTAGACATGTAGAGAACTTCTCACCATGTCCCCTCTTCTGCCAGCCACACTTATAGAAGCTGTCCCAAATGTAACTCATGTGTTTTTTTTCTCATTCTTCTTTCTTTCAGACTATCAAAAGGGTCGGTGTGATTCTGTTCATTTATTGCTTTGTGCCTTTGAATTCAGATTTAAATTAAGCTGAGTGTAACTGAGTGAAGAATACAAAATGCCTAAATGCATTAGTGCTTACACTCCATCAACAGTCTTCAGCTGACCTGCTGGAAAAAAGAAACAACAGATTTGGAGTAGGGGAAAATCCTAAAAGTCTGGGGAATGTCTGTTTATAGTTGCATCCTAATGTGGTTGCTGCACCTTTCAACCCTGAGCTGGTTTTAAAGACAACTGATTTTTCTCAAATGCAATTCCAGAAGAAATTCCCAGCCCAGCATGCCAGCTGACTTGGGTTGTTCAGTGATGATTACTGTAAAATGCCTTCTCCATATGCTGAAAAACATTCTCCAGGCAAAAGCCTAACTTCAATTGTCAATCAGCCACGTTGCTTAGATATATTACATTTTCCTCACATGTTCACAGAACTTGTCCCCAACCGAGTCTCTCTGTGTTGGGTATGACTCCCATCGTCCCGCACCAACACGGGAGCAACCCAGAATCCCAGCTACTTTATTTCAGCTCCCAAGGGACCGCATCTCTGTCCCTCAATTGCTCTGCCGAGAGAGAGGCAAGCCCATGAGAGTCATCCCGACTGATGAAAGGCGAAGCAAGAAGGCAGAGGAGACGAACGAATAAATCCCCCAGCCCCTCTTCTGGCCGGATTCGCACGACCGCCAAGCTTATAGCTGGCTGCTATTTTAAACTCAGTGAGTCGTGTGAATGCTGCCGAACCGGAAGAAAGGGCTTAAAATCCGCGTCTGTCCGTCCCCACTACCACCACACACACACACACTTGGCAATTCACCTGCCGCTTCCAGTGAAGGATAGCTGGGGAAGAGCGAGACAAGTGCCCCAAGCGAGTAACCACAACCCCATGCTGGAGAGGGTGGCGCAGCAAAGCTGGTTCGCTGATCAGGATCGCTTCTACTGTCGCTCGCTCTTTCACCGTTACTGCCTTGGGCTGCTGGGTGGTTTTTCTAGTTCAGTTGCACAGCTATTCCGGGAGCCTCTCCAACGAGGAGATAGATGGGGAAACAATGGGAGGGGGATCCACAAGGATCAGCTAGATTGCCATGTAAAAAACTCACCCCCGGCGTCTGCATTGGGCTTCTGCCCGGTGGGATCTATATGTTTGAAGTGGGGCGGATCAGAGCTTTGCACTGGAGACCCGCCCCCACAATCCGCCCGAGTTAGTCGTTTTTTCGTTCTCTCTCCCAATGCAGGTATTGTATTACATGAAAACTTGAGTAGTTCCAGTACTAAATGAAATAATAATAAACGCCGACTTCACTGAAACTCGGGTTTGGGCGAGAAACCAAAGCAATAACTATCGAAACAAATAAAGCAAAAACTCAAGACCGGGATGCCCGCTGGCAAAAGCGAACGGAACGGCGAAGTTCCACGTCTAAGTCAGGCAGAAGAGATTTCCCTGAGAAACAAATAGTAGTCCTAATTTGGGAAACAGCAGGTCTAACCAACTTAGCATCATCATAAGCAACCAAAATGCAGCATTGCAGGCTAACTGCCCCCAGTCAGGAGTTCAATCCTGATCCGCTCAAAGTTGACTCAGACTTCCATCCTTTTGAGATCAGTAAAATGAGGACTCAGATTGTTGCTAGCTCTGTAAACTGCTTAAAGAGGGCTGTAAAAGCACTATGGGATAGTATATAAGTCTGCTATTTTGCTATTGCTACTCACATAGCAAAGTCAGTAGTCAAGCAAGATTTTCTCTTCCATCCCCAACATCGGTTACAAGAGGTCCTGAGCTCCTGAGATTATTGATGTCATTTCTGTGACTAATGTTATTCCACCATTGTTCACTCTAGTACCCATGTAGGTATAAGGAACAAGGAACACAGAAACACCTAGCTTGCCTGAATCCACCATTCCCCTTGTGGATTTGGAATACTTTGTCCAGTGCCCACAATTGCTTCCCCCATCCCCTTTCCAAACTGTTCTGTCATAACCAGGATGCCTGTTCACCAATCATACTTTTCTACCCCCTAAGGGGAGGGAGGGAGGGAGGACACAAGGAGGGCAGTTTCCTGTGGCATTATTTTCAGCTAGTCTGCTGCTTGCTGCCATGGAAAAGTGGAGAGGGGTCAGTGGAGAATTTTTCATTGCAGCTTGGCAATTAGGGTCTGGGCTTTGCTTATCTCTCCAAGGTAATTTCTTCTAGTTTTGGTTTGCAGCAGCCCTCTGGTTGCTTTAGCTTCAAGGGAGTTGGGCTCTATAGTTTGTTTCAATTTGCTGCTTCACCCCCTTTTGCCTAAGATCTTGCCTGAAATTTGTTGCATTCAGTTCAACTCCTAGTAAAAGTACCTTTTTCTCTGAATCTATGGAGCCAAGAGTTTTTCTTATCTAGGACATGGACAGAGGCAGCCATGACAATTAGTTTCACTCTACAGTCTCTCTGTTGCAAGCTGGGAAAGATATTATGGGACTAAAATTGTATTAGAGTATGGTGGCAGAAAATCAGGAGTCCAAAATCACCTTTTCCAATGAATAAATTTTATTTAAAAGCATAAGATTATTTCAAGTGGTCCAGTAAAAAATTATTATGATAGGCTGCCACCATTCAGGTTAAACTTTCTGGAAGAAAGGAAGGCACATACACCATATTTTCATCCAGTCCTTTCTTGTGCGAATGAATTAGTTTATTTTCTTTTATTCTGCCCCCCACTTACAATCCATATGCTTACATGGTTTAAACTTATTGCTTTATCATTTGCAAATCTGATTATCTTACATATCATTTGCGATATTTTAGAGGAAGCAGTATAAAAATAAATATGTAATTTTAAGAGAAAATATTGGAATAATGGTACTATCACGAGACATGAGACATCCCCACCCTCACCAGAAGCGGCACCATTGGCCCTGCAGAAATATATTGGAGTTGGCATCCCATAAATTAAAAAAAGGAAGGTTGATTTTTCTAAAACTGCATAGTCCTTCTTCTGTCTCAATAGATTGATGGCCTTCCTTGATTTTAAGCAGGCCTTTGATTCAATATACAGGATCACCCTCTGGGAGAAATTAAAATGCACCACTATCAATAAACACTTCCTCTTCCTCATACAAAAATGTTATGCCAATTCCACCTTGAAAGTGAGGTGCAATTCCCAAGGGAGTTTAACTGGCCCAGTAAGGGTACAGAAAGGGGTACGGCAGGGTTGCATCCTATCCCACTCCCTCTTTAACTTCTATATTAATCCCCTGATTGATCTCTTCCAGAACCTTGATTTCCATCCTCCTACCTAACCTAGCACAATGCAAAGTGCCAATTCTCTTATATGCTGATGATCCCACTATCATTTCACAAACCCCTGTAGGACTGAAGAGAGCAATTAGGGCAACACTCGGCTATTGCAGGCAAAACAAGCTGTCCTTAACTTTGATAAATCAAAATTTTTAGTTTTTTCTAAAAGACCAAGCCAATACTCCTGGAAAATAGAAGGACATAGTTTGGAACAGGTTAGAACGTTTAGATACCTTGGGGTGGTTTTCCACTCGCAAGGGACATGGAAGGCACACCAGGATCACACATTGCAAGTAGCCAATAGGTCCTCAAATGCAATTAAACATTTCTTTTATACAGGTGGAGGTCAGTTAGTACCTGCTGCCTTAAAACTTTTTGAGGCCAAAACATTGGCACAAATTCTATATGGGGCACAAACAGGAATCCTTGCAAAGAAAGACTTGCTAGAAATCATACATATCAAATTACTGCCAGCCATCTTAGCTGCACCCAATGGAACTCCAAATGCCCAGTTAAGAATTGAGACAGGCATGCCTCAAATTCAGGTAAGAGCCTGGAAGATGATGATCATTCATTGGCTTAAAATGCATTTCTTTCCAGAGGGACTGTCCCCACTAGTGTTGACTGACAATTTCTCCTCCCCCTGGAAACAGGCAATTGATCACAAACTGGGCTCTTATGGGCTCTCACTGTTATTCTTAATGTCCCTAGGCTTTGATCAAGCAAAGCAAGTAGTAATTAATAGAATGAAGGACATGGAGTTCCAAGAAGAACTAAATAGGTTGCGTTTCCCCTCGACAGAATCAAAAAGGGTGTGTGGGAATTGGCAAGATATCTAAATGACCTGATCTTCCCAAAACAAAGAATAGCTTTCTTCAGAGCCAGATTTAACATTCTCCCTTCAGCACTCCTCCAGGGCAGGTATAAGAGAACACCTATAGCAGAACGGGTTTGTATATGTGGTAAAGGAGAAGTGGAAGATAATTCACATGTTCTATTACACTGCGAGCTATACAGAGCTTGTAGCTCTGCACATATTCTCCCCTTATTAGAGAGATTGCCAGGGAGGGCAGACAATTTTTATCTAGGCTTTCTCCTCCAGGACACTAACCCGGTTACCACGTATGCAGTGGCAAAGTTCTGTGCTGCTGCAATGTCCATAAGAAAAAAATTGGCTACAGAAGTATAGTTGTCATCTTGTACCAATTATCTAGACATATCTCTAACGATCTTTGGACCATTGTATTTACTCCTATACTTAACAGCGTTGCACCCAGGTAAACCAGGGAGTTACCCGAACAATCTGAGCACATGTATGTTATTTTCCACTTTTAATGTCAATACTTTTTAATTATTTCATAATGTCAGTACTTTTTAACATATTGTAAAAACTAATGTGTATTACTGGTCTTTGTCTGTAATAAAGATTTACTACTTACTACTCAATAGATTGATCTATATTTCTACTTGTTTCTAGCACTTTCATTGTTCACTTTTCAGCCTTTTCTCTATTAACAGCTTCACTTTTTGCTTATAAAAGAATGTGCACCCCAGTGCCAAGAACAACTGATTGAAACTACTTAAACTTCATTTCCACTTGTTTCTTTATGTTAATGAAACAAAAGGTAAAGAAGCACACTGGCAACATTCCATATTCCCCTGAATAAGGTACATGCTGTAACATGTTTAACATATACTTCTTGCAAATAATAATAGTAATAATAACAGCAGCAATTCTTATTTATGCCCAAAAGATCTGAATATCCTGGATACAGGTATCTGGTTATAGTCCCACCTCAAATACAGAAGATCAAGCTACCTCACAAGATAGTTGTTGTGAGGGAAAATAACAAGCATAACACAAGCCACAATTCCCACATGGAAGATGGGATATAAAAATAGTTTATAAAGGTATGCAAAATAGTCCTATTTTGTGTGGCAAGGTGGATTATTTTGACATAGGAAGATTCTCCCCATTAAATGACCACCACTTCTTCTTCTGCAATGTGCAGAATTGGTCAGAGGGTTCAGCTTTGTTTTGAGATTTGGAAGCTGAAGGCTATTCTGTTTGGTCAAGGCCCCTTAAGGAGGTTGGTTGTATGAGTGAAGCTTCATTGAGGCAAACGGCCATTTCAAAGACCCACACATGCCTATTGACATATTAAACAGATTCCATGGCTTTAAAGAATAACACTGTATGTGGCACAATGTGGAGTTTAATTTAAGAAGTGTGTGAAATAATCATATTATTTAATATATTTTATACAATGCATTATAAAAAGAACAGCACTAAAGTTACAACAGAACCATTGCTTATTGGTACTTATGAAGCCCAGTCATTTTTATTAAGAGCTGATAATAATGAGTATCCCATTCCAAATGTGGCAGAAAATCATACCACCCTAAGATTAAATCCTTGGAAACAGCCTTATCCAAGCATGAGGATGTTCCAAAATACATGTCCACCTGCCTCTGCCTGTATCCCAGTTTTCGTTTTGCAACTTGAGGACAAGTTAAGGTAATATGATCTATCAATGAGGCTTTCTCTAATATCCATTTACAATACACTATGTGCAGACAGCTTTGAGTCTCCCGATGTGCTTTGTGGAGGGGGTGTGAAATGGTGGGCTCTGTGCTATTTTACTTGCCTAGAGTCCCTTCGGTTTTGGTAGCGTCCTGTGGGACTACGGGTAGTCTTCGATTTATGACCACAACTGAGCCCAAGTTTTCTGTTGCTAAGTGAGATAGTTAAGTGAGTTTTGTTGAGCTTTTATGACTTTTCTTGCCATAGTTAAGTGAAAGAGCCGTCATTAAGTTACATCAGTTGTCAAGCACCTGAATTTTGATCATATAACCATAAGGATGCTGCAATGGTCATAAGTGTGAAAAATGATCACTTTTTTCAGTGCCACTGTAACTTTGAATGGTTGTTAAATGAAAATAAATCAAGGACTACCTGTAGTGTCTTCAATAGTTCTATTCTTCTTTATCCTTCATTTAGTTAGCTGGTATACAGGTAGTTTGCAGTCTTAGCAATAGTAAGTATCTAATTTCACTGCATGTTTTAGCTTCCCAGCTACACATTCCTCCTTCTTGACCCTTCCACTTTTTATATGTACCCCTTTGATTTTCCAGATTTTTATTAAATGGATCTGCTGCTGTTGTCAATTTTCCCCATTATATTTCTGTAATTATGCTTTAACTAATCCTTTTTAAGGCTCTTTTCTCAGCAGCTTCTGCTATCATTTTCACTACTGTTGTGGGTTAACAAGTGGTTGTGAAGAAAATAGGAAGAGGAAGATATTTTAGATATGTTTGCCACCTTGAATTATTTGTAAAAATAATAAAGGTTAGATATAAAATTGCCTTGTGTCCAATGTGATTTCTTCAGAAAACATTCATTCCACCATCAACAAAGACATGGTCATAGAATCAAAGAAGGATGCTACCTAAATCTTTTCCTGATTGACTCTTTCTCTTTTATAATTGCAGATAAAGCACTTAGGCTCTGCTTGAATAGGACAAAATGATCAGTAAATAGAAAATGTTTTTTTTTAATAGGCAGCATCTTCTTTTGACAATAAAATATTTGTTTGGCTCAATTTATTTAAGATAAACAGGAAAATATTTGCTGTTTGCAAACATTTACTCTGAAGACTTTTATTATATTTTTCTGGCTTTCCAATTAGAAGGTCATGGATAATATAAGATAAATCAAAAGTAAAGTTTTCAATGACATGCCTAAAAATCAAATAATTCTGTGTAACAATATTATTTTCCATTCTAGTATAAATTCTGATGTCTGTGGAATTTGATTCCTACATGTTCTGTGTGCCAAAAATCAATATGGGAACTATATAATTCACTAACTTGCTAGCAATGCAGAACAAACTGCTTCCTATGTCATAACTAGAGCTTATATGCATCTCTCGCCGCAGTCTCTTTCCAAAATATTACCCACAACCTCTATGTCCTTCTGAGCAGATTACTTTTGTAGACATGTAAGGCATCTTCATGACCAACTACAATAAAAATATAATGGATTTGTAATTGTCTTTTGTAGAAACTCTTGGCAGAGAAAAGGGATAAAATGTCCAAATAAATTAAAGTGAAAACTGTAGGAAGAGATATCATTCAGGGTTATCACGCTATGCCTTTCAGATAATAATTTTTATTGCTGAAAGAGTAATAATTCTCTTCTTGCAATTTATATGAAACCAAGTTCTCATCATTCATCAATACACAAGGGATATCCCACACATTAACAACAGGCTACTCCAAGATTTCAGGGCCATGTTCTACCACAGCCTTGGCAGTCAGAATGAGAGCAGAGTTCAGCCTGAGGCCACAGAGAAATCCAGAGCAATTTAGCTAAGTGAAAATTTCCTTCTCAACAGAACAACGATAACAATAGATGCAGTTCACATCTGTGGTAGATCCAAAATAGATCCTTAAAGTGTAATTCTTGGGCTGTGTCTATTTTTGTCCCCCTTTTTAGAATATCTGTACAATGCTGTACTTCAATTTTTGCCTCTTTTGGAGTATTTCCCTCCTATTTAATTTGTCTGTAAAAATCTTTCTTCAATGGGGAAAAAAAAAGGAGGGGGGGAACCCCGGATAAGCAATACCTACTCTTCCAAATGTTATAAGGAACATGGCCTTTATCTGCATCATAGCAGCTTTTAAAATTCTTTACCATGTCCCATTTCCCATACCAGAGCTAATTTTTAAAATCTAGGCAAGATGTTGTTTAAAGTCTGTCTTAATAAATGCAAAATATTAACCACTGAAGGCCCTGTGATCAGAATGCATAACATGAAGCCCCAGAGCTGCTTCAAATTCCAAAAACTTTAAATCTAACCTCCAGAAAGGTGACACCAAATTGTAGTTTTCAGTAGAAAAGATGGGGGAGGGTAACATTCACAGGATGCAGTAATGTTAGATTAATTTAACTTAATTCACTTCTAAGTTTATTTCCATTTCTTTGTCAGAGTCCCACGCAGGTTTAGAACTTACTTTAAGAATGTTACTTCAAGGCCCACATGTTATATCTTATGAGATGATCAGATAACTAAATCATTGCACTGAATGAACTGACCATCTGCTATTGGAAGAGTTTATTTGCAATGTATTTAATAAACCCTTTGTTTTCAGATTGACCATAAGAAATCTAATGCTATTGTTAATACTACTGTAGTGGAAGGAAGTGAGCCTTTAAAAATGATAAGCCATTTTTGTACAGGGATCACACTTCTCTAAAGCAAGAACTTATTTGAATCTTACTATGACGTTATCATTAAATATTACCGGGCTTTATCCAAAGCTCATGTCATTTCCTGAATAAAATGGCAAGAAAATGTGGGTATCACCACTGAATCAAGTCATGTTGGTGGATTTTTGCAGTATAAAACATAACTGGGCAATGGGTAAACCTGTATGCCAATGACTATCTTCCATTTTTGAAATTGATAAGATTATGATTTAGCTGTTTGTTAGATTTATATCTCCCCTCCAAAATTTTGAGGCAGTATGGGTGAGATTCCCACCTACAATTTTTCCTCCCAAGAATCCTGTGAGGTAGTGTAGGAAGTTATCACCCAGTCCTCTCCCAGAAAAATGAAATATCCTAGGAAATATTGAAAAGGCAGAATATTATATTTTCCTGGATGTGAAAAAAGGGGGAAAGACATTTTAAACACAAAGTAAATTCCTGCATCTTCCCGCCCATCCCCACTTTGTCAATGGGCCATTAAGAAGGCCAAGCTAGTCCTCTTTACATAATAAAGAGTTCTCCCCTTCAGCTCCAGGGGGATGGGAATGAAGGCATGATAATATAAGCCTAACTGACCACATGGCATCTGAACTCAACAAAACCTGGATTCAAAACTCAGCCTAGAGGGGTTGCCCTTGCATGGGCCCATGTGAGTCTGACAACCAATCAGAATACATTTCTTACACAGGAACAGGAAACAGATAGGTGGGGCTGAACAGATTATAAAAAGCCCTGCAAGCTCTTCTCTTCTCTTCCCTTCCCTTCTCTTCTTCTCCGCCAACATTGAAGCATGTGATCACCTTTTCTGTTCAGGACTCAAGCCATGTGGTCCTGTCCACCATTAAAACCATCTTTCCAAGCAGCCTCCATGTCTCCAGTGTCTTTTTCCCCACTTGGAGCCAAACCCAGAAGGACATTTCTTTCAACAGTAGGCTGGGCTAAGAGATAGTGACCAGCCCAATCTCATCCAGCAAATTTCTGTGGCTGAGAGGAAATATGTACCATGGTTTACCCATTCTTATTCCAATAGCTTAAGGCAGTATTCCTCAATCTTAGCAACTTTTAAGTTCAGTGGGCTTTACTGGGGAATTATGGGAAATGAATTTCACCCATGTTAAAATTGCCAAGGTTGAGAAACATTGACTTAAGCGCCAAGCAATATTGGTTCTGTCATTAATGTTAACATGTCCTAAAGAACTACAAATAATTTTAAAAATGATGATGCAGCTCTTTTCTTTCTTCTGTGTCCTTCTAAATATCTGCTTTGGGGCTTTATCTCTTCAAATTTACAAAATGCATGTAAAAGAGGCTGAGGAATGTGCTGTTAACTATCTCAGACAGGGTACTTGAGTAATGCAATTCATCTTTAAAAAATAGCCTGCAGATGCACTTTAAGAGCTGTCAGAAAATATCTAAGGATATTTTCATGCCTTTTAACATTATCCATAGTTCTTTCTAATTCAAAGCCTGAGGAAAATATTACCTAGAGTCCCTGCCACCAACATTATTCTATCTCCAGGTGTTTAAAATATTTGTCAATAAAAGTTCAAGGCTCAGCACTTGCACTACAGTAGTGCTGCAATTACATTTAAAACATGAAACTATTTAATTAAAATGGATTTACACATTTGCTTCTCAATACATTTCTAATTGTCAGAGATAGGTTTTTTTTTTTAGTTAATTTGACCCAACTGAAAAGATCTAGCAAAACCACAGGATCCTAGACCAACAGTTCCCGTTGGCTTTGTGGACCAACAGCAGCAAGGAGGGGGACAGGGGATGGTTACATGCGAGTGGCAGGCGAGCGCATGTTCAGCTCCATTTGTGCAAATGGCAGGTGTGCACCCATGCCAGACACACAAATGGAGCTTTCCGTGCGCATGCTCACCGGCTGCTTTCGCAAGTGGAATTGCATGCACACACACACTTACTTGCCGCTTGCGCTCCCTGGTTCTGAACAGGATGAGACCTGATACTAGGTCGTGGCCATGAGGGTTGGGGATCCCTGTCCTAGACAATTGGACTTTTTAAAAATCTTCCTGTAAGAGTTGGGGAGGTGTTTGAAAAACTATCCAACACACAAAAGTGAAACATACAAACCTTATATGCACAAGCTTTTCTATGTTTACTGTCTTATACTATATTCTATTTATAATGTCTATTATTATTTATACTATATATTATCTTTACTATATTCTATTATTACACCATATACTATTACTTCTTCTTCTATGCTATATTATACAATTTTTGCTACAAGCATACTATTGCTATATGCTACTAGTACTATTACTGGTATACAACAGTATTTTACAGATTATAGAACGTAGTCTGTCTTTAAATCTTCTGTCTCTGAGACTTCTTCTATTGGTATTTTCTTCTTTATTAATGGACATGTAAAGCATTGACACCTTTCCAACAGTGTGTTTCACTTTGTTTTGCTTTGTCTCTTCTTTTTCTTCCATTTCCGTGAAAAGAAACCCCTTCCTATATTTGGCTGCTTTTTGGGGTTATGGTGGCTGATGCAGAGTTTGCAAAATATGCTTGTCTCCTCCACTATCTGTTTCAAGACTGCAGATTTTATAAGCAGTTTTGCCCTGCTGATGCTGGGGAGAAGGATCAAATAGGAGGGTAGAATGCAGCAGAGGTACCTGCAATTTTCCTAGCTGCTTACTCTTCCACAGTGACAAACCATAGGATGGGGTTGGAGAATTACTGATGAACATCTTGGCTATTGATTTAAAATAGCAGGACTCAGTAGGAAATCCCGGAATTGCTGGGAAATACCTTCTTTTATGTTGCCATCTGAACCTGATTTTTGGCAGATCCTAAGGGAAGAAGAAAAAGAATCTCACAGATGTTCTGATAAGTCACTACGGTAGCTTAGATGATTCTGAAAAGAATTTGAAATAAAATGTTCAATACCAGTTTGTTAATTGGGCTTCTGGGCATTGGTTGAAAAAGAGCAAGAAACGGAAAGGATTACTGCTTTCATGTTCAGTTTATGGATTTTTGGAGTAACAACTAATAATCTTGCCTTGATTCCTAAGTACAGCTATGATCTCAACCCTGATCCTCTAATCCAGGGGTGTCAAACTGGTGACCTGCAGGCCAGATGCGTCATGCGCAGGCCATGCCCACCATAGCTCTGCAAAGGAAACAATGTCACTATACATCACGTGATGACAACATGATGCCGCGAGTTTGACACCTGTGCTCTAATCCTTAACTTTATTTATTTATCCATTCATTCATTCCATTTGCAAGGTCACCTATCTTAACAACTAATGTATTAATTTATTCTGCTGTTAAAGTCAAGGGCCATTTCTCTGGACATTAATACAAATTATAATAGTTCCTAACATTTCTTCTCTAGCTCCCAATATTCCTAAACAGCATGGTCACAGTCACATCCTTCAACTCTTAAGTCCCTCAGTTTAAGATAAGAATAATGGAGATAGCCAAATCACCTTCAAGTTAGAAAAGAAGCAATCTCTACATTGTCACTATAGGAAGCTATAAGCCAATTCATTTGCTACTCATTATTGCTTCTTACTTTGTCTGGAAATCATGCTGATAGGAAGAAGATCAGCTATGCTTCAACATAGTTTGAATAATTACAGACTACATTGAGTAATTTATGAGTATGCTGTTTGCTTTTGTAATATTCAAAAAAAGCATTTCCAAACCAAAGGCCTGGAGCTCTTAAACCAACCATTTTGGTTCTTCATCCACTATTATAGGTTTTCCGCCCATTAATTTCTTTGAAAGCAATTTGAATTCTTGCCAAGAATCTGACAGAAGATTCAGCATGAGGCACTTTTGCTGTTTCTGGAAATCAGTTAATGAAATTCCCTCAGGACCCCAAATGAAAAGGCATATCTTTGACAGTTTAATTTCTGCTATATCCATTTTGGATTAGTTCATTGTGAAAGGATATTCTTCATTCAAAAAAACATAAAATTGTTTTTTTTTTCTTTCACTACTCCAGTATTTCCTTTTCTTCCCTTTCTTCCATACAAATTCTGATTTAAAAAAAATTATCAGGAGCCAAATATAGTTTAGAATTGATTTGTTCTCTTTAGAGAACACCGGGTCCAGAATAGTGATGTATTGAGGTTCTGGCATGGGTGTGTATGAGATATTGGAAATGAGATTTTGGGTAGACCTTGACTTGATTTATTATCTTGCTTTCCCCCCCTTTTAATGGATTGGATATGTTTTTCTTCTGGTTCTTGGATAAAATAAAGAAACCAAGGAGAATAAGATGATTACAATAGTAATGTGACATCATCTGGATTTCCCACCCCCCATGAGTAGGTGTCACCTGGCTCAACAGCAGTAACTGTGAACAGGATCTAAGCTTCCTAGTAGACAACCACTTAAGTATAAGCCAGAAGTGTGCTCCAATTGCCAAAAAAGCCAATGCAGTCCTAGCCTGCATCAACAGAGAGACAATAAAGATAAGATGAAATTTTAGTACTGCTTTATACTTCATTGGTAGGACCACACTTGGAATATTGCATCCACTTTTAGTCACCACGACACAAAAAGATGTTGAAACTCTAAAAAGAGTGCAGAGAAGAGCAACAAACATAATTAGGGTACTGTACGATGAACAGTTGTGGGAACTATGTAGTTCAACAAAAAAAGGACCAGAAGTAATATAACAGCAGTCTTCCAATATTTCAAGAACTATCACAATGAGGAGGAGGTCAATCTATTCTCTAAAGTATCTGAGGCCAGGACAAGAAGTACCAAGTGGAAGCTGAACAAAGAGATCTCCAATCTAGAATTAAGAGAATTTTCCTGTTAGTGAGAACAATTAATCAGTGGAACGGCTTGCCTTCAGACGTCATGGGTGCTCCATCACTGGAAGTTTTCAAGAAAAGATTGGACAGTCATTTGTCTGGAATGGTATAAGGTATCCTGCATGAGCAAAAGAGAAGACTAGAAGATCTCCAAGGTCCCTTTGAATTCTGTTATTCTTTACAGGTAATTCCCCTGTATATGAGGGTTCCTTCAGCGAATTTTCACCAGAACGAATGAATTCAGAAAGGATACTTATGTTAGAAATTCAGAACTGCGATCAAAAATAGGCCTCTGTAGCCATGTGACCTGGATTCAGTCACTGCTGCAGCAACCACCATTTTCAACTCTGTGACTTGCCTGGGCTGTTTGGGCTTAGGAGGCAATTTCCGGAAGCCAGCAGGTTTTCTTTTTTGACCCTGGTTACATGGCCAAAAAAGATCCCATGATCTTTGCAGCCAGCCTGGTTCCAAAAGTTTTTGTTTGTTTGTTTGTTGCTGCGTGTACGATCTGCTGCTGCCTGGGCTGAGAACTATCAGTAGTGTGCTAGAATTTCTCCCATTTTTTTAAAAAAATTATTTTGTTACTTTATAGTATAGTATACTGTTTGTAAGGACTTTGGGAACTGCTCTGCTTCTTTTTAAGTACTGTACTACACTTTGCAAACTACAGTATTGTGTTTGTAGGTACAGTTCTTTGCAAAAGATGAAGTTTGTCTGCATTTGCTTTGAAACTGCTTGTAGAAATGCTAGCCAACATTTACACAAAGCATTCTATAATGTTGTGTGCTGAATCTATTCTCTAAACTGCTGATTTTCAAATTTGCAAGCTATTTATATGAATTTTTGGATTTTGCCTGGAGAGGATTGTGCTGATCAGGACTGTTTTTTTTTTTATAAAGAGGTTTTAAATCTAAATTAGTTCTTCGGCTGTATTGGAAACAGCTGATCAGTGGAGATGGAAACAGCTGATTGGTGGTGGGCTGGAAGTAAGTCATATCTTCATTCATTTCACGAGACATTTGATTCAATTAATGAATTTGATTTTAAAAAATTGTAAAATTGGGTCTTATTCATTTGAGAATTTTTTTGACTTACGAACCTAATGGGCAGGCTCCATTAGGCTCCTACCTCGAGGACTACCTGTATTCTGTATTCAGTTTCTGAGATCACCCAAGATCAGGAGGTGCTGCCACCTGCTGATACAATTTTAAAACAATTTTAAAACAACATTCCTGATATAGCCTATCTGGTCCTTAAATTTCTGGCAGTAAACTAAATTGTCCCACCCTGCCTTGCAGAACATTCCAGCTGCTAACTGGAGAATCAGACTCTCCAGGGCCAAGGAACAATGGTATTCTGATTCTTGCTTATACAAGCTCCCATGGATTTGTCCCTGTGTTGCATGACTAAGCTATTGATATGTTACATAGCACTTAGCAATAGCACTTGGACTTATACACCGCTCAGTGGTGGGTTGCAGGCGGTATGGGCATATGGAGCCAGCTCAGAGCACCGGAGGGCCCACCCAAGCTCCTTATCGGACTTTAAAGGCTTCTGCGCTTCCGTACAGGCGCATGGGTGCCCCGAGCCTTCTAGAAGCCCAGTGGACATCGTGGGAGGTTGGAGCTGGGCGCGAAACATCCATTATGAAATATCTGAGTCACCGGGGATGTTGGATTTGCGGAGGGCATCGGAATGAATAATAGAGGCCTTCTGAAATGGCGCGGTGGCGACGCTGGCGCTTGAAAGATGCACGGTGAGCCGCTGACACCACCCCCTCCCCATCAGGGCTTGTTCACCTGCCGTCGTATAGTCTCTGAGAATTTTTACTATCAGGGGCTTGGAAGAACTACGGGGAACTATTTGAATTCCCCCCCCCCCTGTCGCTATGAATCACCTGCTCACCCCCCTATGGACTTTGAAGAACTGCCTAACTTATGGACTTTGAAGAACTGCCTAACCCCTATGGTGGGCCTATTTATTTTTAGCTACTTCTACCGATTTCTTTCCCCTTCTTTTCTCATTTTGTGATCTTAGTTGCCGTTCGTTATGATTTCTACGGGTAGACTTATTTAACATCTCAGCACCCAGAATCCTTCTGTAGCCCGGCGTATTTACTATCTACTATTTGTCATGTATGCGAGGTCTGACCTTATTTTATTGCGAGAATCCCCCCTCTCGCAGTTATGTCCTCCTGCCCTTTCTAGGACCCACCTCGAGGACGGGTTTATTAACCCAGAGAGGTGGAGGAAGCGCACATTGAGGGGTTTTTTAATAAAATCTTTTTTTAAAAATTGTAAGGGGTTCTAGGGGTGGGGGGGGGAACCGGTTAGGAGGGATGGTAGAGCCAGGCACTTAGGTGTGGTCGAAAGAGGAGGGAGCGGAGTGGGGGAGGAGAGGGAAGATAGCATTCCTGTTCAGGGCTCCTTAATACCAACAGTCGTGGGGAGGGGCAGGTGTGAGGACAACTTAAGAGCACGTAGTCGGTTGGGAGACCGGGGCTTTTGGTCATTCCCGGTCGTTTGTACCAACCCCTGCATACTAGGTGGTCAGGACCTACAGACCCAAGGCCTGAGACTGCTGTTATGCAATGCGAGGTCCGTTGTCAATAAGGCCCCCCTCATCCACGATCTAATTTTGGAGGGGGAGCCGGACCTCGCCGGAATAACCGAGACCTGGTTGGGCCACGAGGGAGGTCTACCCCTTGTGGAAATGTGCCCACCAGGTTATCGAGCATTTCACCAGCCTCGGGCCCAGGGAAGGGGCGGTGGGGTAGCTGTGATTATCCGGGAAGACTTAGAGCCGAGAGAGTTCACTGTGCCGCAGACATCCGGGTGTGAGTCCCTCGTCGTGAGATGGGGCCCAGGGAGGCAGTTGGGCCTGCTGATAGTATACCTGGCTCCTCGCTATACTTCAGCGGCCCTGCCCGAACTCCTTGAGCTGATCTCATCGGTGGCGGTTGAGACCCCCAAACTTTTAGTGATGGGGGATTTTAATCTGCCGTCGATGGGAGAAGCGTCTGAGGGGGTTCGGGAGTTCATGGCTTCCATGACAGCCATGGACCTGACCCAGTTAATTCAGGGCCCTACTCACGAGGGAGGCCACACCCTGGACCTTGTTTTTGTCTCTGGCCAGTGGACGAGTGATCTGGGAATAGGGGATCTAGACACTATTCCCCTGTCATGGTCGGATCACTCACTTCTCCGGCTGGACTTCCCTGGTGCTACCCCCCGCCGCGAGGAGGCGGAACTGGAAGGTATTAGATGGTTCCGCCCCAAGCGCCTGATGGAACCGGATAGGTTCCAGACGGAACTTGGGCCACCTACTGTGGACCTGACCCGCCCCCGAGTGGAGGACCTGGTAGACGCATGGAATAGTGCGACTGCCGGGGCCCTAGACCGGGTGGCGCCTTTGCGGCCTCTCCTGCGGCGACGAACCACCCTGGCACCTTGGTTTACCGAGGAGCTAAGGGTGATGAAACGCCACAAGAGACGCCTAGAGAGTCGTTGGAGATCCTCCCGTTCCGAATTTGACCGAGCACAGGTACGAGCATATTTGAAGACGTACCTTGTGGCATTAAGAGCGGCCAAACGTTAACATTGTGCCGCTCTTATTGCGTCTGCAGATAACCGCCCTGCTGCCCTGTTTCGGGTGACCCGTTCCCTCTTGTTTGAGAGACCACGGGAAGCCCCACTACAGGGCAGAGCAGAGGAGTTTGGGAATTATCTACAGGACAAAGTCGCTCAAATCCGGATGGGATGGACCCCTTTCAGTGGTTCAGTGGAGACGCCCGTTGCGAGTCTTGAGGGACCGCTTTGGGAGGAGTTTGACTCGGTTGCCATCGAGGATTTGGACAGGTTGCGTGGACGTCTGCGACCCACCACATGTTTATTGGACCCGTGTCCCTCCTGGCTTGTACTGGCATCCTGGGAGGTTACGCGCGACTGGCTCCTGGGCCTGGTGAACGCCTCGTTGGGTGAGGGGTCTCTACCGGCCGCCTTGAAAGAGGCGGTGGTGAGGCCCCTGCTCAAGAAGCCTTCCCTGGACCCAACGGACCTAGTCAATTATCGTCCAGTCTCCAACCTTCCTTTTTTAGCGAAGGTTGTAGAGAGTGTGGTAGCACAGCAGTTCCCACGTCACCTGGAGGAAAATGATTATCTAGACCCGCGCCAGTCCGGCTTCCGACCCGGGCACAGCACAGAGACGGCCTTGGTCGCATTGGTTGATGATCTCTGGAGGGCCAGAGATAGGGGTTGTTCCTCTATCCTGGTCCTATTAGATCTCTCGGCGGCGTTCGATACCATCGACCATGGTATCCTGTTGCACCGGCTAGAGGGGCTGGGAGTCAGGGGCACCGTCTTACGGTGGTTTGGCTCCTACCTCTCTGATCGGACGCAACGTGTGTTGACAGGGGAGCAGAGTTCGACCTGGAGGCCACTCACATGTGGAGTGCCACAGGGATCGGTGCTCTCGCCTCTCCTGTTCAACACATATATGAAACCGCTGGGCGAGATCATCCGTGGTTTTGGGGTGGGATATCATCTGTATGCTGATGATACTCAGCTATACATTTCCACCCCGAACCACCCCAATGAGGCCGTCGAAATGATGTCCCGGTGTCTGGAGGCCGTACGGGTCTGGATGGATGGCAACCGACTAAAACTCAACCCTTCCAAGACGGAGTGGCTGTGGCTTCCGGCCTCCCGGTTCAACCAGGTGCTTCCATCTCTGGCCATCGGGGGCGTCCAACTAGCCCCCATGGAACAGGTGCGCAATTTGGGCGTCCTCCTGGATGCCCGGCTGTCCATGGATAACCATGTAACAGCCGTGGCAAGGGGGGCGTTCCATCAGGTCCGCCTGATGCGCCAATTGCGCCCCTTATTGGACCGGGATGCCCTACGCACAGTCACCCATGCGCTAGTGACGTCTCGCCTGGATTACTGCAATGCTCTCTACATGGGGCTTCCCTTGAGATGCACTCGGAGACTACAGTTGGTCCAGAACGCGGCCGCGCGGGTGATTATGGGGAGGACTAGATACTCCCCTGTAACACCTCTCCTGCGCGAGCTGCACTGGCTTCCTGTGGTCTACCGAGTGCGTTTCAAGGTTTTGATTATGATCTTTAAAGCGCTTCATGGCACAGGGCCTAGTTATATGCAGGATCGCATCCTGCCCCACACATCCCTACGACCAATTCGCTCACACAGAGAGGGACTTCTCCGGGTGCCGTCCGCCAAACAGTGCCGGGGGGCGACACCCAGGAGCAGAGCCTTCTCTGTGGTGGGCCCAGCCCTGTGGAATGACCTCCCCCGTGACATCAGGATTACTTCCGATCTCCGCTTCTTCCGTGTACAGCTGAAGACCCACCTCTTTCAATTATCTGGCCTGGCTCAATCGTAATTATTCTTATTCCTCCTAACTGTTTTTAAATTGTATTTTAAACGTTAAATTTTAATTCTATATTGGGTTTTTACAATTGGGGTATTTTAATGCGGGTCTTTTAACCGTCTATATGATGTAAATTGTTTACCTCCTCCGAGTCCGTGTTCGTGTATTTGTATGTATGTTCTGTATGTACGCCTATGTGTTTTATATATTTTCTGTGTTTTATATGCCCCATTGTACGCCGCCCCGAGTCCTACTTGGAAAGGGAGCGGCTAATAAATTCAAACTTATTATTATTATTATTATTATTATGGTGCATGCAGCGCATGCGCGATGCTCTACGGAGCAGCTGGAGCATTGCAGAGCATCATGGAGGTGCTTGAACGCATGCGGAGGCTGCCGGCCCTGTTCCAACCATACCGGTTGGAACGGGATTTGCAACCCACCACTGACACCGCTCCATAGTGCTTTTAGAGCATAAAGCAAAGAAACACAAATACTGTTTTGCCTAGAAAGTTTTTTATACACCTGTGACATCAGGTGTTCCAAAAACCAATCTCCCCCCCCCCTGCTACTTTGAAATGGAAGATTTTCAGAGTTGTCCATTGTTTTCCACCGAGACAAATACAATTTTTTTATATAAAGGAAGAGTGACACCCAATGGTGGAACATAGTTTTGCTTCTATTGTCATTATTGTGTACAATAATGTCATGGCTGCTTTGTCCAGGGTTATTATCATGTTGGCAACATTGTGTTATTCAGACTGTATATTTAATACATTTGTTTCTCCAGCTTGGTAAGTTTACTTGGAATACGTCCCACTGAATTGATAGGAGAGTAATAACACACTGTCCTGAGAACAATTTTAATATTACCTCAATTTATTATTTATCAAGCTTGGATTTCAACGGCAACCAAGCGGTGATCTTTCAGTATAATTATTCAGAATGAGTAGGAAGAATTTACCAGATAGGGTAAAACTCAGTTTTTAAATAGAAGTATGGAGGTTTAAGGTCAAAGCACTCCAAACCTAAGAGGGAAAGCAATATTTTCAGCACTTGTGCAATTTGAAATTGACTGAACCTCTTTAAATGAGTCTTGTGGTTTAAGAACCCAACATCTAGGATTTCATCTCACCGAAATATACTTTCCACATAGAAAGTAAACGTATTGGGGGAAGCTTATTGCCGAAAGGCATTATCTGTATTATGTATCAACCTGTTGAAATACAGGTAGTCTTTGACTTACAACCATCTAGTTACAACAGCATTCAAAAAAGTGAGGTATCACTGTTTCTTACACTTACAATTGTTGCAGCATCCCCATAGCCCCTTGATCAAAATTCCGGTTCTTATTAATTAGCATTGTCCCAGAATCATGTGATCACCATTTGTAACTTTCCCAGTTGGCTTCCAACAAGCAAAGTCAATGGGGGAAACAGATTCACTTAGCAACTGCAGTGATTTGTTAACAACCATGGCAAAAAGGTCATCAAATGAGGCGCAACTCAACTGTGCTTGTAATAATGTTGTGTGCCTCCTGGAATCACTGAGTTATATATAAATATGCTTAATTATTTTAGCACTCAAAGTAGGTGTGGCAATGTGTTTTTAAAAGATAAATTAATTTTGATAAAGGCTTTTTTTTTAAAAAAATGACTTAACACCAGTAGTAACCCATAATTCTCATACCCTGAAGCAAAAAAATCCTCATAAAATGGCAAATGGTATTATCACCTTCATAACACAAATTCAAGAATCTGTTCTAAATAATACAATTTAACTCGTAGTTCATTTATAGTGGACCAAGCTGGCTAAAGAACAGCCTTTACTGAATTCTCTTCTGATTACCTTAAATTTTGCATATGCCGTCTTCATTGTTTTGCTATTGTAATTACAGTATTATTTGGTACCCAATCTTATTTGGGGCCTAATCCCTCTAATTTCAATAATATTCTCCATGAACTTTAATCCATTTTCAAGCCTGTAGCTTATATTTCCACTTACTAGGTCTCATCTCCAGGGAGTCTTGCAGAAAATGTGTTTTTTTCCTCTGCAGACTGGAAGACAATTGCAGAATCCATTATAATCAATAATGTGGTTCTTGATTGAGTTTTTCCTCTGAGAGATTTCTGCACAATTCATGCTGTATTTGGTGCTGGGAAATATTCTGAGAACATGAGTGTTCTGTACATTGACTCAGCTTGCTCTTTTCTTTTATAAATACCAGTCTTGGCTTCCTTTAAGTGTGTGCCAAAGGACAACCTTTATTAAGAAATCCAGACTGACTTGCCTGGCGTGCTTCCTAGGGCTGAATAGCAAAATATTTCTTCAGGAGGTCAGTAGCGGCATAATAATCCTTGCAGTCATTCACAAAGGAAATGTCCTCTCTGTAATAAAGATGAGTTCAAGACCCTTTTTCATAGGATTTTTTTCTGCCAACTTCGACTCGAAGTATTCTGTATCTTCAATTTCAGCATAATGAAGCCCAGATGACTTTTTAAAACACCAATAGCCTTGTCAACGCCATTCTACACCATGCTCAACAGATGGCAGTAGGCGCCATGCTATATCGGGTCTTTCCCTATTACCGAGTTAAACTACAAAAAAAAAAAGAAGAAAATGACATGCAGGCTTTGTTCTCCCCCTTTTCTACGTGATCAGCCCGTAACCAAAACACCCACCAATTACAGCACAGTAGCAGTAGGTTGGGACTTACTGCAGGGTTGTTATGTTTCGGCGGTTTCCTGTCTTCAACCTCCTACTCCCCATTTTGTCACAACCCATGCTAGGTTTTTTTTTTTAATCTGAGTCACAAAAGGAGCTGAGTCACAGGCAGCATTTTTCCTTAAGGTCTCTGCTCTTCCTTTTTTTTTTTTGAGGTAGTCAAAGTCAATACATGCTGATTTCCAGATGCCTGCATGCTTTGTTCGTGCAGGCCAGGGACAGGGAGTTGGCACATCGTTCCATTGGTTTGCTATTTAAACTACGCACCACGCGGCAAAATCTATACAGCGTTATAAAGCTCTTTCTGTACTCCCAGCCAAGCACGCCAGCAGTTAGGCAGCGGCATGACTTACGGCTTGCAGCTCCCTAGGGAAACTATAGAATAGCCAAATGGAGGAGGCAGCTTCATTTCGTTCTGAAACAACCAATACACATCTCAGACTGACCCTTCCCGCTGCTAACCACCTGATTTGACCTCGGTCGCAATGACTAGCGAAGTAATTTGGGACTTTCGCTGGCTTTAGAATAGAATATTCTTTATTGGCCAAGTGCGATTGGACACACAAGGAATTTGTCTCCGATGCATAAGCTCTCCGTGTACATACAAACAACCAAGTGGTAAGCCATTGATCGTAAATCATAGTTACACTTATAATTCATAAGATGCAAATAAGTGATAAATCATAATATACTAACAGAAGGTAGTTAAGAAAAAATGAGAAGGATAATAGTAATACAGCCACACTACATGGGTAAATATGCAGCATTTAGCAAGGAAACGCTACTTCAACCTCAAAACACTTTAGAATGACTCAAGCCAGTCTTACTCATGGGTTGAGAGGGGGTGGAGTTTTAAGAACAGGACAGGAAAAAACGTTGCCAACATATTTCATACTGCGACTGCCGACATGGCCTCTGGGCTTCCTTAGGCAAGCATGCGCCAGCCGATCCCCTCGTACCCAATGTTTGGGGCAGTCAGCAATGGCAGCTTGGAAATACTTTGAAGTGTGAAATGTTTCCTTTTAGCTGGTTTTAACCCGTTTAATTCCCTCTTCTCAGATTCCTGAGCTCGTCATTTGTGTGAGCTCGTCTCAGAGGCGCCTTTTCGCGAAGCTCTTTGCAAGCCAGATTCGGCGGATAAAGTGCCTTGGCTTGAGCCTTGAAACAAATTTGAGCCTGGAAGATGGGTGCAGTAGATCTGTTGCAGCGCTTCGCCAAGTTTTCCTTCCGCTCCTCCCCCGAAAAAACAGATCTATTTTTAATTGCATATGCTCAGGTCCCGAAATCAAAGGTGCAAAAGCCAACCTCTGAGCCTCTGTTCTCCGGAAGGGAGGGGACTCTGCTTAAGGTTCCTTAGAAAACGACGGAGAAAGCGCAACTTTGAGCCAAGAACGGAGGAGGCTCTTTATTGTTCTCTGTAATTAGGGTTTGGGTCATAAAAACCTGGAGGAGGTAATCGGCTTCTTTATTTGCTCAGTCACAAAGGTGCACTTTTCTTCTGATGACACCGCCCTTGGAAGAAAAACAATTCAATGCGTCCTGTGTATGCACAAGCACGCACTTTGCCCATAACTCTCCCCACAAACCCCACGGCTTGGTCCCATTTCGCAGCTAGCTCGATGAGGTGGTGGATAAGTGAAGGGCGGGACCGAAGGAACAACGCCCAGTTTGGCTCCGCTGCGCGTACAATGAAGGAGGAGGAGATGAAGAAGAAAGCCACCCTTCGTATCCAATGCCGCTCTTGTCTCTTGCTGCGTCCGCTTGACTGGCCAGGCTGGCTGGTCGGACTTTCCCCATTTCAGTTACAAACGAATTGTTCTCTCCCCTTGGACACGCCTCAATATCATCGAAATGATTCTGTGTGCCCCAAATAGAAGCCTCTTCTGCCTAATCTGTATAGATGCTCTTCCTATCAAGTGATAGCTAGTCAATATGCCAGACTTCCCTATAAAGATTGGGTATATATTTGCATACATACTCAATATGGAAATTGTGTCTACTCCACATATCCTTCTAAAATGCCCACTATTCGCTCATTCGCAATGCTGCTTGAGCCAGTTAGACCCTACTCATGAAGAGGAGACTGAGGTTATTTCCAAGGCAATAGCAAAATTTTACCTTACAGAAATCTTTTGGTACCTCCAATGAATTGCTTATAAGGTTTCTTCCTCATATATGTAAGAATTATTTTTCTACTGTATTTTAAATGTGTGACTTGGTCTTGGACAACAGATAGAATTTCTCCTTCCCTGGGCACTTTGAATTTTTTGAATTGAGTTTTGCCACCGTGGGCTGATTAACAATTGAAGTGGAAACCCTCATGTCCTGTTTGTGTTTTCTATCTCAGCCTAGAAAGCCAAAATATTTGTTTTTTCACCCAGCTCCCTGAGGGCAGAAATCAGAGAAAACAGGATTGTGAGTTCTACAATCACTATAACTGGTGCCCAAACTGACCACTGAAATAACAAGGAATTTAATATTGTGCTGTTAATGTCCATCATGCAATGCATCTTAAAATGTCAGATCAATCATTCAGTAAGCCCAGTGGTTACAGGAGTTCTACATATGTTCAACCATAATGATGTTGTAGTTGTAAAGTCTGGTTTATGGGCTAATGTTATGTGTGATGCTGTTGGAAGAAATATCCATCTGGTTCAGTTCCAAGTGGGGAGAAAGACAATGGAAACAAGGAGGCTGATTGGAAAGATGGTTTATTGATGAATAGGACTACATGGGTTTTGAGGTCCTGGGCAGCTGACCACATGGAGTTGAGAATAAATGAAGGTTATTTATACCTTCTCTTGGGCCTTGCCCTTGAGTTTCCTGTTCCTGTGCAAGAATATGTATTCTATTGATTGTTGTAGGGGTCATAGCAGAGATGGGGTTCAGCAGGTTCTGACCAGTTCTGGAGAACCAGTAGTGGAAATTTTGAGTAGTTCGGAGAGCCGGTAAATACCACCTCTGACTGGCCCCACCCCCATCTATTCTCTGCCTCCCGAGTCCCAGATGATCAGGAGGAAATGGGGATTTTGCAGTAACCTTCCCCTGGAGTGGCGAGGGAATGGAGATTTTACAGTATCCTTCTCCTACCACGCCCACCAAGCCACGCCCACACAACCGGTAGTAAAAAAAAATGGAATCCCATTTTGGGTCATAGCTAACTTTGTAGGTACTAATGCAATGAAGGG
The DNA here is from genome assembly GCF_964273705.1 of Natrix helvetica. Lineage (NCBI taxonomy): Eukaryota > Metazoa > Chordata > Lepidosauria > Squamata > Natricidae > Natrix > Natrix helvetica. Next base: position 46,223,698 of record NC_138549.1, on the reverse strand, counting down.
GCTTGTTGGGCAACTCCTATTATGGCTGAGGGCTAATCCTACTTTTGCTCAGAATATCCTGTCTTGATTGGATTACCAAAGCTGCATTTCTAAAAGTTGGCCCCTTAGTTTCTACTTGGGGCAGAGAGCTAAGTCTCCAAGTTTCTGTCTTTAGAAACACGTTTCTCCTTTAGGGAAATATAATATTCTGCGTTTTTAATATTTCTCCAATTATTTCATTCTTCTGGGAGGGGGTGACTTCCCTCATTGCCAAGAAGCACAGAGGCATACTTACATACTTTTGCCACCCTTACAAAATTGTGTATAGCCATTCAATCTATTGGTACTAGAAGTGCAATAGAAGCAGTGGAGTATTTGCTAGAAAATGTTAATAGAAAGAAGATTGTAACTTGTTTGTTTTAAAGTCTGGTAGTGTCATCAGATGTTATAAACTTGTTGCATTTACTTCAAAGGCATTATATAAACGCACAACCATCAAATACTTTTTTAACATTGTTATTTGTTTGTACATGATGCAGGATCATATTCTTTAGTTTTTATTAGATTGTGTAGCTAGCCAGTTTAACACTCAAAACACAGTTATATAGCTAAATAAGGCAATGCTTTTCTTTTGTTTGTTATATGCACTAACTATGAGTCAGGAAATAGAACCAGGAAAGGCCTTGACAGTTTATCTTCTTTAAAGGAGTGGGGGGGGAGGGGAGAGATTTTTGTGGTGACTCAACCTTCCTAGGCAGGGAGCTTGGAAAGTTAAGTTTGGTGAGAGAAGGAGGGAAGTATTTGAGATCAAATGGAGATTTGGACAGTGAATTAAATCAGAATGACAAGGTTCTGTTAAAGCAAGTTCTGTCCTTTAGTTTGACATAGGAAAATATGCATAAAAGACTTTCTGCACCTCAGTTTAGACATTAAATGTGTATTTTTCTTTTTCTTTCAAGTTGCTACAACAGTCAGTTCTGTACCCAGATGATGATGATGATGCTTCTGTTCAATTCAATGTCCAATTCTAAGTGATTCTGTGGACCAGCTCTTTCTACATTTTCTAATCTTGTATGGTTTCTTTCAGTTGTTTGATGTTCTGGGTGGTGTCAGCTTTGATGGTGTCTAGCCATTATGTTTTTGAAAGTCTCATTCTCCATAGCGCTGCTTGGAGAGTCCAAGGAAGGGTTAACACAGCCTGTTTGCCCAAGGACTGAGTAGATTTCTCCCCTCTGGTCACGCCTCCTTTGCCTCTTCCGGATCAGTTTTAAAAACTCAGTCCGCTCGATAGGACTAGTTTTGGGGAGCTCTCAGTTTTTGAGTAAATAGGCTGGGTTCCCCAATAGAGAAATTTTAGAGTATTTTAAGTGTTTAGTATTAGTTTGTTATTAGGATTTTTCCCCAGGTTTTGTTGTTTTGGCTTTTTATTTTTAACTACGTGAGAAGTTTTTTTGCAGGATTGAAGGCTGAGGCTACAATCGGTTCCACAGCTGCTTTTAGCCGCAGCTGGGGGAACGAGCGAGGCCGCTCGTCCGGCGTTGGCTGGCGAGCGCAGGGAAAGACGGCAATCCCCGTTTTTCCCTGGTCGCTTTGGGGAAGGGGTTTTTAAAAAGCCCTTGCTTTCCCAGACGGCGTCTCTTGCCGATCGGGAGAGCGGCGGCCATTTTGAAAAGCGCTGCTTTGGCGCGCTTTTCGGCTGCAGCCAATAGGAAGCTCCTGGACCTTAAGTTGAACTTTTTGGCGCGCAGAGGAGCGAGGCAGCCATTTTTTTGCAAGTTTTCCTGCCGGACAGCAGCAGCAAGCAGCAGAGCCTCTCCGCCTCAAGCAGATAGCCGCGGAGGATTGCGAGGGCTTGCCTGGGTCTCCAGCAAGCCTGAAGTTCCCCATCCACCTAAGGGGAAGCGGCAAGGAGTGTCCTGGTGCCTGATCCAGCCTCCCAACTGAATCTGCAGACGCTTCTGGAGCCATCGGGCCAGTGTCCACTGCCCTTCCCTCAGCAGCGACCTCTTCGACTCAAGCTCAACACCAAGGATGGCTGATGAAGGTTTGGAGCGAAGGGAGGAGCTGGCAGGGCCATCTGCAAAGTGCAGTAGGCCAGATCACTCAGGCCAAGGGAGAAAGGGAAACAAGGGCGCTGGGGGGAAAGCTTCCCACTCTTCAGCTGGGAGCAAGGCCCCCAAAATTCAAGGGGACAAGGGGCAGGACTCTTTAAAAGATAGGTCTGCTAGGCCCCAGGTTCCCCCTTCACCCTTGCCATGTGAGGCTGGGCCAGTTCCTTCCCCACCCATTCAGAGGGAGGTAGAGCAGGGGGATGATATAGGGGATAGGTCTCCATCCTTCTGCGATAGGGACTCCATGTCAGGCTCCCCTGCAGCCTCTCTGGATTATCCAGATTCTCCTAGCTCTTCAGTCAGGGAGGATATCCCCTCATTTCAATGTTGTTTTCATGCAGAGGATCAGAGAGATCCTCCTAGGGGTGGCAAGGGGCAGGCCTATGATCAATCCAGGCCTGTAGAGGACAAGGGCTCAGCTATGTTAGCAGAGATGAGGGAGCTCATTACACAGGCCATTTCCAAGGGAGTGGTGGAGGCCATGAGACTACAGGAAGGCAAGGGTGGCAAGGCCTCTAGGGCTGTTCGCCCCCCGGGGGAAAAGCGGACCAGAGTCCTCGACTCCCCGGGCACTTCTGTTACCACAGAGGTGTCTACGTGGGAGGAGGAGGCTACTGATGAATTTGCTCTCTCGGAGGATGAGGATATGCCTCCAGACAAGCCTTCCTCCACTGGCCTCTTCAAGCCATCCTTGTTCAAGGCTATTTTACACAAGGCTAGAGCTTCCACTGAGCTTGGTGCCAAGCCTAAGGACAAGGCAGTTCCCTCTACATCCCAGGACCTCATGGCAGGGCTGTTCAGCGAAACAACCCCAGACCCAGAACTGATACCAGTCCCTGATATGTTCATGGAGGTTATCCAGTGCCAATGGACGCAGCCAGGCACCCTGGCCAACCCCAGTGGCGCAGACAAAACACTGTACCCCTTAGAGCCTAAGTTGGAGGATGTTTTGAAACCACCTGAGGTGGATGCCCCTGTGGTCTCTCTGACCTCTAACTCTAATCTTCCTGCCGAACTCTTAGAGGGGTTGAAGGCAGAAGATAAGAGGTCAGAAAAGGCATGTCTCAAAACGCACCAGGCGGCCGCCTGGGCGATCAAAACCTCCACTTCTGCCTCGTTCTTTACGAGAGCATCCTTACTGTGGCTGCGCCAACTCAGATCTCAGCCCCCATCTGAAGCGTCTCGTTGGCGACATGATCTTAACAAGATCATTACGGCTGTGGAATGTGCCACTGATGCCTCACTGCATGCAGCGAAGTTTGCTTCCAGAGCGCTAGTGTCTAACGTTACTTCTCGCCGCCTGCTTTGGCTCCGGCACTGGCAGGCGGACATGAAGGCGAAGTGGAAGCTAGCTTCAGCTCCATTCAAGGGGGACAATCTCTTTGGGGACTCCCTAGAGAAATTCTTGATCGAGACGAAGGATAAGAGGAAAGTCCTTCCCTCCACCTTCAGGAAACATGACAAAAAAGGACAGGGTACATTCAGGAAACAGGCCTTTCGGGCACAGGAAGGTGCCCAGGCCTCCACCTCATCTTACTCCTCCCAGAGACAATTCAACCAGTCTTCTGACAGGTCCCAGGAACGAAACAGCTTTTCTTCCAGGGGCAGACAATCCAATCAAGGGTCCTTTCGGAAGCCCTTTTATGGGGGCTCCCACAACCGTCAGTTTAGACGTGGGAAGTGACCGTCTGGGTTCTCCTCCCATCGGGGGCCGCCTGCAATTCTATGCAGACCGTTGGGAGGAAACAACCTCGGACAGGTGGGTTTTAAATACCATCAGGAGGGGGCTAACCTTGGAGTTTCTATCTTTCCCTCCACGGACCTTTGTTCGCTGCCCACTATCCAGGAACCCTGTAAAGAGGGCTCTTATGCAGGCAGAAATAGATCATCTTCTGCAGATCAACGCAATAGAGCCAGTTCCTCCAGAACAGGAAGGGAGGGGGTTCTATTCCATTCTCTTCCTGGTCCCCAAGAGCTCAGGGGGGTGGAGGGCCATTTTAGATCTGAAGCGCCTGAACAGACATCTGGCCTACAAGCGCTTCAAAATGCAGTCCCTTCAGTCGATTCTAAGCTGCATGCGACAAGGAGATCTGCTCACCTCCATCGATCTCAAGGAGGCGTATCTGCATGTGCCCATCCCTCCCGCACACAGGAAGTTCCTGCGCCTGTGTTACAACGGAAAGTACTTCCAATACAGGGTGCTCCCGTTCGGACTCTCTTCTGCACCCAGAACGTTCACGAAGCTTCTTGCAGCTGTGGCGGCCCACCTGCGCAAGCTCCCGGTCCATCTGGAGTGCTACCTGGATGACATCATCATCCACTCAAGAACTCGTCCACAAGCGGTGAGAGATGTAAACATCACAGTTCGCACCTTGCAGGACCACGGTTTTTCTGTAAACATGGAAAAAAGCAACTTGACTCCTGCCACGCGCATAGAACACCTGGGCGCCATAATCGACTCGGTATCTTGCCAGGTGTCCCTGTCTCCGGAAAGAATCCGCAACCTCAGGAGCAGAATCCGGTTGTGTCGCAAGAACAGGTCTTGGCAGGTAGTGCAACTATCCCAACTGTTAGGGATCATGATTTCTTGCCTCAACATAGTTCCCTGGGCACGTCTTCATGCAAGGGAGCTGCAATGGTTCTTGCTTCCAATGCAAAGAGCAAAGATCAGCAACTCCACCAGGAGAGTTCGCATCCCACCAAGGGTGACACGTTCTCTGAGTTGGTGGCAGTCTTGAGCAGTGGAGAAGGGCTGCCTATTCAGAGAACCCGACAGGATCGTGGTAACGACCGATGCCAGTCTCTACGGTTGGGGGTCGCATTGCCAGGGACAGTTGGCGCAAGGCAGGTGGTCCAGCGCGGAGGCAGCCCGGAGCATCAATTGGCTGGAGCTCAGGGCAGCCCGTCTTGCGCTGAGGAGATTTGCAGAACAGCTGAAGGGTCACCACGTTCTGCTGCTGACCGACAATGTGGCCACAAAGGCTCATGTGAACCGGCAAGGCGGTACCCACTCCAAAAGACTCATGTCAGAGGCGGAAGCCATAGGACGATGGGCAGAGATCCACTTAGCGTCGCTGAGGGCGGATCACATCTCCGGAACCAGCAACGTGAGTGCGGATTGGTTGAGCCACCAGACCATCGACAACTCGGAGTGGCAACTTCATCCGGACCTGTTCGCACAGGTGGTAAGGAGGTTTGGTCTCCCACAGGTCGACCTGTTTGCCACGGCGGCAAACACACAGCTCCAGCGGTTCTTCTCCCGCTACAAGTCAGCACAAGCGGAAGGGATGGATGCCCTGAGGTCCAACTGGCCTCCAGGTCTGCTTTACGCGTTCCCGCCCCTCCCTCTGATTCCACAGGTGATCAACAAGCTGCTGAAGGAGGGGGCGGAGCTCATTCTGGTGGCTCCACATTGGCCCAGGAGATCCTGGTTCGCGGACCTGGTCGATCTGTCTGTGGAACAACCGTGGAGAATCCCTCCAGACCAGGTATCCTAGCGTCAGGGGGCCATCAACCATCGGGGGCCCCAGTGGTTGCAGTTAGCCGTCTGGCGCTTGAGGGGCAGCTTCTGAAGGACCAAAGCCTCTCAGGCAGTGTCATTAAGACTATCCAGGCTTTCAGACGTCCGGCCACTACTCGTATTTATGATGCGACTTGGGCTGCCTTTTCTACTTGGTGCAGCCAACGGGACATTGACAGTGTGGGCGCGTCCATCCCTCAGTTGTTGGACTTCCTACAAGAGGGCTTGGACAAAGGACTGGCGCCAGCCACACTCCGGCGCCAGGTTGCTGCGTTGTCCACCATCTTAGCCAGACACCAACTTCAATCCCTGAGTCACCATCCTCAGGTCAAAAGTTTTTTGAAGGGGGCCTCCAACATACGACCCCAAGTGGTACATAGGTACCCGACCTGGAACCTACCCTTTGTCTTACAGGCATTGACAGCGGCTCCCTTCGAACCCTTGAGGAAGGTTTCTCTTCGACATCTGACTCTTAAAACCGCCTTCCTCATAGCCATTACTTCAGCCAGAAGGGTGTCTGAGATTGCTGCCTTCTCGGTCAAGGAAGAATTGTGCATCATACACCCAGACAGGGTCATCCTACGGCTAGACCCCGCCTTCATGCCGAAGGTGAATTCTCATTTTCACAGATCTCAGGAGGTGATTCTCCCGAATTTCTGTCCCAGTCCTCAGCACTCCAAGGAGCGCAGGTGGCACAAATTGGACGTGCGAAGGGCAGTCCGCATTTACCTGAAATGAACTAAGGACACCAGACACTCCGAGGCCTTCTTTGTGTCTTTTCAACCAGGCACGCTGGGTCGCAAGGTATCGTCTTCAACCATCGGACGGTGGCTGCGGGCTTGCATTAAGATGACATATGACCTTCAGGGCAAGCCTGTCCCAGCACGTGTAATGGCACACTCCACCAGAAGTGCGGCCACAACTGCGGCCTGGGCGACTCAAGCGTCTATTCTGGACATTTGCAGAGCGGCCACGTGGGCGTCACCCACGGCTTTTATTAGAAACTACAACATCGATTCCTTTGCCTCTGCCGAAGCCTCCTTTGGCCGTAGAGTGTTACAGAAGGTTATTGAGGCTCCGGACAATGCTACTTCTTCCCGCCCTGGGACACGATAGCTTGGGCATGTCCCTTCCTTGGACTCTCCAAGCAGCGCTATGGAGAATGACCGTTGTCTTACCTGAACGGTCGTTCTCAGGGCGCTGTGGGAGAGTCCAAGACCCACCCAGGGTAATTATTTAGCTCCAAGATTGTATTTTACACAGGTGTGAGCTGAGGGCGTCTTCGTCGGACAAGACCTCGTTTTTAAAACTGATCCGGAAGAGGCAAAGGAGGTGTGACCAGAAGGGAAAAATCTACTCAGTCCTTGGGCAAACAGGCTGTGTTAACCCTTCCTTGGACTCTCCCGTAGCGCCCTGAGAACGACCGTTCAGGTAAGACAACGGTCATTTCCTTTTACAGTTGACCATTCCAAGCACATATTGGCCTTTTCCAATGACTGGCCAATGTATTCACTTCAGTTAGACAATGTGATGTAATTATCCATTGGCTTTCTTTCATATTCTCATCTGCCCCTAGCACAAATTCTTGTTGATTGTTTAGAATTCCTAGTAGCCTGATTGGGATAGTTAGAGTTGTACTCCTTGCAAGTGAAGGCACTAACTTCTAAAATGTTTCTTCAAATTGTAAGGAAAAGCAAGCAGTGACTCTTCCAGAAGTACCTGTTATGGCATCAGATTTACAAAGAAAAGTGTGGCTTACATTCCCAAAAATTTGCCCATCCTCTCCTATATTTTTGATACTCATAATGCTTTCCATTATCTCCTGCTCCAAGTATACAAATTCTATAATTTGTGTCATGTGTAATATGCCTAATCAGATTTCACCTCATCCCAGTTTAAATCCAAAATCAGTGTAGCTTTTTGTCATCTGATGACATAAGCTACAACTCATGAAAGCCTATGTTTTTTCATAAAACTAGTTAGTTGGAAAAGATGCTATCAGACTCCTGATTTTTATTTTTATTTTGCTATGTGAGCTAACCCAGATCTCCTACTGATATTTTCCCTGTAAGTTCTATTTCTCCCAAAGGTTCCTTGTCTGCATTGCTATTTATTCCCAATTTAATCAAACATTTGCCCATAATAGCATAAGCACAAGTAAAATATATTTTAGATACAAAGATATATTACATGTCCATATGCCACTCTGGGATATGTTGCTGTAAGGACCTGCCCCAGCTGGTCTCTCAGGAAAGTATGACTCTTGAATCCATTGAGTTGAATCAAAAGAACTTCTACAGAAAGAAAGTTGTTGCAGTAAAATCAGTCAGAATCTGAAGATCAAGATAAAGCAGTTCTTTCATTTCCCCAAACACAACCCCCTTAACTAGTCCACTGGCAGCCAATGTAATCCCAAGAAGATGTTTTGAGAATGCTGAGGTGTGAGGCAGATAACAGGTCACTCTCAGGGCACAATGATCTTGGAACCAGGCTGGAATTGCCTGGGAGAGAGTCTGTCCTATCTCCAAAGACATTCCCCCTCCCTAATACCCAATGTCCCGGCAAAGGCAAAAGCATTTAAAGCACGCCAGCCTTCCTCCCTTCCAATAGAAAGGCAGAACACCTGGTTGACCTGACAGTCTCGTCATTAAAGGAAGAAAAAAGCTTATCTTGTAAAAGTTAGAAATAAGCTCCTTCCAGGTGTGATCTGACAGTTTTTTTCATTATAAACTGGATGGTTAGCCGACTCCAGAATTGGATACTGAAACAGAGCAGGCTTACCCTTGACAGCTAGTCCATTATTACAAGACATGTAAAACTAGAGTGCTGATTATCATTATTTCTTTCCCCACAAGTAATTATTATTTATAATAAATGTAAATAAACTGCTAATGAGCAGGTAAGGTTTGTAAGTAATGCACTACAGGGAATATTTAGATCAGAGGTGGGGAATGATGGCCCTGTTATGACTTGTGGACTTCAACTCCCACAATTCCTGAGCCAGCATGGCTGACTCAGGAATTGTGGGAATTGAAGTCCCTAAGTCATAAAGGGGCCATGGTTTCCCACTCCTGAGCTAGATGAACTGCTAAATGCTATCAAATGAAGCAGCCTTCTCACTTTCCAAGATACAGTATTTACATAGCTGAGAAAATTATTCCTGGAATGTCAAGCAGCTGCTAATTGATTTTTGAGTTAGGTCAGTTTTGTCTCAGTGGTAGCTAAAACATTATTTTTTCCTGTAGCCTCATAGTATGTATGTAATACTACAATTACACAGGTAAAATAAAAAAATACAATAAGAGTTACAGCTGTTAACATAGTGTAGGAAGTTATCACCCAGCCCTCTCCCAGAAAAATGAAATATCCTAGGAAATATTGATAAGGCAGAATATTATATTTTCCTGGATGTGAAAAAGGGAGAAACACATTTTAAACAGAGTAAATTCCTGCAGCTTCCTGCCCTTTGTCAATGGGCCATTAAGAAGGCCAAGCTAGTCCACTTTACATAATAAAGAGTTCAGCTCCAGGGGGATGGGTGTAGAGTTCAGTGTAAGAGACAATGAAGGCATGATAAGCCTTTACTCAACTGACCACATGGCATCTGAACTCAATCAAACCTGGATTCAAAACAGCCTAGAGGGTTGCCCCTGCATGGGTCCATGTGAGTCTGGCAACCAATCAGAATACATTTCTTACACAGGAACAGGAAACAGATAGGTGGGGCAGAACAGATTATAAAAATCCCTGCAAGCCCTTCTTCAGCCCTTCTCTTCCCTTCTCTTCTTCTCCACCAACATTGAAGCATGTGATCACCTTTTCTGTTCAGGACTCAGGCCATGTGGTCCTGTCCACCATTAAACCATCTTTCCAAGCAGCCTCCATGTCTCCAGTGTCTTTTTTCCCCACTTGGAGCCGAACCCAGAAGGACATTTCTCCCAACAATTGGCGACCAGATGGGACTCCAAGCTAGCCTAACAAATGGATATGGCCAAGGTAAGCCTCCCATGCCGACACAGACCCCATTGAGTCTGTGGGTGGATTTTATCTTGGCCTTAGCCATTTGGATCTAGGTTTTAAAGGGGTTTTGAGTTTGAGCTCAAAGGCTGCCTGGAAAGAAGGTGAGTACCTCTAAATTTTAATTCTCTAAAATTTAATGTTAAAGCATGGCAAAGCGTGGAAATGTGTGTATGCCTGCATGTGTGTGAATGATGAAATCTTTCTCCCAATCACAGCTGGATCCTGGTTCCTCTGTGTGTTTTACCAAGAGAGCCTGGAAAGTATTAGGGTCAGGCCAGAGCAGGACCTTCTGTTAGGGAAAGGAGAGTGTGTGTGAAAATGGATGGAAAAGTGAATGAATATTTTTTGTTGTTGTTGCTTTTGTCCTGTGAAAGCAAAAAAAAAAAAAAAAAGGCAAAGGCCCATAGTGTATGTAAAAGAGTAGAGGTGCCTGGTACTAACTGCAGAGAGAGGGGCAGAGGTCCTCAAGGATTACTTTTTTGATCCTCAAAACCCAGGTGATTCCCTGAGAGAAGGGGCCGAATACTTCGTGGGGAATCGAAGTCCTTCCCAGAATCTTTTTTTTTCTGAAAACTTACGGTGGGTGGCACCCGGCTAGGCCAAAGTGAGCCCTGCATGTAAAGGGTCATGGGAAGTGTTAGCTCGTGGGTGGCCAGAAGTGCCCTCGGAGATTTCCTTAGATGCCAAGATTTTGGCTGAGAGCAAGGAAATTGTGTGAGAAATGGGCTTTGCTGAAAGGGAAACTAATTTGGCTACATAAAGGTACTTAAAAGAAAAGGGAAATGTTGAAATGTTTCTTTTTTTCTCTTGTCTGTCTCTTTCTCTGTCTTCTATGCAACCACGTGGTTTTTTGTTTTTTTAAGATTTGTGCCTTCCCCAATTTAACTGAGATTCATGGCGGGAATGAGTCTTGTTGTTTCCTCTTTGTCTGTGTGTGTATGTCTAAGTCTTTGTGCACCCTCAAGGTAATTGTAACTAAGATGTCTCCAATCCAAAAGACAAGAATTTTAAAATGTTCAAAGAAGGTTCAAAGAAAGGAGTAAACTGGCAGAAATTGCCTTTGCTCAGTTTGTTGGGCCTAGAAAACTAACTGAAACTGGGAGGGGTCTTTATTTTGTGTCTGTTCTGGCCAGCAGAAACAGAGTAAAGATTTTTTTTTTCCTTCCTTCCTTGCCCATACCTTAAAGTAACAACCCTGGAAATGTTTGCAAGGAAAGTTTCATCCTTGCATTGCATTTATTGTGTGTCTAAATGATTTTACCTGTTCATTTCTTTCCTGGAGCATGTGAATCCAGACCCCATTTCTCATCTGTGATATCCCCATAATGTTTATCTGTTTATCTGCTGAGTAACTGATGGTTTTATTTTTTTCAAACTCTGCCTGCAAGCTATCTACCCCCCCCCACGCCCCTCCCTTACCTCTAATCCTCCAGCAATGCCTTTTCTGTGGGGGAGGGAACCTTGTTCTCATGTCTTTCAGCCCTAGAAGATTGTACTCTTCAGGTGAGTATAGAGTTTTTTTTTCCCTTTGGGGGGAGGAGGAGAGTGTTGCCTTGTGTGTGCATGTATGAAATGAAGGAAATTCCTACTAAAGGTTTGCCTTCAACCTGAGTAAAAACCCTCTGCACATTTTTCTGACCAACCTACTCTTATTAGTCCTAAAGTAAAAACCTGGCCTCCAGAAGGCAGTTTTGATTTAGATTTTGTCAACAAATTTGCTGATTTTCTGGCCACCATCCGATGAATCAAGGGCCCCACCCAGATGCAAACGATGTGTTAATGAAAGTCTCCATACATCTTGGTCTTTAAAACTATGCCAGAAATTGCTGGGAGACCAAGATAGGGTTTGGATCTTTAAAAATATGCCAGCGTGTGCTGGGAGCGCCAACCTAGAACCCTGGCTGAATGCAAACAATGTGTGGACAAACATCTCTGTGCATTGTTTCTATACACCTTGATATTTAAAAATGCCAGCGCGTGCTGGGATATCAAGATAGAATTTGGATCTTTAAAAAATTAGCCAGCACAGCTGGCAGGTCCAAATTAGAAATGAACACCCCAGGGCAGAGACAGGCATTAACAATCTAGTGCGTGATCATTTCCAGACCTGGAGGGAAGTTGGGATCCTTTAATAATAGAAAATGGAGCTCATTGGCTTATGTACAGCTCCCTGAAGTAATTGTAATAACTGCCTTGCATGAAGAAAGAATGAAATGGGATTTTTGTATGTGAAATTAATGATTGCAGTGCAAATGTGAGTATGTTGATGGTAAAGTTGGTATGAATGTAGTTTGATTCCCTTTCATATAAAGAAGCAGTAAGTTACAAGGTTGTTTAATGGTATGTGTGTGTATGCATGTGTGTTATCATTTCCAAACCTGAAGGGAGGGTGAGATTCTCTAATAAAAGAAAATGAAGCTTGGTGGCTTGTGAAAAAAAAAGCTTCCTAAAATACCTATGATTGTTTGGCATGAGCAAGCACGAAGGTCTGATTGCAATATGAATGTGAGTATGTGTCCCTCATGCCCCAGGGAGTGATAAGTGAATGGATCCAGAGATCCACGTGATTGCCTGTGTGAATTCCCTCCCCCCCCCCAATCTTGCTTCTGGGTCATTCTTTGGAGGGAAGTAGGAAAGGCGGGGAGAATGAGTGTCTGCTCATTTTTACCATGAGTGTGTGTATGAAACGCCCCAGTGATACCTGTGAATGCCTCTGGGCATTCCCCCCCTCCTTCTTTCCCTCCTTCCTTTTGGGCCATTAAAGGCTGAAATTTTTTCTCCTCACTTTAACCACTTTCCCCCCCCCTCTCTTGAGAGAAATTTGGAGTAAATGGGTGATCTGCTCCCGCTTACCTTTCACTATTGTGATCTTTTATCTGCATATAACAATTATGCAGTTACATTTCTTTGCTCTGAATACAATTTTGATTTTTTTTCTTGAAATTTTTGAGGTTTAAAATGCTTAATTAAACCTATAAAAAGGAATGATTTTGAGATATTTTGCTTACGTTTGTAAAATGTTTTAACATACTTAATGAGAATTTGCTTCCATCTGAATGGAATTTGATATTTTGGAGTGTTGACTCAAAGTACCTTTTTTTTTTAAATTGCATTTTTTTTTAAAAGCTGTTCTTCTTACCTCCCTCTTTTACACCTGAGTGCATTTTTAAACGCTTATGAGTCAAGGTGCTCTACCCTATGACATTTTGTTTGTTTGTTTGTTTGCAACACAAGTTGTTGTCCCTCTTGGAAATTTACTCATCTTACTGCAAAAGTGTTTCAATCATACAGGCAGTGGGAATGTCGTGTTCCATGAAATTTACATCGTCTGCCTCCTGAAATAATGTTTGGATTTCCACACTTGGACAGAATGGGTGATATTCCACAACATGAGACTAAAGATATGTCTGTAAAGAACTGTATTCTTGGCCTCTCCTCTTTTTTTTTTACCTCAGAAACAAAGGACTGCTAGCTCAAACCATAACTCTCAATTTGCTGCTGGTGATTGCGTGCTGATAAAACCTGACATGAGGAAAAAAAAAAAAAACTTAGCCAAGCCTGGGACAGACTGCCAAGACTGACTGACCAGCCTTACCACCAAACCAAGCATGCCACCCTAGCAGACATGAAAGAACCCTGAAGGAGATGAAGAAGTAAAGACCAAAAGACTTTTCAATTCCCAGAAGACAGCTGAAAAGATTATGGGGAGGGTGGAATTTGATAAGTTTTCTTTCTCTGTTTCATTCACAGAAATTTATTATGCTTTCTTCCTTGCCTCATTTATATTGTAATCAGTTTAATGTATTCATGTAAGAATTGTATTTGAGAATGGCTAGCACAGCAAGTTCTGAACACCTTAGATTTCTGGCTGGTGGGAGGGAAATTTCGTCCAAAATGTCTGTATTTTCTGTATTGTAGAAGCAGCTACACACACACACACACACACACACACACACACAAAGAGAGAGGGAGAGAGAGAGTCCCCATTCAGAATTAGATTGAAACTATCTCCTTGACTTAACTCCACAAAGCTTTTCCTAGGTTGATTTTGCCCTTGCACAAAAGCAGATATCTCCCTTTTAATCCCATGGGGGAGGGTCAGTTCCCCTCAGGCAATTCCCCCACTTGAAGAGTAGCAGAAAGGATCTTCAAAACTCAAACCCTGACAGTGACTCCCCCCCCCCCCAAAAAAATGATGTTGCCCAGTAAAGCATGTTGCACTGGTGGTCTCAGGAGGAGGAATCCCAGGGCTCATTGTGTGTAGTTTTAAAAATACTAAATAGTCTGGATTGCACACTAGCTAAACTCAATTTGGCCTCACTAAAATAGGAGCCAGGGCAAGTTAAAGAAATCCCTTGGAAATGGGCAGCCTGTACTTCTTTAAAAGGAAGAATCCTTCAATGGCTGTGAAGTTTTTTTTTGGGACTTCTGCTTGCTTGTAGTCTGGAAGCTCACAGAAAGTGATATCAAACACCTGAAAATAATTGGCATGGTAAATTGGATATTGTAAATTTCTTTCCAGAAATTGTGCCCTGGTTGCTAAGACCTTCATGGTTGAAAGCTCTCTGGGAGCCACTGAAGTGATCTTTCTGCTGTCTCTTTCAATGTCTTTCCATCAGAAAAATTAAGTCTCCCTGATCTGACCAATTTTATCTTTTGTCAAAAACATGTGCGTTCCACTCACATGTTTTGAAAAAAAAAAGGAGGGATTGTAGGAAGTTATCACCCAGCCCTCTCCCAGAAAAATGAAATATCCTAGGAAATATTGATAAGGCAGAATATTATATTTTCCTGGATGTGAAAAAGGGAGAAACACATTTTAAACAGAGTAAATTCCTGCAGCTTCCTGCCCTTTGTCAATGGGCCATTAAGAAGGCCAAGCTAGTCCACTTTACATAATAAAGAGTTCAGCTCCAGGGGGATGGGTGTAGAGTTCAGTGTAAGAGACAATGAAGGCATGATAAGCCTTTACTCAACTGACCACATGGCATCTGAACTCAATCAAACCTGGATTCAAAACAGCCTAGAGGGTTGCCCCTGCATGGGTCCATGTGAGTCTGGCAACCAATCAGAATACATTTCTTACACAGGAACAGGAAACAGATAGGTGGGGCAGAACAGATTATAAAAATCCCTGCAAGCCCTTCTTCAGCCCTTCTCTTCCCTTCTCTTCTTCTCCACCAACATTGAAGCATGTGATCACCTTTTCTGTTCAGGACTCAGGCCATGTGGTCCTGTCCACCATTAAACCATCTTTCCAAGCAGCCTCCATGTCTCCAGTGTCTTTTTTCCCCACTTGGAGCCGAACCCAGAAGGACATTTCTCCCAACAATAGAAAAGAAATCTCTGTTAGAGGATTTTATTCTAATTTTTACATTTCCCAAAATTTATAAGTAATGATTAGGATAATTGTGTTAATGTCTAAATTCTAAATGAATTTTATACAAGCAGTGGTAATTTGATAAATTGGTCCATAAAATTAGGTGTTTCTACTTCCCAAATGACATATTTTGCAGTGTAAAAGTTTCCTCACCTTTGTGGCTTGTAAATCATCTGTGCATTGATAGAAGCCAGGACATTACTTTGAAAACACTCCATATTCTGTGACCAGTTATCTATGGGTTAAATCCCATGGACTTTTTTGGGTCTTAAGTAAACTAAATGATGTTCTGTAAGCTACACATGCAGAATCATCATAGACCCATTACCAGTTTATCACCTTCAAACAATAGAGTTCCCTTCCCTGGCTGCTTCATTTTAGTGCTATTCTCCCTGCAAGCAGGCACAAGATCATAAAATGGTGACATAGCAGGTGATTTCAACAGATTCTCTTTGTTTTAACTCCAGCTGACA
This sequence comes from Natrix helvetica, assembly GCF_964273705.1. Lineage (NCBI taxonomy): Eukaryota > Metazoa > Chordata > Lepidosauria > Squamata > Natricidae > Natrix > Natrix helvetica. Next base: position 46,208,215 of record NC_138549.1, on the reverse strand, counting down.
AAAGTCTGAGTAATGGAAAGACAATAGTGGGAAGTAAGTAACTGATCAATGCAGCTGCTCCTCTTAAAAGGAGTCGTTTGTAACCCTTTATCTCTTCCCTTACTCTCCTCCCCCTCCCCTGCCTGCAGCCACAGTCTACTACTCCATCTTTGTCAGTATCTTCCAGGCAAGCCTGATGAATCTCTATTTGAAGCAGGCAGTTTATGGCTCATAAATACTTGGTATGTCAACCTTTAATAGATCCACTGGGAGAAGCAGCCCTATTTGAATAGTGGTTGAACACGATCATTGCCACATACTGAACATAGATTTTAATGAGTATGAGCATATGGTGTTTTGAAAGGAGAACTAATATCTTGGAATAGCAATCTTGTTGAACACAGCAGGCAAAAATCTTCAGTGATGTATTACAGATCTGTATGATTCCACCTTTCTAAATAGACAATAAAGGTTGCCTTGATACTTTTGAATTGTCGTTGAGCAAATAACGGTGTCAGATGCCTATCTTCACTTTCTTTGAAGCTCTGCTAGCAACTGCCATAAACTGGGGAAGTGGCATTTGGGACGGGAAGAGTGCTGTAGGTGTGAAAGAATGCTGTGGGAATTAAGGGAATATTTGCATTGATACAGATAAACCTCCAGTTGGCCTCAAAAACTCTAAAAAAATGCAAATGACCAGTTGTCTGCAAGGAGTATAAATTCTTTCATTCCACTCTGTAGGAAGTTATCACCTAGCCCTCTCCCAGAAAAATGAAATATCCTAGGAAATATTGATAAGGCAGAATGTTATATTTTCCTGGATGTGAAAAAAGGAGAAACACATTTTAAAAACTAAGTAAATTCCTGCAGCTTCCTGCCATCCTCACTTTATCAATGGGCCATTAAGAAGGCCAAGCTAGTCCACTTTACATAATAAAGAGTTCTCCCCTTCAGCTCCAGGGGGATGTGAATGAAGGCATGATAATATAAGCCTTTACTCAACTGACCACATGGCATCTGAACTCAAACCTGGATTCAAAACTCAGCCTAGAGGGTTGCCCTTGCATGGGCCCATGTGAGTCTGACAGCCAATCAGAATACATTTCTTACACAGGAACAGGAAACAGATAGGTGGGGCTGAACAGATTATAAAAAGCTCTGCAAGCTCTTCTCTTCCCTTCCCTTCTTCTCCACCAACATTGAAGCATGTGATCACCTTTTCTGTTCAGGACTCAAGCCATGTGGTCCTGTCCACCATTAAAACTATCTTTCCAAGAGCCTCCATGTCTCCAGTGTCTTTTTCCCCACTTGGAGCCGAACCCAGAAGGACATTTCTTTCATCACCACCATCAAGTCAGAGCTGAAGAAGTTTCTTGGATGAGAAGCAGTGTTTGCAGAGTTTACCATTTAAACAAAGCTACTGGAAATAGCATCCATTTGGTCAGATGATACCCATTTTTATATGTACACCTGTAGCTAAACAGACATTCAGAAAACTACTTTTTTCATAAGAAACGCTAGCTGGTTTATGTTTAGTATCTCTAGCTAAGAGAAATTCAAAAACTGCAGAACTGGGAGAGAGCTGCAGCACCAAACCCCATCTAATAGTTGCTGTGTCTCCTGAAAAATACCTAGGATAGGGTGTAACCACTCGACAAGAAGGGATTGTGAGAAGCAAGGAGGAGACCCAATGGGCCAGAGCCAGGGGCGAAGATTGAGCAGAATATGACTCTGACCAGCAAAAGTAGTAAATTAGGCAGATGGTTGGTCTGTGAAGGGCATGAGTAGTCACAAATAGGGACAAAGGACATGTAGGGCTGTTGTGCAAGATAATTCTATGGAGAAAATGACACATATACTCAGGTGAGACACCACAGACAAATAGACATGTATGCTAAAAGCAAGGTAGAACTCCAAAAAAGTTATGTGAAATTTTACTTCCCCATTTCTTGAAAACTACTATATAAAAAGTCATGCTTTACTATTGTTCAGGGTCTCAGTTCCCAAACTGGACTAGGACTCTTTTGCTGAAGCGCTTCAATAAACATTTTGCAAAAATCCATCTTTTGTAGCTCTAATTAGCTCATATATCAGGGTGAAACAATTTTTGGATAAGAGCAGGTATATGGCAAGCAGGTTCTCATAATTCTGACAGCAATTCATTAGGAAAATTGGAAGGCATCACCAGTCTAATGGTGAGGACAAACCAGCAGCTGCACACCCCTATGTTTCTTTCCTTTTACAGCACCTACCAGTATTCAACAAGCAGCCTCTATTAATAGTCTCTCAAAGATCAGAGAAGAGCAGCAACCTGGTGAAATGTCTAATAGAAGGCTTCTCTTCTGGAGATCAACTCCAAGATCTTCCTTCTATGCCACCCTCTGCTTGGCCATAGGCCCTCCAACCAGGCTATGTTGCTGCAGGCCTTGATCTGATACTGCATGCACCTGCCTGCCTCCTTCTGGTCCTGTAACCTATGCACACTACCCCCTTGCAGATCAGCAGTTTGGTAAGACAGCCCCTAGCCCAAGTTTGTTCACAACCATCCAGGGTGTTGCAATCCAACTGCTTGAAAAACTCTGGCCCACTCTAATATGATGTCTTCCAAATCAGTCATGTTTATTGTGGATAGTTTCCATTATCCATGGTAAATGTGACTGAGTAACTCTGTTAGCTGGAAACAAAGGAGGGATAATCCAACATAACTGAAAAATGCTGCAACAGAGAAGGTAGACTTTTCTTTTTGACCTATTACCGTGTTTCCCTGAAAATATGATCCAGCCTTATATTTTTTGGGACTTCAAAATAAGCATGAGGACTTATTTTCAGGAAAACACAATTTCAGAGTGATCAGATTGGCTGGGGCCTCCGTCCCCTGTTGTGCGCACAAGAGGCTGCAGACACACGGGGACTAACAGTATCCAGCAGCAGCTGCAGCCAGTCCTCTGAGGCTGTGCAGCCTGCACAGCGCAGGTAAATTGATTCCCTGTCCAAGCAGCAGATGGAAATAGATACATGGGAGGAGGCAGGTGATCCGGGCGAGCTGGGTGGACCACAGGAAAGCTGAGAGTTGGTGGGCCAAGTGGGCAGACTGCTGTAGGAGACTCATCTTCACTTGGTGGCATCTGCAGGAGATGGACGCAGAGGCGTGGGGGCAAAAGGCAGGTGATCCTGACATACCACGTGTGCCACAGGCAAGCCAAAAGATGTGAAGATGAGCCTCCCATGGCTACCCGCCTGCTCCAGCCTTTCTCTTGGCTTGCCTGTGCTGCACATTTAGATTGTCTGCCTTCCCCCCCATGCCACTGCCTCTGTCTACTGCTAGTGCCACCGCGCAAAAATGAACCCCCCCCATGGTCAGCTGCCATTCCAGCCCACTGACTGGCTGTGCATCTGGATCACCTTCCTCCCCCCCTCTGCCTCTGTCTGCTGCTTGGACAGGTAATCAACTCACCTGTGCTGTATGGGCTGCGGCTGCTACCAGACACCATTGGCCCACACACGCTTGCACTCCTTGCCCACCTCCTTTCATCAAGGTTTATTTTTGAGGTAGGGCTTATATTCGGCACATGCTTATTTTGGGTATAGGCCTTATTTTCAGAGAAACATGGTAGTTCTGTAAGTGGGCTCAAGTAGTTGCCTATGGTTCATAACTACTGCGTTTGGTCCTACAGACTTGCCTCTGCTTTGGCTACTATCTAAAAAACCACAAAATCTGAAATCTTCTGTATAGGATGATACATTAATGACTTTGCTCAGTCCCCTGAAGTAGCATATTAATGCTTAATGAGAAATTATGATTCAAAGTGCTGCTTAGAGCACAGTTTAGATCAGTGTTTCTAATTTCAGCAACTTTAAGATGTGTGAATGTCAACTTCCAGAATTCTCTAACCAGCCATGTTAGGTGGGGAATTCTGGGAGTTAAAGTCCATGCATCTTAAAGTTGCTGAGATTGAGAAAGTCTGGTTTAGGATATGATTGTTCTCTGCCATTTTGCCAATTGCTTTGCTGGCACTTCCTCAGAAGAGTTACCTGTCTGTGTGTGCTTACTCTGATATAGGCAATCAAAAGAAACCTTCAGAGAAGATAAACAAAGCCTTCCAGTGGATGCTTTAACTCTTCAAGGAGGGCTAGATCACTTGTTCTAGGACACTTTAAGAAGTGCTCTTTTGAATGCTTTGTGTTGCCCTATTGGAAAAGTTGTCTTCCTAAACCTATGGTCCCAAGTCAAAACAGAGGGCCTAATTTTCTTTTGAAACAATAAGATAGAGCAAGAGCCAAATCTTATATTATTTTGCTTTATTCCATGCTTTTATCGGAGTTCACTAAGCAGAATAAAAATCCAGTTCCTTAATTTAAATTTGGCTTACAATCAGAAGTACCTGGGTGCCAGCATCTTAACATAAATTTAAAGATGAGGGAGAGAAACCCGAATCCTGGCCAATTAATCATTGTGTCACTTAGATGAATACTGAATTGTTTCTTCCTTGCGAAGGGCAAATGAACACAAGCATTAATTCATCTGCCATCAGAGATGATTTAGCAAGTAAGATCTCATGATAAAAGCTAATATGGAATTGTTGTGATTCTGCTGTTTTCTTATCTGTTTAATTTGAACAGAACTGTAAGAAGTGCACAGATAGAGGAATATAATAGCAATGTCTCCAACAAAGTTAGTCAACTTGTAACTTCGAGATCACAGGGAGCCTTCAGGCTATTTTGATAAAGCTGCCTCCAAAAACCAGTTTTAAACCAACCCCTCCTGTCCCTGAAAAATTGCTGCCTAAAAAAGAGAGTTTTGTATGCGTGAGTATCTTTGTGTGTGTGTGTGTGTGTCTTTGTGTATGTGTGAGGTGGGTGGGGGGAGGGAAAGAGAGAGAGAGATTGGTGAGACAGAAAAAAAGAGATTTCAGGAGTAGCTTATTAACATTGCATTGTGTTTTTTATAAATTGCTTGTTTTATTAATACTGGTTATTGGCCTAGGTCCATGATGGCAAACCTATGACACAAGTGACACACAGAGGCCTCTCTACTGGCACGTGAGCCATTGCCCCAGCTGAGCTCCACCGCGCATGTGCTTGCACCTCCTGTCAGTCAACTGATTTTTGGGTCTTTGCAGCGCATACTGTTTAATCAAATGCAGTTAAATACTATACAAGCCATCGAGAATATAACTATATACATTCAACAGAAACAGGAAGTTCCTCACAGGAGCAGATAGAGGTAAATCCTAGAGCGGCAGAAAATGCATCACTGAACAATGGAGTTGAATGCTAGAGAGAAATAAAGCTGCATACAAGGCCGACAAAACACCTGTAACAATGTGCACATGCATGGGGGTGGGGGAGCGCAGGGGGGAGGAGTTTCCCCCGAGCCCCATTTTTGGTTCCAGGAGGCTTCAAGGAGGCCTGCTAGGACCAAAATGGGTCAGGGAGTGGGGCTTTCACATACATTGTATTATGGGTGTGGGCCAGAGGTGGGTTTCAGCCAGTCCTGTCCGGTATGCGTGTACCGGTTGAAAGAATTTAGCATGCCTTCTGGGGGCCCAGTACCGGAACGGTCCCTCCCCTGGCCTGCCCCCCCCTCGCCCGCAATCAGAAGCCTTCCGGGAGGTTTTGGCTGGTGGGCATGTGGAGGGAGGGTGGGGAATCGCAGAAGGAGGAAATTGCATGGATTCCCTAACCCCTTCATTGGAAACGAGACGGCTGTCAGAGGAGAGAGCAGCACGCGCCCGTGGGCTTGTCCAACGAATCCTCCCCTCCTGTTCCTTTTGCTTTTTGAACAAGCCATGCCAGTTGTGCTCCCTTGTCTTTCACAGCCGCCTCATTTCCAGTTGGGGGGGGGAGAAGAAATCAATATTTTCCGTTCCTCTCCGCCCCAATTGGAAACAAGGCGGCTGTGAAAGACAAGGGAGCATTACCTGCGTGGTGTGTACAAACAGCAAAAGAAGGAACATGAGAGGAGTTCCACATGGAGACTCTTGGAGAGAAGCCAGAGGCAGCGGGGCAGCCGGGTCCCTCGCCCTCAGAGGGAGGAAGGGCCAGTTGGGAGAGGGACTTTGGTCCTGCTGACTCTGGTGGATGGAGTTTTACTGTCCCTCGGCAAAGATTCCGTCCCTCATCTCGGAGCCTTTGTAACATGTTCTCACTTGCCCGGGCTTGTGCAGAGGCTTCACTCTCTGGGCCTGTAATTGTGTGGGGCATGCGCGCACTTATCTTTTCCATGGTGTGGGGCTGCGGCTGGAAGATGAGGAACGTGAGGGGGACCAGTGGGGCCTCGTCCTTCTGAAGAGGACCTGTCCCCGAACAGGGCAGATGTGGTGGCATCGGTCTTGGGATGTTCTGCGGAGCCCCCCAGGGAAAAACGCCGCTGCCAGGTACTTTTAACCATATATTTTGGTCCTATGACTACAGAATGCTGCAAAAAAACCATAAATACAGGCCAGTTGTTGAGTGTTTCAAATGTGAGTGGAACACTCAACAAGGTGACCAAAGTATGTGTGTTTGTCTGTTTCTGTGTCTCTGTGTGTGTGTGTGAGTGAGAGAGACAGACAGACAAAGAGGCACAGAGAGAGAGGGAGGAGAGATACACACACACACACACACAGACAGACAGACAGACAGACACAAAGAGAATGACAGAGAAAGAGAAAGGAAGGAAGAAAGAAAAAAAGAAAAAGAAAGTGGGAGAGATGAAAGAAAGAAAAAGAAAAAGGGGGAGAGAGACAAAAGGAAGGAAGGGAAGAGAGAGAGAGAGAGAAAGAGAGAGAGAGAGAAAGAAAGAAAGAAAGAATGAATTTATGACCACAATTGAGCCCAAAATTTTGGTTGCTAAGCAAGAGCATTGTTAAGTGAGTTTCGCCACATTTTCCAAGTTGGCCACCCCCACCTGGTCACATGACTGCCGAGCCACTCCCACAAAACAGGCGACACCTAAAGAATAGGTTCTAAAAAATTTGAAACCCACCACTGGTGTGGACATGCACATGTGCACTGTCACCTGTGCCCGCACGCTTTCGGCACACAAGGGCAAAAAGGTTAGCCATCACTGGCCTAGGTCAATGAATGATTCCTTAGGTACTGCATTTTGTTTGCCGTGACAAGACAGTGCTTTATTAAGAAGTTATAGGGCAACTCTGTCTTCAATTATACTGCTTCCATCTCTTCCCAGCTTGCTTTTGAGAAAGTCTAGAGCAGCGGTTCTCAACCTGTGGGTCGGGACCCCTTTGGGGGTCGAATGACCTTTTCACAGGGGTTGCCTAAGACCATCAGAAAACACATATTTTCGAAAAAATACAGAAAACATAAAATAATTTTATGGTTGGGAGTCACCACAACATGAGGAACTGTATTAAAGGGTCGCGGCATTAGGAAGGTTGAGACCCACTGGTCTAGAGCAGTCTTCAGCTGTTTCAATCTGAAAGTGATATCTTCTTTTCCCAATTTATTATTTTCCATGTGGACAATCTCAGGTGCCTCAGATATTAGCCTGGAGATGACACAGTCTAATAAAGATCTGGTAAGCTACAGCAGATCCAGCAAATCAGCTGCAAAGTTGCTTTCATCCAGACATTGGTGAAATGCACCACCTTGGCCATTTTTTGCTTTGGCTGTGAGAAAACCTGGATCTCTTTCTTTTTTCTCCTTATTTTGGAAAATCACACTCCCAGGAGATCAGTAGTTTTATCAACCAACTATTTTTATTTGTTTTTTATGTGGAAATTTACTTAAACCAGTATATTCTTGGGCTGTGTGGATTACTACATTGAACGGCTGCTGTTTAGTTTGTGTAAAGTAAAAGTAGATAGACTGTGGGTAGGCAGTTTATGTCAACATACTTGAGCATGTATACGTGGCTTTGAGGATGAATCCTATATAAACAACATTGTGAACGAGTCAACATCTTTCACAATACACCAATTGGGGGATCTGTGAGTGAAGAATCCATATTCAGAGACTGAAATAGATGGAAGAAGTTGCTCTGCTAGGTATACACAATATGAGACCAGACAACTTGCTAACGCCTGATGCATCTTATCCTAACCTGTATGCTTAAACAGTTGTCCCATGTCTCAAGAATGTACTTGTACACACGTTCCATGGAATGCAAATTGATGGACCGTCAACTTTATTGTGTATCATTAAATGTTTTTAATAGGCTTTTTTAAAAAAAGTATATATGATTCTAGCCCTAAATCTCTTTATTAGCTAATAGGAAAAATGGTTCCAATTTATGAGATTACACTCCAATTTAATAAATCTAGAAAACACCTGTTAGGTGAAAGACAGGCATCCTTAGATTATCTAATACATTTTGCTACAATTTATACTCACATCTTTTCATCTTGCAAGTGTTTATCCCAATTCTTAGATAGAACTCAAAACGTTTAAGGGTCATTCCATGTCGTGTTCTGGGAGTCCCTGCTCGACCATCACGGATTTTGATGAAATTTTGTATGACAATGCACACATGTCCCCAATGAACATTGGTGAAGTGTTATGTGTGCTGATGCAATATTTGCAGAGATATAGTCATATATATAGAAAGATTTAACAGAATTTCCAGAAGGTCTTTTTTTGTAAAAGTGGGCTGAAAATACCCTATTTGTGGCGTTTTTATAAAAAACATCAACTTTACACTCAATTTTTAAACGATTGGAAAGCAGTAGGAGAATGAAATTTTATATTCAAAAACCTTGTGTTGCTAGGTTATTACGCACAAAGTTTCACATGTATCATACCTTTCTTTCCAAAGATATAAAAAGCCAAACTTTAATCTTTTTTCGAGCCATGATATGTTTGGCCAACTTTGCTCCAAATTATCTAAATGGAGATCGCTCATGAGAAAGTTTTTATTATTTTGTTTAATAGAGCACAAAAAGTTGTACAACATGGCCAAGTTTTGTTTCTCTCAACAAAATATTGCGGAAATATTATGTTTCAAAGTTGTTGGAACCTCAGAGTCATACTGTAGAAGGCTGCAATATGGGATCAAACAAATGACTATGTCTCTGCAAGTATTGCATTGGCACAGGTAACATTTTACAAATCATTTGTATGTATCATTCATTTGAGACATGTGTGCATGTTTACACAAAATTTCACCGAAATCCATGATGGTCGAGTGGGCCACTTTTCTGAAAACAGATCACTTGACATGGAATAACCCTTAACCCACAAGGGCAGGGTTTGGAAATAAGCAAGCAACAGAAGATAGTATCACTTCAATAGTGCAGGATTTGTAGAATGTTGATCATGTTTCTGCAAGTAAATCTTATCTTCCTCTGTTACATCTGTTGTCAGTCACTTACTCTAGTTATAATATGACTTAAGGGAGGAAGCCTGTTCCATTATAATTTAAAGATTTTTGTTTTAGAAAAATATGTTCCTCTATATTTTTCTAACCTTTTTGGGGTCTTAGTATATGAAAAAAATCCATAATGCCAGTTAATTTGATACTACTAGAAAGCTACCATGTTTCTAATGATATACACTCATTTATGATGTACATTCAGATTTTGCTTAGTGGAATCCAGGACAATAAAATGGGATTACTCTTATAAATAAAATGTAAATATCGGATTCAACTGGAAGCTCTCCAGCTGGACAGACATGGGGCTCTCAAGAGCCTCACATGAACCCTGCCTGACAAACCTATTCCAAGATCCTTTTTAGATCAGAACCCCCCTGGAGGGGGGGGCAAAGAGGGGGCAGCGTCTCATCAGACCCAGAGGGAGGTAACAGGTCCCTCGTAGATCGGAGATTTGCCCTCTGAATTGGAGTAGGGGCGGCAGCATGGCTGCACAGAAGCTGGCTTCCAGCCAAAACACTGAACAGAAGGGTACAGGAGACGAGATGAAAGACTGGTAAGAAGATTCATTTAACCCACAGTCATAAATCAAAACTTGGAAAAGGCAAAGAATCTTGAGAGTACAAATAATATTAATAGACAGATCTGGATTTTGGCAAAAGGAAAGAAAGAAAGGGAAAATGGAGGGTTGAAACACTAGCCCCCCCCCAAGCTATTTGTTTGGAATACATTCAGACAGAAAGGGAGAAAGCAGAGAAGCAGACAAGCCCACTCAAATATAAACTATAAATTTGGTTTTGGATTTGAAATAGAAACCAAACATTTTGAAGGATTTCGTCTATATATCTTAAGCAACTCCAATTAGGGAGAAAAATCAAGAAAAAAGCACTACCTTCTCACTGATAACTGATAACCTAATCTTCACTGTGCAGGAAGTTTTAATTAACCAACTGCCATAAATTAGAATTTGGAAAAGCAGGAGGCAAAGAGGTCAAGATGGCTCCAGATTCTTTTCTGTTTTACACAAACTGAATTAGCTAAATTTAAGGTGGACCAGAACTCTGAAAAAAGAATTGTATAACTAACTGTAACTTTGGAACTGGACATCATGGAAAGCTGGGAATTTGAAGAACTATGTAAAATTATAAAAAATATGCATAAATCATTAAAATCAAGCCTAAATAGAATTCTGAACCCAGAGAAGCAGGGATTTAAAGAAAAGGGGAAAGAAGAATGGGGGTAGAAACAGTGGGAAACAAAAAGCAAACAAAAAACTCCATTGGGTTTGACAGTGGTATAGGGAAAATTGTAAAAAGAGGATGTGTCCCAACAAAAGGGAATAAAAAGCAGACAAAAGATGTTTCGGAGGTTAATAGTGGCATAAGGAAAATTGAAATAGGAGATTATGCCCCAACAAAGAGAAATATAAAATATTTCTTTGACAGTGGAGTGGAGAAAATTCAATTCTTCAAAACAAAGAAAAGGAAGATGGCAGGAACAGAGAAGTGGGACAAAAGACTTACTAGGAAAAATCAGACAACTAGAAATTGTTATATGGGAAAATATAAAGATAAGATAAGGAGTTTATTCCTAAATATGACAATAAAATGGAGTTGCTAACTGATTGAATATGATAAAGGAAAGATAATTAAATAAAAGTCAAAAGACATGGACTATGGATAAATATGAAACTGATTTGGGGAGATGGTAAAGCAGAGGTTTGTGATTCACTTTTTTACATGATAATTAAACTGAGTTGCTAATTGATTGAATGATAATAGAAGGACAATTAAGCATGGGTTAAAATATATGAAACAGATATATATATATATATATATAGAACCTTTAAGATGATGAATAAAGTGAGATGTGTACCATTTGTTATTCTATATAGTAGACTAAGGGAATTGTAATGGATTGCTATTTATAGACAATTAAGGGAAATCTAATCCAAGATATGGAAAAATGGAGAGGGAACATGAAATATACTTACAATGGGAAACTATTGAGATTTAAAGACAGAATCACAAGTTGGGGATGTGTAAGGATGTATAATTATATAAATATAATGATGAGAATAGCTGGGAATTGTAACCAGGTCTACATCTCGGCCAAAAATAGGCCGGGGGGTGATGGTGGTTAAAAGCACAATGACTATATACAGTATGTATACTTTTTTGTTCTCTTTTTTTTAAAAAAAGAGGAGGAACATATGACAAAAATGTAAATATCCTGCTACAATTGGCGTATCAAAACTTGGTAGTGGAAGACGACTCATGTGCTCGATCTTTTCCTTCTCTCATTTTCTACATTCTTCATAGGAATAAGCAGTTCCTTGCTCAGAGGACTTCAGAGTTAAAGGATCTGTAAACTATATAAACTTAAAATGTGGATTTTCTCCATTTATTCCAGTATGATATTATGTTGAAATTGGTAGCATATTTAACAATGGACTTTTCCATGTCATATTTCTTTTGAATCCCAGACAGTTGATCTTCCCTTTTGCACAGCAAAACTATCATCTTTCTATTTTAAGAATAGAAAGCTGAAGCAAATTTTAGAATGCAAATCACCAAGACCAAGGAAAATTATTGGGCTGCATTTTGATCTCAAAGTATACTACTGACTAATAGAGATGCATTTATATTCCCGCAGTCAGAGATGACTTGGGTGAGCAAATACAAAGCTCTCTAGGAAGGCTATATTGGTGTTCTATCACCAGTACAAATGATCTAAAGAAATGCCCTCTTTGTAATGTTACAATTAAACTTATGTTGTTTCTGCTGTCAGCTGTGTCTCAGCATCTTTTTTTTATAGACACACAAGACATCATGGGTTCCTGTATCTAAAGGGCTGCCACAAGGAAGAGGTGGTCAACCTATTCTCCAGAAACTAATCAAGAAGAGAAGCAATCTAGAACTAAGGAGAAATTTCCTGATAGTGAGAACAATTACCACATTTTTCAGAGTATAAGACACTCCAGAGTATAAGATGCACCTTGGTTTTTGGGGAGGAAAAAAAATCTGCCTACCAGGTATTCATCTGGCTAGCGTCTTTAGCCTGGTCAGCATCAGCACATTAGTTCACTGGTTGTGAGTGAGTGCACACTGGATTGATGGACAATGGACACAGAGTGGCCCAGGGAGGAAAAAGGGTAACTTTAACTACCATATTTTTCAGAGTATAAGACGCACCATAGTATAAGACGCACCGAGTTTTTGAAGAGGCAAATTAAAAAAAAAGTTTTTGCACTCTGCAGACCTCCCAAAAACAGCCTGTCTTTCGTGGAAATGGGCCCTTTTTTCAAAAAAGGGGGCATGAATAGCCTTTAGGGGGCTTGCAGAGTGCTCCTGCGGGGCAGGGGGCAAAATTGAGCAAAAAATGGCCTGATTTTCACTCATTTCTGCCCTCCCTAGCCCCCAGGAGCACTCTGCAAGGCTCCTAAAGGCTATGCATGGCCATTTTGGTGAAGGGGGTGGGGTTTCGGGAGGCCAAAAATGCTGTATTCAGTGCACCCAGATTTTCAGCCTCTTTTTTGAGGGAAAAGGGTGCGTCTTATACGCTGAAAAATATGGTATGCTACCTTTTGTGCCAAAACCTCAGAACCAGCTTTGCTTCTTCTGTACCTGTCAGATTCTTCTGGATCTATGAGTAAGTTATACTCTTGGTAAAATAATGCCCCAGGAGTTTCTTTTGCTGCATATGCCAATGGAACGGTTGACAATAAGTTGCGGGCATTACTGTATCTTATATTGGAAAATTCCATAATTTAAAATTATGAAGCTTAATTTACATTATTTTTCTTTTTTCACTATCATCACATGAAGTTAAATCTCAATAGTATGACAGAAATAACTAACAGAACTTCTGTCTTCATTTTCTGCATACTATACAATGAATTGCCTTCTTTCTTTGCATTTTTTTCTGAAGCTCTGAACAAGTGCTGCATCCATTATGCCTTTTGGAAATTGTTCCAATCCTTTACAATTATAAGTTCTGTAACTGAATCTGTATGTAGTAGTATTATGTAGTATCTGTATGTAGTATTATGTCTATTCATATCATAGATTTGCAAAGCAGTATGTCTTTTGGCAGATTTATTTTATATTCCTTTTTTAATGACTCAAAATGGATTTTTTAAAAGAGTCGTCACATCCTAGATTTTAACTGTTTTATCAAATGTTTACACTAACCCTCTCCTAATATGGTACATTACTGCTGCAGCACAAGCCCTATAGCATGGAGTTAAGATTGTTTTTTCCAGTGTCTATCGCTCTGCATTTTCTGATATGAAACAATTTTCTCATTTTAAGCTGTATTCTTACTTTGGATAGACCATTCTGAAATGGTTCACAGCCTTTTCACAAAGAATTCCTTTTTCCAGACAATTTCCTTCCCCTGAAACTTAGGAAATTCTACTTCTTCTGGATATGGATTTTTAAGAGAATTTATAGCACCCACAATAAGCTACCACACCCAAGTTTGTTGATGCAGTGAACAAAGAATAATACAAGGGTTTATAGTACTGATTTCACTGATGTGCCTTTGTAGAATATTTTGTCTCTTCATCGCTGTAGTGTTTCAGTAGATGTGGCAGGTATAATGGCAGTTATAAAAGCATCACAACTGTGAAGTTAGGCCACACTGCCTGCAAATATGAAAAAATAGTATGATCCTTTTATGGAAGCTATGCTTGTAGGAGCAATTTCATAGGTCATGTTATCCTTGTACAAAAGAGCTGGCATTTGTAGAGTATCTGACCAGCGCATAAATATGCGCTGAGTGCTATACTCTTTGAATGATTTATAATACTAGCAAAATCTATTCATAAATGTTTAACTGTATCTGTCATAAGAGTACCTCTAGTATTGTTTGATTGCATGGAAAAGTAGAGCAGTTCTGCAAAATTTAGTTTCCTAACGTAGCATTTATATGTCTTGAGACTGACTTCCTGAACTGTTTTTCATTGTGGCCAACAGCCATGCCAACAGAGAATTCTCAACAAAAGACTAGAGAAAGTATCCCAAATTAATTTGTTGATCATTAAGACAGAATGGTACATTTCATTTGACTTAAGCATCTGCTAGTTCTTGGATTATACATTATACAAACACACACACACACACACACACACACACACACAAATCTATCTATCTAGCTATCATACACACACACACACACACACACACACACACACACACACACACACACCCCAGGTATATAAGGTGTATATTGGACTGGATGTTATTGCTTTGTAACAGTAACATTAATTTAAACAAACCGTTCTTGACTCAATTACATTGTGTGCTTTTTAACAAATTGCTTAACATTAGATACAACAATTAATTTATGACAATGCTTTTCAAGGTTGGCAACTTTAAAATGTGTGGACTTCAACTCCCAGAATTCGCCAGCCAGCTTGGGGAATTGGAGTTGAAATCCATGCATCTTAAACTTGCCAAGCCTGAAAACACTGGTTTATGACTTACAGAAATTTGTGGAACTTCTCTCTCATAAATAATCAGAATGCAGTTTGCATGTAATATTTTAAAATGAACTCTATATGGAAAGGAGGGTGATAGATTTGTCACAAACTATCAATACCAATTACAAAACAGTTCATATAAGACTGCTGGAAGAAATGTCCTTCTGGGTTCAGTTCCAAGTGGGGAAAAAGACACTGGAAACATGGAGGCTGCTTGGAAAGATGGTTTAATGGTGAACGGGATCACATGGCTTGAGTTCCTGAACAGAAAAAGAGGATCACATGCCTTAAAGATGTTGAAGAAGAAAGAAAGGACTGGCTTGATGAGAGTCCCTGAGTTTTATGCCCTCTGTTGGGCCCCGGTCCAGAGCCTCCGGCTCCTGTGCAAGAAATGCATTCTGATTGGCTGTCAGACTCCCATGGGGTCATGCAGGGGCAGCTCTGCAGGCTGTCCTGAGATCCAAGCCTGTTTGTCCTGCTGACTGATGTAATCCTCCCAGGTGCCATGTGGTGAGATGGGTAGAAGGCTAATCCTACCTTTGTTATGTAGAATAGACCGGCCCAGGACCCAATGGTCCATTGATAAAGGGGTGGGGGAAGGAAACTGCAGGGAGCTATGTTGTCTTTAAAAACATGTTTCTCCCTTTTCACATCCAGGGAAATATAATAGTCTGCCTTTTTAATATTTCCTAGGACAGTGATGGCGAACCTTTTTTGGCTCGCGTGCCACAAGTGGGGGGAGCCCAGGGGGGTCGATTGCGGGTGTGCCGCACCCATAATGCAACGCGCTACCCCCCAGTGCGCATGCGCGCACAACACGCCGCCACCCCCCATTTTTTTAAAAAAAATTGCCCTCCCCAGGCTCCAGGGGCTTTATAGGAGCCTGGGGAGGGCGAAAAGAGCCTCCCCCGACTCCCCGGAGGCCCTCCGGAGGCTTCAGGGACTGTCCGGAGGCTTCCCTGAAGCCTTCGGAGCGCTTAAAACCACCCTCCAAGCAAACCGGAAGTGACTTCTGGGTTGCTCGGAGGGTCGTTTTAAGCACTCCGAAGGCATCAGGGAAGCCTCGGACGGTCCCTGAAGCCTTCGGAGTGCTTAAAACCACCCTCCGAGCAAACCGGAAGACTTCCGGGTTGCTCGGAGGGTGGTTGTAAGCGCTCTGAAGGCATCAGGGAAGCCTCGGACGGTCCCTGAAGCCTTCGGAACGCTTAAAACGACCCTCCGAGCAACCCGGAAGTCACTTCTGGTTTGCTCGGAGGGTGGTTTTAAGCGTTCCAAAGGCTTCAGGGACGGTCCCTGAAGCCTCCGGGGGGGCGGGGGCTCTTTTCGCCCTCCCCAGGCTCCTATAAAGCCTCTGGAGCCTGGGGAAGGCGAAAAACAGCTTTTAAAAAGGTGAACTCAGCTGGCCAGCGCGCGCATGCGCACTGGCCAGCTGACAGGGCAGCGCCTCGCGTGCCCTGACAAATGGCTCCGTGTGCCACTTGTGGCACGCGTGCCATAGGTTCGCCATCATGGTCCTAGGATATTTCATTCTTCTAGGAGAGGGGTGGGTGCTAACTTCCTACAAGACCTTTGCTGCAGCCCTAATGGAAGACTAAGGTTTTCTTAAAGGGCAATCTGTTCATCTCTGAAGGCCAAATAGTGCTTTGGTGTCTTGACAGCTGAGCAAAATCAGAGCAGATGTCTCTTTTCAAGAGATCTTGTGTACTTTAACACTAAGTTGTTGAAGCTGGGACAGAAACTGAACAGTATGTTTTCAACGTTTAATATTTATTTCGGGCTTCATGTCCTATTAGTGTTTCTATAAACTGCCTTACTGAAAGTTCTGTATTTATGAGTTTTGGTTGGGCAGAAACAAAGGCAATTAATTCATGATCGTTTCCTTTCTAAGTGAATTTCTTTCAGGACTGACTAGTTGTGGAAGTTCTACAATAATTGTGGAGGTTCTGACTAAACTCACTGCCTGTCTGTTTATTCACAAAACATTTCAGAACTTAATGATAATGAGAGATGTCCTTTTGTTCTAGACTAGGCTGAAGCAGATAGAAAGCCACTGGAAGGAACAATGGTTAGTGGCCAGGGGGCAGAAGATTAACATTTTGAAATGTTCTTTGAACTAAAAATCTCCCCATCTTCACAGATCTTAACTTATTCTTTGCCTCCTTGACAAAGCCCTTTAATGTTTAGCAACTTAATCATTCTTCTTCAGAGGTCATCCAGACTCTTAAGTATATTTTTTTTCCTTTCAGATCTTGAAATAGTGCCAGTTTTGAAAAATGTCTGAGCAGCTAGCAATTTACTTTCTCTTCTTTCTACCAGACAAAATATTATTTTCCCTTGGTTGCTTACACAAGAAAGTCACTGAATTTGATATAACTACCTGTATGTTAGCCATTTATTAACAAATATTTTTTTGGAAACCACATCAAATTATGCTTTGAGAAACATCAATAGTACAACTGTGTTAATAAGATTCTTAAAAGTGGAAAGGTTCCCTTTTTAATAAAAATCAACATGAAAAAGAAAATATTCATTTTTCTATGTTCATTTATCATTGCAGCCTATATATATATATAGGCTGTATATCTATCTATCTATCTATCTATCTATCTATCTATCTATCTATCTATCTATCTATCTATCTATCTATCTATCTATCTCTATCTCTATCTATCTCTATCTATCTCTATCTATCTATCTATCTATCTATCTATCTATCTATCTATCTATCTATCTATCTATCTATCTATCTTTATCTATCTCTATCTATCTCTATCTCTATCTATCTATCTATCTATCTATCTATCTATCTATCTATCTATCTATCTATCTATCTATCTCTATCTCTATCTCTATCTATCTATCTATCTCTATCTATCTATCTATCTATCTATCTATCTATCTATCTATCTATCTATCTATCTATCTATCTATCTCTATCTACCTACCTACCTATCTATCTATCTATCTATCTATCTCTCTCTATCTATCTATCTATCTATCTATCTATCTATCTATCTATCTATCTATCTATCTATCTCTATCTACCTACCTACCTATCTATCTATCTATCTATCTATCTATCTATCTATCTATCTATCTATCTATCTATCTATCTATCTATCTATCTATCATCTATCTCCATCCCACACAAATTCTGAACTTGCATGCTGTGCACAAAGATAAAAAAACAGGTTTGATTTTGAGTATAATGGGAGTAACAAGCATGCAGGTATTCGTGGTAGGAGTTTGAAAAATTGAAAAAAAAAGAAACAAAAGATCATCACACTTACACTTTTCTAAAGTGTAAGTCCTGTTCATTGTAGAAGGATCCAATCCTGTGTAAAAATTCATGGATCACACTCTTAGTTATATGTGTTTAGTGTGAAGATGTTCACAAAGATAAAGCTTATAGATCTTGCCATCTGCAATTGCAGAATCAGAAACTTCAAACAAAAATTTAAACCAAATCTATGTTTGCCTTTATTCAAAAACAATTGGTTGAAACACATACAGTACATACTCATACATATGCATATATTCACCAGTATCTACTGTTAGACTGTCAAGGCACTATGTAGATGATGAGAAGATCCAAGACACCTAGCTGACAAAGGTATATCTTCTACTCCTCTTCCATAATGTAAAAATACTTGGTTCTTTCAAAGGAGCAAAACATTCCCCTTGATCTTTCAGATGTCTGGAAAACAGAACATGGTATACTTTTTTTAATTTTCAAGTGGTAGGATAAAAGTGAGAAAAAAAAATCCCTGTTTTGGAATTTCATTGAGATAAACAATTGATTAGTAATCAACTTTTCAGTGCCTCCCACTTCATGCATCTGTACTTACTCTAATTACTTAAATTTGTTTAACTCAGTTTATCATTTAACCATGACACAGCTATATCACATCAAGCCTATAGAAAAAGCAGCTATAACATTTAGTTCATGGGTGATCCATTTATTAATTGAGAGCTGCTAGAAATGAATAATGATTGGTTTAAATTATATCTATGTAAGAGCATGGTTGAGTCCATAGGGAAAAAGGTTGGAGGTATCAAACCACCCCAGAAATACTTGGATCTCCTTTCTGATATATTAATATAACAACATATAGTTTAATCAAGTTTTATTTTAAAGAGGAAAAGAGAAGAGGTAAAGACTCCTTGTAATTAACTTATTAAATGACACTTACTTTTTATTCAGAAGTCCATTTTTAAACTTTAAGCATTATGAAGCCAAATCATTCAGTCATGGAAAAAATAAGAATGTTGCACAAAGTAGAAAAATGTAAAGGAAAATATAAGGATATGACCAGACAACAATATGATTGGATTTAAATACAGTTACAAACGAAAACAGAGAAAGTTTCCCAAAGTCAAAATACTAGATTTGAATTAAACACAAATACAAATAAAAATTAATATACAATATTTGCAGGAAAAGTCTTTCTGTCTGTCTTTCAAAAGGTGGCTAGTTTATCTAAAATAAATCTATATTAAATCAGTGTCCATGTTGAATTCTCTGGTATTCAGTTCCTAATACTTTAATCTCTCATATAAAAATGAGTTGCAATTGCTAACCTCATGATATTTTGTCCCAAAGGTGCTTTTTCAGGAGGTAACTGGCAACTAGACTTTCTTATTTTTTCTTTTGAAGACATTTTGCTTCTCATCCAGGAAGCTTCTTCAGCTCTGACAGGATAATCTGGAATGGAAGGATTTATATTCATTGCAAATATAAATCCTTCCATTCCCTACTATCCTGTCAGAGCTGAAGAAGCTTCTTAGATGAGAAGTGAAACATCTTCAAAAAAACAAAACAAGGAAGTCCAGTTGCCTCCTGAAAAAGCACCTTTGGGATAACTATGACCTGGATGACTGAGAATCTCTACAGACTTTATTTAGTAATAAAGTGACTTTATCAATCTTCCTCTGCCATACGTCTTTCACTTCAACTGAAAAAGAGTCCTTAAATAATGCTTCATGGATGATTCAAGGAACAAATATCATGAATAAGAATTCTGTTGAACATGTGCAAACATTTCTTAATTATTGAGCATAATACATTGAAAATAAATAGAAAAACTTGCAGAATTGTTACTGAAAATAATGGCAAGAGAAATACTTTTTCATTGAAAATTGAGCTTTTCAGTTTAAGCTAGATCATTTATTTCATCATGTATAATTAATGGTTGCATTCTCTACAGCTGAGCTGAATATAGTGGGATTTAATTCTGAGCAACATAAATTGGACTTGTACAAAACAAAAAGAGAATATTTGGTATTTGAATACATTTATTATAGATTATCTGCTTGTGTGGGTAAACCAAGATTACTTTTGAATAATTGAATGCAACTGAAGCATTTAACTCAAGTGATAGGCTAATTTATCCTGTAGATAAATTAAAAACACCCAACTAATAAAAAATATATATAACATGTATGTGTACCTATATTAATTACAGAGGTTGAGGGTGTTTGAGCAACAAACAATGTAATTATTGATGTTACAAAAGAATTAAGAAAGTTTTTAAATTATCACACATAATTGTATATGAGGGGGGGAAATAACAAATATTTACTGAAAAAAGTTCAGCATCAAAGAAATAAAAGACATTTTTTAAAGACAAAGCCCTGGTTTAAAATGGAAAAAAAATGACAATTTGTTTTCTATATGTATACACCATTTTGGCATTTTAGCCATATACAAAACACATAAGGCAGATTAAGTTGCTAGAAGAACTTGCCAGAAGGCATCTAAAGAGCTTCAGAGTAGGAACTTTGATTTTGTTGTTTCCTGACCACCTGTACTGGCTGAGCCAATATGGCCAACTTCTTCCTTTTTCTTTGTCTTTGTGCATGAGACTCCTCCCTTGAAAAACTTTCTGGCTTTGAACTAATTTCCACCCCAGAGACCTCCAAGAGCCTCTTCAAATAAGTTTTTCCCCTGGATTTGGAATATTTTGATCCACCCATCTGCTCTAGTTTTGTATTAAACGATTTATTCTCCTTTGGACCTGCCTGTCTGGTGATCTCTACCGGCTGTGCTTTCCCATGGACACCATTTCTCTGTACAAAACAATAACTATCTCCAAGCTTCATGATGGGTCCTAAGAAGTTACTGCCTGGAAAGGCCTCATCAGCCCCAACATCTTCTACATCCAGCCCAGTGGTGGGTTCCTCCCGGATCGCACCGGATCGCGCGCGCTCCCTTTCAGCGCTCCACCTGGCTTGCGCGCTCCCTTTCAGCGCTCCACCTGGCTTGCGCGCTCCCTTTCAGCGCTCCACCTGGCTCTCGCGCTCCCTTCCGGCGCTGAAACTGGAAGTACAGTTTTGCCCGGCCCTGGCGAAGCAACGACGCCTGTCTGCGCTCCACCAGCTCGGCTGGGAACGGAGATGTTTCCTCAGCGGAGCGGAGCGCCTGAAAACTCTTTTCAGGCGCTCCGCTCCGCTGAGGAAACATCTCCGTTCCCAGCCGAGCTGGTGGAGCACAGGCAGGCGTCGTTGCTTCGCCAGGGGCGGGGCAAGACTGTACTTCCGGTTTCAGCGCCGGAAGGGAGCGCGAGAGCCAGGTGGAGCGCTGAAAGGGAGCGCGCAAGCCAGGTGGAGCGCTGAAAGGGAGCGCGCAAGCCAGGTGGAGCGCTGAAAGGGAGCGCGCGCGATCCGGTGCGATCCAGCAGGAACCCACCACTGGTCCAGCCCCATTGCCCACCAGTCACAACTGGGATCTTTTTTACAACCCAAAGCCCCTGAGGAGAGCTCAAAGGATTTGTCCATTCATCAGATGCTTCAAGCCATCTTAAAGGGACAGGACGAAATGAAAAAACAACTGCATGACTTAAATGATCAGCTCAGAGAGACGCAACAACAAACCACACAGAATGAGCAGAGGATAGGTGTACTGGAGGAGGGTGCGGTTGGGATGAGAGATGACCTGAAGACAATCCAAAGGGGGAATGTGGAATTTAAGAATCATGTGATAAAAATGGAATTTGAAAGGATGTCTTTTTTCCTTAGGTTCCAAAACTTGCCAGAAGTTGAGAATGAAGATCTTAAGGAGATTATGACCACAATGTTAGCAGAATATATTAACAGAGACAAACAACAGCTTGGGTGGGATATTGACCTGATCTATAGGATTAATTCAGCCTATGCAAGAACACACAATGTTCCAAGGGAAGTTCATGTTAAATTTCTTAGAAAAACCACAAGAGATGAGGTTCTAGGAGCTCAAAGGGGAGGACTATTAAAATATAAGGATAAAGAAATAACCATTCTTAAGCAGATCCCAAAGAAAGTAAGAGATAAGAGAAGGAAATATTCCTTCTTAGCAAAAAAATTATACAATAATGGGATTTGGTTTAGGTGGTTGTTACCAGAAGGCATGTTGATTTTTTGGGAGGGCAGTAGAATTAGAATTAACACAGTTGCGGAAGCAGAGGCTTTCACTAAAAAACACAGTGCTCTCTTAGGTGACATAGGGGATGTTACACAAGAAACAAAGGAGGGAAGGGCTGAGGCTCTGCTGGTGGACGGGGGTGAGGATGCGACAACTAGAAGACTCAGATCACAAAAGTGATTTGAAACATCATTGCAAATGTTGTTACAATGTACCTTTATGGAAGTGATAAAAAGCAAAATGATTGAAACATACTGATGATTTTGTGTTAAACTTAAAACTGCTAATATCTATGTAAATGTTGATAATTTTTTATTTTTTTGTAAAAGTTGCGAGACCTGGGGGGGCTTCTCCCCCCCCACACGAAGTAGCTGTCAAAATGTTTTATAACCTTTCAACCCCTTTTTCCCTGTAAAACTTTTAAAATCAATAAAATTTGGACAATAAAGAGCTTCAGAGTAGAAGACAAATTTCAGTGTGGATTTCCCTGAAATTCCTATCTTTACACAATATACCTTGCAAAATCTCTATAACTAAAATGATGTATGAACTGAAATATGTAAGTAAAATAAATTATTATATCTTAATGGTCTGCTCAGCCCGCCATTCAGCTTTAGAAATCAGAGCTGCTATAGTCTCCCCTCCACTGATTTTGCTACCACCAATTTCTCATAGCCACTGGTTCCCTTTGTTGGATGGGTTGCTCCAGGCCCTTTGTCCTCTGCCAGACGGGCCACTGGGAAGGGCTGCTGGGCTATCAGGAAGTGGGGTGGGTGGGTTGATGATTTCATTGGGGAGGGAATGTTGATCAAGTCCTCCACCTTGTTCTAGAGCAGTTGATAAAGCGCACATTGTATTGTAGTTGTTTGTTGCGAAGTCGTGTCCGACCCATTGCGACCCCATGGACAACATTCCTCCAGGCCTTTTTGCCTTTTAGTACTGTCCATGAGGTTTTCATGGCAAAGATACTGGAGTGGGTTGCCATTTCTTTCTTCAGTGGATCACATTTTGTCAGAGCTCTCTGCTATGACCTGTCCATTTTGGGTGGCCCTGCATAGCTTAGCTCATAGCTTCATTGAGCTACGCAAGCCCCTTCACCATGACAAGGCAGTTGATCCATGAAAGGGGCACATTCTATAAGCTCATTGAAAAAAATGCATAAATCAGAATGGATTTGTTTAGTCTAAATCTTGTAAGACAACAGCCCCCAACATTTTGGGCACCGGTGACTGGTTTCGTGGAGGGCGATTTTTCTACACCTTGAGGGGCATTGTTTCACACGCAGCCTGGATCCTGCATGTGCATGGATGAGGCTTCATTCACTTGCATGGCCCAGTTCCTGGTGGACTGTAGACTGCTCCACAGCCCAGGGGTTGGGGACCCCTGTTGTAAGACTAATAAAATTCATTGTTAAAAAATCAGATCCTTTTCTTACTAGCTTGTGGAAATACTGTGCACATAATATATTGATGATTTAGGCAAAGCATTTTGCAAATGGTTCATAGCATTCTAATAAACAATCACTAAAGTATGGATTAGATAGTGTACTTATTTGGTAAATCCACAGCTGGCTTGAAAATCACACTCAATAATCAAATTGGGGTAAGATGTCAAAAGTTCTCTCAATAATTTTCATTAATGACTCAGATGATTATATAGCAATTGGTAAATCACAGAAAGTAATTGTACTATATTCTGAATTGGTCAGGTCCCATCTTAGGTTATCCATCCAGTAATGGACAACATGGTTTTTGAAAGAGAGAAGCTGCAACAAATACAGAGAAAGGCAGGAAACGTGATGACAGGTCTGATAATTTTTTTTAAAGAGAAAGTAATGGAACAGTATGTTTAAGTACAAGTAAAATCTTTATTGTCATTGTACTTAAATACAATGAAATTGGTTTTAACCTCACTGGTGCAAAATTATAACAGAAACGAAAAAATAAAGAAAAAGAAAAAAACTAGTGTGTGCATGGAGTGATTGTGGTTTTATTTAAAAGTCTCACAGTCCAAGGATAGAAACTATCTTTAAACCTGTTTGTTCAGCTGGCTATACTTTGATGCCTTCTGCCTGATGATAGAAGTGCAAAGAGACACTGACCCGGGTGTGAATCATCTCTGAATATCTTCCTTACTCTGCTAAAGCAGCGAGACCTGGCGATGTCATCAAGTGGTGTCAGAGGGCAACCAATGGTTTCTTGTGCCAAATTGATCACTCTCTGTAGTGCCTTCCTGTCCGCAGCTGTTAAACCAGCATACCATACTGTAATACAATATGTGAGGACACTTTCTATGGTGGACTGATAGAAAGAGGTCATCAGCCATTGTTCCACCTGATTTTTTCACAGGACTCTAAGGAAATGAAGTCTCTGTTGGGCCTTTCCAATCACCAGAGACATGTTGTTTTTCTAGGTGAGATCTTGACTAATAAGCACTCCAAAGAATTTAAAAGTGGAAACCCTCTCCACACAGCCCCCCTCGATATACAGTGGGGCAGGTTTCTCTCTGTGCTTCCGGAAATCCTTTGTCTTACTAATATTTAGATGTAAGTTGTTTCTTGAGCACCATGCAGATACTTTTTCCCTGTATGCTGATTCGTCCACTCCAGTTATGAGACCCAACACTGTTGTGTCGTCTGCAAACTTTATTATGATGTTGGATGAATCAGAGGATATGCAGTCATATATATACAGTGAGTACAGGTATGGGCTGAACACACAGCCCTGAGGGGAGCCTGTGCTGAGCTTCAGCATGGAAGATGTAAAGGACCCAACCCTTACTTTATTGAGAAAAATGAAATTAAGGAGCATGATAACATTTTTCAAGTCCGTGAAGAGCTATAACACAGAAGGCTAATCTCTGCCTTTGCTATCGAAGAGAACCCAGAATAATGGCCTTCAGGAAAGCAGATTTTGTTTAAATGTTAGGAAAGCATCTTAAATGTAAATGCAGCTTGACAGTGGAACCAATTATTTATGTTGGTGGTAAGCTTCTCCTCTCTTCAGGCTAAGGTCTGGAATGATTTAATTTGGATTCCTGCATTGAATAAGGGGTTGAATTCAATAGCCTTCTCCATTTCTATTATTTTATGGAAGTCTCTCGGAGGAGTTAAAAAAAAGACTTTCTCTGAGGAGTCTCTCTGAGGAGTAAAAAAAAGAGGTTATTAAAAGAGCAATTGAGGTACAATTAAACATTAATGCCCCATCTATGCTCAATAGGAGGAGAACATTCTAGAAAAGGTGTTTCTTAAGGGGTTTATTTGGGTATAAACATTACAGATAGACCTTGGGATTTCTTTCCCTTTTTAAGATAGTGTATTTTAATAGCTGACCATCAATAAACAGTTAATCACCAACTGGAAAGTGAGGGAAAATCTTGAAGACAAAGAAAATGATGGTTGGAAATTGGTGGGATTGGGACTAGAAGACAAGTTAACCTCTGAGGGGGAAAAAGATTTTCATCAATCCAAGTGATTTGGCATTTCACTTTTATCTTTGGTTGTGCTTTTTCAGGGATGTTAATTTGGTTTAATATTTTTGTACACTAATGTCTTTTTAAGTAATTATTGATATACTGTTCATTGGCAACTACTGTCAGCCCCATTAGCTAGACCAGATCAGAAAATCAATTTCACAGGAAGGCTAAAACTATTTTTACTGACATTCACTGTAATAACAGAATCTTACAAATCTGATTGTGCTGTACCTCCTCCTCCTTATACTTCAGTGAATTAGGGACATGTTATCCTGAATCTTTTCAAATAAAATCTCATTTATGGATTAAAAACATGTTTTAGCCCCTTCTGTGTAAGTAAGGCCATCTTCCTTAATCTCTACAGTTAGACATCATAAGAACAACACTGATATAATCTTGCCCTCTTGTCCCACACATTGTATAGGACAGTGACGTGCAGTCAGGTGAGGCAAGTGGGGCATAGCCTCACCGCTCTCATCATGAAAAGAAAAAAAATGTAAAGGAAAAAGCTGAGCTTGTTGCTGCCTCACCGTGGATGACTCTGCTTAACTGTTTAAAAAAAGCCTCTTAAAAAGCACCCTCTACTATGATGCAGGAGAACTGCATGCCTCACCTAGTCTGACTTTAGGCATTTTATGATCACTCGAGCAGAGTTAAGCAAGGGTTAAAAGCCTAAATATTCCTGATGTAGGTGAGGAACTCAGTTCTCCTGCCTCATAGTAGAGGGCACTTTTTTAGAGGTTTTTTAACAGTTAAGCAGAGTCATCTACTGAAGCCAGGCAAAGAGCCATGCTGTAGCACACACACTTTCCCCCAGCCTCTTTCTTTTGGAAGGCTTAGATCGGCTCCCCTCTGGCTTCTCTGCCTCTCCTCTCACCCAGCCTGCCAGCAGGAGGTGAATGGGTGGCCTTTATTGTGTTCCAGGCATTTCCCACCCAGACAGCAGGCTGCATTTGCAATGGTGGAGGTGTTTGGAGAAGGCAGCAGGGGAATGGGGGGATGGCAGAGGAGCTGCTTTCAAGCCACTGGAAAAGATATCCAATCCAACTTTTGTGTGTTTGTTTGAGAGTGAGTGAGAGAGGGAAGGGGATAGGAGAGATAGTCCAATCCAATTTGTGTGTGTGTGTGTGTGTGTGTGTGTGTGTGTTTGAGAGAGGGGGAGGAAAGGAGAGAGGGAGGAAGGAGGGGAAGGGAGAAGAAAAAGAAAATGAAAAAAGGAAAGTTATTTCGCAAAGGAGAAAAACAATGCTGCGTTTCAAATCGGAACTGAGCATGCCTGGCTGTGGAATTCTGGGAGTTGAAGTCCACAAGTCTAAAAATATTTGAAACCCACCACTGTGTCAGTGCCTCACCAGCCACAAACCTCACTGCACATCACTGGTATAGGAGGAAAACAAAGGTTTGTAATTTGGTCTGCAGAGAATGGATTTTGAATCCTTAACAACAGCTAAGCATTCTTTGGATACGTTGGATTGGTACCTGGACTGGGAAACAGCTAGGCATGCCAGGAAACCAAGACAAAGAGGAAGGGTGTATGCCACAGTCTGCATCCAAGCATGAAACTCTGATTTTGAGCCCAATGCTGTCTCTCAACCCCATTATTTCACAGGACTGTTGTTGTAGGACAGTGATGGCTAACCTTTTTGTCATTGCATGCCAAAAGTGGGGGTAGCATGCGGGGAGTCATGCATGCATGTGCCCACACCCATAATTTTATGTGCCCTCCCCTTGCACATACATGCAAGTCCCCTGTGCATGCACGTGCAACCCCCTGTCCGTGCACGTGTGACCTCCACTCCCCCTGCTTTTGGCACACGATGGCACAGTGGACCCGTTTTTCGCCCTCCCCGGGCTCCAGAGGCTTTCCAGGAGACTGGGGAGGGCAAAAATGCCCTCTGGAGGCCCTCCGGAGGCCAGAAATGGCCCATTTTCTGACTTCCAGTTTGTGTGTCAGGCCATTTTTCTTCCTCCAGAGGCTTCAGGAGGCTTTCCTAAAGCCTCCAGAGGGTGAAAAATGGTCAAAAATGGCTGAAATCAGGTGGCTAGCATGCACATATGTGCTGGAGCTGATAGGGCAACACTTTGCGTGCCCTAAGAAATGGCTCCGTGGCACGCGTGTCATAGGTTCGCCATTATGGTTGTAGGACAAGGTTGGAAAAGGTAATACAAAGGTGTGTATCAACTATCCCAATATGCTAGCCAGCAAAAGAAACTCCTGAGACATCCCCCCCACAAGAGTATACTTTACTAAAAAACATGTGGGTAAAGTTATAAAAGCCAGTTCTAACATTTTGTGTGTGAAAAGCATAAGAGAAATTCGCCTTTCCCCCCTCCCCCGGACCTCCCATTGTCCTTTGTCCACCAATCAGTTGCACCTGGGTGGTTTTGAGAATGACCTGTCTGCCTAGGCCAGGGGTGTCCAAACTTGGGAACTTTAAGACTTGTGGACTTCAACTCCCAGAATTCCCCAGCCAGCCATGCTGGCTGGAGAATTCTGGGAGTTGAAGTCCACAAGTCTTAAAGTTCCCAAGTTTGGACACCCCTGGCCTAGGATATTCTTAGAGTTGATGACCTTGGGGTGGAATTGTCTCAGGATTCCAGATGGCATATTTGCTTTCCAGAGTTTCCCTCTCAAAACACCCTCACATTCTGATGCCTTCCCTGGCCTCCTCCCATGATTGTTGTCTGGTTGCAAGCAGGGTGCATAGTGAGTCAACCATGACAGTGAGATATACGTCATAGCAAATGAATAATATGACAGTGAATTGTTTAAGAATTACTGCAAAGTTATAATTTAAATATATATTTTACCCAGCATTAATGAAATGGTCTTTTAAGGTTTTGTTTACAGTGCTGATGCTTTGGAACAATACAGGGATGTAGTTTTAATTTTAAAAAGTTGTGTATATTTTTAAACTCATGCTTACATTTCACTGCAAAGAATTCATTAAGTAGATTGAAACATTATATTCTTGATATTACATTTTATCATATTTTCCTCTAGATATTCGC
Organism: Natrix helvetica; assembly: GCF_964273705.1. NCBI lineage: Eukaryota > Metazoa > Chordata > Lepidosauria > Squamata > Natricidae > Natrix > Natrix helvetica. The sequence continues at coordinate 46,179,556 of NC_138549.1, read as the reverse complement.
AAGATTCTTTTTTGTTGTAGGTGAACAAAAATACTATTCCTTTAGAAGAATATCTGTTCTAAAATGTGCTCCAGTTACTAGATAAGTTATTTTAAAGTGTTTACTTAAGTCATCTTGGAAAACTGATAAGACAATTAACTTAACTTAACTTAACTTAACTTAACTTTATTCAATTTCTAGACTGCCCCTCTCTCAAAAGAGACTCGGGGCGGTGTACAGTCATATTAAAATAATTGAACAGTAAATATACATGTTATAAATATGAAATAAATAAATTAAACATAGGACTGGAGGAGGTAGTGATAGTTCCCTGTACAATTTAGTTAAGTTAGATTAAAATTTTAAAAAGTTTAAAAATTTAAAAACATTAACCCTAAAAACTATCCCAAATAAAATATCCGCCAGGAGGTAAGAGTAGAACTATAAGTGGGCCAGGCCGGCTAATCGGAACAGGTGAGTCTTAAGGTTTTGTCGGAAGGAACGGAAGTCGGTAGTAGTTCTAATATTGGGGGGGAAGTCATTCCAGAGGGTTGGGCCCATCACAGAGAAGGCTCTACTCCTAGGCGCCGCCCGTTGGCATTGCTTGGTGGACGGCACCCGGAGGAGTCCCTCCCTGTGTGAGCGAATTGGTTGCAGGGATGTATGTGGTAGAATGCGATCCCGCAGGTAAATTACCATTTTCCTTTTTTAATTGCATTTTACACATATACATGAACAATGTCATTATTGCAGAAGTAACAGTCACAAAGGTTTCCATTATTGTGGAAAGAAATAGATTCAGTATTTTACTTTAATAAATGATAGACTTCTGAATGTTAAGTTCAGTCAACCATTTTTTCTTCTTAAAAAAGAATAGCTAGAGTTTTTTTTTCTACTTGTAAGGTTATTTCCTTCATTTTAATATCCTGCCTGATGTCAAATTCTCAAAGCTGGAGAGAGATTCAATCCAGTATGACTCTCATAACTGGAGCCTTCAGACTTCTTCTCCCAGGAGTTGACAATGCTTAACCTCCATATTCTTCCCTTCTACAGCTACTTGGCATTTATTGATACCACCACCTTTCTTAAAGTGGTACCTCAGGAGGGTGTCTTCCATTAATCCTGATCTGTGGATGTGTGTGTGAGTGGGGGAAGCTCAAGGTTCGTTGTGCAGGAAACTGAATAGGGTTTCCTGCCTAGGCAGGGGGTTGGACTAGAAGACCTCCAAGGTCCCTTCCAACTCTACTATTGTATTATAAACTGTAGGGATCGTCTCAGCCATTTACAGTTGCAGAATTATTGGGCAACTCAAAAATCCAGTCCAGGTTCAGCCACTCTTTATCCTCAGTGTCCTTTGTTATTTTGTTTTGAAAGGATTCCAATCTCTTAGAAACAGCAAAAAAAAAAAAAAAGGTGGTGGTGGTGGAATGGGAAAAAATTCCTTTTGTGTATATTATATAAAAATTACATGTAAGTGAAACACTGCATGGCACTTGGACTGGCTCAAAGTTTGCAATATTAGAAATGGAGACTGGCTACTTACAATAATAGGACTGGTGGAGTTGATCTTACTTTGTATATAGGTTTTAACATAAGAGTTCTAGGTTAAAAATTACCTAAAGAATTTGCTTATATGGACATAAGGAAATTTTATTTGTTGATAAGATAAGGATACAAAATAGACGGCCTTGTTCTCCACAAGCAATTTTAAGTGGCATATGTAATAATACATGAAAACTGCACCAAGGAGTATAATCAGAGAAAGGAAGCTCTAGTACTGAAGTGCATGGTAGGAATTTTCTGAGTGGACTGCTATTCCTCCATTTAAAAAGAGTTCATTTGCTTTTCTAGCCCCCAAACATGGTGAATGGAGTACACTACATCAAATTTTCATTAGAGTCTCGTGTTTCAGTTAAAAAGGAACACAACCCCCCCCCCTTCCCGGTTATGTTTTTGAGAAGCTACATGATCTCTTTTCAGGAACCATGTGACACATTTGAGTTTTCATATGTCTCAAAATTGTGGATTTGTTCCCTGTTTAAATGTGCTTTTCTTTTGATGCAATTGGTACTACGTTTTCTTCAATAAACATTGGACTATATTAATACGTCAACACTTTGTATATTAACTGAATATTTCAGGAAAGAAATGTGAGCATTGTTCAGAAATGCTGTAAATTACTATTGTGGTTTATTACTAACAATATCAGTGACCTGTCTGATAATTGGTACCTTCAGTGGAAACTAATTTGAAATATAAGAAGAACATTCTGGAAAAAAAAAGTTTCATGTAGCAAATTCTAGTCCCACTTTAGGCATAAAAACCAGCTGGGGGACATTGGGCCAAACCCTCTCTCTTACTCTAGGAAGCATGGCAAACCACTTCTGAAATCTTGCCAAGAAAATTGCAGGGCCTTGTCCAGGCGGTCTCCAGGAGTCAAGACGTACTTGAAGAGGTGTGGGTGTGTGTCTATTTCTCTCTCTCTCTCTCCCCTCTCTCCCCTGTCTCCCTCCCTCCCTCTCTCTCTCGTGTAATTTTTAAATGTATTTTTCCACAGAGTAAAAACTATAAAATGTTTAAGGATAACAGAGGTAAAGAAAAACAATAAAAAATTCAATGAAAAACAATGAAAAATAATGATAGAGAGAAAAGAAGGAAAAATAAAAAAGAAAGAAAGAAGTGGCTTCTGATCATAACCGCAGTTATACGTATGTTTATATTCTATCCTCTCTCTCTAAGATTACATCAATGTTTCCTTTTCTGCCAAATCTACCCTTTCTAACCATCAAATCTATAAATCACCAGTTTTCTTTTTAGAACAAAAATGTACTTAAGAGTTTTCCAATAAATAAATGTAATGGCTGATCTTTCTTTAAGCAAACAAGTTAATTTTGCCATCTCTGCCAGTTCTGTCATCAACTATTTCTCAGTTGGAGGTATTTCAGAATCTCTCCCAGTTTTTGTACAATATAGTTGTCTTCCAGTAGTAACCATTTATAAAAATAATCCTCTTTTTTCTAGTTATCAGTGTTAGGTAGTTATAAAGATGAAGGAACCATTATAATTTGTATATATCTATCACTTCTTTTTCTGTAAAGTTTTGTGTTGAACCATTCGTGCTAATCAACTCCATAATCCTAAAGCCACCATAATAATATTTTGCTTCTTAGCACATAAAGCAAAATCCCTAAAGATTATCTTAGTTGGCACGAAAAGACATAATGGGAAAATCATTCTGAAGTATATAGTCGGGGTGTAAAAAATGCTGCATTCATTCACTAAGCGACTACCTACACAAATAAACAATATACTAATTAGTATAATTAGATATATAAATATATAAAAATATATAATCTATATCAGAGGTCCCCAATCCCCGGTCCCCAGCCCAGTGCTGGCCTGTAGACTGTTGCCAATTGAGCTGCATAAGCAGTGGGGAAGTGCTCAAAGCTTCATTTACACATACGGGGAATTAGGTTAGGTGTGTGAAACCATTCCCTCCCACTGCCGCTGCTGTTGGGGCCCACGGATATTATAATTTAAATATATATAAAGCAGTCTCCTAAAACTGCTGACCCTCCAATTCCTGTATTTTGGCTTCCCAATACTTCCTGTGCATCATTTTATTGCAGTTTATTCAGGGGTGGGATTTGGCCTGTTTGGACCGGCTCAGGTAAACTGGATGTTAATTTTAACCTGGTTCGCCGAACCAGTAGTTACAAGGACTGGCTGACCCCGCCCACCCCTCCCCTCGTTCCACGGGCCCATTCATCATGCCAGGTAAGTTCAGGGCCCACGCTGAGGCTCTGGGACGGTGAAAAATGGGCCTACTGGAAGTACCAGAAGTCTGGAAATGGGCCCGTTTCTGGACTCCGGAGGGATTCTGGAGCCCAGGGGAGGCTGTTTTCGCCCTCCCGGAGACTCAAAGAAAGCCTCCAGAGCCTGGGGAGGGCAAACACCTCCACCACCACCTTGGTGCAGGAAGCCGACTAGGCTATGCCACCATGGCCACGCCCACCCAGCAACGGGGCAGAGAACCAGTTGCTAAAATGTTTCAATCCAACTCAATAATAATAATACAATAATACAATAGTAGAGTTGGAAGGGACCTTGGAGGTCTTCTAGTCCAACTCCCTGCCTAGGCAGGAAACCCTATACCATTTCAGGCAAATGGCTATCCAACATCTTCTTAAAGACTTCCAGTGTTGGGGCATTCACAACTTCTGGAGGCAAGCTGTTCCACTGATTAATTGTTCTAACTATCAGGAAATTTCTCCTCAGTTCTAAGTTGCTTCTCTCCTTGATTAGTTTCCACCCATTGCTTCTTGTTCTACCCTCAGGTGCCTTGGAAAATACTTTGACTCCCTCTTCTTTGTGGCAACCCCTGAGATATTGGAACACTGCTATCATGTCTCCCCTAGTCCTTCTTTCTCTTAAGCTAAACATACCCAGTTCCTGCAACCGTTCTTCATATGTTTTAGTCCTGAGGAGTCCTGAGGAGTCCTAACAAACTCCTGAGTTTGTTAGTGATTTCCAAGGCTTGCAAAAAGCTTTTTTCCTAGAAATGACCAGACATCAACAAGACATTTTTAACTGTTATATTAGGAGATTATTAACAAGAAGCAAAACAAAAACAAAAATAAATGGTTTTATTCAGTTAATATGAAAACATATTAGTATGTTTGGTAAGTATGCATTTATTTTCTTTCCAATCAAAATTTTAAGACTAATATATGGAGGTGATATAAATTTATTGATTAAATGATCATGTGTGCTATCGATAGACTAAGCTTGAAGCAGCTGTGATTTTTTCTCTTACATTTTTTATCTAAAAATCAAGCTATTTGCAGATGGCAAATCTATGCACCCATCTCCTTGGCATTTATTACAATAACAGTTGCCATTAAAAAAAACCCTACAGAAAATAATGATTTCACTTGTAATTACCTCATTTTTTTGATTGAATGACAGGCCTAGGATTTCAAGTTTCAACAGTCTTTTCTAATAAAAGTTTAAATTTCCTTTTTATATCCTGTAGATTTCTTTGAATGGGAAATTGGCCAAATTGGCCACTGTATTACCAGTACAGACTTTGCTTTCAGAGACTCCTTTTATTTTTCTTTCAAACCCAAAATAGTGAAAACATTTTTTTCTCCTAGTCTACTGAATGGATATTTTAATGTTCTAAAGGCATGTACTTGTGTGGCTGATTCTTTCTAGATTCTGTCTACCACCCACGCCTCCGAAAATCCTGACTCCCAATTTCCAAATGTTCACATAAACTTGGTTATCCTTTGCAATGATACAAATTATACTGGAATTACTTTGTGCTGCTGATTATTAACTATTGCTTCATATGTTTGCTCAGAAAATATAATATTCCTTAAATGAGGAAGCCCAGCAGATTGGGGGTAAACACATGTTTTATATTCAACTTAAACATTGAAACTTCAATTTCTATACCAGTTTAAAATGTATGAATTGTATTGACTAACATTTAGAAGAGCTCTGTCCTCTATACTCTGTCTTATATACATCCATATGGATGCTAAAATCTTTGTGTCCTTTTCCAAAAATGATTTCACTAATTTCTAAATATTTAAAAATTGCTGGTAGAGAAAACTCTAAAGATTCCAAACTATGAATAAGATATTTGAGCAAAATGTTGAATTTGGTAAACATTCTGTGCAGGTGCCTTTATGGATTGTGTCTGTTTTGCAGTGTGTAGGAAAGTTATGACTGAAACTATAGCCAAAGCTAAAGATTTACAAACTTGATTTTTTTCTGAGACATTTTTCATATTTTGCCTGCATGACTTCCTTTAATGAAAACCATCAGCGGTAATTCTTCACTGATCTTAGTTTCAATGTTTCCAACAAAATTACTTGACAGATTTATTGTCTGCATGGAGGAGCTGTAGATACTGATCCATTCAGTGAAAAAAGTGCATTGGCTGCCAAACATGAATACATAAAATATTACTACTGTGTGACTGGAATGGGGAATGGGGGAGGCCTCTATTAGGAAATAAAAATTTCTAGTGGTGATGAGTTTTAATTGTATTTGCATAGTGCAATGTATTTGAGATCTGGTACATATAATGTGTAAATGTTGAACTGAATCCAGGCGCCATTGTCTGAATGACTGAATACTTGTGTTCATATAACTCTTTTTTCTATTCACACGTAGAGGCTTGGACCCAACAAAAAATTATTTTAGCCAAAACCAAATTCCTTCCAGGAATTTCAGACTTAGGAGCTATTGGAGATCTGAAAACATCCAGTTAGGCAAGCATATTTGTCTGAAATGGATAGGGTTTCCTGCCTGAGCAGGGGGTGGACTAGAAGACCTCCAAAGTCCCTTCCAACTCTGTTATTCTGTTACTCTGGATCCAAACCAAATAATACTCTACCTGTTGTTTTTTGGATTGCTAAATCCAAGCTCAATGCCTTCGATAGCAATTCTCTGCATATAGTATATATGAAGTATGATGTGGGGAGATGGAAAAATAAGATTATTTTAGCTAATATGTATCAGTTAAAGTGTAAGTGTACTGAGGTAATTAAAATTGCCAGTATATGGTATAAATAAAAATCTTTTCTCATTACATAATTCACTTCCAGTTTAACAAAAGTCAAAGACTGAGGTAACTAAATGGGCAAATTGATGCTGTTGGACTTTTTCCATTTGCATATAATCATGGAAAGAACATAGTATAAAAATGCCAGGTCTTTGTGAAGTTGCCTTCAACTGATTCCTATTCCACACCTGCTGAGGCAGCTTACAATTGTCTTTAATGATTGTTAGATTTATTTTTCCATTTTGAGAGGGTACGAATGTGTAATAGTCTCTCTCTCCCTCTCTCCCTCCCTCCCTCTTTCTCTCTCTCTCCCCATGGGGTAGCTCACATGGGAAAAGGGGGAAATTAATTACGTTGGTTTACACACAAAACCTCAGAGCTACCTTCGTTTCCTCTGTATCCTGTATGGAGTTATACTCTTGGTAAAATAATGTCCCGGGAGTTTCTTTTGACGCAAATGCCAATGGGATGGTTGACAGACAGGTTGACAAAATTTGGTGATACTTGCTTTTAGGGTGACTTAAATTGATAAAGATTTTCATAGTACATGTCTTTCAAATTGCCTGCTGACAAGTTTTTTTATTAGTATTTCTGGACCAAGGCAGTACAGGTAGACCTTTACTCTTGGAAGGCTGCAATATGAGTAAGCATTCCAGTGACAGACAAGGGTGGGTGACAAATAGAAGCTTGTATACCAGTGGTTCCCAAAGTGGGCAGTGGGATGACTTAGGGGCACACTAAGAGGCAAGGGGAGCATCAGCGGGCGCTAAGAGGCAAGGGGGCGGCAGAGGGACGCTAAGGGGACAACCCGAAGGGGACATTCTCCCAGCGGCATCTCAGGCACCTTTCACTCTTGCAGCGCAAGGAAGCAAAGCCAAATTTGTTTATTTACCCTCCCGCTCCAGCCTCCCCTGCCCTACTACATTAAGATCCCCGCGCTTCCCATTTCTTCTGGAAGCACGCAGGCCATGTGAGTGAGCAGGCACATGAGGCCCCTCGATGATCTGAGGGGAGCTGGGAGGTGCCAAACTGCACCCAGCCATCCTCACTCAATCACGGTTAAGGGTGGGAGCGCTTGAGATGCCGCTGGGAGAATGTCCCCTTCGGGTTGCTGGGACAGCAAATTTCAAGGGAAAACGCAGCTGCTGGAATCGGTGCGCCTACAAATTAATGCTCTCCAAGAAGCCTGCATTACCGGGAGCAGCAGAAGAGCAGCTGCGGGCGCCAATGCCACCCCTGGTGTCCAGCATCCTCCTCAGGAGCCTCGAGTTGCGGCCATTTGCATATCTCTCCCAAGCTTCTCTCGGGAGGTGAAATGGCAGGCACCCCGCTAGCAGAGCCTCCGGGTGAAAGGCGAGTGAAGGGTGCAGTGACGGGAGAGGCTGACCGTCCCCGAAGCAAGCTCTCGAGGAAGGAGGCAGAGATGAGGCCCGGGGCTCACTTCCCTTCATCCTTCCTCCAAAAGCTGCAGGTGGCAGGGAAAATGAGGCTTCTTTGCCAGCTTCCTAGCTGGCAAAACAGAAATTTTCACCAACTGGAAGGTATGTGTGTGTGAGAGAGAGAGTGGGGGTGAGAGAGAGAGAGAGAGAGAGAGAGAGAGAGAGAGAGAGAGAGAGAGTAAGAGAGAATAAAAGGAAGGAAGAGGGAGAGAGAGAGAAAAAGAGAGACAAAGAGAGAAAGAGAAAGAAAGAAAGAAAGAAAGAAAGAAAGAAAGAAAGAAAGAAAGAAAAAGAAGGAAAGAAAGTAAGTGGGAGACAGAGACAAGAAAGAAAGAAGGAACAAAGGAAGGAAGGAAAAGAAAGGAAGAAAAGAGAGAGACACAAGAAAGAAAGAATGGATGGAAGGAAGAAAAAGAAAGAAAAGAAAGAAAGGGGGAAAGAGAGGTAAGAAAGAAAGAAGGAAGGAAGGAAGGAAGAAAGAAAAAGAAAGAGAACTTATGATCACAATTGAGCCCAAAATTTTGGTTGCTAAGCAAGAGCATTATTAAATGAGTTTCACCACATTTTACAAGTTGGCTACTCCCACCCAGTCACATGACTGCCAAGCCATGCCCACAAAATAGGCCACACCTACAGAATAGGTTCTAAAAAAATTTGGAACCCACCACTGGTATATGTGTATGTTTGTGAGGGAGAGAAAGAATAATTAAGGTCATTGATCTAAAGATGAAAAACTTTAGATAAAAGACAAAAGTGTTTATTATCCATTTTGGGTTTCTTACAAGAACATCTTTTTGTGTAAGTTTGTGATATTTTAATGAAATCTGTTGCAGTTTTGTGCTTTGTGATAATACCTTACTGAGATTACTTCTTTCAATAGCTACACAGGAATTATCATCTACTAAGAACAGTGAAGTTGCTACTAAATTTTTACTGAGTTTACTAAGTTACTAGTTACTAAGGTTCAGACTTTGAAAACCTGGTATCACTGGATCATATTCAACAATTTGGTTGAATTAACATCAACTAAAAAGGTTTTTAAATTGGATTTTGAATAAAGGTGCAATTAATTGTTACAGTTTTGAATTTTACTGTTACTATCTTCCTTCCGTCTTGCAAACCGCCCAGTCACATGACCCCCCAGCCATGCCCACTAAGGCACGCCCACAGAACCGGTAGTAAAACAAATTGACTTCCACCACTGAGGATCAGTTTGTAGCACCAAGGGGGCGGTGGACTGAAAAGGTTTGTGAACCACTGTTGTATACCATGAGTAATTTCCTTCAATAATTGCTAAATAGAGAGGCACTGCAGTCATTAATTGCAATATATTTTGCTCCTTCAGTAACTGCATTGGAAGATCATGCTAGTGGTCATAAATGCATTTTGAGAAAAAAATTATCATTTCCTAAATTACTATTGCATTTTTTTTCATTTACAGGACTTCCCTTAGTGTGTTAAGAATTGTGCAGCTAAATGAGGACAGTCTAGCATATTCAGAGCAATTTAATCCTAGCAATAACCCTTGATTTCAGAAGCATGAATTTCCACCCTAAGAATTCTCAGCAACGACCAATTGTCATTTGGGTTTGGAATCCTAGAAATTGAAGTCCAAATATCTGAAGGGTACCCGTGTTGGGAAAGGCCAAGTTACAGCAAGATGTATCAGCTATCATATACTGTAAGTTGACTTCTGTTTATACAATAGGGTATTTCCATCTTTCACACTACTCAGACCTGCTCCAGAAGTTCACCTAATCATTCAAAGCTAGAGTTAACAGAACATAATATGTTAGACAAGGGGGCAGGTAATGCATTTTTAATTAGTGGTTGATTGGCACAATTGGATATCATCAGTTATTTTGAACAAACATCTTTCCTCTATTCTTCTGAGCAAATATCTTTCCTAATGCCTGGAAATAACTTACCCCAAAGTTTAACTTGCTCAATTTTTTTTTGTCTCTCCTAATGGAAAATCAACTGGCCCGTGAAGCTGATTTTGGGAGCCAGTTTCTCCAATTCATTTTCCTTTCTTCAAAAGAGAGCTTACTCTTTTTTGAAGAGATTACCGCTACATTAAGGTAGTGAAGACTTGAATAGGAAGATTGGTGGATCAAATTTGATCTGCAGGCAATGATTTCTTCCAAGCAATAATGCAAGCATGGATAATGCAAATCAGAGATAAATCTTAGGAAGTTTAGGGATTTTCCTTATTTTTCCACAAAGGTTTACTTTATCAGGAAAATATTTTCACCCTATGCAATTTGATGCTCTCTGAGTGCATTTTCATTTCTATTTGGCCTATTTCAACATCAGAGATATTGATATACTGACCACTTGTTAGACTCAACTATTCAAACATTTAATGTAATTAATAATATTCATTACTGGAGAAAGTGAAATATTCTATCTCTTTTCTCCAGAAAGCAACAGCTTATTTAGTTTGTTATTTATGTGTCCTCCCCTCCCCCACCCCCACCCCGTAGCTATTTATCTGTATGTCTTACTTGTTTCAGCTATTCTTGCTCAAAGGCAAGTGTGCTTAGGAATTCAGCCAAATGGGTTAGTGGGTGATCTTTGCTGGAATGCTAATGAATCTCTCTACCTCAAGAGAATACCAATTAGCAAGCCGAATGAGGGGAGAAAGACTTCAATATAGGATTGCTTTATTTTTATGTAGCAAGGATTTTTATGCAAATTAAATGACACGCTAACTAAATTTTTAATATCACCAAGATTTTGTATTATTCAATGCCCATTTCTTTTTGCTGTTGTTCACTATATTGCTTCTTAGATTTAATTTACAAGTAGATACATGATATTTTTTTCTACCATCCGTAACAAAGTACCAGAGTCCCAGGAAGCTCCAGGCATCCATAATACAATCTGAGCAGCAATCGCAACTTCTTCTAGCAAGGCAGCCCACATAAGTTTTAAAAAGTGGCAGCATCAGATCTAACTCTATTTCCCAGTACTCCCTTGATGAATACCTTTGATAAAAGAGAAAATCAGTGCTGAAGACACTTTAGCACACTCACTTCCAGTTACGGGACTGTTGTGTCTTTCCTACTACCTGTCTCCTCTCTCTCATCACTCTTTGGAAATTTTATTTGGGCAGGTAAGGTCAGGAGATATGGTAGTGATCAGCTTGGCAATGTATAGCAATATTTTATGCATTTATATTTTGCCTAATTAAGATAGTATCACTGACCTAAAGAAAGAATTCAAGAAAGAGATTGGGTAAAAAAAAATGGAAATAAATAAATATTGTGCCATAACGTAGGATTCAGATGATAGCTTAATTCTTAATATTATTAACACCTAGTCAACAAATATAAATGTTCAGTACAAAATGTGATGACATAAAAATGAAGAAACGTATGTGGTTGGTGCCTTGATAGAAACCTGCTTGCATGTTGATATTGTACACATCCTGTTGGAAGAAAAATGTCTGGGTCATTCTTTTCCATCTGGGATGATGAGATTGGTGTGACAAACGTAATGAGAGAACAAGAAGCAGGCTGCCAGGAAAGGAGGTCCTTTATATCGGAAGCCAGCATTCCGCCTTTATGAATGGATACAAGGTTTCCTATTCACAGGCACTTGGGCTTATTGTGAAAGCTGCTCTGGGTGATTTCCTATTTGTTGGAGATGTGAGTCGTCTCTTGTTAAGGAGGAGCTTTCTTCCTATTTCGGAAAAGGGGCAGGGTGGGGTGTCATTCAGCTATTTTCCCTTTGGGGGCTGGCTTCCTACAAGTTCCCCATTTTGTGCTAACACACACACACACACACACACACACACACATGTGTCTCTCTGTGTGTGTGTGTGTGTGTGTGTGTGTGCACAATTTGCACAATTTGCACAATTAGGTCCTATCTGAGTAGACTTGGTATTTGTTATCTATTTCACTCATCATTAAGGGGACTTGGTTTGTCTCCTTGTCCCATTTTGGTGTAGTTGAGAGACAGGTCTATTGGCAGCTGAGGCATGAGGAGATGCACTGGCAGAGGCAATAGAGGAGGTGCCCCACAGTGATTACAGCGGCAACCCCCAAAATGAGAGTTCTTACTTAATGAAGGTTTGGTAGCTATGAAAAGAGTCTAAATAAGTCAAAGGAAATTTTATTGTATCCAATCTCTTATGTCAATACTTTCAGGTGTTTTCTGCATCTGTCCATCCGTCTGTCTGTCTGTCTCTCCTCCCCCCTCCCTCCCCCCTCTCTGTTCCAAATTTTGGTCAGGTTAAAACAGCACATGCTACGAAACTCTTTGCAACCATGGTTGTGTCTCAGCAACAGGTAATCAAGGGCTGCCTTATTTTCAAGTGTGGCTTCCCTGACCTGCCTCAGTTCCCTGTTCAGAGTGTCTAGAGCAGTGTTTCTCAACCTTGGTGACTTTAAGTCCTGTGGACTTCAACTCCACTGGCTGGGGAATTCTGGGAGTTGAAGTCAACAGGATTTAAAGTCACCAAGGTTGATAAACACTGCTCTAGAGGTTGGGAGGTTAAATTTAGGCTTTTGACAAGGGCATGGGCTAGACTGTTTTTTTTTAAACAAAGTTTTATTGGTTTTTTGGTGTTTTACAAAAGGAAAAGGTATGGGGAAAGTTACAAATTGTGGCAGCCGCAAACTGCGGTAGGTATACCCCCCCTCCAGACTCATGGTGTACATTTGCATAGCATTCAAATATTATATAATAACATATAGTCAGTGTGGTAGATTCATTAGTAATTTCAATCAATTTATGTCATGTGGATTTTCTTACTTATTTGTGTGATCTGAGCTTTCTTGATGTCGCCCCATCTCCCCCTGTTGGCAGTGCTCTGGCCCCTCCCGTGTCTTGTGCATCTACTGGGATGTCTTCTGGTATTTCTAGGAGTAATTTATTTTTTTCCATAAAGGCCTGCGCCTCTATGGGTGTATTAATTCTGACCCTTGTCTCCTCCCAGAATATTAACATACCTTCAGGCAGCAACCAACGAAACCACACCCCCTTCTGGTATAATTTATTCGCCAATTGCGAATAATATTTTCTTTTCTCCCTCACTTTCTTGGGGATCTGTTTCAGTATGGTTATCTCCTTATCTTTGTATATCAGGGCTTGTCCCCTTTGTGTATTCAGAATTTCATCTCTTGTGCTTTTCCTAAGAAATTTAATGTGTACCTCCCTGGGGACATTGTGTGTTCTAGCATATGCGGAATTCACTCTATAAACCAGGTCTATTTCCCACCCCATCTGTTGTTTTTCTTTCTGAGTATACTCAGCCAAGATAGTTGTCATGATGTCCCTAATGTTTTCATCATCTGTCTCCATCACATTCTGAAACCTAAGATAAAAGGACATTCTCTCAAACTCTATTTTCATTTGTTGGGTGTCAAGCTCTTTGTTTCCCTTTTGCACGCCCTCCACCCCCCCCTCATATCAGCCGCCCCCTGCTCCAAGAGATCCAGTCTCTGTGAGTTCTTATTAATTTTTTCCTGGTTCCCTCTAATTTCTTCTTTCATGTCCTTCAGTTGTTTCTTTATTTCCTCTTGTCCCCGTAGAATTTGCTGAAACATTTGGTGAAACTCCAAGTCCGTAGTTTTAACTTGTTTAAAGGCTGTCAATGTTTATTGTGTGCTCGGACTTGAGGTTGCAGATGTCGGGGCAGAGGCAGCAAAGCCAGACTTTCCAGGAGGTGGTCTTTTAGATGTCATTGTTAGTAATAAAGAGTCCAGTCAGTATAGAGAAGAATCAGTTAGAATGGTAGAGCAGCCAAGGGAGTCTGGGGGGTAGAGAGACCAGGCACAAGGGAACTCTCTAATCACCCTGGCAGGGAACAGACGTTTTTCACTCCAAAAAGTTCAAAAGCAAACAATCCACAAGAGAATTATCCAAATAACATGGAGACAAAGACCGGAAGCCTGAAGCTAAGAGGTGGAGTCAAGTTCACCTTTCATGAAGACAACGGAAGTGTGCCATCTTGCCCTGCCAACTTCGGGTACTGAGGCAACAAATAAAGTTTTCAAAATTCAAAGTTCCCAAGGCTTCCAGATCACATTTTCTTGAAACCTAAAGGTTTAAATCTGAAGATCCATTTAGTTGGAGTGTGACCTCTTTGGTTTGGCTCCCCCCCTCCTCCTTCCCTGGGACTACGAGCACATTTGTTTCTAGCCGCTTGTCCAAGGGGGGGGGAAATCCCCCTCCCCTCCAGCCGCACTTCTCCAAGTTAGCCAAAAGTTCCAATTAACACAACTGACAAGTTTTAGGGTTGGTAATAGGTATGAAGGGAGTCTACACCTCACTGCACTGCCGCTGCATCCTTCAACTGTCTTTTTTTCTTCCGGACAGCCTCACAGCGAAGACGCTTCAGCACGCCTCCCCTTCGCACTCCTCGGTGCCTGGAGCAAAGCGGGAGCCCCCCGACGGCCGCCGCCGATGCAGGGGTCCTCCTGCCGCGCCGCTCCTCCGGCAGAACGCCTCTCCGGGGCGTCCTGTGCCCCCCAAGGAGTGGGGAGCCCACTGGGGATGCGTGGGGCGAGCAGTCTCTGCCCATCGCCGTCAGCCACCGGAACCGGAATGGCACGGGCTAGACTGTTGATGTTCCTGGAATTGTCTACGGCAAGTGGCAGAATCCCAACTAATGACACCACCATGTATTCTGATTTGGTAAAGAGGGTTGTATGGGAATAACAATCAGATGTTAGGGATTGGATGTCTCATCTCTTTCGTCTCTGCAGTGAGGGCATGAGGATGGTCGGCTGTCCCAGGGCACATGGTTCCCCAGTAGAGTTCTCTGGTAGATAAAAATAGACTTTAACCACACATAGCAAGAACCATCCCCAGGGATTCTTTACATGGTGATAGGTAAAGGGAATGGTTTCAGTGTGGTTGCAGACCAGCTCAGTATTACTGAGGTTCTGGCATAATGGAACTTTGGGGGCCAGACAACCTGTCATGTTAAAACCTGCAGCTGTGCTGGTGTCAGTTGCCACATGTAATGTGTACATGGTCTCATCTTTGGTGTTGGTACTGGCTCCCCAGTCAAAGATATTGGAATACATTGTAGTGAGCTGGAAGTCCCTAAACTTGGTGTGATTCTGTATGGTTTGTGGTCCTGAGGCTACCCGATGAGGCAGGTGGTCAGTGTGTCCTTTATGGACTTGCCTCCTGCTAGGCAGAAGTCTGTTGTATTTAGAACTTCTCATGCCAAATATTTCCATATATTTCTCTTGTTAGGGAATACTGTCGTTTTGGTTCTAGAAATTGCTCAGCATAAACTATAGCAATAAATATGAGGTACATTTTAACCACATTCTTCCACTCACCTCTCCATGGAAGGACAGTCCCTTCCATTGTCCTTTGTTGTGTCAAAAAGAATCTCTAATGCTCAGTACTCTGTTTCGGAGTCCTTCCTTAGTCTCAAGTCTGGAACTCTTGCTGTCAGCTCTGGCTTGGTGCTGTGGTCAAGGACAGCCAGTTTGGCGTGAGTCCAATGAATCCAGACATTTCTCTCCCGCAATCCTCCCACTGTCTGGATGGTTAGTAGAATCTGGAAGGTTCTGTTCAGTTTGGGTTCTAGTGGTGATTTCTGGGTGAATGATCTAATCCAGGTCCAGTCTTTGGGCTTGAAAGGGCAAAGGGCTTCTTCCAGAGGCAGTGCTTGGGTTAAAGTGCTGTGCTTCCACAAATCACACAGTTGCTGGTGCAAAGCTGTAAGATATGAAGATAGAACCACACTTTCCCCTTTCCAGGATCAGTGAGTGTGGATCTAAGCCTTTTAGCATGTCAGGGGGAGTGGCCAAAAAGGAGTTCAAATGAAGAGATGACTAGGTCTTGGCAGGGACTGGTCCTTAGGTGGAAAAGGGCTATGGGATAGGGCTTGGGGCCATGACAGGTAGATCTTTTTGACAGAACTTGCCCAGTAAGATCTTGTTCCCTGTTCCCATGTTCTACCCCTTCCCCCCAGATGATAAAGGGTGATAAGAGGTGTAAAGTTTTGGGTGATCCCGAGCACCTGCAGGATGTAGGTGATGACCTGCAACACAAAGAGAGTCCCATACAGTGGTGGGTTCCAGATCCAGGTGGTGTCCACATGGACGTGCGCAGCGCATGCAGTGCATGCATGCGTCTTGCCATCCAACGATGCCTCCACGAGCCTCTGCGACACTCCAGCTGCTTGGCCGTGTGCGGAAGCATCGAAGACTTTAAAGACAGGTAAGGAGCGCGGGCAGGCGGGCCCTCTGGAGCACCGTATCGGAGCGGTACCCAGTGCTCTGGGCAGGCTTCGGTATGGCCGTACTGGGGCGTACCGCCTGCAACCCACCATTAGTCCCATGGTCCATGTCTAAAACACTTGGTACCCAAACCTGGAGACTATATCTTTCCAATGGTTGTCAGGCTGTCACAAGGGCAGTGGTGTGGCAGCAAAGGAAAGCTTCTACCCAATGAGTAACCTGGTCCCTGCACACTAAAGCGTATTGGTAGCCACTTGCCCAGGGCATCTGGATGAAATCCAATTGTAGTTTTTCAAAGGGTGTTGTGCCCATGGCCTTATGTATAGTTTTCCCAGAGGAGGCATTGTGGGTGGCCTAACTGTATGCTCCTGGGGCGTACCAAACTCACTTGATGACATCTACTATGGCCTGGGTCCCGCAATAGCCCTTTGAATGCAGCTGCTGGTACATGAGCTGTAGCAGATGGTGAGGGGCTATTGGTCTACCATTCAGGACTCACCAAAACCCAGCCTCAAAACTGGCTTCAAATTTGTCCTCCCAAGTGTCTACTTCCCCCTCTACTCACTCCTGGTAAGAGGTCCCCACATACCCTTAAGGTTGGGAGAGCAGTGGGTGTGGGCACAGATTGTGTGAAAACCCCTTTTGCAGTGGCATTCACATATTGGTTGCCTTTTGTGATCCAGAAGTCATCCTGTTGGTGACCTTGCAGTGAATGATAGCCATGGCTGAGAGCAACAGGATAGTTCAGAGTAGCTTGGAAACCAAGATTGCTTGGGCAATAAGGTGATCAGTCGAGGTTAGGAACCCCTGTTGTTTCCACAAGCCCTTTTTGTATGACAAGTGCAATTGGTATATATTGGTAGATTAGTTCCTCGCAGTCTTGCACACATTTGTTAAGGATAGAAGTTCAGCCGCTTGAGCACATAGGATGAAGGCAGCATGGAAGCCCCAACAGTCTCATGAAGGGAAACAATTGTGGCTCCTGAAACCTGCTTCTCTTCATGTACATAGGATGATCCATCATAAAGAATTCTAAATCTGGGCTTTGCAAGGGTATATCAGTTAGATCGGGTTAAGGCAGCTCCACATTGTGAACGGAGTGGACGCAATCATATAAAATCTCATCTGAAAGTTCTGTTGGCAATAGGATAGGGGGGTTGAGCGTAACACATCGTTCAAAAGTAATATGTTCTGAAGTGAATAGCTACGCCTCATAGCTATGGGCTAGTCACTGTTGGGTGAAAGCCTGGATTTGGGACTTGAGGGGAATAGCAAAAACATCATGAGGGACTCTAAAAGTAAGCAGATGATCCCTGGTTGTTGCTACAACTCTTAAGCTGGCGACTGCTCCTCGGACCACTGGGTCTACAAGACAGAATAATAAGCTATTGGTTATAATGTATGTTTCATCATAATGTACGTTTGAATCTTTGCACTAATATACCTGAACTTACCCGTTGATTTTCATGAATGAAAAGGTAAAGTGGTTTACAGTAATCTGGTAGACCTAGTCCGGGGGCTGACGTTAATGTCTGCTTTATTTTCTGGAAGGTCTGGGCTAGTGATTTGGCCACAAAATGGGATCTGGCATGTTCTTTGCTGTCAGCTGGATTAGGGGCTTGGCTAGTTCCCCGAACAAGATGATCCAGGGGCAGCAGAAGCCCCAAATCCCACAAAGCACCCTGACTTGTCATTTTGTATGGGGTGGTTTCATATTTAAAATAGTCTTGACCTGCTCCAGAGCTAGCTTAGGGATCCCAGGGGCAATAATATAACCCAAATAGGTTATTTCCTGCTGTAAATACTGAAATTTTGTTGGCAATGCTTTATGAACCTTTGCGGCCAGGGAGAGGAGTAGATGGTGGGTGCCGAATTTCTCAGCCTGGTATGCTACCTGGGGAATTTGGGGAGTTGAAGTCCACACATCTTAAAGTTGCCAAGATTGAGAAACACTGATCTTGAATCACCCAAATCCTGTTACATGACTGTTGTGATACAACTGCAGGATCTCATATGTCAGTTCACCAGATTGTATACAGATTTGGCCTTAATAGAGCTAAACCCTTTTTATTATATTGTGGACATTTTTATTCCTCACAGTTAAAATACACCAACAAGTAAAGAAGTTTTGTTTAGTAGAAGCTTCTTGCTACTAGGTCTCTCTCATAGAATCGGACAGCAGCAGTGCTTCAGTTAGCAGGGCCTGTTGTTACCTCTTGTGCATTCTCATTTTAAGCAAAAATATTCAGACTTGCAATATACAGTACACTGTTCGACACAACATACTAATGTCATCTTCCTGTAAAAAAGAGGTATCTGAATTACAGGAAACAAAGTGTGCTAAGCCAGGCAATGTAACACAAAAAGAATGTAACAAAGCTGTGTAAAGTTGTGAGAAAGACCTTCAGGAGCATTTTTTTCTAACCTGTTTGTTCTTTGCTGATATCATCTGCATAGCTTATTTGTTCAGTGATGATGCTGGCCTGTTTTCTTCAATAACCCCTGGTGCTGAAAGTGCAATGTTCTCTGCCTCTTCCTTTTTTGTGAACTGATTGGTCTGTTCCTGGCTTTGTATGGAGGTAAGGATGGTGGTGGTGGTCTGCCAACATCTGTAAAAGGATTGTAAATTCAGAGTTTCTGTTTTATCCTCAGTCTTTCCTAAATCCAGATTTGCAAAATAGGACACCCATCATTCAATTTTTAATGGTAGGCTATAGGAAAATATTAAAAGCAACTTAAAGAATAGCATAAATCAAATTTACATTTTGTTGGATTTCTTTGCAGGCAGGGGTATTCCAAATTCCAAATTTGTGTGGACAGTGCTCATCTGTCTCAGGTATTTTTGGTTCTTTGACCCATGAAATATTGCTTTTTCAGCATGACTGAGTTTCTACAAATGATACAGAATAGTAGCGGTATATTTTCACACCTTACTTACAGCAGTATTATCTTGAAAACAATTATCATGGTAGTGTGCAACCTTATATTAGTGTCTGTGTTATTATGTGCTGTATTATTGCTTGGATTTTAAGAGCATTTTACATTGATGGTGTTGGAGTTTGATCCTGACAAGGCTCAAAGTTGACTCAGCCTTCCATCCTTTGGAGGTTAGTAAAATGAGGACCCAGATTGTTGGGGCCAATATGTTGACATTATAAATCTCCCAGAGAGTGCTGTAAAGCATTATGGAGGAGATATGATTCTAAGTGCTATTGCTACTTGGTTGTAATAATGCATAATAATCTATCTGGTTTCTTAGCTCCTAAGAAACTTAAATGTTGTATGGTTATTATGCCAAAACTGTCTTATGAAATCAAATTGCTTTCAGTCTTTGCTTTCACACAGTTAATGGCATTTCCACTAATATGCACCAACATTCACTAAGTTTTGCATTTACCCTAGTTATAAGGTCACTGAGGATTGTGTATATGAAATGAACATCCTGTTTTTTTGCTGTACAGACATCTTTCTGACTGACTTCACAGGATTGCAGTTAATTCCAAGGAAATATGACTTGAGGGAATCTTCTGGAGCATTTTAAATCAGGAAACGAGAGAAGACAGGGAGATGGCAAAGCAATGAAGAGGTTTGTGCAAAAACAAACAAACAAGCAAGCAAACCAGGATACTTTGTGGAGTATGTTGAGAATTAGGTGGAGAACAACTCTATTTCACAGAGGAAATTTGTTTTTATTTTTCTAAAAGACTAAATCGGGGTAGTTTCTCTTTAAAGGACAAAGTATTTTGAGAAACCAAGTTCTGTTCATTTATAAAAAGGCAGCAAATGAGCTTTAGACAAGTTATATGTATTTAGTAAATAATTCACATTACTTTATGGTCCATGCACGGTTGAGATCTGGTGGAGTAAGTTAACTATAAAGCAGTTAACTGCTTTATTCTCTCATGAACTCTTCACTGCAATCTCTGAAATATTTCATAAGATAGGATCAATCACTGACATTTCATTATAACAGTTTGGAAGATAAACAGTGTTAGCTCATTTTGTTCTGTTGAATTTAATTCCTAGCTGCTGATGCCCGTGTGCTGATGCTTCTCATCTGCTTGTCCTTTGTAACTATAAATAAAATCAGTCTGTTTGCCATTGAAGGCACATAAAAACTTTTTTTCCATTGGAATCTTAACGGTTCAGCCTGTATTTTGGAAACAGCATTTTAAAATAGCTGCAAAGCATTCCTCACAGAAACTCTAAAAACAAAGGCATAAATGTATAAAAAATAATGGCTTTGTTGCCATAACTGGAAAAAGCTGTTCTTGGAGGTAGCCTAATTATGAAGGCTGAAGTCAGCACAAGGCTGCTGAGATGGCTAGTTAGTTTTTTTCCAATCCTTCTACAATGTACAGTACATGTTGGCCTTAAATATCTTTACTAAATGACCATATCCTCTTCTATAGGAATTACTACAGTTATGTGATAAGGCAGATAAATACTGCTATATTCATTTTGTTTCAATTTACATTTTTAGTCTGAGAGACAGGTTTTTTGAGGCTTCTTTATACACAGTAAGAATTCTGTAAGACAAACTCCATTTTTTCCCTTCTTTCTGTGATGCTGACATATCATTGGGCTAATAGGATGGTTATTCTAGATCTGTAATCTCCTTTACTCTGTTTAATCTTTCTACATGAAGCCCCCAACCTCACCAAACCTGAACATGTGCCTTATACCTTTAAAAATTTCTATTAAAGTAAAACTCCTTGTTGCCTTAGCAATGTAATTCACCTTCCAAGAATCGAAATTTATTAACTTTATTAAACAAGCCAGGCAAAAACATTTCTGTTTTAAAGTAGTTTAGTCTGTGAATCTAATAGTGAATCCTTTTACTTATTTCTAAGATACGTTTATTTTTGCTGATTTTAATAAGTTTTAAGATTTTAATTACACCTTTCTTATTTTATTGTTAATTACTTGATACCATTTTTGTCAGACAGGCAAGATGAAATGACCAAATATAATAATTTACTGGTAAGCTCTTTTCTTATTGTGTGTGCAGCCAGGAAAAGGCAAACATATGAATGGGTTGGATATATCAACGTGACTTCTTTTCCTGTGCATGGAGGGGATTATTATACCTGGCTGCACTCACCTATTGATCAGCTGGAAAGACTACTAATTGGTGTTTTCAGTATTTTGAGATGCAGTGACAAAAAATGATTGCAGGGCCAGTTTCTGAATGCTTTATAAAACCTGGTTGAGCAAGAGTGGTGGTGTGGAAATGCCCAAAGCAAAATCATGAATTCTTTATTTTTTTATTTTTTACTAGATTTTACATTCCTTTCTCCGTCTTAAGTATTAAGAGTCTTTTGCTCTTAATACTGCATTTTGTTATGTGGCTGGGTATGACCTTTGGCATCTCTTAGGATGAATTCCACAGACAATTCTATCTTCAGTTTGCTCTACCTTCATGTTCGATCTGGGCAACGAGAGAACAGACTGCGGACACGAAGTGACTTAACAGCTCTTTATTAGTAGTAGTAGTGATCCAGCTTACTCTGTGGTCGGAGGGTTCCCCTTTTATAGGGATCGGGTCGCCCCTCGACCAATCAGAACGATACCTGTTTCCCGCTGTAGCAGCGGACCAGAGAGGAGACTTCCTACGATATATGCTAATATCTAACACCCCTCCCCTCTTAGATGGAACATTGCGGTTGGTTATGTAGTCCTTAAGGTATGTTGGAGTTTGCCTTACTCGAGTGGAGCGTCGCAGTTCGGGTTGGTCAGGAGTAGTTGCAGGATCAGTTGCTTTCTTTGCTTCGAGTTCTGGTGTTTTCAGACTTTCGTTGCTTGGGCGTTCGGGGGTCTGCTCGCTTACGTTGCTTGGGGGTTGTTCTGTTTCGCGCTCGACCTCTTGCTCTGTCCTGGGCTCGCAGGTGTCGTAGTTCTCTGTATTGGGCCTCTCGAGTGGCTGACTTTGCATTGGTAGGTAGCTCTCGTCCTCGGCTCGTAGGTCTGAGTGCGCCAGGCGACCCCGAAGTTGATCGATGTGCCTCTTCCAATTCCACCCATCTTCCAGTTCTAACAGATACGATCGTGGACCCGTGATGCCAATGACCGTTGCCGGCATCCACAATGTTCCCCCTGCATAGTTGTGGGCGTATACCGAATCCCCTATGCTGAAACTCCGAATTTTGCTTGTGGAGTCTGGGGGTACTGTGGCAGAGTAGTTGGGGTGAAGACGGTCCAGGTGAGACCGTAGACGGCGGCCCATGAGCATTTCAGCGGGGCTCCTTCCCGTCGTTGCACTGGGGGTAATGTGCTGAATGAGGAGGTAATGGTCTATGCGTGTTTGCCAATCACCTGGACCCATCCTAGCGAGGGCCTCTTTTGCGGATCGCACCATTCTCTCTGCCTGTCCGTTTGATGCCGGATGGAATGGCGCGACGAGGGCATGCCGAATTCCCTGACCTGCTAAAAACGTTTCGAAATGCATGGCCGTGAATTGGGGCCCGTTATCGGAGACCAGGAGGTCGGGCAGGCCATGAGTGGCGAAAAGTCGCCGTAGAACCTTAATGACTGCCTCTGCCGTGGTTGAAGTCATTAGGACTACTTCTAGCCATTTGGAATATGCATCCACAACTATAAGGAAAGTCTGACCTTGAACTGGCCCTGCGAAGTCGATGTGTATTCTCGACCAGGGTGCTTTCGGCTTTTCCCATTCCGTGGCGGGCGCTTCCGGGGGTGCTGGTCTCGATTCTTGGCATGGATCGCAAGTGGCCACCCACTCCTCTATCTCTTTGTCCATGTTTGGCCACCAAACGTAACTTCTCGCTAAAGCCTTCATCCTAACGATCCCCGGATGCCCAACATGTAATGCATCTAACACATTTTTACGTAAAGCATAAGGAATAACAACTCGATCCCCCCACAATAAACAACCTTGTAACACTGAGAGTTCGTCCCGTTTTGACCAAAACACTTTGAATTCCGGGCCCACGTTTCCCTTCGGCCACCCCCTCCAAACCCAAGTTTGAACTTGCTTTATTAAACTGTCTTTAGAGGAGAACCTTGCAACGTCGCAGGAAGAAACCGGTCCAGAGTCCAAACAGTCAATGAGCAACACCGGTACTTCGGGAGTGGGGTCTGGCAAAAGGTCCGGTAGTGGGCAATGGCTGAGTGCGTCTGCGTGTCCTAGAGTGGAGCCTGGTCGATGAATTAACTTGTAGGAGTACGCAGCCAGGAAAACAGTCCACCTGGTCATGCGTGGAGAGAGGGAGACCGGGGTGGGGCGGTTTCCCGCCAAAAGTCCCAACAGCGGTTTGTGATCAGTAATTAGTTCAAAATCGCGGCCGTAGAGGTATTCATGGAAACGTTTTACTCCAGCTACCGCAGCTAACGCTTCCCTGTCCATCTGGCTGTAGTTCCTCTCGGCCGATGAAAGAGTTCTAGAGTAGAAAGCGATGGGTGCTTCTTTTCCGTCTGGCATCCTGTGGCTAAGGACTGCGCCGACTCCAAAGGGTGATGCGTCGCAGGTCAATACTAGCGGTAGTGTCTGGCTGTATTGGACTAACAGCGAGTCAGTGGTGAGCAGGCGCTTTACCCCGGCAAAAGCTGCTGCTTCGGATCGTCCCCATCTCCATGGTGCGTTTCGCTGGAGTAGTCGATGTAGCGGCTCAGTAACGGTCGCCTTCTGTCTCAGAAAAACGCTGTAGAAGTTAAGTAGTCCGAGGAAGGCCTGCAGCTCGGTCTGGTTACGTGGTGTGGGGGCGTCCTGGATCGCCTTAATTTTCTTTGAAGTGGGGTGTATTCCCTGACCATCGATTCTATATCCCAGGAATTCTACGCTAGGCACGTTAATTTGGCATTTTTCTTTTTTAAGGCAGAGACCCTTCTCTCTGATTCTGGCCAAAACAGTTCTGACTCTTTTATTTAATTGCTCCTCGTTTGCAGCGGACACCAAGATGTCGTTGAAATAGGGGACGACTCCCGGTATCCCTTGCAAAAGCCGTTCCATGACGCTCTGGAACAAACCTGGAGCAATGCTCACACCGAATTGCAGCCGGTTGCATTTGAATGCCCCTCTATGCGTCACTATAGTTTGGGCCTCCGCTGTGGCGCTGTCCACGGGCAATTGCTGGTAAGCTTGTGCCATGTCTAACTTTGCAAATATCTTTCCTGGCCCCAACGAGTGCAATAAGTGCTGAACTACTGACACAGGATATGCGCTTTGTTGTAGTGCGACATTAATTGTGCATTTATAGTCCGCGCAGATGCGGACTGACCCGTCTGGCTTAACTGGGGTCACAATGGGCGTTTCCCAGCACGCGTGATCCACCGGCTCAAGGATTCCTTGTTCCACTAGCTTATCTATTTCCTTATCTATTTTTGGGCGGAGTGCAAAAGGCACTCATCTCGGTTTAAGTCGGATTGGCGCCACTTTGGGGTCTAAGTTGAATGAGATTGGTTTACCCACATACTTACCAAGACCGGGGCTGAACACATCCTCGAACTCCTTAAAGATCTGCTCAGCGCTGCTGTTCTCCACGCTGTTGATCCCGGTGACTTCCAGCCCCAAGGCTTCAAACCAATCTAGTCCTAGAAGGTTCTGTAATGGTGCGGTGGCGACGGTCACGGGGAGCTGGGCTACGATGTCCTTGAAACGGATCTGGAATGTGCCCTGGCCCACGATGGGGACTTGGTTCCCCTGGTAGTCTCGCAGCAGGATGTCTGGAACACGTAGTTGGCTCTTTTTGAGGCTAGGGATAGCCTGTTTCATGGATGCCCATGAAATGATCGTCAGGGACGATCCTGTGTCAACTTCTAGCTCGCAAGGTGAGCCCTCCAAGAGGACTGTGACTTTCAGCTTTTTTGGCCGCTTGGTGCGGACCTGACTTATCGTGGTGAGATACGTTCGCAACTCCTCTCTCTGGGTCAACTCTATCTCAGCATCTGTATCCTGAAAATACTCTCGTTGAGCGTCTTGATAGAACGCTCTTTCAGCTCTTTGTGTGTAATCTCTCTGGGGATACGCCCGCTCAGCTCTTTGGGAATTTTCTCTCTGGGTAAACACTTGTGGATTTCTCTCTGGGCGCCCTTTTTGATTTCGCCAAGCCCCTGGGTTGGGCTTCTGTTGGCGGTACATGGGTGGCTGCCTTGAGGCAGGGACTTCGCTCCGGCACACTCGTGCGATGTGCCCAAGTTTGTTGCAGTGCGAACAAACAACGTTCCTGAACCTACAGGTAGACCGGGGGTGATTCCCTCCGCAGCTTGCGCAGGGCGGCAAACGGAATCCGGGTCTCCCCCCAGGTCTCACGTGACTGCTCTTCATCAGGTGACTTTCCTCGAGCTCGGGATCCTCGAAATCTAGAATGGTGTCCTCGTAGTGGACTCTGGTGTGTGGCTGGCTGGCCTGTGTTGAATCCACATTGAATTGTCTCTGCTGATCTGTCTGCTGCTTCTGAAGCTCTTGCCTCCTTGAGTACAATCTGTAGGCTTAAATTGGTTTTGGCTAACAGCCGTTTTTGTAGGGAAATGTCTCTCAGCCTGCTAACGAGTCGATCCATAATCTGCTCATCCAGGTCTCTGAATCCACAATGTGTGGCTGCTTTTCGTAGAGCTGCAACGTACTGGTTGATAGATTCTCCCACCTTCTGGTTCCTCGTGTTGAATGCTTGGCGGCAAACATGGCGGGAAGGTTTTGGTGCGTAATGAGTCTGTAGAGCCTGTTGCAACGCCGTCCATGATACTGCCTGTATTGGAGTAGGCGCGGTGAGGTCTCTGGCCATGTTGAAGACTTCTTTTCCGCAGTAGCCGAGGAAGATGTTTTTCTTCCGGGCGTCGGTGATCCCCGTGTATTCGTTCGCTTCGAGAAAACACTCGAAACGAATCATGAAGGCTTCCCATTCGTCGTTTGCTGGGTCGAATGGCGCGGGGGGAGTGTGCATCACCATCTTCTCTCGTTTGAATTTGCCGCGCTGTGGTGACCTGAGATGGCTGCCGGAATTTCTGCCGAATTCCTAGGCTGGATCAAATCCGGAGATTCTGGAGGTAGCGTTCTTCATCCTATCTGTCTCTCGATCCCACCCTCGTCGCCAATGTTCGATCTGGGCAACGAGAGAACAGACTGCGGACACGAAGTGACTTAACAGCTCTTTATTAGTAGTAGTAGTGATCCAGCTTACTCTGTGGTCGGAGGGTTCCCCTTTTATAGGGATCGGGTACGCCCCTCGACCAATCAGAACGATACCTGTTTCCCGCTGTAGCAGCGGACCAGAGAGGAGACTTCCTACGATATATGCTAATATCTAACACTTCACATAAAAAAAGCATAACCCTTCCATTATAGGAATGGGTTCCTTTGTAGGAAAATTTGGAGGGCAGTCAAGCAAATGGCAAAGGTGCTCAGTTTCTGACATTGCAGGGGGACCTGGGGGGCATGGTAGGCAACCGGCAATGGCATAAAGCTTCTGGTGTTATGGGGGTATATAAGGGTGTGCCAGGCAAATGGTGATGGATATGCAGCTTATGGTGTTGCAGGGGGCAATGGAGGGGGCATGGCAGGAAAACAGCAATGTCACACAGCTTCTGGCCCAGAGGTGGGTTGCTCCTGGTTTGGCATGGTTCGGCTGAGCTGGTAGTGGTATTTTGGCCTGGGTCGCAGAACTGGCAGTGACCCAGCCTGGCCATGGCCCCAAACTGGTTCCCCGGTTGCCGCTGTTGTTGCTGGCATGTTGTTTAGTAGTGCGCACGCATGTGCAGTTCACTGCAAATTATTCTGCGCATGTGCAAAGAATAATTTACATTGAACTGCGCACGCGAATTGGGAGTAAAACTGGCAGCAACCCACCTCTGTTCTGGCTGGTTGCCTGCCATGTATTTAAAAAAAAACTTGCATTGCATGCTCTCCCCCAACATCATCATTGTTTCTGCCTGCCACCAGATTGGCTGGGGCTATTTGTCCCGTGCAGCCAAAGGCCTGGATAAACAGTGTCTGGATGAATGGGCAGGATGAAGGGCCAGGGACAGAGGGACAGGGGCCGAATGGTTGTGGAGAATGACCAGTGGAGGGCCAGTAGAGGAGGAAAGCTATCTGTAAATTGGCTGAGGCAAGTGGCTGGGGACGAAGGAGGCATGGCCAAGGGTCTAATGCCTATGCCTATGCCTAAACATCATAGACCCAAATCAAAGTGTCCTTCCATTTTTGTGTGTAAAGTAATCTTGCTGCCATCAACATATATAACATCAACGTTCAATTCCCCCCCCCCCCCCATGTCTTTTTCCATTAAACCTAAAAGAAAAGTTTCTGGTTTTATATTTATATGCATTTTGAGAATCTTCTGCATTAAGATATGAATCCTGTTCCAATATTTCTTTGCTTTATCACATGTCCACCATAAATGATAAAAGCTTCCTTCTTTACATTTACATTTCCAACATTCATTTGAAATACCTATATACATTCTTCATAACTTATCTGGGGTTAAATACTAACGATACATCTTCTTATAATTTTTTTTCTTTTAAATTGTAAAGAATAAATATTTCCTTAAGAGAACCAGCTTGGTCTACTGATTAAGCCACTAGGCTAGAAAGCAAGAGACCATGAGTTCAAGTTTTGCCAAAGTCATGGGTGACTTTGGGCTTGTCACTCTTTCTCAGCCCAACTTCCAGGGTTGTTATGGGTAAAATAGGAGGAGGAAGGTGTGTTGGATAGTTCACTGCCTTGAGTTATTTCTAAAAATAATAAAGGCAATATATAAATAAATAAATGTGTGGGTCAAATGCCTTCCCCGATGTATTAGAATACCTGCAAGGCATCTGGGTTAGTGCTTTGTAGATCTCAGCAGAATGCCCTCCTGCTCTGTTGCTTAAGTTGAGCTCATCTTTGAGATCACTTTCTTGAACTCATGAATAGAGAGATTGAGGTCTAGGGTTGGATCTAATGTGGCAGGTCTAATGTGTTATAAGACATCAATGCTTGGCCTGGTGATTAATACAATACAATAGTAGAATTGGAAGGGACCTTGGAGGTCTTCTAGTCCAACCCCCTGCCTAGGCAGGAAACCCTATACCGTTTCAGACAGATGGCTATCCAACATCTTCTTAAAGACTTCCAGTGTTGGGGCATTCACAACTTCTGGAGGCAAGCTGTTCCACTGATTAATTGTTCTAACTGGCAGGAAGTTTCTCCTCAGTTCTAAGTTGCTTCTCTCCTTGATTAGTTTCCACCCATTGCTTCTTGTTCTACCCTCAGGTGCCTTGGAGAATAGTTTGACTCCCTCTTGGAAATTGGAAAAGTGTTCAGCTTAGCATTTTTTTCTGTCCTTCCAGGTCTTTGATCAGGGTCAACACATCAGATGACAGCAAGAAGGAGCATCCTGGTTTAGAAGGATCATAAACTGACTTTACGGAGCTGAAGAACTCTGTGGTGGCATGCATGTTACCATAGTGTTGTACCTATTCAGCTTTGCTCTACCACCATTTAGCCTGCATTTCTAGCAAATCTGTCTATACTTTGAACTGCAGGTGCTTAAACACATCTTTCCTTGAGATGGAGAGACTTATGTGAATTAGCAAAGAACACTGCATTTCTGTAAGGAAAGCCAGGAAGGAGATGACCAGGCTGAGCCCAAAGGAGAGGTCAAACATGTCATAAGTCATGAGTCCCTGTATGCCCAGAAGAGATCTAAGTCCAGCCCATCTTGAATGCCTCTCTTATTTCCTGCTCATTTCCCTTAACCGCCAGTTGGTCAGATTCTTATAGAGAACTTAAGCTTACAATAAATCTTTATACTCATTTGAACTTCCTGAATCTCCTGATTTCCCTAGTGCTACAGTCAGTAGTTCTTTAAGTCATTTTTTTTTGCAAAGCTATTGATCTGAGTGATGAGTTTGTTTTTTTCAATTTAGTACACATTTGTTGCTCTTGATTTTGTCCATGAACAATTTTATGAAATTGTTATCTATAAAGGACTATATTTGCTTCAAAGCACAAATGACAATCGTACTAATTGAATTTAATATACATTATAAGGAAGTTGAAATAGTGAAACCAGATATTTCATTTCATTACTATTGTCAAACATTCGGTGCATCAGGAAAGATGTTATTATAAGCAGAAAATGAGAAGATTGAACAATAGGTGGGAAAGAGTCAAGACATTTTCTTACTGATGCTTAAATGGGCAGGGTCACTCTTTCTCCAGCACAGAACATTCAGAGCTGTTGACTTAGTCACCCTTACATCAGGTGGGCTAATACTATTTTTCTGTGGAAATAACTCCACTATTCTTTCCCTGGAAGAATATCTTTAATGCTTTGTGCAATTTCAATAAATAAATAATTTATGTTGCTGAATTTCAAATTACTGTTGGAAATTTTGGAACAGATAAGGATGCTGTAGCTTTCGGGCAGCTGATGAACAGAGTACCACCCATTTAATAATATATCTGCTCACATTGTTATTCTTACCTTGATTTGTGTTTAAGCATGAAACATGTTTTCTTACACCACTCTGGAAGATGTTGTATGTCACTAGAGGGAATCCTGCCTTCATTTCCCATTCAGATGATGCAGTAATACCCTAGTAGAAACAGTTTTATATCTTATCCTTGTTGAGTCACTGTTTATTCCAGTATTCCATATATAAGGTAATATATATCTCTGCCTTAGTGAGTCAACTCATTAGAACAGATAGTTTCATTGCATTTTTTTCAAATAAATATAAATCTACAAAAAAGATGAATTATATTCTATATATTTAATCATATACTAAAGTATTTTAATTGACAATATCTAGAGTTGCACATCAAACCATGGCATACCTAAATACTTTAACAATAAATAATTACAGAAGTTGAAATGGTGTTTTTTGTTACAGTTTCTGTGTGTTAATTATATTTGCTTTAGTACCTATTTGAAAACAAACTCAGATTTTTGTACTGCATACTTTTTTTCTTTTGTTTTATCTTGCTTCCTCTTTTTCTGTCCATGAAATGGGATAGAAGAAAAATGTTTTTTTCTTTATTTCATGGCTCTCTCAAAAAAATTAGCATTTTGAAAAATGTATTGTGGTGAAATAATACCTGTGGGATTTTGGGGGTACTTTTAAAATAATTTGTTTTTTACAGAAAGCAATAGAATAGCAATAGTTAGACACCCTTCAACAATTTTAAAACTTCACAACAAATTACAAATGATTGCTCAAACAAAATGAACTTTATAATTTATCAATATTTATCACTATTCAAAAGATTTTAACAATCCATTGAGTTTACATGGAATATAAACAAAGCCTGCATTTTTGCTGAGAAAGAGTATTTCATCATGCTATGGTTTTCTAATAGTATAATATTATAATTGGCAGTTTAATTCCTTGGCTTTTATTTAATTGAAAAGAAATTTGAATTTGCCTGTGCCTGTGCCTCCAGGGAAAGTCATGTCTGCCAAGCTGAATGCATTTCAATAACAATTATATTGATCTAAATCAAGGTATTAAAACATCATCCTTCAAAGGTCCATTTTGGCTTCTTAACCAAGATCGCTAAAGACTAATGGCACAATTTCCCGCTATTCTATTAACAGCCTATGCTAGACTTTTAAAGAAGATTTCATTACAGGCTTATTTCCCTTTCCATTTTTCACTGAAATCATATGGAGATTAAACTCCTTCCTTGGTTGTAATTCTGACTTAAATCTCATCTATATCTAAAACCAATCAGGACTAAATGACAGCTTTTCTCTAAGCTTCACAATATTTAGAAGAGAAGGATATTCATTAGGTTTATTAGAATTCATATATGCATATATATGAATACAATATAAAGTATACTGTATAGATTTATTTTATGTGAAAGATCAATCTGGTCAATTTTGGGTATGTCCCAATTATCTATTCAGTTTATTGCTCTTTTTGCACATTTCCAGTTCCTGCTGACTGGGAGTTTATGTCTTGCTTGCCATTGCACATAGATGCCATGCTTACTAACTATTTTTGAAGGAAGTCCATAATTGAAGCAACCTAGAAATGTCTTTAGTTGTTCCAGTTTAAAAGTAGTATTTTCCTTCGTTCTATATAAATTTCCCAGATGCACAATTTCAGATAATATCCTGCTGAAAACCCTTGTAACATTTACAGTACAATAAAATATGATTTATCATTTTAAAATATTTTGTTTTTTTTAAACTCAATATAATTTTTTATTATATTTGTACTTGTCTATTTCAGTCTCTTGGCCACAAATAAAAATGATAAATGATTCATATAAAGGCTTGAATCCTTTGTCCTGCCCCACACCACATGTCCAAGAGAGTGATTGATGACTGATTTTCCCACAGTAAGGTGATGCTGAGTAGGAAGAAAAAAGACAACAGGAAATCCACCAATCATGGTCTTAAAACTACCCTGCCTTAAATTATGGGAGGGCAGCATCACAACCTTGCCTCATTGGTTAAGCATGATAAAAATTAGGCTGTGGAGCCAATACAATTTATGTCAATATTTTCCCCCTCTAGAACACAAAGAAAACATATTAATGGGACTGGGAGAAAGAGACCAAAATCAAGGCAATCTGAAAAAATTAGCTTGTAATCCTGAATATATTTATTTGAGTTCAGGGCAATATGACCGTGCCAATACTACAAAATAAATGCTTTTCTATATTCATTTAATAATTCAAAAGATCTAGACTTGCATAACTGTTTCAGAAGCTTTTCCTGGATTGTGTGTTTCTTTGTGTGCATGTACATACACTTTTCACTGGAGGATGCTGGGAATACCTTAATTCAAAGTTAAACATTTCATATCTATTCCTCTGCATTGTGAAGTGTTACTTTCAAATGATGTTCACAGTTCTACCATGACTTAGATTTGTAAAGTGATAATATAGCTTTTCTGTATTTTAATAGTTTTAAATGATCATTGTGATAAACATTCAGTTGCCATGTCTGTCTTCTGGTTTGTCCTATATCCAGGCTTTCCTATAGGATCTAAACAAATGCTATATATTAGCTTGCTGATCCAAATCCGAAAATAGGTGTTAGTTTAGCTCTCACAAGAACTAGATTTCAGGGGAAATTAAAGGAGGAGTACCCAGTTGAGCTGGCATCAAGGAAAAACATCAGAAAGGTTTGAAGGGAAGATTTTGGGAGAAATGGCTAGTGGTTGTTGGAAGAAAAGTCCGTGTGGGTTCAGTTCCAAGTGGGGAGAAAGACACTGGAAACATGGAGAGTGATTGGAAAGATGGTTTAATGGAGAACCATTAAGCACATGGTCCTGGTGCAGCTGAACATATGGAGGAGAGAGCTAGAGGGGGGTATTTATACCCTCTCTTGGGCCTTGCCCTTGAGCTTCCTGTTCCTGTGCAAGAAATGTATTCTATTGTTTGTTGTCAGACTCCCAGGGGGCTATGTGGGGATCATAGCTAAATTTGTAGGCTGTGTTCCAGGCTTGGTTGAATCTTGCTGGGTGATGCAATGAAGGGCAATTCCTATTATGGCTAAACAGGTTTACCCTGAGGGATAATCCCATCATTCTGGAGCTGAAGGTCTTTTGTTTGGTAGGTGGCTAGTCCAGTCTTCTGTCTTGTAGATAAGATGGCACAAAATATTTGCTGGGGAGAGGGAGCTGGGGCTGAGTTTCTGTCTCTAAGAGCATGTTTCTCAATTTCTCATCCAGGGAAATATAATATTCTGCCTTTTTAATATTTCTTAAAATATTTCATTCTTCTAGGAGAGGGTGGATGCTAACTTTCTACACAATTCAAACAAAAAAAGACAGCAGTTGCCCTTATAGGTAAGTTCTTGATTTCCGTAAAGAACACTGATTTGGATTGACTAATTTTGGCACTGCTGAAGATTGCTTCAAAAACAAGTGCAAGAAAATTGCTGAATAGAATTGGTGAACTAGAATAAGATGAAGACCCCAAGAGACAATAGCTAATCAACATGGAACAGCACAATGAAGTGCCACAATGTGACAGAATAAAATATTTTTATCAAGCAAAAGAAAGTTAGCTGCCAGAGAGGGAAAAATTACTTCCTTAACTCTATATTTGAAACTAGGTAGGGTTAGAAATACAATACTGTACACATAATCTGCAAATATCAATCTTAGAGATGTTTAGGCTAACAATTTGATATTTTTTAAAATATATACCCTTGCATTTTACACACTTACCAGCTAAGGCTTGAAATGGAGCAAAGAGTTATTTATGCAATGCTATAGGTTATTCTTTAAGAAACAAAAACTGTTCTTACTTTAAGTTGCTTCTTTTAAAAGGAAAAAAAACCTGAAGTGGTTTCCTAAACCGAATGTCTATCCAGTGCGTAGAATCTATGCATGGAACCTGTGGCCATGACAGAAGAAACATACAGGAATATTTAAATTCAGATGCAGAAATATCTAAATCCAACTCACTTATTCTCCTTGCTTATTTGGTTAACTTTTTTTGTCCTCAGATACTTTGGATAATATGATAAGCTAATCTAAAATTTAGCTATTACTTTCTGGTTTAAGCATTACTAAGAATTCATCTATAATTGCACAATTAGTAAACATTCAAAAGAAATGGAGTAAAATATTTGAACTGATTAAATCAAAACTGTTTCCAATGTCCTAAAAGTGCTGCTTCTCAACTGTAGCTCTATCACAGAAGTTAGAGAGTCAGGAAAGTGATTTGGACAAAGTTATTTAACATAATACTGCTTCTTGTGACAGATTGAAGTCCTTAGGAATTGGAAGCAGAAAATGGGGTTCCTGCCTGATAGTTTAATTCAAAGATAGTGAGGACTGGCCCTGAAAACCTTTGCACACAAAGCAAATATCCTACCACTGAGCAGAGATAATCTCCATACATTCACCAGTTCCCTCATTTGTCATTGTATCAAGTCCATCATTCACCTAGTTAGGCACATAATTTCCAGATTACTATAGATAAGACAAGCTCAATGCATTCGCCACTGTGGGAACTGTGTTAGTCTAATAGATATTTATGATACACACTCATCACAACATAAAAATGCATAAAATAGCAAATCTCCCTTATGGCTATTTATGGCTGTCTCTAGGGTATATTCATCCTTCTCTGGGAAAGTTAGTTAGTGTCTCTGAGCACAAGATCTCATAGCCACAGCAGATGTGAGACCAATAAGATAATAGTTCCCACAAACTTTATGTTCCAGAGAAGCTTTTAAGCAACTTTCAGAATGGAGCTTAATACTGTAGTTAACTTTTAAAAAGTGGTTGTAGAACAGGCTGCTCTACATACTCCTGTGGGACAGAATTCTAGTAAACTTGGTTGGTCACCTTTATCCTGAAGTCTCCTTCCATAAATTGATTGCCTAAAATCTATTTTTTAAAAAAATAATCTCAATTTGTGTTTTTTTTTCTTTGAAAAGGCAGCCAAGAGACAGCATCATGATACAATTAATGCAATTGCAAATTGCAAACTATCGAAAGGCAATCCTATGAAATGTTTGCTTATCCATCAGCAATATATCAGCAACTTATTAAAATGCAATTCATATTTTTGCCAAATGTGTAGACATATGCACAGTTCTAAAAGTCAATGTGGCAAAACATTTGGAGACAAATATACTAAAACTAGAGACCATCAATTAAAAAAAATCACAGTATAGAAAAGCAAAAACCACTCATCATATATCTTTATTTAAGCCTTTCCTTTTACTGCTATTTAATAGAAATGTTGGTAGTTATTTTGCTGCTAATCAAATGTCTGGGATAGTAACATTCTAGGCTTAGTCCTTGGAATTCCCCCCATTTAATTTTAACATCACATCTGGAATGTGTACATATCCTAATATAAAGGGGAAAGATAATAATACAAGCCAAATAACATTTAACTTTCATGTTCTTATATTTATGTCTTACATTTATGTCTGGATTCATTTTACCATCATAAGAATTTGAGGAATGAAGCTATAGTACGAGAGCCACTGTAATGTTTAGAACCAGATCTAAGCTCCCTCTCAGCCTGGAAATTTGCTTATTCTATCTTATTTATTTTGTTAACATCTTTTTTTTGTCCTTTTCTCCCCCTCACCCTTGGATAAAAAGTCACTTGGTGATTTTAGGGTAGTCATTCTCTCTCAGCCTAATGTATCTCACAGGATTGTTGTGGTGTGGGGATAAATGGGAGGGAATGCGTGCATGCTGTCCTGAGTTTGGGAGTGAAAGAGAAACATAACTCTAACAAATAAGATGTGAGCTCCATGACAAACTCGGTATTTGAATCCAACTTTCTAATCTTACAATCTACTATTACATTGATTTCATCCTCTTATTTCTCCTTTTTAAACCATCCTTTAAAAACTGTTTATAACTATTTAAAAACTGTTAAAATGTTTGAATTGTTTATATGTTCTGATTCTTACTTAAATGGATCCATGGTCTTTTCTCCACCCCACTCCACCCGCCTGAAGGAAGGTAGCAGATATGAGAAATTACTTTGATCAGAAAAACACGGTGGAAACACGGTGGTTTTAACTCCTATTTCCTAATATAAACTCCTAAAGATATTAATAGGCCTATGCAGTTTCTCTAAAGCAGTGCTCCCCAACCTTTTTATCGCCGCGGACCGATAAATGTTTGATAATTTTTCTGTGGCCCGCTTGTTTTGATTTAATAATTTTAATTTAATTGTATTTAAACATGCCTTCAAAATAAAATACAGCTACACCAAAAAATGAATATAAAGTGATTTATTTTATTTAACTCACTAAAATGCCAAATCAATGAGAACCCTGAGCTTGTTTCTTTGCAACGAGATGGTTTCATCTGGGGGTAATAGGAGACAATGACACCCGAAGTGTGTTGCTTATGTCCAGTTTATTCCGTTGTTTTGTTTTGGTTGCTGTCACTGCAGAAAACCCCACTTCACACAGATAGGATGTCGGAAATGGCAATAGGGATTTAAGTGCTGTGGTGGCAATCTCAGGGTATTCCGCCATGACTTTAATCCAGAACACCGGCAGAGTTGTTGTCTCGAATGTAGTTGCCAGCGTGCCCCTTTCAATACAGAGATGCCAGCATGCCCCTTTTAATACAGAGATGCCAGCGTGCCTCTTTCAACACAGAGATGGCAGCATGCCCCTTTCAATAGAGATGCCCCAGCATTCCCCCTTTCAATACAGAGATCATCGCGCCATAGTGCTGAGTCTCCTCAATAGCAGAGAACCCCCGCCCCCCCTCCGTGCACTTATGCCTGAACCCGCACAAACACATTCGACCCAGGAGTTGTTGACCTAAATAAGTGCAATAAGCCTGGGTGAATGAGAGGGCATTCTAATAAAACCACTGCTGCTCCTCTTTCCGTTTGATAGTGCTGAGTCCCCCCCCCTCCGTGCACTTATCTTCCGGCAGCTTCTCTTCAGTCCTCGCGTCTCCGACCTCGAGTCCTCAGTCCTCCCGTGGCGCCTCCTCCTCGGCCAATGGCGTGAGGTTTGCCTTTCGGCCAATGGCGTGAGGTTTGCCTTTCGGCCAATCAGGAAGCGGGAGGACCCGCTCCCTGATTGGCCAGGAGGAGCATCAGTGTAACAATAGCGAATTTTCATTCGCTATTGTCACACAATGGGTGGGCTTGGGAGGGAGCAATGCTCTGCGCCTCGGCCGCCCGCCACAGTGAAATGATTTGAAGTTCCTCGGGTGGCCCGGTGCCGATTGATCCACGGACCGGCACCGGTCCGTGGCCCGGGGGTTGGGGAACAAGGCTCTAAAGCAACAAAATAACAAAACGAAGATAATCTTGTCTCATACTTTACATTTTCTTTGAATTATTGCACTAAAATAATTTGGAGAATACTTTTTTAATATGGTATTCTATCTCAAGAACCACCACCATCCCACCCTCCGCTGGGAGGGGGGATAACTTTTTTCCATGGAATAAAACAACTGAAGCTCATTTTATGGTTTCCTCTACCCTGTCTATTTTGTTGATTTCACTTATTTATTCTGTGTCCAAATTACTGCATACAAACCAAGAAAAATCCATTCCATATGACTAAAATTTTTGTTTTAAATGTGGGATTTAGAATGTCTACAGTTTTTAACATTTTTGGTCTTTCTAGAAATGGACAAGAAATGCCCCACAATTAATCATGTTTCCAGGATTCTGAATCCAACATTCTTCTATTAAAAGCAACTTGAGAGCAGTCCTATTTATTAACTGCAAGAGACATAATTTTTATTATTAGACAAGTATTGCTCAAATAAGTTGCTGCTAAATTAAATATTGTGAAACTCCCTAGTATATCTATAGCAATTGCCCATACAAGGTTTCTTCCTTGAGATTAGACAAGAGTTACAAATTCCATCTGTTCCCAATAATGCAGGACTCCAAGTAAAAGGATTTAATTGTACCTTATAATTGAATAGGGGATTTAATATGCACAAAGTGGGCCAGACAACATCTGCTTCACACATGACCCTCCCAAGTAGTATTTAGTCCCACACATGCAGTAGGCAGCTTGTTGAATTTGGTATTCTGCTTGATAGAAGTGATAGGAAGGTAAAAATATACTGTACAATTCCATCACCATTGACAGATCCCTCTTTGGTTAGTCTTACTCTGATAGTTGACTCAAACTTCTGCAGGAGCAGAAGACTGGTTAAAAGGGTTCATAGAAGTTTTTTGTGGATTCAGGTGGTTTCCTGAATGTACTGATGAAATATTCCATATAGTAATACATTTGATGTCTTTTTTGGGCAGTTGACACTTGATCATCCCTTGGTTATTAGATAGCTAAGAGTGATAACATAAATGGAACATCAACTGGAACATAAATGGAGGAATTCTAAGAACTGATCCAATTGAATATGAATTCATGCCCATCTGAAGGTCCATTTCAACTTCTCCACTGTAGTAGGCGCAGCAAAATTATGTTTCCCTGTTTTGGTACTTTATACCAATACTGCACAGAATCCCAGTGTTACTTTGCCACGGATATATAGCAATTCCTCCATCAAGTTATTGGAGGAAAGACCTGGAATAATCAGTAGCTTGTCATAAACCATTTATTTGTGCACAGTTGAATCTGTGTTTTTGGCTGAGACTTTGGAGTTAAGCAAGTCATAAGGACGTAACCTTGCCATCACTGATATTACTCTGATTGTTTTTTGTCTTGTAGATCTTGAAGGTGATAGCTAAGAAGGACAATTTATATGTTTTTGGAAGGCAGGAATGAGACATCTCTTGAAGAAATTTCTCTTGGCCCAGGACATCTAGGCCAAGAGTTATAAGCCAGTCTTAAGTATTGCATTGCTAGGAAATCAAAAAGATAGTCACTGCTGTAGATACATTTGAAGAACAATACTGATTTCATAAATCCATTTCAGATAGGCTTTGGATTAGAACATATACTGTAGTACTGAAACTGCTTGAATCATTTTGAAAGATAATCTAGACTGGAAACTAGATAGGGAGGTATATGTCTCCTAGTTTTCCTAGAAAATAATTTATATTTTTTTAAGTCTGACCTCCCCGTTTAGTCATCTTTGAGTCTTTAAAAATAATGGTACTTGCAGGCAATGTCCTAGTTTCTTCATCTCCAAGGGAGTCCTGAACTAGCCGTATTGACTGAAAGCAATTAACATTTTTTAACCACTTCATTCAGGCTGCATTAAATAATGATACTTTCATCATTTTGTATTAGTGAGCAACCTCTCCTCTTCTATAAAATCCACTGGTGATTTCAGTGAGGAAAAAGTCTTCATGGATATAGTCTATTAGCAGCAGAGAGTTTATGTAAGATAATACAATTTCAGGTATATAAGGTAGACTTCAAGAAATTTTAGCCTAAATTCAGCCACATTGGTCTAGATCAGGGGTCAGCAACCTGTGGCTCTGGAGCCGCATGGGGCTCTTTCGGCCATCTGCTGTGGCTGTCAGCTGATCCCACCACTGGCTGGCCCCATCCCTCCCCTCCCAGTCACTCCTCACCTTACCTGAGAAGGTAATGGCGATGGCGGGGGATGGAGACTTGCTCCATATTCCAGAGAGAGAGCGAAGCGCCCCTGTACCTGCCTTTGTGTGGCAACAGCATTCCACCTTTGTCACAGTATATTTGCACTCAAGGCAGCCCTCGCCTCCCACCGCTTCAGGCTCGGAACTGTAAGCCACTTTGGGCTCAGAGCTGTTGCTGCCTCCATGGCCTGCCCACTGCTCTTGTAGCGCCTTGCACAGCACAGTTAAATGTACTGTGCTTCACAATGGGAGAAATGGGGTCCCCTCCTCTTTCTGGAGGCCATTACTACACGGAGCCACACTGTGACCCTGCCCCACTCCCCCTGGAAAGAGAGAGAGAGAGAGAGAGAGAGAGAGAGACAGACAGACAGACAGACAGACAGACACAGACACACATATACACACAGACAGAAATAGAGACAGAGAGAGACAGCTCTCTCTCTCTCTCTCTCTCTCTCTCTCTCTCTCTCTCTCTCTCTCTCTCTCTCTCTCATCTGTCTATCCGTCTATCCGTCTATCCGTCTATCCGTCTATCCGTCTATCCATCTATCCATCTATCCATCTATCCATCTATCCATATATATATATATATATATATATATGTATGTGTGTGTGTGTGTGTGTGTGTGTGTGTGTCTGTCTGTCTGTCTGTCTGTCTGTCTGTCTGTCTGTCTGTCTTCAGGCTGGTGCCTTGGATGGCGAGTGGGACCTCATCGAAATGTCTCCAAGATACTCTCAGAGAGACAGAGAAAAAGGTGAACAACACACCCGAGGCTGGGTGTAGCAAGAGATGGCTGGGAGGAGAGGGGTGAGGCGGGGCAGGGCAAATAATTTAACAACTGGTTCTCTGCCCTAATGACTGGCTGGGTAGGGGTGGTTGGGGTGTTTGTCATGTGATTGGGTGGGAGTGAGTGATGTCGAGTTGGCCATGCCCACCCAGTCACACCAATTGTTAAATTATTGACTCCCGGTGTTTTCTTTTCTGTGGGAAATGGGTCCAAATGGGTCTTTGCGTGTTTAAGTTTGCAGATCCCTGGTCTAGATGGACCATCATTTCCGGAATTATAAGGCAGCTTTCTTTGACATACATCAGAGATGTGAAATGATGGCCCTTTTATAACTTGTGGACTTTAACTCCCAAAACTCCTGAGCCTGCCATGGAATTCTGGGAGTTGAAGCCCACAAGTCATAAAGGGGCCATCATTCCCCACCCCTGACTTACATCATCAATATAAGGAGGTGGTCCAGAGTGTGATCCTCCATTTCCTTACATTCTATTTTCAAATGCCTGAAGAGAGGACTGGGGTGTCATTATGTGGAACTTATTCAGAGAGTTTTAAATGGTTTCTTAGTGGTTTATTTTGATGTTTATATAATTAATTTCAGTTACAGAAGCTAGCATGTGTAGCTGAAGGAAAGGCTATTGACATTGAAGTCCTATTGTTTGAATGATGAATGAAAACATGTGTAAATAAACCATGAAACCTATAGTAATGTTTATAATTTCTTAATTATAGAGCAGTTCAGAAAATCTAACTTTCCAATGCATGTAATTCCAGGGGACTTTGAGGAATACATGTTGATTATACAGCAAATTTGTCCTGTATTTCTTCTCAAAAGTAAATCAGTTGTCACTCTTCAGCATGTCTGAGATTAATTGCAGGATTTCCCCCTCTCCCCCCCTTTTAATTTATCAATCAAATTTATAGTTTTTATAATTTCACTTAACAGCACAATCTTATATATGTCTAAAAGGTCCTGCTAGATTCAATGTGGCTGAGAAAGTAAATGATTGCATATTTGCAAAATTACAGCTACATTTTAAAAGACAAAACAGCATGAACTGTTTTCAGATCAGGACTGCTTTCCCACCTTTTCTCATTATTTCATATTACCTTTTTGCTGCCAAGCTGTTTTCTTATTATTTAAACCATCATTTTGTCTTGACATAGTTTTAGTTCCTTAAATCAAACTATGTTCCATGATGTACTAGTATTCACTATCTTACAAACAGTTAACAAATACATTATAGACAGCTCTCATCCATACCAAAAGCACAATTTCAGAACACAAGAGAAGAAGGCAATTCATTCTCTGGTAGATCTCATCAATCTTAAGTTTTAAAAGTTACTTGATTGCCTGTCACTGTCTGCCCAATTGAGTTTTCTCTATATTTTAACTTGAATTGTTAGAGATAAAACCATAAGAGAGGAAAATTAGA
This sequence comes from Natrix helvetica, assembly GCF_964273705.1. Lineage (NCBI taxonomy): Eukaryota > Metazoa > Chordata > Lepidosauria > Squamata > Natricidae > Natrix > Natrix helvetica. The sequence continues at coordinate 46,138,188 of NC_138549.1, read as the reverse complement.
CTTCTAGCTTCCTAGAACTGGTAATGAAAATGGGCTTTGTTGTATTTTCTAGTAGTAGTATACTAAAATTCTGGAACTTCATCCATCTGTATTTAATTGTGTAATATTTGAACCATGCAGCCTCAAGCTGCACAATTAAATTAGTGTATTGATGACTCTGACAGAATCGGGCAGGCAAGGAATTCCAGCTATGTCACCCCCTGTAGAAATTGTCATAAATAGCTACCTAAGAGATGAAATTTCATACTGTGTCATAGGCCTATGACTATGTTATAAAAAAGACTATGTACTTATAACGTAAATGCATTCATAATTCATAACAGTGATGTCCTTGGTAAAAATTATACAAAACCAAATTTTATTCCCTTGCCATATATCCTGCAGCTCAGTTGGAAGGATTCTTTTAAAAAGCCTATGTGTGCAAAAATAAAGAATGAAAAGGGAAAATAAAGATGTTTATTTACATGAATGCAGTGATTATTGGTTTTTTTAAAAAAATATTTTCCTATGATGGTAAAAATTGCTTTCAATTTTTTTAGCATGTTGGTGCATGCAAAAATATAAGGTCTCCATTGAGTCAAAGTTATTTCTGGTGAATACACACACACACACACACACACACACACACAGAGAGAGAAAGAGAGAGAGAGAGAGAGAGAGACAGACTGCCTAGAAGGATGGCTTTAATGGTGAACAGGACCACATGCTTTGAGGTCCTGGGCAGAAATGAGCACATGGATGAGATAGGGAGAGAGATTTATACCCTCTGTTGCAGGGATGGGTTTCAATTTTTTTCGCTACCTTTTCTGTGGGCGTGGCCTATTTTTTGGGCTTGGCTTGGTGGTCATATGGCTGGGTGGGCGTGGCCAACTTGATGTCATGGATTGGGTAAAATATGATGAAGCTCACTTAACAATGCTCTTGCTTAGCAACCAAAATTTTGAGCCCAATTGTAGTCATACGTCAAGTACTACCTCTGCCTTCCTCTGCATGGCAGCCTTGTTCTAGAAAACTCCTCCTCCTTTCTGGCAATTTTCCTCTCTGTTAGATGCACAACATGTAAGGTTTCCTGCTGCAGCAGAGGGTTGGACTAGATGACCTCTGAATAACCTTCTAGCCCTAAATTGCTGTGCTGTTTTCTTTCTTTCCTTCTTTCCTTCTTTCCTTCTTTCCTTCTTTCTTCCTTTCTTCCTTCCTTCCTTCCTTCCTTCCTCCCTCCCTCCCTCCCTTTGTGGGAAGCAACCAACACCAACACCCCCCAATAAAATATTACTCCCAGAAAGGCTCATTCCACATTCCTGCCAGATAGAGATAATAAGATAATGAACCTATAGAACCGTGATGACGAACCTATGGCACACATGCCACAGGTGGCACGTGGAGCCATTTGTCAGGGCATGCAAGGCGCTGCCCTGTCGGCTGGCCACCGTGCATGTGCATGCTGGCCCGCTGAGTTCACCCTTTTTTAAAGCCATTTTTTGCTCTCCCCAGGCTCCAGAGGCTTTATAGGAGCCTGGGGAGGGTGAAAAGAGCCTCCCCCGCCCCCCGGAGGCCCTCCGGAGGCTTCATGAGCTTCCCTGAAGCCTCCAGAGCAGAAAAAAATTGGCCCTACGAGCAAACCGGATGTTCAGGAACGGACTTCTGGTTTGCTCGGAGGGTCGTTTTGAACGCTCCGAAGGCTTCAGGGAAGCCTCTTGAAGGTCCCTGAAGCCTTCAGAGTGACTTCCGGTTTGCTCTGAGGGTCATTTTGACTGCTTCGGAGGCTTCAGGGAAGCCTTCTGAAGGTCCCTGAAGCTTCCGGAGGGCTTCTGGGGGGGTGGGGGAGGCTGTTTTCACCCTCCCCATGCTCCTATAAAGCCTCTGGAGCCTGGGGGAGGGCGAAAAAAGCATGCAAAAATGGGGGGGGGTCGCACCTGTTGTGTGTGCATGTGCACTGGGGGGTGTCGCGCATTGCATTATGAGTGTGACACGTCTGCACACGACCCCCCTGAGCTCCCCCCACTTATGGCACATGAGCCAAAAGAGGTTCGCCATCGCTGCTATAGAAAGTTTGGCTGCATTCACAAACAGGGAATTATCCAAACCCTTTTAGAAACACAAAGCCCATATTGCACAAACCCCAAGACTTCAAAAACATACAACCATATAAGAAACCTATCTTTTATCCAGTTTGTTGTTTAGCTGACCCAGAAACAAATTGCTTAATGTCATTTTGTAAACCTCCTTCTGAGCAGCTTTTCAATTTAAAGTTTGCAGCAGTAAGACTTGTGGACTTCAACTCACAGAATTCACTCACAGAATTCCACAGCCAGGCATGTTCAGTTCCGATTTAGTGACAGCATTTGTTTTTCTCCTTTGCTGAATCTCCCAGCTGCAAAGTATGTTCTTTTTCTTTCTCCCTTCCCTTCCCTCCCTCCCTCACTCCCTCCCCCCCCCTCTGAACCAGCAGGGGGAAAAAACTTAAAAAACAATTCTGACGAAGTTCGGGTGCGTGGCCAGGCCACCATTATTACTGGTCCTATCCGGTACGCCAGATTTTTACTACCTCTTCTGGTGTACCGTACCATACCGGGAGGAACCCACCTCTGCTCTGTTGGGCTTTGAACTTGCTTCCTGTCCTGTGGCAAGAAATGTATCCTGATTGGTTGTCAGACTCCCATGGGGCCATGCAGGGGTAACTATAGGTTGTCTTAAGTCCCAGTCTTGATTGAATCTTGCTGGATGATGTAATCTTCTCAGGTGTCATGTGGTTAGATAGGTAGAGGACTAATCCCATTATGTCCTGAGGGTGAAGGTCTTTGTTTTGTAGATAAGCTGGCCCAGCCTTTCTGGGGCTATTAACAAAGGTGGGGGCTGCTTTCCAAGAGCATGTTTCTCTTTTTCTCATCCAGGGAGGTATAATATTCTGCCTTTTTAATATTTCCTAGAATATTTTATTCTTCTAGGAGAGGGGTGGGTGCTAACTTTCAAACACACTCACACACACATGTATGTATGTATGTATGTATGTATGTATGCATGCATGCATATATATATGTATGTATGTTGTTTTGCATGGCAATGTGGAAATGATTTTACAATGCCTCCTTTCTGAATTTTTGGTTGTTTATTTACCTTCCTAGTCTAGTGTACAGCTTAGGTGGTATTTTAATTAATTATAAAATGGCTGCAGGGTGCTTATAAGTGTGCTATCACAGCGGTCCCCCATCTTTGCAGCTTGGTGGCCCAGTGGGAAGGTGGAAAGAGGAACCAGGCTCGTACAAGTTGAGCTGTGTGTGTGTGGCAGCCCGCCGCTCGCATAGCCTGGTTCCAAATAGGCCAGGACCTAGTAATAGGCTGTGGCCCGGGGCTGGGGATCTCTGCCCTATCATCTCTCTATTGGAGCACAGATTTCCTGGTTTCTCATATTTCAGTTGAATCTAAGGAAGACATCATTAGGTACTTGCAACATGATGGATTCTTTGAAAAGGCCATTTTAAAGGGCAACCATGATGATGTCAAATGATCAAACAATTCTTATGATATAACAGTGCAAATCCTGCCCTTTCACACTTGTGTTATGACTTCTCACACAATTATGTAAGAGGCACATTCGAATGTCACAAAGCATATTTAGTCTCCTTTGAACTCCAATGCTAACAACTTTTCAGATATTTTAGTTTGTTATTGGAATGTCTTATCTATGAGAGGCGCAGTGGCCTAGCAATGAAGATACTCTCCTCCCACTCAGAAGTTTGAGCACTCAATCCTAAGCAGATATTTTTCTCTTAGGGCACAAAGAAAAAAATATCTTCTGTTAATTCTGCATGGTGTCAGGAAGGGCATCAGACCAGTAAATGCTTAGCTCCTTCCAGTTACCCTGACTCTACCCCAAATTTACAGGGTTGAAAAGGGGAGTTTTTAATTGGAATGTCTTATCTACTGTTGATTTCCACAGTGTAGAAGCCTCCCTCAATCTAACTAGATCAGTGGTTCCCAACCTTTTTTTGGCCATGCCCCACCTAAGCATCTCTAAAGTCCTGATTCCACCCCACCCTCCATCCCTCCGGTGACATCTAATTCTTACTTTACTCAAAAAGTGAACTCTACTCACATGGAGGAAGCCTAAAAGGCCACTAACTTGGTTTAAACAAGGTTCAAATATCCCCCATTAAAAATCAAAATGCCCTCCTGTGGGGTGGGCCCCAAGTTGGGAACCATTGAACTAGTTCTAAGTGATTTTCTCAGTATTTCATTTCAATCTGAAACAAGAGCAGTTAGTATTACTGCAATGTTTTCTTATCTGTCTCTTCCCCAACCATTCTCCAATCAGTCTGTCAAAGCTTATTATGTAGCTCAGGAAGCAGACGGATCTCGAGTTTTGTGTACAAATGTTTACAGCTGATTATCCTTTACTCACCTCCCGACACTTAGAAGAGCTCCTGTTTGAATCAGCTTGACATGTTTTTAGCCATTAGGAAATGTTTGTAGTTTAGTTTTAACAAAATGCGACCATTTGAAAAGGTTTTATAATAATTTAGTATGGTCTTTCTATTTCTAAGAACATGAGTTGACCTGGTGTTCGGTATTTTGGATCAATAGTTTCTGATTATAGATTCATAGAAGAGAGAAATGTGATCTTCACGTGAGTGCAATGGACATTTTAGCTTGTTCTCTCCAAGTTCTACACTTGCAAAATATAAACCTGCACATGAGTACGAGATGGATGATGGTATTGATTTAAAAGAAAAAATAGAGATACCTTCAAAACATTCTGATTTCATTTGAATTTATTGTAAAGGCTTGAATGATATTCATGAAGCCTCTAAATCACCATGATAGATTACAAATAAGTAAAAAGTGGTGTTGAATTATGAGGAAAGATTCAAAAGAAAGGAAGAGATAATATGTGAAATATTATCAAATGATGCTATGGTGATGTGAATAAACACTCAGTTACCAATGCTAATGTATTTGCTTTAAAAGAAATGCTTATGGATATTAAGTCTGTAGATTTTCATTTTTCAGGTGTCAGAAACTATTTAGATACCGTTATTCTATTTAGATACCATGTACATCATGAACACAAGCAACAACTTTGAACCTCACATAATATGAGGGTTCACACAAAATGAGAAAGAGACATTCATAGATTATCCATGGATAATCAGACATCTGAGCATTAATGTGGGGAGAGTTTGTTCGCCATTTTATTTCCTCATTTCCTTTAAAAAGCAACAAAGTGTATTTTCAAAAGCCATTGATCATTATGAAAGGAAACTCTTTTAAGGGCTAAAAAAAAGCTTTACAATGGACATTTCAAACAACAGATTGACTCACTAAATGTATGTAAGATAAGATTTCGTTTGGCATTTTTTGCTAATGGACATTTGTTCCAAAATTAACATTATTCCAAACAAATAATTTAGAAATATTTTAAAAATACCTTAAATAGACATTTTCTTGCAAACGTTGTCTCCTTCCTTTTAGTTAGAATGATATTCCTAAATATTTTTTTTATTAAAATATCACAACTTTCAAATATAGATTTGAATCTTAAGGAAAAGAAAAGAAAAATTAAGGAAGTTCATAATAGATAAAGTAATATATGCTCATATATCAATGGTGAATTTCTATAAAAGATTATTCAATATTAGAACAATATTAGAACAAATTTTGATTCTCCAGATCATTCAGCAGTCTTGAAATGGAACAGACCAAATTTGCATTTGGACCTCATCCCCAAAATAACAGTCAAGTCAATTGTTTATGAAGCCCTTCTATACAATTAATGTACCAGTAATTGAAAAAACATACATCTATTTATAGATTATGTATAATTAGGCAAGAAAGTTGGCTAGGTGACTTTGAGCCAGTCACTCTCTGAATCCAACCCACTTCACAAGTTGTTATGTTGAAAATAGGAGGCAGGAGTATTATACACCACCTTAGAATAGAATAGAATATTTATTTCTTAGCCGCACCCTCTCCCGAAGGACTCGGGGCGGCGTACAATAAAACAAATAAAATACAAAATACAAATACAAATCTGGACAGGACATACATATAACAAAGACGTATATAAGACGTATACAAGACGTATACAAGGAGGAGGTAGGCTGATAGATAAAAAACAATTAAAAAGTCACAATATTTAAAAACCCCAATAAATAAATTCAATTGAATTACACTAATAAAAACCCGTCAGGAGCGATATAGTTAGATCATGGTTGAGCCAGGCCAGCTACTTGGAATAGGTGGGTCTTGAGCTTAACTCGGAAGGAGCGTAGGTCAGATGTAGTCCTAATATCCGGAGGGAGGTCATTCCACAGGGCTGGGCCCACCACAGAGAAGGCTCTACTCCTAGGCACCGCCCCTCGACACTGTCTGGTGGACGGCACCTGGAGGAGTCCCTCTCTGTGCGAGCGAATTGGTCGCAGGGATGTATGGGGCAGAATATGATCCCGCAAGTAGCTTTAAAGATAGTTATCAAAACCTTGAAACGCACCCGATAGACCACAGGAAGCCAGTGCAGCTCGTGCAGGAAAGGTGTCACATGGGAGTACCTAGTACTCCCCATAATTACCTGCGCGGCTGCGTTCTGGACCAGCTGTAGCCTCCGGGTGCATTTCAAGGGAAGCCCCATGTAGAGAGCATTACAGTAGTCCAGGCGAGATGTCACCAGTGCGTGAGTGACTGTGCGTAAGGCGTCCCGGTCCAGTAGGGGGCGCAATTGGCGCACCAGGCGAACCTGGTGGAACGCCCCCCTTGCCACGGCTGTCACATGGTCATCCATGGACAGCCGGGCATCCAGGAGGATGCCCAAATTGCGCGCCCGCTCCACGGGGGCAAGTTGAACGCCCCCGATGGCCAAGGATGGAACTAATTGGCTGAACCGGGGAGCCGGTACCCACAGCCACTCCGTCTTGGAGGGGTTGAGTTTGAGTCGGTTGTCATCCATCCAGACCCGTACGGCCTCCACACACCGGGACATCACTTCGACGGCCTCGTTGGGGTGGTTCGGGGTGGAAATGTACAGCTGAGTATCATCAGCGTACAGATGATATCCCACCCCAAAACCACGGATGATCTCACCCAACGGCTTCATATATGTGTTGAACAGGAGTGGCGAGAGGACCGACCCCTGTGGCACCCCACACGTAAGGGGGCTTAGGGTCGACCTCTGCTCCCCTGCCAACACACGTTGCGTCTGACCGGAAAGGTAGGAGCCGAACCACCGCAAAACGGTGCCCCGGACCCCCAGCCCCTCCAGTCGGCGCAACAGGTCGATGGTATCAAAAGCCGCTGAGAGGTCTAATAGGACCAGGATAGAGGAACAACCCCTATCTCTGGCCCTCCAGAGATCATCTACCAACGCGACCAAGGCCGTCTCCGTGCTGTGCCCGGGACGGAAGCCGGACTGGCGCGGATCTAGATAATCATCTTCCTCCAGATGTCGTGGAAACTGATAAGCCACCACACTCTCTACAACCTTCGCCAAAAAGGGAAGGTTGGAGACAGGACGATAATTGGCCAGCTCCATAGGGTCCAGGGAAGGCTTCTTGAGCAAGGGTCTCACCACCGCTTCTTTCAAAGAGGCCGGGAGAGACCCCTCACCCAGCGAAGCGTTCACTAGGCCCAGGAGCCAGTCACGTGTAACCTCCCAGGATGCCAGTACAAGCCAGGAGGGGCACGGGTCCAATAAACATGTGGTGGGTCGCAGTCGTCCACACACTCTGTCCAAATCCTCGATGGCAACCAAGTCAAACTCCTCCCAGATCGAAGTCTCAAGACTCACCACGGACGTCTCCATAGGACCACTGACAGGGACCCAATCCTTCCGAATTTGAGCGATTTTATCCTGCAGGTATTTCCCAAACTCCTCTGCCCTACCCTGTAAAGGGGCCTCCCTCGGCCTCTGAAACAAGAGGGAGCGGGACACCCGAAACAGGGTGGCAGGGCGGTTCTCTGCGGATGCAATGAGAGCGGCACAATATTGACGTTTGGCCGCTCTCAGTGCCACAAGGTACGTCCTTAAATGGGCTCGTACCTGTGTTCGGTCAAATTCGGAACGGGAGGATCTCCAACGACTCTCTAGGCATCTCTTGCGGCGTTTCATCACCCTTAGCTCCTCAGTAAACCAAGGGGCCAGGGTGGATCATTGCCGCCAGAGAGGCCGCAAAGGCGCCACCCGGTTCAAGGCCCCGGTAGTCGCATTATTCCACGTGACCACCAGGTCCTCTACCCGGGGGCGGGTCAGGGTTGCAGGAGGTGGCCCAAGCTCCGTCTGGAACCTATCTGGTTCCATCAGGCGCCTGGGGCGGAACCATCTAGTGTTTTCAGGTTCCGCCTCCCCGCAGCGGGGGGTAGCACCAGGGAAGTTGAGTCGGAGGAGTGAGTGATCTGACCATGACAGAGGAGTGATGGTTAAGTCCCCTCCTCCCAGATCACTCAACCACTGGCCAGAGACAAAAACAAGGTCCAGGGTGTGTCCTCCCTCGTGTGTCGGGCCCTGAATCAATTGAGTCAGGTCCATGGCTGTCATGGAAGCCATGAACTCCCGAACCCCCTCGGATGCTTCTCCCACCGATGGCAGGTTAAAATCCCCCATCACTAAGAGTTTGGGGGTCTCAACCGCCACCGATGCGATCAGCTCGAGGAGTTCAGGCAGGGCCGCTGATGTATAGCGAGGAGCCAGGTATACTATCAGCAGGCCCAACTGTCCCCCAGGGCCCCATTTCACAACAAGGGATTCACACCCGGATGTCTGTGGCACAGTGGACTCCCTTGGCTCTAAATCCTCCCGGATAATCGCTGCTACCCCACCACCCCTTCCCTGGGCCCGGGGCTGGTGAAATGCTAGGTAGCCTGGTGGGCACATTTCCACAAGGGGTAAACCTCCCTCGTGGCCCAACCAGGTCTCCGTTATTCCCACGAGGTCCGGCTCCCCCTCCAAAATTAGATCGTAGATGAGGGGGGCCTTATTAACGACGGACCTCGCATTGCATAGCAACAGCCTCAGGCCCTGGGTCTGCAGCTCCTGACCACCTAGAACGCGGGGGTTGGTACGAGCGACCGGGTGTAACCAGCACCCACGGTCTCCCAACCGACTATGAGTTCTTAATCTGTCCTCGTATCTGCCCCTCCCTACGACCGTTGAAATCAGCGAGCCCTGTAGAGGAACGATATCCTCCCCCTCCTCCTCCCTTCCGCTCCTTCTGCTTGCGACCACACCTGAAGACCTGGCTCTCTCATCGCTTCTGACCTGACCCACCCACCCCCCAACCCCTGAACCCCTACCCCTAAAAGTTTTTAAAAAACAGTTAACTAAAAATCCCCTAAGTCTCCGCTTCCTCCACCTCTCGGGATTAATAAATCCGTCATCAAGGTGGGCCCTTGAAAGGGCGGAGGGCCACCTGCGAGAGGGGGGACTCCCGCAGTAGGATCAGGTCTGCCCTTAAATACATAGAGTGTTAAAAAATTCGTCAGGGGCCTAGGATAGTGCTGAGGATGTTCTGGGCAAGATGCCATAGTCCAGCGTAATTAGGAAAGCAGAGCTCCAGTGTGAAAGAGAATAGTCCAATCCTAGATGGGGTGGTGATGGTGGTGGTGGTGGTAGGCTGGTTGGATAACAGTCGAAAAGTGGGGGCTCATGGATGGTAAATGGTGGATGGCGAGGGGCAGATGGTTTGTCAGGCAATAAGTCATAGAAGATAGGGAGGAATCCTTCGGGGCACACGCAGATAGTAAACAGGGGCAGTTGTTGATAGATAGTCAGCAGGGGTGGTAGATGGGTACAATCAGGGAGGCAGCTGGCAGGAGGTAGAAAAAAACTCCTCTGCCAAGCCTGATGTTAGGGGCCTCCTGGCAGTCCCCAACAAGCCCACCCCCTGATCTCTGAGCAGCCTCCTGAGTCGATGGTCAATAAGATGGTCAATTAGATGGTCAATTAGATGGTGAGCGGGGGGGGGGGCAGCTAGTCAATAGGTAGAAAGCAGGGTGATAAATAGGTGTTAGGCAGGGGGCAGATGGTTAGTGGTGGTCAGCAGGGGGCAGATGGTCAAGAACAAGGTAGGCAGCCAGCAGGAGACAGATGGTTCTCCTGCCAACACCCTGGCAGCCCTGGTATTGAAGTCTCCTGTTAGCCACAGCAAGCCCCCTGCTTTCTATCTGGTCTCCAGCGCTGAGAGCAACCCTCCTCCTCCCAAGCCTCCAGCGCTGAGACACCTCTGCCATCATTCGTCCCCTGAGTTAACCAAAACTTGAGTTAACCAAAACTAAAGATAAGATAAAAAATCTAGTAAATAAGTAAACTTCTAGTAAATAAAAAAATGAACTGGTACAATGTAAATATTATTTATGTAATAATGAATATAACATAAACCATGTCAATGATATACATTAATGTGGATTTCATGAAACCTCTCCTCCCCAAATGATCAGTTAAACTGAGGATTTAATGTATAGATAGTCCTTGACTTACAATCATTTGTTTAAGTGACTGTTCCAAGTTACAATGGTACTGAAAACAGCAGTTTCCTTTTCCTGGCTTAGCATAAGTTGCTATTTATTATAGTGACTCTTTTATTCTGCAGGTTTACTATATTTATTACTTGTACTACTTCTTTCTTTCAAGATAAACAGGTAGTCCTTGACTTACAACAATTTATTTAATGACTGTTTGAAGTTACAACAGCATTGAACAAAATGACTTATGACCATTTTTCACACTTATGACCATTGCAGCATCTCCATGGTTACATAATCAAAATTCAGATGCCTGGCAATTGATTCTTATTTATGACGGTTGCATTGTCCCGGGGGTCATGTGATCACTTTTTGAGGCTTTGTGACAAGCAAAATCAATTGGGAAGCTAATTCACTTAACATTTGTGTTAGTAACTTAACAACTGCAAGATTCACTTAACAATTGTGGCAAGAAAGGTCATAAAGTGGGGCAAAACTCAATAACTGTTTTGCTTAGCAACAGAAATTTTGAGCTCAATTGTGGTCATACGTTGAGGCCTACTTATACATCACAATTGGAAGCAGCAACTCTCTCACTAAGTGCCACAGTTGCTAAATGGAAAATCATATCATGGCGACAGACTTAGAACATTACTTCTCCTTTGGTCATTAAGTGAATCATTGTGGTTCCTGCGTGAAATATCATATGACTGGGACTTATAATTGTACATTTTGTGTTCCCCATTAGCTCATCTTGTTGCAAGCTGGTTGGGAAGCATGCAAAGAGCGATCACATGAGTGTGGGATACTGTAATACTGTAAATGTGCACCAGATGCTAAATGTCAGCCATCAGACTGAACGCCCTCTTTGTTTTTAATTTATCCAGCTGGACAGTTCTTGATCTTCCTACAAAGGACCTTTTCCTTTCACTCATCCCAAGGAAAAACTAGAGTGGAAGATGTTTGGTACTACCACAAGTAGGGGTGGATTTTACTACTGGTTCGCAACCCACGCGCAATGCACACTGCACACTCATGTGTGTTCTATGTAAATTGTTATGCGCGTATGCGCAGAACAATTTACATGAACTGCGCATGCGCAATCACTAAAAATTAAAATGGTGGCGGCCCAGCGGCAGCGTGGGAACAGGTTCAGGGGTGTGGCAGGCCTGGATTGCTGCCGGTTCTGTGACCTAGGCCCGAATTCCACTACCGGTTTGGCCGAACCGGGCTGAACTGGGAGCAACCCACCTCTGACCCCAAGTCTGAAACACAAGGCAATATAAAATAATGAAATATTTCACATGTGGAAGAGTCACAAGAAATTCCTTTGTAAAACTTATGTAAAACCTAAAAATGATTTTTTGCTGAAAATGGGGGGAAAATTGGGATTTATGGGTTTGACAATTAAAAAGGGTATATTGGAAAGAAAGGAGTTATGATATAATCTTATAAAGAGAGGTTAACATTTGAACTTATTTATAACCATCATAAAAAAGATCAGAAATCACATCTTTGCATTCTGTCTATATTTTCTTTTTTCTTCTATTTCCCCTTTTCGTTTCTTTATTTTTTTCTCACTGCTTTCTTTTACTTTATCTTCTTTTTAAAAATGTCTTTTATTCTATAAAACATATTTAATAAAAATCGTTTTTAAAAAGTACAACCTATGAACCAGATTCCTAGATATAAAAAAGAGTTGCCTAGGAAAGGAAAGGGAAATATAAGAAAAACAAGGGAAGGCAAGAATCATTCACAGAGAACTCTGATGAAAGTCAACAATCAGCCTAGCCAAAGTAGTTACTTATTATTTCCTGCTTGAATAAGCTCTTGGGATTCAACAAATTTTCAGAGTTCATTGTAGAGAAGATGGTTGGGGAGGGGTCATTGGGGCTTCCTGCTTTGATGTTGACAGGCAGAGCCTTCTTTCTCTTTCCTCTCTGCCCCCTCCCTCCGTTAGCATTTTCCTCAAGTTTTATAGAAATTGCATATTTGTTGAAAGATAGCCGCACTTTAGAGATATTGTTGTTGTGCCCAATCAAATAAAATCTGTGATATTCATGGCCTAACCAAGAAGTCAGAACATTATTAAGTGCCAAACCTAGCCTACTGGAATGACAAAGGCATGGTCTATTTGTGCCATTATATAAATAGCACTATTTTGGAGAGGCTTTTTAGGGAAACAAATGCTGAAATTCATTTATTCAGGCCTTTCAGCATAGGGTCAACTTAATCAAATGGTTTAGGGATCACTGTTGTCCCATATCAATGAGTGGGAATTTATCCCACTGCATGATTTATACAATGATCTTTTCAAAATTATTGTTGCTCCTTTTGTAAATCATACTAAACAAATGAGAAATGTACTGATTTATGTTATAAAAAGGATATTTCTTTGGAAAATGTATATAATAGGCAGGAATTTTTAAAGGATTACCCCCCTTTTAAGCACATGGCATAATACATTTATTAGCATGAGACTTGTCACCAGTGTTTCAGAATTTCTCTAAAATGTTAGTTTTCCAAATAAGGCATACTCTGCATAGCTGGACTTCCACCCCCCTCCTTGGATTCTTCTAGTAACCAGTAATATTTTTCCCTGAGGCATTTGTCTTCTTTCCAGACACGTAATGAGGCTTCAAGATTTAAACCAGCTGGGATCTCATTCACTTCTGATAGTGCTGCATTCTTTTTAAAACATTTACTTCTCAAATGCTCTAGCTGTTAATAGGAGATGGTGATTAAAGAATGTCAAGGAGTAGGAATTGTTGATTTTGGTTAAATGATCACAAGTACGTGCCAAGCATTTAAAGTATTTAAGCTTATAAGTTATTTTTCTATATGGAAACTCCTAAGATAAGACAAACAAAGCAGGATGCAAAAATACTGTATGTATTTTAATGCCCAACTATACTTTTATATTTAAAAGTTATGAAACATAGACCATGTACTATCTTCTTTGGGAAAACTATAACACAATAATTCATGCCAGTGGTAGGATTGGAAGTATTTAGGAGTTCAAATTCAGGACAAAACATTAATTTCATTCCATTTTGTCGTAGCTTTGGACCAGAATAGCAAAGATTCCTAAGTTTGTTTGCAATGTTTGAAAATCGCAAAAGTCTGGGACTAGTTTGCAGCCTTCCAGGCAAATTGAAGATCTTTTCTGGGACTAGTTTGGAGTCTTCCAGGCAAATTGGCATACAACTCCCATCATTCCTAACATATCTCCAAAATCACAAGCCTCCTCTCTTATAGTTACCCAGCAATTACATATTGGGGATCACTAGATTGTTCATATAATGTTTGATATATGCTTGTTTTGAATATTTGCAACTTGAACACTGCTCTATAGAAAGTATTTTTGTGAAGTACTTTGTGGGCTTGATACAATAGCTTCTTCACTATGGGAGGCGACCACTTTTGAAGTCTGATTCATTAAGTCACAAAATAGCTTTGCGCACCTTAATGTACAGTAATGTCCAAGGCTAGAAATATTTGTATTCCATGTAAAAAGAATGTGATATGATTGTTGCTTCTGTTTCAGAGGTAAGAGCTCTATGGACTGCTATATAGCATTATTCAGTGGTGAGATTCAAATAATTTAACAACCGGTTCTTTGCCCTAATGACCGGTTGGGTGGGTGTGTCCAGATGGGAGTGGCCAGGGGGTGCGACAGGCAGTACTTGGCCTCCTGCACCCCCCTGGGAGCAAAAACAGGCTGAGGTCACGCGCGCCTCCCTGTGTCCCATTTGGGCCTAGTAGGACTCCCTGCAGCCTCCTGGAAGCAAAAACAGGGCATATGGGGACTCCTGGAAGGGGCGGGGCAGGAAGGGGCAGAGCCAGCCAGAAATTTAACAACTGGTTCACCTGAACCAGCTCAAACCAGCTGAATCCCACCACTGATTATGATAGCTTCCTGAAATACAGTGGGCTTTTCTTTCTTGTAACAGACAAATGACTACCTTTTTGTTATGTAGTTTGTAATGTGAAAAAATACACCCATTGGCCAGATAATGTATCACCATGGCTATGTTGCTTTAATTAGGTGGAAGAGTTTTATGAATCTGCTTCCTTTTAAATTACCCTTAAATTAGTCATCTAAGATTGGGCAGAAAATGTGGTTCAAACACCCTCCCCTCCAGCTATGGTTAAGGCATCATCTGGGCATGTTTTCTTAATATTTATTTTTGTTGGAAGAAAACTCGGCCCAGTTCCAAGCCAGGAGAAAGACGCTGGAAATAAAATGAAGGCTAGCTACAAGGAAAGAAGGCCTCTATTTATTTGATGCCATAAATGTCAAAAACAGCAGCATGTTTCTGGGGTGGCTGACCAAATGGGGTTGAGATAGGTGGCTTTTATACATTCTTTGGGGCCTCATGATTGAGATGCCTGTTCCCGTGTAAGAATGTGTCCTTTAATATTTTAATGGCGGTTGCCAGATTCCTATGTGGTCATGTAGGGGTCATGGCTGGCTCTTCAGGCAAAAAGCAATTTCTAGGTGTTTGACTGAGTTAATCTTCTTAGCTTGCTTAATTGTATTGCTTATTTAGAGCCTCTGTGCTTATGAATGAATTGGCCCAGTCTTTCTGAATCGATATAGAATCTTCATTCCAAAAGACTAGCCTCTTCAAGCTTCTCCTTGAGGCTGTTTTCCTATGGCAGGAAGACTGGGGCTGCTTTCTGCCTTTAAGAACATGATTTTCCTCTTCTCCTTTAGGGGAAATATAATATTCTGCCTCTTTTAATATTCCCCTAAAAATTTCATTCTCTTTGGGGGAGGGGGCTTCCCACATTTTGTTCTGAGTATCTATTTAAATGTCTTTCAGAGATGTGGCTTTAATCTTGCTTATTCAGCAGACTTAAATTCAGTTAAAGGTAAAGGTTCCCCTTGCACATATGTGCTAGTCACTCCTGACTCTAGGGGGTGGTCCTCATCTCTGTTTCAAAGCTGAAGAAACAGAGCTGTCCAAAGACATCTCCTTGGTCATGTGGCCGGCATGACTAAACACTGAAGGCGCATGGAACGTTATTACCTTCCCACCAAAGGTGGTTCCTATTTTTCTACTTATATTTTTACATGCTTTTGAACTGCTAGGTTGGCAGAAGTTGGGACAAGTAATGGGAGCTCACTCCATTATGCAGTGTTAGGGATTCAAACCGCCGAACTGCTGACATTTCTGTTCTACAAGCTCAGCATCTTAGCCACTGAGCCACCTCATCCCTGTTTAACTGTTAACATGTAACTGTTAAATTCAGTTACATTGTTGCAAATCCAAAGAAAGTTCCTTTATCATCTCTCAAAATTAACTTGAGTTTTATATTTTAAATTTATTCATTGTCTATCAAATTGCTCCTTTAAATTTCTAGTAAACATCTGTAACATTCCAACTGTTCTTAGAACAAGCCATATTATGTTCTTTTTCATTACCAGAAACTAGCACCAAGAGTTGGTTTACATACTAACTTCTCTTTCTTCCTGAATTTCCGCCATATGGCTATTTTGTTCTTTGTGTGATCACCTTTTGCTATTGAAACATTTCCTACCATGAGAAACATCTCCTCCTCTTTTATTTTTTGAAAAACCCACGATCCTCAATCTCAATTTTTTTGTTTTGTTTTCTCATTCTTATGAGGAATAAGGACATTGCTATACAGACAGATCTTTCTTTGTGTAAATACATCTGGTTTAAAACCAAACATTTATTTATGTGATCAGTCATCTTGAGCTAATTTGACCATTTGGTCAAGGCGTGCTATGATGTATTAAGTTTTAGCAAATTTCTGTGTATTTCAAGTTTGTGCACACAAGTCAGTACAAGTTCATCTATACACTGTCGGGATTCCAAATAGCATCCAAAATTAAATCAGAGTCCAAGGCAAAGTATTGCTTAAAGTTCTAGTTTATTAAGAGAGCCATGTTGGCATGTCTGGGAAAACCCGAATCTGAAAGCTTCCCCGTTTCCCCCACCCAGTTGAAAGTTCACAATCTTGCCCCCACTCCCACAAGTCCATCACATGGTCCAATCTTCCACTGCCATGCTGGCAGTTCCACCCATCCAGTGTCGGTCAGGTGCAGAGGTGCAGAGACAAAGGATGACCTTGGCTTTCTAGAAAGGAATTTTATTTTGGCCACATAGCATTTAACTCCGTACAATCCCCCCTCTCATTTTCCCACAATGGAAAAGGCATAGTAGAATAATAGAAAGTGTGGCAGGCCAAAGATCCAAAAGGAATATGGCGGCAGGCCTGACATACACATGCATACATGCAAGTTTGCACAGAATGTATCTTATGAGGAAGTGGTGGGAATAAGGTAACATCAGAAGAAGTATTGTCAATTCACCTCAACCTATCTATCTACCTTTATTCTAAGGTTATAAGTTACATGGAATTATGTCATCAGAGTGGAGAACAATTTGGAAGTCAAGGCATTACTTTGCTATGAAACTCCAGACTTTGGCATCTAGGGCATTTCAATATGCTAGTAACTATATAGCTTAGCTTGCAATGGAAGGATAAGAGAATTTCAGTTTCTGCCCTCCAATTCCTCACACAACAGTTGAAGACCACCATGTACAATTGCTTAGCTATATGCTGAAAAATATGAGGGGCTGATACCACTACAATAGAATAAAATGTCACTCTGTAATATATAAAATGCAGTGCAAGCTATGGTAGAGATACAAGAAGTGGACATTTTCGTCATAAATAAGAATCAACTGCCAAGCATCTGAATTTTGATCCTGTACCCTTGGAGATGTTGCAGTGGTCGTAAGTGTGAAAAATGGTCATAAGTCATTTTTTTCAGCGCAGTTGTAACTTTGAACAGACATTAAATGAATTGTTCTATGTCGAGGACTACCTGTTTAGCTTGAGAGAAAGAAATAGTACAGGTAATAAATATAGGCACACGGGTAAATCTGCAGAATAAAAGATAGTCGCTCTAATAAATAGCAACTTATGCTAAGCCAGGAAAAGAAAACTGCTGTGGTGCTGCAGAATCACCTGGCATTATCTTTTCTGACTCAATTGGAAAAGGCACAGCTTTCCAAGTTGGGGTGGGTGGGTGGGGTGGAAGTAGGGAGTGTTTCTGCTAACAGAGCCAGGTTTCTTAGGTTTGTTCCTCATTTCTTCATTCCAAATTAGTGCACATAGAAAAATGCATGTATTTGGATCTTTATCATTATAATTAATTATAAGCATATTAGGGGAATAATTTATTTGTGTCCAATTCCATAGTTTTTAATGAGGCATTAATTATTTATAGATAATTCTATCAATGTAATTAGCTCTTCTATACTACGTCATCCTCATATGAATGATTAATATTTCTATGTAAATGAATTACAAATTGGAAGGCCCTCTCAAATACTCCTTGGAAGTCTAGCAAGTGAAAGCTATAGGGGCTAACTCCAGAACAAAAGCCATGTCAACATATGTTACTGCCTAATAAAGGGACGGTTGTCATTTTTCAGCCTGCTTCTGCAAGTCTCAGTAAGACAATGTCAGTAGGGTTGCATCCTTTGTTGCCCAGAAGAGTTCCCACCGGAGTGTCACTTCTAATATGTTAATAAAGAAACCATATTGTTTTGTGTCCCTGAAAAGCTCCTTCCCTGCATTCATTGGTGCAACAATCCACTGTTTGGCCTCCAGCACAGCCTGATGCATGAAAAGCCCAGCTCCAAGGCAGAGACAGAATGCCTGTGTGGGTCCTTTGGAAGAAAATGATTTAACACACAGTTTAGGCACCATAAATGTCTGTATCTTTTCGTTGGTCCAATAGCAAAACATAAAGGCTTTTTAGTGTTATGATACCTGTCTTTGAATATTACAATGGGGTTGTATAATGCTTTAAATCTGACATATTAAAAGTACTTCAGAGGGCATAAAGGTCTGTACTTAGCACTTGTCTAGGCTATAACACTTTAAACCTACTGTGTGGTTTTCCAGGATCATGTAGTGTAGGGTGGTGAGATTGAGCATAGTGCATGAAAGAGATGTGGTCTGAGGTGAACAGTTCAGCCTCGTACTGGGCTAACCGTTGCTGGTAAAAACCTGGGTCTGGGAGAATGGCAGAAATGTTGTAGGGAACTTTTAGGACTAGTGGATGGCCTAGGACTCTTGAGTTCTTAACAATTTCTATGATGGCTGCCACAACTAAGCGGGGGACCACCCCCAGTTCACCGGATCTAGCTGGACCGAATAGTAGGCATAATGTGGGGTCAAACCTTTGTACTAATATACCTAAGCCCACCCACTGGTTTTCATGAATAAAGAGACAAAAGGGCTTGTGGTAGTCTGGCTGACCCAGCACAGGGGCTAAAGCTAATGTCTGTTTTATTCTCTGGAAAATCTGATGGCTTTCTACATGAAATGTGATCTGGCATGTCTTTGACAGAATTAAGAGTTTTAAACAATGCAATAATACAATACAATACAATACAATACAATACAATACAATACAATACAATACAATAATACAATAATACAATAATACAATACAATAATACAATACAATACAATACAATACTACAATACAATACAATAGTAGAGTTGGAAGGGACCTTGGAGGTCTTGTAGTCCAACCCCCTGCCTAGGCAGGAAACCCTATACCGTTTCAGACAAATAGCTATCCAATATCTTCTTAAAGACTTCCAGTGTTGG
Source organism: Natrix helvetica (assembly GCF_964273705.1). Classification (NCBI taxonomy): domain Eukaryota; kingdom Metazoa; phylum Chordata; class Lepidosauria; order Squamata; family Natricidae; genus Natrix; species Natrix helvetica. The sequence continues at coordinate 46,119,075 of NC_138549.1, read as the reverse complement.
GGCAGTCACAACTTCTGGAGGCAAGCTGTTCCACTGATTAATTGTTCTAACTGGCAGGAAATTTCTCCTCAGTTCTAAGTTGCTTCTCTCCTTGATTAGTTTCCACCCATTGCTTCTTGTTCTACCCTCAGGTGCCTTGGAGAATAGCTTGACTCCCTCTTCTTTGTGGCAACCCCTGAGATATTGGAACAATGCTATCATGTCTCCCCTAGTCCTTCTTTCTCTTAAGCTAGACATACCTAGTTCCTGCAACCGTTCTTCATATGTTTTAGTCTCCAGTCCCCTAATCATCTTTGTTGCTCTTCTCTGCACTCTTTCTAGAGTCTCCACATTTTTTTTACATCGTGGCGACCAGAACTGAATGCAATATTCCAAGTGTGGCCTTACCAAGGCATTATAAAGTGGTAAAGTGGTTTTTTGCTGGTTCCCTGAATGAGGGGATCCAGGGATTGTAGAAACCCAGAGCCCCCAAAAGTTCTCTGACATGTCATTTTGTGGGGGACAATTTCATAACCAGCATAGTCTTACCCCATCCTGAGGCTATTTTTTGGGTCCCTAGGGTAATGATATAGACCAAATAGGTACCTTCCTGTTGTAAGTGCTGTAATTTCGTTGGTGAGGCTTTGTGCCCCTTCTCAACTAGGGAGAGGAGTAGGTGATGGGTGTCAATTTGACAATCTTCTTTGGCTTCTGAGGCTGTCAGTAAATCATCCACATACTGGATTAAGATTGAGTTACAGGGTAGAAGAATAGAAGATAGGTCTGCTTTTAGGATCTGGGAGAAAAGTGTGGGTGACTCTGTATAGCTTTGGGGAAGGCAAGTCTAGGGATATTGCTGATCCTCCCAAATGAAAGCGAACAGGTACTGGGAGGTGGGGTTGATTGGAATGCTAAAGAAGGCTGTGCAAAGATCCATCACAGTGAAATAGGTGGCTGACACTGACACTTCTGTGACTATGGTGGCCAGGTTTGGCACTATTGGAGCACTTGGTATTACATAATTATTAATAAATTGTAAATCTTGCACAAAGCAAAAAATTGGTTCACCATCTGAATCGGACTGTGGCTTTTGGACTGAAAAAATAGGAGTATTACACGAGGAGGGGCACTTGCGAAGGACTCCCTGTTCTAAATATGCTTTTATTGGTTTCCTGATTGGCTTGATTGCCTTAGCTTGGACTTTATATTGGGGAGTGCATGGAGGTGGCCCTGCTTTAACTTGAATTTTGATTGGGGTGGTTCTTTCAGTAAGCCCATTTCAATAGAGTCCCAGCCCCCAGGGAGGGTGGCAAGTCCCTTAGGTCAGGATACAGCTGACTCTCTTTTATAGCTAGATGTGTAGCTAGGAAGTGGGCATTTTTTACTGGGATGTCTAGCATGGTGGCTCTGAGTTTGCACAGCAAGTCTCTGCCCATCAAGGATAATGGAGATTAGGGACAAAGAATAAACAAATGGTTTAGGGAGAAGGGACCAATTTCTACTCTCGTGTCTTTGGTAAATTTCACAGGAATTACTCCCCCCCCCCCCCGCCAAAAGATATTTCCCTAACTCTTAGTACCATTGAATCTTTGAAAGGGAGCTTTGTAAGTACTGTGTTAAGACAGGATCTTATTTTCTTTTGACCCCCCCAAAATAAATGCTTGACCTTATTTTCAAGGAGGTCTTATTATTTTTGAGGTGCAGGAGGCAGCGAACATGGTCACCTCATGGCTGCTGCTGTGTTGCAATATTTTCAGGGAGGGCTTATTTTGGGGGGGGAGGGCTTATTTTAGAACATGTGCTCAAAAGCCGATTGGGCTTATTATCCGGGAAGGTCTTATTTTTGGGGAAATAGGGTCGGGATGAGGTGGCTCCAGTGTCCACCAGGCATTCATATGTTCTCCTTCGTATAGTGAGTGTGAGGAGGGATTCACATTCAGGGGAATGGTGTGATTTGTGAAGGTGGCTTGGAATTCTGCTGGCTCCATTTCTAGTCAAAGTGTTCCAAGTTTGTCCTCAAACGGCACTTGCTGGGGTCTGCAGGGCAGGAGACTGTCTTGGAAATGGGGATCGGGGGGTGGGGGGGTTAGATGTTGTGGTTTAGAAATCCTAAAGAGTTGCCCTACATTCTTGTTTAAAATGTCCCTTTCTGCCGCACCTGTAGGAGTGCCTGCTTCTTGTTTTGAGTCATTCCGCTTCCTTGCATTGCCGGCACCTTGGCTGCCTTTCAAAAGACCGGAGTCCCAAGTGTCTCCTATCATTGTGTAGGGCAGCAAATACCTGCAAGTCTTCTCTCTCCCTCTCCCTCCCTCCCTCCCCTCCCTTTCTACTTTCCTTTTCTCCTTCTCTTCCCTTAATTTCTCCTTTTTATTGAAGACGAAGTTCACAACCCTGAACAACTTTGAAATCTCCAAGGTGGACCAATTTGAGACAATCCTGTGGAAATGCCCCCTGATATCGTTGGCTGATTGAGCCACAAAAGCAGAGGCTAGGATCCTCTGGCCCTTAGGGCAATTTATGTCTAGGTGGGCATATGCCACTTCTACTTCTAAGAGATGAACCCAGAAAGTGTCTCTTTCATCCTCTGTGTTGTTTGTTGGAATTCTGACCAATTGAGGGTTTTTGGTCCCATCTCTTGTAGAACCTCCCATAAGGTATCTTTGGCCTACATTGTAACTACTTCTAACCATGGATGGGATAAATTGAGATTTATATTAATTTTTTCTGAGTCAACATCTATTCAGTATGAGTCTAAATATTGTTATTCCTAATTCTTGTAGTTTATTTTAAAGTTCAATATTATAACATTTGCCGTGGCAGAAACTATATCTTATTATTCAAAATGACTCAGGTTTCCACAAACATTGTATGCTCTTATTTCCTCTTAATGGTGTTCTACTTATGGGAGAGTGAATTATAATGCATAGCTAGCTCAATAGGGGAAGGTACTGAATAATTAATGATAATGCTCCTTGTTCTTCAAGAATGGTTGATGGAGAATGAGAACTATTGAAAAAATGGTGCCTAGTAGTTCACTTAGGGCAGTGGCAGATTTTCTCCCAATGTTATCCTTCTTGAAACTACTCTTTGCTCTATTCCTACATGAAGGGTAGCTCAGACTCAAAAATACATTCATAGCGTACTTTGTTGTCAGCCAACTAATTTAGTAGTATAATAACATCTCAATTCTCTTGACCTCCATTCACTGGACTTCAGATGTCACAGACCAAATCTGCATTCATACCCCATACCTGAAATACAGAGAAGTGTCCTGTTATATCAAGTGTTCAGTTTATGTATTATGTGTAATTATGTAATTGACATGTTTATGTCATTTGTGACAATTATGTAATTTAAATCAATGTATATTATATAGATGATATCAAGTCTAATGGCCATTCCAATTTAATATACCTATACCTCTTCCTCCAAATAATCTTTTGATCAGTTTTACTATATTATATATTCCACAAGAAACAGCACTTTTGAGCTTGTTATTTCATTCTTATCTTGAATATGTTTATGCAAATATTACAAGCATTTGCACATATTAATAGATTAGATCAATGCACAAAGAAAAAAAAGAAAATGTATTTGTATAAATAAAAAACAAAAGTTTTCTTAAAAGGTGTGTTGGATATGTTACAAACCAGCTCTTGCTGAAAAACAATTGTATAACCCCCCCAGAAATCTGATTTGCCCTCTATGCTGCTTTGCTCTGAAAAATTGAAGACCGAAGTAATTTTGAAGCAAGGTGATACGTGTAGGACTTTCAGATCATTATTAACCTGGATATTACCTACCAGTTGTTGCTGTAAATATTCACATTTGTTCTTCTAATGTATTTGACATAAATGTCCTACTTTATCTCCACTGAGCTACCTTATTTACCTGAATGGAAACTGGCTCAGAGTTGAAGACATCCTGATCCTTCCACATAAAAAGTTAGATCAAAACTTTCTTCATTCCTTTGTTCTCAATGAACCTAAGATCACCTTCTCATTTTAAAGATAAATAAGCAAGAGAAGTGACTGTTATTTCTTTCATATCAATAAAGTAAGATTATGGGCAGATTACTACATTCTGTTTTCACAATTTTATTCCATTTCACTTCATTTAATTTTTTCTTCTTCACATTTTAATGATATACCTAAAAAGAGATATTGTGACAAGTTCACATTTGTACACTGAGCTTTATTGTTGAATTGAGATTAGAAGTCTTTCATAGGAAATGTTTAATGTGCAATTAGTGTACATCGTTTATAAAATTGTACAGGGTGGAAGGAGAGATCCAGACATAATTGATTTCCTTTGCATTCTCTTGTGCTCTGTCTCTTTTATTTCCCACAAAATAATTCATTGAGTAGGAAAAGAAGACTGCATAAGGTCTTTTGATTCAGGCTGCCAGCTCTCTCTGTGAGAACACCTAACAAGTGTTTCTGGCCCAACCATTTTATTTTCTACTACATCAGCATCACTTCGTTGCCTTAAGTTGATTCATGGACATCATTTCCTCTCTGTTTTCCAGATCTAGTAGTATAAAATTTTACTCAGAGTGAACTATTGAATCCTATGGGAGGTGGCTAGAACATTCATTTTTGTCACCATGGTGATGCTGCGGAAACAGCTTCCCCATAGCAACGGATCTCTGCCCAGTCAACAACATTGAGAAACAGTTACTCTGCAAAGGTCAGCTGTCATATTGGAAATCTCCATTCCAAGTGAGACTTTTAACATAGCAACTAGAAGAAAAATTACAGGGCTGGAATAGAATCAGTTGCCATAGCAGCAAGGCCATTCTTAGTGGCCACTTTGTGGCTACTGTAACATCTCTCCAGACTCCTTATTAAAAAGTGGGACCAGCCCTCCAGTCTCATTTCTCAGAGAGACTTGACATAACTGCACAGGTGAAAGGCAGGCTGAAATGAAGTGCATTATAGTATAGAGGGAACACCTGTTCCTGTTGGGCATAACAGAGAAGAAAAGAAAATTGGTTTTATTTGTGAATTATTGACTTAGGTGATTTTTAAAACTTACTTCTGTTTCAGTAGATCCCAGCGTATGATACCATCGTTAAAACAAATCTTCATAAAAGCATAAAAGAATACCTGCAATATGACAGAAATATCAATATTGAGATTAGGAGTATGCAGAGTCAACATGAATTTCATTCTACCCAAGCTTTTAATGCTTTTTAAGAGCTATAGAAAAAACTAATGTTTGTTTGCTTACAAAGCTTTTTGTGAGACAGTATGGGAGAGCACAGCCAGTGGGGAAAGAAGCTAAATCTGAGTGTTTTATATAGAAAGATAATGTGTGTGCTTAGTACATTTCTCGATGTAAACTCATTTTTACACTCATATACAGTATACAACATAGACCAATTACACTTTCCCTTTCAGAATAAGCAGTGTTATACAGAGCTCTGCAAAGGAACAAGTCTTCAGTTCAGATGAATCTTTTTCTTCAGATGAATTTTTCAAAACAAAATACAGTAATTGAGTGTAGATTTTCAATCAAGATAGATACTAACAAATTTCCTTTATCATGTTGCTTGAACTATAGATGGACACTTTTTTGCTAAATCTTTCAAATATGCTTCCCCAGAAATCTCTGGATATTTTTTTATTACTAAAAGAGGGGAGGAGAAAATATCATGACTTAAAAGAAATAAACTGCAGGAAAAATACAATTATGGTAAATATCTAGATCAGGAATGTCAAACTCAAGGCTTGCAGGCTGAATGTGGCCCGCAATGTGGTCAGATCTGGCCAACGGAGCTATCCTGGTCTACCCAATGTGAAGAGGAAAGATCAGGCCAGCGGTTTGGGGAGTGGCATCAAGCTGGCCATGCTCACCCAGTCGGCCATACCTGGCTGGCCTCCCAAGGTCAACCACAGCTCTGATGCAGCCCTCAATGAAATTGAGTTTGACACCCCTGATCTAGAGCTTAACTTACTATTAGAATAAATCTACCAGAGAGCATTCAGTCACCAGAATATCGTTTCAGAGAAGGCCCTTTTGCACAGCAAATTATTTACCTTTATGAGAAAATATACTGAGATATTGGCCATCTTCCTGCTGAAGCCCTCTCCTGGCAAAAGCAAGATTACATTCAAGGATTTCCTCATTGGTAGTTCAGACATCTTGCACACAAGCTTTATTTCATCATCTAAGTACTCACAATTGCATTCATGTCAATCCTACTAGTGCTCAAAACTCTTAGTGAGTTTGTTTCAACTTGTCGGTGGGGAACACAAAAACAACCCTCTCCATCTTCCAACTTTATTTTTATTGGTCTGCATTTACTTTTGCGATAAGGGGAAAGTGTCCAGTGTGTTAAAAAATGACCAAATTTTCCCTAAGATTGATTGGGAACGATGAGAAAACTGTGGTGCTATAATGGCACCTTGATTTCAGGAGGGAAGGGAGAACTGAGCAGTTACTGGTAGAAGTTCCTATCGGTAGAAATCATTAGTTCCACTTTTTGAGGAAAGTTGCAATTCTGTACTGTTTCTTCTGGTGCAGCAGCTCAATTTGGGAAGTCCTTCATGTGCCCCAATGTTGCTATGAGGACATGGCTGCAGCATTGATTGATACAGGTACAGCCCTTGTATGTGGGAGGGGCCTAAATCCAAGTCATATCCTTTTTTATTTTTAGAAAATATATTAATTTTTGCTACATTAGATAAAGAAGGAATCAAATATATCTTTCATATAACATGCATCATATGATTGTTGTCCTGTTTTTGTTTTTAGCTGATTTGATTTATTCAGATTAAATAATTCTGTTGATTTCACAACAGAGAGATGTAAATAAAGAGTTCATAAAATATCCAAAATTATATTACCCTGTTTCGCTGAAAATAAGACCTCCCTGGAAATAAGGCCAAGTGCTTATTTTGGGGGGTCAAAAGAAAATAAAACCCTGTCTTATTTTTGAGGTAATATTTTGGATCCAGTATCCAAAACATTGATACAATAATCCTACTCTTTTCCAAGAAAAGTCACATATAATTTCTCTGTAGATTTTTCATCTACAGAAGTGCACTTATAAGTTTTATATGATAGGCATGAACTAAGAAATGAAGGTCTCTTAATACATCAAAGATCAATCTGGAAGGGAGAAAATGGAGAACAAACTACAATAAACATCAGTTCATAGAGATCCTGGGGAGACAGATCTAGAGGCCAAACAACAAGTTATTTTAAATACATAAGGAATATTTTAATGCATATTCTAAATAGCAGTTTACAACATATGTTGGCACAATTGGGATGTAGATCCTAGCAGATCCACAAACTTCTCTTTCCCAGTGACACAGTTTTGATTCTGACTTCTATCTACTTAACAAAGAAAACAAAGGAGGCAAAACTACTTATATGCTCTAGATTTAGTATAACATATTACGGTATTTGGTTCTATATTCAGTCAGGGATTAGGAGTGGGAAGACCCAGTTCTAATCCATCCTCAACCATGGAAGTTTTACTGGATGATTTTAGATGAGTCATCCTCTTGTGCACAATACACCACATACAGTTGTTACCGAAGGGAAAACAGGAGGAAGGAGCATTCTTCCTACTTCTCTGAGCAACTGAATGAAAGACTGGATTTTAAATCTAATAAATAAAACCTGAGAATGACATCTTTCAACATAATAGTAACTACTGAATGATCATATGTAGAATTGGGCAATGGGTACATTCTATTAGAAACATCTATTAAACATTTAGAGAAAAGACTGTATTGATGTACATTTTCGGAATAAGAAAGCATAACATGTTCTGGGTTCATACTTAATATGAATAAAACGTTTGTTTAGTTAAAAGTTAGTCTCTTACAGTGTCTGAATCTCAAGTGTCCATAGTTTCCTGGTGGAATTATGGACCTTATATGAAGTGGGAGCACAAGCGATGGTAGAACCTAGATTCAATAGAGATAGTAATGGAAGATACTAAAGTGCTTCTTTTACAAGCATATGTCTTAATACAAAGAACAATCAGTGTGGAATTTAATTAGTAGCAAGTGGGAGTGATCATTTTGTAATGTAATGTAAATAAGAATGCACTTCTAAAACGTATTACTTACTGTGAGAAAACAAAAGCTTTGCTGGTTGCAAATAATAGATTTAAATGATGAATTTTCATGGTTAAAATTTTATTTCCCATTGCTGCTGTCCTGCTAATTACAAATTGTCAGCTTCTTTGTCTGCTGTTATTTGCACTGATATTATTTTTCATTAAAAGCAAAGAGCACATTTAATATCTAAAGCTCAGTCTATGCTTTAAGTGCACAACTATTTGAGTTTATCTACTAAATTGCTGCCTTTCCTTGCAATAATTATTTTAATACCTGTTTATCTATTTTTCTAACTTTGCATTTGCATTTTTCTTTGTGAATCCAGCTGAAGTTAATAATATGCATACTGTTGTTATTCAGTGAAATTTAAGCCTTAAGACCATCTGCAAAGGAAAGAAGTGTGTTTGTAGGGGACCCTGGCTGGGTGCCTGATGGTTTAGACAACAATTTTGTCTTCAAAAGGTGTACTGTGTAGCAAAGCAATTCATTGGCAAACATAAACTTAAAAGGCTACAAAGATTTTCTTTTTGAGGGAGCAAAAGTCAGGCACATGGAGAAGACTATGAGGCTATCAAATATCAAAGAGATTTAATACAGATAACTCTGAAGGAGGCATCCCAGGGTCATGAAATGTTGTAATGAACTGGGGTCATGTGGACCCCCACAGTCATCAGCAGAGAAGCCCTTGTACTTATACCCTCCCCTATTTTTCCCCATCTAGAATATATTGTACCTATTCTTCTTCAACAGCACTTTCATTAAGTGAAAATGCTGAAAAAAGGAAACATAAATCAAGATGAAATTGGAGTCATACACACATGTCCTAAAATATTCACAGCATGTAAAAGCCACAACAGCTGCCTCCCCCAGCCAGCTATGAAAATCCCTTCTACTGGAGAAATACAAACTGCCTCTTGTTCTCCTCTCTTGTATACACACCCAGGCAGAACACTAAGAATGTGACCTGCATTCTTACTTGACCTTGATTAAACAGCATTCGTTGTTGAATTCTTTGAAACAAATTACTTGAGAAAGTGGAAACCAACAAATAGAAGACAAAAGGGCAAACATGTCTCTGAACTGTCTAGGGACTGGCCTTATAGCAAAAGGTTAAATGTTGTTTGCATGCTGAAGATTAGCATGGCAAGGAAAAGAGATTATCAGGAAGCATGTGTATTACACATAACACAAACACACATGGAATAGAAATTTGTGTTTGCATTGTTGTTATGGGGCACTGCATTTGTGCATGATAGCACTAAAATCACTGTAAAATCAATGTAAGGGTTGGAGATAACATCATGATAATTGTAACACATATTTCATCACTTCCCCTCATTCTCCTCCATGAATGTTTGTATGCATATCTGTGCATATCCACATACTTGTCATATGTCATACTTGTCATATATCCCCCCTATTGGACCGGGACGCTCTACGCACAGTCACCCATGCGCTGGTGACGTCTCGCCTGGACTACTGTAACGCTCTCTACATGGGGCTTCCCTTGAAATGCACTCGGAGACTACAGTTGGTCCAGAATGCGGCCGCGCGGGTGATTATGGGGAGCACCAGGTACTCCCATGTGACACCACACCTGCGCGAGCTGCACTGGCTTCCTGTGGTCTATCGAGTGCGTTTCAAGGTTTTGATTACGATCTTTAAAGCGCTCCATGGCTCAGGACCTAGTTACCTGCGGGACCGTATTCTGCCCCATACATCCCTACGACCTATTCGCTCGCACAGAGAGGGACTTCTCCAGGTGCCGTCCACTAGACAATGCCATGGGGCGGCGCCTAGGAGCAGAGCCTTCTCTGTGGCGGGCCCAGCCCTGTCGAATGACCTCCCCCCGGATATTAGGACCACTACAGACCTCCGCTCCTTCCGTGTTAAGCTCAAGACCCACCTTTTTCAAATATCTGGCCTGGCCCAACCATAACTTCGTTACGCTCCTGAGGGGTTTTTAATTTAGCAATTTTATTTAGGGGATTTTAAACTGTGTTTTAACTGTGTTTTTAGCTGTGTTTATTGTCTTTCACTTACAAGTCTACTCTCCTCCATGCACAAATGTAATTGTCCTTGTTTTTTCATATGTATGTGTGTCCTATGTGTATTTTATCCTTTTGATTGTACGCCGCCCCGAGTCCTTCGGGAGAGGGTTGCGGCTAATCAAATAAAATTTGATTTGATTTGAATTTGATATGACTTTTATGCTGTGTCATGGCTAGTAGATGCATATTATGCTTGTATTGTGAAATGCTGGATTCACGTTTTCTTCTCACTATCAAAATTGTGTCTCTATTGATTTATCAATATATTAATGAAATCCTGCAATCACAGGCATCTCAGAGTTTAATAAGGTGTTTAAAAATGAAGTATAAAAAACTAAGACAAATACGACCCACCCCCAAAAAGTACTTTTAGTTTTTTTCCAGAAAACAGACAATGTTGGAGGCAGACAAATTTTGCCTCAGAAAGTCATTTCAGAGGGACAACCTCATCGCTGAAAAACAATGCTTCTGGCCCCTGGCTGTCAGGAACCTCTGCAAAAAAGGGGACAACCAGCTATTTTTCCAGGGCTGAAAAATTGATTCTGCAAATAACCAGCCATAAAGGGCTTTTGACTTGGGCCTTGAATTCATCTGTTACATTATTCCTGGACTTCTATTATGTGTGGATGATTTGCCAGAAGTACCTGGAATTATTTACTTGATGTTAGTTTTCATTCAGTGGGCGTGGAAAGGTAGATTTGCCGAATGAAGGCCATCCATAAAATGACTCAGCTTTGATAGGGAATGTACTCTGGCTGGAAGCCTATTCAATGGTCATTTTAATCAGATACCAGCAACAGGCCATTAGCATGCATATTTTCAGAGAGTCGTCAGTGACCTTTCAGGTTTGTAACATTGTACAGTATTTATAGATCAAGGTTCACTGATGTGGATATTTCAGCAATATCCTGAAAATTGAAGAATGCATCCTTGCTGGTAAAGAAACACAGCTGCCAGGCTTCGCAACCTTTTCCAACAGGAGAGTTAGGCCATCAAAAGGGCAGTAAATAGGAAATTCTTTTTATTTCTACCTCCATTGTTGGCTGTTTCAACACATCCTGTTTATGTTTTGATCATTTTCTCTCCCAAAGTACTTGACAAAGAGTTTTGGCTTCCATTCAAGCAGTTGAACACAAACTGTTGACAACTCTCTAAATCTAATTCTCAACATTTATCTTTCTCATAATAAAGCAATCAACGTGTAGTAATAAATTATGCTAAAAGAGTAAATCCAAAACAGGATAAGAAAATTATTGAATTTTAAGGTATTTAAATTATTTCTTAGAGAGATAGTTTCACTTTAAATTGTAAATAGTTTTTTTTCTTCTTCCATTCAGTTGTGTTTGATTCTTGGTCACTTCAAGTCCCTTCAATTTTCTTGGCAAGTGTATTTTCGAAAGCAGTTTGCCACTGTTTCTTTTCTGAAAGAAAGTGATTAGCCAGCCTGCTTTGTGTCTAAGGAAGGACTAGAACTCTGAGTCACCTAGTTTTTAGCCTAATGCCTTAATCACTACACCAAACTAGCTCTCCTAAATATTGTAATATGATTTTAAAAGAAACGATGCAAATGATATAGAAACCCTCATAATTTGGGTGGGTGGGTTAATTCTATCCTGCATGGTATTATTAGGCAAGCAGCATTGTTTTGTCTTAAAGCTTTCATAATGAGAGTGATGTAGAAAATAAAATTGAGAATTAGTGGTAGAAAAATCAGGTTCCAGTTCCTTCTGAATCATGAAAGTCACTCTATGCTCTTGGATCAATCCCATCTCAAACAGGACTCAGACTTTGATTGCACAGTCATGATCTATCCATACCTGCCTCCTTCTCTGGCTTACAATAATTTGATAAATATAAAATAGAGTAACCCCTAACATAATCATCCTGAACTTCTTAAAGTAAGAAGTGGATCCAGCACATGGTAAATATCCCATTCCTCCCACTTGCCATTTTCTTCTAATAACATTGTTCTTCTACATCTGTTAGCTCTGTTCTATTCTTGGACAGAAGGGGAAACAGTTTGATAGACATGATTCTTTTCCTATTTTCATCGCTGATTTTTATACATTCCCAACCTCCATCTTAAGTTCACATATTAGCATGAAAATGCACGTGTAGATCTGCAGGATATTGTAACAAAAAGTCAAAATGTTGACCATCATGTGCAACTCATATTTCATTTCATTTATTTCATTTATTAGCACTTATATACCGCCCCCTCTCCCGAAAGGGACTCGGGGCGGTGTACAGTCCGTATTAAAAAACACCAAATAAAATACATGTATGCATAGGAGGAGGATAAAATAGGCCAAAACTGTACAGCTAATAAGTAAACAATATAAAAATTTAAAATATCATACAATTTATACACTATCCCTCTAAAAGCCAGTAAAAAGTATATGCCAGGGGGTAGACGTTGTAAATTATGCCAAACCAGCCAGTCGGAACAGGTGTGTCTTCAGTTTCTGTCGGAAGGAGCGGTGGTCAGTAGTGGTTCTAATGTCGGGGGGGAGGTCATTCCAGAGGGTTGGGCCCATCACAGAGAAGGCTCTACTCCTCGGTGTCGCCCATTGGCATTGCCTCGTGGACGGCACCAGGAGAAGGCCCTCCCTGTGAGAGCGGATTGGCCGCAGGGATGTGTGCGGGAGGATGCGATCCCGCAGGTAACTAGGCCCTATGCCATGGAGCGCTTTAAAGATGGTAATCAGAACCTTGAACCGCACCCGAAAGACCACAGGTAGCCAGTGCAGCTCGCGCAGGAGAGGTGTTACGTGGGAGTACCTAGTACTCCCCATGACTACCCGCGCGGCTGCGTTCTGGACTAGCTGCAGTCTTCGGGCGCGTCCCAAGGGAAGCCCCATGTAGAGAGCGTTACAGTAGTCCAGGCGAGACGTCACCAGCGCATGAGTGACTGTGCGTAGGGCATCACGGTCCAGAAGGGGGCGCAATTGGCGCACCAGGCGAACCTGGTGGAACGCCCCCCTTGCCACGGCTGCCACATGATCATCCATTGACAGCCGGGCATCTAGGAGGACGCCCAAATTGCGCGCCCGTTCCACAGGGGGCAATTGCTCGCCCCCTATGGCCAGTGATGGAATTAACTGGCTGAACCGAGGTGCCGGTAGCCACAGCCACTCAGTCTTGGAGGGGTTGAGTTTGAGTCTGTTGTCCCCCATCCAGACCCCGACGGCTTCCAAACACCGGGACATCACTTCGACAGCCTCGTTGGGGTGGCTTGGGGTTGAAATGTACAGCTGAGTATCATCAGCGTACAGATGGTACTCAACCCCAAAGCCACGGATGATCTCACCCAGCGGCTTCACATATGCGTTGAACAAAAGGGGCGAGAGGACCGACCCCTGCGGCACCCCACAAGAGAGTGGCCTCGGGGTCGACCTCTGCCCCCCAGTCAACACATATTGCATCCGGCCGGAGAGGTAGGAGCCGAACCACCGTAAAACGGTGCCTCCGACTCCCATCCCCTCCAGCCGGCGCAATAGGATACCATGGTCGATGGTATCAAAAGCCGCTGAGAGATCTAATAGGACCAGGATAGAGGAACAACCTCTATCTCTGGCCCTCCAGAGATCATCCACCAACGCGACCAAGGCTGTCTCGGTGCTGTGCCTGGGTCGGAAGCCGGACTGGCGTGGGTCTAGATATACAGATTCGTCGAGGTGCCGTGGAAACTGCTGCGCCACCACATTCTCAACAACCTTCGCTAAAAAGGGAAGGTTGGAGACTGGACGATAATTAGCTAGCTCCATTGGGTCAAGTGAAGGCCTCTTGAGCAGGGGCTTCACCACCGCCTCTTTCAAGGCAGCTGGTAAGAAGCCCTCACCCAACGAGGCGTTCACCAGGCCCAGAAGCCAGCCTCGCGTCACCTCCCAGGATGCCAGTACCAACCAGGAGGGGCACGGGTCCATTGAACATGTGGTGGGTCGTAGCCGTCCCCGTAACCCGTCTAAATCCTCGGGGGCAACAGAGTCAAACTCCTCCCAGAGTGGACTCACAAGACTCACTGATGTCGGCTCGTCCGGACCACTGGGGGGGGCCCATCCGCTCCGGATCTGAGCGACTTTGTCTTGCAGATATTCTCCAAACTCCTCTGCTCTTCCCTGCAAGGGCGCCTCCCGCGTCTCCTGCAACAGGAGAGAGCGGGTCACCCTAAACAGGGCGGCAGGGCGGTTATCCGCAGACGCAATGAGAGCGGCACAATGCCTACGTTTGGCCGCTTTCAATGCCACAAGGTAAGTCCGTAAAAAGGCTCTTACCTGTGTTCGGTCAGATTCGGAGCGTGAGGACCTCCACCTGCTCTCTAGACGTCTCCTATGGCGCTTCATCACCCTGAGCTCCTCGGTATACCAAGGGGCCCGGGTGGCTCGCTGCCGCAGGAGAGGTCGCAGAGGCGCGACCCGGTCTAAGGCCCCCACCGTCGCCCTATTCCAGGCGTCGACTAGGTCCTCCGACCGAGCGCGGGTTAGGGCTACAGGTAACGGCCCAAGCTCCGCCTGGAACCTATCCGGTTCCATCAAGTGCTTGGGGCGGTACCAGCTTGAACATACTGGTTCCGCCTCCTCGCGGTGGAGGGTAGCGCCAGGGAAGTCGAGCCGGAGATATGAGTGATCTGACCATGACAGGGGCATAATCTCTAAATCCCCTAATTGTTGTATGTTGTTATATAACAAACAAGTATAGCTTCAATGGCATGATTGGGCCTGCTGTCTTGACTTTTTTTTAAACCCCAGAATGTATATATCCCTGCACATGTGCATACAGGAAGCTGCAGAATTTCATTTCTAATCCCATAAATACTTTTTCTCTCTGGAACATTTTACAAATGCCAGATGTATGGGCAAAAAAATGGTAACTGTTGTCACAACCCTATAACAATAAAAATAACAAATAAATACCTGTTTAATATTCTCAGTTTCCTGCTATTTTATCATCATCACCTGCCTTATGTGAATAACTGCAATCTTTTTACAATAAATAGAAAAATAGCCCTTAATATTTGATTCAGAAGTAGATTGGCATGCAGTGATGATAGTGACAATAATCTCCAGGTGGAGAATTTGGTGCCATCCAACTGATATGGAGCTCCATTCTCCATCTCCAATCATAAGAAGCGGACATGTACGTTTAAAACTTCTTAATGTCATAAACTCAATTATTGTAGCAAATAAGTCCTGAGATCTATCAGATGATTATACTATGAATTCTGATGGGTGAAAACAGACTTTAGAAACATTTTTAAAATTGAAACTATAAATATAAAGTTGAATTTGCATGCGGCCCTCAATGAAATTGAGTTTGACACTCCTGGACTAGATAGTCACTGATCTGAAATAATATAGGTTCTCCTGCTTGAGCAGGGGGAGGAAATAGAAGATCTCCAAGGTTCATTCTATTCTATTCTATTCTATTCTATTCTATTCTATTCTATTCTATTCTATTCTATTCTATTCTATTCTATTCTATTCTATTCTATTCTATTCTATTCTATTCTATTCTATTCTATTCTATTCTATTCTATTCTGATGCAACAATAAGATTGTTTAGGAAAATATAAATCAGAAACCACTAAGGATTACCTGATCATTTGTTTTCCAGGTTAAGTTGTGGGAAAGTGCAACAGAATCATCTGTTTTGGATCACATCAGCCTTCATTTTGATAGCTCATCAAACTGCATATACTCAACTCATTTTCAATTAAGATGTTAATGCTTTTTTTTTAAACGTAGGAACATTATATTTCTAAATCTGTAAATGATTCTTTTCTGATAATTATTTTTCAGTGTCCCGGAGCCTTCTTTCTATTTGGCAGGAATATTTCATGCGACACGCTAAATGCTTCTAAAAAGGAAGCAGATTTGGATGTCAATGTATTCGCACATTGATTAAACATATTCTATCCACCTATTTGTGAGAATATAGAATATATTTCTTGCTTGATGCATATTCTGTCAAATGTGGTACTATGTATATCATGCTTCTAAAATAGTGATTGCAAACTGACAGCTTCCATGCAGAATCTGCCCTCTGTCTGGCGGCTCAGATGTTTAATTCTCTCCTTCCAGATTTCTAAAAACAAGTGGGAAGGGAAAACAGAGAGAAAATACTTGCTCATCTTAGCCTTTTGATCTTTCTTCCTGCTTATCTTTCCAAGTTATTTAACTAACTCAGTGCTTCTCAATTATTTTCTGTCATGCCCCCCCTAGGAAGAAGAAAACATTTCGCCCCCCCCCCCCGCGCGACTGTAAATAGTATAATTTGTCTATAAAATTGTTATAAGTACACCTCTGCATAACATAGCACACCGGTCTTTCCTCGTCTCCCACCGTAGTCACATGCTTTCTTTCCTCTTTCCCTCTTACTTGTCTATCCTTCCTTCCACCCTCCCTTCCTCCTTCCCTTCCTTCCTGCCTCCCTTCCAGTTCCCTCCTTCCTCTTTCCCCCTGCCTGCCTGCCTTCTTTCCTCTTTCCCTATCCTCCTATCCTTCCTTTCTCCCTCCCTCCTTCCCTGCCTCCCTTCCAGTTCCATTCTTCCCTCCTTCCTTCTGCCTCCTTCCTGCCTGCTTGCCTTCTTTCCTCTTTCCTTCTTGCTTGTCTATCCTTCCTTCCACCCTCCCTTCCTCCTTCCCTTCCTTCCTGCCTCCCTTCCAGTTCCCTCCTTCCACTTTCCCCCTGCCTGCCTGCCTTCTTTCCTCTTTCCCTATCCTCCTATCCTTCCTTTCTCCCTCCCTCCTTCCCTGCCTCCCTTCCAGTTCCATTCTTCCCTCCTTCCTTCTGCCTCCTTCCTGCCTGCTTGCCTTCTTTCCTCTTTCCCTCTTGCTTGTCTATCCTTACTCCCTCCTCCCTTTCTTCCCTCCCTCCCTGCCAGCAGCTCCTCCAGCATCCCAGCTGGAAGCAGCAGCACAACAGTCGCCGTTACCAGGGGCGAAGGGGTGGCGGTGGCAAGATCGGGTGACCGCCGCCCCTTTGTCCCTTCCCCAACAGCGGCTGTTGCGCTTCCGCTTCCAGATGGAATGCTGGCGGTGGAGCTGCTGGCGGGGAGGCGAGCTACCTGCATAAAGACGCCGCCAAGGGCATGGCAGAATATATCCTGGCTTGAAGTGGCAGCGCTGGGGACTGCTCAGAGACTCATCAGAGCCGCGGGCTGGAGCTGTGCAAAAAGTCTGCTTGGGCTGGGGGGGGGAAGGGAGGGAAGCCTGGGACAGCCATGCTTCCCTCCCTCCCACCCCCGCCCGAGCAGGCTTCTTACACAGCTCCAGCCCGCGGCTCCAATGAAAATCCACAGTCCGAAGTGCTGCCACTTCCAGGCGGGATATATTATGCCTCGCCCACGCCGCCGCCGCCGCCATTGCACCCAGATGGAAAGGGAGCCTTCGCGCCCCCCTTTACGGAGCCTCGCGCCCCCCCAGGGGGGCGCGCCCCACTATTTGAGAACCGCTGAACTAACTCAAGTGAATCTGTCACTCCCAATAGAGAAATTGGCTAGTGTAACTGTTAAATTTTGCTGTGTAGTTGTGGGAAAGACAAACATCCATTACTGCATTTGAGGGAAGCAAGCTAGATTTAGAAGGCATAGTTGCTCAAATCAGCAGTGCTGTTTTGAAGGGGAGTCTTGTGCTAAGGCCCCATCTGTTGGGTTGATAGGAGAGGCCTTTTTCTTGTGTAAAATGTTGTAGAATGAAGTATCTTGGTAGCTATATTTGGCACATGCCCTCCTATCAATTAGGAAGACGTAGATGTTGCTTAAAAATCAAGCATATCTTCCACCAGGCTTTTAAATGGTTTGTTTTGATTGTTAATTTATTTCATATCATTAGCTTACTTTTATTTCTATTTTGATTTTACTGTATGGTTGGTCTAAATACTGTATTTTGTATACTGTTGTAAGCCTTTTGATGATCAAATTGACAGAAAGACATGATATCGATACCATTTAAAGCGATCAAAATTGATATAAAGAATTATTTATTTTTATTGACTTTACATTCCCCTAAACTTTAGTTTTAGTAAATGATGGAGAGTTGTTGTATGTGAGTGGGATCAAAACATCTCAATATATTTCTGTGTTTTACCATAAGACAGTGTTGGGTTTCAATTTTTTTTAGAACCTATTCTATAGGTGTGGCCTGTTTTGTGGGAGTGGCTTGGTGATCATGTGACTGAGTGAGAGTAGCTTGGCAGTTACGTGACTGGGTGGGAGTGGCCAAGTCCGATGTCACTAAATTCTTTGCCCCAAAGAATCACCTACAAAAAGAAGATATAAAAAAAGGAAATTTATTATTTTGTGCACTTACTACTTAAATAAGAATAAAATAAGTATACAAAACAATAAAACAGCTACTTACAGAGGAAATATGGCTGTCCTTGCCAGTCTTCAACATTACTGACCACCTTACACACACACTTCCAGCTCCTCTTCCTCTTCCTCTTCCTGGATTCACTCAGATGTTTTTTAAAACTCACAGCCTGTGCACATGCACACACTTCTAGCCCCTCTGCCTCTTCCCTCTTCCTGGATTAACTCAGATGTTTTTTAAAACTCACAGCCTGTGCACATGCACACACTTCTAGCCCCTCTGCCTCTTCCCTCTTCCTGGATTAACTCAGATGTTTTTTAAAACTCACAGCCTGTGCACATGCACACACTTCTAGCCCCTCTGCCTCTTTTCTCTTCCTGGATTCACTCAGACATTTTGAAAACTCACAGCCTGTGCACACGCACACACTCTTCCACTCTTTTAAAAATGTCTGAGTAAATCCAGGAAGAGGGAAGAGGCAGAGGGGCTGCTGGAAGTGTGTGTGTGCACAGGTTGTGAGTTTTAAAAATGCCTGAGTGAATCCAGAAAGAGGGAAGAGGCAGAGGGGCTAGAAGTGTGTATTCCTATAGTATCTTCCCTCTGCCTCTTCCCTCTTCCTGGATTCACTCAGATGTTTTTTTAAACTCACAGCCTGTGCACATGCACACACTCTTCTAGCAGCCCCTCTGCCTCTTCCCTCTTCCCCAACATCCTTCCCCACCACCACCTCAGCCACTCACCAGTTCTTTCTTCTGGTTCTTTTTCTGAGAACTTTTCAGCAGCATAGTGAGGATGGGCGGGGCGAGTGAAAGAGTGAAGGAGAGGAGGGAGCGTTCAGGTACAGGGCTTCCTGAGCAACAGGTACGGGAAGGCATGCTAACTTTCACCATATGGTATGGCCATACCGGGCTGTACCGGTTGAAACCCACCCCTGCAATAACACATTGCTTGACTTTACTCTTTTTTGAAAAAAAAAAATCTTAAATGCTGCAGACTTTCTTACAGGAAAATTCCTCTAGGCTGACTCTTCTCTTTTTTGTAGCTTTTCTACAAATGCATGGAGAACAGTGTTATTTACATATTCATAGTATTCCAGGTGTTGTTGTTGTTGTTGTTGTTGTTGTTTTGTCATATATGTATGATTACATTGGTTGTTTTCTTTTCACTAGCTTTTGTAATGATCCCAGGATAGGAGTGGTTGCTGTTTTTTCCACGTCTATCAAACTAAAGAGTGACAGTTTCATTTTGTGGAGCATTCATGATTTTAAGCTCATTAATGATTATGAGTGATACCTGATTGTGGGCATCTAATTTTTTTCTTGTTGGCCTCTCTGGAATGTTGGGACTAGCAGCTGTATGAAACT
Source organism: Natrix helvetica (assembly GCF_964273705.1). Taxonomy (NCBI): domain Eukaryota; kingdom Metazoa; phylum Chordata; class Lepidosauria; order Squamata; family Natricidae; genus Natrix; species Natrix helvetica. The sequence continues at coordinate 46,099,288 of NC_138549.1, read as the reverse complement.
TTGCTTGCTCTAATAAGTTCTTAATATCTTACTAGTTCTTTCGGAGCTATAAAGTTTTGCAGCCAGTGAAGCTATCTGCAGTGTCAGTGCCACACTTTCTCCATTCAAATATTTACCTTATTATGTGAAAAGGAGCTTGGGAATTGGGGTTTGAACATACCAATATGTTGTCAGCAATAGATTCTCCATTCCTCTCCATTCCTCTACTGAAACATACATCTGAGAAATTGCTAATCCATTATGTCAGAAAGAACGAATTATTATATAGTGTAAATTAATATTGTGTTACACAATAGTATTTATAGATATATCTGGCTACGTGTAATATGCAGTTCAGCCTTTGAAAGATAAAAAAAATATTCCAGACTGTAAAAACAGTTTACATCAGAAATCTTTTTGGATTTCTGTCAAAACATTACACACCGTTAAGAGAATTTTTCTAAGTTGATGGCTATTTTCTTAGGATGCATACTGTTCAGAACAGCTAAGCTTCTAAAAGAATGGAAAAACTGATTCAGCAAACTATCTGGGGCCATATGCTTTCTTAGATAAGAATGAGGTGGTTAGTTTTGAGGTCTTAATATGTTTTACAGACATTATTCTTGTATTTTCTGCAGTCCGGTCAATTAAACTGTGCCTAATTTTTGCTAATTCTAAATTTCAGAGATAAATTTTACAAAAAGGGGAATATACATCTGGAAGGCTATTTTGAAGGAGAGCAAAGGCTGGAATGAGAGCCAGTGTGGTGTAGTGGTTAAGACATCAGGCTAGAAATGGGGAGATTGTAAATTCTAGTCTCACCTTAGGCACAAAGCTAGCTGGGTGACCTTGAACCAGTCACTTTCTGTTAGCCCTAGGAAGGGGGTAAACAGCTTCTGAAACAACTTGCTAAGAAAAGTGCAGGGACTTTTCCAAGTAGTCTCCAAGAATTGAATGGGAGGGGGGGAGAGTATGAGTCCTTTACTTCAGGGGTCCCCAACCTCCCGGCCATGGACTGGTACCACCCTGCGGCCCATTGGAAACCGATTCACACAAGTGGCAAGCGATCAGGAAAAACTTCCAAGAAAGCATGTACAGAAGCTAGGTTGTTTGTACGAAACCATCCCCCCCCCAGCCACTGCCATTTGCTGATGCTGGGTCATGGAGTCAGAAAGATTGGAGACAGCTGTTCTACTACCTTTAAGTCCCAAGATATTGCTGTTGCCAATTATTCTACTTTATAAATGATAGGCAGATGCTGTTTGCTAAAGAATTATATGGCGATGGAAATTCAAACTGGAAATCACTGGAATATACACAATCAACTGTCAGATGTGTCACAATTGTTTAGTTTGGCATGAAAGAAGCAATTGTTCTCACTGATTGGAAACTTCTCTATGGAAAGCATGTCATAACTAATGTAATTAGTAAAAATAATTGATCTAGGGAATTTTTGCTGGGAAGAAGTGATGCTGGAATGGAGGGATAATCAACCCAGTTATTAAAAATTGGTTCTGAGTTGGACAATCCAAAATTGAAAAAAAAACCAGTGGGAAAAAGAACTCAGAACTTCAATTTTTTATTATCAAAATTGCTCAGAGTCTTGCCTGTTTTATTGCTTGTTTATTTTCATTTTGGGCATGTGCACCTGGTGGTTTCCAAGGTAATATACCATGAGCAAAGCCCATGTTGTGGGCTGTTTTCAGATTAGGAACCTTTGAAGAGAGGAGGAATAGAAAGAGCATTGCAGAAAAGAACAGTAACCCTAAACCACTTCTGTTCCTTTTTTTAAATTAAAAACATAATAAGAATGACACAACAATAGAATTGTTTCAGTAGGTTAAAAAAAAACCACTTAGAAACTGGAAGATATTTTTGGCAAGGCTATTATTTTATTTACTTTTGCCATAATACTGCTGATAAATACTGTAAATACTGCTTATAACGCCTCCGGAAAGCATTTCTTATAGTAAATTTTAATATAAAGAGTCTACTTTAGGTTTAAGTATGAAACATATGGGACATTTGGAAATGAAGTCCAAAAATATAGCTTAATACCAATGCATTTTTCATTGCAGTGAGTTAATTTGGGCTCTGGATATTTCAAAATAAATAGAAGACATGGAAAATACTCGCTTTGAAGCTTGAGACATCCCTATCAGCCTCAAGCAATATTTTAGCTTCCCGTTACTAATCAGTTGGGGCACAAAGACCCTTTTCAAGAAAATGTGTGACTTTGGACTTCTGTTCCTCAAGATAAATAAGCATCTGGTTTAAAAATACAGCAAAAGAAGAACGGAAAACCTACAAATAGAAGAAAACGGTCTTTTCTGGTTAAACTATGTGAAACAGCAACATTATTGTCTTTGCATACTCAAGAGGGATGTGCTTCAACTGAAAACAAAAATTCTCAGAAATTATGTACATGTGAATACAAGAGGCCTCACCTTGTGAAGGGAAACTGCCACATGCTATTTCCACTTGTGGAATCTTCCTCGCAGATAGAGATATCACTCTCTGTGCTAGTATTTGTTTTGGAATGCAGTTCTATGATAACCAAATCCTAATAAAAATAATAAAGGGGCTTTGAAAGAAACATTATAAAAAGTAGATAAACCAATAGATCATTCATGGATATAATTCTGAATTTCTCCAATATCAATACTGTTAGATAGTTTGATAAAATAAGGCTCCACTTCATCAAATGTAAGAAAAGTAAAATAAAATCTAACAGTGGCGTTTGCAGAGGGCAGACAAGGAGGGCCAGGGTGAAGTTTCACCCTGTCACACAGAGGTCCAAAAGAGGCAGATGCTTCTAACAAATGCACCAAGTTCTGGTAAACTTTATGCAAAACATTATGTAAAACTATAAGATAATGTAAGAATGTAAGAATGAAAATGGGCACATAAATTCTTCCATATTTTAAAGGTATACAAATTGTCTAGAAAACCAGCAGATTATATTTCCATTACTAACACTGAAACTTTAATATAGTGATAAAAGTCTTAGAATCCTAGAACTTAGGATACTGAAATGTAAGTCCCCACTTATCTACTGAGTTCATTAGATAACTTTGAGATGGTTCCTATTCTTCTTCAGTCCAATGTACAGTAGCTCCCCAGGTTATGAAGATGAAATGAGGGATAATGCCATGTACCTAATGCCTTGAGTTTCTAGAGCAAAAGTGACTAAAATATGACAATAAATGATACAAAGTTATTTAGAAAATACTACTAACTAGAGTAATACTGCAGATATATTAATTATATATTAATGTATTAATCTTTCTACAGGTAGGTAGAAGTACATAAATGTAAGCATAACTGTCTAAAAGTGAATTAAATTGGATAACAGTTCAGCTCCAGAGAAGAATAAAATATGTTGCATTAAAAATAGTTTCCAATACATTTGCTACTTCCACTTCTAGAAATACTTTTAGGGCACCACACTATCCCTGCATGCAGAACAACAACTTTGCTAAATCTTATAAACACTGGACAGTACACCCCCCCTCCCCCACACACAAAACAGAGATTATAGGAACCTGTTTGGGACAAGGCAAATTTGAATTGTTAACAGCATGAAAGGAACTTATTCACAAAATGGTTGCCATCCAAAACTTGTCTGTTTGCAATGGCTGGAATGGTTGATCACAAAATATTCATAACACAGAAAGTTAACTAGTTATCTTCTACATGTTCAGACCACCTCAATGGGACTTTTTTTTTTTTTTTGCAAATAATTATAGCACTTTGACCTGAGTATACTGCCTTACTTATTTTTTTTCTAAAATACTATCTTTTAAAAGTATGCCTAGTGCCAATTTACGTTGCTAAATACCCACCCTCCAGTGGTGTGTTAATAAGGTGACCAACTTTTTTACAATGAAAAGGAGGACAAAACACATTCTATTGTCCTAACCATTAAGCAGACTAAGCATGTGCTTAGGGCACCAGGCCCAAGGGGGCATCACAAGTTGACTCACTCTTCCTTTATGAGTGGGTATACTAAACATGCCTTAGGCATATACAGTAGAATTCTGCCCCAGAATTCTAAACTAGGATCATATAAGTACCAAACCAGTTAAATACTACTTTCCCAATAATAAATTCATATTACCTGGAACTATATAGCCATTCTCTCCTCTCCTCTCCTCCAATAAAATTAACGCTAGCCCTATTCACTGAGTTTTAGGGAAGAATGCAAAAAAAGGTGATTCCCTTCCCTTCTAGCTGTTTTTCTATTATTTTCTATTGTTTGAAGAGCTAAACTTCCCAGTATGAATAGTAAAAGCTTTAGACTCAATGTGGTTGTCTCTTGGTAATTGGCATTTTCTGTCATATGCTTGCTGGTATCAGTGCATAATCAAGCTTTATAAAATATGCCTTTGCTTCATTCTTCTTGTATGATTCAAGGACAAAATCACTTTTCTCTCTTTAGGAATCATCTACTGATCATATCTGCAATGCTCAGTCACTGTTTCTTTGTTTCTAACATGGGCAATTTTGTCTTCAGCAGACATACACAACTCTGTTATTTTGGTTATCATTTATTTATGACAGTTTTCCTAATGATAGTGTTTTCTTGATATAAAGAAGCTATAGCAGCCACAACTCTGATAATGACATAAGAAGGCTGTGAATAGAATAGCCCATGATTTTAAAATGTACCGTATATGTAAGACTTAACCTGTTCTTCTCATGTGACTTTCCCAAGTGAAACTGTTTTCATCCTTAAAGCACATACAAGAAACCCTGGTAAGGTTTAACAACTTTTTTAGGTCTTGGGTGCCATCATATCTTTCTTTTAATACTGTATTGCTAAATTTCATGAGATGTTGATAATCTTCCACTGAAGTCTTGTGTGAGAATGGAAAAATGTGAGCTGTCGAGTTTGTGAGATTCCTGCCTCCTCAATTTTTAATTAATTTGGAGAGTTTTTGAACATTGCTTGAGAGGACTAATGGATGCCTTGGCACTTGCAGGCATCATGTGTAGGCCCTTTAGGTAAAACATTGTACATTTCATTATTTGATAGTATAGGCCATTAAGACAGTGAATTTGTAATTAAGGAAATGATGCCGGAAGAAAGGATGACGCCTTTCCACCATCTTTTCAAAATTCTTTTCAACAGAGAGGACGAATTTACTCACAGAATGAGGAACTAGCAAGATGTTCCGCAGAATTGGTGCTCCCCGACAAAATCATATATCATGGAACATGGGAAAGGGATGACAGCTTCCCATCTGCCCCACCTACCAGTACTATAAGCAATAATAGCCATTTTGAATTGTTCTCAGAAGGAGCATGGCTTTCCTAGGGATGCTACTGCCAAACATCAATTTTCAATGACATATATATCCTGAATATAACACATGTAATCACACACTGTTTATATCAAGTGGTGATGACAGCTCAAAACTGTTAAGGGAATGAGTATTTTTTCCCATTTGTATATTAAGAGTAAGACATAATGTTCCATGAAGCTATGGCCAACAGATATGAGCATAACTTTGTTAGGTTAATTCTAAAAATAAAATACCTGGTTGATTTTCAGATTCTAATTTCCTGGAGTGCAATAAATTATTGCTAGAATGTTGGAGTGAAAGTAAAAATATATCAAATCCATACATATGTACACAGAAAATTAATCTTTTGAGCATATCTGAGCTCTGCCTTGGTATACCTAGGTGATATCTCTGGTTCATGAGCTGCACTAGTTGCCAGTTTGTTTCTGGGTGCAATTCAAAGTGCAGGTTATGACCTATAAAGACTTAAATGGTATAGGCCTGATTACTTGAGGGATTGCCGATCTCCAATGATGCCAGCCAAGTTCATTCATTCTGACAGAGTTGGTGCACTCCAAGCAAAGGAGTGTCGATAAAGCAATGCTTTTAATTGAGATCCCATAAATGTATCTTCTCTGTTGTGGCCTCTGCCCTCCAGAATGAGGTATTCATGGTATCTGGATGGCTGTCATCTGATGGCATTTTGTAGGGCCTTAAAGACTTGACCCTTCTCCCAGGTTTGGGTTTGGTGGTTGGAACCCCTTCTCAGGTGTATGATATGTTTTCTATGTTTTAATCTGGGTTGTAGATTGTTTTAATTTTATGCTGCGATACACTCAGAGTTAAATGGAGCTGGACAGCATCTAAGCTGAAATAAAGGGGAGGGAGGAAGAAAAAGAGTAATGCCTGCTTTGAATTCAAAGGGTAGAACAAACATAGTGTTTTGTTCACTGCACATTCACATACCTTGCAGGTTATTTAGAAATTAATCAGTTCAACTCATAAACATAACCAGTATCATTGGATCATAGAAATAAAGATATGCAGTAAAGTTATTTATAAAAAATAAAATAAAATAATTAGCTGCTAACATTTTGGTAAAATGTTAACAGTAGAAACTGGGATAGAATTGATTTCTTCCAACTAGAAAAAAGAAGAGAACAGCTTGTATGTATTAATGTATCACAATTTGTCCTGAATCAAATCAAATCAAATCAAATTTTATTTGATTAGCCGCAACCCTCTCCCGAAGGACTCGGGGCGGCGTACAATCACAAGGATAAAATACACATAGGACACACATACATACGAAAAAACAAGGACAATTACATTTGTGCATGGAGGAGAGTAGACCTGCAAGTGAAAGACAATAAACACAGCTAAAAACACAGTTAAAACACAGTTTAAAATCCCCTAAATAAAATTGCTGAATTAAAAACCCCTCAGGAGCGTAACGAAGTTATGGTTGGGCCAGGCCAGATATTTGAAAAACAATAAGTGTCCAAAAAAAGGGAGAGGACTTGCCTTTTTTCCAACAAATCCAATAGATTTGTTGAATCTGTGGAGAAGTTTCCACATGGATAGAAAGATGATTCTCTCTCCATCTTATGCTTAGCCTATATAAATGTGTCACCAAATGTTATTACCATGGAAGTAAATCTATTCATACGACTTTTTTCTATCAACACTGAACTTTAGGCTAGCACTGACACCTCTGAAACCTTAGGAAACATGCCTGCAAAAGTTGATGCATGAATGAACGAACTGTTCCAAAATATGGTTAAATTACCATTATATGAATTATTCATATACATTAGATATCTGTAACTGTTTAAATGAGTATATGAATCAGCTACATATCACATTCTTCTTCAACCTGTACAAACTTTCTCCACCAGTTAGACAGAAACAGAGAGAAAACTAATCCATCATTTTGTTGTTCTCCTAGCATCTGAAAAATTGGTTATAAAGCATTTCCTTATCACCTCCTAAATGTTTTCAGTCCATATCAATGAAACTAACATTACGTGAAGCAAGTAATAAGTAGTTCCAAGCATTTAATGGCCTTGGTATTTCAAAAATAAGCATTACCCAATTCCAATAATACTAATTATAAAAATAGCAAGTGAAACACATGAAGCTTTTGAAGTGACAGCTGCTGCAAGCTAGAAGATGTTCAAAATATGTAAGAAGAGTTATGCATATAGGCAGGTGAGCACTTCTCTGACAGCTTCCTGGTATATTTGTAGGATAATTTCTTCATTTTTTAGAACTATATAGAACATTTATATTCATATTATAAGTAACTAGAGCTAAATTATCCTCAAAAAGGAGGAGCAGCTAGGAGTTTTCCTGCTCGTGTATCTTGAATATATTTTGTGTTACTTTCAAGTTTACATTTGCTGGAGGCAAAATGAATTTACATCAGATGAGTAGAGTGACAACTTGCATTTTTTAAAAATAAAAAAGTTTGTCTCTGTTGTACTCATAAATTAGAGAACGTAAAGAAAGCTAAAGAAAGAATAGAGTAGATCCCTTGCTTGCATTTCTGTTCACAACCTAAATGAATGATACCTATATTCACAGCCCAATTTCATATATGTATATAAGTATGTTGTATTTGCTGAAACTCCTAGAATAGTAAGCAAAGAGATTCAATTGAATGAATCAACAATGGAAAAATGAAGTGAAACAAAACATAACAAACAAATGTGATGTTTTGGAGGGTGGATAGCACAGAAATATTATTTTCCTTTCCATCACATGAGATAATATTTAATAAATCCTTGATCATGAACCAAACAGATTTAGTTATATTTTATTTATTTATCTAATAGTCCAGATGATATTTCCACAATCTCCTATTCTGCTACAGCTATAGCTTTAAGTTGAAAAGTGTTTTTCAGTTGAAAATAGTTATGGTTTCAAAACAATATGAGTTTGGGGAGAATCCAAGAATTCATGTTGTAGAAAAAGGAAAAGAGCTTCCCATGCCGCTAAATAATACACATTACCTGCCAATCTGTGTATTGAGCACTCCCCCCCCCCATTCTGATTATCTGTTCTATTTTTTTCTTTTCATTTTTCCTCCAACAGGCAATATGAATGGATACTCCCCAAACATCTGCAAATATTTGGATCCTGAAAGTCTACCAGTGTTCCAGAATTAAGATCTTGCATGATTATTTGGTGTGGTTTTTAAATATCTCTGTTAATATCTCAACTGTGATTTCAACATTTATTTTGCACACTGCCTTGAGGTACCTATACCCCCACAAAATGGTTATAAAAATTATTTTAAAAATACATGTACCAAAAAGAAATCTTATCACTAATGCTCTTTAAAATTAGTGAGGAAAGGAAATAAGCGTTCTTAATAGTGCTACCTTTTAGAGTGCTACCTTTGGTTCAGCCCACATCAGAGGAATTAACTATTACCTAATGGTGCCCACCTATGTGCTGGATTATGGTTTGGGCTGTTACAGTAGAACCAGTGGGAGTCATTGTTCACCACATGTAAAGAAAGCATAGTTGAAATGGTTGCACTACGCTTATTCTGGTATTCCTTGGCATGTATTAGATGAATTTCCACAACCTGACATTGATATATGTTAAGACTATAATAAATCTCATCCTTAGAAAGCAAGGACATTGCTGGCTGGGCTTTATAGTCATTAGAGTCCATACAACTGGTAGACACTTGTTTAGGGAGAGTTGATATACATGTTATGTGACAAGATTCATATTTCTGAAGGACATCAGTACTCAGGAAAAGGAGGAAGAAAAAAATCTGTATAATCTAGAGTTCAAATGTGCAAACCCCTAACCTCTTGAAAGTGTTCAAAAAACAGACTAGAAGAGTGAGACTCACAGTTGTGCAACTATAGTATTGCTCAAGTGTTTGCTGAAATTACTATCAAGGAAGCAAGTTGGAATCATAGGCAAATTATGGCAAGCAACAAAAGTGTAAAGCTATTAAACCAAAGACAGTGATAGAATGATAAAGTGTAAGTTGTAAAGCAAGTAGTATTTGTTTTTCTGAAAGATGCAGGAAGGAAGGCTCTTGAGAGCCACTGTGTGTGTGTGTGTGTGTGTGTGTGTGTGTGTGTGTGTGTGTGATATATATGTAGCCCGAGGTTGCTGTATTGATGTTTTAAAATACCCTGTGCATAGTGCTCCCATTCTTTTATTCATGCATGGCCCCATTATTTTTAATGGTGATTTTGGTTTGAATCAAACATTTCTTTATTTTTCTAGTCTTAGAACAAATACAGCCTTTTAGCTATCCTGACCTTTTTTAAATTTTACAAAAGAAGAACCTCGGAGACTTCTTCTTTTGCCTCTCTGAATTGCCATTCTCAGTGAATGAGTGATTATTAAAAAGTTTAACTTCCATTAAATCCTTTTGAACTGATGTTGTTAGAAAGTCTTTTTTTATAGCATCAGTTAAAATCACATTTTCCCCTTTTCTATGTCTTGTGTATAAGAAATTGATACAATATCATAATAGCAGATGTACATTGCATTATGTATTTTTTTATTAATTGACAGGGACGTGCGGTCAGGGGAGGCAGGGGAGGCAGAGCCTCGCCGCTCTCATCATGGAAAAAAAAGGGGAAAAAGGAAAAGGGAAAAGGCACACGTGGTCCGATTCCCTGCCTTCCTGAGTCAACATGAAGGGGACCGCAGAGCGCGCTCTGCCGGCTCACGCTCCGCGGTCCCCTTCATCTTGACTCAGGAAGGCGGGGAATGGGACCACGTGTGCAGGAGGCTGAGGCAGCCTCAGCCTCCTGCACATGTGGTCCCATTCCCCGCCTTCCTGATGACGTCACCAGCCTCACCAGCCATAAACCTCACCGCACATCACTGTTAATTGATCACATATATGTGCCATATTTTCTGAAGATCTCCTTGTCATAGACCAACCCTTTGGCCTCTACAACACACTGGCTCAGTGCATTTTCCTCAAGCAAGAAACATGTTTCAGCAGTGATCTTCCTAAAATGTCTTATTTAGGACACTCTTATTGAGCGAGATAAATTCTTTGGAAATATATCAAATAGAATTAAATAACTCCTGAAATATATTGGAAGACACTTCTGTGTAGACGTGCATATGTTCAAAATAGAAAACAGGTATATTTTAAAGTGATAATTGAAAGATAAAAGTAGCCATGTTGGCAAGTGGGAGAGAAGAATCTAAAATGTATATTGAAGCAGTATCTTTATTTGTGCAATTCAGAAAAATCTCAGGCTTTCATGCATTCAAGACATCTCCACGTGACAAAATTATTTAGGGGTGGAAGATGACTTTGACCTTGCAGCCTTCATTTAATAAACCCTGAGTTGAAATCTTTTTCTTTTTCCAAACAGATGAAGTACTCTGTAGAACTTCTAATGATGAAATGCATAAGATATTCTTGTGAAAATTTTGAAAGGTGTAATAGTGATACAAAATATATATTTAAAATGTGTGTAAAAAATACTGATAGCGGTATGGGATCACTGTGATAACATGCACATTTGCAACATACCTAAAGTGCTTAGCTTAAATTTCTGTGCATAAACTTATAAATGCAGCCAGGGATTATGCCTGTGCATGTCATGCTCCTGAAGCACCTGAAAACAGCTGTAGATATAGTAACTGCTAAGATATGTTTAAAAAAACTATTATTTCCTCAACTAAATCAAATACAAGTAGAGACAGGTCTATGTATAAATATTTCTTGCTTTACAAGGACCCAGATAAGCTCACAGATGCTCCTAATTTCACATTTTTTCAGTGGGAGAGGAAGAAGCAGATAGGCAGAATAAAGCCCTCTATTTCGTAAAGCCAGGCAGTTGTAGTCTGCATTATTTAAAGAAGAAGGCTCAGCAGTCCAATGGAGTAATCCCGGATTAAAGTGAGATGTAACATGCAGCTGAACATTGACCATATATAATAGTTAAGAAGGTTTGAGAATTTAAGCTAGTTTTACTTCAAAGACCGGGGGCTAAAACATATGGAAAATGGTTACAGGAACTGGGCATGGCTAGTTTAGTGAAGAGAAGGACCAGGGGAGACATGATAGCAGTGTTCCAATATTTGAGGGGCTGCCACAGAGAGGAAGGGGTCAAGCTATTTGCCAAGGCACCTGAAGGCCAGATAAAAAATAATGGGTGGAAACTGATCAAGGAGAGATTCAACCTAGAAATAAGGATAAATTTTTTGACAGTGAGAACAATCAATGGGACAGCTTGCCTTCAGAAATTGTGGGAGCTTCATTACTGGCAGCTGGTGCAGGGGTCACCTGCTTGGGGGCAGAGATTGGACTAGATGACCTATAAGGTCCCTTCCAACTCCGTTAATCTGTTAAATCTGTTTTTCAGAGGCATCTGGAGGCAGCTTTATTGGATGTTCTGGTATGACACTTTTATTATTCAAATGAACTATTTTGATGCTTTTGGACTAGACCAACAAGACATTGATGCTATGCAGATAAACTGTTCTGGGAATACAGTTATATCAATATGAATTTACTAGTTGTTGTAAAATTTACCCACAGTTCAATGAAGTAGAAGGGCTGAAACAGGAACAAATCAACAGTTATGAAGGTATTTTTATCATTCTCAATAAGAAAGGATATCAACTCTTTAATTTTTCTTTTTTCCCCACAGTTGAAGAATCTCTCACTCACCAGATTTTGTTATTGTTCTATTGTCTTTCATGTACATTGGCCATTTGTCTGCTGAGAATTTTCTCTTTTGACTTAACATCCTGAAAAATAGTATGGCATTGAATTTATATGTGCTGAGATTGGAAGATGGATGGATAAAGCTGGTGACAAATTCATAAAACATCTTTAGTAGAATTTTGGTGGAGGCATACTATTGTATCATCTGAGCCACAGAGAATTCCTTCTGCTTTAACTTAATTTAATGATACGTTTGAATTCTGGAAGTGGCTACTGATGAGTGTCATGTAGGGAAATGTCAGAGAATACTGTGGGACCTACAAAATTCTTTTACAATATTTACTACAATAGTTATTTAAAACATTTCTTCATCAGTTTCATGTGGTATTCATTTTTCCCAACTTGATTCTTGGCTGTTTTTCTCCAACCCAACTTGCTGCAATACAAAGTATTTCTCCAAGGAATAACATTGTTTGTTTTCTTCAAGAAAACAAAAGGCCATGGAGATTCGAGCTAGATGTCCGGACGACACAACGTGCGGTCTCAATAGTCCGAGACCGCCATTGATTCTTTTACCAGCTGCATGGTCCATATGGACCTAAACCGTCCCGGAGAGATGACAGGGAGACAAATTCTTGCTGGTCTCAGGGACACCGCAAAGTCCCTGATCGACCCAAGGGAAGTTGTCCAAGCAGCGGTAAACAGACAGCCCCCAGGCTGACAAAGTCGGAGACGGCTCCGGAAAGAAGGCAGTGAAAGTGAGTCCAGCTGGTGAGATCTTTTTCTTTGAGAATGATTGCCCAAAGAATTTTTAAAAAAAGATAAATTAGTCCTTTAAGCAAAAGAATAAAGCAGCAAAATTTATCTTTATTGGACTGCCTTAGAAAGTTTTTTTTCTTTTTCTTTTCCTCTTCTATGTAACAGCATTTTGTGGATTGAAGTGATTGGAACGCTTCCCGTTTCTCCTCTTAAGTGAATGAATTGATTTTTTTCTCCTACTTCGTGCTACCTTTATTTTTTGGTTGATCTAAAACTTTTTTTTTACTTCCTCTTACTGTTTATTAAATTTTATTAAAGACACTTAGAGATTTTTGCTTTCCTTAAGTTTGATACGAATAAGAGAAAGTTGAATCTGCCATTCGGAAGCCAGAACTTGGTTTGTTTGTTTTTCTTGAAACAAAGTATCCTTTGTTTTATTTTCTCTAAGTCTGTTGACATTGTAACTAGAGGGTTTGCAGCTTGTCTGTAGAGACTGATAATGACTCAAGGACACGGACTGTTTTCTTGCAGGTGTCTTTGTGGAATATTTTGGACAAGGGAAGGGAAAGAAAAGAAAAGATAGAACCCTCACTTTTTTTGAAAAAATTAAAAGGATCTTATGTTTAAGCAAATTCAAAACAAAAATATTTTTATACATAAAAGAGACATTGAAGGCGAGAATGGCAGTGGACTTTAAACTTTTTCTTTTCTTTTCTTCTGGGAAATATGCATTTATATACAGATGAAGAAACCCAGGATTTTTTGGATGGAATTTTAAAGATATTGGAAGGATTTGAGAGGTTTGATAAGAAGTTGGATAGATTATTGTCTGGCTAAATAAAAAATGAAGGGACTGGAGCCTTAAAAATTAAAGAAGAGAGTGAAGTAATAGAAGATAAAGACAAGACAACAGATGAACCTAATAATGGAGCACCTATGAGTAAAAGTGGAAAGGAGGGAACATGGAAAAGTGAATCTGATTATTATTATATACTTGATGACCTGGAGCCCTACCCCTCTTGTCAAGATATGGATTTGATAATGGAATTAATAAGAGAAACAGCTTTAGAAAAACACCCGATAATCAAAGACATGTTAATTTTAATACCAGTTCAAGGGCAACAAGACTATATGAGAGATCTTTCAAGCAAAAAAGTGCGGAGAGAAGTTTTTAAAAACTTTATAAAGAAGTTTATAAGAGAATTGACGCAACAACTGGCTAAAGAGATAAGACTGTTTTGTTACTGGAAAGACACAGGTTGATGATGAAGGTTGATAACTCAAAACTTAGTTACCTTTGGTGATTAATAAGTAGGATTTCTTAGACACTTTTAGAATGTTTTCTTTAAATGTTTATTTGTTAATTAATAACTTATTATGATAATAATAATGAAATAATAATCTCAATTAGTAAAAATAATTTGGATATAAACTGTAAATTGGGACCTGGGGAAAAGATTTATCAATTTCACTAATATATTTTTGTTTAGATTTTATTATAAAGATGTAATTTCTCTTGGGCACTTATAAACTTTACTAACAAACTTTTGTTTAGATTTTATTATAAAGATGTAATTTTTCTTGGGTTGGAGGGGAGGAGATGTGATATAAATGACATTTTTTTTCTTTAGATAACTGTTGTGGCCCAGCAGGAGCCGTTAGAGTTGCCACCAGACTCAGACAGTGAGGGTCCCTATGAGTCGGCTCAGGAGGATGTGGAAGACCCTGGACAGGTTCCGACTCTGAGCAGGGCACAGAGAGGCTGGTTGGCCACCAGGAGGCACCTGAGGCATGGAGCAGTGGTGAAAGCCAAAGGAAGGGGGCTCCTGATGTCATGCCTTGGAGCAGTGGGGAGGAGTCATGGGACAGTGAGTCAGACATCAGCAGTGAGTTATTAGATGCTCGTTACCGGCGTGCTACCTGGCGTAAGGAGCAATTGAGCAGTTACAGGAGGTCATTGCTCTCAGCTGCTGATAATTAGACTCCTCTCCAGACTATAAAGGGGCTGCTTGTGGACACGCCCTTTGCAGGAATCAACTGATCATTAGAGTTGGAGACGCTCTCAGATCTGTGTCGTAGCTTGGCAGACTGGATTGCTGCCAAAGTGTTTACTTGGATTGCTGCCAATCTGTTCCTTGGACCTCGGCAGGCTGGAGTGCTGCCAAGGTGGTTATCTGGATCTTGATAGCTGGATTGCTGCCAAAGGGTTCGCTGTAGCTGGATTGCTGCCCAAAGTGCTATCTTGACCTTGGCAGGCTGGATTGCTGCCAAGGTTGAACCTGTATGTCAATAAAAATCTTGAAGAGACTTTGTGTCGGAGTGACTTGGTATACGAGAGGGGGGGGGTCAGAACAGATAACTATAATAACAATAAGGAAATGTTAATGGATAATGTTTAATGCTTTTTGTATGTCTTGGCATTGGTAAAAGCAATTAGATATAAGCCTTAAATAGTGAGTTGGGGGAAAAAAGAGAATATGCTATAAAAGGGTAATTATTGGAGGTTTATAGGAATAGCTAATGAATGCCAGTAGGTGGTTGTGTCTTTAAATACAAATGATTCTAGATAAAAGCATGTTTAAATAATTATAGCTAAATGGTACATTGATGGCAAAATACATAAAGATTTTTGATTTTAAAATGTAAATTAAAAATATGAAGGATGTATGGTAACGCACGAAATTTATTTGTAACCAATCGACATGCTTTCTACAAGATGTAATGAAGAATGTTTTTTGTGTGTTTTGGTTTAATTAAAACAATAAAAAAAATTCTAAAAAAAAAAGAAAACAAAAGGCCATGCTGTCCAAAGTCTGTATGTCTCATCTTGGCCAGCTGTGAAAACCATCTTCCATTTCCACTAAAATGGAAGATGGTTTTCACATATAACTGTGGTTGAGATTTAGTCTAAGTGAGAATGAAACATTGACTAGCTACAGCAGGAGATTGTGGATCTTCTGACCAGACCACAGCCACACCTCCTCCTTGCCTTCCAACCCAACCTGTTGCAATACAAAGTATTCCTGAAAACTGAGCTGTGAAAATTTACTTTTCTCTTCCTCTCTGAGCCAGGGCTCAGTAATACATTTTAGGACCACACTTTTATCAAAGATTGGTTTTTAAATAGCAATTGACTTAGCATTACAAAACAACACCTTTGAGACTGAAGATCCATTACTGCTCTCACCAACTGTTCCAATCAGAAAGGAAGTAAGACACCAGCCTATTGTTAATGCTCTATAATGACCAGGTTACAGTCTTCTACTGTATCTGACCTGTCACTTATATAGCATCTGATACAAACCACAATGATGAAAAGTAATGAAATGTGCAACATCACAACACAATACAGAGGGGTTTCACACTGCTATTTTAACATTGGACAATAGTTCACATTTTGCTGCAATGCACATTTATTTATTTGTTGTTCTTTACTCAATGTTCATTCTGTGGACACCTATGTAACTTCACTAAAGTTTTTCTCCAGGCCAGAATCTACTTACTGCTGTCCTTCCATCTTCCTAAAACTACCATAATGCTTAGATATAACAACAAACAGGGTGCCCATCCTAGGGGTGCACTTTAAAGTCATTCATTTGGCACAGCCAGGGCACTGTTTATTTTAAACTCAGGAGCAGCTGCTGCAACCTTTATAAGCAGTTAGGTTTCCTCTTAAGGAGATGAGTTAAGGAGATGCTGAATAATTAATCAATGCCCAATTATACATCTTGAGATTGGGCCAACCAAGGAATGCTATCTATCTCAATGTTGAGGGGCCATGTGAGCCTGGCTGGGCAGGTTCAATCCTGAGAAAACACTGTGGCTATAGATTTTTGAATCACCTGAGTCTGGGGATTTTTCATCTTTGTTCTTAGATGGGCGCACCCCATCTGTGGACTGTCTTGGACCCACAGTTTCTGCTCAAAAAGCAATGTGGCCAAGAGAGCTTTTTATAGCTTCATCTAGTGCACCAGTTTTGCTTTTCCTGGACCAGAAGGCCTATTAGAGGTGTCGCTCATGCCTTAGTCTCTTCACAAATGAATTATACATGCTCTACATGGTATTGCCCTTGACGGTTACTCAGAAACTACAACTGGTGCAGAATGCAATGATACAGGCAGTAATGATCATGCCTTATTATGTCCATCTGGATCCACTGCTCCATGAGCTGTACTTGCTACTGGTTGGTTTCTGAATGCCATTCAAGGTACTACTTATCACCTATAAAGTCTTGTGGGTTTTGTGTGTGTGTGTGTGTGTGTGTGTGTGTGTGTGTGCGTCTGTGTGTCTGTCTTCAGTTAATATTGACTCCTGTAGATAGGTCCCTGCAGTTTATTTGGCAAGATTTTAGAAGTGTCTTCTAAGATGTGTGTGTGTGTGTGTGTGTGTGTGTGTGTATAAATCAATGGCGGGTTCATGGACGCATGCAGCGCACATGCACGCAGCATGCACATGCATCTTAGTGCCTCTACAAGCCTTCACAATGCTTCAGCTGCTCAGTGGAGCATCGCACAGGCGTGTACGCGCCTTGCGCAGAAGCGAAAGCACCAAAGACTTAAAAGACCGATAAGGAGCTCGGGCGGGTGGGTGGGCCTCCGGACCACCGTACCGGAATGGTATCTGGTGCTCCGGACAGGCTCCAATATGCCCATACCGGGGCATACTGCCTGCAACCCACCACTGGTGTGTGTTTGTGTGTGTGTGTGTGTGTGTGTGTGTGTGTGTGTGTGTGAGCTTAAAATAAAAAATATATAGCCCCTTGATAAGATTGTTCATTCTGAAGTTGTATTCTATACCTACCCGGTGCTACAATAATGTGAAAAGCAAAAAAGAAAAATTGACCTAACCCAATCTGTTTTCCCAGATTTGATCACTAAAAGTTGCCCGATCCTTACCCAACATAACCCCACAGTCCTGGCATAGGTTGTACTCCAACACATCTGGTGCATACCATACTGAGGAAGTGTGTTGTGAAAAATATTAAGGCTTTTCTTAGCAATATACTTCCCTTTTCTATTGCCTGTTATTTTATTTTTTTACTCCAGCAGTCTTTCAAAGGAAGTCTGTTTCTAAGAAAAGAGGAGATATGCTGTTTTGCATACTCATTTCTTGGCATGATTCAAAAGAATCCAAAATAGACTCCCAGCATGGACCAAAACCTGTCTATCTTTGAAGAAACTCACTGATAGCAATGTTGTATTTCAGCCCAAGAAGGAAGCCAGGATTTGATCATTCTGTTCCAGGCCATTAGTTTGATGACAATTACTTGGTAGGAAGTTTATTAATGACTTAGAACATAAAATTAAGTAGTACCTGAGAAAAGGGTACTTTCAATGCAGATTTCACACATAGGTAAACCCTTGTAGCTTGCAATGCCCACTCATTAGCAAATACCTTTTCAATTTAAAACTGAGATAAGACAACATTTTATACTTTTTATGGAATTTATTTATTTATTATTTATTTATTAAATTTGTTAGCCGCTCCCTCTCCACAAAGGGACTCGGGGCGGCGTACAATAAATAAAAACACATATTATAAAATTACACATTGTACGCATTGTACGGGGGAGGTATAAAGCACAATACAATCATTATAATAACACAGAAATATTAAAATAAGTTAGAATTAAAACCCCAATGGAGATTACAAGTTTAAAAATTGCCAGGAGGAATAAAATGGAGCTATGGTTGAGCCAGGCCTGCTAGTTGAAAGAGGTGGGTCTTGAGTTTTGAACGGAAGGAGCGGAGGTCGGTGGTAATCCTAATATCCGGGGGGAGGTCATTCCAGAGGGCTGGGCCCATCACAGAGAAGGCCCTACTCCTGGGCGCCGCCCTTTGGCACTGCTTAGTGGACGGCACCCGGAGAAGTCCCTCTCTGTGAGAGCGAATTGGTCGTAGGGATGTATGGGGCAGGATGCGATCCCGCAGGTAGCTAGGAATGAAGCTTTCACATCCTCTGGTATAGGAAATATCAAGATTTCATCCTTAATATTAATTGAAAATAAGGTACTGGGAAGGATCAATCATTGCTCCCCAGGTCTTTATTCAAATAGGTCATGAAATGTGTAACTCATCAAGATTGAAGTGGGATATACAAGTATGATGACTTACGGTAGTTAGATCTATCGGGAGTGCTGAAAATGAGTGTTAGCAAACATCAGTTTAAACACATCATTCAGATGTTCTGGGTGCTTCATCACTGGAGGCTTTCAAGAAAAGAATAGAAAGCCTCTTGTCAGAAATGGTATAGGGTCTCCTGCTTCAGCAGGGGGGTTGGCCTAGATGATCTACAAGATCCCATCCAACTCTATTATTCTATTAGAACTTCTGTAAGACCATCATGACACCCAAGAACTAATTATCATGCTCAGGAAAAAGAACAGGGTTCAGGTTCCATAGACTGCAGAAATTTCATCTAGGAAATGTGTATCACCAACCTATTTTGATTGCATTACAGTACTGCTGGACTATTGACCTTTTAAAACAGATCAGTATTCTTCTTGTCCCAGGAGGACAGAAGCAAATAGAGAAGAATTTGCCAAAGGCTACTTGCTTCATGAATGAGGGAAGCTATCATTGCAAATAGATGAAACAAAATGTGCAATCCAGACAAGAATTTGATACCTTCAATGTTTATTCAATAATCCTTATTAGCCTCACATTCCTCATATATTTTCTTCTCTCTCTGACTCTTCTTTTGGGGAAAAACAGCTTAGTTTTCCATAGTGAGCTTTTCTTTTTCTATTTTTTGGTAAAAAGTGTTTTCTTTTTCCCTTTCTGATTCATTCTTAGATATACATTCTTATAATTGCTATTTAACATTTGTCTATTCATGGTCTCTATATTCATTTTTATACATACATACATACATACATACATACATACATACATACATACATACATACATACATACTAGTTTGGATCACTTTCTTGCCACCCCGTGTCTCCATCTTGTTTTGCAACACCTTTCTCCTTCCATCTTCTTAGTTTCCCTTCTCTACCTTCTTCCTTCCTCCTCTCCTTCCTTCTTTCCTCTTCCCCTCTCCTCTTCCCTTCTCCTCTTTCTTACCCTCTCTCCTACTCTTAATTCTCCACTTTACTTTCTCTGCTTTACCCTTTCTTCTTTTCCCTCCTCATCCCCTATCCTTTCCGTTGCTGCCCTTGCTTATTTACTTTCTCTGATGGGTTCTTGGGGTGGCGTTTCAGCGATTCCAACTTTATCTTTTCATACCAATAATTTTCTCTGTTTACGTTTTATTTCTAATATTAGTTCCACTTATATCATTTTTCCACTTGTATATTTACATTTTAATATTTTCTTATTTCCCCACCCCCTAATTTAATAATGTGTCATCTGAGATATTTATTTCATGTTTTGTTCCTTTTTCTTTCTATTTATACCTTTTTTTCAAGCCACTCATAAAATCGCCCCCATGTCCTATAGTACATTAATTCATTTGTCCTTTATTCTCAATGTCAACCTGTTCATTTCTGCACAGTCTAATGCTATTTTTATTTTGTAAGAAGGTTCTGATGTGCAATCAGTATTAGTCAGCCTTACCAGTCAATGGCTAATTATAAAAAGTTTTCATTAACAGATTGCTCAAACTTATATATAGTGTTTCTAAGCAGTGTATGTACAATAAAACAATTAAAACAATTCATAAAATATGAATAAGATCATGACAGAATGTGCCAAAATCTCATATAAAATGCAACCATCTCACGTACATCTACTGATATATATATTAATATTGAAAAATCACAGCCTTCTAATCATAGAGGTACATTATTTGGCTTCATATTTTATTTTAATAAAATGTAATCACTAAATTAAGACACCTCAAGAACCAATTCCTAGGGGTATTTTCCTGATCTAAATCTTTGGAGAGAATTAAGGAAATTGGACTTGCACAAGATGAAATAATGTTGAAGGATGCATAGCTCACAGATGTATACAGTATCTGTTGACATATTCTTCCTTTTGCCATGCTTCAGTTTATTTTATTTCATTTATTTTATTTGTTACTGTATTTTAAATGTATATTTATTTTTGGCATTTCTGCTGTGGCTTGTGGCCAGGATGAAAATAAAATTAGTCTTCCTCTGTGAATTTCGGCATACATCTCATTATTGACTCAAAAATATATACAAATTATAAAAATAAACTTTTGCGCTGTGTAGAAACAATTGTGTGAATATGCACACCAAGTAATTTGGATGCCATTAAAGCAAAAAAGCAGAAGAAAAGGAGCAAGTCAGAATTTGACATTGTGTTGGATTTAATTCACTTCCAAAAGAAAAACAGTGGAACAAATTTAACAGTTGTCTATGATCTGTTTCCTTTTTTGTTGTTTGGCCTTTGCATTGCATTTAACTTGGCATTAAAATTTTAGGATAGTGGAAGACTTTGGGAAAACAAACAGCTAACACCATCTGGACTGCGGAGAAGGTGTCTGTTAATAAAAGTATTAAGAAAATATTAAGAAATAAAAAATATTTCCATAATGAAGGGATAGAGCAATGGCAACTGAGATTGGGAACAGTGAGATGGTCTGTTGAACCCAAGCAATTCGCCCTTTTCGTTTGTGAAAACTTTCAGAAAAAGGAACCAGATGTAGTACCCACTGCCGGCAATCAGAAAAGAATTTGATATGAGGCCTAGGTTTCATGGGCAATGTTGCTTAACAGGTGCAGTTGTGCTACTGCAAATATGCTGGTACAGACATTCAGCAGGTTCTGACAGGTTCTGGAGAACCGGTAGCAGAAATTTTAAGTAGTTTGGAGAACCGGCAAATACCAGTTCTGGCTCGCCCCAGAGTGGGGTGGGAATGGAGATTTTGCAATATCCTTCCCCTGCCACGCCCACCAAGCCACGCCCACAGAACTGGTAGTAAAAAAAATTGAATTTCACCACTGTTACAGACGTGCTTCTAAGATTAAAGTAGTAAGCAGAATGAAGATGATTAATTTCCCAATCTGATCTTTGGTGCAGAATAATTTTCTACTAAGCCAGTCCCCTCTTTGCTTCCACATTTCTTTGTTTTAAATACATGCAGTCATCGTTGTCCTCTTCTTCCCATCACTGACACTTTCGATGGCGTAAGCATATTATGTATACTTTTGTTTATTATATAGCTTTTTCCTGACAGCTCTCCTTGAAATATTTGTCTCTATGGTTACATCCTCCCTAAACAGTTCTTCAGTGTTGTAGGTACAGTGTAGCCTCAAAGCTGCTGAACTCTAACTCCAGGGAACACTGTGATCCAGATTTTATGGTTTTAAGTATGTGCTTCTTAGAAAACATGTGTGTTGAAAGATCTTACATTTAGGTATTTATTTTGACTTATCTGTCACTGAATTGTGTTAGTAATGGTTACTTTGAGATCTGTCATGGAGGGGCCTGGGAAACGGAAATGTTCTGAGGTTTGTTTGCTTTTGTTTTGAATCCTTATGTCAATTTCTGTCCATTAGTTATTTTACACAAAGTTTGCCCCGTTTTTCCTATGTAGAATCCAAAGGGATATAAACTTTCTTCAGAGAATTTAGATTCCCTCTCTAATCATCTTCATTGCACTCTTTTGAATATCTTTAAATTGTTTGATTCTTAGAACAGCTAGCTGGAAAATTCTGGGAGTTGAAGTCCACAAGTCTTAAAGTTGCCAAGTTTGGGGACTCCTGCTTTAGAATGTGATGTCATATATAGTACTCAAGTTTGAATAAAATGAATCATGTTTCCCACAATTTGAAAAACTATATTTGT
The DNA here is from genome assembly GCF_964273705.1 of Natrix helvetica. Lineage (NCBI taxonomy): Eukaryota > Metazoa > Chordata > Lepidosauria > Squamata > Natricidae > Natrix > Natrix helvetica. Next base: position 46,076,824 of record NC_138549.1, on the reverse strand, counting down.
ACTGAAATTACATTTGTCTCTTTTGTAGCCATGAACACATTTATGTTCATATTGAACTTATATTCTAAAACTGTTTCCCCAAATACAATGGGCATTATAAATACTTTATTTTTCTTTCCTTAGTGAGTAACTTTGCATTTGTCTCCTAAATTGCATTCTTTCATAATTATTTTGTTACTTTTGATTTTTATCAACCATCTAGATTAATATACAGTATTCTAACACATGGGTTCTCCACCTATGGACCAAGACATCACATGGACATTTTTGAAGGATTTAGAGGGATTTCCCACACAAGCAAGAGTATTAACTTACACAAAGTTCTATTTCTGTGGAAGTGCTTTAATAAAGAACAAATATTGATCCAAAATAAACACAGAACAAGAAATGAGAGCATCTGTCTCAAAAATCTGCCTGGCCCATTTATAGTTTTATTCTACCTCCTGGCAGATATTTTAATTGGGTATTTTTAGGGTATTTAAATATTGCTTTTAATTACTTTACTTTAGATATGTACAGTTTTCTTATTGCCTCCTCTTTGTGTTTGTATTTTCTATTTATTGATGTGTTTTTATTTGACTGTACACCGCCCCGAGTCCCTTTGGGGAGAGGGGGCGGTATAAAAATCTAAATAAAAGTAAAAGTAAAGTAAAAATAAAATCAAGAATTTTGCCAAAGTAAGTAAAGTCATGTTTCCCATTTAAAAAGTACAGTTTTAAGTTTGATACTTTTATTGTTTATAAAATTCTTATTCTATTAAGCTGGTGGATTCTATAATTATTTTGTTTAATATACAGATTAAAATATAATTAATAAAAGTAATTAGTATACTTATTTCTTGTCTAATTAGCTCCAAAGAGATTATTAATTTTATTCCTTGTGGACAAGAAATAAGAAAGCATCATACAAATTCATTTTTCATTTTAGGGGATCACAATGCTGTAAAAATTTAAAAACCTTGTTCTAAAACTATGCATTAGGTTTCCTATTCATTTTGTATCATCTTCAAATTTGATAAATATTTCTTCCATTTTCCCACTCAGATAATTAATAAAAATGTAGAGGAGCATAAACTGAACATTGAACACACTATTCAACCCTTGTCTCCATTTTGATGAAGATTCTTAAGGTCTTTTTAAGCCTCCGTTTTGAGACAATTACAGTATCTATCTCTGTCTTTCCTCTTGACAATTGTCTACCTTTTATTTCTGTTTCAGAACTATTGTCCATTCATTGAAGTGGAATGGAAATATGCCTTCCTTGACAAATTTGCTCTCTGCCTCTCAGTATCTGCTCTCTGAAATATCTCAAATATTTCAGTTTGTGTCATGACAGGGCTGGCATTTGTTCCAGCATTGATAAACTGAATTATATTTCTGTAGCATTTTATTCTTGTAGTTTTCTGGTTCCTGTAAAATAATGTACTTCTATCTGGCACATTTTGGCATACAGGTAGTCTTTAACCTACAACCACAATTGACCCCAAAATTTCTAAATGTTAAGTGAGACATTTGTTAAGTAAGTTTTGCCCCATTTTAAGTTGCTTAAGTTGTTCAGTGAATCCCTGAAGTAGATAAGTAGTAATCCAACTGTTAAGTGAATCTGGTTTCCCCATTGACTTTGCTTGTGAGAAGGTCGCAAAAGGGGATCACTTGACCTTAGGAAACAGCAATGGTCATAAATATGAACTACTTGCTCAGCACCTGAATTTTGATGACATGAACATGGGGATGCTGCAGCAGTTGTAAGTGTGAAAAATGGTCATAAGACACTTTTTTCAGTGTTGTTGTAACTTTGAACAGTCAGTAAATGAACTGTTGTAAGTAGAGGACTACCTGTACTTTGAATCTGGAAGAAAAATGTCCTCTAAGAAATCAATTCAATGTAGCCAATGCTATAACATTGGTAATTTGACTGTATTTGCATTGGTAGCTGTACATAGGCATTTTTGGCTCCTAATGCAATTATAAAAGACATATTTTCTTATGATTCTTGTAAATTAGCCATATGCATTGACAGGTGGGAGTGAACAAAAGATTAAATATGTGTGGTGCAAACATGCAGTGTAAACATGTAAATTAAATATTTGTGTCCAACCCCGGGATGCAAGTAGAAAAAGCTAGAATGATGATGCATTTTCTCATTTTTTCATCACCAACAGTCATATTGTTATTCCCAATATATAGAAAGAAGAATGGGTGAAGAGACAAAAATGGCATAAACACTTTGGATCATTTTTGAGAATCATCAGACTGCTAGATTCGTTGCAAAGTGCAAAATTGTACCAAGATATTAATAGAGCAGATGTGGGGGACAGGATGAATAAATCAGCTCTCTGATGAATATTATGGGAACTACATCACATGTAGAATCCAATTCCACATCCATATTAGGTTCATATAGAGATCCCCACTGCTTCCAATATTTGTAAAATATGCAGTTTTCATAAAACTCTTGAGTCTGCATGGATGAGTATTTATGTATATTCATTCTCTCTCTCTCTCTCCCTCTCCCTCCCCCCCCTCTCTCTCCCCTCTCTGTCTCTGTCTCTCTGTCTCCCCTCTCTCTGTCTCTCTCTCCCCCTCTCTCTGTCTCTGTCTCTCTCTCCCCTCTCTCTGTCTCTCTCTCCCCCTCTCTCTGTCTCTGTCTCTCTCTCCCCTCTCTCTGTCTCTCTCTCCCCCTCTCTCTGTCTCTGTCTCTCTGTCTCTATCTCTGTCTCTCTCTCCCCCCTCTCTCTGTCTCTCTGTCTTTCTCTCCCCCCTCTCTCCCCCCTTTCTCCCCCCTCTGTCTCTCTCTGTCTCTCTGTCTCTCTCCCCCCTCTCTGTCTCTCTCTCTCCCCTCTCTTCTCTCCCTCTCCCCTCTCTCTGTCTCTCTGTCTCTCTGTCTCTCTGTCTCTCCTCTCTCTGTCTCTCCCCCTCTCTCCCCTCTCTCTCCCTCTCTATCTCTCTGTCTCTCTCTCTCCCCCTCTCTCTCTGCCTCTCTCTCCCCCCTTTCTCTCTCTCTCCCCCCTTTCTCTCTCTCTCCCCCCTCTCTGTCTCTCTCTCTGTGTCTGTCTCTGTGTCTCTCTCTGTCTCTCTCCTCCCTCTCTCTGTCTCTCTCTCCCCTCTCTCTCTCTCTCTCTCTCTCCCCTCTCTCTCCCCTCTCTCTGTCTCTCCCCCTCTCCCCCCTCTCTCTATCTCTCTCTCCCCCCCTGTCTCTCTCTCTGTGTCTGTCTCTGTGTCTCTCTCTGTCTCTCTCTCCCCCCCCTCTCTCTGTCTCTCTCTCTCCCCCTCTCTCTGTCTGCCCCTCTCTCCCCCTTTCTCTCTCTCTCTCCCTCTCTCTGTCTCTCTCTGTGTGTCTGTCTCTGTGTCTCTCTCTGTTTCTCTCTCCCCCCTCTCTCTGTCTCTCTCTCCCCCCTCTCTCCCTGTCTCTCCCCCTCTCTCTCTGTCTCTCTCTCCCCCCCTCTCTCTGTCTCTCCCCCCTCTCTCTGTCTCTCTCTCTCTCCTCTCTATGTCTCTCTCATTATAGTGCATATACTTTGTCAACACCAAAGCCTTTAAAACCTAATTTATATATTTGACAAATTGTTTATAGGAGGAGAGGCTGATGAACCTTCAGGCACAGAGATATCTGCTGTAAAATATAATAAACCAATCAAGGCAGCTAAATTTCACTCATTTAAAAAAAAAGTTAATGCTTTTAGAATGTATGGTTGGGACTTAGATAACAAATGCTCTAACTATAAGTGGTCTTCACTAATGACCACTTAATCTTCTGATGCTGCTGAATGAGTGGCACTTTTGACAGTCACAGTGTCCGGCAGCTGTATGATTGCCATTGCAACCTTCTTTGCTGACTTCCTACAAGCAAAGTCAATGAGAAAGACAGTAGGAGGTTGCAAATGGTGACCCTATGACATCCTTGCTTAATGACCCACAGTGAGTTGCTTAACTAAAGCAACTGGTAGTGCCAGATTTTCCATCGCTAATCAGAGCAGTTATGTGATGTCGCACTTTAGGACCTGTTGCTCAGCAATGGAAATTTCAGTCCCAATTAACATCATTAAGTGAGGACTACATGTGTACAAATTCAGATCATAATTGTTGACTATTTGATATATAACATTTATATCAATGTGCAGATTTTGAACTTCTACAGCCTACTTCATTGTTATTTATATCATAAAAGGAACCTAAATAGAAAACATCTTTTTTTTTTAGAAAATAGGATGCATGTATTGCAAAAATTGATTAGTACTACAAACAGAGAAAATGCATTGACCAGGGAAAACTGGCTATTAAGAAAATGAAGAACTGAGAAACTCAAAATGTAAGCTAGCAAGTGAATGAAAAACTGACTTGTGTGGATCAGTGATTAAAACTTCATATTTTTCTTTGTATATTTTTTCCTGTTCCTAAAACTACATTTGACAATAATGGGAAGGTAAATATAAAATTCAGACTGCAAAATATACGTGGTTAGTTTCTTTCTACCTATAACAAAATCAACAACACTATGAGACAAAACTTTTTGTAAAGGATCTAAATATTGTATGTAATTTTATTATGATACCAGATTTGTAGAATGAAGCAAATACTTGAAGGGGTTTTCCTTAGAAGTTTTTTTAAAATTCTGATTGACTAAAACTGCAATAAAGTGATGAATACTATAATGTTCTAACATTCCTTACAGATTTTTTTAAAAAAAATTTAGGGCACTTAGATTTATTGTATGTTACAGAAGCTTGGTTTCTCTGTACCTTCGTAAAAGAGAGGCCCTGAATCATTTTTGTGATGGCCTCATATGAGCACTGTAGAAAATATGAACAATCTGGCTGGTGATTCAACTAATCATACCTGCGCTTTCTCTTATTATGGAAACAAACAAACAGAGGTGTGGGCATACTGATTCTCTTTAATTTTCTAAGTATAATCCATATATTTGACATCAGTAATTGTTGGTTGACATAACTGACTGTAAATCTCTAGCATTCAGCTTGTCTCTCAAAATAACATTCTGTAAATAATAATTTGAAGAATACAATATTGTTGACAGCTCAAGAACAAAAGGACACAATTGAAACCTCTTGGTAACTTTAATAATACTTAAAGATTGGAGCTTGTCTATAATCCCTATTCATATTTTTTAAATTCAATCCTGTCACCAAGATTCATTCATTCATTCATTTAATTCACTAAAGTTTCTATACTACTAAATTCCCATTAGTACTAAGCAGCTTATAGAATGCTAGCATTTAAGATTTAAAATATCCAACACATACAAAATTGCTCACAAATTTCCCTGGAGTTGCAACCACAGTATGACAAATCTTGTTTTGAGACCATCAGAGACATCACCAATACTGACCAAGTTCCTGGCTAGTACACCAGTCCTTGATTTTCGATCATAATTGAACCTGGAATTACAGTCATAGGTTATGATACTTGTTAAATGGGTCATCACATGACCATACCCGATTGTACAATCTTTTTTGGGATGGTCAGTAAGTGAACACTATAGTCATTAAATAAATACCACACTCATTAACTGAATGTAATGGTTGTTAAACAAATCCATTATACCCAAAGGGATTTTTTTGCAGGAAACCAGCAGTAAATGCTGGAAACTGGCAAAAAAACAACAACAACCACTGCAAATCACTGTCATGTGATCCTGATACTCTGCAAATTTCCATAAATGTGAGCCAGTTGTCAAGCCCCAAAATGTGATCATGTGACTGCAGGGGGGGTTGTGTGCAGCCACCAGAATTTTTAAATCAGATCATAAATACCTTTGGGGAGGGGTTCATCATATTCAAACAGTTGCTAAGAATACTCCAAGACCATGATTTCATTATATGATTCTCAATCCTTCTCTTGAAAGCATTTTACAACACATTTTACTAATTTACTCTCACGATAATAGCATGTTTTTTTAGAAAGAATTAGAAAATGTTATCATTAAGTGGCATCTCTAACCAACAGAATGATCTGTTCCAAAGTATTTCTACTGTACTTTATTGTTGAATATTCTGAATAATGAACAACTCTCTCAACATTATGTAATTGTCAAAATAAAAGACAAATGACTCAAGAATATTGGAATTGCCAGGAATTTAACTTAAATCTACTATTCTACTCTTTGACTTGGACACAAACCCAGAAGTTGATCTGGATTAACAGTCTACTGAAACCAAAACCTAGGGAGATTAAGATTAGCAATTAAAGTGAAAACAATATGATAACAAAATATTTCCATGTTCACAGGAACATAGTTATTCATCCAAGATAGGAGGGATGAAATTAAAGATAACTTCAAGTTACTGAAAAATATGAGGGGACAAAATGTTAAAGCTTCATCAGCCTTTGAAGGAAAGCCAGGTTCATAAAACAGAGTCTTCAAAAATGACTGGAACTTTATTATGATAGTCTTTGTAACAGAATCTTGAAAGACTGACCATGTTTTCCCTTCTCTTATTCCCCAGAGAGCCATGGTGGAGAGAGTTGGACTGTTTTTCTAAAGTTTTCTATTTCTAATGTTTTCTTCTTTTCTGAGGTCTAAAATATTTTTTATAGTTTTCCCCACATATTTTCTCTAAGATTGTCTCAATCCAATGAGTTCCACATAGGCTAGACTTTAATGTCCACCATTCCATGATAGAATAGCCACATTGCCATATTGATCAGAAGTATTAAAGTTACAGTCTTTTGAAGAATGCCAGTTTGAATAACTCTGTAAGCAAATATACATTTCCTCCATAACAGATTTTAAAATGGACTTAATTTGAACTGTATATAGTACGCATCTTATTGTATGGAAAGAATAAAGAAAATATATTCTTATCATTATCAAATTAAGGAATATAATGTATACACCTTATACTACAGAAAACAGCATAACGATTTAATAGCAAAGTACTTGACAAATCTATTGTTGCTGCACACAACTGTCCTCAAGCATGAACAATACAAACCCGCCTTCAGACACTGTTGTCTGACTGCCACCCCAGGTGGAATGGCCCAGTGTCCATCTGTGGCCATATCCTCTTGGGCCTAGCCGGCTTCCGGAACACTGGGGGGCTCCAGCTCCACCTGTGGGCCCTCTTCTGAAAAAGGCTACATTCGATGGGAGCCCAGAGGAACTGTCGTTTTTTCTGAATCAGGTGTGGGCCCACCTGGGCTGGTACTCCTCAACCTGCCGATGAAGTGGCAGTGGTGAACACCATGACTGCTAACTTCAAAGGGAAATGGCAGTGTGGGTGATGGGCCTCTACAATGAAGAGGCACCAGAGCTGGGGAACATCAATGACTTCCTAGTGGAGTTTAGAACCAAATTTGCAGATGAGACCCAAATCCAGCTGAGTCAGAGATGTGGGCTCTTAGACAAGGGAACTGACTGGTGGTGGAATACATCCAGGTGTTCTAGAGAGTTGCAGGCAAATTAAGGCACTGGCCAGAACAGCTGCTGGGCTACCACTTCAGAGATGGCTTGAATTGAGAGCTATTCCACACTTGGGCAGACCTCCTGCTGTTTTCTGAAGTTGCATACAATAATGCAGTACATAGCAGCATGGGGCTCACCCTGTTCAAAGTGGTCACAGGGGTGGAGTTTGTCCCCATGCTAGAATACTCACAGGAACTCCCTTCCTCAGTGAGCTTAACTGAGTGGATTGGTTCTCTGCAAAATGCATAAGGGAATGTAAAACAAGCACTAACTAAGGCAACAGAGACACAGAAGGTTCAGGCAGATTCACCGATTGGCGTCACAGCAGGACAAATATGGGATAGTGGTGCTCCAGGGAGCACCGCATAGCACTGCAAAACCTGTCCAATACCTGCTTGCCAGGAGACTCTATGGGGTCAAAGCCACCCTAGAGGGGTGATGAAGAAAGGAGGGATGCTTTGTAGATTGTGAGGAAACAGCAATTTCCTCGCTTGATCCAAAGAAATCCTCTTGATTGGTAGCAAAGACAATGAGCATTTTTGCAAAACTAAAGCTGTGACAACTGGGACAAGTAGATTATGAGCTGGAGCAGTTTGTGGAAAGAGGATTAAAACTGGGTGAGACGACTTTCAACTCCTCTACTAGATATCTAAACCCAAACAAAAGATATATTTTAAAAAAAAAGACTCTCCAAAATGCTAAGAAAGTGGTGAATAAGCACATGGAGAAAAATTATAGACCCTAAAGTGAAACAAACTTTTAATGGAAGACTATGTAGCTTTAAAATATAGAAAACCCAGATTGGTGTAGTAGTGTGAAAAGTGACTTAATTTGTGGATAACACCATTTGATTATTGAAAGAGATCGTATAAAGAAAAAAAGAATATTTTTTCCTTGATTTTTTTAAACAGTCAGCTGTTCTATCTTTGCTTTGTTTAATGCTAGAACTATCTACTGGTAAAAAAAGATATTATACTAATACACTGTGGGAAACAACCTTGGCAAGTGAAGATTAATTGATTAATTGATAACACAAGAAAAATAAAGAGGAGAACAAAGAAAATAGGGAAAGGTGAACAACACCTGGAAGACCTTTCTGGTTTTTGGGTGGCTTGGGAGTATTGAATGAGCCTTTTGAAGATTTTAAAGGCAAGGTGGATTACAATTAACAAGAAACATCCTTGAAATTGAACATTTGATTCTGTAGATTAAAGACATTTGGGGACATTTGCTGCGCCAATCTAGATTATTAAGACTATTTGATAGAACGCTCTACAAGGCAAAAAGGAAAAGAGAGAAGAAAAATTAAACAAGACTTTAAAATTTGGAAAATTTAGAAGGTGCAAATTGGAAAATTTTAAGGACTATAAATTTAGGGGATTTTGAGGAACAGTTCCGGGACAGTGTAAATTGTATTAATATTGGCGTTTTTATCTTTTGGGGCAATTGGGATATTGGAATCTTGGTAGAACATTGAGTAACTATTATCCCATTAAATTATTACAAAATGTTTCAACAGGGGAAACAAATATAGTTTATAAAAAATATTATTGATGTTTCAATGCATTCAGGAAGATATGACAAGGAATCATAGGGAGATGATGGAATTGATGCAGGATACAGATGTGAGACTAGAAAACCCCCAGCAAATAATAATAAAAGAGGAACAAAAAATTCAGAAAATAGAGAAGAAACCAGAAGGAGCTGAAGAAAGAATAGAGGTGATAAATCCAAAAATGATACAAGCGGATAAAGATATGGAAGAGATAGTAATACTTTTTAAAATGGAAAAGACAAATTGTCCTCTAAGAGTCCAAAACATAGAAGAGAACAAAGAGAAAGTTCTCTTTAAAATGATGAAAGAACTACAGATGGGTACTCTAGAGATCCAACAGCAAGAGACAGGTGTTGTAGCAGATGAAATACTTAGATTAAATAAATGTGATGTAAGGAGCTACAAGATCCCAAGGGAGAAGCATAAAAGATTTACCAAAAAGTCAGTAAGTGTTGAAATTCTTAAAAAAGGCAAGTGATCTCTAGATATAGGATACTTCTTAATAGGTTGGCTATCTTATTAAGAGGTAGAAAAAAGAGGTAGAAAGTAGAAACTGGGAAAATATTATTAGGTATACTGATATATAATAAAATACGTTATAATTACCATGTATACACAAGTGCTAGAAGTTGAGAGATTATGATTATGTATATCTATATAGTATTAGTAGTAGTAGTGCTGTGTTTAAAATATATTGACCCAGACAATACACTGTTCACCAAGCATGTATTGATGTTAAAGAAAAAAACTATAAATAAAAATATGTATGTATGTATGTATTGTTTGTTTGTATGTATGTATGTATGTATGTATGTATGTATGTATGTATGTATGTATGTATAAGAAGGTTCAGGCAGATAAAAGGCAAGCACCCCAGAAACCATTCCACATAGGGGGGAAAGTGTACTTGTCCACAAAATATCTGGAGTTAAAGTTATCCTGCCAAAAGCTGGGTCCAAAATATGTAGGGCCTTTTCCCATAGTGAAAAATCATACCCAGTTACTGTAGAGTTAAAACTATCTTGTCTACTGGGAAAAGTGCATCCGGTCTTCCACTGCAGTCTACATAAGCCAGTGGCGGGGTCAGAGCTAAGGCAAGTAGCAAGGAGAGCTCCAAGTCCAATCCTAGTAGAGGAGGTGGAACACTACGAGGTTAAAAGGATCCTGGATTCTAGACTGTACAAGGGCAGACTCTAATACTTAATCCAATGGAAAGGATACCCAGTATCAGATGGGTAAAAGGCAGATAGATTAATAAGGAAGTTTCTTGAAAAATACCCCCAGAAAGTCCTTCCCTAAGGACTTAAGGAACCCCTGAACTCTATTAATGTGTGTGTGCTTAATGTTTTCCAGGTGCTTCTCACTTTCTGGGGGGGGGGGTCTGACTGTCAACTTCGAAATAGACCCATGCTGCCGCAGCCATCTTTTCATTTTTCAGTATGCCACATGGAATGGGGGGGAGAGGGGGAGGAAGAGGTTTGGAATGTCAGGCCAGACAATAACAACTCATCATCCCTTGGGAACCAAGGTCATCTCAACAGGTGCTGGCCAGAGATTTAAAGGAGTTACCCAGGAAACACCAGAACACCTAAATGGACAATGTGACAAGAATGGAGGGGGAATGTCTATTCTTTAATTATATGAAAACCGTGGGGAAAAGAGTTGGTTTTGCTTTCATGTGTGTCAAAATGATGTACCCAATAAAACAATTCTTAAAGAGATCTGATCATCTCAGAGGTTGATCGTCTCAGGGTTGGTTGGGTTTGTCAGTCGGAACCTTGACGCGTAAAGCTATAGATACATGAAGATTAAAGAACGGAAAGCTCATAAGTATCCTCTATAAAATGCTCTGTTAGTTATGAGTGGGTTCCTCTTTCTTTTCAAGCGTACATCCAAATAATTTAGATCAGATAGTGTTTCTTCTACCATGACCAGAAGCTTGAAAATTATCTTGTGACAAATTGTGTCATGCATCCTTGCCTTGTGAAGTGCTCCTCATATTTTCAACTCATCGATCAGCCAAGATCTATGAATACTATTTTTTTTACTTTCAATTTGCTTTCCTTTCCTTAGTTTAGTAATTATGAAGCAATCATACTTCAAAAACATTTAATTTCCATTAAAACAAAGATGGAAATGTGACTTTAACTTCTCTTCTAGAAGAATATACAATTAAGCACAAATATCTGAATAATAAAGCCCTTTAATAAGAACAGAGAGTTAAATCTATTTCTCTCAAGTCTTAATAAATTATGTTTGTGGAAATCTTTCATTTCTCCTTATCTTCCAAAGCTTCTCTCAGGACTAGTTTGTCATGCTAAGAAAAACAGATAGCCATTTTGTAATAAGTTAATAGGTAAAGGTAAAGGCTCCCCTCGCACATATGTGCTAGCTAGTCATTCCCAACTTTAGGGGGCGGTGCTCACCTCTGTTTCAAAGCTGAAGAGCCAGCACTGTCCAAAGACATCTCCATGGTCATGACACCCTATACCCATGATGGTGAACCTATGGCACACGTGCCAGAGGTGGCCCCCAGAGCCCTCTCTGTGGGCACGTGCACCATTGCAAGCTGTTCTTCTGGTTTCTGGCACGCCAGCTGGTCTTCGCACAAAGCAGAGTACTGGAAACCTGAACACCAGGTGGCTGGCATGTGCATGCGCACTGACCAGCTGGTGTTCGAGTTTCCAGTGCTTCAGCACGTGTGCGTGCATTCTGGTTTGGGCACTCAGTGTTGAAAAGGTTTTTCATCACTTCCCTATAACCTATACCATTTCAGACAAGTGACTGTTCAGTCTCTTTTTAAAATCTCCACTAATGAAGCATCTACAACTTCTGACAACAAGCTGTTTCACTAGTTAATTGTCCTCACAAAATAAATTGACCTCCTCCTCTTTGTGGTAGCCCCTCAAATACTAGAATACTGCTATCATAACCCCCTAGTCCTTATTTTCTGTAAACTAGCCAAACCCAAATCCTGCAACCCTTCTTCCAGTGGTGGGATACGACCGGTATATCCCGGTACGGGTGTACTGGTACCTGCTGGGAGCACCAGGTACCATTCCCGTATAGTGCTCCAGAGGGCCCATCCGTCCTCCTTATTGGTATTTCATCCGATCGGGGCTTCCGTGTACGCGTACGGAGCATACGGCGCCTGCACGATGCTCTGCCGAGCAGCTGGAGATTCGCGGAGCGATGTGGGTGGCAAGTACACATGTGCATGCTGTGGTGAATGCCCGGCCTTGTTGCACCGTACCGGTTGCAATGGGATCCGGAACCCACCACTGCCTTCATATGTTTTAGTTCCAAGCTTTTAATCACCTTAGTTGCTTTTTGCAGTTTTTCCAAAGTCTCAATATCTTTTTTGTAATGTGGTGACCAAAACTGGATGCAGTATTCCAGGTGTGGCTTTACTAAGGATTTATAAAGTGGTATAATACTTCGTGTGATTCTGATTCTATGTCTTTGTTTATACAACCAAGGATTGTATTAGCATTTTTGGCTGCTTCTGCACACTGCTGACTCATGCTTACCATTTTTTGCTTATTTTAATTTTTATTTCTAGTCTATCATTTACATTTATATTTTTGATTGGTTGGGCTATAGCTTCTTTTTGAGTGAAGACTGATGCAAAAAATGACTTAAGCAGCTCTGCTTTCTCTCTACTGCCTGTTACTTCCTTGCCATCTTCTCTCTTCAGTGCACTGACTGTTTCCTTAGTTTTTCTTGTTGTTTATATGTTGAAAGAAGATTATTATTATGTGATTAATCTTTGGTGAGATTCACAGCCTTTGAGGCTGGTTGGTAGCCTAACAGCTCGAGTCCTAACTAAGGACCTAGGAACTGTTAAGGTAACGTTGGAGGATACAAGTTGTTCCAAGTAGGGTGGTTTTTTGTAGAGTCAGAATGTTCAAGTCAGGTAAATTTAGAATTTTCAAATAGCGAGGTAGCCCTTTAGGTATTGCTCCAAGGGCTCCAATTACAATTGGGACAACACATTATTTCTTTTTCCACAGTCGTTCAACCTCAATTTGCAAGTCCCTGTATTTTGTGATTTTTTTCTTGCTCTTTATCTTCAATTCGTGCATCACCAGGTATTGCAATGTCAATGAACCATACTTTTTTCTTTTCAATTATTGTTATGTCAGGTGTGTTGTAGGCCAAGTGCCTGTCAGTCTGGATTCTGAAGTCCCACAAGATCTTGCCTTTTTCATTCTCTAAAACCCTCTCAACCTGATGGTCCCAGTGGTTTTTGCTGTACTCAAATCCAAACTTTTGTCACAATATCCAGTGAATAATCTTAGAAATGCGGTCATGGCGTTGTAGGTAGTCAGTTTGTGAAATTTTGCTGCACCCGCTGATCAAGTGGTCAACTGTCTCATATTTCTCATTACAGAGGTGACATTTGCTGTTGGTGATAACATGTTGAATTTTTGCCTTCATGCAGTTTGTGGCTAAGGCTTGTTCTTGAGCTGCCAAAATAAGGCCTTCTGTTTCTTTTTTCAGTACTCCTGATCTTAACCAGTTCCAAGTTAGTTTTTGGTCAGCTTTGCCCTCAATACTTTTCAAGTATTGGCCATGCATAGCTTTGCTTTTCCAATTTTCAGCTCACTTCTCAATTATTTCTTTCTTATATTCAGCTTTTAACTTAGTTGTCTTCAAAAGGCCTCCTTTATTTACTTCCTTAATCATTGGTTCTTCACTTTTCTGGATGTAATCATTCAAGCTGTGTCTTTCTTCTTCCACAGTCTGCTTTACTTGTAGGAGTCCTCGACCACCTTCTGCTCTTGGTAGATACAATCGGTCAAAATCACTTTTAGGGTGCAAAGCATGATTCATTGTCATAAGCTTCCTTGTTTTTCTGTCCAAATTGTCCAACTCCATCTGGGTCCAGTCAATTATTCCTGCAGAGTATCGAATTACAGGTATAGCCCAAGTATTTATGGCTTTTATGATGTTTCCTCCACTCAGTTTGGACTTTAATATCTTGAGAATTCGTCGAATGTACTTGGCTGAGGTTAATTCCTTGACTTTATTATGCACTAAGTCAGAGGCCTCTAAAATCCCCAAGTACTTGTAGCCTTCTTCTGGTTTTACTGCCTTTATCATTTCTTCATTCTCAAGTTGTATTCCATCATCTTCTAGGACCTTGCCTGCTTTGGTTGCTATTGTTGCACGTTTGTCAATTCCAAACTGCATACCAATGTCTTGGTTAAATTCTTTCGTGCTTTCAATTAATAAATTCAGTTCAGCTTTTGTTTTACCAAACAGCTTCAAATCATCCATGTACACCAAGTGTGACATTTTCAGTCCCTTTTTTGCAAGTTCGTATCCACAGTTCACCTTCTTCAAAATGGTTGTCAGTGGTAGCATTGAGAGTATAAAAAGTAGGGGTGAAAGGGACTCACCTGGAAATGCCTCGTTTAATTTCAACTTCACACAGTTCTTCTCCATTAGCCATAAGCTTCGTTTTCCAGAGGTTCATTGAAGTTTCCATGAATTTTTGTATGTTGCTGCTAATACCAAAGATTTTCAGGCATTTCTTGATCCAGCTGTGGGGAACTGAATCAAACGCTTTCTTATAGTCTATCTAAGCCATGAACAGCTTGGTTCATTTTTTCTTTGAATTCTTTAGGATTAGCTTGTCAATCAGCAGTAGGTCCTTTGTTCCTCTTGAATTTTTGCAGCATCCTTTCTGTTCTACAGGAAGCAAGTCATTTCTTTCCAAGTATCCGTAAATTTGGTTTGCAATGATACCAGTAAGGAGCTTGTATGTTGTTGGCAAACAGGTGATTGGTCTATAGTTTCCAGAGTCCTTTACTTTTTCTTTATCTTTTTGGATCAAAAATGTCCTTCCAGGACATTGCTCCCCTCCATTCTCGTTTCTGTACTTATAAATGAAGTCTGCCTTTTGAAACCACCCTGGGGGAAAAAATGATTTCTGGCATCTTTTAACATCTCCCTTGAGGGTGCTTCGGATCTCTTCTGCTTCGTGGACTTTCTGGATTTGATTATTTGGTTTTTCTCTTCCTGGTGTACCTCCGTGTTTTGGAATAGTGAAGGAGAACTAACTTTTTACTTTTGGATTTGCCTGTTATCCTGGACCAGCCCGGCTGCACGCTCCGGCAACGCCATTTTCTTTGTATAAGATTCACCATCTCTGAACTTAGACAATGGGACCTAAGAAACCTCCAACGGGCAAGTCACTTTCGGCTCCTGCATCGGCGACTTCCAGCCCAAGCACCCAGCAGCAGAAAATTACTTCATTGCTACAAAAAGAAGGGGCTGGAGAAAGTTCAAAAGATTTGTCAACCAAATGTTTCAGGAAATTATGAGAGGTCAAAACGAACTGAGGAAGGAAGTGGCAGACCTAAAAAATGAACTCAGAGGGGTACAACATAAAATAACAGAGAATAAACAGAGGATTGCGGTACTGGAGGAAGGGGCAGCTGGGATGGAGGAAAGGGTTAAGGAGGTCTGAAGGGGAAATTTAGAACTGGAAAACTTTATGGCCAAAATAGAATTGGAAAGAATGTCTTTTTTTCTCAGGTTCCAGAATCTACCAGAGACAGAAAATAAAGATCTTAAAGATATTATGAGCACAATTTTAGCAGAATACCTTAAGAGAAATAAAGAGCAGATATGGTGGGATATGGACCTGGTGTATAGAATTAATTCAGCATATGCCAGAATTCATAATGTTCCAAGAGAGGTACATGTTAAATTTCTCAGGAGGACCACAAGAGACGAGGTACTAGGGGCCCAAAGGGAGGGACCTCTAAAATACCAAGATAAAGAAATTACCATTCTAAAGCAAATTCCAAAAAAGATTAGAGAAAAAAGGAGGAAGTACTCTTCCTTATCAAAGAAACTATACAATAGAGGAATTTGGTTCAGATGGTTATTGCCAGAAGGAATGCTGATTTTCTGGGAGGGAAGCCGAGTTAGAATTAAGACAGTGGATGAGGCAGAGGCCTTTATTAAAAACATCTTTCCCTCCCAGAGGACGAAGATAGCGGAGGTGGGGAAAAAGGCAGCAATGTAGAAGATATGGGGGGGGGGCATGGCTCCACCTGGGGGCAGGGAGGAGGGAGCAATATCGCAAAGGCTCAGGTTACAAAAATAAATATATCTGAAATATTATTGTAATTGTTGATAGATTACAAAGTGACAAAGAAAGAGATGATTGAACATGTTGTCGATATAAAGTAAGAATTCTGTTTATGCTATCCTTTACACGTTATCTTTAAAATTGTAAAAGTGTGAGATTTGGGGGGATTTCTACTGCTAACATGGGAGCTACTAAAATTTTCTATGTACCCTATTACCTTTTCCCTATAAATGTTTGAAAACCAATAAAAACTTTTTACAAAAAAAAAATCCTTCCAGTTGTCATCCATTCATCATTGTCAGGTGTTTTTAAGATCTGGTTCATTTGGGCTGCCAATCTTTCGTGCATACTTGTAAGTGCCTTTAGCCAGAAACCATGTAGCTCATCTGGTCCAGGTGCACTCCAATTCTTCACTTTTCTTGACTGCCTTTGCACCATTTCTTTTGTTATTTTCACATCTTCCATTTTATGCACTTTAATAGAATCCTCAACCTTCTTGATCCATGTTGCATTTCTGTTGTGCTTCTTGTTGTTTTCCCACAAATTCTTCCAGAATTTCAGAGCTTTCTCTTTATCAGGCTTTTCGTTTGTTGTTACTCCATCTCCACTTTCTAAGCTCTTATAAAATTGGTGCTGATTTGCTCTGAACTGTGAGCTTTCCTTGAACTGAGTTACTCGATTTTCATACCATTTAATCTTTTCAGCAATGGCAACAACCCTCTACTTCAGTTCTTCAATTACTACCGCAATCTCCTTATTCTCCAAATTGTATCTTGCTTCCAGGCTGCTTTTGACCTGCTTGTTCTTTAGCTGACCTTGCCTTAGGTTCTTCAAGTTGCTCAAGTCTCCATGAAATTTTTTGATCTTCAATTCCAACCGAATTTTCCACTTAGGCTTCTCTTTCTTGCCTCTTTGGTTTCTTTGTATTTTCAAACCCAATTCTTTGGTGGTTATGAAGGCTGCTGCATACATCAGCTGGTTTGTTTCAGCTAATGTAGTGGTTTGAATGGTTTGCACAGCCTCATTGACCTTTTTTAGTACCTTTCTCAATTCTTTCCAGTTCACTTGGATTATTATTATTATTATTATTATTATTATTATTATTATTATTATTATTATCTTTTTCTTCTTCATCATCATCATTATTATCTATTGACTTTTGTTGCAAGGCTTTGTTCATTCTAATCCTTTGCTTTTCTGACTTCATCTTTGCAGATTTGGGATATCTACTGATATTCTGCCTTAGTTATGTGTTCCACTTTCCATTTTTTGTACATTTTGTACTTTGAGTTTATCAGAGAGATCTTTGTGTAATCATGTCACTATAATGTCACTAGATAGTTTCATTCAAACTAGAATTTATTAATCAATTTCTTCAGCTAAAAACAATTCATTCAGCATGTCAAATGATCTAAAAAATGGAGAAGAGAAAACTCCTACTTTTATCAGAGAGAGATCTGGACTCTGCAATCATTTTCTTGGATATTTCTGCCTAATTTGGGTGGCAGTTCTGATTACTCATTCAAGTACTTAAAGCTTGAATGAAAAGGCATAGCCTGCAGACCAGTGATGTGCACAGCCTCACCGCTCTCATCATAAAAAGAAAAAAAATGTAAAAGGGAAAAGGCGAGTGCTGAGGTGAGGCTATCTAGCTGCGGCCTCACCGTGAATAACTGCCTAACTGTTTTAAAAAGCCTCTAAAAAAGCGCCCTCCACTATGAGGCAGGAGAACTGCATGCCTCATCTAGTCTGACTTTTTAGGCGTTTTATGATTGCTCGAGCAGAGTTAAGCGAGGGTTAAAAGCCTAAAAAATCCAGAGGTAGGTGAGGCATGCAGTTCTCCTGCCTCATAGTAGAGGGCGCTCGTTCTTCCTGTGACTCAACTCTTCCCTTTTTCTTCCCTTCTCGCTTGTGATACAGTGACAATAAAGGGGAGGGCAGAGATGTACCTTCATCTCTTCATTGATTTCCCTTTTTACAGGATGAGCCAGCTTCCTGCTTCTTTTATTTTCTGGAGGTCTTACTCCTTTCTCCATTTCTGCCATTTTTTATTTTATTTCATTTTTTGTTTGGTGTGCGTGCATGTGTGTGGCGCGCACGCGTGTGTGTATGTATCTACTTTGGTGGAGATGAAATGGCTGCTGGTATTATTTGGGAAAAAGCTTTTGGGGGGGAAGGTTATGGAGAGGAAGGGAGGGAGGACGGGGGTGGCTTTTAGTGCTGATTTGTTTCCCTCTCTTTTCTCTCTCTCTCATTCTCTTCCTTCAGCTCCCTTTCATTCTCTCTCCCTCTCTCCCTTCTCTCTCTAATTTGTTCCATTCTCTTTTCCCTCTCTCCCATTCTCTTCTTCCAGCTCTTTTTCATTTCTCTCTCCCTCTCCCCCTTCTTTCTCTAATTTGTTTCCCTCTCTTTCCCCTCTCTCCCATTCTCTCCTTCCAGGTCTCTTTCATTTCTCTCTATTTCTCTCTTTCTCCCCTTTTCTCTTTCATCTCTTTCTTGCACATGCAAGCAAAATACCCAAGGATCATGGTGGCGGGGACAACAACTCCTTCCACTGTGCTACGGAGAAGAGCCACACTGTGCAGGAGACTCCTTAGCGCTAGACTCAGGTCAGCGTGAGCCGCGCTCCCCTTCATGTTGGCTCAGGAAGGAGGGGAATGGGACTGCGGCTCGTGCTGACCTGAGTCTAGCGCTAAGGAGTCTCCTGCACAGCGTGGATCTTCTCCGCAGTGCAGTGGAAGGAGTTGCTGTCCCCGCCACCGTGATCCTGGGGTATTCTGCTTGCACGCGCAAGAAAGAGATGAAAGAGAAAAGGGGAGAAAGAGGGAGAGATAGAGAGAAATGAAAGAGACCTGGAAGGAGAGAATGGGAGAGAGGGAAAAGAGAGGGAAACAAATTAGAGAGAGAAGGGGAAGAGAGAGAGAGAAATGAAAGAGAGCTGAAGGGAGAGAACGAGAGAGAGAGAAAAGAGAGGGAAACAAATCAGGGGGAAAGAAAGGAAGAGAAAAGGAAGAAAGAAAGAAACTAACTTTCTCAGACCTATGACGAAAGCAATGGCAAGCTAAATCTCTTGCCAAGAAAACTGCAGTTTGCCAGAAGGCACAAATTGGAAGCAAGTCTGATTTTTTAAAAAGAAAATAACAGATGGCAAAAAATGCATCTGAAAATAAGATTATTTATAATTTTGGATAACGTATTATATTGTCAAACTCAAAAGGGTTTTGATACTTAATTGTCATCATCATCATCATCATCATCATCATCATCATCATCATCATCTCTCTCTCTCGCCTTCTCTCTCTCTCCCCCCCCCCTCAGAGGGACTGTCCTCCCTTGTGGAAAACACAACAAGGAAGTCCTCGGCGTCTTGCTCCCCCCCCAAATCTCTTTTTTTTGTTGTTGTTGGCCACTGGTGGTCACCGCATATGGTCCTCAGCGATACGCTCTTGCCCACCACCCCTTCAAAATGCTCAAGGATGAGACAAAATGGCGCGGATCCTTTTATTAAAACCCCCTGTATTACAAAGGCATTTTAATAAAAAGATTGTGATGACGCCAGTGCCTCACCAGTCATAAACTTTACCGCAGGTCATTGTTGTAGACCAACCCAGTAGTTCTAAAACTTGTCTCATCTTTTGGAGGGGGGGAGTTGATTACTTTTAAGCTATTAAGACACCCACTATATTCTTTAAACTCACTCCACAAATTAGATTGGGAAGAATGGCCTTTCTAAAGTATGGCCTTTAACAATGCTAACAAAGCCCTTTGTAGGCTGTGGTTGCACACCTTTATTTATAAGATACTGTAAATCTTTTCATTTAGCAAATTCTCCAAGATATTTTAGCACTCCACAAGACTTGAGTAATGTTCCTCTAGTACATCTTGTTCTCAGGAAAATGGGCCGGGCATAATTGTACTATGCAGTTTATGATGCAATGCATATACTGCTACTGAAATCTCAAAGAGAAGAGGTTGTAATCCTAAAAAACATTTTCAAACTTTATAAAATAAATGCAATATGGCTTTACTTTTACACTTCTTTTCAATTAACATAAGCCAGCCACTTATATTAATCCTGATAATTAGTAGGTACAGGCAGTCCTCAATTTACAATAGTTCATTTAGTGACTCTTCAAAGTTACAACAGCACTGAAAATAATGAATGACACCATTTTCACACTTATAATTGTTGCAGCATCTCCATTGTCACATGATCAAAATTCAGATGCTTGGCCACTAACTCATATTTATGACCATTGCAGTGTCCCAGGGCCATGTGATCACCTTTTGTGACCTTCTGACAAGCAAAGTCAATGGGGAAGCTTAACAACTGTGCAAGAAAGGTCATAAAATGAGGCAAAACTAATTTAACAAATGTCTCACTTAACAACAGACATTTTGGGCTCTATTGTGGTTGTAAGCTAAGGAGTTTTTTCAATTTTGTTTTTGCTACAGAAAGATCACAAATGCTCTTAAAACAGCAGATCATGTTAACTCCTCTACATTCGGTCAGATCAAAAGTGGGTGCAGGCCATTATTTTTTACTGGCTATATCAGGGGTGTCCAAACTTGGGAACTTTAAGACTTGTGGACTTCAACTCCCAGAATTCCCCAGCCAGCCATGTTGGCTGGGGAATTCTGGGAGTTGAAGTCCACAAGTCTTAAAGTTCCCAAGTTTGGACACCCCTGGGCTATATGGTTTCTGTTGTAATATATCTTGTGTCTGCAATCCATAAGTAGAATCCCATATTGTAGTTCTTTCAGCTACAGATATTCAACTTCAGAAGCTTCCAAGTCCTTCATATATTTAGATGAATTGTCAACAATCTGGAGCGGAGATCAGGTCAGATTGCAAACTATGCAAATTCACCTGGGAGCAAGCCTCTGAATAGAGGCTTACATCTTGATTTGTTTGGTATATGATGACATGGTTCAAAGAGCAATTTGGATATGCCGGGAAAAAAATATATTTTTGAATAGTGTCATGAGAATATATAGCACTGATTAAAATTGAAATACAGGAAATTTAATAGAATCAAAATGAGACAAAGAGGTCTGATTACTTAGCCCCCAAATGATAAATTTCTCGACTATTTCATGGGTTTATGTGGCTATTCTTCAAAATAATCATTCCATTAAATAACTTAACTCTTTCCAAGAATGCCTGCTTTATTTGTGATTGCAGTTTTGTAATGATTCGTTCTCAGAAATGAAGAGATTGTTTATGAAATTATTTGGCAGTTTGATGAAAATAATAATAATAATAATAATAATAATAATAATAATAATAATAATAATAATAATAATAACAACAACAATACTTTAATTTATAGACAGGACTCGGGGCAGTGTACAGTCATATTAAAAACAATGTGGATACAAAAATATAAATATACATAGATACATAGATAGACGGAGGAGGTAGGATATGCACTGTACAATAATACATTAAAATTCGAATAAAAATTAAAATTACCCTTAAAAAACTACCCAAAATAAGATGTTTGCCAGGAGGTTGAGAATGGGACTATAAATCAGCCAGGCCAGCTAATTGGAACAGGTGGGTCTTAAGTTTCTGTCGGAAGGAGCGGAGGTCGGTAGTAGTTCTGATATCGGGGGGGGAGGTCATTCCAGAGGGTTGGGCCCATCACAGAGAAGGCTCTACTCCTGGGCGCCGCCCGTTGACACTGCTTAGTGGATGGTACCCGGAGGAGTCCCTCCCTGTGGGAGCGACCATTGATGGCTTGATTAAATAGAGAGATGAAAAACCTGCAGCCTTAGAGCCATGTGTCTATGGAGATTCTCAGTCATCCAGGTCATGGTTTTCTCAAAGGTGCTTTTTTCAAAAGGCAACTGGACCTTGTTTTTTCCTTCAGGAAGACGTTTAGCTTCTCATCCAAGAAACCTCTTCAGTTCTGAAGAAAAAACTGAAGAAGCTTCTTGGATGAGAAGCGAAACATCTTCCTGAAGGAAAAAAAACAAGGTCCAGTTGCCTTTTGAAAAAAGCACCTTAGAGCCATATGTTGCCTTGACCTGGCCATGTCCCCAAGTCCTTTTCTTCTGCAGCAACGGGAAGCAATTTTCAGGTATTAGGAATGAGTTAGAGAAGTGTAAGTATCTTCTTTCCAATATCTTAAGAATCTATGAAATTAATGTTGATACCCAAAGATACGCACTTGCTGCAGATGTGTGCATCCAGTTGCATTTCTTCAAAAGACATTTGAAATTGACTGCAATTGTCCCCTAATGCTACTCCTGAGGTAGTAAGATTAACAATTAATGTATGGAGGAGAAGGGGGAGGAGGAGAAATAGGGGTAGGGAGAGGAGGAGGAGGAGGAGGAGGAGGAGGAGGAGGAGGAGGAGGAGGAGGAGGAGGAGGAAGAAGAAGAAGAAGAAGAAGAAGAAGAAGAAGAAGAAGAAGAAGAAGAAGAAGAAGAAGAAGAAGAAGAAGAAGAAGAAGAAGAAGAAGAGATGGCCTTTCCTCATTCATATCTTAATACATTTGTCCAGTGATCTCTAAAAATAATTAAAGAAGTGGACAGAAAAGAGGGAAGGACTATTAGTACAATGTCTCTTTGCTGCATTTGAAAGAACTATTTTGGCAAGATGTTTTTCTAGTTAATAGTTTATTAGTTGATGCTGTACAAGGAGACGCTATGGTACCACAGGAGTCGTAGGATAAGCTTAAGTGAGAGTTTTCTGTTTCCTGACAATAGAAAACAGGCTCCTCCTCTGCTTTTAGAGCTTCAGCATAAGAAAAGGAAAGTTGTAGTGCAATTTGTGATGCGCCACAACCAAACAGAACCAAATATGCTCAGCAGACTCTGAAAGAATTTCTTCAAGCTGGAGGAAATGGCAACCATCTATTTAGATCTAAAGGCAGATTCATCTTGTATCACTTAGATTTCATTCAGATCATACAATTTCTATTGACATGGTTGGTCACATTATCACCTCAGATTACCTCATGCATCTGGTGACGTAATTGTAGTCTAAGGCCCAAATAACTCCCTTTGGATCTTAGGGCACTCACTATGGGTTGATAATAGTCATCTAAAAATGTTGCCATGTGATAATATCTATGGTCATTTTAATACCTGAAAGCATGAAATTTGCAGCCTCCATAATCATCTAACATCCCCTCTGCCAAATCCATTGAAGTTTGGAGCTAAGAAAAACAAGAGATAAGTAGATAAGCACCTGCTTACTACATGCGCTAACATGCTGGCTGGGAAATTCTGGGAGTTGAAGTCCAAACATCTTCAAGCTGCCAAGGCTGAGAAACAGTGCTTTAGGCTGGCAGTCCCCAACCTTTGCAGCTTGTGGCCCAGCTGGGGCAGCGGAGAGGGGAACCAGGCTGTGCGAGTGGTGGGCCGGTGCATGCACACACAGCTCGACTGCAAATTCTCTATACCTGATTGACAGAAGAATTGTTGTTGTCCCCATCGGTGCGGAAGTCTATGTACAACAGGTTTTGTTTCCTTTTACTGAAGCGCTCCAAGAAAAGGAGTCCTGCCCAAAAATTAAAGGAACCCTAAACAAAAGAATTAAGAAATCTTTACACATTTTCACTAAAGTTGAAGGCAGGATAAGGCAGAATGTATAAAAATATCATCTAATAAACATTTTAATAATGATCTAACAATTGTTCTATTGGTTTTTAGCTATCCTTATTCCTAAGCCTTGGCTAATGAATGTTTCAGGAGTTATCTAATGCACATCCAGGCAAATCCTAACTTTCTAATTTCTAGCTCTGGGATGCTGGCTGTCTAACTCTTTATCAGTTATCAGTTCTTTAACCACCCAGAGTTGATACAAGTTTTATATGTGTATATTCTCTGTGAATAAGCATCCTTTGTTCTTGTCAGACAAACTCCCCAATTACAGGTTTCCTGGTTATCTTTCAAGTGTATGCCATAGCCTTGCTTTGTTTTACCAGACAGCCCATCATTCCCCTTATTTGAATCTGAAAATGATTTAATTTTCCACGATTCATCCAACACCAATATCCATGTATGGAGAAACCCCATAGTTCATTACAGGTAGAAAGGCAAAGGGGAAGCATTGTAATCCACAACAGGAGATTAAGAGAACAATAACTATACCCACCAGGGTGATCATAAGTGTTCCTAGCCAACTGAAATTGAGTAACCATCCTGTCAGCCAATGCCACCAGCCTTCCCATTCTTTCATGTGGGGAGGTTGCAGCTATCTTTGCTATATGTTCAGCTCAGTTTTGGAATTATTCTGATTTGTCCAGAATCTACACATAGCATTCTTGTCCAATTAATGCACACATAACTCCTTTGGATGCCATTATCATATCTAGAGCTATTCTATACTGAACTGTCATTTGCCATATGGCTTCTTGTTCCTTTTCTGCACTGATAAAAATCTCCCCAGTCTCATTAGCTAGGATTTCCACCACTGCCTGTATATGATGTAGTATGTAGTAAATTGTACGCCGCCCCGAGTCCCTTGGTGGAGAGGGTGCGGCATATAAAAATGATTAATAAATAAATTAATTAATAAATGATACCTGGCATTATTAAGGGGCCGGAACCCACCGAACCAAGTTAGGAGTCAGTAGTCCTTCTGGTACTTTCTGAATTGTTGTGGTTTTCTTCCCTTTGAGTAAAGTGCGTGTAATATGGGTGGGTGGGAGGAATACAGTTACATAACAAGTCCCCTTCCAATTCAATTTCTCAGAAGACACTTGTAGGCATGCTCTCCATAGACAAAATATTGTCCTCTCAGTGCACACCTTATCATCTTCTTATCATAGAAGGACTAGGGGAGACATGATAGCAGTGTTCCAATATCTCAGAGGTTGCCACAAAGAAGAGGAAGTCAAACTATTCTCCAAAGCACCTTCGTTTATATCCCTTTGTTTTGGTGTCTCTAATACCCACTTCGTCTGCAATAAAGAGGTTCTAGACCTTCATGTGTTATCTTTAATAGCCTTTCAAGTGTGATCGATAGATAGTGACATTTTCTGAAGATGAGCTTTCCTCCAACTATGGTCTTATCCTGACAGTTGCCAAGCCTATTTCTCTTAATGCAGGGGTGGGATTCTATCAGTTCGGACTGGTTCAGGCGAACCGGTAGCTCCGAACATCAGCTGGGAGCAAACCGAATCACTCTTCTCAGCTGAGTCTCATGGCAGCTGTTTTCCTCCCCAGCAGTAATGCCGCAGGTACTTGTTCTTAAAACTCATATGTGAGGAAACATATTTGCAAATGCTAGATCATATATTAATTTTAACTGTAAGAGCAATTAAACAGATATGAATAATAGAAATAAATACAAATAAAAAATTTTCAGGCAAATATTTCCCATCCTCCAAAACTGGAAGGAGATTGAGGTGCAAGGTGTCCTTGAAAAGAAACATAACACATCTGTTATATTCTCCATTCAACCATCTAACAATAAGCTGGAATTGGGTGTCAGGAGATGTGTATGTGTGTTCATGTTTGGGAGACCACTCTTAAACCCTAAGGGAAGAAGAGAACAAAAATGAAGATGCAAAAAGATGGGACCCATATCACATACAATATGTGGGTAGATAGTTTAAGCCATTCCCCCACCAGAACTGTACCGAACCTATTTGGGGGCCAGTTGCTGCAGGTTTTGTGTGTTTCTCATTTCAGAATATCTGTACCCTGGACTGTTGTTTTTAGAAACAATGGTTAGCAAAACTAAATGATGTGGTAAGAAATACACAAAAGAGGTTGCCCGTCGTGCTTCCTTTCTTTTCAACCCTTGATACCACAGTTGAGCATGTATTTGAATTTCTCCCAAACTTTTTTCTTCTTTATACACTGCAGACGTTTTTTAAGTTTTTCCCCAAAACTTAAGAATGGTGTGTAAAAAACAGTTCAAATCCCACTGAAAAGGGATTTCACCAGCTTAGTTCCTGCACCTAGGAAATCATTTTATATGACTTTTGAGGTATCTGGCTAAAAATAACATAGGTATTCATAAGAATGCAAGAGAAGGTAGTTATTGTAGCATGAAGCTGTATTTGTACATTTTCAGAGTCACTTTGTTCACATGAGATACAGTGGTGGGTTGCAGGCGGTACGTCCTGGTACGGGTGTACCAGAGCCTGCCCAGAGCACTGGGTACCATTCCGGTACGGTGCTCCAGAGGGCCTGCCCGGCCGAGCTCCTTACCTGTGCTTTAAGCCTTTGACACTTCTGCGCACATGCATGGTGCGTACGGCACCTGCGCGATGCTCCACCGAGCAGCTGGAGTTTCGCAGAGGCTTTCGGAAGCATCACAGGCAAGTACGATGCATGCGCGCACCACGCACATACCAATTGGAACGGAATCCGGAACCCACCACTGATGAGATATATTAGTTCATAAGAGCAGTAAATTAAAGGAAGCAATGGAGTTTCTGTGGGCAGACCAAGTCATCAGCCATGTGATAAAAGGCATGTACATCCTTTTGTACATCCTAACAATCCATTTATTTACTCCTCAGCTGCTGTTCAGACTGTTCTAGGGACTATTTTAGGTACAGGGGAAGAGACTGGTTGAAAAAACCCAAATCCTTCTATGGCCTTGCAAGGCAGTGCCTAGGACCTAGGAGAAAGCGGTCAATAGGTTTTACTAGGTTACCTATGTTAATTGAAAAAGGAACTACACGTTCAGCAGTGTGCCCTCAAGGCAAAACTGTTGCAGCTGGTTACACACTTAAAGGAGAAAACATTCACTTAACATTGCAACAGCTAAGGTATCTCTCAGGAATGTGATGAAAGCAGCAACATGAGGGCAAAGAAGTTGCTGGAGCATGTTCACGCTATGACGAGGCACAATCTTACATAGGTGAGAAATTCACAATATATTTATCATTAACTGAACTGTCCTCCCAGTTTCTTTTCAGATAGCAGCCCACAGACTTCAGAAGGCCCTTGGGAACAGCATCCCTATAGCTTTCATTTAGCCAAGTCCCCAAGGCCATGTTTTTGATACTGGTTTTGGTTTTGACTCCCTGATGTCTTATAGATGATATGATTGCTACACTATTTCCCAACGTGGGTGTTTGTTATTCCTTCATTGCTTTTTTCCCCTGATATTTTTAATTTACATTCATTACAGTGCTGAATCCTCCCCTTTGACTATACCAAGAGAGACAAGTGATAAAATTATGAAATAAATAATAATAATAAAAAAACAATGTCAGATCCCAGTTTTCATCAGACTTCGCCAACAACTCATAGTTAGGCATAACCGGAATCAGGCCACAGCAACTTCAGGAGAACTGCAGCTAAACATTTAGAAAACGTAAGAATCTTGTTGGGCCTGTGTGCTATATCCATTGCATTTTGTCAACAAAGATTACATAGGGATAATAGGAATCCTTATGATAAAGGAACAATAAAAGTAGCTCGGTACTCTATCGAAACTTAGCCTGGATAATTTGAAATCACAAGGATGCTCTCAGAGAGAAATATATCACCTTTTAGGTGTTTAGGATAGCTGGAAAGGTGCAAGGTACAAGGAAAATATTCCATTTTTAGATTATCTAATCAAACAGTGACTCACTAAGCTGCAACCTCCTGGATGGAAGAAATGGCCTTCCGGGAGGTTGCAACATGAAGGGACATGATTAATACCAAGAAATAAGAATGGGAGAAGGAAGAATAATGGTACTCAAATTTTACAAGATATTTTTTTTAATGAAGTAGTCTGGTCCTTCCTGGCAAGAATATGCATTTCCTAAACTAACCAGCTATCTGGGTTCTGTTCCCACCATTATATATCTACATCTACAGTGTGTCAATGCAACAAAAGAAACCATGATATATCAAACAGCTAAATTGGCTATAGTCCCTGATTAGCATGTATGTAAGAGGAAAGTACACATAGGTTATTTCATGCTTGAGAGACTTGTTAGCAGCTATGCTATTTCAAATTTCAGTATAAATACACATTCCTCAAATCCTGCAATCACTAGAAATTCTTTATAGATTAGATTATTTACTGCATTAGAATTATGGGATTCAGCTTTCTATGGACTGGACTGTATCAAGCTACATATGGGAAATAACCTACCTACATATTTTATTACCACCACACAGAAAGCAGCACATATCCTTACTGTTCTTGTTTTCTGTATGCAGCGAGATTTTGATAGATAATATTTAGGCATGTGACTTCCTATTATA
Source organism: Natrix helvetica (assembly GCF_964273705.1). Taxonomy (NCBI): domain Eukaryota; kingdom Metazoa; phylum Chordata; class Lepidosauria; order Squamata; family Natricidae; genus Natrix; species Natrix helvetica. Next base: position 46,048,562 of record NC_138549.1, on the reverse strand, counting down.
GCACCTCCCTATTGTCTCCCTCAGTAATATAATTCAAGAATATACATAACATTTCTGCCAAAAAGGCAGTCAATGTGACATGCAAACTATCTCTAAAGCCGCTATAGTAGACAAGAATTTTTAGTTTGGTTTTGGGTGATTTCCTAATGATGAAAGACATCATTTTATTCTTTGAAGAAATTGCAGTCAGGATGAAATGAAATCCATCTTCCAAACAGAAAGTTGAAAAATGATGACTTTCTTCTAGCAACCTCGCCCTCACCCTGATGGAGCAGCTCATCATCAACTGAAGAACTTTTGTTTTAGTACAAGCCAAGATAACGTGGAATTGAAATGCATTTGTTTCCTCTTTGCTCTAAACATACTTTATGGAGCGTTGAAACAATTTTTGTCAATATGATAAAGGTATCTCTGTGATAGTCTTTGGGTCTGTTACAAGGGAATGCAATGAGCTTGTTTATGTTTTGTTTTAACTTGATTTCTTATCAACAAGGGTGGAATATTATTTCCCCTCAAAACATAATTGGCTGGACTGAAAACAGAAATGTGCTGAGAAGGATTTATAAAACTACTGCACTGGCTGCATTTATTCCTCTAAGCATTAAATATACTTCAGGGTCTTTTTATACTAATATTTACCAGTTTTCTTTTCACAGGTTGGTTCTGGACAACTTGCAAGTTGCGCAGGTTTCAAGGAGTAAATTTTGTGCCTTTTTTTATAAGGAAGTCTGGCCAATGTAAAATTGACTGAAAGTGAAACTACATTGTTCACTAATCCACAGTGTTCTCAGACAAGAATCACTTTGATTGCCAGGCATTTCATTATACACACAAGGAGGCAGTCATTCAATCATTAGCACAATTAGGTGCTACATACAAAACCATTTCTCAGAGGAAGGTGGCTTTCAGAACTGGTACCTGGTACCTAGTTTCTATCAGAAGTTTTAATAAGAGGAATTAGGTGGCAATTTTAGGCAACTGCTAGTTTGAGTGAAAGAATATTATAGAAAAGATGATGATGAGAGGATAGCTAACTTCAAAAATTTTAAGGATTATCAAAAAGAAGGAGCAGTTGTTTTCAATTGTTTGACAAGGCAGCATGTAAACCAATGGATCCAAATATTAAAAACAATAAGTAGGCCTCAAAGCAGGTAAGTAAAGAAAAGAGGTTTCCTGGAGTCTGAAGAGGTAGTCTTGGTGTTTCCACATATACATGTAGTCAGCCTCTTTGCAGAGCCATTATGGAATCCTCAGTAAAGGCAGGGGAATCTTTTCACACACATGCAAGTAACTGGAAGCAGGTGTGCATCTGAAAAACATTATCCCGTGTGTCATAGAAAAATGAAGCCTACCATCATGCAAAATTACAGTTTGCCACAAGCAGAGAGCAAAGGCAAGACACCAAGATGGTGCCTCAACACCAGATGTCAGCCTATAAGAGAAATAGTCCTTTCATTATGGTTGAAGCCACCAGTTACAGGAGGCTGTTAGATCTTGCCCTTGGTGTATAAATATGCAAAGCAAGCTCTGGCTGTGGCTCACATTGTGTCAAGCACAAGTACAGGCCAACTGTAAGAAAGAATTACAGCAAACACAAATACACTGAAAGTGAGAGGATTCAACATGAATGAGCAGAATGCTTTATTTTTCAAAATGAGCATTTGAATCTGGTTATCAAATTATCTCTTCTCCCTTCTAGTAGTCTCCGATGTCATTAGAGGAAGAGGTTGGTCTGTACAGCACATGTGTTGACTTTGAACTTTGCTGTCAACAGTTTCAGTGATTTAAAACAGTATTTTAAGCAAATGAGTTTTGTTTTATTTTTCAGGAAGATCCTGGGATATTTGTTTAGATATACTGTAGACCACCAAAAGAGCCAAGAAAACAGCAAAAATGGAGCTATAATATAAAGTCTCCAATCGAGTGAGATTTTGATATTTCAGCTGGAAGTGCCATATGAAATATTTAAACTGATGAAAAAAGATTGGCAACAGCAAAGATGTGTAATTCACTCATGTTTTTGTCTTGTACAATGGCTGTCAGGCCTTTGTATACAAGTGACTATTGGGGGTCTAGCTTTGGCCCAGATACATTAAAGTCCAAAAGATCAGAAGCAGAAGATTTGATCAAGGAGAAGTTGGACTTACATTTCCAGATATGGGAAATGAAGACTAAGGGCTAAAAGTAGATATTACGTATGGACGTTTACACATGCTCACTGGGGATTGGTTGCCCAAATCCTGGGAAGTTTAAACAACTGTCATTGGCTGGCTGGGCTGCCGGAGCTCCTTAATTTACATGTTTTCACATGCTCATTGGGGATTGGTTGCCCAAACCCCGGCAAGTTTAAACTACTGGCATTGGCCGGCTGGTCTGCTGGAGCTCCTTAAAAGACGAGCTCCAGCAGCCCAGTCGGCAGGGCACAGTCACTTACTCTTGCAATAAAAAGTGCTGAAACTCACGCGCTCCTCTCACCTGCTGCTTCTCACCGATCTAACAGTAGAAGTTCTCATTCATACCAAGAAAGGAAAGAAGGAAGAATTAGTATTCAATAGAACAAATTGTCCTTTAAGATGCTGAACTCAGAGCATTTGCTCTGTAGATCCAGTTGGTAACTCATGTCATCTGTTTGGTTGAGTTGATATCCTCAGCACTTCTCTAAAATGTGCGTGCTTAAAAGTTACTTTAAGGATTTGAAAACAATATATTTATTTATTAAATTTCTTACACTGCTTATTGTTAAATTGATCCACTTGTTCAACACTAATCTGTAGCCAAGAAAAAAGCATTTCTTTCTCCTTTAAATGCTCCTATTTCCAATCATTTCAGTGGTAAGTGATAAAACCTGTTATTCCAGAAAATGCCTGCTTTAAATGGCACACACTTTTTCTTATGCTTATAAGTTATAAAATAGTTGGGATACTTTTCAGGTTGCAGTAGTCCTTTTTTAACAATTAGCCAATTGCAAGGGATGCTCCTCCATCTGTTGTAATGTCTTGCAGATAATATCATTAATAAGCCTTATGTAAACATAAAAATTAATACCCTAAATTTTTAAGACAAATGAAATTACTGCTGGTATTTTGTATATTTTGTATCAACTGTACTCCTTGAGATTAGAAAGCAATATAAAATTTGGAGCAGCAAAATTCCTTTGAAGAGACCAAAGTCTTTTCCATCCTTAGAGAACAAATAACAATTTTATTTGAGAAAGAAGAAAAATAACAATAGTAGCAGATTTCCCACTGAATTACTTAAAATAACTAAAGCAATACAAAACTCTATGTTGTTAGGCACACAAGGGTAATTTCTCTTCCTTTAAGCTGCTGCAAGCACAGGAAATGATCCAGAAAAAATGAGCGAAAAATCATACGGGGGTGGGTGAGAGTGAGATTTTTAGAGGCAGCTTGTGTGAACCAGTTCTTCAGGAAATTTAAAAGGCCTTCTAAGGCAAAATCTGCCTGAAACAACACTTTTTCTTTGGCCACAGAAATTATAAAAGCTACACAAATGTTGGTGATTAATTAGAATGATGAATGAGAAGCCTTTGTTTATTCTGTGATAATAATACTATGTAATTAATTGGAAAGTTTTTCTTTTAGGAGAGAGACAAAATAAGGAGATTCTGTGTCTCTCCATTTCAACTCTCTAGTTCCCCCAAACTGTTTTGAAGCTCACCAAACTCTTTGTCTTCAGTCTGTCACCCTTGGAATGCTGAGAAGAATGCCATGGGCCAATCAGTGCTTCCTCCAGTTGATCAACAGGAAACGGCAAGAAATCATAATTCAGTTCACTGCCAGCTGAACAATGATTATTCCTGGAAAGATCCCACTCAATCTAGAAGAGAGCGAGAAATACTCCCTAGGTCTCTCCCATGTTTTCAATACATTTGTCCTTTTTTTTTGCACACGCACAAAAAATCTAATGAAATTAAACAAAAAAATTATATGTATTTGGGGAAATTTGACAGGTCATTAAGTTATCATTATTCCATTATCAAGATATCATTATCCCTATACTATTTCTGACAGGTCTCTTTTTTATAGTGTGATGACCAAAACGAGATGCAGTATTCTAGGTGTAGTCTTTCTAAGGCTTTATAGAGTGGTATTAGTACTTCATGTGATTTTGATTCAATCCCTCTGTTAATGCAATTTAGGATTGCATTGGCTTTTTTGGCTGCCATTGCACACTGCTAGCTCATATTTAAGTGATTGTCCTCTAGACTCCAAGATCTCTCTCACTGTTACTACTATTAAGCCAAATTATTAAGTTTCTCTACTGTCTGTTACTTTCTTGCGACCCTCTCTCTTTAGTGGATTGGCTGTTTCCTTGTCTTTTTTCTTGTTATTTATACGTTGAAAAAACTTTTTAAATTATCTTTGACTTTTGTTGCAGGTCTTTGTTCATTCTAAGTCTTTGCTTTCCTGACTTCATCTTTGCAGATTCTGGCTATCTACTGATATTCTGCTTTAGTTATGTGTCCCTCTTTCCATTTTTTGTACTTATCCTTTTTGTGTTTCAGTTTATCAGAGAGATCTTTGTGCAACCATGCTGATTTCTTCTTGGATCTGTTGTTTTTCTTTTTCAGTGGTATTGTGCTGGACTGGGCTTTTATGATCATATTTTTCAGAGTTTACAAAGCTTCTTGAGTTGTTTTCCTCTTTAGGATTTTCATCCAAGGAATTTTTTCCAAGCTCTGAGTTTGTTAAAATCAGCTCTTTTAAAATCTAAGACTGGTATGATTATGTTCTATTGCTTGTGTTTGCATTATATTGAATTCCAATGTGACATGGTCACTCTCATCCAAGTTTCCTGTAATTTCATCTCTTTCTATCATTTCTTCTCTGTTAATAAGAATTAAGTACAGTATGGCTGTCCTCTAGTTCCCTCCTCTACCTTTTGGACAACAAAGTTGTCAGCTAAGGTGGTCAGGAATTTATTTGATCTCTCACTTGATGCAGAATTAGTCTTCCAATTGATGTTGGGGTAATCGAAGTACCCCATTACTACTGTAGTGTGTTTCCTACATATATTTGTTAATTGGTTAGCAAAAAGTATATCTATTTTTTCTGCTTGTTTGGGTGGCATGTGGTTCATACCTATAGCAATGTCATTCTTTTTTTCTTTTATATTGACCCATATGCATTCTAGGAGGTTTTGGTCTTTGGTTTCATGTGTTTCTTTAGCAATATGGCAGTCTTTTACATATAATGGAACCAGGCATGAAATCCTCTTACCTTCGCTATCGGTTCAGTACCAGGTGCATGTACACTGCACATCCACAGAGCGTCCGTGGTAACATCTGGGTGGGTGGGCGGAGCCTCCCACCGCCGCCACTACAGTGTAAACTGGCAGAATACCAACCTCTAAATAGAACTCCACCTTCTCTTCTTTGGGGTCTTTTTTTAACAGTTTGTATCCTTCTATCAGTATGTTCCAGTCATGGGTTTCATCCCATAAAGTTTCAGTAATTACAAGTATATAATATATACCCTCATATATTAATAATTCAAGTTCACCCTGTTTGTTCCTCAAACTTTGACCATTATATCTGATTCTAGGTATGCTTCCTATATCTCCTGTTTGGTGTTTGAACTTGTCTTCCTTTCCATCACGCCTTACCTTTGATTTGTTTTCTAGGGGTTTTTGCTTGGAATTAGGTCCTGGAGATCCTAAACATTGGTCACAGTTCCCCTGTTCTTTTATTTTCCAAATATTACAGTTCTACATAGTGTGTTGGTTTATCACAGTGATGGCAAACCTTTTTCTTATGGTGTGCCAAAAATGTGTGCGTGCACTATCGCATGCACACATGTGCCCACACCAATTCAATCCTCCCCCCACTTGCACATGTGTGTGTGACCCCCCCCCAGCCTCCGGAGGCTTTCCTGGAGCCTGAGGAGGGCAAAAAATGCCCCCAAAATCCAACTGGAAGTTCAGGAATGAACTTCCAGTTGGCCCGTTGAGCCTGTTTTTCACCCTCCCCAGCCTCCAGAGGCTTTCCTGAAGCCTGGAAAAGGCTGAAAATCAGCTGACTCACGCACGCATGTGCGCTGGAGCTGACGGCTGGCGTGCCAGCAAATATAGCTCTGCGTACCACCTGTGGCATGCGTGCCATAGGTTTGCCATCATGGGTTTATCAAATTAAAATCCCCACCAAGCAAAGACTCAGCTTCTGCAATTTCTTAACTGAACTGCTACATTTAGCCTGCCTACAGTGGATTAATAATATTTGTACTGCCAAACTGTAAGCCAAAAATATAACTAACTGCACCCTTAGTCACTGAGGCTCACTGGGTGACTTTGGCTCAGTCTTTTGCAGGTCATTAGGCTCCTTGCTGTTCAGCTTTTGGAAGAAAGGCAGGATATAAATCTACCAAATATGTAACTGCTTCCAACATCCCAATTTTCTGTTGTAGAATTAGCTAGTCTAAGTAATAGTTCCCACAAAGATTATAGTATCCATGGGGACACCAATATTTAATAGCATATAATCCAGTGGTGAGTTCCTACCGGTTCGGCCAAACCTGTAGTTGTTTGGGGACCTGGGTTGCTGGAATCAATAGCGACCCAGGCCTGCCCCGCTCCTGAACGGGTTCCCTGGACAGCGCTGTAGGCGCCATAACTTATTTTTCAGTTCTGTGCATGCTCAGAACAATTTTAATTGTATTGTGCATGTATGCACAGAGCGCATCAAGTGCACACGCAGCACACACATGAGCAAACCGGCATCGATCAATTATCTAGAGAATCCCTCTATGTTGCTTGCTTACTTCCAATCCTATTAATCATGCATTGGTCCGTGAAATATTTTTCGCAGCCAATTCATGAAGACTCTTAATACAAATGTTGTCATATTTATTGTAAAGATTAGCATGTATACTCTGATATTGTCTGCATCTGTTCACAACAATGTTTTCACTTCCTGAAATATGATGCTGTGGTCATCAATAAGTCAAAAACAGTCATTTAGTTTTTGAAGACAGAATGCTTGGAATGCATGGAAAGCAATGGATGGAAACTAATCAAGGAAAAAATCAACCTAGAACCAAGGACAAAATTCCTAACAATTAGAACAAGTAATCAATGGAATGACTTGCCTCCAGGTTACGGGTCCCCCAACATTTGAATTTTTAAAGAAGCGATTGGATAACCATTTGTCTGAAATGTTACAGGGTTTCCTGCCCAAGGAGGGGATTGGACGAGACAACCTCCAAAGTCCCTTCCAACCCTGATATGCATTGCATTCAATTTGGATTGAGAAAATTAGGATTCATTCCTTGCTCAGCCTTCATTGGGATATATCACTCAGAATGGTGGCATACAAAACAAAAACTCCATTGAGTCCCCTTTTCATATTATTTCCTCAACATAAATAAATGTTTGTGACAAAATCATATGAGTGAAGGAACTGCATGGGGTGAGAAGAAAAGGAGACACTGTTTCCCACATGTGTTCATTAGGATATAATAAATGGGTTTGCATAAGAAAGGAAAAATGAAGTCACCGCCTTCTCTTTTTTTTAGCATATTAGTGCAGCTGTTAAAACAATTGCACATATTGCCTAAAATTATATCTCAAAACCCCTGGATTGCCTGATTATTCTCTATGCATGCAGTTGTTAAATATATGCCCTGAAACCTAAATCAGCTAGTTTTATTTTTTTAAATGATCAAATTGATGATTGATTTTATCTCTGATAAGGTCCTATTCAGACATAATCCCTTTTAAGTATAATAGCATACAAGGTGAATTTGACAGTGTAGATCAAAAAGCACTTGATTTTTAAATTACATTACATTGAGTATATAGACCATATTCCAAAAAGTGGGTAGAGCAGGATAAAAATCAATTTTGATTAATTTCATTTAAAGATAATCATAATATCATTAATATGACTTAACCATATTGATGCTCTTCCTTGAGATCAAAGTCTAGTAACTACATGGACACAGCCCTTGAATAATTAATATCTACAAATGCAACAACTTTCTTCTTCTGCCACATTATAGATTAAACTCTGACAACAACCTGGAGATTCTAGTTACTTCATTTAAGTTTATGGTGAATGTTGCTGTACCCCCAGGACAGCAAGATTGATTTATTGAGTTGGGGGGTATCATTCTATTTTCTTTTTGTAATAGTCTTTGATTTGGATTTGGAGTGTGTGTCTGTGTTTTCCCTCGTGTGTGTGTGTGTGTGTGTGTGTGTGTGTGTGTGTGTGAGAGAGAGAGAGAGAGAGAGAGAGAGAGAGAGAGAGAGAGAGAGAGAGAGAGAGAGAGAGAGAGAGAGAGAGAGAGAGAGAGAGAGAGAGAGAGAGAGAGAGAGAGAGAGAGAGAGAGAGAGAGCCACCTATGGCATGTACACTGATGGCAGGGTTACTACAGCACCTTTACAACTTGTGGACTCAACTCCTAGAATTCCTGAGCCAACAGGAATGGCTGGCTCAGAAATTCTGGTAATTGAGATATTCCAGTTCCGGCTGTTGAACGCGATGGGCGTGCTTCGCTCACCCTGCACGCTCTTGGTGGGCTCCCCCCTGATCGGGGGGGCACAGGCTACGTTCCCTCTAAGGTGCGCGGCTGCGCTAGCATGCAGGTGGCAAGAAAACACCGTGCAGCAGTTTTCAACTGCCGCGCAGTGATTTCTATTGCCACAGGCTTTGGAAGCTGGGGAGGTCCTTTGCAGGCAGCTAGAACGGGCCGCCTGCAAAGGACTTCCCCAGACTTGCTTTGAGGAGCACGGGGCAACTGAGGCTAGTTGTGAAGCCCCAAAGCCCCCACCGCCACCGGAAGAACTGCTGCCACCTCCTCCTCCTCCTCCTCTAACAGGCAGCACTGCCGGATTTGCCGCCCGGCGCTGCGGCTGAGATGAAGCCGGCAAAGCTCCAGCCGGCATCTCCGCGTGTGGCAGCAGCGCCTCCCCTCTGCTCGGAGCACCTGAGCTCAGCGCTGGGTTACCCCTGCCTGCCCCCTCCTCCTCCTCCGCCGTGCTTTTGAAGAGCCATGAGGCTGCGGGAGACAGTAGGAAGGCGGGGAGGGAGCAGGGGGGAAAAAAGCCTCATGGTTCTTCAAAAGCACGGAGGAGGAGGAGCGGGCACGGGTTACCCAGCGCTGAGCTCAGGAGCAAATCTGGTGGTGCTGTTGGAGGAGGAGGAGGTAGCAGCAGTTATTCTGGTGGCAACTCGTCGGCAACTTCAGCAGCAGCCCTGCCCACAATGAAGAAAGCAGAGATGGAGCAGATCCACGCAGATGATGTCGCTGCAACATGACTGGAGGAGGAATTCTGGGAGTTGAAGTCCACAAGTGTTAAAGCTGTCAGGTTTGAAGAGCTCTGCATTTTCTTTCTAGGAGTGGAAGGGTCTTGTAACTTGACAGCTTTAAGACTTCCATGCTTCAAATGCCAGAGTTCCTGAGCCAACAGGACTGGAGGAGAAATTCTGGGAGTTGAAGTCCACAAATCTTAAAGCTGTCAGGTTTGAAGACCCCTGGGGGTTTTTTCCCCTAAAGGATTAGGGGTGCAAGGGTCTTGTAACTTGACAGCTTTAAGAGTTGCGTGCTTCAAATGCCAGAGTTTCTGAGCCAACATTTTGGTTGCTAAGCAGGAGCGTTGTTAAGTGATACTGATATTATATAACACTTTGAATTAAGCGGGTACCTTGAAGAAACATAACTTTGAGTTTCAAATAATACTGATTTCGTTGTTGTCTTAGGTGACATCTGTGAAAAAAATTCGGGTGCTCAGGCATGAAAATGTGCCGCTCAAACACTATACTTTTCTGCTCACATCGAAAAAAAATTAGAGGGAATATTGGGCACAGGGAGCCTCGTAGGGGCCCCTGCCAAGGGAGTGGCTAGCTGGGGGTCCTCTGCATCGGTTGCGGCCACGGGGGGCTCCCTGCATTGCCCTAGGCACCAGGAGGCAAAAGGGGAGGCGCAGGGACTCCTTGCGTTTTTGCGTCGAGACAGCTGGGCGAGATTGATGATTTGAAGGCTGCAGCTGCAATGTGGTGAGGTGGAAATTCCCCCCATTCCCTTTCTTGACTGAAAAAAAAAGACTGCCAGCTTTTTAAAAACGTTCAATCCGCTCCTGGGAAGTGGGACTGGAGGGAAGGGGATTCCCCCCCCTTGGATAAGCGGCTCTAAACTGCTCTCTGCCCCTGGAGGAGGGGGAGGGGGGAGAGCTCTGGAATGAAATCACACTCATAGCAAGCAGCAGATCTACTTTACTGCAATTGTGAAAATGAGGTGATGATCTGACTTTTTGAAAACTTTGAAAACTTTTGGTTTGTTGTCTTCTGATCCCGGTGCTGGCAAGGCAAAATGGCAAATTTCTGTTGTCTTCATGTACTCTGAAATTTGACTCCACCCACAGAATCTGCTGGCATTTTGTCTTTGTCTCCGTGACACTCAGAGATATCTCTTGATACATTATATTCTGGACTTGGAACAATGGATTTTATTGCCTGGATTTGAAAACTTTAGAAAAGGTCTTTATTTGTCTGGACTGCCTGCCTCGTGATCTCTCTCGGCTATCCACTTTTACAATCGCTTTCTTCCTGTATTGACACAGACATTTCTGAGCTCTTCTTACCAAAATGGCACCAAAAAGACCACCACCTGGGAAACCAGGCTTTGCTGGTTCTGCCCCAATGTCTTCAACGTCCAGCCCCAGCGGGCAACAGACACTAGCATCTTTGTTGCAGCCCAAGCCCCCTGAGGAGGACCTAACCCAACAGATGTTCCAAAAGATTTTAAAGGGGCAGGAGGAACTGAAGAATCAACTAAAAGAAATGAACGAACAGCTCAGAGAAAACCAGAATCGAACGGCCCAAAATACGCAAAGATTGGAAGTTTTGGAGGCGGGGATGGCTGAGATGAGGAGGGGAGGTGAGGGGGGTCCAGAGAGGAAACCAAGAACTTGAGAACCATCAGATAAAAATGGAGTCTGAAAGGATGTCTTTTTTCCTTAGATTTCAAAATGTAATTGAGGCTGGTGATGAAGATTTGAGGGAAATTATGACAAAATTATTGGCTGAATATATCAAAAAAGACAGACAACAGCTGGGATGGGATATTGACCTGGTCTATAGAGTAAATTCAGCCTACACCAGAACACATAATGTTCCAAGGGAGGTTCACATTAAATTTCTTAGAAAGACTACAAGAGATGAGATTCTGAGTGCACAAAGGGGGCAAGTGTTAAAATACAAGGATAGAGAAATAGCCATCTTGAAACAAATCCCAAAGAAAGTTAGAGATAAAAGAAAAAATTATTCGCTCTTAGCGAAGAAATTATACCAGAAAGGGATTTGGTTTAGATGGCTCATGCCCGAAGGTATGCTGATATTCTGGGATGACACTAGAGTTAGAATTAATACAACTATGGAGGCTGAGGCCTTCATGGAAAAAAACAAAGTCCTCCTGGATAAAGCTGATGATACCACACGGGACATACAGGACACGGGAGGTGCTGGAGCCTTGCTGGTGGGAGGAGAAGAGGCAACACCGAGAAAACTTAGATCACAAAAGTGAATTAGAAAAACAATGCAATTGCTAATACAGAGAACTTTTTCTGTTTGATATAAGATAGATTGAAATCATTTGAAGATAAAAGGTTAAAATATGCTGTCAAAATATTGCTAAGTAGTAACAACTTAATGTATTAATAAGTGAAAGTTATGAGAATTGGGGAGAGTGCCATTTCCTGCATAATGTAGCTGTCAAAATTTGTAACCCTATCCACTATCCCTTTTCCTGAAATTTTTTGTAAAACCAATAAAAATTTTGTTTGAAAAAGAAAAAAAAGAAATTCTGGTAATTGAATCCATAGGTCGTAAAGATGCGACATTTTGTGACCTATGGACATTTTGTGAAGATTTTTTCAGTGTAAGGATGTTTTTGGCAAGGCTACAGAACTACCCATGTATGGCAATTTCTTTAAACAAGCAACTTTGAGAGTCACTTATTATGCATTCAGCATAATCTTTTAGCCACATAGAAGATAGAAGTTTCTAGAAATACCACAAGTATAATAAACATTAACTAATTAACAGTTGTTGCTAGTTGCGAAGTCATGTGCGACCCATCGCGAATCCATGAGCAATGTTCCTCCAGACCTTCCTGTCCTCTACCATCCTCTGGAGTCCATTTAGCTCACCCCTACTGCTTTGGTGACTGCATCCAGCCACCTCATTCTCTGTTGTCCCCTTCTTCTTTTGCCCTCAATCTTTCCCCACATCAGACTCTTCTCCAGTGAGTCCTGGAGTCATTTGGTGGCCAAAGTATTTGAGTTTCATCTTCAGGATCTGGCCTTCTAAAGAGCAGTCAGAGTTGATCTCCTCTACGACTGACCGGTTTGATCAGCTTGCAGTCCAAGGGACTCGCAGGAGTCTTCTCCAGCACCATAGTTCAAAGGCCTCAATTCTTTGGTGCTCAGCATTTCTTATGGTGCAACTTTCACAGCCATACATGTACACATCTTGGTAGTCAACTGTATTTGCACACTAAGGGCCTCTCTTTCAGTTGCAACTGTATTTGCACACTAAGGGCCAGACCCCTAAAATACAAAATCCCAAATATAATTTCAAGAGAAAATAAGCAAAAAGCATACATGAAAGTCAGGATAAAAATGCTTAGAGGATACATATCTCAAATAATACAATCCTCTTTATGAATTTTTACATAACCTTATTATATTATGACCCAGGACTTCCTGAGCCAGTTGCAACTGCATTTTTCATAAAACTTAGCCAGCTGAAGTAGTAATAAACCTCTGTTTTGACTGGCCAACTTGGTTTATAATTTTGGAATTACACTTTATTCTTTAATAGTGGATGTTTCTAAATAAGTGTTAAAGAGCAAGGCAAGATTACAGATGCTTTCTTGAAGATAAACTGTGTTAGAATTTGTGGCTAATGCTAAGGACTATTGAAGCTTGTTGAAACTGAAAGTTACAAATTGCGAAACTCTTTCAACATCAGCCGAAGGATAAGGAATGGGGGAATAGTCATGGCCCAGTGATAGAACCAGAATACAGGCTTTGTGTGTCAAAGGTCTCCGCTTCAATCCCTTTTATCATTAGAGAAGACTGAAAAAGACACTTGGCTGAAATTCTGGGCCCTCTCCATGAAAACAGGCCTGAGTTAGATCAAAATCAATGGTCTGACTCAATATCAAGCAACTTCCTGTTTTCCTGTTTCTGCTAAATGTCAAAGCATCAAGAGCTAAACGTTATGGAAGCAAACCAGGCCAGAAAATGTGCTGGTAAACATACCTGTGGTAAGATTATATAGATAAACTCTCACACTTCCCACTGTTGAATTAATGGTATTACTTTAGCATTTAGTTTCTAGCAAATCATGCATTTTGCATCAATAAATGGGATTTTTTTTTTCCAGAGGAAGGGAAGGGAGACTGTGTTCTGTATAATTTGGCAACAGCTTAATTGTGTTGTAGATTTATCTGAGTCCCTTCATTCAGAGGCTCCAAAACCTTCATTTTCAAATAACTATTTTCACTCTCTCAGTTTCATTTCCCCTCTATGCTGGTCAAAAGAGATCAAAACATTTAGTCAGGAGGGGGTGGAAGAGAGATTTCAAACTTCATTCTGGAAGGCAGCCAAAATGTTCTCATTACTCAAAAATTTGAGATGGTAAAAAAGAGGCAGGCAAATTGTAATGCAGATCATAGCAATGTTGGAGAATTCCATTGCTTATAACAATGAAGACAACCATGGAGCAGCATTTGGAAAAATTAGAGGGGAAACGGAACTGTTTTTTCCTGCTTTGAAGATACAAATACTTTTGAGCAGCTGCTTCCTTTTGCTTTAACTCCAGATATGACAGGCTCAGCCTGGGAAGAAAACCACTAACCCATTGTGTTCTCTTTTTGCAAAGCAAAGTATTCTACCATTGTCAAGCAAGAACACGGAGTACAGCTTACACTCTGATTTCAAAAGAGAAAGTTCTGACAGAATCCTTTTTAGATTGCAGAGGCTGCATTGAATGTGTAAAAAAAAACATTATGAGGGGATAAAATTCCTTGACTTAAGGAAGTATCATTAGATGTTACTGTCATCTTGCTTTGGGGAGTTTAATTGAGATGTAATACTACCTTTCCTGCAAGAAGATGGGGCAAGGATTGTGTTTTTGTTTCTTTCCAGTTTATTCCTTAGCCCATAAGATTAGACAGTAAAATACATGTTTGAATGAACATATATGACTTTATCTACTTCCTGGATGCTTTAACAGTAAGAGGTATAAAAGAAAAGGACACCAAAATGACATTACAAGAACAGTACAATTGATAAAAGAGAGGATTAGAATTAGAGTACAATATGTGAACACTTTTCACTTAACAAATGGGGAAAACATGTAAAATAATACCTTGTGTGTAGCAGGAAAAGTGGGCAGAGAGAGGTTTTCATCCTCTTATTGTAAGCATGTGGAAGATTCCAGGGAGACATAGTACATAACATACTGTAGCACATATTAAAGCATGATTTGGTTATTTCGCCCTAAAGTGATGTCCACTTACTAATGGTGGGTTTTAAAGATAATTAAGACAATGATCTGAGGTTAAGACAGTCAATGGCTTATCATATAATAACTATAATCAGGCTATACTCTTGGAGGCAGCAAGTTCTGACCGTTGGAGACAGAAGCAGGAGTGTCATTGACACATTCTGTTTTTCCTTTTACAAGCATATGTTGGCTGCTATAGGGAAACAAAAGGCTGAACTATGTGGGTCTTATATCTCTTCTATTGTGCCCTTAAATGTATAGAATAGGTCTGCGAATGAATATACATAGAGGAAGAGACATTACTGGCCAGATAGGCTAAAGACTGCCATTTTAAGTATACCTACTTATAGAAAGAGTGTACCATTAACTTTCAAGAAACTTCACACATGACTGCATGATGAACTGAATAGAATGCATCCTTTGCTGAAATTAAGGACCATTTTTGTTACTGACTAATGTTATTGTCCAGATCCCTTGCACCTGTGGTTCCATAGGAAAAAGGCTTTGACAATATAGTCCAACTACTCAACATTTGATAGTGCGATATTTACCCTTTACTTTTTAAATTGGCTTTTCTAAACTTTTAGCTCTCTTCAACATGGAGGCCTCATGAAGTATATGGTTAGTTAAATGTTTGTCTTGCAATCCCATCCCATTTTATTTTCTTAGTCACTTATCCTGCAATGAATGACATTAATGGAATGGCAGGCAAGTACGGGTAGTCCTGTGGATATGTCATCAAAATCTGGTTGCTCGGCATCCAGCATATATTTGCAAGTCGGTTGCAAAGTCCTGGAGTCATGTGATCATCATTTACAATCTTCCTAGAAGCTTCTGGAAAGCAAACAGGGAAAATTGGATTCACTTAAAGACAGGGGTGTCCAAACTTGGCAACTTTAAGACTTGAATTCTGGGAGTTGAAGTCCACAAGTCTTAAAGTTGCCAAGTTTGGACACCCCTGACTTAAAGATCGCAGGATTCACTTAACAACTACAGTGATTTGCTTAACAACCATAGCAAAAATGCATAAATTAAATGTGAGTCACTTAACAACTACCTTGCTTAACAATATTAAGTCTAGTCTGAATTGTGGTCATAAATGGAGGACTACTGTAAATAGTTTCACAGTTGCATTCATCAGTTTTACTACATTGCATATAGCAGAGAGATAAAAACAGTTAACTTTCCCTTCTGAGTAAGATTAAAGAAGTGTGTGTGTGTGAGTGAATGGGAGGGAATACAGAATATAGAATAAAAGAGTTGGAAGAGACCTTGGAGGTCTGGTAGTCCAACACTCTGCCCAAGCAGGATACCCTACACTATTTGGGATAAATCATTGTGCAATCACTTCTTAAAAACCTCCAGTGATGGAGTGTCCACAACTTCTGAAGGCAAGCCATTCACTGATTAATTGTTCTCACTGTCATGAAATTTCTCCTTAGGTCTAGTTGGATCCAGTGGTGGGATTCCGAATATTTTCCTACTGGTTTGTTTGTTTATTTTGTTTTATTGGATTTATATGCCGCCCTTCTCCCAAAGAACTCAGGGCGGCGTACAGCATTAAAAAACACATATTACAAAGGTTAAAAGGAAATTAGAAACAATCCAAAAAACAAACCCAATTAATATAACACTAACACTTTAAAAAATTAGATAAAATTAACAGGCTAGGCCTGTTGCCACATGCAGCTTTTAAAGACTGCCCTTGGTGTCAGCACTGATGAGCTGAGCTGTTGTTTAGCTCAGCTGAGGCGCGACAATGCGCTCTGCCACATGAATCAGCTGAGCTAAAAAACAAGGGAATATAGGACAGGGGATGGCAGGGACGAGAGGGCAGGACCAACCAGAGGTTGAATTTGCCAGTTCTCCGAACTACTCAAAATTTCTGCTACCAGTTCACCAGAACCAGTTCGAACCAACTGAATGCCACCTCTGGTTGGATCTCTCTTTGATGGGTTTCTATCCATTACTTCTTGCCTTGTCCTTGGGTGCTTTGAAGAATAGGTTGTCTCCTCTTCAAATGCAGCCTCTAAAATATTGGAAGACTGCTATCATGTCACCCCTAGTCTTTCTGTTCATTAGACTACACATACCCCATTCCTGGAACCATTCATTATATGTTTTAGCCTCCAGACCCCTAATCATCTTTGTTGGTCTTCTTTGCATTTTTTCTAAAGTCTAAACATTTTTTTTGTATTATGGTGACCAGAACTGGACACAGTATTGCAAGTGTAGTCTTATCAATGCATTATATAAGGATACTAATACTTCACATGATCTTGATACTATTCCTCTGTTGATGCAACCTAGAATACACCAATATCTCCCTTGTATCTCCTCCAACAAGCATCTGCATTAGTCATTGCTTGTCCTTGAGCTCACCCTTGTAGACCTCAGCAGATGGGGGAAAGTGAAATGATGATACAAAATTTTGATAGGAATGATTACATTTAATAAATGGTACATCTAACCCATATTTATAAAACAATAAATTAGTCAGTGATGTGCACATGTACAATACAGACTATGAAAAATAAGATTATACTTTAGTTTCATATTACTATTTTTTAAAGCTATGCTGTTATATTATAAACACCCTCCAAGCCAATTTGCAGTTGTTTAAAATAAAATTCTTTCCCTAGCTTTTTCCCCTCCAGAAATACTTTTGGAAATTTCCATTAGAAAAAAATGTAGCAGGTGAACTAGTATAAATAGATTTGTTATATGAAATGCATTGTACTAATAATTAATAGCCAGCCTCTGGTAAATTTCCAGAGATTAGGAACCTAAAATCTTCTACCCTTATCACCGCACCAGCTTTTTTTCAGATTGGTCCTTTCTGAACATAAGTGAAATTAGGTAGATGGTGCCTGAAAAGATCCTTTTCAGCACTTGAGGAATGCTGTTTGCACAGAGGACTGTATGCTTCCAACTGTGACGCCAATTCTACGCAGAGTAAAGATATTTCTGTGCCAGGCAGTCTAGCACATAGCAAGAATTACAGCTAAGGATAGTTTTTCATTACTGTAATTCATATTAACACTTAATTTTCCCATCAGACAAAGCTTCTGCATATTGTTTCAATTACAATATTATAGTGATGTGTATTTTTAATTTGTGTGTTCATTTGTGTTTTTCCAAAGTTTTATTCAAGAAAAGTTGAGACACCTTTTATAGTCTGCCATGTTTAAAAGTAAATTTGACTGATTCAATAGATTTACATAAGTGAATATAAAGCTGCATACTGAGATACATAGTATGTTCTTCTCCCAACCCTTCTCTTCTTACTGGCCTTACTGATCCCAGCCAATAAGATACAGGGATAATATTTATTCTAATAAAAGCTATAAATTTCTTTGCCATTTGAGAACAGACTAAATAGCTAGTAGGAAGGGATCAGTTGGTCTTGAGTTTAGTGTTACCTAATTCATTCATTAAAGAATCCCACCCAGTAAAATCTAGCATGTTTATGTTGCTACAGCTTTATTAAGAATATGGAACTAAATAAAATCCCGTTTCTGATCAGGAATCTGTCAAAATGACATGTTTTATCCTTAGCTTTGTGGTGCCATGTAAAGATAAATGAATCACAAAATTGTATTCAGTCAAGAGTTGTGAATTCTCTTCTTCCTATCATCACTCATGTGTCATATAGATGGGGTCACAGGATCACCATGATTTTCTAGAATGACTCAAAATAAAAGGGAACTGAGCAGAATTCTGAAATAGCCTTGCAACGACCTGTAGCTGACTGAGAAAAGAGGAATAAAAGATCAGTGAGAAGTACGTAGGTTATTTTAAAACATATAAACATTAATTACTTCTTTGACTTGATTTTAGTGCAAATTCCTACATAGGTAGTGCTCTGAGACATTGCTGCATGGATGAGGATTTACATGGGAAAAGGTAGTTAGTGGCATGTGAGTGATCATTCTGAACATATACAGTAGTTGTTACATAAATAATCTCAAAACAAAAAATTATAACAGTTACCCATTGCACAATTTAAGCATTAGAAGAGCAAGTCTCAATAAACATTTACTTCTACTTCCTCTGTGAAAACTTCAATGCACTTGAAACCAGAGGACAAAGGCACTATTTTTAAATCTCTTATAGCCTCTGTAATTCTAGATAAAACCAACAAGTATATTTATGTTGCTACCGTATGAATAAAAAGAATATTAGAAATAAAAGAGGGTTCTTAACTACTGTGGCACTAATTAAACAAATCCACAAAAATGTGCAATGCAGCTTTTTTAGCTGTAGGGGTTTTGTAACTTTTCTGACATCATGTTTGCTATGTGGAGTGTGTTCCTGGCACTCCATCAACCAGGATTTTCACTGTTGTTGGTACTTTCCATTTAATGTTACTAAATTATACCCAAATCATGTTGAAGTATATCAAAAGCTTAGTTAAAAAGAAAAGAGGAACTTTTAACTGGAATTAGAACTGAATATAGCCCTTTCTTCCCCCATGTTTCTCTACACATGAACTTCCTCTTCAGAGATTAATCATTTGTTTGAAGCATTGAAGCATTTGAATAAGACCAGTCCCAGAAGGGATAATATTCATGGTTATGTGAATCGAAAGGAATGCTGCATTTCAGATGATCAAATTATATAGGAAACTTTTCACTGCTTTTTTTTTTTCATGGCATATTTCATAATAGCTGTTCGTTTCTAGGTTGAACATTTCTAAAATCTCCTTACCATTTCAGTGAGCTCATCATAACTGTTCAGTATTTCAGAGATTGGTGGAGTCTCAAGAATATTCTTGCCAGATTTGTGTCTCACTCATTTTAGTGCTCATCTTTAGGCCAGAAGCTGATAGCTGCAGTTGCAGCAAGTGCTGGCAACCTGGCCAAGGGAGGAGTTCTTTCCCTGCAACGTATATGGTATTCTGTAACAGCCCCAGTTACTCCCTCAAGAACACAGGCTGACCACACCAAACTGCTGTTAAGCAAGAAAATGTAACATCTGATTGTGAGTTTTGGTCTGTGGAGAATTACAGTAATTTCCTTCAGTGTACCAGAGAGTTTCACAAGTAGTTGAAGCAACTAAAGCTCAAACTGGCCTGTTCATAAAATGTCATTGGCTGCAATTTTAACCATAACTTCAGGGCTTTCTAGTTGGCCATAACCATTGACTCTATTCCTGCCTTTGTCAATATACTTTCCTCTAAATGGATTGAGCTTTATCTATGACCAGTAGTTGAAGATGATGAAATGTATAGCTCATCACATCTATGATAGGGTCAAGAAGGTTGTCTAGTCATTGCCTGTAGCTGCTCTTAGATTGGACTTGGTCAACTGATTGGAATCAAAGGCTGTCAGTAAACGATCAGAACATTAAAGTGAAAGAAAGTGGAACATATTTCTGCTCCCCCTTTCTTCAATAATTCAGAGCAAGCTGTCAGCATCCCATTTGGACAATATCAGTTTTGGAGACTTCCCTCCCAAAAGCTTTTGAATGCTCTTCTAAATGTAATTGCATTTGCAATGTGTTTTGCAGCTTGGATGCACAATATGACTTCATGATTTTTCACCATGAAACAAAGTCATACATTTGTCTGCTTTTACTAATACCATATGACTTTTTTGTACAATATCTTTCAAGTATTGAATAGATTGCCATAAATTATAAATCACAGCAGGCCTATAAAAACACAGCTTATATATAATAATGTGACTTATTTATTTTGAGTTCACTATGATTTGTGAACCATGCTATAAGAAAAAAATATAGTTTTCAAGCTACAGTGAATTGGTTGGCATATTGTTCTGAGTGCTCTTAAAAATAAACCTCGTTATGGGATTAAAATAATAAACATACCAGATCTTTATAAGATAGATTTGTTTGCTCCTTCAGTTTCAGATCTGCCCCATTAATCAGGGCAGATTTCATTTAGGTTATTTTATCTTAGTATCAGCTCTTATCCAGATTGAATATTCTTGATGGTTTCTGCCACAATGTTCCACTCTTCCATAAATGCTACAATAAAAAATTATATTAGGAAATCAAACATTGCACCAAGTGTTTAGTTCACTCTTAAGAGTTTGAAGTGAAATTCCTGCCTCAGATAAGAGATTCAGAGTCATAGAAAAACATGGGGAAAAAGTAATTGAGGCTAGTTTAGCATCTTCAAGAACCAATTTGCCATGATCTGAATTTTTATGGATTACTCCAGGAGAGTAATGACAACTTCATGAAGTCACCAATGTGTTTGTTACTTTTGCTACAACAGATAAACTTTGCTTGTGCACTGGATACTAAACTGAGCTGAAAGGCTGTTTAGAAACTGTCAATCTGCCAAAGAACTTTTAACCAATAGGGAAGAGAATGATCCTTATTTTCACGCATCTTCAGGTGTCTTTAAATAAACACCCCTTAAAAGACACTTGTCAAATTTGAATGATTCTTTGAGTAGATTTCCCAGGTGTGGGGGATGGGGCTATAATTAAGTATGGTAGGAGACAAGAAACAGAAGATTTAATAACTGAATTAGCCAAAGCAGAAATATTACTAGCTAGGCTTGAGAGAGATAGTGGGTAGCAAGCAAGCTTATTTTTCTCCTGATAGCTCAGGACTTTGCAGTCCTCAGAAGGTTTTGAAACACTGCTGCAAGGTCATAACAGGAAGTGCAATCAAGAGTAAGCAACCAGAGCTTTTCCTTCCTTTTCCTCCTTCTGTTTCAAATCATCTTAGACTTACTGCTTTTTGGGGGGGGGAAGAGGGGGAGAGCTGAGAGAACAGACTATTGAGAAAGGACTTTCACATGTGTGTTTCTTTAGCAAGACCTACCCATTGTTAGTTTCTCTTTTCTTGCATCCTTCTTTCTCATTTCTGCAAATAATTTGTCTTTTTTCCTTTTCTTTCTGCAGAGCATTGCTTCCCTAAAGATCCTCATTTGCATATGCCTGTTTTTTATTTCATGGTTTGCTTTAAAGCCATTTGGCTGGATGCTCTCATATTGAGATCTTATGAGAACTAACAGGATTTGGTTGCTGATAAGAAAAGGGGATGGGGAAGTGTGAGAAGGGAGGCGTGACTTACGTTTTAATGAATTGAACAGAAACTTAGAGATGACTTTTTGCAACCTAATTGACTGTGCAGTGCATTATGTTCTAGAGGCAAATGCACCATAAATCTAATCTATTTACCAATCCTATTTTTCATGAAAAACAAGCTGTCAGAAAAGAAATGTCATAAGTTAATATGCCTGTAAAAACAACTTCCAATTCATTGGCAAAAGGTCAAAGAATCTCTCTCTCTCTCTCTCTCTCTCTCTCTCTCTCTCTCTCTCTCTCTCTCTCTCTCTCTCTCTCTCTCTCTCTCTCTCTCTCTCTCTCTCTCTCTCACACACACACACACACACACACACACACACACACACACCTAGTACCTAGTGCTGCACTCATAGAGCTCTGATGTTGCTCCTGGCATCTGTTGAAGTCACTCTTCCAGCTTACGAGGCACAAACCTGACCTGAATGCTCCTACCACCACTGGAACCATTTTAGCCTTTACTTTCCACCTCCTCTCCAGTTCCTTCTACAGGCCAGCTCCTCATACTCTTTCTTCCTGTTGTTGCTGTCACTTGGCACCACTACATCTATCACTACGGCGGTCTTCTGGTCCTTGTCTATGATCCCTGGTTGATCATACCTGTACTTCCAGTACCTGCCTGTCCACCTGTATCTGGAAGTCCTACAGGCTCTTAACCCTGTTATTCTCCACAACTTTCTGTGAAATCTCCTCTCTGGATGTGGAAGAATCTAGCCCATACACGCGCACATGTTCCTGTACACAATGCCAGCTACTTGGTTATACCAGTCAGTGTCTGCTGTTCCCGCCTGCATCGTACACCCTGCTCTTACAGTATGTGTTAGACTGTCTGAGGCCTTGCTACATGCTCTGAACCTCAGGGTCTGTTTAGTGTGGTAGACCCCTTCTATGGATCTGGTGCATAGGGGTCTTGTGGGCCTCAGTGCTGTTTGTTGTCCAGCCCTTTCGAGGGAGTGGTAGGGTTTCCCAATGTCAGCCACTTCCGAAAGAGAGAGAGAAACACTTCAGTTCCTTTTGATAGAGATTGGACTGGGGCAGAAATATATAAGCTGGTTGAATGTGATAATTATGATTAATTTTATTAGCTTTATTTGTATTAGAATGTATGGTGCCACACTGCTCACACATTGATATGTTTGCAAAAAAAATTAAAAACTTTTTTAAAAATTCAATTTAATTATTTAATTATTATAAGCCAACACAGTTTGAGGCTGCATAAACAGAGGGATAGAATCAAGATCACGCGAAGTGTTAATACCACTTTATAATGCCTTGGTAAGACCACACTTGGAATACTGCATTCAGTTCTGGTCGCCATGATGTAAAAAAGATGTGGAGACTCTAGAAAGAGTGCAGAGAAGAGCAACAAAGATGATTAGGGGACTGGAGACTAAAACATATGAAGAACAGTTGCAGGAACTGGGTATGTCTAGTTTAATGAAAAAAAGGACTAGGGGAGACATGATAGCAGTGTTCCAATATCTCAGGGGTTGCCACAAAGAAGAGGGAGTCAAACTATTCTCCAAGGCACCTGATGGTAGAACAAGAAGCAATGGGTGGAAACTAATCAAGGAGAGAAGCAACTTAGACTGAGGAGAAATTTCCTGACAGTTAGAACAATGAATCAGTGGAACAGCTTGCCTCCAGAAGTTGTGAATGCCCCAACACTGGAAGTCTTTAAGAAGATGTTGGATAACCATTTGTCTGGAATGGTAGAGAGTTTCCTGCCTAGGCAGGGGGTTGGACTAGAAGATCTCCAAGGTCCCTTCCAACTCTTCTATTGTATTGTATTGTATTTAAAAATACTTAAATTTTTGTCATTCAATTTCATTTTGTTCCTTTACAGCCTTTCTTTAATGATTCTATTCCAGCATTTCTTCAACATTAGTGTAAGTCTTGTCCCGCAGTGAGTTGTCCTGAAGTGAGTTGACCACAGCAAGTTGACTGTGGTGAGTTGGATGCAGCAAGTTGTCCTAAACCCTTCAGTCTAAGTTTGGGCAATGAATTTGGTGACATCTTACCCCATCAGAGAAATCATAATTTAATTTAATTTAATTTAATTAGCACTTCTAGACCGCCCCCTCTCCCAGAAGGGACTCGGGGCGGTGTACAGTCCATATCAAAAACATCATACATAATAACAATTAAAAATTATTAAATGGATAAATACATAAATAAGAGGAGGATAAAATAGACAGAACTGTAATTGCTAAATAAATAATTTAAAATATACAAAGTTTAAAACCCCAGTGTCTTATAAAATTAAGTCCCCTAAAAAACCAGTAGGAAATATATATGCCAGGAGGTAGACGTTAAGAATTATGCCAGACCAGCCAGTTGGAACAGGTGAGTCTTCAGTTTCTGCCGGAAGGAGCGGAAGTCAGTGGTGGTTCTAATGTCGGGGGGGGGGAGGTCATTCCAGAGGGTTGGGCCCATCACAGAGAAGGCCCTACTCCTTGGTGTCGCCCGTTGGCATTGCCTAGTGGACGGCACCAGGAGAAGCCCCTCCCTGTGAGAGCGAATTGGCCGCAGGGATGTATGTGGGAGGATGCGATCCCGCAGGTAACTAGGCCCTATGCCATGGAGCGCTTTAAAGATGGTGGTCAAAACCTTGAAACGCACCCGAAAGACCACAGGTAGCCAGTGCAGCTCGCGCAGGAGCGGTGTTACGTGGGAGTACCTAGTACTCCCCATGACTGCCCGCGCGGCTGCGTTCTGGACTAGCTGCAGTCTTCGTGCACGTCCCAAGGGAAGCCCCATGTAGAGAGCATTACAGTAGTCCAGGCGAGACGTCACCAGTGCATGAGTGACCGTGCGTAGGGCATCCCGGTCCAGAAGGGGGCGCAATTGGCGCACCAGGCGAACCTGGTGGAACGCCCCCCTAGCCACGGCTGCCACATGGTCGTCCATTGACAGCCGGGCATCAAGGAGGACGCCCAAATTGCACGCCCGTTCCACAGGGGGCAGTTGTTCGCCCCCTATGGCCAGCGTTGGAGTCAGCTGACTGAACCGAGGTGCCGGTAGCCACAGCCACTCAGTCTTGGAGGGTTGAGTTTGAGTCTGTTGTCCCCCATCCAGACTCCGACGGCTTCCAAACACCGGGACATCACTTCGACAGCCTCGCTGGGGTGATTTGGGGTTGAAACGTACAGCTGAGTATCATCAGCGTACAGATGGTATTCAACCCCAAAACCACGGATGATCTCTCCCAGCGGCTTCACATATGTGTTGAACAGGAGGGGCGAGAGGACCGACTCCTGTGGCACCCCACAAGTGAGTGACCTC
This sequence comes from Natrix helvetica, assembly GCF_964273705.1. Classification (NCBI taxonomy): domain Eukaryota; kingdom Metazoa; phylum Chordata; class Lepidosauria; order Squamata; family Natricidae; genus Natrix; species Natrix helvetica. The sequence goes on along the minus strand of NC_138549.1, from coordinate 46,023,686 downwards.
AGGGTCGACCTCTGCCCCCCCGTCAACACACATTGCGACCGGTCGGAGAGGTAGGAGCCGAACCACCGTAAAACGGTGCCTCCGACTCCCATCCCCTCCAGCCGGCGCAATAGGATACCATGGTCGATGGTATCAAAAGCCGCTGAGAGGTCTAATAGGACCAGGATAGAGGAACAACCTCTATCTCTGGCCCTCCAGAGATCATCAACCAGCGCGACCAAGGCTGTCTCTGTGCTGTGCCCGGGTCGGAAGCCGGACTGGCGTGGGTCTAGATATTCGGATTCATCAAGGTGTCGTGGAAATTGCTGTGCCACCACATTCTCAACAACCTTCGCTAAAAAGGGAAGGTTGGAGACTGGACGATAATTAGCCAGCTCCATTGGGTCCAGTGAAGGCCTCTTGAGCAAGGGCCTCACCACCGCCTCTTTCAAGGCAGTTGGTAGGAAGCCCTCACCCAATGAGGCATTCACCAGGCCCAGAAGCCAGCCTCGTGTCATGCCAGTACCAGCCAGGAGGGACACGGGTCCATTGAACATGTGGTGGGTCGCAGCCGTCCACACAACCTGTCCAAATCCTCGGGGGCAACAGAGTCAAACTCCTCCCAGAATGGTCTCACATGACTCACTGTTGACGGCTCGTCCGGCCCACTGGAGGGGGCCCATCCGCTCCGGATCTGAGCGACTTTGTCCTGCAGATATTCCCCAAACTCCTCTGCTCTACCCTGCAAGGGTGCCCCCCGCGTCCCCTGTGACAGGAGAGAGCGGGTCACCCTAAACAGGGCAGCAGGGCGGTTATCCGCGGACGCAATAAGAGCGGCACAATGTCTACGTTTGGCCGCTCTCAATGCCACAAGGTAGGTCCGTAAATAGGCTCTTACCTGTGTTCGATCAGACTCGGAGCCTGAGGATCTCCACCTGCTCTCTAGACGTCTCCTATGGCGCTTCATCACCCTTAGCTCCTCGGTATACCAAGGAGCTCGGGTGGATCGCTGCCGCAGGAGAGGTCGCAAAGGCGCAACCCGGTCCAAGGCCCCTGCCACCGCCGTATTCCAGGCGGCCACTAGGTCCTCCGACCGAGCGCGGGTCAGGGCTACAGGTAGTGGCCCAAGTTCTGTCTGGAACCTATCCGGTTCCATCAGGTGCTTGGGGCGGTACCAGCTTGGAGAGGCTGGCTCCACCTCCTCGCGGTGGGGGGTAGCGGAAGGGAAGTCGAGCCGGAGACATGAGTGATCTGACCATGACAGGGGAGTAATGACTAAGTCCCCTATTCCCAGATCACTCGTCCACTGTTCAGATACAAAAATAAGGTCCAGTGTGTGACCGCCCTCGTGTGTGGGGCCCTGAATTAATTGGGTCAGGCCCATGGCTGTCATGGAAGCCATGAACTCCCGAGCCACCTCAGATGCTGCTCCCGTCGACGGCAGGTTGAAGTCCCCCATGACCAAAAGCCTGGGGATCTCAACCGCCGTCTCTGAGATCAGCTCGAGGAGCTCGGGCAGGGCCGCTGATGTATAGCGAGGAGCCAAGTATACAATCAGCAGGCCCAACTGCCTCCCTGGGCCCCATTTCACACCTAGGGATTCACAACCAGGTATCTGAGGAACAGTGAACTCTCTCGGTTCCAGACCATCCCGTATAACTACCGCCACCCCACCACCCTTACCCAGGGCCCGAGGCTGATGGAATGCACGGAAACCCGGTGGGCACATTTCCATGAGGGGTAAGCCACCCTCGTGGCCCAACCAGGTCTCTGTTATCCCTGCAAGGTCCAGCTCCCCCTCCGAGATCAACTCGCTAATGAGGGGGGCCTTGTTGGTTACGGACCTTGCATTGCAAAGCATCAGCCGCAGGCCCTGGCTCTGTAGTTCCTGACCACCTAGGCTGCGGGGGTTGGTACAAACGACCGGGCGTAGCCAACAGCCACGGTCTCCCAACCGACCTTGTGATCTTCTCTTGTCCTCGCATCCCCCCCTCCCCGCGACCGATGTAATAAAACAACCCTCTACCGGAATAATTTGTTCCCTCTCCCCCCCCCACCCCGCTCACTTCCCTCCTGGACTCACCTGTTTGACTGGCGCTGGCTTCCCTCCCGGCCTGGTTAACCCACCCCCCCTCCCTGGAACCCCCTAAAAACAATGTAAAACATTTGACTAAAAATCCCCTCAGCTTCCGTTTCTTCCACCTCTCGGGGTTCACAAACCCGTCATCAAGGCAGGCGGAGCAGGTCTAACCTTGAATAAATTGATAGAATATTAAAGCCCAATTGGGTAAGGGTGCAGGTAGTAAAAGTCAATAGCCAGAGGGCTAAGGTCTTAATGGGATACTAAAGCTGGAGGCTTTAGTATCCAGATAGTACTTGGAAAGAGGGCGGGGGGGAAATGTTCAAATATTCCCAAAGTGGAGCAAGGCAGAGATGTCATAAAAATGGGAAACAGTCTAAGGTGGTTGAGGATAGATATAATTACAGATGTGGGATCCTTAGTGGGTGGGGGTTTTTCAAAATAATGGATCTGGTATGTTATGATGCGTAATTATAGCCTTTTTTGGATTACTTTAATCAAGTCCTTTACAGGCATATGCTGCATTCTAAATCACTCTCATAGTTTTATTCACACCAAAATTGCAATATTGCAAAAAGATATCCAGATCTGATTTTGTGGTCTCTTGTTTTCTCAGAAAAAGTTCTTGGAAAACTCTGGAAAGTGAGACATTATTTTATCTCTGACTGGGTGGGCAAGAGTCTCAGTACAATTCCTGACTAGAATGGGAACTGAAGTCCACACCACTGGAGTTCTCCCATCTTGGAGAAGAGAAGGATGAAAAACTTTTAATTAGGTAAGTTCATTTGGAAGTATAGGCTGCCACCAGATGGGTGGAGCTTGTCTGTCAACCAAAGGGCTGCCATGACATGGGTGACCAAAAAAACACGTTATATTCTTTTACCCTCTTTAGCCCCCTAGGCAGTGGTGGGTTCCGGATTCCGCCCCAGAGTCACCCACGTGCGCGCATGCGTTGTAGCATCAAATGACACTTCCGCAAGCCTCCGCAATGCTCCAACTGTTCGGCAGAGCATCACACAGGCCCCGTATGTGCCATGCGTGTAAGCGCCAAAAGCTTAAAGCACAGGTAAGGAGCGCGGGTGGGCCCTCCAGAGCACTGTACTGGAATGGTACCCGATGCTCTGGGCAGGATCCAGTACACCCGTACCGGGGCACACCGCCTGCAACTCACCACTTCCCCTAGGGAGCTTTGTACTACTACAGTTTATACTACTACTGCTACTGTTGCTTCTAGGCAGGTAAAAAGCAAAGAACTGAACTGAAAATAGCCATCAATTTCATTTTTAAGAACTATTACATGGAATGCAGAAATCTTTTTGTAAGTAATAGCCAAGAGTCAGACTCAATTGAATGGATTACTTTATCATCAATATGTTACAGGTTGACATTTTTCTTTAGCTTCTCCTTCTTTTTAAGTTAAAACAAACATTAAGCATCTTTTGTAAAGCCTATGGAATGAGAAAACTTCCTAAGAGTGTTCTTACAAACTCCCTCCAGCCTCACACAATCCATTTGGCAAATAGGCCAAACTGTTCTGAAAGTAATATATTATAGCAGACTGTGTCTTTGCCAGAATGCCTTGCTTTGACATTGAAAGATTCAACACATAACTTTTGAGGGAGCTTTTATATAATACCAGCTATACCAGCTGGTTATACCAGATTTGAGGAACTGGTATAAGAATACTTGCAGATAAAAATGGTCAGTCTAAAAATCGGTGCAGAATGAATCCCCACTAATCATATGGTTCTGTAAATAGGGACTTGCAGTCTTGATATATCCTCATTGTTTCTCTGCATAGGGAAATTGTCTTTCAAAGCAATTGTTCTCTTTCAAGTTGATAAATGGTGTGTATGTGTGCAAAGGGAACTGACATTGTCTGGTGCAAGTTGTCCATTGCTTATTAACAAGGAAGGGAAGGTGGAGAATAGATTTATAAACTATTCAAACAATTGGAAAGCAGAAGCTCTAGTTCTCTGGAAGTAACTGGAGTCTAGCTACCAGGCTTAACTTTCAACAATATTTTATTAACAGAATGAAAAGACATGAGCTTTGGTCGGCCTTTCCTCCTTCTTTTCACATTTTCTTTAGCAGTTCTCACTTTGTCTGGTTGGCAATTAAAGTTATGTCATTTACCAGACAGTCTAATGAAATCCAGGTTTGACGGCAAAGCTAATTATGGTTTCTTATTTCTCATTTGGATAAAATACATTCAGTTTGAAGCTGAAGCTTCTAATCTCATTCCTGATTCAGGTGTGAAAAAGAAGAGAAGAAATTTATTTGTTTATTTTAATGGCCCCAGTCCAATAAAATAACTATGTTGTCTGAGGGGGTCATGCAATGCACTTTGTTGTAACAGTGATTGGTCATTTTGTTTGCTCTAAACCAGGGGTGTCTAAACTTGGGAACTTTAAGACTTGTGGACTTCAACTCCCAGAATTCCCCAGCCAGGCTGGCTGGGGAATTCTGGGAGTTGAAGTCCACAAGTCTTAAAGTTCCCAAGTTTGGACACCCCTGCTCTAAACCAATCAATCTTGTTGTGTGCTTTGGGCTTGTACACCACACAGCAACATGGCTAACAAGCACAGATGGGAGTCTCATGCAAAGTCCACTAAAAATTTTAAAGGCAATATGGCACAGAACAATAAAAGTTCAGCAAAATATATCAGTGATCTATAACATTTCTTTCAATGATCTTCAATTATAAAGATACTTGACAATGAAAGCCAGCTGGGTGATTCGGGATCAGTCACACTCTCAGCTCAAGGGTTGTTTGTGGCAAAATAAGAGGAAGAAGACATGTTGGATATGTTTGCTACCTTGAGTTATTTGTAAAAACAATGAAGGTAGGAAACAAACAAACAAACAAATAAATAAATAAAATAAAATTCACCATTATTCTTTTTTGTATATACCTTTGAATATCTTATTTTATCTGTCAGTTAAGATGAAGGATTGTTAGTGTCTATGCTTGAAATTGCTTCTTAAATTCAAAGCAAGGGGAGAAAAATAATTAAATGAAGTGTGGTTGTGGGTTAGCAAAATGCCACTGTTAGAGAGCAATCTGTAGCAAAGGGGGTACCTGTTCTTTCAGAGATTTTGTAAAGCCTAGTTACTATCATTTCAGAAAATGGTAAAAATGAATCTGCTGTATTATAGCATGACAGCTGTTGCATATTTAATATTTTATTATAACAAAAAGCTATCTATAAGAAAATAGTTATATGGGTATGATATTAGGCCTGTGCAAGTTGCCTTTATCTCAATGTAGCCCATCAGTGTTATGAAGGTGAGACTCTGCAGATCATTGAGTAATATGATTTGCCTGAATAAGACACTTCCCATCACCTGAAAGCCTCCGTTTAATATCCATAAGAGGCGGTGAAGTGAAGCTATATGGCTACTTTGCTCTATCTTTAGAAGGAAGGAACAGGGTTGCTTGCGAAGATCATAGACCTTCTCTATGTAAGTATGATTTTGAGTGTTTATAGACTTTTATAGTTTATATCTCTACCACCTGGGGGCTAACCAAGCACCTTGTGCACTCCCAGTCCAGTAGGGCTGTGATGACCCTCCCCTTACTCCCAAGGACATCAAAAAACCCACTCAATAGATAGTACCACTTACCATCGGGTCATTGTCCCCCTCACTGTTGCTTTCATAGAAGACTGGGGTCAGTTTGTTGTGGGTCAGAGTTCCCTCCTCCTCACTGGATTGGGGAGAGAACTCCATTACCTGCTCTCCCATGCCTATCTTCTCTTTCAGTTTCATGGGGAGCTTTTTCTTCTTCGGCTGGCTCAGAGGTGGGGGAGCAATAGCTGGGCATGGCATGAGGCACTTGGCAGTTCAACGGCCCTCTTTTCCACAGCAGAAGCGAGACCCTGGGCTTTAGCGAGGCTTCCCTCCTTTGATCAGAGGTGCACCCCCTGTTCCTCCTTTGGGGGCCAGTCATTTCTCAGGTGCTCAGTGAGGCCAGCTTTCCTGCATGTGTATTCATGGTACTCCATTAGGTCAATCTCCACTTCAGTGGCCATTCGGTACCATGCTCGCAGGTCAATGTGGCACTGCCCAGGCTAGGCAGTTGCTTGGTCCTTCCTGAAACTGGGAAACCAGCATGTACTCAGGCCAGTCTCTCAGGAGGCTAGCCAGACTTTGGAAATTTTGGATGTACTCTGTCACTGACCACTTGCCCTGGTTTAGGATGCAGATGCAAGCCTCCACATGTTGAGCTGCCATAGTGTTTTCAAACTGCTCTTGCAGTGCTTGCATGAAGGCATCTAGGTCAGTCAACTCTGGAGAACTCTCATCATGCAGAGACACCAACTATCTTGAAGCACTCCCTTCTAGGTTAGATGCAACAGCATGAACCTGGGCTGCATCGCCTGAGTACATCACTCCATAGCGCTCCATATAGGAGCAGGAGAGGGGGAGCCCCCACTGTTTGTGGCTTCACTTCTCCCACCCTAGTTACTGCCACTGTGATCCCTGGTGATGTAGCTGACCAAATCTCCAAACTGCCACACTTCTCTCTCAGCTACTCCATTTATTAGGCTGTGGGTAGTGATTGGAAACTTCCACTCAGCTAGTTTGTGCTACTCAGCCAGTTGCCTCATTTTTCATCTGCTCCCTTGGACCATGTTGACTCCCTCGGGATCCAGGAGGTCCTTGGCTTCCACCGCCTTGCCCACATTCACCACCCAGTGGGTTTTTTGTTTGGGATGCACGCTAGCCAGCTGTGCCCTGCTACAGCTTAAAGCATTTCTCCTAGCTTCTTCCTCTCCTCCGAATCTTTGTCTGCCCCCAACATCTCAGCATTATTGGCCTCCTGGTGGGATCCAGGTAGGCTACTACAAGGAGAACTGGCTTAACGTCAGCTGTCCCATTGGCATATGCAGCAAAAGAAACTCCTGGGGCATTATTTTACTAAGAGTATAACTTTACTGATAGAGCCATATAAGCACAGTAGAAAGCAAAGCCAGTTCTGACTTTTCACATGAAAATTTCATAGTTACAACCCCCCTTTTCCTCTCTGTGCCACCCACTGTTCAGTGTCCACCAATCCAGTGCAATCTCTTTGTTGTGGGAAACAGTCTGATCAGCTCAGAAGGCTCTTATCATTCGACCTTGAGGTGTCGAGATTCTCCCAGGCCACAGACGGATGCACAGGAATTCCTCAATTCCTTCCCACCAATACATTCTAATCATTCTCAACCCCCCCCTCCTTAGTTTCTGTTGCCTGGCTGCAAGAGAAAGTGCAGAGCAAGTCAGCCTTGACAAATATATTGAATTGGAACAAAGAAATGCAGCTTACCAGCTTTTTACAAAATGATGATTTCAAGTACAGTCTTAAAAAATCACTCACTGATTTCCTTAGTGATTCTCATATATTTATTTTTGGAGTTTATAATCAGTACATGAAAATCCAGTGTTAAATTTATGTAAAACTAGCTGTACCCCACCACGCGTTGCTGTGGCCCAGTCTGGTTAAATGGAAAAGAAGGAAAAGAGAAAGCACAAGCTTCTAATATGTTTAATTTCACAATGCTTGTGGGTATACAATATTTTTTGTTGTTCCATTGTCTGTGCAGATATAGAGATTGTCTGGTTTGCCAACTCTAGAACATACAACATATAATTGTCCATGTGAGAAACAATTTTCAATTGCTGGAAAGACATTGAACCGGGCACATTTACCAAAAGCATGTGAAGAAAGTAACATTCCCAGGGTGGTTCCCTCCTGGTGGGCCCTGTCACTTGCTGCACCGGCCACGGCTCCCCCAGCAGAGGCATGGAAGTGAGCCATGGTGGCCTCTGCAAGAGCCGCCACAGAGGATGGTCCTGCAGGCCCGGGCCTGGCACCCTCCAAGCTCCCCACAATGGGCAGCCTCCAGAACGATGGGCAGGATAGGGCCCCTCCAGACCCCAGCGTGGGAGGGAGGCTGGGGGTGTCTCCCGTGGGCGTAGTGGGGTGGCGGGTGGGTGCTGCTGTTGGTCAGGCCTCGGGGCTGCTGGGCCAGGCGAGGCTGGTTGGGGGAGATGGCATCAGGGTTGTCAGCCTCGTGGAAGTTGTTGAGCGTCTCCTCGGGGGAGCTGCGCTCGGGCTCCCCCAAGTCGGTGGGCCAGGAGAGCGAGACGTCCAGGATCTCGGAGGAGGAGAAGTGCTCGGTGTGCGACTTGTCCAGGTCATCGTTGCTCTCCATTTCTTCAGCAATGCTGTTATTGGAGCTGAGGCTGGCCGAGATCTGCGCTGGGGTCACACTGGGCTGAGGAGTTGCTCCGCCTCCGCTGGAGCTCTGCTGGGCTGGGCGGGGGGAGGCTGGCTTAAGGGCGGGGGAAGGTGGCCAAGGGATGGCGCAGGTGCCACCCCGCCTCAGACAGCAAAGGCCCGGCGGGAGGAGAGGACAGGTGTGACATCTAAATTATATACGTATATAAAAACATGCGCATATTCGAATGCAACGTGTCAAAATTTCAAAGCAATCGGTGAAGAACTTTAAGAGATTTGAGATTTTGAACAAAGAAACATTACATTTTTATTTATATAGATGGAAGCAGTATGCTTTGTCCCATAATTGGGTACAGGCTGTCCTGATCGACAGGTCGCACCGGAGAAAAAATATGTAAATCCAGTATAAGTCATTAATTACTTTTAAGAAAGTTCACATTACCTTTAAAATAAATTTTGATTTTTGCAAGGATTAGAATATTGTGTTTTAATTCCTTTGTTATTTTGTTTCCTTTGAAGCAGCTTCACAAAGTGATAGCATAACCTTGTTTCTAAAAGTAAAGTGAAGTGGTTCCATTGATTCATTCATTTGCTTTATTTAACCCCAGATAGCCTCTTCTAACATTTATAACATCAGGAAGAGATTTTCTTCTTCCTTCATTTCACAACTGCTTCCCTCCCACAGTCATGCCTTCTTCTACTCAGTAAATTTTCAGGCTTCTCTGAATCATAGGTTTAGCACTGTTCCAGAGTAGTGCTAAATCCATTAATTTCATTCCATCATGATTGGGTAAAATCACTTAATGTCTGAGTCCACTTTGAGTCCATTTTGTATTTCTGATGCTTTAATCTATCTGGCCTTTAAAAACCCAGTTAGAAACTATTAGAAGCTATTTAATAGTTATTTGATTGCTTTAGAGCAGTGATGGCGAACCTTTTTCGCCTCGGGTGCCAAAAGCACATACGTGCGCGCTATCACACGAACTCAAGTGCCGACCCACATAACGTAATGTCCCCGCTCACCTGTGTGGACCGTGCATTTTTGCACAAGGCTTCCTCGCCACTCCCTGCTCTGGCTGCTTCCCCTTGGCTAACACCCAGTGAGGGGAGAAGTTGCTCTGCCACTAACGGGCAGAGATTGGGGTGGGGGTGGGGGGATGCTCAAGTGTGCTCCTGTGTCAAAAAACCTTCCCTTATCATTCTCCTGTGTAAAGATTGTGCCCTTTTTACAATGGCAGGTGTGAGTCCAGTTGCTAAATTCTCCCCTTCTATTAAAGAGGATCCTGGGCACTACAGTCAATAGACAAATGATGAAGAGAGCTGCTGGCACAGGGGAAAGAAAAGCAGCAAGAAAAGAAGAAAAAGCAGCTTTTTCCCCTCAAGGTGGCTGCTCTGTTTCCCCTCCTCCCCCGTGCTAGCACAGAGGATTCTGCCTGGTCACTGCAGTCCAAAGGGAAATGAGGAAGAGACCAATCTGCATGAGGGAAAGACAAGTAGCAAGGAAATAAGGAAAAGCAGCTTTTCCCCCCTCAAGGTGGCTGCTCTGTTGCCCTTTTCTCCATTTCAGCACCACTCCATGGAGCCTGCCCCACCCCCCATCGCCCAGGTCCTCGCTTCTCCCAAGCATTTCTTTGCCTATTTAATTTCCCCTCCGTAGCATTTTTCCATCGTGTTTCTTGCCATTTTGGACAGGAAAACAAAGTTTGTGGGACTAAAAAAAAACTCCTTTCAATCAATCAATTCCAACTTTGCGAGATCTCTTCCCCCTCCCCAAGTTGTAATTGATTGAAGTTTTTTTTTAGTCCCACAAACTTTGTTTCTCTGCACACGATGGCAAGAAACGTGATGGAGCTGGAAATCAGGTAGGCAAAGAAATGTTTGGGAGAAGCGAGGACCTGGGCGATGGTGGGTGGGGCAACCTCGATGCCCTAGCACTGAAATGGAGAAAAGGGCAACAGCAGCCACGTTGAGTGAAAGAAGCCTCTTTTCTTCTTTCCTTACTGCTTGTCTTTCCCCCCTGCTGGCAGCTCTCCTCATTTCCCTATGGATTCAAGCGATCGGGCAGGATCCTTTTTAGTAGCAGGGGGGAGGGGGGAACAGAGCAGCCAGCACGGGGGAAAGACAAGCGGCAAGAAAAGAGGCTTGTTTCACTCGTGCTGGCAGCTCTCTCATTTCCCTGTGGATTCAAGCGATCGGGCAGGATCCTTTTTAGTAGCAGGGGGGAGGGGGGAACAGAGCAGCCAGCACGGGGGAAAGACAAGCGGCAAGAAAAGAGGCTTCTTTCACTCGTGCTGGCAGCTCTCTCATTTCCCTGTGGATTCAAGCGATCGGGCAGGATCCTTTTTAGTAGCAGGGGGGAGGGGGGAAACACAGCAGGCAGCACGAGTGAAAGAAGCCTCTTTCCTTGCCGCTTGTCTCCCCCGTGCTGGCAGCTCTCTCATTTCCCTGTGGATTCAAGCGATCGGGCAGGATCCTTTTTAGTAGCAGGGGGAGGGGGGAACAGAGCAGCCAGCACGAGTGAAAGAAGCCTCTTTCCTTGCCGCTTGTCTTTCCCCGTTCCGGCAGCTCTCTTTGCATTGGGCTGTTTTTCGCCCTTTGGAGGCTTCAGGGAATCCTCCGGAGATTAAAAAAAACCTACCGAAAATCAGCTGGCCAGCGGGCGCATGCGCACTGGAGCTGACAGGGCAATGCCTCGCGTGCCCTCAGAAATGGCTCCGCGTGCCGCCTGTGGCACGCGTGCCATAGGTTCGCCATCACGGCTTTAGAGGATTTACTAAAGAGCTTACTTGTTGGAAAAGGGAAAATAGTTGGGGGGGGAACCAAATATAAAATCTATTTTACAAATTATTGAATTTGTTGTTTCTTTGAATGCACTAACGTGAAAAAAATGTTTTTTCTCTCCTCCTCTACAGCACACACACATGCCAGCACACTTTCAAATAGCAATGGGATATTAAGGGAACAACGGTATGTCTTCATTGATAAAACAATAGGCCCATGACGACAAACCTATGGCATGCATGCCACAGATGACACGCAGTGCCCTCTCTGTGGGCATGCAAACCTTTGCGCTAGTTCAGCTCCACTGCGCATATGCGCGCACCTCCCACCGGCCAGCTGGTTGTCAGGTGTCTGCCGTGCATGTGGGGGGACAGGGGACATTCAGGGGGGCTTCACACACATGCAGGGGGTGGGGCGCATGCAGGGGGTGCATATGCAGAGGAAGGCGCATATGCATGGGGGGCATATGCCCATTGCATTTTGGGGTTTCGGACATATGCATACGCATTTGGGCACACAGCCCAGAAGAGGTTAGCCATTACTGCAATAGGCCAAGAATGGAGTCTTACGAAAAGAAAAGAAATAAGGCACAATGAAGCAGCTTTTGATGTGAAATGAACAGTCCTTTCTCCTTTCTGATTCTCACAGCACTTGATAGTATCTCTAAATAGTATTGATGTCGGAATTGCAAATAATAACTAGAACCCTGGATGACTTCAATCTGGTGAATCTAAATTGGACCACTTAAACTCAGTTTTATAACAGAAGGCCTTCTATAAACCCATGCAATTTTTCAATTGCAGTTCCCCCACAAACATGCATGCCCCCAAATTTGCCTTCAAGAGTATAAAAATATCTATATGGAAGTTAATAAGTCCCAATGAGAAAAGTAAAAAGTATAACTAAACAAATAACAAGCCAATTCAGATATTCAAATGACATATCCTTGAGGAGAATGTAGGATTAAATCAGCTCCTTTCTGCCCACCCATCTTCCTGCAGTCTGTTCAACTTATGCAAAGCCTTTTACAAAATTCAGAACCTGATTGTGTTAAATTGAAAAGGGCAGAGCACAGATTGCATCCCACAATAGATAGCCAAGCTTGATTCTTGCTTGTTTGTTTGTTTTAATTCGAACAGAAGCATTTTTATGGCAGGGAGAGGGAGAGATCTATCTGTCTGCTTCTCTATCTCTTGCTCCATCTATCTATAATCTATCTATAATGGGAGCTCACTGCATTATGCAGTACTAGGGATTCAAACTGCTGACCTTTCTGATTGACAAGCTCAGCATCTTAGCCACTGAGCATCCCTTCTGTAGAAGAGTATGATACAAGAAATGGGTGCCTGAAATATGACAAAACAAAACGATGCATTGTATTTTTGCAATCCAATTAAGCAGCAAAAATTTGGAAACATCTGGAAATAGATGCACTGACTGCTTCTGGTCCATGATCTGCCCACATCTGTAATTAGAGATTTCTGCATACCAGATTCTGCTCAGGAGCAGCACACAGCTCTTTCAGTTCAGATTGGCAATAGCAATAGCACTTAGACTTATATACCGCTTCACAATGCTTTACCGCCCTCTCTAAGTGGTTTACAGAGTCAGCATATTGCCCCCAACAATTTGGGTCCTCATTTTACTGACCTCAGAAGGATGGAAGACTGAATCAACTCTGAGCCGGTGAGACTTGAACTGCCAAACTGCTGGTAGTCAGCAATCAGCAGAAGTAGCCTGCAGTGCTGCATTCTAATCACTGCGCTACCAGGGCTCTTAATATTGAATATCGAATGCTCTCTCTGCATTTAAGGTAAGAAGGAAAAAGCAAGATGAAGCCCCTCACCAACCTACATACAATGGTCCAGTAAAGAGACAGAAACTCCTGTCACTACCTCTCATTTTCATAAAAGAGGAAAGGACTGTTATATTCTAAATGTTCAATATAATTGTGCTTGTCCCTAAACAATGCAAAAGGTTCACAGAAAGGTAACTGCATTCCGTTTCTTTTCCCAATGCATAGGGCTCATGATAAAACTAGCTGATAATAACTGAATAGAGTCAAAAGGCAAGTTAAGCAGGGTAAGAGGAGAATATTAGATAATGAAAAACAGCTGGATGACTTTGAGCCAGTCATTTTATCTTCACCATACCCACTTCACAGTGTTGTGCAAAAAATAGGAACCAGAAATATTAGGCATGTATGCTAACTTGAGCTGACTAGTGATAAACAGGATAAAAATGAAATAAAAAATAAATAAAGTAATACAATAAAATAACAATAAAAATACAATACAATAAAATAATAAAAAATAAAATAATATAATAAAAAATAAAATAAAATAGAAGCTGAGCAGCTTTCTTTGTATTAATCAAACTCTTGCTGCCTCTATTTAATTAATTAATTAAATTTCTAGACCGCCCCCTCTCCCCGGAGGGGAGAATATTTTTATATTCTTGCCACAGTATATAAACAAACAAGAACTAGATATGTTGAATGCAGCACTGGACCTTTCATGTAATCTTTACTTACAAAAGTGCTCGTGTCCTTCTTAAGTTTCATGTACATGTTTTGAAAATCAAATCAAAATCAGAATGCCAGCATGCCTCGAAAGGAAGGAAAAGGTCATATGCAACAGCCAACAGCCTATGGCTGCCATTTTAGAAACACATCCTCAGATAGGCACTCAACATTTCAAATATGGTTGGAAATATATCTGTTAGCCCCCAAACTAACTTGGGCATCCAAGGAAGAGAAATAGCCCAGTTGGTTCCACCTCCCCATTAAAAACAAACTGAAATGACTCTTACTGCAAGGAACACCCAGGTTTATTCTCTACTTGGATTAGTACTGTGAAAACCATAACATTTGGCTCTGAACTTGCATGCTGAACTTTTTCGGAATTCAGAAAATGTAAGCAGGAAGTTTAATAAGTTCCTTAGGGCCAATTTGTTCCAGAACTCTTCCACTTTAGGAAAAAACTGGGACTCTGAACTAGTAAGAAGCATTTTTTTGTACATTATACAAAGGCTTTGCAATCATATGCATGTTAACTTTTATAGACTTTTAAACAGTAAAGCTAAGAACTAACTTAATCCTATCTCAGTGGTCCACTCAGTGGGCTGGGAATGAGATGATGAAGAAATAGTTGTGAAAATGTTTGTTTATATCATGATTAGGTGAAGCGGGAAAAGACCCACAGTCAAAGGTGTTGCTAATCCAGTATTGAATTCAGCTATATCTTAACTGTAATCATGGAGACCTTGCATTTCTGCAAGCAAACAAAGCTTGGAATAGATTGCAGATACAAAGCATTTTATAGCGTCATTAGCCTGCTATGACAATAAGTAACAGGCACCAAAACAATGACCTACTGATTATAAAACTGATTAATAGAAGAAGGGAAAACACCTTGAGAACAGGATTGTTGTAAAACAGACTTGCTGCTAATCAGTTTGGAAAGAGAATGAAAGAGGAAGGAGAAAAAGAAAGCTTTTTCAGTTACTCTAAGACAAAGTGGGAGGTGCTGGGGGGTTTTCTCCCTAGAAAGGAGTGGCAATGTTTGCGGCTTTGGATTTCATCTTAGCTTGCAACCCTCTGAGTAGTTTTAGGCCAGTCTTGTTTTCCTTTGCCTCCTCTGCACTCAAATGAAGTGAAAAATGAAATGCTTCTCTGCAATGGAGAAAGGCAAAGATTATTGGTTCAGTAGATGGGCAATATACTGTAAACACTAAAAACTAAACAAAAAACCTGTAATCATGGTAATGATTTATCGCCATTATAAGTATATTGGCTTTGATGAATATTGAAAGGTTGAAGAAAATATTGAAGAAAAAACAGACCCAGGAAACTACAGACCAATCAGTCTAACATCACCTGGGAAGATCCTGGAAAATATAATTTAAAAAAACAGATCTGTGAACAACTAGAAGCAAATAAAGTTATAACTAGTAGCCAGCATGGGTGTGTTAAAAATAGATCATGCCAAACCAATCTTATTTCATTCTTTGATAAAGTCATTAAATTAGTAGACCCATGAAATGCTGTGGACATAGTATACTTAGATTTCATTAAGGCATTTAACAAAGTAGACCACAACCTACTTCTTGGTAAGCTAGAAAAATGTGGAATAGACAACATCACCGCCAGGTGGATCTATAGCTGGCTGGCTGACAAACCATACTAAATGAGTAGTCCTTAATGGTACTACATCCCTATGGAGAGAAGTACGTAGTGGGTCCCACAAGGTTCTGTCTTAGGCCCAGTACTCTTCAATATCTTCATAAATGACTTAGATGAGGGAATAGAAGAGGAACACATCAAATTTGCAGATGACACTAAACTGGCAGGAATAGTCAACACCCCAGAAGACAAGTTCAGGATCCAAAAAGATATTGACAAACTTGGAAAATGGGTCCTCTCCAACAAAATGAATTGTAATGTGAAGAAAAGCAAAGTTTTACATTTAGGCAGGGAAAAAAAATCAAAGGTATGAGTACAGATGAGGTGAGACCTGGTTCAAAAACAGTAACTCTGAGAGGGACCTTGGAGTCCTAGTGGATGATCACTTGAATATGAGCCAACAGTGTGCAGCAGCAGCCAAAAAACCTAATACAATCCTCAGTTGTATAAACAGAGGCATAGAGTCAAGATCATGTGAAGATCACTAGTACCATTTTATAAAAGTAAAACCACACCTGCAACCAATTTTGGTCACCAAACTACAAAAAAGATGTTGAGAGTTTGGAAAAAGTTCAGAAAAGAGCAACTAAGATGATCAAAGGCCTGGAGACTAAAACATAGGAAGAAGAGCTGTTTGGCTAGTCTAAAGAAAAGAAGAATCAGTGGTGACATGATAGCAGTATTCTAGTATTTGAGGGGCTGCCACAAAGAAGATCGGGTCAAATTATTCTCTAAAGCACCACAGGGCAGGACAAGAAACAAGGATTAGAAACTAATTGAAGAGAGAAGCAACCTGGAATTAAGGAGAAACTTCCTAACAGTGAGGACATCTTGCCTCACTATGGAACCAGTGGAACAGCTTGCCGTCAGAAATCATGGGCGCTCCCTCGCTGGATGTTTTTAAGAAGAGTCTAGACAGTCATTTATCTAAAATGGTATAGGTTCTTCTGCTTGAGCAGGGGACTGGACTAGAAGACCTCCCAGGTCCCTTCCAGCTCATTGTATTCTACACAGAATGTACAATCAACTAGCCTTAAAAATAGTCAGCCATCATTTTGGAACAAATGATCAGGTGGTTGTATACTTTTATGATGGGAAATTGGGTAGGGGGAAATTGACAATTGAGGAGGAACTAATCGTCTGGAATCATGCTGGTGCTGGCTTCTTCAAGGCCACTTGCCCTGAGTCTGGAATTTTACCAGCCCAAACACCTCAGAGTTTCTCATAACATCTCAGCATTGCTGGATTGGCTATGCATGGATGGATTATGGGATGGGGGGCAGTGGTGGGTTCCATATCCCGTTCCAACCAGTATGGTTGGAATGGGCCCGGCGGCATCCACATGGATGTGCGCAATGTGCGCATGCATCTTATCATCACGCAGGCGCTGTATGAGCTGTGTGGATGCGTGGAAGCACCGAAGACTTAAAAGACTGGTAAGGAGCTCGGGCAGGTGGGTGGGCCCTCCGGAGCACCGTACCAGAACGGTATCCAGTGCTCCGGGCAGGCTCCGGTACATCCGTACTGGAGCATACCGCCTGCAACCCACCACTGGTGGGGGGTTAGGGGAAACCAGGAGTTTTACCTTTGTGTTGACAGGCAGGAATTTTAGATTCCGCTTGACTCTGCTGCCAGCAGTATTCCTTAGTAAAAGTGCCTTTTCACTTCACATGAAGTCAAGAGTTTTACTTCCCTAAGGAATCAAACTGGGGCAGGTCTGACACCAATATGAATTGCTTATTGAATCAAAACTTTTCATTCCTCTGGACCATTTTGACCTTGACCAGTATAAGAACAAAAACATTGAACTGATTTACTCTTTCCAGTGTTTGTTTTTTTAGCCAGTTATGTGAAAATTTAGTCTTTGAGGAAAATAGCCATTTCCTGACTGTGTTTGGGAAGGAAATCAGAATCTACTAATGAAGCTTATAATAAGCTTTTTTTCTCCTAACTAACATATTTTATATGTACAATTAAATGAAAATGTCATATTTGCATATATAATGGCAGACATGGAATGGATTCTGTTTTTATACATAAAGATTTTTTCATGAATTTAAGATATGTGTAGTAAAGTTCATTAATGAGAGAAAATGGAGACGTACTCTCTATCCTGTTCCTATCCTTTTTCCCCCATGTAGCCTTTAGAACTGTTCTTAGAGGTGATGGTGATTTCCACACTTTACTCAGAAAAAAAAAAGCTTTCTATTTTGTGATAATATAACTGTTCTTAGAAGAAATGTTTTCACAGTCTGAATGCCCTGATGAACAGAGGTGCAGAAGCCATGACGCTATCAGTTTGGAAGTGGGGCTGGGATGTTGAAATGGCAGGAGGAGATTGAATGACAAAGAAGGAAAGAAATCCCTTCACTCAGAAAAATTGGCATATATATATAGTTGCTAGAAAGCTCTATTGTGCCCCTAAGACTTGTAGGGTCGTAGGAGGTAGAAAGCAGTTTACTGATTTTTAAAAAGTAGTGTTCTAGTACAAACATGAGATGATTGAAATTGTGCACCATCGTTCCATTAAATATAACACTTTGTACCTGTTCAGATTTGCAATTACTGGTCTTTAAAAATAACTCAGCAGCAACTAGAGCCTACAGCTGTGATGCTATAGGTGGTAAAAGGATTGAAATGCCTACTCTTTCTTCCATAATTACAGTATGCATCGAGGTGCGTCTTATGCTTATATTTTCAAAACAATAGATAATGCATTGCAATGTGCCCTCTGAATAATAGTTATATTTAGTACAAACATTGCTTCAGTGGTTCTTCAGCACAAAAATGATTCCAGTGTAGGCCCATCAGAAGAAACAAGAAAAGAATGATTTTCCCCCTTTTCCTGCTGTTTCTCATGTTCCTTCAAATGCTCCTTTACTAATCCTCTTGATCAGATTTTGAGGTTGTGCAACAGACTGGGAAAAAAGACAGGAAAAAGAGGAAATCAACCGACATAACATTGGGTTTCTTTCTCTTGCTCTATAGCCTTACAGCTCAGAAAAACCATATAGTAGGTGTAATGGCTACTTTTTTAAGGAGGAAGAAAGCAAGAAGAAATGAACCTAATTAATGGTAAATATAGTCATCATTAAGAATGTAATTCATTGAAGAAAAACAGCTGGATGGATATTGTTAGATACTTGTTCTAACTATAGTGGTTTCCACCAAGGTCCTCTGTTCCGGCGGGAACAGAGGTTTAATCCTATTGGTCGAAGGGTCTGACAGCTCCCTATAAAAGGGCTGCTGTCAGACTCAACTTTCACTGGATTGTTCTCACTTGTACTTAATAAAGAGCTGTTGTTACCATTAGCCTGTGTGTGCCTATCCATTACCCAATCTAACACTGGCGACAAAGGTGGGATTGGAAGGCAACTAGGCGAACCAAAAGAGCGTAGCAATCCAGCAAATACATCCAGCCTGGAGCTCAGTGCAGCTTCGAGCAACCATTTTTGAGCGGCAAACTCAAAATGCCTTCTGAACACAAAATGGTCATGCACGCCTCACCGACTCTGTATGACCCAGTCACCGAGCACTGGGACTCGTACATGCTACGATTTGACTGCTTCCTCAAGGCAAACGACCTCATGGGCCTTTCTGAAGGCCACAAGAAGAACATGTTCCTCGGATACTGTGGCTGGGAAGTGTTCAAGACGGCAAAAGACCTCTCTGAGCCGACACCACTACAATCAGTCACCTGGTACATGCTTCAGCAGACGCTGAGGACCCACTATGCACCCAAGCCGTCCAAGCACATTCACCAGCATGAGTTTAACATCAGAAACCAGAAGGAGGATGAGTCAATTAACGAGTACGTTACAGCACTCTGCAAGGCCGCAGCATACTGTGAATTCCGAGACCTGGACGAGCTGATTCTGGACTGCATAATTTGCGGTGTGCAGAACATTAACCTGCAG
The DNA here is from genome assembly GCF_964273705.1 of Natrix helvetica. Lineage (NCBI taxonomy): Eukaryota > Metazoa > Chordata > Lepidosauria > Squamata > Natricidae > Natrix > Natrix helvetica. Next base: position 46,004,520 of record NC_138549.1, on the reverse strand, counting down.
AGGAGGTTACTTGCTAAATCCAACCTCACTCTGCAGATCGCACTCGACGAGGCCAGGGCATCCAAATCAGTCATCAAATCTACTGAGACTATGCAACACCAAAGCGCTCCACAAGAAGCACGAAAGAGAATATGTGTACATTGCGAGGCTGCAGAGCCCTAGAGCCCAGAAGGCGAAGAAGATGACAGCTGCCACATGCGCAGTAGCCACACCCAGCCAGCATGCTAATTCAAACCGCGTCTCCCACCTTGCGCTAGCTGCGAAGACCATGCCAGATTGGCTTGCGGTTTCCGCGACGCAACCTGCCAGCACTTTGAGCAAAAGGGGCACATCGCCAAGGTGTGCCAGAGCGAATTCCCTGCCACTGCCTGGCAGCCTAGAAACTCACCAAACCGCCAACAGAGGCCCAACCAAGGGGCCTGGCAGATGCTACCACGGCGCTCAGAGGGCAACTATAGAGTCACCTACCACACGTCAATTGGCCAAGTCCGCACCATGCGGCCAAAAAATTGAGGACTCTCCATTTGAGATGGAGATCAACACTGGGTCATCGCTGACCATCATACCATGGTGTATCCTAAAGCAGGCTATCCCTAGCCTAAAGAAGCAGCATCTTTGCACCCCTGCCATCCGCCTACATGATTACCAGGGAAACTGAGTCCCCATCATGGGCCAAGGCACGTTCCAGGTGAAGTTCAAGCAGTTCAGCGGGAAATTCCCAGTGACCATGGTCAGTGGCAACATGCAGAGCCTCCTAGGGCTAGATTGGTTCCAAGCCCTGGGCCTAGAGGTGACCGGTATCAACACCTTGAAAGACGACGGTGCTGAAGCCATCTTTAAGGAGTTCGAGGACGTCTTCGGCACCGGTCTGGGTAAGTATGTGGGGACTCCAATTTCCTTTAGTTTGGACACCAACATAGCTTCAATAAGGCTAAAACCCAGGAGAGTACCTTTTGCTCTCCGCCCCAAAATTGACAGGGAAATTGACAAGCTCGTAGGCCAGGGAATCGTAGAGCCGGTCAATCACGCACGCTAGGAGACCCTTATAGTGACACCTGTCAAATCTGATGGGTCTGTCCGCATCTGCGTGGACTACAAGTGCACAATAAATAAAGCGCTACAACAAAGCGCCTACCCTGTACCCATTGTACAGCACCTCCTTCATTCATTAGCCCCCGAAAATTTTTCGCTAAATTGGACATGGCACAGGCATGCCAACAATTTCCTGTAGATGGCGCTATGGCGGAGGCCCAAACCATTGTGACGCACAGGGGTGCATTCAAATGTCACCGCCTGCAATTTGGTGTTAGCATCGCCCCTGGACTGTTCCAAAGCATTATGGAACGGCTTTTGCAGGGGATTCCAGGAGTCGCCCCCTATTTCAATGACATCTTGGTATCAGCTGCAAACGAGGCGCAACTTTTAAAAGATGTACGAACAGTTTTGGCTCAAATTAGAGACAAAGGCCTCTGTCTCAAAAAAGAGAAATGCCAAATTAACATGCCAAGGGTTGAATTCTTAGAGTATTTAATTGATGGCCTGGGATTCACCTGACCACACAAAAAATCAAAGCAATCCAGGACACCCCCACACCTCTCAATCAAACCGAGCTGCAGGCGTTCCTCAGGCTCCTTAATTTCTACAGCATCTTTCTTAAATAGAAAGCCACCATTGCTGAGCCCTTACACCATCTCCTGGCTAAGAACGCAAAGTGGTCCTGGGGCAGAGCCGAGGCTGCCGCATTTGCCATGGTAAAATGACTCCTGTCGGCAGACTCCTTCCTGGTACAATACAGCCAGACCCTGCCGTTGGTACTGACCTGCGATGCTTCCACGTTCGGCGTCAGCACTGTCCTCAGCCACCGCATGCCCCACGGAACCGAAGCCCCTATTGCATTTTACTCCAGGACCTTGTCTGCCACAGAGCGGAACTACAGCCAGCTGGACCGTGAGGCTTTGGTTGCAATGGCCGGAGTAAAGAGGTTCCATGAGTATCTATATGACCAGGTCTTCGAACTGGTTACAGACCACAAGCCGTTGGGCTTACTAGCTGGGGACCGACCTACCCCAGTGTCATTATCACCACGCATGACCAGATGGATCGTCTTCCTAGCTGCCTACTCCTACCATCTCATCCACCAACCACCTCCACTTTGGGGCAAGCTGACGCTCTTAACCGCTGCCCACTGCCTGAACTTCTCATTACCCTCATTACTCCCAAGACGCCAGTCCTCCTCATTGACTGCCTTAAGACTGGGCCTGTCTCATCCAGTGACGTTGCCCGTCACTCTGCAAAGGACTCCACCATCAAGCAAATTTTGAACTGGGGGTGGAGGGGGTGGCCCAAGGGGCCTGTTAGGGCTGATTTCAAAATGTATTTTGCCAAACGCGATGAGTTATCGGTTGTAAATGGCTGTTTACTGTGGGGGGAGACCGAGTTTTTGTTCCACCCAAACTGCGCATTGCAGTATTAGAGGCTTTACACATAGGGCATCCTGGAATTGTCAGGATGAAGTCTTTGGCTAGGAGTTACGTGTGGTGGCCTAACATGGACAGGGAGATCGAAGAATGGGTGGCTACCTGCACACCATGCCAGGAGTCCAGACCAGCTCCCCCAGAGGTGCCTGCTAAGGAGTGGGAGCAACCTCAAGCACCATGGTCTAGGGTGCACATTGACTTTGCTGGCCCAGTTCACGGCCAGACATTCCTCGTAGTTGTGGATGCCTACTCGAAATGGTTAGAGGTAGTCCTGATGACCTCCACTATGGCAGAAGCGGTCATCAAGGTGCTACGGAGACTTTTCTCCATGCACGGCCTGCCCGACATCTTGGTCTCTGACAACGGGCCCCAATTCACGGTCATGCAATTTGAGACCTTCCTAGCAGCTCAGGGAATCAGGCATGCCCTGGTCACGCCATTCCTTTCGGCCTCCAATGGTCAGGCGGAGAGAATGGTGAGATCTGCAAAAGAGGCCTTCTCTAGGATGGGCCCGGGAGATTGGCAAACACGGGTTGACCACTATTTGCTAATTCAGCACATCACACCCAGTGCCACTACAGGGAGAAGCCCCTCCGAGCTTCTCATGGGTTGCCGGCTAAGGTCCCACTTAGACCGGCTACACCCCAATTATTCTACCTCATCACCCCCAGACTCCACTAGCAAGATTTGGATATTTAACATAGGGGATTCAGTATACGCCCACAACTAAGCCAGGGAACTCTGTGGATTCCTGCCACAGTGATAGGCATCACCGGCCCTTGCTCTTATCTCCTAGAGCTCGAGGATGGTATGACAAGGATATAATTTAAACCTTTTGTAATTAATGATGATGGATCGTGGTTTAATCCTATTGGTCAAAGGGTCTGACAGCTCCCTATAAAAGGGCTGCTGTCAGACTCAACCTTTGCTGGATTGTTCTCACTTGTTGTACTTAATAAAGAGCTGCTGTTACCGTTAACCTGTGTGTGCCTATCCATTACCCAATCTAACAGATATATTATCATCTGTGAAGGCACCTGTGAGAGAGTGACCTTTGGAAGGGGAGCTGGTCTGGTGGACTACAGTGAACCAGCAGTTTCCCAGTAAGGTGGGAGTACATTCCAGAATGGGGTGTGAGACAGATGCAACACACTCAGGAGCTAGATAAAAAACAGAGGAAGATGTTAGGGTAGTCACTCTCTTGAATCTTCTAGGTTAAGTTGAGAATAATAAGGGTTTAGCCTGGCAAGATTCTGTCTAGTGTATCTAAACAAATAAAGAAAGGAACTCTTGTTGAATTTTCTATATCGTTCATGAGATTAATCTGACAATACCTAAAAAATCACAGTCCTTATATTGAACTTGAGAAATGTGTTCCTTCCTTCCTTCAAAGAGAATGAGACAGAGAAGCTCCATTTCTCTAGCCATGGTTACTTTGGTTGTAGCAATCCCAAAAAGCAATTTTGCTCTCTATAAAAGAACAGGGCATGTCTGAATCTTTCAGGTTTAAAAACATAATTACAATATTTAATTAGAAATGCAAGTTTAATCCACTTCCTCCTAACAACTACCCTAGAACTCAACAAGCTCATGATAGATTATAGGAGACATCAAGCTGTATTTTATCCAGAGAATAGGCATTAGGAAATGTTAAGGTGTCACATGACATATCATTTATATTGCATCACATTCTATGACTAATGACTACATAGATAATTTACCAGATTGCTAATAAGTTAAAAGTCTCCAGGTTTTCCCTAAAACCAGCACACCAAGTGTACATGTATAATATGTAATTTCAGATTCTTTCCTGAAATCTTGCCATTTCAGAAACATGCTATTCCTTGGCTGTCCCTACCTTATAAAACCTGTGCCTATAATGATTTCAGCAGTTCCTATCTTTCAATAGGCCATACAAGACCTAGCTTTTTACTCAGGCACTGGGAGAGAATGAGGATATCTGTTGCTGGTTTTGGGGAACCCAAAAGAAATCATTGAGGCACTAGATTTTTGTTTTTTATTTTTTTATTTTGATTTTATAGTTATTAGTTTTATTGTTGTGAGGCTCCCAGAGTTGTGTGTTATGAGATGATTGCCACATAAATCTAATAAGGAAGCAAACAAAATACCCTTTGTTGCTAAGGTAAAAAATACTCAATGCAACAAAATAGTACTTGTGAACTCATTGAAATAAAAGCAGTATATTTTAAATAATCATCAGTATTTGTAAGAAATCAATTACTACAAGATTATCAAAAAAAAGTAGTTACTCTGAATAAGGAATGTTCTTGATGATGAGTTATCATTGTTCATTACTTGATAGTAGAAACTAAATTCTAGAAAAGAGCAGTTCAAATTGTTTTCGTACATTACAAATTTATTAACAGTTGCAAAGTAATTCTTGAGTAAGAGGCAAGCAAATACTGTAGATGACTGAATGGATTCACAGTGCCAAGAATATTGGGAATATTAATTATTTTTAATAACCGCAATCTCTCAGCAAAATCAAAGTAAACATGGGGAAAGAAATTGTTAAAATATATTTAACAAGTAATTTAAGTATTACCAAAAAGCCAGAAATAATTAATTTGAAGGAGGCCCAGTTTCAATATTTCTACATAGATTTCATTATATGATGAAAATATATTCATCTGCTTCTGTAATCCAAGCAGTATCCTTAATTCTTGGTTGTCTATTGAGATTGTAATTTGTCAGTATCCTGAGCTAACTTTCTTTTGAAAGATTGTATGCATTATCCTAAACTATTTTCTTAAATATGATGGAATGTTCAGCAAAATGTTTTTCTGTAAAAATGCAAAAAAAATAATAATTCTGTGGTTGAAATGAGGTCGGTGGGGGGAAAAACCCTAGTCAATTTTATACAAGTCTTCCCAAATTTGATATGTGTTCGAATACATGATAGAATATATTTTACTGTATATTGCAACAACTATAGAAGTATTTAGCCAGTAGACAGCAGTGTGTAGTTTGCATCTATGGTTATAATGAGAGGTGGTATTCAGCAGGTTCTGACCAGTTCTGGAGAACTGTTAGTGGAAATTTTGAGTAGTTCAGAGAACCAGTAAATACCACCTCTGACTGGCCCCGCCCCCATCTATTCTCTGCCTCCCGAGTCCCAGCTGATCGGGAGGAAATGGGAATTTTGCAATGTCCTTCCCCTGGAGTGGGATGGGAATAGAGATTTTGCAGTATCCTTCCCCTGCCATGCCTACCAAGCCATGCCCACAGAACTGGTAGTAAAAAAATTTGAATCCCACCACTGGTTATAATCTATGGTTCTTTTTGTTCCGAGGAGAGTTTCCTGTAACAGTTGAAACCGCTAAGCAGCAAGGCTCGTATTTGCACACTGTATATTTAATTTGATGGGTATGGGTATGTAATCAGCCTTTGCTACCAATCTGTATGGCTATATAATAATCCTGTGCTACTATTTCTATATAATAAAACAGAATTTCTAACAATACGTCTTTCACAAAAATATCCTAGACTAGGATTTCCATTATCCCCAATGTGCATACTCAAAGATCTTACCATCAGCAATTATTGGAGCTGTAGTCCAATACTTCTGAGGTTTGGGAAGAATTGGCTAGTAACAACATACTTGTTACCAGTCTATAATTATTCAATTGTCACCAAGAAGCATTGCCACTATACTGGGCATGTACTACTTTGACAAGTTTAATCAGCCAGGAAAACAAGAGTTAAGTAAATAGGGAGTGAGACAGGTTAGGAATGATGGGATCTGTATTTTTATTCCAATTCTTTCTGCATTCCATTTGTTGAAGGCCCAAGCCTTCAACAATAACATCAACCAATGAGGCAGGAAAACATATCTAAAGCACATTCAGGAAACTGTTCAGGTTCATTAAGTGCTTAGGATGAACTACTTAAAACAGTGTCCTGTCATTCCAATAGATAGTTTAAGGCTAATTAGAGAAACTCTGACCATGACAATATTCTGCTCGCTTAGTTTATGGTTGCTATGGCAGATGCAAGACATTGAGACATTTTAGACAACAATTTCTACAATAATGTTGAAATCCCTTCCAACAAGAGAACTGGGATAAATTAGTGTCAACTACAAAATTATCTGTAAGGACCTGCCTCAGGAAAACATGACTCTTGAAACTAGCAGTATTTCAAAAGGAAGCTTTTACTGAGCAAAAGTTATTGCAGAGAAGTCAGGTGGAATCTGAAGTTCCCACGCAAAGTCTTAGGCTATTTTTCCCCTTTCAAACCCCACCCCAATCCCTCTGTCCATCAGTAACCAATACAATGCCGCAAAGGTGTTTTGAGAACTCTGAGGCATCAGCTTGATTGCAATTCATCCTCAGAAGGCCGCAACCATGCTAACAGGCTAGAACTGGCTGGGAGGAAGTCCACCATATCAACCTAGTTCCCCCTCCCTAAATCCCACATGGCTATAGCAAAAGTGAAAGCATGCAAGGAATTTGGCTCCAACAGCCTACACCACCACCACTTCAGAATGGCAGCATCTCTAAGGAAACCTGACATTATTTGAGTTTTATTAAGCAAAAAAATATATTGGCAACATGCTGGCATCACAGAAAAGCAACTGAGATGATCAAAGGCCTGGAGACTACAACATACGAAGAACGGCTGCAGGATTTGGGGTTTGGCTAGTCTAAAGAAAAGAAGAATTAGGGGGTTGACATGATAGCAGTATTCCAGTATTTGAGGGGCTGCCACAAAGAAGAGGAGATCAAATTATTCTCCAAAGCACCAGAGGACAGGATAAAAAACAATGCTTGGAAACTAATCAAAGAGAGAAGCAACCTGGAATTAAGGAGAAACTTCCTAACAGTGGGGACAATTAACCAGTGGACCAGCTTACCTTCAGAAATTATGGGAGCTCCATCACTGGAAGTCTTTAAGAAGGGTTTAGACCAGTGGTTCCCACAGGGGGGCAATTTAATTTTTAATGGGGGCAATTTGAATCTTGTTTAAAGCAAGCTAATGGCCTTTTAGGCTTCTGAGTAATTATATGTCAGGGGGGGGGGCATCAGGATTTTAAAGATGCTTAGGTGGGGTATGGTCAAAAAAAGGTTGGGAACCACTGGTCTAGACAGTCATGTATGTGAAAGGGTACAGGTTCTCCTGGTTGAGCAGGAGGCTGGCCTAGAAGACCTCCAAGGTCCTTTCCAGTTCATTCTATTCTATTCTATTCTAAAATCTTTATATGGTCCTAGCCGTTCAAATATAGCAAAAAGGGGGCAGCCTGCAAGTCCTAGTACCTTATTGTGTTTTTCCTCAGCTGCAAATGAAGTACAGGATACTGAAATTGGCAATGCAAGATGATTTTTATTTGTCTGGCTTTTGTGTGTTTAAACAAAATTAGGAATAAAAATCAAAACAGAAAGCATGTTGGAATGGGATCAGATGGTTTCAGATCCCCAAATCATAAAAATGTAAACTTTTGAAACTAAATAAACAAACAAAATACCTTGTCCTTGTGCCTTTTTGTGATTTTATTATATGATTGAATGGTCTCCTGAAGCCCTCTAGTAGATCAGAAGGCTGGATTTTGGCCCCTGCCAAATATTTTCACTTACATTCTGCCTATCATTGGGGTGGGAGCTTTATGGATAATTTATATAACTCCTGAAGGTAGGAAAAGAGGCAGTGGGTAGAAGCTTTATAGAGGGTTAGGTCGAAACTCAAAATAAGAAAAAAAAAAAACCCTAACATTCTGACTGTGGAAAATGTTAAGTAGTGGAACAATTTGCCTTTAAACTTTAAAAAGAATCACCAGGAATGGGCAGCTTGGAAGTTACTTGAAGATAACTTAAATCTACCATGTTTTGGGTGGCAGTCACGTATCTTCAATAGAATTGAATTATCTCAGACAATCCATTATTTGAGAAGATGTATATTTCTGTTCTGGGCAGGAAGTTGCACTATAAGACCTCAAGGATTTCTTTTGATGCTATCATTTAATGGTTCTGCAGTTCTAATCTATTGCAGATATATGACTGCCACCAAAAACATGGTAGATTTAAGTTATCTTAAATCTGTGATGTGTGGTGGCACAGTGGTTAGAATGCAGTACTGCAGGCTACTTCTGCTGACTGCTGATTGGCTGCAATTTGACAGTTTGAATCTCACCCAGCTCAAGATTGACTCAGCTGTTTATCCTTCTGAGGTCGGTAAAATGAGGACTCAGATTGTTGGGGGCAATATGCTAACTCTGTAAACCACTTAGAGAGGGCTGTAAAACACTGTGAAGCGGTATCAGTGACGTGCGGTGAGGTTTATGATTGGTGAGGCACTGACACAGTGCTGGGTTTCAAATATTTTTAGACTTGTGGACTTCAACTCCCAGAATTCCACAGCCAGTCATGCTCAGTTCCAATTTAAAGTGACAGCATTTGTTTTTCTCCTTTGCTCCTTCTTTCTTTTTCTTTTTCTTCTCCTTCCCCTCCTTCCTCCCTCTCTCCCTTCCTTCCCCTCTCTCAAACACACACACACACACACAGAGAAGTTGGATTGGACTATCTCTCCTACCCCTTCCCTCTCTCACTCACTCTCAAACAAACCCCCCCCCACACACAAAAGTTGGATTGGATATCTTTTCCAGTGGCTTGAAAGCAGCTCCTCTGCCATCCCCCCCCCCCATTCCCCTGCTGCCTTTCCCAAACACCTCCACCATTGCAAATGCAGCCTGCTGTCTTGGTGGGAAATGCCTGGAACACAATAAAGCCCACCCACCACCTCCTGCTGGCAGGCTGGGGTGAGAGGAGAGGCAGAGAAGCTGGAGGGGAGCCGAGCCTTCCAAAAGAAAGAGGCTGGGGGGGAAGTGTGTGTACTACAGCATGGCTCTTTGCCTGGCTTCCTGCCTCCTCCTGTGGTCTCAGTGCTCCCTTGTGCTCTCCCTCCCCAAGTGTAGTTTGATTGCAGGTGGAGCCACGTTGCCTTTTCAAACTTGTAATCAGTGAAGCTGGGCTAGATTTTTATATAGTTTTATCCAGCTGTGTGTGTGAGAGAGAGAAATGAATGGGGGCCTGGGGAGGAAGTCACTACACTTGGGGAGGGAGAGCACCAGTGAGGTTAAGCAGAGTCATCCACGGTGAGGCAGCAACTAGATCAGCTTTTTCCTTTTACTTTTTTTTTTCATGATGAGAGTGGTGAGGCTGTGCCTCACCTGCCTCACCTGACTGCACGTCACTGAGCGGTATATAAGTCTGAGTGGTATTGCTATCTTCAGGTAACTTCCAAGTTGCTCGTTCCTGCTGATTTTTTAAAGTCCTTGAACAAATTTTTAAAATGAAAAGAATGTTTCTGATTCTGGTAGGAATCTATATTTAATGAGTAATAAAGCAAATCTCCATTTTACAGTTGCTACGGTATCTCTTACTAATTTTCCTTTAGTTTTAGCTGCTATGTAATGCAGTTCACTTTCACTCTTGTTTCATCTTAACACAAGTGAAGAAATGTAGGACAATCAATGAGATACAAATGAGTCAATGCAACTGTGCATACTGTATAGTCCTATTTTTTTCCATTTGGACTTTGTTGTATTTAACTATGAATTAATTCTTATGGTCTCCCTGGTTTAAGAAGTTTATTTTAAAAAGGGCATTTCCCTCCTGTCTAGAAAAGCATACATATTTTGTTAATGGGAAGAACTGCCCATATCATTTCTCAACTATGCCCCCCCCCCACCAAAATACTATCCTGAAAACATGTTACATCCTGTAGTTTGACTAATATCTAAGATTGGATGTTCTCTTTATCCTGTCCATAGCAAATCTTGTTTTATCAGAAAAAAGAATCTTGAAAGATAGGATGTCTGGACAAAGAGATTTTCCTCATTTTTCACCACTTTCTAGTTTAAGCAAAAGAAAATCCACATTTTAATGTCAAGCTTTTTACAATATGAAAGCTATTTCAACTATTTAATATTTTTTAAATGAAAGATCTTCATTTATGGAAATGTATGATTGAATTTTAAGGTTTGCAAAAGTTCTTCTTATTAATATATAAATGTAAAAAAATAATATAGCCCGCAAGAAATGTAGCCAAATGGGCATCTACAGTTGGAATAAAAAATGTCAAGATGGTATTGCAGTTGCCATCTTGACTTATTTTTATCCCCTTCCCCTCAGGCAAAATCAAGATAGTTTTGCCAAGTTGTCAATGTCTTTCAGTCATACTAAAGTTGAATTTCTTTGCTCCAAGAAATGTTTTTTCCAAGCACCATTATTATTTTGAAAAATATAATCTGCTTCACAGATCATGCTAAAACCTGACTTATTGAAAGTATCATTGATTACTGGATATATCAAAAGTTACTCCAAATGCAAGCTAATCATGATATAGATTAGCATGATATAGAAACAGGTCTATCTATAATTTTATGAAACAACAGACTTCTGTAAAAAGCACATTATAATTATATCTGTTCTACCTATAACAATTGTGGTATACATGTGATCCTGACAGGGACGTGCGGTCAGGGGAGGCAGGGGAGGCAGAGCCTCACCGCTCTCATCATGAAAAAAAAGGGGGAAAGGGAAAAGGCACTGAGGAGCCTTGGGGAATGGGACTGCACGAGCCGCGATCCCCTTCATGTTGACTCAGGAAGGCGGGGAATGGGACCACGTGTGCAGGACAGAGGGAGGTGCAGGAGGCTCCTCTAGCCTCAGCCTCCCTCCTGCACACGTGGTCCCATTCCCTGCCTTCTGTCGGGTTCTGACGCCGGAGCTCATGTTCCAGGGCGAATGCGCATGCGCGAGCGGCTCCCTTCCTCGCATTGAGCAACAGCAGGTTTATGGGAAGTTGCTCGCGAAAGCAGAAAGTGCGATGGACTTTTCGGACCATCGGCTACCGTTTCCCTGCCAGCTCGCTTGCGAAAGGACCCTGGAAACCGAGGCGTGGTCAGCGCCTTGTTAAGAATTCCCCACCTTCCTGATGATGTCACCAGCCTTACCATCCATAAACCTCACCGCACGTCACTGGATCCTGATAAATATGCGGCATTACTAGAATTTAAAGAATGTTTCTAAAACAGCAGAAGATCAATGGGAAAATATGGATGTGCATAAATAGCAATCATTAAAGCACTATTATGCTTATATTAAGACAGGGATTGGGAACAAAGGCTCTTTTATGATTTGTGGACTTCAACTCCCAAAATTCCTGAACCAGCCAATCTGGCTCAGTAACTCTGGGAGTTCAAGTCCAAAGGTCATAAAAGGGCCTTGGTTCCCCACTACTGCCTTTAAGTCACAGCTTAGAATTGCTTCCACACAGAATTAAAACAAACAGCTTATGTTCATCTGAGGCCTATATGTGGTACAATCACACCAGTTGGTTAAATCAATATTTCTATCATTTTAATATATCAACTACCCATGAGGATACAATTTATATTTATAAATAAAGTTGCACTTGCTTCAAATATGTTTATGTTTTCAAATATTAAGTTTTACAACATATGACAAAACCAGAAAGTAAAGGTCTGGAAGAAGCCAAGGATCATAAAGAAGGAATGAAATAAGCAGCTTAGACCAGTGGTGAGTTTCAAATTTTTTTAGAACCTCTTCTGTAGGTGTGGCCTGCTTTGTGGGAGTGGCTTGTCAGCCAAGTGACCGGGTGGGCGTGGCCAACTTGTAAAATGTGGTGAAACTCACTTAACAACGCTCTTGCTTAGCAACCAAAATGTTGGCTCAGAAACTCTGGCATTTGACGCACGCAAGTCTTAAAGCTGTCAAGTTACAAGGCCCTTGCACCCCTAACCCTTTAGAAAAAATAATCCCAGGGGTGTTCAAACTTGACAGCTTTAAGACTTGTGGACTTCAACTCCCAGAATTCCTCCTCCAGTCATGTTGGCTCAGGAACTCTGGCATTTGAAGTACGCAGGTCTTAAATCTGTCAAGTTACAAGACCCTTGCACCCCTAACCCTTTAGAAAAAAAATCCCAGGGGTGTTCAAACTTGACAGCTTTAAGACTTGTGGACTTCAACTCCCAGAATTCCTCCTCTCGCTCTTCATCTTGATGATGGGCGGATGGGCAGGGGGAGGGAGCTGGAACCGGTTCTAAACCGCACTATAGATTTGTGGAACCTCTTCTATAGAAGAGGTTAGAACTGGCAGGAACCCACCCCTGGCCTAGACTAGAAAATCAACTGCATGGCTAAAAAGTAGCAGGTTAAGATGGAAGGCGCACTTGTAGCCAGAAATGCAATCATATGCATGTTTACACATCATTAAGTCCTGTTGTATTAAGCATGGTTTGTTGTTGTTGTTGTTTTGTTGTTGTTGTTGTTAGAAGCGAAGTCATGTCCGACCCATCGCAACCCCATGGGACGACGTTCCTCCAGGCCTTCCTGTCCTCTATCATCTCCCAGAGTCCACTCAAGCTCAAGCCTACTGCTTCTGTGACTCCATCTAGCCACCTCATTCTCTGTTGTCCCCTTCTTCTTTTGCCCTCAGTCTTTCCCAGCATTAGGCTCTTCTCCAGTGAGTCCTTCCTTCTCATTAGGGGGCCAAAGTATTTGAGTTTCATCTTCAGGATCTGGCCATCTAAAGAGCAGTCAGGGTTGATCTCCTCTAGGACTGACAGGTTTGATTGCCATGCAGTCCAAGGGACTTGCAAGAGTCTTCTCCAGCACCATAATTCAAAGGCCTCAATTCTTTGGCGCTCAGCCTTTTTTTATGGTCCAACTTTCATAGCCATACATTGCAACTGGAAAAACCATAGCCTTGACTATATGCCCTTTTTTGGCAGGGTGATGTATCTGCTTTTTAGTATGCTGTTTAGATTTGCCATAGCTTCCTTCCTCAGGAGTAAGCGTCTTTTAATTTCTTGGCTGCAGTCCCCATGGTAAAGCATGATTTACTCTCTATTAACTATAGACCTTTCCACACAACCCTGAACCTTCAAAAGCAATTTTAGCCATCTGTCATACAATAGCATCTTACCCCTCTCTAAAGCTATAGGGTGGTAACAGACAGCATCCTAAAGCCTCTGGGTCCTCAGGAATGACAGGCTGCAGTGGGAAGGGAGAGGCATGAAATATCCATTCTTAAGTTAATACTTAAATTAATTTGTGTTTCTTAAGCTTCCACCTCGTAAATTTATAAAAACGTAGTGGAAGATGCCAATAGGAAGACTGCAATATAAAACAGCTTGATGGATCAAAGCAAATTCATGTCTAGTTCAAGCCTGTTTACACTAGAATATGTATCCTTAGGTCATAAACAGGACAGAAGATGTGAAGCCACTTTGACTGTTTCCCTTACCAATTGGTGCTTAATTGGCATGATGCCCTTGATTCTGAATAAAGCTGTCAGAAATAAAATAATTCCTGTAACTAAGTTACAGTCCTTTGCACATTTAATTAGTATCTATAGATGTCTTCAATAAATGCAATTAATAGCTTTTAAAAGCCATAAAAATTGATAAGCACTAAAACATTTAATTTATAGAAGTAAATGCCAACATTTAATCATGTATTATATAAAGAAGGACTTTTACATAAAGAAATGGATGATTGAATTGTAAGTTCTGTTGAAATCCTTCTTATTAATCTGTGAATATAAAGCAACGACAGAGGGATTTGAACTAATCAAATGGAAAACTTTTAGTTTCAATCCATGGATTCTGAAGCTATAAAGGGTGGATGGAATTTCAAACCACATTTTTAATTCAATGCTTCATATGCTTCTATCTTTTCTCCCTCCTTAATCATTTCTTCCTAAACTGCATATGTGGAAACACTGCTCCCTTTCCCTGCAGGCTAACTCTTTTAGTGCCTAAATAATTTTTAATTGCCCTACACTGCACTTTTGTATCTTTTATTCTGTTATTATCCTACAGCACTGTTCTTCTGCTCGAGAGATATTCAGAATCAGAGCTGTCTTAGTATTCATTTTAATTTTTAAAATATGGAATGCTTCGAGAATGTGTGTGTCATTCTTGTGCAGGAACATGTTAATCTTATAATTTAAATATATGTGCTGCTGAAGCAAGCATTATTTAAAACATTTATGTATTGCTTTTCAAGGGGAGTGGAACTTCCTCAAAGCCTTTTAAATTGCTGTAGCATGAAGATTGGCAGATTTTTTTAAAGAACAGTCAGATTATAAACCAGAAACCTAGCTGTAAAGGAGACTGACTGATATGTTTTATTATCTTTATTAAAATATCATAATAATCTAGTTTTAGCATTATTTCCAGTCTTTGCAAAGAAACAAACATATCATTTTTCCACAAAGCTTGCAAAAGTTAAAGTTGCTAAGAAATGATACAATTAGTAGAAGTGAGTCATTACATTCTTGTTCAGACTCAGATTGTTGAACTAATATTGTACCTAGTCATACCTTATAAATCCAAAGCAATATGTTATAGCCAGTTCCTTCTTCAGTCCTATAATGTACCTGTGATACTTTCAACTCATACAGTGATGGTTTTAACCTTTGAAGCCCTTCATGGCATGTGGTCAGGTTATCTGAGAGACTTCCTTGCCCCCATTACACCTGCCCATCCTATCAGGTCTGGTGGAGAACGCGTGGTGCAGGTTTTTGTCTGCTGAGGGAGATTGGTGGTCTGGAAACATGAAATTAATTAATTAATTAATCAGTTAATGAATGTATATGTATATATTCTATATCTGCTGTGGCATATACTTAGTGGAACTTTTTCCCTCTGAAGTGAGGTTAGCTCCATCCCTGATGTTCAGGAGATCCTTCAAGACCTGGCTTTGACACCAGCCTGGGGGGAGGGGGGATGTCCTAGGAGACCAGTAAAATCTTACAATGGCTTCATCAATGTGGCTGAGGATTACTCTCTCTCTTTGCCATATGGTTTTTAAAATAATATCTGTTCAAAATGTTAAGAATGGTTGGTATTTATGTATTTTTTGTTGTTAATTTATTATTGTACATCTCCCAGAGTCATTTTCTGTGAGATGGACTAGAGGTGGGTTGCTCGAGGTGGGCGAACCAGTAGTAGCAGCAGCAGGAGGCTCCACCCACTCACTCGGACGCTTCTACGCATAACAAATTGAAGCAGATTAAGATTTTAAAAAAACACTTAAATTCTTTCCATGCAAGTGAATAATCCTCAAAACTGTTAATTATATTACCAGTCATTGTGATTAAAAATGCCCTGGGAATTTGTATTTTCTTTTAATTCATACTTAAAGTCAGAGAACAACTGTAGCAATTGTCTGGTGTTTGTTTACTATGAGTACTGAACAATAATTCCAAACTGATTAACCAGAGTATAATAAATTATTGCCCATTGATATACCTGTAGGTAGAATTCTAATTCCTGATGCTGTCTAATCAGTCACACTGGGATTTTTTTTTCAGCATTTGTTTGAAGAATGGGGTGAATAGGGAAAGTGACCTTGATCAAAGAATGTTGTAGGCCACCAATCTTTGCCAGAACAAATATTGTTTTTGCAAGATGACCCAATGTCTGAGTTACACTCTTGTCTGATAAAATATATGTTGAGCATGCTAAATATGAAGAGAGTTCCATTTTTCTCACAAAAATGCGATAAACACAGCACATTGCTAGGAATTATTCTTATTGCTAGGTAACAGATATCATACATACCACCCAAGGAGGCAATCTATAAGAAACAAAATTAACACCATGTTGCTTGTGTAAGAATGTGATTAAATTTAATGATGGTTCCAACATCTGAAATGCAAACCACAGAGGTAGAAGATAAATAATCCATCCTTTAACAAAACAGTTATTTATAAAACAACCACATTTCCCCTATTAATCTAGTCCCGTTCAATCATTTTGCCACCATATATTTGTCAATCAAATGTTTTCATCAGTGGAATGTTTTACAAGCATTATCTGGAAATTCAGTTTGCTTATCTTGCATGACACCACCTCTGTGTGTATTTTGCTGTTGATAAGGGAGAAGGAATAAAATCTGGGATTTTTTACCCTTTGTTACAGAGATTGAAAAGGCAATTTTGTTGATGTAAATTTTCTGCTGTTGTACTTGGTGGCATGGTTGGAGGATAGGAGACATTTGATCCAGAGGTTTCACAGCATTCCCTGATTCTCCCGTGGTGTGCTTTCGTGTTCTTCTTTTTCTGATGGGAAAGGAGCACTGAGATTGCAAGCAAGAAAGCAGCTATAATACTGGAGAAACTCCACGCCACAACACTCATTTCCCTTCTACTGTAAATGTAAAAAGCAGAAATGCAGCCTTGAGCTGAGGACACATGATGACAGCATAAATTTAGAACATATTGCCAATGGTCACAAGCCAGACTGCTAAAACTTTCAATGCAGGGATTTTTCTCTCAGAAAATTTGAGGGGGAAATTTTAATGTTAATCTTATTATAAGAAATAAATCAGGAGTCTTTACACATTATGCTGTTGGCGCTCTCTTGCTTCTGTCCCCAACCAAGCATTGAAACAAAATTGGGAATTATAATACAAAATCCTGTGGTTTTCTGCTCACAAAAAAGGCTCATGAAGTTCAGTCGAGTTTACTCTCAAAACTGCACGAATAAAACTGCAGGCAGCCTAAAGGAAAAAGAAGATCCTAATGGTATCTATTGTGGAGCTATTGTGATGAAATCATTCTTCCTACTTTGTCAACATTAATCTTGGGAAAAAGGGTTTAGTCACTCTTTTCATTACATATTGCTCTGCTTTCTTTGCTCTTGACTGAAAATACAGCAGCAGCAGCAGCAGGAGGAGCCTTTTCTGTTGGACCAGTTTCCTTCCCTTGTTTTTCAAAGAAAGAAAATGGAGTGGGAGGAATGAAGCTTTTAGCTAAGGGAACAGCATGTGCCATGCCACCTGATTAAGGAACTCCTTGCTAAAAATGTGCCCATCTTAGTGCTGAGGTTAACTCTCCGAGACCAACCCTATGATGTATCTGATTGCCTGGGTTCCATTATATGCCTAATATGGGGTGTTTTGATATTATTCCAGGTTCTCAAAAATATTTGTGGTGTTTCAAACATTTTCTAGAATATTCAGACTAATCCAGTTCAGTAGATCTCAAAGAAAACAGCAGCAGCAGCAATAACAATGTATTGTATTAGTGAAATGTGTGGGCATCGGTAACCTGAATACATAGAGTAGAATGTATAATGTGCTATTTATATAACTAATGGCATGGCTTACCTTCTTTTTATTTATTTAATTCTTCACTTTTCACATAGGCTAGAAAACTCAGAACAATTGATTGAACAACACCAACTTTTTTTTCTTCTTCATTGCTTAGCTGAGGCTTATGAGATATCAACCTAAAGAATAAAGTTTTCCATTGGATTAAATTGTGCTGAATAAAAATTACTCCTTGTTCAACTTAATCTTGGCAATGAATTTTGCAAAAATCCATCTTAAAGGCAGAAAACATTAATGTGAAATGATTCCATTGTTATTTGGATCATATTCTGTAGGATTAAAGTAGTGAGCATTGGTTCTCAGAAGTTCAGGAGTCATGCATTAATGCTATTAAAATTAATGAGATGTTTAATGTAAATGTAATGTTCTTAAAATAAACAAATTATGATTGCATTTCAGCAATCATAATTTCCAGACTGCAGACTGGAAATCAAGCTGTGTAGTGGATAAAGTTCTATGTGCTAGTACAGGAGGAAATTTCCTTTTATCTTTCCTGGCCTGCTAGCTGAAGGAGTTGTTAAAAATGAGGAAGCAAACAAATTTGTACAATATGAATTTTTAAAGATTTCCTGTCTTACTTCTACTACTAAGCTGTCAAAATGAAATAACAATGTTAGCAAATTTCTCTGAAATCCACATCTCTTAAGAAATTGCAGGATAGGGTGAATATTAAAGTTCCTCCTTTACGGCTGAAGACAAGTGACTTTTAGATAGACCAAACAGAAAACATCTGAATAGGGTTAAATTATTTAATGTGCAGTTATAAAGAGCTTGAGTTGTGTTGTGCTGTGTCTTTGGACATAAATAATGATTCTAATATTATGTACCTGAATGCTATGAAGGAATATTCTAAGGAGCTGAATTTTCACATACAGATTAATTTGCTCAACTGACTTCTTGTTTAATCTAGAACCACAAACTGTTGGCAATTGAAAAGAAAAGGGAAATAAAATCTTGCAAGTATGAAGTTTGAAACCCATAGATCAAATAACTCTCATCCTTTTAACCATTACTTATGAAATTATAAATTAGCCTATCTTCTTATGTATTAACATTGTAATGGTTGTGTTGCTTTTGACTTTGTGCACTGTTTGCCTAAAATATTAAGGTGACAAACTTTTTTACAATGAAAAGGAGGACAAAACACGTTCTATTGTCCAAAATGCTAAGGTGACCAACTTTTTTACAATGAAGAGGAGGACAAAACACGTTCTATTGTCCAAAATGCTAAGGTGACCAACTTTTTTACAATGAAAAGGAGGAAAAATAAATTGGAAAAAATATATCGTAAATAAAAGAAATATTTTATTTATTGCAACAATAATACACTAAAATATGATATATGCATAATAAAAACATTTGCAACATTTTATATTGTAATTATGCTTACATGCCTGTTAATTATTATTTAAATGAGTACTTTTCCATTGAATTAATATTTTTTGTCAATGTATCATCTTCTAACAATATATTGGAAATATCTGAACAAGAAATATCCTTCATATTGAATTTTACGGCAAGTACTGCAGCTAGAGTATCAACATTCAATCTCGATTTCTCACTTGTCGAAAAATCATTGGCAATTGAAAAAAACTCTTTCAACTGCTGCATTAGTTCCAGGGCAGCACAACGTAAATTGAACAAGTATAAATAAATGTTCACATGGAATATGTTCATTTTTGAAATGGCTGAAAATATCCACCCATCTTTTATCAATTTCAACATGTTGATTTTCCCATTGTATTAATTTTTCAGAATTTAAATATACATTCAGTCTTCCAATTTCTTCAAAGAGACAATTGTCGTCTATTTTAATGTCTAGCATTTCTTTATATAAAAATTCAACACAAGATTCAATATCTGTTCAATATACTTGCGATGAAGTAAAAAAAACACCATTAAAAACTGTTTAATAAAACGTGAATTGTACTTACCTCTGTATAATTGAATATTCACTGAGAAAGAAATAATTACCATGAGTCATTCAATTGCCGACGTGCCGTGAGTCTACTGCGTGCGTATGTGCCGTATTGTGTTTCGGTAAGAAGTAAACAAAGCCACTTGCACGTGGCGCTCTCTCTCAAGGTGTCCCGTGCAGAGCGCATGCGTCTCATAATCGCGTCTTATACCGCATTATACCGAGTCTTGACGAATTGTCATGTCAAATACAAATACGTCACATAACGCGCAACAGATTAGTCTTCAAATATCGAAAAAGAGGACATGTAGGAGGACGCTTTTCAAGGGAGGACAGAACTTACAAAAGAAGGACTGTCCTCCCTAAAGGAGGACGGTTGGTCACCTTAAAAATATGCAACTGGTTCTGGGCCGGTGTCTTCATCATCTTATGTTTTCTACTTTTTTAAAAAAAACTTTTTCATTTTTAACCATAACCAAAATCGAACGTTTCCTTGGGTTTTAATTAGTATCACAGAGGAATGAGTAAACTTTTTGTTAGGTTCAGAGTGCATCAAAGAGAATGGCATTACAACAAATTTGAAATTGGATAGAGTTTTGGGGGTTTTTTCCTATAATTTTCTACTGCAATGTGATTGCTTTAGAATTTATTCCACAATTTCCATGTGTTTCTCTCGTCAGGTTGGTAGTCAGTTCTGAGGGTCTCCTACTCTCACACACAAAATACACTAAAGAGATCACTCCCACAGTTACAGTTCTTTAATATATATAATGACAGGCACCACCATTAATTTAAACCTTAAGCTCTATTGCAGAAGTTCCTGACTAATAAATATAAATGTCCTTTCCACTGAATAATTATAAATAAATTAGTGTGATGTATGAGACAGTTCTCCCAAGATCACATAAGGACAGCAGGTCAGGTCCAGCCGTGAGTGTGCCAACTGAGCGCTTTTGGGGGAGAACTTTAGGATTGCACTCATCTGAGCATGAAGAGACCCATGTGCAGAACCTAGGACAGGCATTTATTAACTGTGCCACTGATTGTGATGGTTCATTATAGTTCTTTCCAATTTCAGAATGGATAATCATCAAATAATAAGTAAACTACTGTATGTACAATAGCCTGCTCATTTCCCTTCTTTTAAGGCATTGATCCAAAAGTGAACAGAAAAGGAAGACAAAGTGATTTTTAAAAGGATGTGAATAAACTGGGGTTTTTTTGCTTTGTTTTTACTGAAAATCTATGCCTTGGTGATTGTTATATAAACCAGTATTTCCCACCCTTCTCATTCCTCAACCTCAGCACCCTGGGGCATTTTGGGAGTCTGCACATCTTAAAGCTACCAAGATTGAGAAATACTGATATAAACAACTGAGGAAGGAAAGTTCAGTTGTTATTTTGAAAACCGAAAGCAAAGCAACAGAAGGCAATTCAAGTATATTGGAATTAGCTCATTCCTTCAAAACTGATTTTGATTCTCTTCTGTATCTATTTTAAAACAAACCAAGGCTATGTTAGGCAAAAGCAAGCAAACTTGAAGTGTGCTGAGCTGTTTCTTAGGAACACTACACTTGTGTCCACACAGTTCAAATATGAAAGAAGGTTTTACCCAGACTACTCTTCCGCGTTCAACACAACCACTTAGGTCACAGGGGTTTCAAGAAAACATAAAGGTAATGATATCATTATTATAAGGATCAAAAACAAACAAACCACTCATTTATCTATGCCTATTGTTATCTAGCAAACACATGAGACAGGGGTGGGTTGCTGCCGATCTTACTAGTGGTTCGCAATCTGCTCATGCGCCAGACATGTGTAACGCTCGCGTGCACTGTTCAATGTAAATTGTTCTTCGTGCATGCACAGAACAATTTACAGTGAACTGCGCATGCATAGTCACTAAAAAAAAACAAAAAGGCAGCGCCCAGCAGTGGCGAGGGAACCGGTTCAGGGGCGTGCCAGGCCTGGGTCGCTGCCAGTTCTGCGACCCAGGCCTGAATTCCACTACCAGTTTGGCTGAACCGGGCCGAACTGGCAGCAACCCACCTCTGATGTGAGAGAAGGAATGAAAAAGTTCAATAACCACATCTACTCATCATAGCATGCCCAAAGACAAAAATGATTTTAAAACTACTTTTACTAACAATGTAGAAGAATAGTAAAATAAATTAGTAATCTAGCTATATTATATGCAATGAATGAATATCAGAGGGAAGTAGATATTCTTAAATATTTACAGAATTTAGAAGCCAATGATAATATTTCTGTTGAAAACCTAATAAAATGAAAGGATTGTTTCATATAAATTCTGCCTACATACTGAATTTAAATAAAAAATAGACATGTTAAAAGATAAGTAATAGATGAATAATTATTATTCTCTACTCTTATTTCACTATCTTCATGTTAAAAAATTCATATAAAATTAACAAATACATTTATCCAGCTATATAGTATAGTTTAATAACAGGGTCCTCTTATGGCATTTGAAATGCTATTTGGTTGCCAATCATGGAACTGGTATATGATGCAACCAGGAATTTCATGAGTATTTTCAATAATTATTATGTGACAGTGTTTGTGTGTCTATGCTGAAGAATCACTCTTCTTCTATACATGCTACAGGGAATTTTAGTGCTCAGCAAGACAGAATTTTGACTGGTTAGGCAGTTGTTGACATTTTTGGGGGTTTAGGGTTGAGTAAACTGTTATTTATAGAAGACCTCTGAGAGAGAAAAAATCCTCCTTCCTTTACTCACAGGCGAAAAGAAAGAATCATTTCTACTTCCCCATTGCCCGTTGCAAGAGGTTAGTGCAGAGCAAGCAAATCTCCCAGGCAATAAAGCAGTCTTGTTCTGCAGTCACCTTCTACATATAGGAGAGGTTTTGTAACCACTCAAAAAGGTATGCCATAACAGCCTCTTACTGTTTATAGGAAATTCAAGTGATCTCTTATTCTATCTTCTGTGGATGGAAATTTGCTTTGCAAGGATAATTAACTTTTGTGATATCTGTTTCAAGTATGATTCTAGGCATATGGTACTTCTCAGAGATATGTCCCAATGTATATATGTATATTTCTTACACAGCAACTAGGGAGAGATGATTAAATTTCAATTATTTCATTGCCCAGATTTTTTTTTTTTTTTTTGCTTTTCAATTTCCGCATTTCCTTTGATAATTTTTCTTGCTGGAATTTTCTCACCATAACACACTGATTTTCCTCTAACATCACCTAGTATAAAAATATAAGCTCTAGAAATCTTGGTTTGTATTGTTGCAATATATCATCAGTATATTTCTGCATTCTATATCTGTGCTATCTTTTATATCTATGTAGTCATTAAAACTAATTGTTTAAATTATCATGGCCTTTTTGCCTTTTCAGAATGATTTGCCTGGCACACTTTCACATCAATTAAATAAGAGAGACAAGATCTCTTCGTTGCTGTTACTAAGGAAGTGAATGGTTTCCAAGGAAATAGTTCATTATAGCACAACATTCAGGTTTGCACAGTAGTATAACCATTGCAAAACCAAATGTATATGCAATAGGAAATGCATTTGAATGGGTTTAGTCTAAAAAGATAAATTGTTTGAAACTGCATCAATAAATAAATACATTGAATAAGAGGGCATGCTAACTGTACAAGGAAAGCAACTTGTGTCTTTAATATGTGGAAGTCAGAACAGAACCTTTTCATAATATCGGAAAGTTAAATTGAGAATTATTTTTTTGGGAAGACATATAATATGATTCATGAGAAGCTCCAGTGCTGACAATCATGAGAAAAGGGGGGGGGGGGGATCTACGATCTGCTTTGTTATAGTGACCCAAGAAATCTGTTGCTTCTAATATCTTGCATCTAAAGCAGTGCTGTTGAATATTGTCCTTTCTACAGCTAAAGTAGTAAGTACCCATTATTAAAGGCAATACATTCAAAACACATTGGAACACATGTCCAAAATGTTTCCAGGAAAGAAATTATGAAAACTGCTCTGCTAAAAAGAGAGCCAGTGACTATGTTGAAATGATAACCTTACAAATTTATTGACTCTTTGTAATTCTTCTCCTGACAAGGAGGGGACTTGAGATCACTTCACAAGTGCTTCAGACAATTGCATCTCATGAGAAGACAAGGCAACGTAAGTTTAGAGCTGTGGGGGACAATGCAACAGCCATCTTGTTCCAACCATGGTCTGCGCCTTCAAAAATATACTGGGTTTGCATCCTTGCTTTTCCAACCACTACAGAAATTGCTTTTTAACTGCTTTTCAATTATCAGTAACCTTTGGATTGACAAGTCTGAAAATATCAGGTGATCCTTAGCAAAAAGAAGTTTTAAATACAAATTTATGAACTTTAAAAACTTGGTTTTTGGTGTAGAATAAACATCCAAAGGCTGATTATAACTTTGATTTTGGAAAATTGCAAGTGGACTAAGAATATAGATGTAGTTGTAGTAAGATTTTTGGAATTATTTATAAGAATCCTTCTCATGAGAAAATGTTTTTATTTTGTGTTACTTAAAAGAACATGACCGAGTGGGTCTTTGAAAACTGGACATTAGATGGAACTAGACTATAACTAATTAGAATAATATTTAAAACTGATGCAAAACTGATCAAAAATATTTTAACAGTTGGCATATTGAAATATATTTTTGAACAACAGACCTAGAAGTTAATTTTAAGAGTGTCAGCATATATAATGCTTAAAACATATTATGGTAAAGGAACAAATTTTATCAGACAAGACTTGAAAGTGATCTGAAAGTGAATTTGAAAATGACAGGCTACATGAATGATATATAAAAAGATCGTACACTAGATATATAAAAGAAATAATCTGATGTCTTAATAAGTAAAGTGAAATACAAATCATGAGATGCAATTGTCTGAACAAACCAAGAGACTGATCTGAATAATTTTCATATACTGGATTTACAAAAAAAAAAGAGACTTGTTGAAGCTTTAAAGAATTTTATGGGAAGGAATAAAGAAAAAATAACAGATAATTCTGTTCTACGATATTGAAAGGAACTAAAGATCAAGATTGTTAAAAGCAAAAGGAAAGAATATAATGTTAGTTTATTTGATCAATACTAGCATAGTTATTTCTGTTAACCCTTAATGGACTTTTGCTGATCAGGACAGTATGTATTAGTTTTGTATCATTGCAACTGTATTTTTAAAATAAAATTACTGGTTAAAAAAAGAGCACATGTCTAGAACAGCTTTTCTGTTTCAAAAAGACAATGATAAATCATAGTACTAAAGTTAATAAATATAGATCAAGCCCCAAATCACTTAAAGCAATGTTTGCTTATGTTTGTTTATTTCAACATTATCTGAAGTTCACAATAATTGCAACATTATTATTAAGCAATTTGGATAGCTAAAAAGGAAACTTGTTTGGAACGCAGTTAAAATATTCTCTGTCTGAACACAAAAACATTTGTTGGAGATATACATGAAGCTTACTGGGTGAGTTCGTCTAAGGCCATGGGACAAATAACGAATTACAAAAAGGTCTATCCATTATGGATATGTGTGAATTCTAAAGGACAAAGTAGCAATCAAAAGTTTTGAAGATACCTTTCATTTCCTAAACCACATATTTGCTTCTTCCATTTTCAGGATGTGCTAAGGATTATTATGGTACTTATTTCTACTGTGGGTTTGGATACAAGGCACCATATTTTAACTCTAATTACTTTGGGAGAATACTAATACTCAGAATGAATTTCTTCAACAGCCTGTGAGAAGGTAGTGAGACAGACATGTTTCATACACAAGAGAAAAAGTATTAGCACATATGAGTCAAGTTCATAAGTTCAAAGTCATGCAATTTCATATCTTGTAGGACAGTAAACTACAGACTAGCAATAATACAGTCTCAAGCATCTAAATAGCTTCCAATTAGGGAAAGCTGTCTTAAATGCTATGGTCAGGTGTGCTAAGGCATGATGTTCTTGGAGCTTAGTATAGTGAGCACTGTAATTTGTAACTATTGCTTATGGCTCAGCATACTATGTGAATCCAACTGCTGTAGTTTAATCAATATGAAGTGATTGAAAGGATCCATGGCTTTAATGTTTGTCAACAGTAAACAAAGCAAAAAAAAAATTGAACAGAATAACCTTGTATTTGGTCATTTGTAACCAAGTACCATATGGGCAATCCCCAGGCAAAGAGTCTTCAGAGCCTAAATCAAAAAATGCTTGGTTGCTACTTTAAGACAAGGTCTTAGACCTTAAATAAGGTCTTCCATTGTAATTCAAGCCACTGCAGTGTCCACTTTTTACTTTCTCATTGGTGAATTCACCGTAGACTTTATTTTTGAGTCATCACGCTTTACTACATCCTGTGCTTTCTGATTAAGATCGCTACTCTGTAGGTGGCTCTTTTCTCCTAGCTTCAGCAAAATGATTTCCTGTGCAGACCATAGAGCGAGCAAAAGGAAATGTAATCCCACAGTACAGCTAGCTTTTTTTCAATTCCCCACTACATTTTTTTAATTAAACAAATTCTTACCCTTACCATTCTGGTTCTTGAAATACAGGTTCTATTACCTGGACCCAAGTAGCATGCAAGCAGTGCAGAAATGCTTACCCAGAAAACAGCTCCACTGATTCAAACAGGATTAATTGCCCAATAAGTCTTGTACTGCTCATACTCACCCTTCAATGTGTGAAGTTGCTTTCAAAAGTCATTTCTCACACATGCACAATAGGTGTTATATGTGAAATATGTAAACCTGCAGTTGGTCTTCAAGTTCTCTTCATGGTTTAGGTTTCCAATGATTTTTGAGAGAAGTGTACTACAGTGTAAAAAAATGGTAAGAAATCTGAAGCTCAACGAATGTTGAATTTTCCTGATATCCCTATTAACCACCCGGGATAGAGCTGACATAACTCAACATCAAAAAGATCACAGCTTCTCACACCTGGCTTCAATTGCTGTTAAGTAAAATTGCAATTCATAACTTACATCAAACCATAAAGATCAGTTACGTGGGGAAACAGCTTAATAGAAGCAAAACCAACAGCTTCAATATAATCATGGAAGATTTATGAGCAATGTCATTTAATTCAATGTAACTTTGAAAATGTGACTGTCATTATTGATACTTTACTGCAATGGTAGCAACCGTAGCCTTCTTTGAATACTAAAAATACAAATCATGCTTTCCTTCATCCGGTACACATTCAACAGAATTTTTAGCTGATCTTAAGGGCCACACACAATACCCACCTTTGGATCCAATAATCCACTATCAATGGTGGAAAATCCTGAAAATGTTAAGATCCGAGTGGAAACATCTGTGAGAAAATGCTAAAATCTTATTGTTCTTAACCTGGGTGGTTCCTTCCAGGGCTCAAATATATTTTTATCTGTGCTAAATTCCTAATAAATGCAGCATACAAAGGACCTGTACTAATAAAAGTCAGATTAGATTTGGACTTTGGAACTTCAGATCCAACAGCACTAAGTTGTTTTTTTTCTAGAGAACAATAGAGCATAAAAAAAAAAAGCTTCATCCTAGTCTCAAACTGATGTAAGAATGCCAAAATTCCTCCATGACAGCATTTAATTCCACGTTAGCACAGGCACTTATGCTTCTTCGTTAGGTAATATGGTCCAAAAGAACAGATAGAATAGCAAAGTAATCCAGGTTTTAAAACATTTTATTTGCATATTAAAAAAATTGTGCATTCCAATAATTAAAATTATTTGAACAAAAAAATGGCACTCGATTAAAATGCATTTTACAGCTCGCAGGACCCTGGTACAGCTTTGCGTATATTCATGTTATTAGATTACTGTAGTCCCTTCTTAGAATCTTCTTTCAAGAAACATGCAAGCTTTTGTGCCACCGGACCAGAAGCTGGACAGGCAGATGGAAAGGAAGGTGCCTTCGTTCAGCGTCAGTAGTTCCCTCTGTTCTTTTTTTGGGGGGGGATGTGAAAGGGGCAGTACAGTCATTTTAAATTTATCCAACTCTTTGCATCTTACAAAGTTAAAACAGCTAAAAGAAGTAAAATAAGAAGGCAATGCTTGTGGAATGTACAGTGCATAATTTGGAAGGGCCCATTTCATTACGATTCACCCGCTTGCTTCTCCTGTTCAATTGCTATAAAATGAAAAGAGAGGATGGGTGGGGAAGAAAAAGAGAAAAAAAATTAAATGGCAATTGCATAATTAGCATTCAAAACGCAAATTTTAAAATGCCAGATGTGTTAAAATTTGTAAATACAAGTTGTATTTAACTTCATACATACATATGTACAGAAATATATACTACTTTGTTAATGAAAACCCCAGTAACATTAAGAAGTAGGTAAGAAAAAGCATATGTGTAAAGATGGTCTGACTTCTTTGTCTCTGTGGCCCACGCCCTCTTTTCTAAGATTTCACCTACTTTCTTTTGAAGGCAGTGGGTTTTTCTCTTGCGTTTCTGTCTTCTTCAACTTAGACTTATCAAATTTCTCAATTTCAGCCATATCTGGTTTGTCAGACATTTTTATTGATTGATCTGTGAACAAAAGGACAAAAAAAGATGTTATACTACACCCTTCCTTCCCTCCTTCAGACAGTTCCTTTATTCCTTACCAGCTTTCAACTTCAGCATATTGTTTTAATAGTGCATAATAACCCTTTTTAAAAAATCCTACTTCATACCCTTAACCATGTATTCAGAATGACAGATTCATCTATCTAATGTGCCTGGGGGGAGGGGGGAATCTAAGGATTGCTGCATGCCCACATGGCAGGACTTCTGACGAGGCTGTTGGGGGAGGGGGAAGTGATGCATTAGATTAAAAATAATAATAAAAATCGTGTTACTAATAAAAATTAATCTGCTTTCTCCCCTTAAATAACTAAACCTCATCGCTGGGCGGAGGGCGTGGCCGGATAGCCATCTCTTTCTTATCCAGCCTGGACATGTGCAACCTTTAGAGAAAATCGAAGAAAGGCGAATTTCTGGCGAGGACGCCCAAGTGGGAGTCCAGACTGAGCTCCCGGGCGATGCTAAGCACATCCTCCATCTTGGGCGTCTGGCTCCATAGTTCAGTCGGCGGGCGCCTTGCCTTCTTCACAAAGAGAAGTCCCAACCACCGCCCTTTTTCTCGCTGCCGCACTTCCTCCAGCTCAGCGCCCTCGGCTCCTCAAGGCTATAGGGGTTAGACAAAGACCAGCCCTTCCCACCAAACGGGCGCCCGGCTGCCTGAAGGGGCGATAAGGTTACTGCCACCGTCCAATTAACCGATCACACCCAAAGCCCGAGCATTCTGCCTTCCTCCCGGAGGCTCCCCACGCCCGCGATCGCGCAAGGCGCGTGCATCTCTCCCCCCCCCCAACCCATATTTTCCTCCCCGAGCAAATCCCGGAGAAAAAACAACGAGGTTCGGCTACCGAATGTCTTTCCGAGCCGAAACCTCTTCCCGCCATTCTACTGCGTCGCGCCACGGACTCCCCCATTTTAAGCCCAACGATGCTGTTCCACGAGGGAGGCGCCGTGGAAGAACCGCTCCACGTACCCGTTCGACAAAGCCGCGACCCCTCCCCTCTGAAATCAAAGCTAGCCCGGACCCCACCCCAATCATTTGGACCCGGCCAGAAAGGAAAACTGCAAAACGGAAACATGCCAAAGCACCCACGAGAGAACTTTAAACTTGCACCCTCACCAGTGAGACCGTCCCAACAGATGCAGCCCGAAACCTTCTCGCAGCCGCTCTGAACCGTAATATAAAAGAGCGTCTCACTGCGTGCCCAGTTATAGCTCCGCTTTTATGCAAATTGCAGTGATGTCACCCCGAATCTGCTTAACTCTTTCACCGCCGCTGCAAAGCTCGACTTCCCCTTAAAAAAACCATTAAGACAATGTTCAAGCATGAAACGGAAAACCCCTCCCTCCAATTAACCCGGTCTTGGCCTCGCTATAGAATGAGCCATTTGCCCAAGTTTCGGTTCTCCAGAAGCGAGAAATGTTCCCGGGACTCGATTTCCAAAAAAAAAGAGAGAGAGAGAGAGCACTATTTCTACCGAAAGAGGGGAGGGCGAACTTTCCTCAACACGCGGCTTTTATCCCCGAGCTGAAAAATGATTTCGCCATCGGGCTGCAAGATCGATATTGTAATGCGTGTAGGAGGCCTATCTTGGTGCCAGAGCCTGAAATTCGCGACGCCGTTTTATTTCCTCACGTTACCCGCTATCCCTTCAGCCAGAAATGCTCGGTGGAGGGAGGGTTGTCCCCGTGCAGCTTTGGAATTTAGTCGGATTGCTGGGGATTCCGAAAGCGCCAACAATGGCTGCTGACGGAGGAGCGTGTAGTAGGCAACGCCTAAATTCAGTCCTGCATATAACAACAATCGATTTTTATTTCATAAACTGGTTAGCGAGTTATAAACCCCAGAGAGCGTTTTTTTAAAAAAAAAATTATGTACACCAAATATGAGTGAGAAAACAAACGTGCCCTGTATCCTTCCGCTATCTTTACCGTAAGATGTTTCGGAGCTTAACTCAGATCTTCCTTGAGGACAAAGAATTCGGGATTATGAGCTACTTGGGAGTGCAAGTATGGTCCGAAGGTAACCAGACGAAAAGATTATTAATTCTCAACAAACGTTTCTTTCACATCTGCAGGAAGTTGTGCGTCAGAATTGTGATAGAATGCACTCCTACGAGAAGCAGCTTGTATCATTATAAGTGGCGTAATCGTGATTTCCCTGTGGCTATTTCCACGAGGGATTCTGTTGCTCAAATGATTGCATATCTTGATATTTGGGGTGGATCGGGGTGTCCATCTCTGCTCTTATTGAGCAATACTTTCTGCTTAATCAGACAATGTAGATTCCTTATTAATAGCGTCCCCTCGTCCCCATTTCATTCAGAGCAAAAAGGGGGATTCTGGTTGGCCGCCTGCTTTTGCAATTTCTTCTGCAGCCCCCGGAAATCTCACGCGGCCTGCTTTCTTCAAGGTTCAGCAGACAATGGCTCTAGTGTTAGGAGTGTCTCATTCCCCTCAGCGACCCTCCCCCCCTTTGTTATAAACCTTGCATTCTTGCATGCTGTCTGAAGGAGCTCACTTTAAGAGTGTAAGGAAGAATTTTGAAAGAGGCATTGCTTAGGTGAGCGAGGGCTAGAAATATTTGAGGTTTACTCAAGAATTCCAAGGTGACACATCTGAGAGATTAAATGTTTGTTATGAGAGTCATAAAGTCTGGAGAATATTGAGACAGACTTTAGAAAAATATGGAGGAGAAAGATAGGAAGAAAATACAATAAAACATGCTTACATTGGTTGGCTTGTTAATCAGAAACAAAAGGAACGACATCTACAAAATATAAAAATACATTTTATATGAATTTTCTTTGAGCATCTTTCACGGCTCCCAAAGTATTTATTTTGATTTATTAGCTTATGCTGCTCCTGGGGAGGAAAGCTATGGCAAATCTAGACAGCATACTAACAAGCAGAGACATCACCCTGCCAACAAAAGTGTGTACCATAGTCAAGGCTATGGTTTTCCCAGTTGCAATGTATGGCTGTGAAAGATAGAACATAAGAAAGGCTGAGCGCCAAAGAATGGAGGCCTTTGAACTCTGATGCTGGAGAAGACTCCTGTGAGTCCCTTGGACTGCAAGGCGATTAAACCAGTCAGTCCTAGAGGAGATCAACCCTGACTGCTCTTTAGAAGGCCAGATCTTGAAGATGAAACTCAAATACTTTGGCTACCTAATGAGAAGGAAGAACTTACTGGAGAAGAGCTGGGAACAATTGAGGGCAAAAGAAGGGGACGACAGAGAAGGAGGTGGCTGGATGGAGTCACTAAAGCAGTAGGCGTGAGCTTGAACGGACTCCAGTGGATGGTAGAGTTCAGGAAGGCCTGAAGGAGTGTTGTCCATGGGGTCACGATGGGTTGGATACGACTTCGCAACTAACAACAACAATTCGGTTATGCATTCATGAAAACTTGCTGACTGATTATCAACGCCTTTTTTCTTGGATTGGCAGGGATTGTTTTAAAATTCAGATTGTACCAAATTCTAATTTATAGCAACAAAAACAGACTAACCATAGAAGTGCCTTCTGCAGATTTTTGGCATGTCAATAGGGAACTCAAACTTGTTCCTCTCTTAAAAAACCGCAGCATTTCCTGTTCTGCTGATAGACAAGTGAAGTGTGGATATATGAGCTCATTCATTGTAATTATGTGAGTAAGTGGGGGTGGGGGCATCATTTACAAGATGTCTGTAGGTAAATACATAGGAACATATATATGTAGAACTGCTAACTGGGAGAATATAAGATGGTCAGTTGTAACCGCAAGGCATGCAGAAACATCTGAATTCACTTCCTCGTGATCATGAAGGCCTAGAAAAGATTCCTACTTGAAATCCAGAAGAAATGCAGCCAAATAGTACTAGGACTTAGAACCAGATGGATCTACTTGGTCTAAGGCAGTTTTTTATGCTATTCAGAATGGAAATAACTTGCAAGATCCTGAATGATGGCCATTTTCTATTAATCTTCTGACTTAAGAATCTTTAATTCTTCAAAGACTGACAGAACTTATGGTCATCTGTATATGGAGCAATACTGTATGTTATAATACTGTTGTGTTAAGATGGCTTATCCAGACTTCATTTGACCAGGTTTGCTCAATACATAGCCAACTTCATGTTTGGGGACCAATGGCTCTTCAGTTCATCTGTCACAGAGCTTTTGCCCCATTTCTAGCTGGTGAGCTGTGAAATAATAGCAATAACATTTAGACATATACCGCTTTACAGTGCTTTGTAGCCCTTTCTAAGTGGTTTATAGAGTCAGCATCAGTGACGTGCGGTGAGGTTTATGGCTGGTGAGGCACTGACCCAGTGGTGGGTTTCAAATATTTTTAGACTTGTGGACTTCAACTCCCAGAATTCCACAGCCAGGCATGCTCAGTTCCGATTTAAAACAACAGCATTGTTTTTCTCCTTTGCAAAAGAAGATTCCTTCTTTCTTTTTCTTCTCCCTTCCCCTCCTTCCTCCCTCTCTCCCTTCCTCCCCCCCCCCTCTCTCTCTCACACACACACACAAGTTGGATTGGACTATCTCTCCTACCCCCTTCCCTCTCTCACTCACTCTCAAACAAACACACACACACACAAAAGTTGGATTGGATATCTTTTCCAGTGGCTTGAAAGCAGCTCCTCTGCCATCCCCCCCATTCCCCTGCTGCCTTCCCCAAACACCTCCACCATTGCAAATGCAGCCTGCTGTCTGGGTGGGAAATGCCTGGAACGCAATAAAGCCCACCCACTCACCTCCTGCTGGCAGGCTGGGGTGAGAGGAGAGGCAAAGAAGTCGGAGGGGAGCCTATCCGAGCCTTCCAAAAAAAAGAGGCTGGGGGAAAGTGTGTGCTACAGCATGGCTCTTTCCCCTGGCTTCCCTGGATGACTCTGCTTAACTGTTAAAAATAGCCTCTAAAAAAGCGGCCTCTACTGTGAGGCAGGAGAACTGCGTGCCTCACCTATGTCAGGATTTTTACATTTTTTTCTTTTCGTGATGAGAGCGGTGAGGCTGTGCCTCACTTGCCTCACCTGACTGCACGTCACTGGCTCAGCATATTCCCCCAATAATCTGGGTCCTCATTTTGCGCACCTCGGAAGGATGGAAGGCTGAGTCAGCCTTGAGCCTAGTGAAATTTGAACTGCCAAATTGCAGCCAGTCGGCAATCAGCAGAAGTAGCCCGCAGTACTTGCACACTAACCACTGTGCCACTGTGGCTAATCCCAGCTTTATATCTATGCAAATGTGTTTAGTAATTTAGTTCATGTAAATTAAGCTCATCATTCATGATGAGGAAAAAAGAACACCTTCGTGAGACTAACATTTTATAGGAGATGCTGTTTTGAAAGGACAAATCCAATTAATAGGTACATTCCAGAATTGGCCAGACCAGGTCTATCAACCAAAGAATGAGAAAGAAGTATATTCTACTGTTAAATTTTATAACTTTGTATAACTTCAGATGTGTTCCTGGAGATGCTAATCATACAGTGTAAACCAGTTCTATCAAAAAACATATACAACCTAAAGTTCAAGAGTTTGTGTACTAAAACAGCTGATTTTGCAGGAAAACAGTTTTGGGAATTGTCCTGCTTGAATTTGCAGGAGATGAAGTGTCTGAATACTGTACTCTATCAGGGGATAATATACCACTCTGGGTCAAGGACATTATATCCATTTGCAGAAGAAATGGGCAAGTCACCCTTTTAGCTTGAAGTGTTGTAGCTTAAAGAAAATTTTACAACATGATATGTGGTTTGCAATAGTTGTGAATAGTTTGGCTGTAGGATGAGAGTGAAGGTTTATTCTCTGAGCATGAAATCCTGTTACCTTCGCTACTGGTTTGGAACCAAAAGCACGCTTGCGTGCGGTGCTTCTGCACATGTGCAGAGCATCTGTGATGACATCTGGGCGGATGGGCAGAGCCTCCCATTGCCGCCACTACTGGTTCGCCTGCACCAGCAGAATACCGCCTCTGACTCACAGGCAAACTCCACCAGGAATTATCCAGAACCAAAGATAAGATACCAAAGGATGGGGGGAAATGTAATTTACAAAATCAGCTGTAGGAATTGCAACCAATTCTATGTGGGAGAAACATCACATCAATTAAAAAACAGGTTACGTAAACACTGGCTGGCAGTCAAACACTATGATCCCAAATCCTTAATCTCTATCCACTCTGACACCAAACAGCACCAGTTCGATTGGAGCAATACAGAAATCGTCGGCCATGCTACCACCCACCATGCTTGTGAGTTCATGGTCGTGAGACTGCACAAGCAATTCCATCAACAAATACATCAACTTTCAACCAGCCTACAAACCCCTCAGAATTGCAACTGCACAGCCAACCAGAGACAGCACCAACACTCAACCAACCCTTGCAAGACCCCCCCACACCAGCATTTCACCTCCCAATGACCTCACCTGACTTAACCTCTCCATCACAAGACTCATCACCAAACCCTGACCTGACGTGACTTCACCATCACAAGACCTACTGACCATACGAAGCCCTTATAAACTGAAGAACACTGACATTGACATCCCCTAAATTCTGCTGAAGATGTTATCTAGCCTGGTAATGAAATCAACCCACAAGCTTGGAGAATGAACCTTCACTTTCATGATCTGTGGTTTCTGGAAAGCAATTGCTTGATTACACTGCCCCAAATAGCTGGAAGTTCAGGGAATAGTTCATTTTTAGTATGCTAGGCTCAGATATGTTGTAGATATTTATTCTCACACCCAGAACAATCTATGGATCCCAAAAATGAATCAAAGGTCTACTGAACAATACTGTCTTAAGTGGCTTTTAAAATATCAGAAGGATAGTACTTTGTCTATTTCCAGAGCAGCTGTTTTACAATTATAAGGTTGTTACTGCAGAAAAGGACCAGCTTCTGGTAGAATCTCTTAATTGCTCCTGAGAAGGAAGCCTTCTCTAGAAGACTGGTCAGACATATGTAGAGAAAGCAATCCTAATGCTGTGTAACACAAGGCTGCAGTGTATAGCGCAATGTTTCCCATCTTTTAAGATTTGTGGATCAACTCCCAGAATTGCCCATCCAGCATGCTTTTTAGGTCATGACAAACATTTCTGAACGGCGGCCAGAAACCTACTACCAGCCAGTGCTGCAGCCATAGAACGTCTCTACAATACTTGTATAGCAAACAGTAGTATATGGTAGCTACTATTTGCATGACTAATGCATCTACCTATACTGTAATTCTTAAATATATATTCATATTAACAAATGCAGCTGAAGCCATAGAGTCACAGAGGTGTTTCCTCACCAAAACTGCCAAAGAAAATAGCTTTGAGTTGTTTTTATACATATATAGATATGTTTTGTCTCTTGCAAAAGTCACAGAATCCACAGATTTTCAATAAAGTAGGCGAGTTGAGGTATGTTTGATAGATTTTATTATGGTTCCCATATATGTGGGTGTTATGTGAAGGTTTTTCTGCTCTTTCTATAGTCTTGGCCCAACTTCATATAGTCATGTTTGCTTATTCCACATATTAAAAAAATCATTAAGCTACTTTCCCAAGCTGCATAAAACTAATTTAAAAGTCCCCATTAGATTGTTGGCTCATTGAATTTATAAATAACTTAAAATAATAATAAGCTACAATTTTGTATATTGTACAGCATCTGTCCTACTAAATAATGCTTTTATTAGGACTAATAAAAATAACACCAAATGTTACTTTGTCCAGAATGCTAAGTGAAAACAATGTATCAGTAACATCATCAACATATTATTAATTTAAAAAGCCAGTTTAGTCTAGCACTTGAGGCACCGATCTAGAAACTGGGAGAGTGTGAATTCTAGTACCCACTTAAGCATGAGATCTGGTGGGGACCTTGGGCCATTTACTCTCAGCCCAATTCATCTCACCGGATTGTTGATATGGGAAAAATAAAAGGAGGGCATAATGCTAAGTACGTCCATTGCCTTGAATGATAAAAATAATAAAGGTGGGATTACAAAAAAACCTTTTAAAATGCGTTTTGTCTATCTCCAACTTGAGACTGCCTTTGGGTTTTACAGTGCCTCCTGATTATACCAGGTGCAGGGATATCCATGGGTATGATAAAAAGGGCACAATCACAAAACACCCAAAAAGGGGTGGGAGTTGTATTATACCTTTTCACCATTTTGCCTATTAGTTACACATGCACACCCACGCAGACACACACTCACTCTCTCTCTCTCCCACTCTCTCCCCCCCCTCTCTCTCTCACACACACACACACACTAACCAGGAGATTTAATCTTTGAATTCCTTTGTTACTGCTTCTCTTGATTTGTGCAAAAATCTTGCTCAATGAAGAATTCTGCAGAAGTAAGAAATTTACACACTGTTGTTTTGATCACATATTATCCAGCAATGGATTTTGAATTTTTTTGTCTTATGGATAAATGCAATATGATTGCTTTCTGTATTTATTTTTCTATGCCTTCAGCTTTTCTTGCATTTAATTAAGTTTAAAAAGCTTATAGATATGTGCTGTTTCCTTTTTTAATCATGTCTTGCAAAAACACTTAAAACCACAGGCTTACGTTTCTCACAAGAGGTGGGAGTCCTGCCAGAGAGCAGGACTGTCCAATTCTCTTTTTTGCTTTACTTTCCACTTCTAGTAGGCAGTTTACATATTGAGAGAATTATGACAGTGTTTGAATTTTAGTCAAGCTTGTCACCCTTTGTGGATAGTGGGATAGCAGGAAGTCAATCAGTCAGTCAGTTCAATCACTTGAACTCTATTTATAGCTTTGAATTCTGAATGTTCCTGTGGAAAAAGATGTACAGGTAGTCTTTGACTTACAACAGTTCATTTAGTGACTGTTCAAAATTACAACAGCACTGAAAAAAGTGACATGACCTCCAAGGTCATGTGATCAAAATTCAGATGCTTGGCAACTGATTCATATGTTTGACAGTTGCAGTGCCCCAGGGTCATGTGATCACTTTTTGCAACCTAACAAGCAACATCATTGGGGGAGCCAGATTCACTTAACTGTGTAATCAACTTAACAACTGCAGTGATTCACTTAAAACTGTGGCAAGGAAGGTCATAACATGGAGCAAAATTCACTTAGCAATTGTCTTGCTTAGCAATGGAAATTTTGGGCTCAATTGTGGTCGTAAATCGAGAACTACCTGTATTTCATTTTCTCTTAAATATATTTTTCTTCTGCAGTTCTAATTTTGGTTTTATTTGTAATAGTGGTTTTATTACTAATTTTATTGTATGAAATTTTGACTCGTCAGCTTGACAAAAATATTATGATTTCTGTTATATTTGTCTAATACACCTTTCTGAATTTTAGTTGAAAATATTAAGGTTAAGATAGATACTCACTAATTATCCAAATAAATAAACCAATGACAATGAGGCACTTAGTGACCAACGTATTGTAGATTTTCTTCATGATGATATGTCCCTAACCTGTTCTTTCAGGTTTTCCAATCGTACAGTCATCGCCACTGTAACTGAGTCCATCCATCTTGCTTCTGGTCATCCCATTCTCTTTCCTTACACTTTTCCCAGCATTAGAGCCTTTTCAAAGAGCTGAATTTTGTATAATAGGGTCTGGAATAGAACAATTTGAGCTCATAAGTTTAAGGTGTCTTGATTCAGTAAGTCATAGTTAAATATTAACTGCAGTTTAGGCTTTTGTCATTCTCAATTGGGATTAATCCAAAATTAAAAGTTACAGTCTCCTTCTAATGGCCTTTCAAAGCTTAACCTAAGCTTATCATACTAATAAATTTATTGTTTGTATCTGAATGCAACTAAAATGTTAGCAGTCTAAAGCTGACTGAGGCTGGGATGCCACAGCACTATGGAGTTCCATCTGGATTTGCTGAGAGAAAATAGTAGACTCCAGCAAGCAATAATTTAGCTCTTATAAAA
The DNA here is from genome assembly GCF_964273705.1 of Natrix helvetica. Lineage (NCBI taxonomy): Eukaryota > Metazoa > Chordata > Lepidosauria > Squamata > Natricidae > Natrix > Natrix helvetica. Next base: position 45,966,466 of record NC_138549.1, on the reverse strand, counting down.
TGAATTAAATATGATTGTATTTTGTAATTAAATATGGGTCATATTTTATTATGATACCGGTACATGAATTAGTGGTTGATAGTCTATGTGTCTTTGAGGGACAGTAGCATACTGTTAGAGTTTAGTGGAAATGATTTTCTGCTTTTTATCTGCGTAAAAGAAATAATGTGCAAACTTCTAAAACAATTATTTCTGTCTTCTTCTGCCGTCACAGTCTCACTCTGTTTTAAACAAAAAAACCAATATCCTTTTGAAACAGCATGTTGACAAAGCAGACAAAATGTAGCAAGGTGATCATTACAGAAAATAAAACCTTGCCAGAGTTACAACAGAAGGAGGCTACTCTTGTTTGAAAAGTAGTAGTAGTCTAGGCACGACTGCCCACTTTAGGAGGAGTCTTTTGAAATTCAGGTGGGTTTACTTGCAGCAAGTGGCTTCAGGATTGTAGCTGAATAATCTAGACATTCATATTTCAGATAGAACCATATCATGAACAACACTTTTTAAATTTGCTGCTGCACTCATTATGATCTTTACTTTTTTGTAATGTTCTTCGATATATTGGCAAATGTAGCTTCATTAAAGCCAGGCTAGCATGGATTACTTCAGTACCTGGATATGAGACTGTACAATCTCTTGGGAAATACTGTAGCAGTACTAGGCATTTTTTTATTTGGAGAAGTTTGATGCTTCTGAGATTCTCCCTAAGGAATAATTCTAAACAGCTCAAAGACACTATCTGAAAGTAGCTAATCTATAGAGACAGAATAGATACAAAATCTGAATCTGCACCAGTCTCTACACTCTACTTTCAAAATACTCTCATGATGGAAAATACATTTCTACTGAACCTGGAATGTCCATTCCTATTTGATGATACCAACAAGAAGTTACATATAGGCCACTATAAAACTTCATTATTGAATTCAATTACTTAAGTTCAGAATAAAAATATTTTGACCCAAGTAAGGGCAGATTTTGTAGAATATCAATACCCAGTGTTTCTTAATCCAAAATTCAATTTGCAGAGTTTCTTAAACGCCACAATGATTGAAGTTCAGCTTGAAAATGCACTATTGGCTCTTTCATTTTCAAGTTTGTTATGCAATGCTAGCATTGCTCAAGGGGCAACTTCCTAACTGCCAAGAAAACTGATCATTTCACCATTGCCTTCCTTGACTTAGTGCCAAGAGTGCAGAGTATTGTATTTTAACTACAAAAGTACCAACTAGCCAAAGTCAGAGATTTGTTCATTTTTGAAATTAACAACTGAAAAATATGAACACTAAATTAGCCAAGAAACCCTCACTCTAACTATCTAGACATAACCATGCATTAGTATTGAAGTGTTTTGCATTTGCTTTTCAAATGTCTAGACTGGCCTAAAGTCATGGGGCTGAATTTGCTGAGCCCTCCCATTCAAGTACTGACCAAATCTGATGGTTTTCAGCCCAAATATATTAACCATATATTTTTGTCATCTGCAGGAACAAGATAACACTACCTCAAGCCAAACGAAACTCCTGGAAATTTCATGGAGATCTCCATGCACTATTCTTGGTAACAGTGTAAAAATGGTTTGTCACTCTTGCTGTTTAGGAAAAAGGAAGGATGAGTCAATGGGTGGATGGCCTATTGCTACAGAATTTTGGGAGTTGAGGAATCTTTTAACCTTCTCTAATTTGATGACTTCCAGAAGTGAAACTAAAATTTCTATAGAGTGTTTCTCAGCCCCTGCATCTTTTAAGATGTGTGGAGTTCAACTGGCTGGAGTATTCTGGAAATTGAAACCCACATGTCTTAAAGTTGGTCAGGTTGAGAAACACTGCTTTAGCGTGAAGTCTGAGGGAAACAAAAGATTCTAAAATGTTTGATCAGTGGTTAAAGAAAACAGAAGTGAAGGAGACTTTTAGAGATCATTAGAAAAAAAGAAAGAAAAAGTGAAACATAGGTAGACTTTCAAAGTATCAGTTCATCTCATCTGCCTTTGTCATTATTCACTTCTTTTGAGAAAGGAAAATCATAACGCATTTTTTAAGCACTATCTACAGTATTAAAATAGGTAGAAAATGAAGTAATAATTTTCCATTGGGAGAGATTCATACTGTAGTAAATCACTTTGCTTACTCACATTCAATTTCTCTAGATAGGAGACTTTGCCACTAATAATCTGTCCATTTTTGGCGTATGGTCTTTAAATATTCTCCAAAAATAGCTGATAAATTGTCCAGTTCATGAGAAAGAAGGGAGAAATTATTAAATACATGTGGAATAACTATGGTCAACATATTTAAAATGGGATTTTAAGTTTCTTTATAATCTAGCCTGGGAATCTGTTTTCAAAACCAGTATTTTAAAAATAATATAATATATAATGCCCATACAGCAGCATCTGGCTTCCCATTTCATTAGAGTTGCTTATCTGTGAACAGGGCCAGCAGATTTTCTGATTAGCCACTTTATATTTTTTTCCTTATAAATTTATTAGGGAAATACCACATGGACTTACAATCGCTTCTTAAAATACATTCATGCCTGACCCATTTCTCTTTCCAGGAATTGCAATAACTGTTAAACATGCTGGCTTTTCATAGTTTAATGGAGAGCACTATAATTTATTGTCATCGCCCCCCCCCCCTTGTCTTTTGCTGTGAATTGCAGCAATCCTCTTTTATTTATGGAATGGGAGGGTGATCCTTCCAAAATCTCACTGGCAAACCTCTTTTTCTAAGGGTGCCAATCTGAAATACAGGTAGGCCATCACACAGGCTTTTAATGAGCAATTCCATTATGAAACTGATAAACCCAAATCCTTCATTATAAAAAGGAGCTTCTTTTTCAGATTTTGCCAGCCCTTTAATATAGGCCAAGAAACAGGCATGGCAGAGATTATCGGGGTATTTGTTATTGTTGAAAGCAGAGTATCAAACAGAATCTGGAAAACCCATCCTTATTTTTTAGAGAGAATCAATCAAAATAGGCTTATTTTAAGTTTGCTCCTTTTTTTAGGATTGAGTAATTTCTTCTAAGACCCTTAATGGTTGCTCTTTCCTTCTGCATATTTGAATCTACATTCCTTTACAGATTCTATCATTTGCTAGATTGGGCGTCAAAAAAATAAACTGGTTCATTTTCTGCCTTTCCTCCAAAAGCTCCAGACAGTATACATGTCATTCCTCTCATTTTCCACACAACAATAAACTTGGGAAGTTGGTTAGACTGAAAGATCACAATGGACTAAAGTCATCCAATGAGCTGCTCAAACAGTGAAATTGCATCTGAGACTTTGCAACTCAAGTATTATATTTGATTTGATCAGAAAAGTGAATTGGAAAGGAGGGCAATAATCAGATGCTAAACAATCAACACAGCAAACCTACAGTTTACAGTTACTTATTAATACATCCTTGAACAAGCTTGTGAGTGTTTAGGATGTATTCAGAATTCACTGCAGAGAGATGGGTTGGAGACAGAAACTCTAGATTTGCCGCTTGAATATTAGGTTCTTCTTATTTCTTCTTCTTTTTGGAAGACTCAGTTTTAGAATGATAAACGAAAACCATCCTCTTTGGGAAGACTGATCTGGGTTTATTCAGTCAAGTATTATTTTTTATTACTATGTCAGAGGCCTAACCAGAAAATTATCTAGTGGTTGATCCCACCTTTCTAATTGTTTATTCATGTCAGAAGCATCACAATTGAAATAAGCACACTATGTGACAAAAATTAAAATATAAAATACAAGATTAAACTATGTACTAATTAAACAATCAGCAATATTAGTTGTTTTCTGTCACACTGTCATGAGGTCTTCAAGTGTACATTGATTGGAGCACAAAGGGCAGGTATACATATGTGTTGTTGTCTACATGTCACCACAATCACAATGAGCAGAAGCCAACAGATAGCCCCATTTGTTCAGAGTGTCTCTGGATTTTATTGTACCCATGTGCAGTCTATTCAATGATTTCCATACTTCCCAGCTTTCCGTTGGTTCCATCCAGTGTTGGTTCTTCTTAGCTTTCCATAGATCCACTCTGCTTTCAAATTCTTCAAAGTCGTCCATCAACCTAAGAAAGCTTTTCCTGAATTTTAGTCTCTGCTGAGCTGATTGTAGGCCACCTTTCTAATGACTTTGGTTTAGAGATATTGGAAGAGATACATATTCCCACACTTAGACAAGATGGGTGAGTAATATAAAGCCTATTTCAGATGCTCTATGAATATTCGGACAAAATATGCTGTTACTAAACCACCTCTGAAAAACTAATATCACTTGTGCTTACAAAATGTTCTGAGTTCTTCATATAAGATAGGAAAAATATTTTTCAGCTTGGTGAGCCATTATACATGACATTGAACAAGAAGGGCGGTCTAATAGAGTAAAATAATATACAGGTAATCCTCAACTAAGCCCAAAATTTGCTTCAGCAGGGGGCTGGGCTAGAAGATCTCTGAAGTCCCTTCCAGCTCTATTCTGATTCTTTTCAACCAGGTGCATGGCTTTGAACTACCATTTCAGCAGTGGACAATCCTGAATAGGATTTCACGTTACACAGCGTCTGCCAGGACTCTCTGTATAAGTAGGGCATGATATCCTCAGTGTGACTGTGGGGTCCCACATCAAACTGTAGATCACATCATGGGTGGCTATAAACTAAGGGCATATGCCGGTCCAGTATCTGATTTTTTAAAATATAAATGATGCTGTGCTTCAATGGTTAGATGGCCTAGACCAGCGATGGCGAACCTTTTTTGGCTCGCGTGCCACAAGTGGGGGGAGCGCAGGGGGGTCGTGTGCGGGCGTGCCGCACCCACAATGTAATGTGCGACCCCCCCAGTGCGCATGCACGCAAAACGCGCGACCCCCATTTTTACATGCTTTTTTCGCCCTCCCCAGGCTCCAGAGGCTTTATAGGAGCCTGGGGAGGGCGAAAAGAGCCTCCCCCGCCCCCCCGGAGGCCCTCCGGAGGCTTCAGGGACCGTCCGGAGGCTTCCCTGATGCCTTCGGAACGCTTAAAACCATCCTCCGAGCAACCCGGAAGTCACTTCCGGTTTGCTCGGAGGGTGGTTTTAAGCGTTCCGAAGGCTTCAGGGAAGCCTCCGGACGGTCTCTGAACCCTCCAAGGCGAAAAATAGATTTTAAAAAGGTAAACTCAGCTGGCCAGCGCGTGCATGCGTGCTGGCCAGTTGACAGGGCAGCGCCTCGCGTGCCCTGACAAATGGCTCCATGTGCCACTTGTGGCACACGTGCCATAGGTTCGCCATCACTGGCCTAGACATTGATATGTGAAAATTGATTCTTTTGACATTTATATTTTACTAAGTTTTATTAATCAAGATGAAATGCTAGTCCATACATGGTATGCCATATGCTAAATAAATAACCTCAGCAATAGGTATGCAATTGCCAGCTTTCACTACAGTTCTGGAACTGTACTTTACAATATTATAACTCTCCAAACTCTCTACCTGGGGAATAACACTGGACAGATCACTAACCTTCCTGGAAAACCTGGAAAAAACTGCTGCAAAATTGAAAAGCTGCAATAATTTATTGAATGGACTGGCTGGAACATCCTGTATTGCTGATGCTAATAGCCTACACACAACAGGCTTGATTTTGGTTTATTCCAGTTGTATATTGGGCCAGTGTGTGGCTTAACAGTGCCACATCAAAATGGTTCATGTCCAACTCTACAGTCAATGTGTATCATCTCTGGCACATTGCATCCCATTCCTTTGCATTGATTACCAGTACTTAGCAATATTGTACCTCTTCATATTAAAAGATAACAATTTCTCATTTGGCTACGGTCAAGGATACTGAACAAGAAGGCCCTCCCTATTCACTAGGACAATGCACAGCCCATCACAAGATTGAAATCCCATTGGCAGCATGGAAAACAGTTATTTACTAAACTACTCAGTTTAAACCCGAGAATGCCTGGAGAGAGGAATAGTCTCAAGATACCATCTTTTGGCCTGACCATTAGTGGTATCTCTTCCAAACTACCTGATTTTGACCTGCCTTACTTTGTCTAGTCAAAATTGAACAGTTAGGTGTGATACTGGAAGAAGTGCCTCTGTCCTGTGATGGTCAAATCTGGTCATAGATTCTGCCTCGGTTTACCTTTTCCAATAAGCAACCAAGTCAGAAATTCATTTAAAAGCAATTTATTAGCAATTTGATAAAGTGTGGTCTCCTTATGAAAAGGGGAAACCCTGAGAAATGGATTTCATTTAGTTTTATGGTTAGCACAACAAAGAACTTCAAAGCAAAAATTGATTGGTTTAGAAATAGTCATCTGTTCAGTTACCTCACAAGAATTAGAGCTTAGCCATAGAGAAGAGCATTGTGTTCTGAATAAAAGTAAAAGAAACATTTGCAAATGAAAAACATCCATATGGGTTTGGGTAAGATACTTTCTCAGTGCTTGTCAAGGTTGCCTTGATTATTTTCTTTGCCAACAGAGGCTTGAGAACAGCTAATGTATTGTAGTTTCATTATCTACAATGAGAGTATTGTAGATAATACTAGAGTATGAATAGAGTATTCAATACAATATCTACAATGTATTGCATACTCTCCTGCTAGTCCTGGTTTCTGAAAGAGAGACTTTTTCTTGAAGGTTATGGTTTATGGGAAATTATTAGCAGTACAATTGAAAAAGCAAATTTAAAATATAAGAAAACCCATGTTAATTAGCCAGGTCAACAGTAATATCAAAACCATGTTTCAAGTATTACAGGTGGCCCTCACCTGTATCACCTGTATCAGTAGGGATGGAAAAAATATGTTTTATGATATAGAAATGGTAGCAGAGGATAATTACATAGCCATACAGATCAAATAAAGTGTATAGTATACAGTCACAATGGGGTTTTCTGCTTAACAAACTGTCACAGGAAACACTCCTGAGAACAAAAAGGAACCATAGATTATAACCATAGATGCAAACAAACACTGCCATCTACTGTCTGAATTATTTTGTAGTTGTTGTAATACAAAATACATTGTAACACGTATTCCAACATATTCTGTAGGGAGAACGAGGCAGACAGGAACTGAGGCAAGGCAGGTTGAAGCTAACTCAACCTTTATTAACAGTATAACACGGCAAAATGTAAGGCAAACTTTGACCCGGCAAACAGCAACAATTGACAGCTGACAGCTGACAGCCCTTTTTATACTAGAGCTGTCAGACGCTGAACCAATAGAATGGCTGCATTCTCCCGCCAGCTGGCTGCTCGCGCCTCAACCAATCGGGCCAGCAATGATAGTCAATGGCGTCGTAGCCTTGAGGACTTAACACCCCTTTCCTCCCAGTTAGCACATGCGTAGTCAGCCAAATACGCCTGCCAGCGCCAGCTCCGCCCAGATCCCCTTAGTTCAGGGGCGGTGGCCAAAGGAGGAGCCGCTGGTGGAGAGTCCTGTAGAACATCAGGAGACTGCGTAGCTGAGTCGGTGGGAAACTTGACCGCCGTGGAACTGACTGGATTCTCAGGTAAGCCTGGTGACAAGAACGCATCGGTGGGGAGTGTCGCATGCAGCTCTGTCTGCGCTGGAGCAGCCTCTGTCGATATTAGTTCCCCGGGGCAGAATTGGGCCTGCACCGGGTGTTGGTCTGCTGCCCTGATAGCTCGCTGCCTGAGCTGGTTGATGTGTCGGCACCACATTCACCCATCAGAGCTGGACCTTACAAGAGTAGGGTCCAGTTAGTTGTGTGATTTGTCCGGGGAGCCACCTTGGTTTGGTCCCATAGTTTTGGGTGTAGACTGGGTCTCCCACATTAAAGGCCTGTGTGGAGTTGCCTGCAAGGGGGCTTTTCTCTGCTGCATAACCGGGGTGTAGCCGGTCCAGGGTTGTCCGGAGCCAGCGACTCATAAGCCGTTCTGCGGGACTTTGCTTGGTGATTGGGCATGGGGTTGTATGCTGTGCCAGGAGGTATTGGGACAGTTTGTCGTGCCAATTCCCTGGCCCCAGGCAACCCAATGCCTCCTTAGCCGACCGGATGGTTCATTCTGCCAGGCCATTTCCGGCCAGGTAGAACGGAGCCGTCGGGGCGTGTCGTATGCCATGCTGGCCTAAAAACATCTGGAGGGGTGCCGACGTGAACTGGGGCCCATTGTTAGTCACCACCATGTCAGGCAACCCATAGGTCACGAATTCCCAGCACCCTAATTACGGCCCCCGAAGTGGTGAGTGGCATGAGTGCCAGCTCCATCCACTTCGAGTAGGCATCTACGAGGACCAAGAAGTTCTGCCCTAAGAACGGGCGGTGAAATCCAAATGGACTCGTGCCCATGGAGCACGGGGCAGTCCCATTTCCTGATGGGCACAGAAGTGGGAGCCGGTCTAGATTGCTGGCACTGCTGGCAGGTGGCTACCCAGTTTTCTATTTCCTGGTCAATCTTGGGCAACCACACATAGCTTTGGCCCAAAGCCTTCATGCGCACAATGCCCGGGTGAGCTGTGTGCAGGCAACTTAAAATTGGCGACCTAAGCTTTGGGGGAGCTACCACCCTATTGCCCCATAACAGGCACCCATTAAGGACGGACAGCTCATGCTGCTGTATATAATAGGGGTGAAAGTCAGGATCTACTGGCCCCTGTGGCCACCCCCTGCGCACCCAGTCCAAAACCTGAGCCAATATGGGTTCTGTAGCAGAGAGCCTGGCAATATCCCGGGCGGATACTGGCATGGCCAACTCTTCAATTAAGAGGACCGAAACTGTAGGGGCAGGGTCCAAAACAGGCGCTGGCAGAGGGCAGCAACTGAGAGCATCAGCGTGCCCCAAGTTTTTTCCTGGCCTACATTGTAGCTGATAATTATACGCCGCTAGAAAGACTGTCCATCTGGACATTCTTGGAGACAAAATCTGAGGAGTCTGGCGATCCCCCGCCAGAAGACCCAAGAGGGGTTTATGGTCGGTCACTAAGTTAAAAAAAAGACCATAAACATAGTTGTGAAACTGCTTTACCCCTGCTATAGCAGCTAGGGCCTCCTTATCCAGCTGACTGTAATTTCTTTCAGCTGCTGAGAGTGTGTGCGAATAATAGGCAATTGGGGCTTCTGAGCCATTAGGTAAGATGTGACTCAGAACGGCCCCAATGCCATAAGGTGATGCATTGCACACCAAAGTTAATGGGAGGCGATCACTGTATTGCACTAATAAAGATTTGGATATAAGGATATCCTTAACTGCCCTAAAGGCTTGGGCTTCCTTAGACCCCCAATGCCAGGAAGTCTTGGAGTCCAGGAGCCTATGAAGAGGCTCTGCCAAAGTTGCCTTAGGTGGTAAAAAATGGAGTAAAAATTCAGCAGCCCCAGAAAGGCTTGCAGTTCAGCCTTAGAGGAGGGCATAGGGGCTTTCTTAATTGCTTCTACCTTGGATGGAGTAGGGTGGATGCCTTTGGAATCAACTAGATACCCCAAAAATTCTACATTGGGACCCCTATCCTACACTTTTCTTGTTTGAGTTTCAGCCCTGCTTGGCAGAAATGGGTCAGTACTGCTCTTAATTTATCGATGAGCTCACCTTGATCCAAAGTGGATATAAGCACGTCGTCGAAATAGGGTACCACCCCTGGCAGCCCCTGGAGCATCTGCTCCATTAGGCTCTGGAAAATACCCGGGGCTACACTGACCCCAAATTGCAAGCATTTAGATTTGAAAGCTCCCCGGTGCGTGATGATGGTTTGAGCCATGGCAGTGGCTTCGTCCACCGGGAGCTGCTGGTACGCTTGTGCCAAGTCTAACTTGGCAAAAATGTTTCCCTGGCCCAAGGAATGGAGCAGATGTTGAACACTGGCACTGGGTAAGGGTTGGCTTGCAACCCTTTATTAATGGTGCATTTAAAATCCCCGCAAATTCTAATACTACCATCCTGCTTAATAGGTATTACTATGGGGGTCTCCCAGGGGGAGTGGTCTACTGCTTCAAGCACTCCTTGTGCTATTAATTTATCTAGCTCTAAATCTACTTTGGGCCGAAGAGCAAAAGACACTCTCCTGGGTTTTAGACGTATTGGTGCCACCTGGGGGTCCAAGTTAAAAGAAATGGGGGTCCCATTATATTTACCAAGCTTGTTATCAGATATGTCCGTGAACTTTCTGGTCAGCTTAGTGAAGGAATCTGGAACAACAGAGTGGATGCCGGAGATGTTGAGCCCCAATGCGGAGAACCAGTCAAGCCCCAGGAGGCTGGGCAGATGGCCATCTACAATGATGAGGGGAAGAAGCCCCTGGAAGTTATTGCTGGCTATGGTGAATGTGCCACAACCCACAATGGGTATTGGCTGTCCTTGATAGACTCAGAGGCGAAGTGGGCACTGCCTGAGTTGAGCTTTGGTCAGGCTGCACAATATCCATTTGATAGTAGTCCAAGAGACCAGGGATTTGGAAGAGCCAGTGTCCACTTCCATCTTGCAGGGCTCTCCCGCTATGTGCACAGTCAGGTATAGCTTATGGGTAGGCTTAGTCAGGGACACATGGTTGATAGCCGAATCAGGGTGCTGCTGGTCACCTGCGATGGCAAAGCCGTCTTTGTGGTGTTTGGGAAGTCTTTTTACGAATTGTCTAGACAAGGTGCGCTCCAGAGGTGGGTCAGTGATTGGCATCGCCGCTCTGGCTAAATGTCCTTTCCTGTCACACCCGACAGCATATTGCGGCTTTGAACCTGCAGACTGACCTTGCACGGTTCCCGCCACAACTCAGGCAGCCCGCCTGAGGTAAAAAATCAGCCTGAGTCCGTTTTTTCCTTGTGGCCAGTTTGAGGCGGATAATCTCGTCTTCCTCGTCCGAGAAGCCTTCTTCGTTGTCTTCTTTGTGGTGGACAGCATGGCCCCTGCTGGCATGGGTAGCCGGTGGCAGAAATCTCTGAATTTCTGGATTTGTCCGACATTTCATATGCCGTGGCTTCATCCACAGCTGCCTGAAGGCTCAGCTCTTTTGCCAGCAAGTGTCGCTGAAGTCTGAGGTCTTTGATACCACAGACCAGATGTTCTAACAGGGCATCACCCAGCACAGGAAAGTCACAGGGCAGGGCCACTGTTCTGAGGGAAGCCATGTAATCTCTCACAGATTCCCCTTTTCTCTGGGTCCTCTGCCTAAAGGCATAACATCTGGCTATGCACAAGGGAGTTGGAGAGTAATGATTTTTATGTTTCTCCAAAAGAGTCTCCCAAGGCATTGAATGGATGGATTGAGGGGCTGCTAAAGTCCTGGCTGTTCCAAACATCTCATGGCCACTGAAAAAAAATATCCTCTTTTATGGCCACTGGACAAACCGGTGAAGTCATTTGCCTTCAAGAAGCACTCGAACCGTTCGAGGTAGGCGTCCCATGTTTCAGTGGCTGGGCTGAATGCTGTGAATGCCGGTAGATTAGCCATCCTTAGAAGGATGGAACTTGAGGAATTAGCCTTGGAGTGACTTCTCGTCGCCTGTGACTTGAAGCAGCTCTTATTAGTGACTTCACTTTTCCTTTACCTCAGTCCTGATCCCATCCTCGTCGCCAGTGTTCTGTATGGAGAACGAGGCAGACAGGAACTGAGGCAAGGCAGGTTGAAGCTAACACAACCTTTATTAACAGTATAACACGGCAAAATGTAAGGCAAACCTCGACCCGGCAAACAGCAACAATTGACAGCTGACAACCCTTTTTATACTAGAGCTATCAGACGCTGAACCAATAGAATGCCTGCATTCTCCCACCAGCTGGCTGCTCGCATCTCAACCAATCAGGGGCTGGCAATGATAGTCAATGGCATTGTAACCTCGAGGACTTAACACAACATATTCAAACTATTAAACATATTGTGCAAGATTGCTCATTGTTCTGACACCCCCCTTCTCGTATACCAAAGCACTCCAAAACAAGGTCTCTGCAAGATGTTTTATTTACATACAGTTTAAATCTTGGCAGCAATCCAGGTACAGATAACACTTTGGCAGCAATCCAGCCTGCCGAGGTCCAGATAACACCTGGGCAGCAATCCAGCCTGCCGAGGTACGACACAGATTTGAGAGCGGTTCCAACTCTAATGATAAGTTGATTCCTGCAAAACAACTGTCGGAAAGTCCCTCCTTAAATAGCCTTGAGAGGAGCCTGGTTACAATCACCTGAATCCAATCATCTCTTGTAAATGCATAGCTATTCTCTCCGTCTATCAGCTCTCTGTTGCCTGGCATCCAGAAACCACTCCCTTGTCTCCTCCCCACTGCTCCAAGGCATGACATCAGGAGCACACTCCCTTTGGCTTTCACCACTGCTCCATGCCTCAGGCGCCTCCTGGTGGCCAACCAGCCTCTCTGATCCCTACTCGGAGTTGGAACCCTGTCCAGGGTCCTCCACATCCCCCAGAGCCGACTCATAGGGACCCTCGCTGTCGGAGTCTGGTGGCAGCTCCAACGGCTCCTGCTGGGCCACAACAGCTCATGATGTGCATTCTCTGGTTCCCTAGAAGAACTTCAAGAAGCAATGCCAGAGGCAATTGCCTGGGTAGGTGAATTGTACATCCAGTTATAAGGTCACTGCCAAATTCCTATGGAAGTTTTATGTATAATTACATGGACTGTTTCTATATATATACTTCCGTCATGTTCTCATCATATGCTAAATAATAAGAATTTGCCTTCTCCCCCAGGAAAGGGAAGGGAGGGGGAAGGAAGGAAGGAGATGGGAATGCGAAGGAGAGGAAGGGGGTTGGGGGGAGGCAGTCAGGAAGGAAGGAGATGGGAATAAGGAGAGAAGGAGAAAGGGGGAGGGAGGAAGGAGGGAAGGAGATGAGAATGCGAGGGAGGGAGGGAATCTCGCTATGCCCACCCCAGCCACCTCCACCCCAGCCATGCCCATCTGGCTCCCCAAGGTCAACCACAACCCTCATGTGGCCCTCAATGAAATCTAGTTTGACACCCCTGCTCTAGTGGGATCCAGGAATTGTGCCTTGTGTGTTGTGGAGCTTGCCCTATGGCATAGTCTCCTTTCTGAAATTGTGGTCTTCTGTTAGGCCATAAAAATCTGGTTCCCTCCCTCCCTCCCCCATGTTAGGGCTAAGATGCTAGCAGAGCCTAATGTGTGTTATTGTGCTGTGAGTTAATTGTTATGCCATGTATTTTTTAAATTTATATAAGGATTTTCATTATATCATTTCTTCTTGTATTGTTGTTAACCTCTCAGAGTTAGTTACTTAAGACAGGTGGCCATGTATTTTTTCTAAATAAGTAACTGCATAACCCAAGCAATTAGCATTTAAGCTGCTAATGTAAAATCTTTTATCACCTCAGATTTTGGCATGCCAATTTCTTCTGGCCTTGGTTAAAAGCACACAGATAGTAAATTTAAAACATGAAAGACCAAATATATCCATAATGCTTTATTGTAATTTAAATGAGAGATCCACTTTCAGTAACTATCATTTGCTGCCACCTATTGACTGGTATGTGAATGACCATTTCTTATTTTAAAATGTGATACTTACACATTTTAAAACAGAGAGATAAACGTCACCATTTAAAAATCCCCAATTAATCAGTTTTCTTGCTCTTCAAATTCCTATCTGTAAGCTTGTAGCCCTTAAGCTGGTGTCACCCTCTTATTTTGGAATAGTGAAGTTGGCTGCTTCGATTTTTTAATTACTTTTATTGTTTTAAAGTGCCCTGTGGAATTACACTGATGAGAAGTATGAATGAGAATGCTGATGAATCAATCAAACCACACTGCTTTCTTTTGTGTAAGCAATGGTAAGCAAAGCATAGCAAAATATAATAGATGATAAAGAAAGGTAAGAGGTAAAAAGAAAAAGAAGTCTCACTAAATCTAGTCTACTTTTATTCATTTATTCAACTTTTTATTCATGCAACACCCCACCCACCCAACCCCGTTTCCACTTCAATCATACTACTTTATACATTGTTCTGTAAACTTGTCACTATAGTGCTCCTTATACATACATTTATGCATCAATACATTAAAACAAGTAAGAATAAAAGAAAACAATATCTGTAGCCTAGGATAACTGTCCTTGGCACTCTCCAATCTTGATAATTTGCTTGAAGTAATTTCATTACCTGGCTAGGTAACATATCAATGCTAGTCATGATGGCTTTGATGTCTTTTTATACACAATAGCTTGCCCTACCATACTTGGTGGGTATGTGGTTTTCTTCTTAATATTTCTTTGATTAGCTATTGTTTTCTGCTTGATTGTTTGTCTGGTGTTAATCCCTATTATCTGTGTGTTGACTGATAGAGAGGATATAATTTTTTTGTTTCCTTAGTTGTTTTTAATTGTCTCTTTTGCATGTAAATGTGTGGCCATCCTTGACTAAATTAAATCCCAAAACACTAGGGAATTCTTGGAAGCTTTGCATTAAATCAAATCAGCCATCAATAGACATGTAAACTGCATTTAAACAATTGCACCTTCAAATCGTTTTGGACTCCCTGAAATTTTCTTGGCAGCTGTTTTCAGAAGTAACTTGGCAATTCTACTTCTTCCTAGGGACAAGACATAACTGGCCAAGGTCACCCATTTGGCTTTGTGCCCAAGGCAGGACTAGAATTAAAGGTCTTTTGGTTTCTACTTGATGTCTTAATCATTATACCAAACTGGCTTCAAACATAGATGCTTTCAGATTACAGCATAAATTTATTAGTCACTGATAATATTTTGTAAGCGTTTAAAGTCCTTTCTTTTTGGAATTTGATACGGTAATGCAAGATTTTTTTTAAAAAAGAAAAAGCATTATACAAAAAGTATTTAGATCACCAATTTTCTTACACACACACACACACACACACACACACACACACACACACATCCTTTCTTTCCATTTCTGAATGCATTCCAACTGATCTGCACATCCCCATTATGTTACAATTCCCATATTTTTATTGTATCATTATGTAATTTAAAGTTTTTTCCCCTCATATATAAATAAATAGTCAGTTCAAAATATTTCATTTTCAAATATACAGTAATTGTAGTTCATGCTAAAGATTATATTGATTTTTTTTTTCTTTCAAATTGTATCGAATAATGGAAAGAAAACATGCTTACATAGGAAAACACATAAATTCTTGCTGTGAAAATTTGTAATTGGAATCTGTCTCTTCCCTTTCACTTTTCTGCTTAGATTGGGGGGAATTCATAAAAATCAGCATAAGCTTCCTACATAACTCAACAGTTATTAAATGGAAAATTGAGTTCTGGGATTACACTTCCTGGGCACTTTTCCTCAGATAACCAAAAGTTTGTCTGGTTCTACTAATGATTTAAAACTTCCTCAATATAGAGATTGAGATTCAGTCTCATTCCCTACATCTGCTATAATTTCCAAAATATTTTCTGAGCATGCAACTGAGTGTTATACCATTTCTTTGAAAAGCTTGTTATATCTGAATTCATTATTTGCTCTGAGGGAGTTTCTAAGACATTGCCAGAAATAAGACTGAGACTGAGGATTGGTTGGCCATTCAAGACAAGATCTCCTACACAAGGTCTTTCGGAGACGGAGACACTTTGACATTTGCAGAAGCTTCTCAAGAATTATCAGGATAATTACATCTACTTTTTCATCCACAAGACGCTGATGTGCCATATAAAAAGCTGTTCTGAAGTTGCCAGTTGCAATATAGCTGTTTGTCAGCACAAATATTGTTTTTCTACTCATTTGTATGCTGTCATTAAGGTTTTCCATGAGTGGGTGACCTGGTAGCCAGTCTCTTTCTTCTAAACAAATATTGAATTTTTGTTCTTTCTGATCTTCCAGTTTTTCAATTAGTTCTTTCAGGACCCATTCTGTTACAGCGGCATCTTTATTATCGTAAGCCACAAAAGCATCATATTTAACGTCAGATGAAAAGAGACGTTTATATCCCTTTAATTTGGCAATGCAGAAATGATAAATATACCGGACATCCCAGACATATAGGTGACATATAACTGGAAATATCATGAGAAGTATGATGAATAAAGCTGACGATAAATAGAGAATCTGAGAGTAGTCCGATTCACAAGTATGCATATCTAATAAAATCAAACTTTTATCTTTCCATACACTTGGCCCTGCGCAAGTCACATCTGTTGCAAGAAAAGGGATTTTTACATTTGTCTCATTGATCCAGTGGACAAGCCACACAATATCACAATTACACTTGAAAAAATTACCATTTAAGTGTAATGTTGTTAGTCCATTAATAACATTTTTTGGGAAGCTAGAGTTCTTGATTGTTTTGATCTTGTTAAAACTAAGATCTAAATGCCTCAGGAAGAAAGCATCTTTAAGAAAATTATCTGTCAGCTTTCTAATCTTGTTGTTTTGCAGTATGAATGTCTGAAGTGTCTTAGTACAGTTGGACAGTTCATGTGGGACTGTGGTCAGCTGATTGTTGCTAAGATCCAAGACTTCCAAATTCTTTAGTGCTGGAAGGCACCCCCAGTTAAAAGTCTTCAATAGATTATTGGCCAGCTTTAATACTTTGAGTTTTGGAGGCAGATTGTAGAATACATCATGAGGTAACAAAGTCAGAAAATTCTCAGAAATGTCAAGACTTTCCAGGGTGATCAAATTCTTGAAGAATGCCAAGTATTCATTAGTTCCATCCTTCCATAAAATATCCAATCGATTCCGTCTAAATTCTAATGTTTTGATGGAATCACTTTCCATTCCTTTATCAGTGGATACAGAGATCTCATTGCCATTCATAATCAGTATTTTCAGATTAACCAGGCATTTGGTAAAGTTCAACATAAGTGTGACACCTTCCGCCTTAAAATAATAACTATTATCACTAAGATTTAGAACTTCCAGTTCTTTCAGCTGTTGAAAAGCAACCGGATGTAGCAAATCAATCCGATTGTTAGATAAATCCAAACATTTCAAACTGGATAGATGAGCAAATTCAGTTCCCTTAAAAGCTTGGCTCATAGCATTATTGGAGATGTTAAGACATTCAAGGTCTGAAAGTTGCTGGAAATCAGAAGATTTGATAAAAAAAATATTGTTTCTGCTTAAATCAAGTGTTTTTCCATAGTTGCTGCATGCAATCTCATTGACAAAAGACAAAGAATGAATATCCTCTGTATTTTTAGATCTGCAACCTTGACCATATTCATCATATCTGAAATACTCCATATCTTTCAATGCATTGCCATTATATTGATCATCTGATGAGTTGAAAACAGAGTAAAGCCTGCTATTTGGCTCATATGAAAAAAGAGATATTTTATTAAAAGAAAGAATTATTGTTTTAAGATTCTGGAATTCTTTAAACATAGAAATGTTAACGTTCCTGATAAAATTGGTTCCAAAATCCAGGATGTTAAGTTTTTTAAGAGGAATTAAATTTTGTATAGTGTCTTTATTCAGTTCCTTAAAAACAAATCCTCTTATTCTTAAGGACTGCAGATTGGATAGGTTGGAAAATGTTTTGGGGAGAATAAAGTTTAATGGGTATGAATCCAGTTCATAATTGAAAGATAAGTCAAGTTCTACAAGATTAGGAAGAAACTGTAGAAAATCAGCTTGCTGAATTACTCTAGCCAAATAATTTTGTGAAAGATCAAGCACTTGAAGGTTCCCAGTATTTTTAAACCAACAGGAATCCACATGTTGAAGGGAAGTACTGTGCAGCCTCAGCACCTTTAAATGCTTTAATGAGTCAAAGGCTCTGGAATTGATTAAAATGCTTCCTGGGCATTCAATACAATGATATCGTGCATTGTGACAACGAGGGCAGTTTCCACTTAAATCAAGTAATTCCAAATTATTCAGAGACGACAGATCATGCTCAGTGATATTTTGAATTGCGTTATTATAGAGGTAGAGTTCTCTTAAGTTTGATGGTAAGTTTTGTGGAACCTTTGATAAGTTGTTGGCTTTCAAAGACAACACTTTCAAACTTATGAGAGGTTTAAAGGCTGCTTCATTAATTTCAAAAGACATATTGCAGGGATTGCGATAATAACAGTTCTGCCCTAGGTTGAGTACTTCTAAGTTTTCAAGTCCTGACAAATTTCCTTTCTTGATAGAAAAAATGGAATTAGCTTCAAGACTCAGAAGACGTAGGCTAGGTGGGAGATCCTGGGGGACTGCTGAGAGCTGGTTGCCATCTAAATAGAGTGATTTTAAGTTGGAGAGTTTGGAGAAAGCATTAGCTTGGATTTTCAGACCTTGGGTGCAAACGTGATCTTTAGGTCCCAGCCTGACTGGCACACAATTACATTTGAAATCAATTTCTAGAAGGTTTTTTAGGTTTATAAAATGGCTTTTGGAAATTTTTGGAATGTGATTAACAGCAAGTGTCAGGTTGGTAACATTGTCAGGAATATCTTTTGGAAACTGTATGAGCTTACGGTCACTGCAGTCAACTTGCATATACATTTTGGAAGTATCTTTTATATTATTCACATCACAAGGCAAAGTTTTATAAAATGGCATTACTATAATCTCTTTCAAAGCCAGTGAAATAACAAAAAAAATCAATCGGCTTGCGAGCCAGAGATGAAAAGTCTAGAGAGAAAAGAAAGAAAGCAGTGTCACATTTGCTAAATATAAAATAATTCACTTAAACAATTGAACACTGAACATTCTTGAATAATTTTACATCAAAAAGAGATGTTTTAAGCTCTCAGGAATAGCAATACCAATAGCACTTAGACTTATATACCGTTTCATAGTGATTTTACAGCCCTCTCTAAGCAGTTTACAGAGTCAGCATATTGCCCCCAACAATCTGGGTCCTCATTTTACCCACCTTGGAAGGGTGGAAGGCTGAGTCAACCTTGAGCCGGTGTGATTTGAACTGCTGAACTGCAGCTAGCAGTCAGCTGAAGTAGCCTGCAGTACTGCACTCTAACCACTGCGCCACCTCCCTCCCTCTGTTCTTTATCTCCTCCTTCCCTTTCCCCATTTCTTTCCTTTTCTTTCTTCCCTTCCCTTTCTTCCCCTTTAATTTCCCTCTTTATTTCCCTTTCCCTTTCCTTCTTTCCCCACCAGAGATATACTAACCATGAGGAGGAAGTGTGAAATATACATTTTTAATTAAAAAAAAAACCATTTAAAAAAAATCAGGAAATACAGGGCTTTTGATAACTATCAAGCAGTATACCCAGATTTGCAGTTAGATCAGCAAATGAGTCAATAGGGCAGGGGTGTCCAAACTTGGCAACTTTAAGACTTGTGGACTTCAACTCCCAGAATTCCTCAGCCAGCTCTGCTGGCTGGGGAATTCTGGGAGTTGAAGTCCACAAGTCTTAAAGTTGCCAAGTTTGGACACCCCTGCAATAGGGACTGTTTTGGTGATTCAAGTATGTTGAAGAAATTATTGCCATTATATTATCTGAATTCCCTTATCGCTACCAGATATCTAGAGCAAATGCCATTTTGTGTGAAATGTTGCATTACAAGACCTTTATCTAAAATTTGTGCACAGTGGTGAGAACTGACATTTGCCTTCCTTTCTGGCTTACACCTTTTAAATCCAGTTTTCTGCAGCCTGGGATGGGGGGTAAGAATATTGCTTTGATCAAGGATGGTCTACCCGTGGATACAGCATGTACTTGATGCTTGCTTTAGGGATCTTTCATAATTGAGGAAGAGGAGCAGGAGAAACCTTCCCCAAAAGCAATAAAAAAGGCTTTATTGTATCAAGTCAGAATCTAATCCTTCTCCTGGCCCTGGATGGAGAAAATATTGGACCAAACCTCTCTCTCTTTCCCCTTCAGCAACTGAAAGACGCCAGAAGCTGAAGAGGAAGAAAACACGACAGAGAGTTATAGGAGGCGAGGCTACATTAAGGAGCAGACTTGGTGGGGCTACTTAGGAGTCACTTGATGAAGGCCAATGGTCTTCCATAGGGTCAAAGGCTAGTGAGCAACTGGGACTCAGGAAGGTTGTTTGTATAGTATTATCCTGTGAAGGTCTTTTAGATTTCTGCCTGACATGTGCTGGAGACCCAAGTAAGTCTTGGGGTTTTCTTGGGTGTTTCTGTGTATAGCATCTGTTGGTAAATCTTTCTAGATAACTGTGATACTTGGACTGAATTTATAAGAGCCCAAGAGATAAGCCTATTATGTCCATTACTATTTGCAAAGAGATAGGTAATTCTATTTGTGAGATTCAGACAGCATATTAGAGTAAAATTTCCAGGCAATCTAGATTTAGAATAAATTTATGGTATGTAGTTCATTGCATCTGGAGGGCAGGAGAATAAAAATGGTTGTTTTATTGTTCTATCCAAATGCAGTCTTCTTAGCACCAGTATTAGGACTGGATAAGAGAACATTGGTTTTCAACATTTTTAATGACTCTTCCTCCTGTATAATCAGCATAAGGACTTTTCTTTCTAAACATCCTTCCACAACCTATTGTAGAATTGTAAAGTAGACTGCCTTAAGAGTGCAGGAGCCCCTTATTTGCTGAAGGTTGGGTTTACCCAAGAAGAACCAATGGGGAAAGAGAGATTTAGTGAGCAATCAAGCAATCCGGGCTTCAGAAGGGCAGCAGAACTGATAAGGCAGTGTAAAAAACTACACTTGCCAATGTTCAATCATATGGAAGACCTGAGCACTTAGAATGCTGGAGTGCCTTTGTGTCTGGTAGAGTTCATTTGATAAGCATTATATATTATTTTATTTCTGTTTTTGAAAGAGGTACTAAAATATGTGTGTGGCTATCCTATAGCTTTTTTTTTAACTTGTCTTGACCTCCATGTGTATGCATTTGTGTATGAGAGAGAAAAAGAAAGAGACAAAGCGGGGTGGCAGGGAAAAGGTAAGATTTCTGCACTCACCTGGTGGAAAGCAAAAGACATTCTGTCTATATTCAGAGGCACTCTTAGCATCTCTCTCTGGTTAGCAGTGGAAATTTAGAAGTTCTAATATCTAGATCACAGGGAACCTAGAAAGAGATCTGATAGAAAATTTCCAAGCTGAAAACAATATTTGCTGAGCTAGATTATTTTTTGGAAGAAAAGCTAGGATTAGCAATAGTTGCCACTAGACCAGTCACTTAAAAAAATATATGGTTGTGCACTGTCTTTTAAAGAGGTGGCTGTTTTGTTTCACTCTGTTTTATAGGTAGTTCTTACGATCACAATTGGGACTAGAATTTCCATTGCTAAGCAAGATGGTTGTTGTGTGAGTTGTGCCTAATTTCACAGACTTGTTTTGCCATAGTTGTTAAGCAAGTCACGGGTGTTGTTAAGTGAATCAACAGTCACTAAGTGAATGGAATATCCTCTATTGACTTTGCTTGTCAAAAACCAGCTGAGATGGTTGTAAATTGTGATTGCATGTTTTGGGATGTTGCAACTGTCACAATACCTGCAAGTTGCTAAGCACCTGAATTTTGATCATGTGCCATGCAGTAACTTCTGGGACTAGCCATAGGTTATTTTTTTCGGTGCCATTGTAATTTTGAATGGCCACTAAATAAATGGTTGTAAGTTGAGAACTACCTGTACTAGAGGTTGCTTTGGAAACTAATCCCAGTTCTCTGCATGCATATGTGTTTGACTGCACTTTGGGGAAGAATTTCCATAGTTCTAATAGGAACCCTGTGAACTGTATGCATCCCATAAAAATCTGTCTTCTAGTAGTGGATTGTATTTAAGGACCATCTGGGGTCAGAGATGGAGGGACCCTCTCACCCTTAATAAACTATGAGCTTATTTATTTTGGAAATATTCTACAGATACCAAATTGTGTTATTTTTCTTTTTATAACCCATTTTAACCACTTTGGACCAGAGGTGTCAAACTCACAGCATCACGGCGGCATCACGTGATGTATTGGGATTTTTTTTCCCCTTCGCTAAACCAGGCGTGGGTGTGGCCAGCATGTGGCACATCTGGGCCGCAAGTTTGATAGCCCTGACTTAGATGATTTTACTTAATAGTTAAGCAACCATAATTACATTTTTGTGAAATTTTATTTTAAAATGGGACCTTTATGAAGTAAACAGAGACCAATAACTAACCTAAAAATCTTAATCTTATACTTTTACTGATATAATTTCCAGTCCGCTTTCCAAACTGCTGCATGCCAATGATTTCTACTGCAAAAATTACTAATAGAATGACAAAATGTGTGTTATGAAATACAACTGCTCAATTAGGCAACTAATTGTGCTGAAAGATAGATGCTTACCCTGATGGTCAAGGAACGCAGAAATATTTCTTCCCTCTCTTCATGGTCCAAGAACATGAATAACTGTTTGCAATGAAATATTACCTGCTAAATTGAAGGGAGAATAGAGTAACTGTTGGTGCAGAATAAGACATTATGTTGAACAAGAATGAGGGTTGTTTTCTGCATATTTTTGTGTGCACTATTCCCCAAATGTATGTCTTTTTTTCCTAACCATTTCCTTTTAAAAATACATTTGTATATTCCCATTTCTTCATATAATTTTTTTTGTATATAGTGATGAACTATTATGCAATTCCCAGAAAATACAGTGCAGATTTTGTCATATGAGCAGTTTCTGATCTGTCCATAAGTTGGAATAGGCAAAGTTGCCAAATTCGCAATGAAACTCAGGTCAAACAAATGTATCCTTGTTCTCTGCTGAACAATCTCTGCTTGCAAAATCACAGAGGAGCCATACAGTGCTTTAAATAAATGTTCTCTGGATAAACTTGTGGTCATACAGTACTTTAAATAAACAAGGTTTTCTGGATATCTTTGGAAACAATTATTGAATCATCTGCTGTATAATCCATAGATATCTAATATACATCATAGTATCCTAAGTGCTTTTTTGAACTTTCTCTATTGGATGGGTAACACAAAATATGTTATTCCCCACCCAATGCATGAGAAAAGTGGTCAAATATATAACTTTATGATTCGGCAAAATTATAGATATGAATTAACTTGTATTATATTTAATTCATCTGTCACTGGTATAAAAATCTCAGTTAGGAATTATTTATTAACACCATTTTCAAATCATATCAGAAAATTAAAAATAGTTGGCCTGTGCTTAAATAGTTAAAATTTCTCTTCAGGTGTTCACTTCACCAGGTTAAAAAAGGATGATGATGATGATGATAGCAGCAGCAGCAGCATTATGAATTGAATGAATAATTAAGATAATCTATCCTGTCATTTTAATCTTTTATACATACCATACACACAAAATATTTTATATAACTATTAAATTAATAAAAGAAATCCAAGGGAAAGTTTAATAACAGTTGCACTCTAAAGACAATTTTTAATGAATAAAATGGCAGGCTAACTGGGAGAAAATATGAGCAGAAAATATGTGCTGTAAGAAAAGAGTAAGGATATTAGTACCCGAAGGCCTAAAATATATGTAATTATAAGAAGAATGGAGGAAAAGGAAATTCATGAAAAGCTGCGATTGGGTACATCCCTGCGGCCAATCCGCTCTCACAGGGAGGGGCTTCTCCAGGTGCCGTCCACTAGGCAATGCCAGCGGGCGGCGCCGAGGAGTAGGGCCTTCTCTGTGATGGGCCCAACCCTCTGGAATGACCTCCCCCCCGATATCAGAACCACCACAGACTTCCGCTCCTTCCGACAAAAATTGAAGACTCACCTGTTTCGATTAGCTGGCCTGGCATAATTATAATTGTGACAACTGTTACCTCCTGGAAACATATTCTTACCTGGTTATTTATATGGTACGGTTTTAAATTTAACTGATTTTAGGGTTTTTAGAACCATATTTATATTCTTCCGTACAGTTCTTTTAAATTTTAACCTCCTCCTTATGTGTATTTATATTTGTATTTGATACTTGCTGTTTGTTGTGTGGACTGTACACCGCCCCGAGTCCTTTTTGGGAGAGGGGGCGGTCTAGAAATTCGAAGAAAAATAAAAAAATATTGTTTTATAACATGCTTTGCTTTTAACGAGAACAGCAGACCATGCTTCTCATTTCATCCTTTCAGTGACCTGATGCATTAGACACCTCTGAGAATTAAAACCTGGTGAGATTTGCATTTTGGTTTCTGCATTTCTGAGTACGGGAATGAAACATATCCCTGCCAAACAGTACAGACCCCATACTTTCCCATTCACAAGAAAAGAAGGAAGGAAGGAAAGAAATACCATACTTTTCCACACATATACATTATTCAGCACAGACAGCTTCAGTGGACCATGGCCCATTCTCATAGCATGTTTCTTTCCTTTTCAGAGAAAGCATGGGATTAAAAGGTGAATAAAAACTGAAGAAAAGGGATATTTTTCAAACTGGATTAAGGGACTCTGTTGTGAAGTCAATGGATTCTTCCAGAAAAATCATTTGTGGTGATTTCTATCAAAATATACTGCAGCTATTCCATACTTTATTAATTAATTTTCTGAGGCAAAGGGGAAAAAAATGAATATGTGCATATTTCTATGTTTGTTCGTGTTTGGTGCAATTGAAAGATTTGGAAATCTATCATCCCTCCATTTCAGTGGTGGGTTTCTGCCGGTTCGCACCGGATCGGGGGAACCGGATGGTCAATGGACCCAGAAATAAGTTCCTGCCCCGCCCCTGTCACTCACTCGCTCGCTCGTTCACCCCCGCCCATCCAGAAGCCGCTCCATTGCTCGCTCCCCCCGCCCGTCTGCACTATCCTAGCCCCGCCCACCGCTCACTGATTGGCTACCTCACCAATTGCCCTGCCTGCCTCTAAGAACCCTATTTAAACCCACTTAACTTTTTTTCCTGTTTGGCACTCTATTGCTGCCTGCCGACTCCGAGGAGGTAAGTAAGCTGCAACTAAGCATGGGGAGGGGGGGCTGCCGTGGCTCTGCACTATAAGTGAGCCGGTGACCTTTTGCGGCCTTGCAAGGATCCCGGGCTCACTTATAGCGCAGGGCCGCCAGAAAGTGCGGGGGTGGGGATGACAGCGGGAGCTTACACGTCACAGCCAGCCCAAGTTCGGGGACCTTGCAAGGCCTTGGCGTTTTTTGCATCGGGGCGTGCTGCAAGAGAGAGGGAGTAATGACCTTTTTTGGATTGTTGGTGGTGGAGGTGCGGGCCCGTGCTCACTAAAGCAAGTCCAGGGAATTCCTTTGTGCCAGCTGGAAAAGGTCTTCACTTCCCCCCTCTTGCAGCATGCCCCGATGCAAAAAATGGCGAGATCGGCGCACTTGGGGCTGCTGCTGTGATGTCCAGGGAGGCTAAACCAAACCCCGCGCCTCTCCCAGCCACTTTCGTGGCTTCCCGGAGTAAGCTGCAACTAAGCGTGGGGCGGAGGGGCTGCTGTGGCCCTGCACTGTAAGTGAGTCCGGTGACCTTTTGCGGCCTTGCAAAGATCCCAGGTTCGCTTATAGCACCGGGCCACAGGGCCATCAGAAAGCCGGGGAGTGGGGACAGTGGGGGGAGCTTACGTGGTGCGGCCAGCCCAAGTTCAGGGATCTTGCAAGGCCTTGGCGTTTTTTGCATCGGGGCGTGCTGCAAGGGAGAGGGAGTAAAGACCTTTTCCGGATTGGTGGTGGTTAAGCAAGTCCAGGGAAGTCCTTTGCGCCAGCTGGAAAAGATCTTCACTCCCCCCCCCCCTTGCAGCATGCCCTGATGCAAAAAAAGGCGAGATCCGCGCACTTGGGGCTGCTGCTGCGATGTCCAGGGAACCTAAACCAAGCCCCGCACCTCTCCCAGCCAATTTGCGGCTTCCCAGAGCACCAAGAACCTTCGCGTTCTTCTCCGTGCTCTCCTCAGCTCCTCGCGATGGCAATAGATGTCCAGAAGCGGCGGGGGCTGGAAACCTAGCCCCAAAAGCCGATTCTGGACATCTATTGCAGTCATGAGGAGCCGAGGAGAGCGCGGATAAGAGCGCGAAGGTTAGGGTTACTGGGCAACGTGTGTGTTTGTGTGTGTGTGTGTGATGCTGGAGTTACGCCCCCCCGCACCCTCCCTCCCGGGGGTTGAAGCGCCTCAAAGGGACAAGCAGGCTGCCACAGCTCCACTGAGAAGACATTTCTGAGAAGAAAAACTTCTCCGGTCGGGCTGCACCGGAGCTGGTGGAGCGCCAGCAACAGCCTGCCTGTCACCTTTCAGGAACTCTACTGAGAAGATATTTCTGAGAAGAGAAACTTCTCTGGTCATGCCCAACCTGGTGGAGCACCGGCAATCGCCAGCCCGTCGCCAGGGAGACAGTCAGTGAGGTGAACCACGTGATTGCTCCAATCGCACGGCCGCAGCCCAACCGGAGAAGTTTCTCTTCTCAGAAATGTCTTCTCAGTAGAGTTCCTGAAAGGGACAGGCAGGCTATTGCCAGTGCTCCACCAGCTCCAGTGCACCCCGACCGGAGAAGTTTTTCTTCTCAGAAATGTCTTCTCAGTGGAGCTGTGGCAGTCTGCTTGTCCCTTTGAGGCACTTCGACCCCCGGGAGGGAGGGTGCGGGGGGGGCGTAACTCCAGCATCATACACACACACACACACATGTTGCCCAGTAACCCTAATCTAGGTAATATCATCAGTGCTAGAAGGGAGTGGGGGGGGGGGAAGGAGGAGAAAGGACAAAAAGGAGAAAGAGAGGGAGAAAGAGGAGGTGGGGGAAAGTGGGAACCTTGCTGCTTTCTGAGCTTGGTGGTTTTCTTACAGACGTTTCATTACCAAACTAGGTAACATCAGTGCTAGAAGGGAGGGGGGGCGGAGGAGAAAGGACAAAAATGAGAAAGAGAGGGAGAAAGAGGAGGTGGGGGAAAGTGGGAACCCTGCTGCTTTCTGAACTTTGTGGTTTTCTTACAGACATTTCATTACCAAACTAGGTAACATCATCAGTGCTAGAAAGAGTGGGATATATTGAGAGGAGGAAGAGGGGGGGAGGTAGATGACAGCGGGGTCCTTGGTGTTCCCTGAGCTTGGTGGTTTTCTTGCAGACATTTCATGACCCAGCTAGATATAACACACCAATGACAATAAAATATCTGCAAGCAAGCCATCAAGACCACAGGGCATTTATTTCTTCATTTATTAAATTTATATGCCTCCTGCCTCGTGGTCATCACAATCTCCTCATCAGGACCTTCCACAATGACCTGCCTTAGAATTACATCTCCACAATCTCAAATTTTATTTATTGTGTATAGAAAATTTTTAATGGTTTTATTTTAATTTATTGTGTATAGAATATTTTTAATGGTTTTATTTTAATTTATTATGTGTAGAATATCTTTTTTAAAAATTATTTTAGGGAATTTTTATTTATTTATTGTTTATAGAATGTTTATTACAATAAATGTTATTCCTCAGGATTAGAATTAATACAGTGCTAGAGGCGGAAGCCTTTATAAAAAAATATTTTCCCCTCCCAGAGGACGAACAAAGCAAAGGTAGTGGAAGGGACAGTAAGGTGCAAGACAAGAAGGAGTGGGGGCTGAGGCTTCCTCTGGGGATAGGGAGGAAGGAGCAATATTGAAAAGGCTCAGATCACAAAAATAAAAGTATTTGAAATAACAGCAATTGGGACACTCTAGAAAGTGACAAAGGAAAACGAATGAACACATGGTTGACAATATAGAATAAGACCTGGCTTTCTGCTTGTCTTTTATATTTTGTTTTTAAGATTGTAAAAATTGTGAGTTTTGGATGGATTACTATCACTAGTGTGGGAGTTGTCAAAAGATTTTGTATATCCTCTTATCTTTTCCCCATATATGTATAAAAACCAATAAAAATTTTTTATTAAAAAAATAAATGTTATTCCTTTTTGCAAATGTTTTATTTGTGATGCAATATGTTGCTTTTAAGTGTACAGGTTGGTGCATGGTTTATGTGTCTCAAAATGGCTTCTTTTCTATGGGCAGGCCAGGTTGATGCAAGGCAGCTTTGCCAGATTTTGTGTGTTTCTGTGTGATACCTGGTTGTTTAGGTAATTGTGAGGTGGTTGCTAGTTCTGTGAGCTTCCTGGCACTGTCCTTTATAATTTCCCACAATGCCTTGATGGTTTTTATTCCAGTAGCTTTGTCTTTCCTGTCCTTCGGGTTAGGGGAAAAAAACTGGTTTCATCTGCAGTCTTTTTGGGGGAAATTGTTGATTTTTGGTGTTTTCCTGGCACTCATTGTGTGTATGGGTGTGTAATGTCCCACAGTTATCTACACATTAATAATGATCAAGTACTAATAATATTTCCTTGTACATTTTAGTGACCTTTCCTTACATAATTGGTGTTTCTTTCATACTTTTAGATTTCTAATTGCTGTTTCTGTTAGTTAGCAATTGATAAAACAAATCCCATGTGAAAACGTATTCGAAGCCTTCTTGATTTTAATTGTCAATTTATTCATTCCTGCACATTCTAATATTTATTCATTTTCATATCTTTGTTTTTCCACTGTTGTGCAAACACAATTCCAGCAGCTGCTAACATGTGTAAAATTAAATATGTATTGTATTCCCTTTGAAATACAAGTAGTAAGTAGTAGCTACTTACCTTCTGTAAGTAGCTCTTTTATTGTTTTGTGTACTTATTTTAATCTTATTTAAGTAGTAAGTGCACAAAATAATAAATTTCCTTTTTTATATCTTCTTTTTGTAGATCATCCATTGGGGCAAAGAATTCAGTGACATCGTCTTGGCCACTCCCACTCGGTCACATGACCGGCAAGCCACTCCTACCTGGTCACATGGCCGGCAAGCTACTCCCACTCGGTCACATGGCCGGCAAGCCAATCACACTCGGTCACATGGCTGGCAAGTCACTCCCACCCGGTCACATGGCTGGCAAGCCACTCCCACCCGGTCACATGGCCGGCAAGCCATTCCCATAAAGCAGGCCACACCCACAGAGTAGGTTCCAAAAATTTTTGAAACCCACCACTGCTCCATTTATATTATGTTCTTTCCCTCAAAACATTTGTCAGATAACATCTGAATAGAATGAGGAACAGAGAAGATACAACAGATGGGATTATATTCTATTTTTTAAAAAAAAATAACAATTCCCCTTTACATCTACATCTACATTAATAGCAGGTGATAATGGCAATTTCCATAAATGTTTTCACTTCTTCTTTTCATCAGAACAATTAAAATGTTGTAAGGCAAACTTGACAGATACTTGAAATGTATGGGAAAGAGAAAGAGAGATGAAGAGCATATGGCTTTAGAAATGAGAGAAAAAAGATACAGTATATGAAAGGATGGCAAAAATCTTGTGTGGTTACATGACATCAGACATATTGGTGAAATTTCATATCAACTAGAGTTGAAGCAGGCTACATTTCTGTAATCTATGTTTTAAGCTATTTGTAAAATTGTAAAGCTTTATAAAAGTATTTTAAAAAACTACTTATTTTAGTTACAAAGTACAGGTAAAACCTGTAAGAACATGAAATATCTCTTTTCTTACATACAAATTCTTAGAATAATCTTTTCATGTTAACAACTTATTATTTCAACTTATGTTCCTAATCTGATTTTTGTGGTGCTGTTTTTGATAGGTTGGACTGCTTTACACAAAGGGATAAAACAGTCCAACCTATCAAAAACAGCATCACAAAAATCAGATTAGGAACACAAGAAATAGGGAAGAAAATGGTAAATGAGCACCTGTCTACCCTAGACAAGTTCAAATCACCAGGACCAGATGGATTACATCCTAGCGTTCTGAAGGAACTGGCAGATGAGATCTCAGAACCACTGAACTATATATTTCAGAGATCCTGGAGCACCAGGGAACTACCAGAGGACTGGAAAAGAGCTGGTGTGGTTCCCATCTTCAAAAAAGGGAAAAAAATAGATCTAGGAAACTACAGACCTATCAGCTTGACCTCAATACCAGGAAAGATTCTGGAAAAGATAACCAAGCAACTAATTAGCGAACACCTAGAAGCAAACAAAGTAATAGCCAAAAGCCAACATGGGTTTTTCAAAAACAGATCATGCCAGACTAATCTTATTGCATTCTTTGACAAAGTGACAAAACTAGTGGACCAGAGGAATGCCATCGATATAGTTTACTTGGACTTCAGTAAGACATTTGATAAGGTAGACCATAACCTACTACTAGATAAAGTAGAAGAATGTGGGTTAGACAGCATCACCATCAGATGGATTCGTAACTAGCTGACCAACCGCACTCAATGTGTAGTCCTCAATGGAACTGCATCTACATGGAGGGAGGTATGCAGTTGAGTACCCCAAGGCTCTGTTTTGGGCCCAGTACTCTTCAACATCTTCATCAATGATTTGGATGAGGGAATAAATGGGGAACTCATCAAATTTGCAGATGACACCAAGCTGGCAGGAATAGCCAACACTCCAGAAGATACAGAAGGATCTTGACAAACTTGAACATTGGGCACTCTCTAATAAAATGAAATTCAATGGTGACAAGAGTAAGGTTCTACATTTAGGCAACAAAAACGAAATGCACAGGTACAGTATAGGTGGTATCTTGCTCAACAGTAGTAACTGTGAAAGCGATCTTGGAGTCCTAGTGGACAACCATTTAAATATGAGCTAGCAGTGTGCAGCAGCTGCCAAAAAAGCCAACACAGTTCTAGGCTGCATCAACAGAGGGATAGAATCACGATCACGTGAAGTGTTAAGGCCACACACTTGGAATACTGCATTCAGTTTTGGTCACCACAATTTAGAAAAGATGTGGAGACTCTGGAAAGAGTGCAGAGAAGAGCAACAAAGATGATTAGGGGACTGGAGACTAAAACATATGAAGAACGGTTGCAGGAACTGGGTATGTCTAGTTTAATAGAAAGAAGGACTAGGGGAGACATGATAGCAGTGTTCCAATATCTCAGGAGTTGCCACAAAGAAGAGGGAGTCAAACTATTCTCCAAGGCACCTGAGGGTAGAACAAGAAGCAATGGAGAGAAGCAACTTAGGGTAGAACAAGGCACCTGAGGGTAGAACAAGAAACTAATCAAGGAGAGAAGCAACTTAGAACTGAGGAGAAACTTCCTGACAATTAGAACAATTAATCAGTGGAACAGCTTGCCTCCAGAAGTTGTGAATGCCCCACACTGGAAGTCTTTAAGAAGATGTTGGATAGCCATTTGCCTGAAACTGTATAGGGTTTCCTGCCTAGGCAGGGGGTTGGACTAGAAGACCTCCAAGGTCCCTTCCAACTCTGCTATTGTATTGTATTGTGTGCAAGCTGCTGTGTTAGTAGTAGAAATCCTCTCCCTGTAGTTTCTGTGAAACCAGAACAATTTTAGACTTTTAGACAAAATTAGTGTTTTGGACATCATTTTAGCTGTTTGTCAGAATGAAGGTTGCAAATTAAAACTAATAAAAGGTAATTTTTAAGACTAGTAAGCCTACTTATTCACTTCTTTTTGTAAATAACATTCATTAGGGTTTTTTTAAGAAAATATGTTTTAAGAAATGGAATAGATTCATTATGAATAAAAAAGAGCAACAAAGTCTTAGAATTCTTAGACACAAAAATCAATCCCAAATAAAATTATTTTTCAAAAGAAATGCAAAGATTTGTAATGAGCTTACCATTTACATAGTCCTCTGCACCATTAAGATGACTTGTCTTTCAGGAAGACTATGGTAGGAAGGACCACTGAAAGAAGCCTTAATTTCAAATCAAGTAACAGTACAAAGCAGGTTTGCTCACCAGGAGCCCCTTGTTCATCCGCTGTGTTGTTGTGTAAGAAACAACCCAAAGCATAAATAGCACGTGAGACAGCTGCCATCACTACTCACTTCCTCAAAAGACTGCATTTGAAATGTACAACTTATTCTTCTCCTGTTAAAAATAGTTTGTTTCACTGATTTAGGAAAGAAAACCACCTTTGTCCCCTGAACCATGAGACTCTAAGATTGTTGGGGGCAATATGTTGACTCTGTAAACCACTATGAAGAGGTTTATAAGTCTATATAAGTGCTATGGCTAAAAATAATTGCAAAACATTTTTAAAAAATTGCAGAAGAATGCGCTTCATTTTCTAGCACTTTTCAAGCTTCACATTACCAGATATCCAGGCCAGATGGCAAAATCATGTCTTTGGTCTCTTCTGGAAGGTCAGCATGGCCTGGTCCAATATTAGTTCACAAGGAATGTTATTTGAAAATTAGTATGTTGTAGGCCTTGTCTACTGTTTAATCCTTCAAGTTTAATCAGTTTAGTTCCTTGATTTTATTAGCTCAGACTTCCTTAATCTCATGAAATTTGCCATCTCCACACTGTTAGTAAACCCAGTTTAACAAAAAATTTAGTTTGTAACACTGCTGACAGTTCTAGAATTTCCACGGAAAATCACCCTACTTTTATTAAGACCTTTGTTTCTTCTGCTTGGGGAAATTTGAGGGAAGGCATGTGCTGCCTATCAACCAGCCATCTTAATTTCAGTTCACGGTAAAACGAAAGTTTATTGCAGAGATGTTCTGAAGCAAGGCTTTTTTTCACATACTGATAGTAGTCATTCAAGTATGACTCATAAGGAAATCTAAAAATGATATTTTGCAAAGCATAGTATGGCTTTGGAAGGATTGTAGTAGAATTTTGCCCCTTTATGAAATCAGTATTATGACTGAAGAAATAATTGATATATCTTTTTCAATAAAATTTTTGGAGGTAGAGACACAATTAAACATATTGAATGTATTAAACATATTGAATGTATTTTCAATAAAAGCTAAATAGGGGACATGTTTGTCATTCATTCATGAACATTAACTCAGTAAAATCATTCTGATTTATCCCCAAACTGACATTGATATGAAAGATATTAGCTAAAATGGCATATAAACAATAAATTATTTGTTCAAGAACAACCAATAAAAGATTCAACCCCCTTTAGCAAACAAAACTTTGGAAGCCATAGCAATATTAAAAAGCTTCAACATATGAATACTTGATTTGAATGAACTGCCTCTGAAGCAAGCCAAGATAAATTTAAATTTTGCAAAAGTTTTCAGTTCTTTGAAAGAGTTGATCCAAAGTTGCAAAATTATGGGATGCCAACTTTATCCATTGAATGGTGTTATGAGCTCTCATCCAGTTTTCATGAGTCAAATGGTTGTGATTTTTGATATTTTCCAAATACACATTTTGGCAGGTAGTGAGCTGGATCCCTAACCAAGGATACTAGTGCTATATACCCAGATGCTGCTGCCAACTCATGGTATAGAAAAAGGATGACACGTACCAGAGAAAATAATTACCAGATATTCCTTTTCTGGATAAACAGCATTATTCAAAACACAGCAAGTTATTCTACTTTCTGTAATACTGCCATTAATTCATCCAATGAAACTAGATGCAAGAAAGTCAAATATAAGTTAAATTAGCATTCCTTTCCATAATATTAGGCAGTCACTGGCAACCAGGATGCCTTTTTTTAATTAGATAGGTATCTGATCTGAGTCGTGAAAACTTTTGTTACAGTGCTAGTTATTGCTGTGAGCTTCAGAGGAGTGTGCTGATTGATCCTAGCAGGCTGTATCTAAAGAAATTACTAGAGAAAGGCATAGAGGTGAAATAGAAGGGGTAGTTTTGCTTCCTCTTTTCTCCCACTGGAGCAGCAAGCAACCCATCAGGGACTTTGACCTAGACTAGAAAATACTGCAGGAATTACCCAGTTATGACCACAGCTGAAACCAGCCACAGGAGAAAGAGGTGGCAGAGAGTCACTGCCAGATACACTGCTACAAAGGGATGGTATTTCAACAATAATGGATTGGAGGTTCTTATACAAGGATTAAATAAGGCTAAAGTAAAAAAAATGTGACATTGAAGACAGGAATAAATTGGAGACATTGGTTTGGTGTTGCAGCAGGACGGTTGATGGACAGTGGAGCTCTGTGAATCCTGGCTGATTCTTCATCATTGGGGGACCTTAAGGGGCTAAAGTCACCTTGGAGGGGTGACGAAGAAAGGATGGGTCTCTTGCTGATCGCGGGGAGCTGCAGCTCTTCCATTTGATCCAAGGTGCCCTCCCGACCAACAGAAGAGTGATGACCATTATGGCTGACCAAACCTCGGGCAACCAAAGAAGCTGAAGCGGTTTAAGAAAAGTGGATTGGAACTGGGTGAGATGTTTTTCAATTTTTTTTTTTACTAAAGACCCACTTTAAATGAAAGAACTTTTGAAAGACTCTGACGCACTGAGAAAACAACGAATTAACAAATGGAGAAAAAGTATAGACCCAAAAGAGAAATGAAACGTTAACAGAAGAATTACAAGTTTTAAAGTATTGAAAGTCTGAACTGGAACTTGTGGTGTTATTATAAGTAACCCTAATCTGCTGGAAATATTGCCTGACTGTTGGAAGAAACTGTATATTGGAAAAGGGCTATTTTTCTTTTATTATCAAACTTTGACAATCAGTTGGACTCGTTTTAGCACTGAGAACTAGAGTTGGTGCTATCTACTGGCCAAAGAAGATATTAGATTACAGTGCTGAAAGACCTTGAAAGTTATAAGAAGAGATAAGAAGAGAAACAAAGTAAATGTCAGGCCTGCAGTCATATTCCTTTTAGGAACTTTGGCCTGCCACACTCTCTCTCTCTTTGTTTACTATGCTGTTTCATTAGTGGGGAATTGGGAGGGGGAATAGTAAGGAGCAGAATGTGTTGTTGTCAAAATAAAACATTCCTTTCTAGAAGCCCAAGGTCATCGAAAAGACCCCCACCTGGGAAACCAGGCTTTGCTGGTTCTGCCCCAACATCTTCAACATCCAGCCCCAGTGGACAACAGACATTAACATCTTTATTACAAAACCCCCTGAGGAGGACCTAACCCAGTAGTTGCTTCAAAAGATTTTAAAGGGGCAGGAGGAATTGAAAAATCAACTAAAAGAAATGAATGAACAACTCAGACAGAACCAAAACCAAACGGCTCAAAATTCGCAGAGACTGGATCTTGTGGAGGAGGGGATGGCTGAGATGAGGAGGGAGGTGATGGGGGTCCAGAGAGGAAACCAAGAACTTGAGAACCACCAGATAAAAACAGAATTTGAAAGGATGTCTTTTTTCCTTAGATTTCAAAATGAAATTGAGGCTGATAATGAAGATTTGAGGGAGATTATGACAAACGTACTCGCTGAATACATCAAAAAAGACAGACAGCAGTTGGGGTGGGATATTGACCTGATCTATAGAGTTAATTCAGCCTATGCTAGAACACACAATGTTCCAAGAGAGGTTCATATTAAATTTCTTAGAAAGACTACAAGAGATGAGATTCTGAGTGCACAAAGGGGGCAAACGTTAAAATACAAGGAGAGAGAGATAGTCATCCTGAAACAAATCCCAAAGAAAGTTAGAGATAAAAGAAAAAAATATTCGCTTTTAGCGAAGAAATTATTTGAAAAAGGGGTTTGGTTTCGTTGGCTTTTACCAGAAGGGATGTTGATATTCTGGGAGGGTGGCAGAGTTAGAATTAATGCAACCATGGAGGCGGAGGCCTTCTTAGAAAAAAACAATGCTCTCCTAGATAAAGCTGTTGACATTACACAGGACACGCAGGACACGGGAGGTGCCGGAGCCTTGCTGGTGGTGGTGGTGGTGGGGGAAGAGGCAGCATCGAGAAAACTTAGATCACAAAAGTGAGCTAGAAAAACACTGCAATTGCTGATACAGGGAATTCTTTTTCTGTTGGATATAAAATAGATTGAAAATATTGGAAGATATAAGGTAAAATATGCTGTCAAATTTTTTTTTTTGTTAAGTAGTATTTTACTTGATGTATTAATGTCTTAATAAGTGAAAATTATGAGAGTCGGGGAAGGGGGTGCCATTCTCTGCACAATGTAGCTGCCATAATTTGTACCCTTTTCCACTACCCTTTTTCCTAAAAATTTTGTAAAACCAATAAAATATTTGTTCAAACAGAAGCCCAAGGTCATCTTTTGTCTCTGCACTGCTGCACCTGACCAGAACTAGATGGGTGGAAATGTCAGCGTGGAAGAGGAAGATTGGACCATGTAACAGTTGTTGAAACATTAGAGTCACAGAAAATGCTCTAATGCATTGTATGAAACTTAACTTAACTTTATTCGATTTCTAGACCGCCCCTCTCTCAAAAGAGACTCGGGGCGGTGTACAGTCATATTAAAATAATTGAACAAAATATACATGGTATAAATACAAAATAAATAAATTAAATATAGGACTGGAGGAGGTAGTAATGATTCACTGTACAATTTAGTTAAGTTAGATTAAAATTTAAAAATTATAAAAACATTACCCTGAAAACTATCCCAAATAAAATATCCGCCAGGAGATAAGAGTAGAACTATAAGTGGGCCAGGCCGGCTAATCGGAACAGGTGAGTCTTAAGTTTTTGTCGGAAGGAGTGGAAGTCCGAGGTGGTTCTAATGTCGGGGGGGAGGTCATTCCAGAGGGTTGGGCCCATCACAGAGAAGGCTCTACTCCTAGGCGCCGCCCGTTGGCATTGCTTGGTGGACGGCACCCGGAGGAGTCCCTCCCTGTGAGAGCGAATTGGTCACAGGGATGTATGTGGTAGGATGCGATCCCGCAGGTAGCTAGGTTCTGTGCCATGGAGCGCTTTGAAGATGGTAATCAACACCTTGAAACGCACCCGAAAAACCACAGGCAGCCAGTGCAGCTCGCGCAGGAGAAGTGTTATGTGGGAGTACCTAGTACTCCCCATGATGGCCCGCGCGGCCGCATTCTGGACTAGCTGTAATCTTCGGATACATCCCAAGGGGAGCCCCATGTTGAGAGCGTTGCAGTAGTCCAGACGAGACGTCACCAGCGCATGAGTGACTGTGCATAAGGCATCCCGGTCCAATAGGGGGCGCAATTGGTGCACCAGGCGAACCTGGTGGAACGCCCTGCTTGCCACGGCTGCCACATGGTCATCCATCGACAGCCGGGCATCTAGGAGGATGCCCAAATTGCACGCCCGTTCCACAGGGGGCAATTGTTCGCCCCCTATGGCCAGTGATGGAATCAACTGGTTGAACCGAGGTGCCGGTAACCACAGCCACTCGGTCTTGGAGGGGTTAAGCTTGAGTCTGTTGTCCCCCATCCAGACCCGGACGGCTTCCAAACACCGGGACATCATTTCGACAGCCTCGTTGGGGTGGTTTGGGGTGGAAATGTACAGCTGAGTGTCATCAGCGTACAGATGGTATCCAACCCCAAAACCACGGATGATCTCACCCAGTGGCTTCACATATGTGTTGAACAGAAGGGGCGAGAGGACCGACCCCTGCGGCACCCCACAAGTGAGTGACCTCAGGATCGACCTCTGCCCCCCTGCCAACACACATTGTGTCCGGTTGGAGAGGTAGGAGCCGAACCACCGCAAAACGGTGCCCCCAACTCCCATCCCCTCCAGCCGGCGCAATAGGATACCATGGTCGATGGTATCAAAAGCCGCTGACAGATCTAATAGGACCAGGATAGAGGAACAACCCCTATCTCTGGCCCTCCAGAGATCATCAACCAATGCGACCAAGGCCGTCTCCGTGCTGTGACCAGGTCGGAAACCGGACTGGCGCGGGTCTAGATAATCGGTTTCTTCCAGGTGTCGTGGAAACTGCTGTGCCACCACATTCTCTACAACCTTCGCTAGAAAGGGAAGGTTGGAGACAGGACGATAATTAGCTAGTTCCGTCAGGTCCAGGGAAGGCGTCTTGAGTAAGGGCCTCACCACCGCCTCTTTCAAGGCGGCCGGTAAGGACCCCTCACCCAATGAGGCGTTCACTAGGCCCAGGAGCCAGCCTCATGTCACTTCCCAGGATGCCAGTACCAGCCAGGAGGGGCACAGGTCCAATAAACATGTAGTGGGTCGCAGCCGTCCGCGTAACCTGTCCAAATCCTCGGGGGCAACAGAATCAAACTCCTCCCAGAATGGTCTCTCAAGACTCGCTGTTGACGGCTCCTCCGGTCCACTGAAGGGGGCCCATCCACTCCGGATCTGAGCAATTTTGTCCTGCAGATATTCCCCAAACTCCTCTGCTCTGCCCTGTAAAGGGGCTTCCCGCGCCCTCTGTGATAAGAAGGAGCGGGTTACCCGAAACAGGGCAGCAGGGCGGTTATCGGCGGATGCAATAAGAACGACACAATGTCTACGTTTGGCCCCTCTTAATGCCACAAGGTAGGTCCGTGAATAGGCTCTTACCTGTGTTCGATCAGATTCGGAGCGCGAGGACCTCCACCTGCTCTCTAGGCGTCTCCTATGGCGTTTCATCACCCTCAGGTCCTCGGTGAACCACGGAGCCAGGGTGGTTTGTTGCCGTAGGAGAGGCCGCAAAGGCGCAACCCGGTCCAAGGCCCCAGCAGCCACCCTATTCCAGGCGGCCACTAGGTCCTCCGACCGAGAGCGGGTCAAGGCTACAGGAAGTGGCCCAAGCTCCGTCTGGAATCTATCCGGTTCCATCAGGTGCCTGGGGCGGTATCAACTTGGACAGTCTGGTTCCGCCTCCCCACGGTGGGGGGTAGCGCCAGGGAAGTCGAGCCGGAGAGATGAGTGATCTGACCATGACAGGGGGGTAATGACCAAATCCCCTATTCCCAGATCACTCGTCCACTGCTCAGATACAAAAACAAGGTCCAGTGTGTGACCACCCTCGTGTGTGGGGCCCTGAATTAATTGGGTCAGGTCCATGGCTGTCATGGAAGCCATGAACTCCCGAGCCACCTCGGACGCTTCCCCCGTTGACGGCAAGTTGAAATCCCCCATAACCATAAGTTTGGGGGTCTCAACTGCCGTTTCTGAGATCAGCTGAGGAGCTCGGGCAGGGCTGCTGATGCATAGCGAGGAGCCAAGTATACAATCAGCAAGCCCCACTGCCTCCCTGGGCCCCATTTCACACCAAGGGACTCACACCCGGATATCTGAGGTACAGTGAACTCCCTCGGCTCCAGACCTTCCCGTATAACTACCGCCACCCCACCACCCTTACCCAGGGCCCGGGGCTGATGGAATGCATGGAAACCCGGTGGGCACATTTCCACGAGGGGTAAACCACCCTCGTGGCCCAGCCAGGTCTCCGTTATCCCTGCAAGGTCCAGCTCCCCCTCTGAGATCAACTCATTAATGAGGGGGGCCTTGTTGATCACGGACGTTGCGTTGCAAAGCATCAGCCTCAGGCCCTGGCTCTGTAGTTCCTGGCCACCTAGGCTGCGGGGGTTGGTGCAAGCGACCGGGCGTGTCCAACAGCCACGGTCTCCCAACCGACTATGAGATCTTCTTCTGTCCTCGCACCCACCCCTCCCTACGACCGTTGTAATAGGGCAACGGTTGGAATGTCATTCTCCCTCCCCCCCCTACCACGCTCACTTCCCTCCTGGACTCACCTGTTCGCCTGGCACTGGTCCCTCTCCTGGCCCGATTTACCCACACACCCCCACCCTGGAACCCCCTAAAAAGGATAAAAAGCATTTCATTAAAAAAAACCTAAGTTTGCGCTTCCTCCACCTCTCTGGGTTCACAAACCCGTCATCAAGGTGGGCCCCGAAGGGGTAAAGGGCCATGCCTGCGAGAGGGGGGACTCCCGCAGCAGGAGCAAGTCCGACCTCGAGTACGTAATGGTAAAAGCTATGACAAAGTCCAGGTGCTGTTGATGTTAAAGTTAGTAAGCCAGGATTCCTAATGGGAGGAAAGCAATGTCCACGATCACATCTAGGTGGGAAGATATTATATTGGTCAGGTGATCGGTTGGTAGATGGATAATAAATAAATGGAGGCCTGGAGGCCTGGGTGCGGTCCATTGTGGGCGGAGGAGGGCAGATAGTTTGTAGTAGCTAGTTGTTGTAAAATAGCAGATGGCGAGGGTGAGGGGGGGAGAGTTAGTAGGGGTAACCCGGCAGGTGAACGCCAAAAGTCATAAATAGCAGGAAGATAGCAGGATACCAGATGTTAAATGGGCAGATTGTAGAAGGTAGTCATCAAGGGGCACCTGGGCACAAGCCATGGCAGGTAGCTGACAAGAGGACAATAAATCCTCAGCCTGCCAGGTGAGGGGGCTCCTGCCTGTCTCTAGGGCAAGCCCTGCCCTGCCCCTAATGCCATAGTTCTTCCCCCTTCTGCCTTCTGCCTGGCTCCAGCACAGCTTCCAGCAGCCAGTCCTGGCCTCAACCTGCCTCCCCATGCTTCAGCGGATTTCAGCCGCTGCTCCTGGTCCGGGCGCCGTTCCAGCCGACTTACAGCCCTCTCGAAGGCCTCTCGAAGGCCTCCCATCGGCGTCCGGCATCACGGGCCACCCTCCGTCCTCGCGCTGCCCTCCGATGGCTCTCACCAATTACCGCCATCGCCGCTGCCGCCGCCGCCACCACCATAATCGGCCTCCGACTCCAACCGCAGGCTATTTGACCACCCTGACGGTCCAATTTAGGTCCCAAAGAGAGCCAGGGTGGTCGTTGAGACTCAATCCCGGCCCAAAGATGGAAAAAGGGCCGGCAGCAACCCCTCCTTCGTCAAGGAGCTCCGTAGCATTTTCGGAGCTCAGAAGTCGGCCACCATTCCCCAGAAGCTCCTCGGAAAGATTTTTAATGTCTAGGCTGATTACAAAAAGTGGATTAAAATGCAACAACAATGATAGATAGATAGATAGATAGATAGATAGATAGATAGATAGATAGATAGATAGATAGATGATGCATGCATGCATACATACATACATACATACATACATAGATGTTCATATGCCAGAAAGCAAAGCAGATCATAAAGTATAGTGTCCATCTACAATTTCACAGTATCACAATATTAAATAAGGCAACGGTTCCCCTCACACATATGTGTTAAGTCATTCCTGACTCTAGGGGCCGTGCTCATCTCCGTCTCACAGCCAAAGAGCCAATACTGTCCAAAGATGTCTCTGTGATCATTTGGCTGGCATGACTAAACACCGAAGGGGCACAGAATGCTGTTACCTTCCCACCAAAGTTGGTTCCTATTTTTCTACTTACATTTTTACATCTTTTCAAACTGCTAAATTGGCAGATAACAAATAACCGGAGCTCACTCAGTTACGCGATGCTAGGGATTCGACAAGCTCAGCATCTTAGCCACTGAGCCACCACATCGCTATAATATTAAATACAGGGTTTAAAACTTGGTAATTTAGTTTGCAGACTTTGGGATGTTAGCTTGTTTTACCCAGCTATATAAAGAGTTATTGATAATTTGGATTATTATTTTTACTTCATGCTAAATATGTGCACATTACCATCTGAATTAGATCAATATCCATCCAAAATAACAAGAATCAAATTATATGAGAAAATGAAAAGACAGAAAACTGCCTACGATACAGAGAAGACTGCAACTTTGACATCTTTGTTGTCATTGATATTTTTTCTACAGTACTCTTGCTCATTTTTAGCCATTTTGTTTCAACCCTCCCCCCAAAGGTGACTGAATGAAATACAATCCTGTTAAAATAAGAATATTTCAATTACATCTGTCACCAGATAACAAAGTAATGATGTATTATGTGATATTAAATCCATAGTAATCATATCAGTGATTTTACAGGGTGCTAATCACATTATTACACCTCAGAAATTAACAACAGAAGATATTGAGCTCATTGCCCTCCACTGTGTCTATAGCCTATATCAGTGATGGCGAATCTTTTTTTTACGGCGTGCCAGAATTGCGCGCACCCCCTGCATGCTGTTGGAAGAGCGCTGCACCCGTTTCATTCTCTTTGGGAGCCACCATGCTTGCCCCGGTGCGAGACTAGCGCTGCCGGGGAGAAATCAGCAGGAGGGGGAGAACACCACAAACTTCTGCTAGGGATGCCTTCTCCGCCCCCTCTCCCCCTGATCTCTCCCTGGCAGAGCTCGCCTCACGCGGCAACAAAGTGTGTGCATGCATGTGTGTAATGGGGGCTGGCTGGGACCAATCAGCTGAGAGGCTGGCAAAGAAGCGGCTCTCGGAGGAAGAACGGCTCCAGGTGAGGGAGCAAGCCGCGATGAGCAGTAAGGGAAATGAGCGCCGGCCACTATCCCTACCTTTTCGTGGCAGTGGGGAAGACTTCTTTGCTAGCCTCTCAGGTGATCGGTCCCATCCAGCCCCTGTTATACAGACACATACACACACACATACACACACACTGCTTGTTGCCGCGCGAGACGAGCGCTGCTGGGGAGAAATCTGGGAGGGGGAGAAGAAAACAATTTTCTGCTAGGGATGTCCTTCTCCCCCCTCTCCCCCTGATTTCTCCCCAGCAGCGCTCACCTTGCACGGCAACAAGCGGTGTGTGTGTGTGTGTGTGTATAACAGGGGCTGAATTACTGCTCATCGCGGCTTGCTCCCTCGCCACTTTCAGCTAAGAAGGGAAGGCGGAGCCTGGGCTGCAACCAGCAGGGAGGGGGTGGTAATGCTCTGTCCTGCCGGGACGGCCGCTGCGAAAAGTAAGTGAAGCGAATGCCAGCCAGCATATCTGCCTTCTTCCTCTGAGAGCTGCTTCTTTGCCAGCCTCTCAGATGATCGGTCCCAGCCAGCCCCCGTTACACACACGCATGCACGCACTTTGCTGCCGCATGAGGCGAGCGTTGCCAAGGCTTCCTGGTACCGGGGCTGAAGGGGTGGCGGTGGCGAGGACGGGGGGGGCAAGGGCTTCCCTCCCTCCCCACCCAAGCGGACTTCTTGCACGGCTCCAGCCTGCGGCTCTGATGAGGATCCGCAGTCTGGAGTGCTGCCGCTTCCAGCGGGATATATTCTGCCAGGCCCTTGGTGGTGTCTTTATGCAGTTAGCTCGCCTCCCACCAGCAACTCCTCCGCCAGCATCCCGACTGGAAGCGGAAGCGCAATGCCAATTTCAGTCCTCAAGAAAACCATAGCTATATTTGCCCTGAATTACAACGAACTGTAGAAAACGTCAGGCATACATTCCACACTCCTATTACAGTTGTTCTGGACAGAGAAGGGGATATGGAGATAGAAGCAGAACCAATATTCTAAATTACTAGAGTAATGGCACTGGAATGAGGAGTAAATTTCTTTGCTTCTAGATATTAGCACATTGTGCACAGTTGTGTTCTTCAAATGTGCCCTGCAACAATGAAGGTCAAAAACGTGCTTTGTTTTTCTAAAACCGAATATGAATTTCAGATGAACACAGCTCTATCAAATTTTCAAAGTTGCATTAGAATAGGATCAGCTTACACATTATCCCTTAATAAGATAATACGTGGGCCCCACACCTCGTTTCCTACTTCACTCTTTCAGTCATGACTTGTTTTCTTGATTGCCTCAGGAAAAGAGGGAATCAATGTATTACACTCAATTCAGGTAACTGCCTTCATAGCAGGAAGAATGCAACCTACAGTTTTCTTTCACCAATGCTCAGCAGGGATTTGCCTTTGATTCCTTGCTTAGAACTCTATTCACATTGGAAGCACCAGAAATACTGAGCCATCTCTTCCTTCTCTGCAAGCAGGAAGCAGAATCTTGGAGACCAAGCTTAATGCCCTGCGCTTCAAAGTTTTGGTTGACTTAGTTAAACGTAGAGGATAAGAAAAAAAGATCCCAACATTCAAACCTGGGTTATCGTCCATGAGAAAACATGGGATGGATTATATTGTTTGGGAAAGCTAAATGCAGCATTCTCTAAAGGAGAAGAAGTCAAGATTTTATTACTTATGATATCCGAGAGAGTGAAGAATATCTTCTAGCTGTATCAGAGAGTCAACTTATTGTATTCATGGCCTGATCAATCTAGCAGTTTCCACTCATGAGCTAATCTGAGACAGCCTCATTACCTGCCTTAAAGTTTCAGCTATGCACTTAGCTCTTAAAAATGGGATTTCAGGAATATCTGACTGATCATTTCTCTCCTCATTTATTTCAGCTGCCCTAAACCAATTCAATTTATAAAGTTAAGAGCAGGATAATAAGTTGGAACATATTTGCAGAGCATGTGCCACATTGTGCTCTTGATTTCTTGCATTTTTGCATTCCATTTCAAATCAGAAGGAGCCATTGTACCAATAGTATAGAGAAATTAAGGATATTCTTTGTACGCCTCTTCAACCTACGTAGTCTAAAGAGACTTCAATTCATCTAATTCTCATTCACCACAAACTTTTAAGAACATGCTGGTGGATTTTGGAACTTTAGACAACAGAACACTGGAAATTAGAAACCTACTTCAATTCCAAGGAGTTCTAGAAATCAGTGAAACTATCTATTCAGCTACATCCTTTATTCCAAATATTTTATAACTGATTCATATGAACAAATGTGCATTCTTTTTGCTGATAAATCTGCAACTTGAGTGCTAGCCACCTGAAATGTCTGAAATTAACTGACAAAGAAGAAAATCCTCCCTCTCTCAAATTTGGAAGTCCGTGACATGGAGAGGCCATAAAAGCAAGGTAAACAACAGGAATACCCTGAAGGTGCAACCACACAGATATTACAGGTTTTTAAAAGAAACAATCACTAGAATACACAAGATAAAACCTGATAAAATCAGCACAGTAATATCTGGATAGGTCTGGGCTTATAAACAATGATTCAGTGAAGCTTAAAAGTATTTTGAATTGTCAAATATTCTAAATAAATGTCACCTAAAATGTGACCTATTTTCCTTAAACTAGTTAAAGAGAACCCAGTTAAAGAAATCAATCCGAAACACTGTTTTTTCATTGATTAAGGAAAATTCATATGGATTACAAACTTTTAAGTACCACTGTATATGCATATGAATATTTTATTATTTATAACCTTAAGCAATAGTATGATACTCATAATTCTGATGCCACGAATTAATCTCACTGCCATTACATTCAAATTAACTATTTATCCATCCAGGTACTATCACTTTCCTACA
Source organism: Natrix helvetica (assembly GCF_964273705.1). NCBI lineage: Eukaryota > Metazoa > Chordata > Lepidosauria > Squamata > Natricidae > Natrix > Natrix helvetica. Next base: position 45,921,755 of record NC_138549.1, on the reverse strand, counting down.
ATTCCAAAACACCTCAGTTTTGACATAAGAAATGTATTGTTCAGAGACATTTGTGTGGTAGCACATACATACATACACACATATAGAATACACCACTATAAAAGAACACACCATCTCTGTACTTTGAAACACTTATCGGATATAACTATGTCTCGGGAAAATATTTTACATAAGCATAGTTTCCATATAAGGGAGATTTTTTCAAACAAGCAATTAGCCAAGCACAAGCCAATAGACAGCCTAATGCCAACAACAGAACATATAAATTCGCCAGCAATATCTGGTAATAATTTTTAAAATAAAAAACTGAGCTGTGAATAAATAATTCTTGTTTCTATACCCCTGATCTGTTCTAATTATGCATCTTCACAATGTCAACAAGCACAAAATATCCCAATGAATGTCCTATGGAGAAAGATAAATTTTATCCACCATTTTCAGAAAGCATTTCTAAACTACTACAAGTTTTCAAAGTTGTTGCCATGACATTTTCTGAAAAGAGGTCACAGTGAAAAGACATAATGAGGGCTGGTTCACAGATGTATTGTTCCTGTATGTAGACAGATAAGGCTGTTCTTAGGAACCAACTTCTATAGAAAAACAGCTTGAATCCAGATTAGCTACAGATCCAACCGTAGCAGTACTTACTTATACTTTGCAAAAATCTATTCTCTTATTTTTCTATAGATCAATCCATATTTGCATTTCTCTGTGTAATCAAGAACATGCTGAAGCTATTTATAAATAGGAAAAACAACCTGTAAATGCTCCGTTACTTTTTACCTTCAGTTCAGACAGGCAAAAACAGAAGTTCCTTTGGCCTGTGCAATCTTTAACAATGTACCTCTAAAATGAAAAGAGTTGCAACAACTTGATGAAATCATATTTGCAGTCATGACTTGATGTGGTATTTGTCAAGCTAGTGAAAGTTTGATTTATTCAGAAAATCGTTTCCTAATTGAGGCAGAGTATTTTAATAATATGCATGTCTCATTAGTCCTGCCTTGACGATCCATATAGGATGGTGTACTGTAACCAGGAAGGAGGAACATACTACTGCAGTTAAAGCAATACTCGCCAAGTAGATCATTCTTTTCCTCAAGCTTGTCAATCATATATATTACTTACTTCAAGCCAACTTCATCTTCTCATGTGTACAAATAATGATGACATTGATCAGAAGTGGGGAATCCTATTAAGGAATAAATTCTATCCAGTGAAGCTCTTACCCTTCAAGTCAAAATAACTGGCATAAATATTTTTATATGTTTCTTTTCTCTCTGCTATGCTCAGCATCGCAAGTGTTAAAAAGAAAAAAAGAGCCTGTAGAGTGTTCTATTATTCACAGGATGAAAAGTCTGCAATATGTTTTTAAAATATATTTCTATCAGGCTATTGGTGCAGATAGGAGTGAGAGTGTTCCAGATTCTTGGAGGTCCTGTTCAGTTTCTCTGTACTTTCATATACAGCTATCCTTCATATATTTCAAACTTATTTCCTCAATTGTAAGAACCAGTAACTTGGAAAGAAGAAAGCATGGAAGAGATTTAGAACATTGAATTTTGCATTACATTGTAGATACTATGAGTATATGATGGAATAAATCCAAACACATCCAAAATAATGCTACTCTGAAGAGCAGTAGAGCCCTTCCCATAAAACACACATTTTGAAATAAAAAGTATTTGCCTTGGATTCAGCTGTCTATCATTGAAGGAGTGTGATATTTAGCTAACTAGAAAAGAAACAACAACATCTAGTTAAGTATATCCACAGACAGCACTATTTTTCACAGGAGGATAAGCAGCAGTTTGTACTACTGTAATGTAAAAGAGGAGGCAGTTATGATGGCAAAAAACTTACAGGAAGGCTAACACTGGGCTCCCCAACATGGCAGTCATAAGTGTCCATGCCTAACTCTAACCTCTCCAAGAGCTAACAAGGCTCACTGTTCTATCTGACTTTTTATAATAAAGTAAATGAAGCCAATAAGTGTCTATCCATATTTTAATAAAACTCTCTGTCATGACTTTTGACTCGGCATAGGAGAACAATTTCTGAACCACATACCTCAAATAGACTAACTTATACAATGTGTTCAAAATCTGGGACTGATAGCTCCTGAAGGAATGAAATTTTGTAAACGTTATGGCTGTTTCAGTGCTACTGGCTGTTGCTGGGCTGTTGTCACACGTTCTTATTTTATTTCAACCACATACTGGCATTTCATTTACTTATTTATAAAATCCTCCATTAACATTAAATCCTTATATCCTATTCTAGCTAAACATCCATAATATTTAATAACAAAAGTTTTCTAATCCTCCTTTCCAAATCACTGTTTACAATTTACATCCAGTTCCCTTATATTATACCCATACATATATATAGATTATTATCATTATCATTATCCTTTCTTTATTTGGCTATATCCTATATCATAACATTTCCCCCTCAATGATCAAAACTTAACTGTGTCTAATTTAGTTCTTATTTTTTTTTTGTTATTATTATTATTGACCTTTATATATAATCCAAAAGGATTTCTAGTCTTTCCTTCACGGGTATCATTCAATATTCATATCCAATTATTGCTTATAATAACACTACACATTGTATACAGTATTATCATTATCAATTTTTTATTTAACTATACCTATTATCACTAAATTTCACTAGGTTTAGCTAGTAATTTTAAATTATACTCTTCCATCTATCAACCTGTATCTTTCCAATAACAAAACAATCTTATGTCCTCTGCCATTTGTGGTATCAGTCTTCTGAGCTTCTTCTTGATCAGCTTTGTATGGACTACTCCTAGCAACTCCTTGCTTGTAAGATCTCTCATATAATCCTGATGCCCTCTTTCTGTTTCTTTATTCCGCTTATCTTTAATTGTCAGCAGTATTATCCATATTTTTGCTGATAAAGTTTCATAGTCCATAAATTCTTTACTTTTTTCTTCTTCTTCTATATCTTGCCCTTTGAAATAGATTTCCTCTCCATTTATTTCCTCTTTCAATATTCCATTCTTTGCATTTTCAAAAACAAACCAATTGCCATAAATATCAGCAAGTTTAATCGCTTTATATTCATTTTCCACTTCAATTCTTTGGATTTTAATCCTCTCATTTTGCATTTGGTGAACATCATCAAATTTTTCATCAGATTTTTCTGTTAGCTGTTCCAAATATTCCAGTTTTTGTTCAATTCTCTCATTTATATTTGTTAGTTTTAGTAATTCTGAAAATATTGTGTGCAAGCTTACAATCTCTATATTTTCTTGACATTTTGCCATCTTAAACAAAAGTGCTCTCGCTTGGAAGACTTTTTAAAGTTAAAACATGGATTCACAAAAGCTGTTTTTCCCGTCTTCTCTGGTTGAAAACACGCTTCAAAGGGAAATTTGGCTTACCCCTATCCCTCTGTAATGAGCCGTCAAAACAAACCGTGAAGAAAGGGAAAAGTTCCCCTTGAATACACAAAGCTCCAATCAACAAAACCTCCCAGCACGTAGCGCTTTTAACAAATTTCTTTTTTTAATATCTATTTTGTATTTCAAATTAGAAAAAGAGGTCGTCTTTAAATGAATTAAAAAAATACAGCGATGAAAGAAGAAAGCTTTAGTCTATAAATCACAGAGAGTCACAGAGAAAAAAAAAGTAGAAAAAGAAGATTTGATCCGCCCATTTTAAAAAGCTTGTAAAGATTCCATCCATGAAGATAACATATAAAGAAATGGGATAACCACTGTCCAGAACCGTTACAGGTTTAATTTCGCCGCTTGATTCTTCTATTCTTCAATTTAAATCAATTTTTAAGTTTTTATAGGCAGTCTCTCTTTTAAAACAATAAAGATTCCTCACCAACTGGAAACACTTTCACTTTCCATTCCTTCTGTTTTGGGGCCGTCCCGACTTCATCAGCCTTGGCTGGATTTTTTGTCACCGGCTTGAAGAAATTTCTCTTGCTTCTTTCGGGGATTTTGCGATATCCCCGAGATCAGCAAGACGTGTTCTTCCTGTTCACTGTCTCTTCGGGACAGTTTAGATCCGTTTGGACCTCCCCAGTGGCAAAAGTGTCGACTGCGATCTCAGAGCATTGAGATCGCATGTCATGCCATCATGACTTTGGCCCCGCCTCCAACCCTGGAATGGATTTTAACCCCAGGTCATGGATGAGAGAGATGCCAGTGGGCACCTGCTCTCCCTTAGCAGATGGCACCATGGCAGATAACTGGGCAGTGGCCAACCTAAGGATTGACACCCACACACACACTGAGTCCAGTCTCACCTGCAATGCCCCAATAGGTTCTTACTCCACCTTCCTATAGAGAAGAGTTCTCAACAATGGAAGAAGGGGTGAATGAGGGGAAAACTGCAGGATGGATAGTGGAACAATATGATGAGGTGGTTCCTAAGGTTAGAGATACAACTGGGTTCTGTCCCTTGGGGGGGTCAATAAAATGCCACCATTGCTGGCAACTCGGCCACAGAGTGTCAGAGTGCTTGGCTCCAGCCCCAATAGCACAAACGTGTGTACCAACCACCAGCACAGTAAAGAGAAGACCCCAGAAGCTACCACAGAAGAGTCATCTGGGCCAACAACCTCAGGAAGAGGATCCCCAACCTAAGGTGATGAAGAGTCCTACCAATGGGGAGGCCTCGGAGGAGGAAAATGCCGAAGATGACCCAATGGTTAGTGCACCCATCTGCCCCTTTATGATAAAATGCAACCTCCAAGTGCCAGAAACAGGAGTGGAGGGGGAAGTTGGGGCAATTGTGGACACCGACTGCATCCGATGCTTAATCAGTATGTCGATTGTGGAGCAGCTAGGTATAGGCACATGGACCCCTAAACCATCCCATTTAGCTTGAGCAAGTGGATGGAACACTGATTGGGGGGGGGGGCAACCACGAAAATTACTGAGTTGGTAAAGTTAATGATAGGCCGCCACTATGAATTCCTCAGATTCATCATAGCTCCAAGAATGCAGAAATCAATTATCTTGGGGCTTGCATGGCTGGACAAGTGGGCACCTACAATAAAGTGGGAGGACAGTGTTAGAAAATTGATTATCGGCTTTGGGTCATTACCACCGGTGGAGCCAAAAGGCCACCCAGGAACAATTGAACCCAACAGCCCAGACTGTCCGGAACCTGCAGCACCTGCAGCAGACACCAAACCCCCAGGGATCCAACAAGTACCAAAAGACTATTGGGACTTAGCAGGGGTGTTCAGTGAGGAAGATTGCAACTATCTTCCCCCTCACCGGCCCACAGATTGCGCAATAGACTTCAAACCTGGAGCTACTTTACCGAAGCCGAAAATGTACTCTATGACTCCCAAAGAGATAGTTGAATTGAGGAACTACATCGACATCAATTTGAAACAGGGATTTATTGAACCAGCGAAGTCGAAAGTAACAGCCCCAGTGCTCTTCAGAGAGAAGAAAGATGGCGGGGTTTGTTTCTGTGTTGATCTGTGAGTCTTGAATGCTGTATGCAAAAAGAACACCTATCCCCTCCCCCTCATGAAAGATATGTTGAACCACTTGGCTAAAGGCAAGATCTTCACCAAGCTGGACTTGAGAGAGGCGTATTATTGCATACGGATCAGAGAGAGAGATGAGTGGAAGACCGCTTTTAACACCCCCCTTGGCAGTTTTCAATACAAAGTCATGCCATTTGGCCTACAAGGAACACCCACAATCTTCATGCAGTACATAAATGAGGTGCTACATGAGCACCTGTACCACAAAGTGCTTGTTTATCTAGATGACATCTTGATCTTCTCTGAAACCCTAGAAGAACATGTGAAGCTGGTACAGCAAATTCTGAAAAAACTTTTGGCCGCCAAGCTATACACGAAGTTGTCGAAGTGTGAGTTTCACAAGACCTCACAAGATTACTTGGGTTATCGCATCTCCAACGAGGGGATAGAAATGGATCCAGCAAAAGTGAAAGCTGTGTTAGACTGGAAACCTCCAAGTACTCGCAGACAACTACAAAACTTCCTTGGATTTGCCAATTTCTACAGGCAGTTCATTCCGACTTTTGCAGAAATTGCCCTCCCATTGACTGAGCTATTAAAAACGGGGCCTTCCCCAATGAAGCCAAAAGCAAACCAACCCCTGAAGTGGACAATGGACTATCAAAAAGCCTTTGAGAAATTAAAACGGCTCTTTGCCCAAGAGCCCATACTGCAACACCCCAACTCAGAACGATCATTCATAATCCAGACTGATGCCAGTGATGTAGCAATAGCTGCAGTGCTACTGCAAAAGAATAAAGAGAGCCACCTCTTGCTGTGTGCTTACATCTCCAAGAAACTCATCACTACTGAAAGGAGGTGGACCATTTGGGAGAAAGAAGTGTTTGCGATCAGGTGGAGCCTGCTCACGTGGAGACATCTCCTGGAAGGAGGGGATATACCGTTCGAGGTCTGGACTGATCATAAAAACCTCGAAGGTCTCCAAGCCCATCGAAGGTTATCCCCCAAACAAGTTCGCTGGGCACAATACTTCCAAAGGTTTAAATTTAAAATTAAACACATCCCTGCAGGGAAGAACTTGTTGATGAATGCTTTGTCGAGAAACCATAGTATGACAGTAAGAAGGAAGAAGTTGTTCAACCCATCATTTCTTCCTCCCATCAACAGGTGGCCCAGGTCACCACCTGAAGCTGGGATAAGCTGGCAACAGAGTTCAAAGCAGCACTCCTGGCAGACCTGTGGTTCAACAATAACAAGGACATCCTAACGATGAGCAGTGGCTTAGCCTGGAAGGGGTCCAAACTGTACGTCCCTGTGGGGTTGAGGCTGGAAGTCCTACAGCGAAGCCATGATGCAAAACTAGGAGACCACTTTGGATTCCTAAAAATGCTCCACCTTGCCAGGCATCAATTTTGGTGGCCAAAGATGAGATCGGAGGTGGAAGATTATGTAAAAAGCTGTGCTTCTTGCGCAACGATGAAAACACAGCCAGGGTAGCCCCCTGGACTATTACAACGAGTGGCGAGGCCTAGCCGACCAAATGGAATGTTTCAAGGTATTAAGGAAACTATGACAAGGAATCATAGGGAGATGATGGAATTGAAGTGCGATACGGATCGGAGACGAGCAAATTGCCACCAAAAGATAATGGAAAACGAACAAAAAAATGCAGATAAGGAGAATTCAGAAGAAGTGGAAGAAAGAAGGTAGGAGAGAGAGACCAATTAATGATAAAACTAGATAAAGATACAGAAGAGATAGTAAGAATAGACCAGAAAGATTACTTTTTAAGATGCCAAAATGATGAAGAGAGAAAAGAGAAAGATCCATTACCAGAGACAAAAGAGATACAGATGGGTACTTTGGAGAGCAGACAATGGGAGGCAGAGATAGAGAAGACATTTAGAGTAAACAGGAGTGACATAGAGGGATACAAGGTCTCAAGGGAGAGGCAGAGGAGACTGACCAAAAAGTCAATAAGAGTTGAAATACTAAAAATGGCAAGAGATGATGGATAGATATAGAATAAATTTTGTTATGGGATCTGTTTTATTAAAGATCAGGAAATAGAGTTAGAAACTAAAAACTGGGAAAAGGTTATTATATATATTTTCATATGATGAAAGTTATTATAGTTACTATGTACAAGTAAATATTAGAAGTTAAGATTATTATTGACATTGACATTGGGTCTTTATTGATTAGCCCTTGGGCCATATCAAAGTGCAAAGTTCCAGAAACACATTATTACTAAACTTTGATAAAAGCAATTTAAAATGGAATTTAAATTGCTGCAATCTACCCCAATCAGTCCAAGATTATTATGTATATTTAAAAAAGTAAAAAATAGATGATGGACAGAAGGCTTACCAAGATAGATAAGCAAATACTACTATTATTATGTGTCACCATCAATGTTATGAATATTATTACTATTATTTCTTAAAATGAACTGTACCCAGACAGTACATTGTTCATGTATATACTGATGTTAAATAAAAAATAACAAAAACCTTGGGGGAAAAAAGACAGGAATAAATTTGTACAGAGGAGATCAGCCAAACTGAAAAAAAGTTGTTGGATAAGGATAAAATGATAGAAAATTATCTATTGAAATAGAAAATAAAAACGAGATAAAAATGAAGTGGTTAAGACTGATTAAAACCAGTTGCAAAGGTTTAAATATGGTACTGGAATACGAGATAGAGAATTCACCAGTAACGGTAGAATGAAGATGAAAAAGTCCCAAGGTCTTGTGAAGTACTGTATGGTAAAGCTAAGGTATAGCGCTCAGCTCTACAAATTGTTAAATGTAGCAGAATAAATGAGAGGGAGTGCATAGAAAGAGCAACAAATGAAAATGTGAGGTAAATTTAAAAGCACTTCCTGCTCAGTTAATCAGCAATGTTTTATTTTTGTAGTGCAAATTGATATTAAGCTCTTGTTTTTCAACTCCCAATGGGAGTTGTTCTCAGGTTTTGCCTGAGTTTGTCCCCTGAACCTATGACGGTATACTTAGTAATTATACTTGAATTGTGAATATCCCAACATTACCAGTCAATGTTTAGCAAACATAAAATGGCATGGGACAATTAACTGAGATCATTATAATGCTCATGATTAAATAAGGAATTGAGGGCTGGCAAAAGAGACTCATTCTTCCATATGCAGTGTAAGAAACAAAACAAACATGCACCTCTTTTCCCTGGCCACCTAAAACAGTGGTTTTCAACCTGTGCGGTGCTGCCACCACTTCAGCTCATCTCACCCCCCCCAAACTATTCCCCCACCCCCGTATACCACCTACTGGGTGCTGAAGTAGGTTGAAAAGCACTGTAAAAATAACTGTAAAAGTGTAGTGGGGGGGGGATGAGTTGTAGCACCGCACGGGCCTGTAGGAGAATCAGCTGGAGCTGCATGTGCCAGGGTTCCACTGAGCCCCCAGAATCAGCGCATGCAGCTCCAGCTGATTAGCGCTTCCGGGAACAGGGCGCAGCCTTAGAGAGAGGAGTCATCTGGAGCTGCACTGGAAGACAAAAGATGAGATGATGTAAGAGAGGTTTTGGTGAGAAAGGAAGAGAGAGAAAAACGATGGGGAAAGAGAAGGGGATGGTGAGAGACAGAGGTTTCTTGGAGGCAAGCAGAGGGAGAGAAGGGGATATAACAATGCAAGATTAATGTCAGAGAAACAGACACAAGTTTTCCATTACAAATGTGGTAAGTGGGTGTACAGATAGTCCTCAACCTACAACCACAATTGAGCCCAAAATGTATGTTGCTAAATATGAAATTTGTGAAATTAGTTTTGTCTCATTTTACAACTTTACTTGCCACATTTGTTAAGTGAATCACAGCAGTTCTTAAATTAGCAACGCGGTTAAGTGAATCTGGTCTCCCCATTGACTTTGCTTGCCAGGTTGCAAAAGGGATCACATGACCCTGAAACAGTGCGACCATCATAAATACGAATTGGTTGCCAAGCATCCAAATGAAAATCACATGACCCTGAGGATGCTGCAATGGTTCATAAGTGTGAAAAGTGGTCATAAGTCACTGTTTTCAGTGCCATTGTAACTTAGAAGTCACTAAGCGAACTGATGTAAGTCAAGGACTATCTGTATATCACTTTTTTCCTTTTTTGGGGGTCATCAAGTGATACCTTTCTAGGCAACTCGTGGTAGTCGAATATTGCAATATCCTAAAAGTGGTACAATATGTGAAAAGGTTGAAAAGCACTGACCTAAAACAAGCTCCTTGACCTATGTGTTGACAAATTCTGTGTCAAAGGGGTTTTGGAGTCAATTAAAAGTTACACAGTGCATTTCTATCACATTTTGGTTCAGATGATCTGTACCTATGACATACCCAACAGTCATGAACAAATCTCAATGTTGGTGATTCTGGCAATACACAAATGAAACTGAATAAAAAACCACTATATTTGGAAGAGAGAGGTTGTCTGGGAAACATCTGGTATCACTAATCCCTTCATTTGTCAGGGAAACAACAGAAGGCTTTGTCTAGAGATGGGTGCTGAGGAATTGTATTCTGCACTGTGGAGTTTTGATAATTAATCCAGCAAGAGAGGTTTATTTTTATTATTGTCCTTTTTTTCGGATGACTGGGTAGGCAAAAATTAGTCAGCTGACCAGAGTGGATAAAATAATCAATTTTTAAAAATGGATTTTAAATTTTTTTATCAAATTTATTTTAATAAAATGCTTTTGGAGTAAAAATCTATCTAAAGATAGTTTTCTATTTAAGATACATTAATAATTTAGTTGATTCCGCATGAAATGGAGATTAATTATATAGCATGAGGCTGTATATTCTGCAATATTTCTATTTTTGGTAAACTCATTCAATGAATCCAAGCTCTGCAAGTTAATAGGAAACCCTCATTTTGTTTGAAAATAATATTAAAGATTCTAACTACCAGCAAGAATAAGTTCGTACATTTAAAGAGCACCTGTTATTTCAGATCCAACATGGCAGCACCTGTTAGTGGGCATCCACTCACCTGCTGCCCACCTTGTCCCTCACCTTGCTGTGTCACTGCTGCATTACCAGCCATCCCATTAAAGTGAATGGGACTGTCAGTAAGTCAACAGCGGATCAGAGGAAGAGCTACTGCGGGACAGAGATGATAGTTGCTCTTGCCTTTTTACTAGTGATTTAAATCATGATAGAAATTCACTCTGCAGCTGACAGTCTTGATTCTCAACATGTCCAACCGTTTAACTCTATGCAAGACCATAAATCAGGTTCAGGCTATATCTAAGCCCTAGGAAATTGGGCAACCCACTTTTTAAACACAGAATGATGTCCTTGTTCTTTCTCAATTAACTAAATATCACCACCAATCAATCAGAATAATGTTGTTTTAAGATTTATTGAGAAATTCTGAAACAATGAACAGGCTTTTCTGATAGGACTTGAAATAGAGAATCGATTTATAACTTAACACATTAACAAACTTTGGCTCAGCTTTTTTGGAATCACAGTAAAATACAAATATAAAGATACAATGAAGGAATACTGTATCCAATATTAGATTAGGGTAACAAAAACAATGCATAATAGTTTGAACAATGCAATGCTTTGATTGTACACTACTGATTTCAATTTAAGAAACTTTGCAACTCTTCTCTGATTTGTCAAGAATTTCAAGTTTTAGATGGTACTGTTTTAATATTGTTATCTAGAGATGCAACTTCACTTGATATACAGATAGGAATACCAACTGAGGCAATTGTTGTGGAAAATACGGAGCAATCTAAAAATAGTTAATTGTTAAAATGTTTATTATAAAAATACAGGCTTTTCTGGCATATCCAACTCATTATTAAAAGAGAAGACAGCGCATGTGGATAGTTTTAGGTAATCAAATTTCTCAATGTTGTAAAACATCATTAAAATGAATCATGAAATCATGATTTGCTCCTTTTATGCAATATAGCAAAGCATAGATGTAGCATAGACTAGATCCTGAGGGTGCAAATGGCCAAAATACAAGCTGTTGAGAAGTAACACATAGGCTTGCATTAGTAAATGCTTTGGAGTAGCAGTGCTGAATAATGTAGTTTAAGCAGCATGAATTCTTATCTTCATCACTGAATAAGGGTGCCCTCATATGCCATTGTCAGAAATTCTCACTCATGTTGCCTCTTACAATGATAGATGAGTTCTTGTGACACTCCTATGAATAAATTAATGGTTCTGTTTGGGTTAGGAACGGTCGACAAAATATACGCTTAAAGAATCAAAATTTAATTAATAACAAATATCTCAAAATATTTTTTACAAATAAATTCCTTTAATTGGAAATAAGGAATAAAACAATAAAACTTAACATCATGTTGTTGTTTTTAATAGGAAAAGAAGAGCTTGCGTGTCTGGCAAAACTCCTGAAACTCCTGGGATTTATCTTTAAGACAGTCTCATTTTTTATTTGGCATTTCATTTGGCTTGATACACACTATCAAGCCTAACTTGATACAAAATCCTAACTTTGTTGCTGGCTTGTCAAGGCAGAGCAGGAGTATACAAAATCCTGCAAAATCCTAACTTTGTTAGGATACAACAAAATCCTAACTTTGTTGCTGGCTTGTCAAGACAGAGCAGGAGTATGGACTGCCACCTATCCAGGTTGCATTCAAAGCTGGAGCCATCTCAGAATTCACTCTTGCTTTCCTTAATAAGCTGGCTGACAATTTGTCCAAACACAGGAGAAGCAAGTTCATGCGATCCATTTTTATACAGCATATAAGGCTGCGGTGCAGGAGGGAATGACTTTTGATAACAATCCAGCTTTGTGTGAATAAATCACTAGATGGTGTTAATTAACAAGCATTAATTATACATGTATTTATAGTCTGAAAGAATTACATATTTTTCAATCTTAAGAACTTAACCAAGCATGTGATCTAATTTGACTTACTTGCGTTACAAACATATTAAACACAATTCAGTAACTTGAGACTCAAGACAAACAAAGTTGTATGTTGAGATCCTATTATTTTGAACAAAGTTTGAAACAAAAGATTATTTGGACAAGAGGACATGGAGTTAATAATTACTCCAAGTCTAATTTCAAGAGAGGTAAAATGGTTACCATATTTCCATAAAAAATTTGTAGCCTAGATGATCTCTGTCCACAAAAGGATCAACCTGAACAATTTATTGAAATGTCTGAAGTCTATAAGCTGATTTTTAAATGCAACTATGGCTTTTGGAAAATATCATGATATTTTAAATGTGATATATACTCATCAATATAAATCATGGCAACTATTATAGTGTCCTCTTTTAAAGCACAAAGTTTATAGATTTTCAACCAATAAAAACAGTGTTGCTCATTTTACTTATTGTCCATGTTAGAAGTAGGAAATGAATAGTCAATCTAACGCTTTCGAAGATATTAATTATCTTAATATTCAACTGTGTTCTTCATTGTAGGGCTCCTAAATGCAGATTGAAATTATAAGGGGACGTGGCTGAACAGGTAGGATACAGATTCACCATTGTGTGTTCTTCTGATTGCCTCAGCCAGAATCATAGAAATATCAATAACCTAGAAGAAAAGGCAACAGCTTATTATTATCCACACATAAAAGTTGATTCCTACTTGAATGCTACATCAAAAAGCAATAAGTACCCTCATGTGACAAGGAAACAAAGCCAAGGAATCTTAAGTGGGAAAAAGTAGCCTATTTTTGTGCAAAACGTTGAGCATGTTTTATGTATGTACATAAATCATTCCACACTGACCACTATCCTTGCAGTGGTATACATGTCCTGGTCCTGCCTGATCACTCAAGAATCCAATATAATCAATTAGTAATAGCAATAGCACTTAGACTTATATACTGCTTCACAGTGCTTTATGGCCCCCTCTAAGCGGTTTACAAAATCAGCATACTGTCCCCAACAATCTGAGTCCTCATTTTACCGACTTCAGAAGGATGGAAGGCTGAGTCAACCTTCAACTGGTGAGAATCGAATTGCCGAACAGCAGTCGGCTGTCAGCAGAATTAGCCTGCAGTATTGCATTCTAACCACTTCGCCACCATGGCTCTTAATTACAGTGTTCTTTTCGATCCTCTCCAAGGGTTGGGAGTAGCACATATTGTTTTTCAGTGGTTCTCCTTCCTCCAAGACTGTTTCCAATTAAAATTGGTAGCTGGGAACAGATACAGCATAATAACCCTTGCTTCGTGTGCTCCCACAGGGATTTGCATTCTCCCCATTTTTATTCAATATTTACATAAGGCTGCTGGGCAAAGTAATCTGAATACAGATGATATCAGTTTACACATACCAGCTTTACACCTTAATCTTTGATTAAACGAGCAATGCTCTGGAGGTCCTATCTCAATGCCTGGAGACTGTGAGGGGCTAGATGGGAAGGAAGTCTTAGCAAGACTGAGTGGCTTGAAGGACCTATTAATTGTAGTGATTTATCATCTTTAGTTCTTGAAATGATGTCACTTCCCAAAGTAGAATTTGCTTGTAATTTGGAGCCCCCAGGACTCCTGTGCAACAAGAAGATGAAAGCTTTTCTAAGTGGGCATTCATATAAAATAATCATGTGTGTCAATTGTGCCCTTCCTGGATCAGGAGGCTCTATTCATAGGCACGTTTGGTCATCTCTCATCTGGATTACTGCAATATTCGCTACCTAGGGGTACCCTTGAAGATAATTCAGAAGCTACAACTGATCCAAAATTCAACCACATGAATAATTATGGGTGTTTACATCTTTATCCATCATTGCTCCAATGTAACTATTACTAATGAGCTGCCTGATACAATTCAAGATACTGGTTGTCACTTAATGTGTCCTCTGAGACCCAAATAGCAAAGCCAGAAACAAGCTTACAGATAAATTAAGAAATAAACATTTAACTTCCATGTGCCTGTACTAGCACTTATAAAATACGTACTGTAGGTAGAAAATGCTTTTCAATGCACATTTTTTAGTGTGAGAACTGTCTTTAATGAAGATGAAAAAAATGCATAAAGGCAATCATCCAGCCAAACCACTAGAGGGCAATAGAATGACTCCAAAATAATTGTTCTTAAATTTTCTTATTTCACTGAACTAACTTTGTCCTTAATTTTTTTAGGCAAACTGTTGTTTATGGAAGTTGGTAGTGTATCTATTACCACCCTACAATTTTGTTTCCAAAGAGAAACAGGAGAGCGGGAGATTGATCTGCATATTTCGAACTCTATTCCCCCATGATTATAAGTAAGTTTTTCACTATTAACAGAGGGTGGCTAAATCCCAGTGATGCGAGCAGTTTAGAAATATAAACAGGAAAACAAATTCATTTCTGAAAAATATTACATGTGCAAAGTCATTTAGTTTGCTTTGCTTGGCAATCTTTTATTGGATACCGCTTCAAAATATTTTAAAAATAAATTAATAAGTGTTTCTGCCACCATGTTAACAAAAGTGTGCTTCAATTTGGTAATTCCTATTGTTCTTTGTAAAAGACACAGAAAGTATGTGGGTCATATCTTCTAGTTTTGGTCTAAAGTATCATAGCCTAACATCAGTAAATACAATTCCCAGTTAGTAGTTTTCTCCTTTGTACTGTGAAATTCGAATAAAAACTGCACACCAGGTATTAAAAGAATATGAAAGGTACCTGGATCTTAGGACAGTGTTTCATTTTCTCCTCCTGTGGGATTGTATTAGTTACAACAACAGCTTCAAATGCAGCATTATTGATCCGAGAAATAGCAGGGCCAGAAAAGATCCCATGAGTGAGAATTGCATAAACTTTAGTTGCGCCTGCAGAAACCAGCCTGTCAAAGACATAAGATAGGGGAAAGTATTTCTACAAACATCAGCCAATGATATATTAGTTTCAGGTAAATCTAAATATCCCTAATATTTTTTTAAAAAAAATAAGATAGTAAAAGACATGCCTGCTTTTTTTCCCTGGCAGATAAAAGAACCAGATGGAACATTCCTTTAGTTGCTTGGGAATGCTTCCTGTTGTTATACTATATAATGCCATTATTATGATATATTACACTTCTATGACATGCCATACTTGTTTAAGTGAACATTAAAATTATCACAGTAATATAAAAGAAAATGAAGATTATCCCTTAATAAACCAAGTTGCTCACTCTTCTTTTACATTCTGTTCTTGAATGTGGAGCCTTCTTGAACTGTGTTCTCTATATTGGAGCATCTGGAGAGTCACTAGATATTCTCAGCATACTTTATGAAAATAATTTCCATACCTGACTATAGGTAGTCCTCGACTTACAGAAGTTCATTTAGTGACCATTTAAAGTTACAATGGCACGGGGAAAAATGACTTATGACCATTTTTCATATTTATGACTGTTGCAGCATCCCTCTGGTCACATGATCAAAATTCAGAAGCTTGGCAATTGGTTCATATTTATAACAGTTGCAGTGTCCTGGGGCCATGAGATCACCTTTTGCCACCTTCTGACAAGCAAGCAAAGTCAATTGGGAAGCCAGATTCATTTAACAACCATGTTAACTAACTTAACTGCAATGATTCATTTAACAACTGTGGCAAGAAAGGTCGTAAAATGGGGCAAAATCAACGTAAAAATGTCTCCTTTAGTGACATAAATTTTGGGCTCAATTGTGGCCATCACTTGATGAGTACCTATATATGTGCACTGTAAAGGTGTGATGACTCTATGCAGTGAAAAACTATTATATGACTTGATTAACTCAAAGTTTATTTTCATCTAAGAAAATTCAATTTTACAAAGATGAGACAATTATTTTGTCCTATGAATTTCCTTAACTTTTGATGAACAAAAGAAAAAAAAAATAATAAATCTAAAATTCTGTGCATCCACATTTCTTAAATTAGAACTCACTGTCGCTTTACCAGAAACTCTTTGCTTCCTTTTGCCTAACATATTCATCCAAAAACCAGACTATATTACTCAGGATTAACTTACTTATCAGCTGCATGACATATTGTGCCACATGTGTCTGCCATATCATCCACAAGAATTGCTATACGATCAGTCACGTCCCCAACCAAGACCATTCGGTCCACTTCATTGGCTTTCTTTCTTTCTTTGTGAATCAGAGCAAAGTCCACGTTAAGCCTGTCTGCAATCGAAGTGACCCTGTAGTGTGTTAAGAGAGGAAAAATGAGTGAGCAAATAGGTTTAAATATTGCATGTAACCAATGTTTGAAAAGAATCCTCGACTTTTTTATATCCTTTATATACCGTATTAAATTCCTAATACATGTGCTTATATCTGTTATACTTATATCAGCCCAATACATCAAAACAAACTACCTAACTTTAAAAACGTACATCCTGATAACAAATTAATTATTTTATAATTGCTAAAGGTTTGTAAACAGATCACTAGATATGACTATTCATATACACAAAATTAAGAGTGACTTCTAGTTTAACTCCAGAGTTCAATCCACCATTGAAAATACCTTTGGCATTATGTATTAGAAAAGGGGTATTACATTATTATTACTACTGACTTCAGTAACAAAGTGAAAATGAAGAAGTCAAATAATCTTTATAGCTTAAAGCTTTCCAAAGTTGCAAGTCTGGGGCTCAAGATTGCTTTTTGACATATGAAGCAAACGAGAAGCGTACTATGCAACTCGCTAGCTTCCAGGAGCAAAAGGTTCTTTGGAATGCATAAGGGTATCAATGTGGATCAATATGCAACTCTTTAAACTAGCTTTCCCTAACCTTTCCAGGTGGTGGCCTGCAAGGGGGGAAAGAAGGGATGGTTTGGGGGGAGGGGCAAGTATGAGCATTCATTGCTTGTGTGAGTGGGGCTGCGAGCCCCTACAACACTCACACAAGTGGGGCTATGCCTGGTTGTGAGTAGGCCACAGCTTGGGTACCCTCTGCTTTAAACTACACACATTTTTTCTGTGATTGTGCTACAACATCAAAGGCAGAAACACAAATATGATGTAGCCATTTTAGGTGCAGCAAAGCAGCATCTAAATTGCTCCCAAGCCCTTTTTTGCCCTAAAGTCTAAACTAGCAATAGCACTTATTTATATACCACTTTACAATGCATTACTTCTCTAAGCGGTTTGGTCAGCCTATTACCCTCAACAATCTGGGTCTTCATTTTACCGATCTTGGAAGGATGGAAGACTGAGTCAACCTTGAGCAGGTGAGAACTGAACTGGCAGAATTAGCCTGCAATACTGCATTCTAACCACTGCGCCACCACATCTCTTATACCCAGAACTCTATCATATATGGTTTGTTTGCTACAACTTAATCAAACATTGAATGCCAAAGCATTTTTCCCTTTTTAGAATGAATGTTTATAAGCACACAATAACTGCTGTGACCTTTTTGCTCCACCTGCATCGGGAGACACAATAACACAGTTTCTCCAGTCCACAATATTTTCTTTGATCCATTGTAACACAGCTGGTTCTGCATACAGGTTGTCCACAGGGATATCAAAGAAGCCCTGGATATTACAAGGGGAAAAAAAACACCAGTTGTATATTGAATTCGGTAAACAGCTGTCTTTATCTGGCCTGATTAAAGGATCACAGCAGAAGACAGAGGCAATGGTATAGTTTTCCGTAGTGTATATTAGGCAAATGCAGGGCAAATTGTAAACATTTATTTAGACTTTCAAAAAACTGTTTAGACTTTATTCTATATTGTAGTCTTATTTTGGCATACATTTTAATTACATTTTATTCTAAAATAAAAATATAGGAAAAGCAAAAGTAAAAGAACAAAGGAAAGAAAAAAGTGATGACTTCTTACTTTTTTCAGTGTACTAAAACACAAAAACAGAACAGCCTCAAACTTTTGTTTTACTGTGCATTTCATGTTTCAACCTATTTCTATAATAAAATCATTATAATAATTACAATTTAAAATCAAGTTTTGATTATTATGATGATCATTTCATTATATCATTTAATCATTTTTCCATTTTGAGCAAAAACTCCAGAAGCAGTTTCCAAGTAAAACAAAACCAGTTAAATTCTTCTCTGTAATTAAGAGTCAATTTCTCTAACTTTACTATCTCCATTACCTTTACCATCCACACTTCCATGGTGGGAATTAAGTGTGCCTGTCCATCTTATAGTCTTAAAGAGAATGTTTATAAAAGAATGTATCATTGGTACATAACATCAGAAAATGACTGTTGGCTTACCTGAACGGTCATTCTCTGGGCGCTGCGGGAGAGTCCAAGCATGGGTTAAATTCAGTCTATTTGCCCAAGGACTGAGTTGATTCTTTTAGCCACGCCTCCTCTCCTCATTGAGGACCAGTTCAAAAACGAAGGCGATGGTGTGTGACAGTCGTGTGCATCTTGTCTGAGTCAGTCTTGCCAATTGCGTTATAGCTTCTCGCAGCCGTCTGAGAGAGTCAAGAAGAAAGAGAAAACCCCAGGGTGGGCTTGGACTCTCCCGCAGCGCCCAGAGGACGACCGTTCAGGTAAGCCAACGGTCATTCTGCTGTGTGCTGCTTGGAGAGTCCAAGCATGGGACATACCCAAGCTATGTAGTCCCAGGGAGAGAAACAGGCACAGGCGAGGAGCGTGGATTAGCTACAACTTGCTGCAGTACCCTCCTCCCGAAAGATGCTTCGGCTGTGGCATAAGAGTCAATGCGATAATGTCTGATGAACAAGGATGGAGAAGTCCAAGTGGCTGCTCGGCAGAAGTCCTCCACAGGGGCTTGAGTCGCCCAAGCGGCTGAGGTAGCAGCGCTTCTGGTTGAGTGAGCTGTCACCCTAGGAGGTACCGCCTTGCCCTGTTGCATGTAGGCCAGCTTAATGCAAGCCTTCAACCATTTTGCTATAGTGGAAGGAGAGACCTTCCGTCCCATCGAACCTGGCTGAAAAGAAATGAATAGTGCTTCGGAACGACGAAAGGTCGCAGACCGCTTGATGTACCTGCGGAGAGTGCGCCTCACATCTAGCTTGTGCCAGGTGTGCACTCTAGGATGTCGAGGGTGAGGACAGAGGTTAGGGAGCACTATTTCCTGAGACCTGTGAAACAATGAGTTCACTTTTGGCAGAAAGGTCGGGTCAAGTCTGAAGATAACACAGTCCGTGTGAACAATGCACAAGTCCTGACGCACCGAGAGCGCTGCCAGCTCCGACACCCTCCTAGCCGATGTGATGGCAATGAGGAAAACAATTTTCAAGGTCAGATGCCGGAGACTGATGGACCTGATAGGTTCAAACGGGGTCTTGGTCAGTGCTCTGAGGACGAGTGGAAGGTTCCATGTGGAGAATCTGTGAATAACAGGTGGATGTAAATTGGAAGCTCCCTTTAGGAAGCTTTTGACCTGAGGATGCTCCGCCAAGGAGACTGTGGAGTGTCTAGTTAAGATGGTGGACAAGGCAGCTACTTGGCGACGAAGAGTGTTGGGCGCCAAGCCCTTGTCCAGGCCTTGTTGCAGAAAGTCAAGGATCTGCGGAATGGTAACTGAAGCTGCAATCACGCCTTGAGAACAGCACCAGGAGTCAAAGGCGACCCAGGTGGTGTCATAAATGCGCGTAGTGGAGGGACGTCACAATGCCTGGATGGTTGAGATGACTTTTTCAGAGAATTCGTCCTTTCTCAAGAGGTCCCCCTTAAGGACCAGACGGCTAACTAGAGCCAGCCGGGATCCGGGTGAACTATGGCCCCCTGGCTTAGGGACAGAAGGTCCAGCGGTATCTTCCAGGGCCTGCGGACAGAGAGGCTGACTAGATCCACGTACCAGGATCTCCTGGGCCAATGTGGAGTTATGAGAAGGACTTATGCTCCTTTGTCCAGGATCTTCTGGATCACCTGAGGGATGAGCGGGAGCAGAGGAAAGGCGTACAAGAGGCCTCTCGGCCAACGGCAGCGAAGAGCATCTGTTCTTTCCGCTTGTGGTGTGGTGTACCGTGAAAAGAATCTCGGGAGCTGGAAGTTTGCTGGACTGGCAAAGAGATCGATCACCGGAAGACCGAACCGGAGGGTGATTTGATGGAATGAGTCCGGATGGAGACTCCACTCCGTGTTGTCGATGGTCATCCGGCTCAGCCAGTCCGTTCGCACATTGTCCACTCTGGAGATGTGGTCTGACTTGATTGAAGCCAGATGATGTTCCGCCCATCTCCATAGAGATTCTGCTTCCGCCATGAGAGTTCTTGATTTGGTGCCCCCTTGGTGGTTGATGTGGGCCTTTGTTGCTATGTTGTCCGTGAGGAGCAACACGTGACGGCCCACAATGTCCTTCTGGAAGTGGCGTAGCACCAGCCAGGCCACGAGCAGCTCCAATAGGTTGATGCTCTGCGTTGTCTCTCTTTGCGACCATCTCCCTTGCGTCACTTGCTCTTGGAAGTGTGCACCCCATCCTTGGAGACTCACGTTGGTCGTGATCACCAGTCACTCTGTTTCCCTGAAGAAACAGCCCTTCATCACTGCTTGCGACTCCCACCAACGCAGAGACCGCTTTACCTTCAGGGGAATTTTGATCCGCCTGTGGGAGTTGCTATCCTTCGCCCTTTGGATGGGGAGAAGCAGCCATTGGAGGTCGCGAGCGTGTAGCCGAGCCCAAGGCACTATGTTGATACAGGAGATCATGAGACCCAGCAGCTGAGACAGGGAGACAATGGAGCTCCACTGTCTGCCTCTTGCCTCAGGCGCGGGTTGTGAGGTGGCGCAGACGATCCGGCGAGAGGAAGACTCTGCAACGCTCTGAGTCGATGAGGGCACCAAGATGCAGGATGCGGGTGGATGGCTGCAGTTGACTCTTTTCTTGGTTTACCGAAAAACCGTGCTGTTGTAGAGTGGAGATTGTGAGCTGGACATCTCTGATGGCCTGTTCAGGTGATGTTGATTGAATCAAAATGTTGTCCAGGTAGCAGAGATGTTGTATTGGACGAGAGCATAGATGTGCCGCCACCACCGCCAAAATCTTCGTGAAGGTCCTCGTCACTGACAACAGGCCAAACGGAAGGGCTCTGTATTGGTAATGCCTGCCGTCGTAGAAAAACCATAGGAATCTTCTGTGAGACCTGCGTATGGGGATGTGCAGGTACGCCTCCTTCAGGTCTATTGAGGTCAGCCTGTCCCCTCGTCTGATTCAACCCAGGATGGTCTGCAGGGACTGCATCTTGAAACACTTGTAGGCCAGATGCCGGTTTAGAGCTTTGAGGTCCAGAATGGCCCTCCACCCCTCGGAGCTTTTGGGGACTAGGAACAGAATAGAACCCCTTTCTTTCCTGCTCTATGGGGACTGGCTCTATAGCATTTATCTGAACTAGATGATGGATCTCGGCCTGCATGCGTTCCCTTTTGTGGGGAGAGGAGGGGACGGGACACTTGACAAACGTCCTGGGAGGGAAGGATAGGAACTCCAGGGTGAGGCCCTGCCTGATGGCATTGAGGACCCAGGCGTCCGTGGAGATCAGTTCCCAATGGGAGGCGTAGAGTTGGAGACACCCGACTATGGGAGCCTCCTGTTGGTGGTCACTTGGACCTGCAGTAGGAGCGGTTGTTGGAACCACCACGAAAGGGGCGACGGAAAGGCTGCTGTTGCTGACGCCCCCTGTCCCTGAAGGTGGATCTGTCCTGATCCCTGTCATTTCCCTGGGAGTACGGTCTCTGATAGGAGATGCCCGGGTTGGAAAAATCCGACCCTCGAAAGGGCTGCCTACAAAAAAAGGAATTTCCTTTCTTCTCAGGCTTCTTAGAGGTGGTTGGAAGCACCTTACTTTTGTCTTTGGTTTCAATTAGAAACTTCTCCAAGGGCTCCCCAAACAGTTGGCCGCCCCGAAAAGGGGCGGATGCCAATTTCCATTTTGCCTTCATGTCCGCCTGCCAATGCCGAAGCCAGAGCAGGCGGCAGGAGATGACGTTAGAAGCCAGGGCACGAGAGGCAAATTTTGCAGCATTGAAGGAAGCATCAGCCGAATACTCCACAACTGCAATTATTTTATTAAGGTCTGCCTCCACCTCGAACCCGATGATGGGGGTGTGTGCTCTCAGCTGTCTCAGCCACAGAAGCGAGGCTCTGGTGAAGAATGAAGCCGAGGATGAGGCCCTAATAGACCAAGTGGCCGCTTGGTGAGTTTTATGACATGCCTTCTCTACCTTTTTATCTTCAGCTTTGAGCCCCTCAAGGAGGTCAGTTGAAAGGACTGAATTAGATGTGAGAGAAATGATGGGGGTGTCCACCTGTGGCAACTGTAATAGATCATCCAATTACTCTCCGCCGAGTAGAGAGTCTTATCTACACCGCTAGGGTTAGTCAAGGAACCTGGCTGTGCCACTGTCTCTGAATTACGTTAAGGAACATGGTTGGTGCTGGAACCAAGTCCTGCAGGGGGGGGTCTCATCAGAGGCCCTCCTTCGGGTCCTGAGAATCCGATGTGGAAGCGGACCCTTGGGTGGTTACGCCCAATTGGGTCGAGGCCTCTGCCTTGTGTAGTATTGACTTGAAAATAGACGGGCGGAAAAGGCCCGTAAACGCAGGTTTTTCAGGAGGGGGGTCTCATCCTCAGAAAATTCCTGCTCATCAGCATTATCATCGTCCAGAACAGAGGCCTCGGTGACTATAGAGGTACCTGGAGATGGAGGATCGACAGTCTGCCCCTTTGGGACAGACCCCTTGTTAGATTTGGCTTGAGAGTTTTTTGAGGCCTGGAGCTTCTTTCGAATGCCAGCCTCTATGCCCCTCTCAATAGCCTGCTCAATTGCCCTCTGAATGTGGGCTGGTAGAATGGCATCCACTGGGTTGCCTGGTGACTCCAACTCTCCCCTTATGGGAGGCCCAGAGGAGAAAGGCTCCTCTTCAGGCTCATCACAGCCAAAAGGACAAATTTCCTCCTGGATAGAGGAGGACTCTGGGTAACCCAGGGAGGCTACAGGGGAAGAGGCCTGAAAATATTCCCTCAGACCCTGTGGGGAATTACACTGCCCTGGGGATCCCTGAGGCAAAAACCTCTTGGGGCTGGGGTGAAGGGCTGGGGTCCCTGGATGGCTGCCCAGAAGAGATGAACAATTTCCTGGCCCTATCGAAGGTTTTTTTCAAGGGCCTTGTGTCTGCGGGCCTCGGCCTTAGACAAGGCCTTGCCACCTCTGGGGTTTGGTGTTCCTTTCCCCTTGGAACCCTTCACCTGCTCCACCTCCAGTGGATCTGGCCTACTGTGTTTCACAGCGTCCATGGCTTTTTCTGGTGCTCTCTTGGACTTCTCTGCCATCTGCAATCTTGATCAGGAGGTAGCAGATCTGGAGCTGTAGGCCAGTGATAGGCGCGAGTGCTGGTTAGTGACTGCGTGCCTCACAGATGTGTCCAAAAGACGGGAGAATGCCCCAAGCGGTCAAACCTCTCCCAGGCCGCTTGTGCTTTCTTCGGTGGGGGGGAAAAGACCTTGCCAACGTCCCAATGAAGGCCAATCCACCCCCGCAGCGTCTACTTGCTGAGGGAGAAGGCGCGAAGCAGAAAACGGCCACCAGAAGAAAACGTGCCAAAACGTGTCCAAAATGGCTGCCGCGCCTTTCCGGAGCTTACGGGAACTGTCTGCGGCATTCCGAGCCTCCGCCGAGGCCTCAGATCGATTTTTCGAGCTGCAAAACAGCTGGGAGGGGGTGAGGAAGCCTCCAGCTATCCCCTGCACTCGCCAGCAGCCGCCGGACAAGCGCCCACGTCTCTCAGCTCTGACCTTTAAATAGAGTCTCCGGACTCCCTCAGCCTGCAATGGGACGATCGAGCGAAAAACAGTTTCTTTCCCTATCTGGCAGCCTGGGAGGTTACACGAGACTGGCTCCTGGGACTGGTGAATGCCTCGCTGAGGGAGGGGTTTCTACCAGCCGCCTTGAAAGAGGCGGTGGTGAGGCCCCTACTTAAGAGGCCTTCTCTGGACCCAGCAGAGTTAGCCAATTATCGTCCTGTCTCCAACCTTCCCTTTCTAGCGAAGGTTGTTGAGAGTGTGGTGGCACAACAGTTCCCTCGACACCTGGAGGAAATTGTTTATCTAGACCCGCGCCAGTCCGGTTTCCGGCCCGGTCACAGCACTGAGTCAGCTTTGGTCGCGTTGGTGGATGATCTCTGGAGGGCGAAAGATGGGGGTTGCTCCTCCATCCTAGTCCTGTTAGATCTCTCAGCGGCTTTCGATACCATCGACCATGGTATCTTATTGCGTCGGCTGGAGGGGATGGGGGTGAGGGGCACCGTATTGCGGTGGTTCTCCTCCTTCCTCTCCGGTCGGTCGCAATGTGTGTTGACAGGGGAGCAGAGGTCGACCCTGAGGCCGCTCACGTGCGGAGTGCCGCAGGGGTCGGTCCTCTCACCTCTCCTGTTCAACACATACATGAAACCGCTGGGCGAGATCATTCGAGGTTTCGGGGTTGAGTGTCATCTGTATGCAGATGACACTCAGCTATACATCTCTACCCCAAACCACCCCAACGAAGCCGTCGAGGTGATGTCCCGATGTCTGGAAGCTGTCCGGGTCTGGATGGGTGACAACAGACTCAAGCTCAACCCTTCCAAGACGGAGTGGCTGTGGCTACCTGCGCCCCGCTTTAGCCAGTGTGTTCCATCTCTGGCCATTGGGGGGGAAACAATTGCCCCCGGTGGATAGGGCGCGCAATTTGGGCGTCCTCCTAGATTCCCGGCTGACGCTGGATGATCATGTGACAGCCGTGGCTAGAGGGGCGTTCCACCAGGTCCGCCTGGTGCGCCAATTGCGCCCCCTACTAGAGCGGGACGCCCTTCGCACAGTCACTCAGGCCCTGGTGACTTCCCGTCTTGATTACTGCAATGCTCTCTACATGGGGCTCCCCTTGAGATGCACCCGTAGGCTCCAGCTGGTTCAGAATGCAGCCGCGCGGGCAATTATGGGGAGTACTAGGTACTCCCATGTAACACCGTTCCTGCGCGAGCTGCACTGGCTGCCTGTGGCTTTTCGGGTGCGTTTCAAGGTGTTGATTGTCATCTTTAAAGCGCTCCATGGCTCGGGACCTAGTTATCTGCGGGATCGCATCCTACCCCATACATCCCTGCGACCAATCCGCTCTCACAGAGAGGGACTCCTCCAGGTACCTTCCGCTAAGCAATGCGGGCGGGCGGTGCCCAGGAGTAGGGCCTTCTCTGTGATGGGCCCAACCCTCTGGAACGACCTCCCCCCCCGATATTAGAACTACCGTTGATCTCCGCTCCTTCCGTAAGAAACTCAAGACCCACCTGTTCCGACTAGCCGGCCTGGCCCATTTGTAATCATAAGTAACATCTATTACTGACCTTCCTGGATGGCTTTTTAAATTTTAAATTTTGTGGTTTTAATTGGTTTTAGATTGTTTTTAACTATTAATTAGTTTGGGCTAATATACAGACTGTATTTATTTATTTATTTATTCACATTTCTAAACCGCCCCCTCTCCCAAAAAGGGACTGTATGTTTACGTTGTTTGTCTGGGTTTTCGTGTTGTGTTTTGTTGTTTTTATATGCGATGTCTGTACACCGCCCCGAGTCCCTGCGGGGAGAGGGGGCGGTTTATAAATTTAATAAACTCAAACTCGAACTATCTAGTTGACAAAAATAAAAAAATGCTAACTAAGTTTGGAGAGTTCAATTTATTTGTCCAAGGACTGAGGAACTCCCCAAAAAGACATCCGAACTGGGCTGGATTGAGTTTTTGAACTGGTCCTCAATGAGGAGAGGAGGCGTGGCTAAAAGAATCAACTCAGTCCTTGGGCAAATAGATTGAATTTAACCCATGCTTGGACTCTCCAAGCAGCGCACAGGAGAAACAGTCCAGAATGATATAAAGGTTCTTCAAATGTATGCTGGGAATATCACCAACAAGGGAAACTTCATCATGCATACTAGACATACCAAAGAAGCCAGAAAATTATAGACTCAATTACAGATAACAAAGAAGATTTTAAAGATTTCATACACAATTCAAACCACAGATTTTTTGGGTGGGTGGGTGGGTGATGGTGGTGGTGAATGGATAAGCCACTAGACATGAATCTTTGTTTTTAACTATAGTGAGACTATTATATGCATAAAGGTGGGAAGATTTGACTTGACCCACAATGAAGGAATGAAGATAACAATCATGGAACTTGCTCAGATGGCCAAAGTGACTGCTTTAGAGATACAATATTGTCTACATTTGATATTGGAAAACTCTAGTTATATGGTTTTGATTAGAACAAAAATAACATACAAAAATGTAAAACGGTGGTATAACCATAGGGTAAGAAGGTAATTTATATTTATAACTGCTATAAAAGAAAATTGGAAGTACAGGTAGTCCATGATTAATGACAAGTGAGCCCAAAATTTCTATTGTTAATACAGACATTTGTTAAGTGACTTTTAAGAGACTCTTGCCTCATTTTACAACCTTTCTTGCTATAGCTGTTAAATGAATCACTGCAGTTGATAAGTTAGTCACATGGTTGTTAAGTGAAACTGGCTTCACCATTGACTTTGCTTGTCAGAAGGCCGTGAAAGGTCATGGCCTTGAGATGCAACAATGGTCATGACTAGGAACCAGTTGCCAAGTACCTGAATTTTGATCACATGATCATGGGGATGCTCCAAAGGTCGTAACTGTGAAAAATGGTCGTAAGCCACATTTTTTCAGTGCCATTCTAACTTTGAATGGTCAGTGAGTCGGGGACTACCTGTAACTTCTTTATAATCTTTTTCTTTTGATTTCTGCATTTTTGTTTTTTCTCTTCTTTTTTCAATCTAAATATTAGTTTTTGTTAGTTTTTATTCTGTTTCAAAATTCTAATATAGTTTATTATCAAAAAAGCCTTTGGACATATATGGAAAGGTGGGCTAAATCACTGCTATAATATATTTATGACCGAAATGTAACCTCTAACTAGTTGTGCCCAATCATTGAAGGAAATCAAACAAGTAGACAAATCCTCCACAGAGATTTGTCTACAGAGATTAGAATGCAAAGGTCTTAAAAAGAAATACCAATTTACTGACACAAAGTACTGATTTACAATCTATTTCAGCCTGAGCTAAGAGGCTGTATAAGTTGCTCTGGTTTGTAACTGTTTATTCTGCAGGGTTATTTTGCGATTTGGCTCCTTTTTAAATTATTGTTTTTTAACATATCATATTTTTTGGAGTATAAGACGCACTGGAGTATAAGACACAGCAAGGTTTTGAAGGGGAGGGGGAGTTTTTGCACTCTGCAATCCTCCCAAAAATGGCCCATTTTTCGTGGAAACAGGCCCGTTGTTTCCCCCCCAAAAAACATGAATAGCCTTGCAGAGTGCTCCTGGGAGTTGGGGTAAAATTGAGCAAAAGAAGAGTCGTTTTTTGCTGATTTCTGCCCTCTCCAGCCCCCAGGAGCTCTCTAAAAGCTTCCTAGAGGCTATGCACGGCCATTTTGGAGAAGGGGTGGAGTTTCGGAAGGCAAAAATACTGTATTCAGTGTATAAGACGCACCTAGATTTTCAGCCTCGTTTTTGAGGTAAAAAGGTGCATCTTATACTCTGAAAAATACGGTAATATTCCTTTTCTTTTATCCTGCATTTTATGGATCATCCAGCTTGTCCACTGAATGGTCCCCACACTGGCAATTTATTTTATACATCCCCTAAATTCTTGGGAGTTTATCCTTTTCAAAGGGCAGCATTTGCAGAACTGTGATGTAAAGGACTGTGGGAGCCAGGTATAGGAGTTCAGAGAATGTGCAGAATGGCAAGCAAAAGAAAGATTTCCAATTTAATTTGCTGGCTCTACATTTGCCTGGAGTGCATTTTCAGTTTTCAAGGTGTTGTTTTTTTTAAAATCCCAATTAGCACTGAAAGTTTTTTGAAATTTATGTTTTTCAATTGTTGAACTTTTGACTTGACATTTTTCCACCATTCACATGATGATTCTCAGGTGAATACATTTCCAGCCTGACAGTTGTACTTGAATTGTAAGGAAGGTCTATAATCTCTTTATATTTCTTCTTTGGTCATTCTAGTATTTATCTTGCTTCAATTGCTTCTTTTAAAGTTAATTTAAAGGAGACCATAGAAATATTGAACTTCCTTTGCTTCCTTTTGCTGGTTCTGTTTAGTAATTTCCTAAACTCCAAATTTGTTGTTGATAAAAATGTTAATGTCCTAGAATGTTATATGTCTTCTTTCTACAATCTTTGTGGTATATAACATCACACTAAAATTACACAGAGATGCCCATGAAGTCACCAGGAGGTACATTTGTATAAGTGTTGTTTGTCTCTGACTCATATTTACCTGGATCTGGGAAGCGTGTAAATCCATGGTGATAATGTGGTCTGCTCCAGCAACTGATAACATGTTGGCAACAAGTTTTGCAGAAATGGGAGCCCTGCTCTGAAGAAACAAAATTTGGATTTTATGAACTTTGAAAATAATTCTTAAAAGTCTACATTTATTGCTACAAATTATTTTTATACAAAACAAGTAGGAATTCCATCAAACGTTGCACCATTCTTTCCAAACAGTAATGTTCCTATTCAAGTTGAAACTCAACAGGCATGTTTTTTTTCTGGAATATTATTTTTTCATAGTATTGGCCCTACCAAGCTTGTCCCTCCCATCTTTGTTCTCCATTTTTTTGTTTTTGTTTTAATGACACTTCGTAAGGGACAGTGGAACTGCACACTTCTTCAAGACAAAGAAAAAATGCTTCAAAGAATTCTGAGGATATCTGCCTGCACACCTTGTTAAAGCAGCCATATATTTTCCTAGGATTGTCATTCTCTATAGCTACTCTGCAGTCCCTTAAAAATGTTTGGTTATGGAGTTTTGGACATACACTACTTTAATTAGAAGGGCTAGGCAAAATGCTTCTTCTTAATTCAGAATTAAGTGTGCTACACAATTCAACCAGGCATTACAGTTGTTCAGTTCATTTGATTTGTGAACAATCCATGCAAATATCCCACAATTAAAGGAAAAATGATAGCTCACCAAAAAGGCATATTGCACGTAACAAAACTGCAATATTTCAAGCAGTGATTTAAATACTAAAAAGCCATGAGGCAGAAAACTTTCATAAATTTCAGTTTAGCAAGCAAAGCAAAAATAATCATTCAAACAAAATGCAATACAGTTTTTTTAAAGAGATAACAGCTATGTCATTTACATCAAAAGTTATATGGTAAAATTCAATTTAAAGCTTATGGTTAGGGAAGCAATAGTAGACAACTAAAAGACCAGTAATTATTTCAAAGTAATACTTGAGCTTGATCCTCAGAAAAGATATAACCTGTAAGCAGCCCAGAGTCACCTTGTATGGGAGATGGGCAATATAAAAATTAAACAAACAATCAAACAAATAAATACAATTAAAGAAGACAAACATCAACCAGATTTATTAGGCATATTGTGGTTTTTTTTTTGAAAGAACAACTCTGAGAATAAGGTTTCAACCAGTTATTCTGATTTACCTAGAGTACTACTACTACAAAATCCAAATAAAGGGAGAAAATTTAAAGACAGGTAGAAGTAATACAAATACCGGACAGGGAATTAACTTTTTACAGGAATCCTCAGGACTATTAGCCCTAAAACTATTCCAAATCCTTTTAAATTATCATTTGCTTCAGAGGGCAAGCATTACTAAAATGCATCATTCCAAAGATGTCCAAAGGCAGCAAAAAAGGGAATTAATTGTTTTACAAAAAAATCAAAGATACCAAGAGGGCGGGGCTTGATGTTGCAATGACATGACATACAATCTTGGGGCTCCAGGATTGTTGTCGATATCTCTGTTTCTGGACGGTCCTTTTGAACCTAACCTGTTCTGAAGGAACAGTGATACAGAAGAGCATGTCCTGCTAATCTCAGGGGCATCGCAAAGCCCCTGATTGATCCAGGAGAAAGCTCTTTTTGCCAGCTACAAGAGAAGCAACCAGAATGGCTGCAGAAGGTTGGGACAAGCCTCTGAAACAGAAGCAGTACAGGAGTGGTGTCGAAATGGTGAGAAATTTTTTTATTATTAAAGAAGGGAAAACCCAAAAGAATTGGAATTTAAAATAAAATTGAAGACAAAAGAAAATAAGGGGCTAACCCTAACCCTGGTTTAAGACTATCGTGTTATCTTTTCTACCTTAACTTGGTTTGTTTTCTAAGGATGGACTTTTTACAAATGCCTCTTACTTTTAAACTGGAATGGTCTCTTTTTTTCCTTCTTCCTCTATACTTTTTCCATTTTTTGTATTCATGGATTAAAAGCTTCTTCCCTCGTAAGACTTGGGTGGAGCGTAATTTTTACACATTTTTTCCCCTCTCACAACTTGGTGTTTACAGAGAGAGGAAGAAACAGATGGAAAAGAGGTAACACTGCCATCTAGTGGCTAGAGGTTTGGCAATATCTGATAAAGCTATAAGCTTTGTTTATTGAAAGGCTCAGTGAAAACGTTTTGTTGATACAGGTGTTCCTTTGAAGGAAAGAGAAAGCTTTGATTTGAAAAACTCCACTGAATTTGTTTGACCTAAAAAGTCTCGGATGTTTTGGCAATGTTTATAACCGGAAAATGGCACAACGTGAAGAAGAAAATGCACTAACTTTGCAAAGAATGTTTTTAGAAATTCAAAAAGTTTTAATAATTACAGAGAGAATTGAAAAGAGACTTGAAATTATAGATCAAAATACAGAAAGTACGGGGACAGTGATGAAGTTTGAGGACAGAGCTGAAAAAATAACAGACATATGAAAGTGATAAGAAAATTGTTGACACTGACAGCAAACTGAGTGGAGGGAAATGACAAGTGTGAAATACAGAAAGGAGAAATGAATGAACCGGAACTTTAGTTCAGATGTTAGAAAATAGATGAAGAAAGGAGAGAAAATTTGGCAGAAATAATGAGAGTAATCTCGGCTGAAGCACTAATGATAACAAAAGTTAAGCTGATAAAAAGAGCAGATAGAGGGTTTCGAATTCTTATAAGACATGCAATGAACAAGTTCTTAAGAAAAGTCCACATAAGACTTATCAAGAACACACTTTGAATACAGACTATACAAATGGCAAGAATACACTATCTCTGGAAGAATACAGGATGATGAAATGAAGTGTCACAATAAATTTTAGTTAAATGTAGTTAAATTTTGAGTGCTATGTACAACGTAATAATAGCTATAGTCAAATAAATGATTAATAATGATAACAAAACATTTATATATACTAGATTGATAATATGAAATTTTATACAATACTGTAAGTGAGGATTATGGAGATGATGTTGAAAAGCCTTTTTATAAAAGATAAACGATTTTATATAGAATAGAATATAAAGATGTAATATCATTGAATGATTTCAGGATGATGTAATAAAATGTCATAATATAAATTTACTTTAAATTTAATATGCCTTATGTTGAAAGGATGTAATAATAGCTAGGCTTAATGGATGTTTAATAATTATAACAATTTGTATATATGTAAATTAATTAGATTGATGATACTAATAATGGGAAAAAACATGGAATTGAAAATTATTAGAGAATGTTATCAATGCTAAAATGACAGAATTCGGTTTGTTTTTTTGGATATGTATTTAATTTTTTTTTAACTTTTGGGATGTGTGTTTTTTTAATGTTGTACGCCGCGCTGAGTCCTTTTAGAGAAGGGCGGCATATAAATCCAAATAAACAAACAAACAAACAGAATGACTTAGAATAGGAGGAAACATAATAACAATGTATACAAAGATATCTTGATTGTCAATATGTGAATTTTGATAAAATTCAAGTGATAACTATGGAAAGGACACAGAAAGATTTTGTAACCAATCGACACACTGTGTGTAGTTGAAGAGGATTTCATGTTATATGTGTTGTGTGTCTGTCTGAAAATGAAAATTTTATTTTAAAAAAAATCAAAGATACCAGTAGCCACATCTATGTACATTTTTTGCAGGAATAACACTGATTTGCCATTGATTTCTTTCAACTTTCTAAATCTACAGTCCTGATGGTCCTATATCAAACAAATAACAGGACTGTTAATGTCTCAAACAGAGTCATTCTAAACCAAAAAGGCAACTTCAAATTCTTCATCCACTTGTTTACATTTTGGAACAAACTCCCTGAAAGAAGTTTCCTTCACTTTCATCATACGGTACTTTGAACTTTCAAGAATTCAGATCTAGTTTTGATAATACACAAACATGTATTTTTCCCTATGTACATTTTTTATTTTTTCTAGGTATTTCTAGTAATAAATATCTGAAGAACAAGCAATGAAGTCATTATCAAAAATCTGATATGTTACAGACATACAACTTTTTATGATGACATAGATTCAGAAAAGCTGCTGAACCTTACCCAACAGTTGCGCTCAGGCAGGTGAATTTGTCTACCACACTTTTTGACTTACACTTTTCTAGAATGCTATGAAATTAAATGACATGATCTTGCTTCTCATGCCTATGCAACCAACTGATAAATTTTCTCTCTTGTAATACTCATAATGTGCAAAGATGTCAACTTTTGCTACTTCTGCAATAATATAGAAGCACACTTTGCTTATACAGCTCATGTACAAAGACACAAGATTTGAACAAATAGGCAGATTTAAAGCTTTCTTGGTCTGGCAAGAATTTAAGATATTGTTTCAGTTAACGTATTTACTTTGGAAAAAGTTTGTATTGATTTCAGTATGAACTTTGTCACACTAACAAAAAAATTGCTAACTTATTTATAATGGCAAAAGTCCCAGTCTCTTGCTTTTACAGAGCCTAAGGATAAAACTTGCTCCAGTGATATTTAAATATTATGCAATGAGACTCCAGCAGTTGAGATAAAAATGGGTATGCCGAGACTGTAATAATCCATGGTATATTTTAGAGTTAAGATAGCTGCAAGGTACCACTTACCCATCTACCTTGGTCCTATATAGGAAAACACAATAAAAGTAAATTAATGAAATGTGCAAATCCTCATATGCAAGAACAGGATAAATTTAAAAACCATTTCAGTCAAATTTATCAAAATCCCAACTGACTTTTCTCATTTACAAAGATGTAGTATTGTAAATAAAATATTATAGGGTTCATTAAGAAACAGATTTATTCATGCATTTGAAGATGGATGTTGCATATGATTGGAAGAATTAAACAGGTAAATCACATTTGAAATGTCTAGTTTCAATATTTTCATTTATGAAACAATGTATGGTAAGTCAGAAATGAGACTTTTAAGATAATGTGTCCACATACAGAACCTATATATAGTATTCGAAGAGAATAAAAATATATATTGTAACAAATACAAGGCATCTTTGAAAGAAACAATTTAAAAATCCATTTAGGAAAAAATCACAATTGTTTAATATTAGCCTTTCAATGGAATAAGGGCATTGAAACTCTCCTCCCAAGCCTTTAGAAGGGCAAATGAAGCCTCTTGGAGTGAATGGGATTGTCCTTTTTTCCCCATTTCTGTGGGTTACTATTAACTTTGCAATCTTTTATTATTTATGCTTGTTTCTAATTGTATTTTTTTAGAATGTGTGTTTATTTGTGAATTGTTCAGGGTTGCTGGGAGATATACAAATTTAATAAATAAAATAACTAAAGATAACTATGAAGTATATAAGCATAACTGAAGGGAAAGAAAACTGCCAGGAGACATTATACAACATGGTGACTATTAAGGACAACTTCTAATGGGGTAACTACTGGAGATTATTGTTCACATAAATGGTAGATTTTCTTTACTGAACAAAACATTTGGGTAAAAAATGAAAATGACTATTTCATTGACTTCCAAGAGTATATCCCTTGATTATCTAAGCATAGGTTTTCGACTGTTATGCTCACAGTTGCAAAAATTGTGGTAGCCAAACACTGAAACCCAAGAAAATATACAGTATAATCAGAAGCAGATTATTAAGGTATGGCCAGCAGCAGAATTAACAGAATTAAATGAAATAATTAAACATAGCATGGAAAGATTTCTATAAGATAGCATATTTTTCTTCTTTGAAAGCAACACTAGACACAACATAATTTGCTTTGAACAGAGGAATATAATATTCTACGTTAAAATCTGGATCGAAATAATTTTGCTATTAATATTCTAAAACTTGATTTTTAAAAATTGCTTCCGTTACAACACCTGCCCAGCTTGCCATTACCATTGCAAACTTTTAATAATTGTTTTAGATTAAGGTTTTAGAACAGAATTCTTTTTCACTATTGTTTATGTTTCCGAGCACTTTAAAATAATACAGCCTAATTCTTTTGTAACTCCATATACCAGTTTAATCTCCTTCCCTACCATGGAAAAAGAAAATATATAATTATACTTAGCCAATCAGATATACCGTGTTTCCCCAAAAATACAACCTGTCCCGAAACTAACGCCTTGCTACATTTTTCGAGTGGGCAAAAATATAAGCCCACCCCCAAAAATAAACCCCCTGGACAATCTCTCTCTGGCCAGGCAGAGCACCGCTCACCGACCTAGCGTATCCTGAAGGCGCCAAGCCACGGGAGCCGGGAGGGAAACGTTGCTTGCCACTTCAGGATACCGCTAGGTTGGGGAGTGGTGTTCTGCCTGGCCGGAGGGGGGAGTTGCCGGGCGGCTGCTCCCTTGCGAGTGGGCTCCTGAAGAGCCGGTCACAGCCTCAGGGGCGAAGCAGCCATGAGGTGACCATGCTCACAAGCAGCCACCCGGCAAATCCCCTCTCCAGCCGGGCAGAGCGCCATTCACTGACCTATGGGGGTATCACTAAGGCACCAAGTCACGTACCCCCTGGGTCAGTGCATGGAGCTCTGCCCGGCTGGAGAGGGGGGTTGCGCGAGTGCTTGTTCTGCTCCCAGCCTCACCAAGCCCTTGCGCAGCTCTCCCAGAGCATCGCCGGCTGCTGGAAGACTCTCTGTCCGGCAGCCGGCCCATCATAGAGAGCACTCCTAGAGCAGCCAATGCTGGAAGACTCGGCATCCGAGTTTTAGAGTTATGCTCGGAGCATGGTGTGACGGCAGCGCCCTGGGAGAGCTGCCAAGCCGCGAGAGCTAGGGGCGGGCAGAGCGCCATGTGGCTTGGCGCCTTAGTGATATCCCCTAGGTCAGTGAATGGCACTCTGCCTAGCTGGAGAGGGGATTTGCCAGGCGGCTGCTCGTGAGCATGGTTACCTCATGGCTGCTTCGCCCCTGAGGCTGTGCCCGGCTCTTCAGGAGCCCACTCGCAAAGGAGCAGCTGCCCAGCAACCCCAAAACAATAAGCCCTCCCTGATAATAAGCCCAATGCCATATTTTGTAAATAAAAAGAAAATAAGACCCTGTAGTATTTTCGGGGAAACCTGGTAAGAAAAATAATTGTTTTATAAAAATGCTCTCTTTTTTCCATTTTAAATAATATAATAACAAACAGCACTCTTGTAATCCTAAAAAACTTTGTTTTTTTTTCATATATCATTATAGTTATCATTTTGTGATCCCTTTCCTCCCTTCCAAAACTCTTGAGGGGGCAAGAGCTGAGGAATGTGAAGCTGTGCACTTCACAAAATATTGTACTAAACAAATCAGTTATGTAAACAAATGGTTTGTCTGTAAATAAATTCTCTGTTTCAGGGCATTAGCTTCAGAATCTTAATAAATTTGGTTAAAAGAGAATTCTCACCCCTCACTTACCTTATCTTTCTTATCTTGCCTGGCGTAAGGAAAACATGGAATTACTGCTGTCACGCGGGAAGATGATGCAATCTTGCAAGCATTGATCATGATGAGAAGCTCCATCAAGTTATCATTTATTTCTCCACAACCACTTTGGACAATGTACACATCTTCTCCTCTAACACTTTCACCAATCTCCACACTAAAAGATTAAAATATGCGTTGTGAAGCAATGACAACTGAGCACTCTAATCTTACAGACCATTAACATTTTGCATTCATAATTGACTTCTTTCCAAATCAGTCCTCTTCAGA
Organism: Natrix helvetica; assembly: GCF_964273705.1. Taxonomy (NCBI): domain Eukaryota; kingdom Metazoa; phylum Chordata; class Lepidosauria; order Squamata; family Natricidae; genus Natrix; species Natrix helvetica. Next base: position 45,885,348 of record NC_138549.1, on the reverse strand, counting down.
AATAGATAAAAGTAAGCTGGGAGTGGTTACGTGCTGAGTCTGTTTGCATTCCTTTTCAGATGAAGACCCCATTCTTTTATGGATTTATTTCCATTCATATATTTATTTACATGCTTAGCTTCATCACGGGATTCATTTATTCTTCATGCAGTTTAGAGGCTACCCAAGCCCACAAGACTATATCTGGCTTACAACTTTCAAACTAGGAAACAATAAAAGAACTTGGGTCATAGACCATCCAGGAAAAAAAAAGACAATAACTGAAAAGTCCTACAAGGTCTCAGCATCTATCTTATACCCCAAGGTCTAGGGAAAATAAGTCAGATTTTTCAACAACTTTCTGAATAAAATCAGGGTGAGAACCATACAGACCTCTGGGGACATTTTTGGGAGGGTATCAATAGCAATAACAATATTCAAAAAAATAATGAAAGGTTTGTTCTACAGTTCCTTAAGGAGATAATTTTAAAATGAACTTTTTAAAAACAGCTGCAGGAAAGCTAGATATCTCATTTACATCCTAATATGAGTCTTCTCTCAAGCCAACACCCTGAGAGTAAATGCAAAGTCATCCGGTTCTGTAGATTGGGCAATCAATAGCATTCAGCCTGAACTTCTGCACCTCTTTTAAAAAAATGAGGGAGAAAAGATTTTTGAGGTGTCAGTATTTTTGTTGTAGAATTCATTTTTTTAAATAACTAATATCCATAGCAAATAATGGAAGCAGCAGTTCAAAACATTTTTGAAGCTTCCACTGCACAAAAAACAACAGAACTGAATCTAGGAAAGAAGCAAGAGCAATGGAGTAGTTTCAATCCAGCCCATCAGTAAGAATGGAAATACATTTTTATGCCTGCAGCCAAGTACACACTTGCATTTAGCCACCTGAAAACTCAGCACTATATCTGAAATGCACATGGGACAATACTTTACTTGGCATTTGGCTGTCTGCTTAGGGGAAAAATGCAACTCAGAAAGGAACCTAAAATTGTTTTACAGACTAAATCACTTCAAGATAGAGGAATATAATTGTATATTAACTTGAACTTCCTACCCCTAATTCAACTTTCCAATTGCTATACTATTTTACAATGTACAAAGTAGCCTTAAAATGTAATAAATTGGCACAACGTACAATACACGAGACATCCAAAATTGAGTGAATATGGACGTTTTAAAGACATTCCTTCTTTTTTATCTATATACTACTGAAACTCTTTGTGTCTGTTTGCTTGTTTGTAACCTTCAGTTGGGTGGAATAGTGCATCATAGGGCAGCAATTTTTTTAATCAGTATACATCAAATGGCCTAATTTCTGTAAAGTGTCCAAAATCCAGGACATTACCCCATGGGATTGAACTCTAGCAAAGTTGTGGCTGCTTCAGCCACAGCAGGTAATTGTCATTTTCACCTTCCTAAAGAAAAACCAACAAAACATCAACCGGGAAGATCATTCCTGTTTCCACAGGTCATGTTGTCTATCTGAAGTTATAAGAGCCTAACATTTGCATCAGACTGTTACAAAAATCACTTTATTCCACATGTATCAAGGACAAAATTACTAATTAACCAATCCTCCTCCTCTCCTCTTCAACCCCCCCATCCAGTTTAAGCAATCTTCAGAAATGACGATATAGATGAAAGGGCATTAAGTAAGATTTTTTTTTGTCAACACAAAATCTGTTTGTTTTATGCAATTTATTAAATTTGGTAATTCAGATCTTTCTGTTCAAATTCTCTATTAAAGCATGCCAAATCAGTAGTTAGGAAATGAGATGAAAATGGTGTATAAACGCATGATTTGATTCTGTAATTGAAAATTGCTATTTTGGGGGGAACAATAATAATTTAATCATAGTGCCTTTCTACTTTGCCATGGTAGAGATAGTTAATACAATTTTGAAAAGGCAAACAGTGTAAAATTATAACAGACTAAAACTGATACAATGATCAATACATCATATCACACAACTATATCCTTTTGAAAGATGTTCCACATTTTTATTAAAGTTTTTAACATTTTTAAATAAACAAAAATAATATTAATGATAAAATACTAACTAAGCCATAGGGTTGAAGTCAAAGATTTGAATTGCCCAATTTTTTTTTACTATAAAGCAGTCTGTAAATACTTTTATAAAAGAGAAATGGTGAATGTTCTTTACTTCCCTACAGTCAAGAAATAAAAGATAAAGAACAATACAGAACATTCTGGACGTTCTGGAGAATAGAGGCAATCTAATCAGTTTGCCTTCTGGCCAATGGTCATTTTGTGACTGGCCATGTCAATAATGGAAACCATTTATAGTCAATCCCACAACAGTAGCCATGTTGTGAAAAATCCATGGCTGGCCCTCACAATTCAGAATATAATTACCTTGCTAACTTTCCTTTGGTGAAACAAGCCTATTCAGTTCCCTATTTTAACTACAGGTAGTCTTCAACTTAGAACCATAATTGAGCCCAGAATTATGCTTGTAAGTCTTAGTGATCATAAGTCGAGGTACTCATATGACCCAAAGTAATTTTCCAGTCTTTTTCATTGTGGTTGTTAAGCGAGCCTATTCACTTGAATGCCCATTTTATGCTGGAAATCAGCAACAAATGCTGGAAACCAACAAAAATACATCACAAATTACAGCCATGTAATCGCAGAACACGACGCAAATCATAGAGCTGATCTGCAAGGCATGCAAATAGGAAGCTAGGGTGCACAGTGTAACCATTTATAATTATCAGCTGTTAAATAAGGACTAGCTGTATGTCATTCTACTGTCAAAGCAACACAATGCATCCATTACAGGTATAGTTCATATCCCAATCCATTTCACTGAATTCAAGTCAATGCAACTATTTTGTGCAAAGATGATTTGTGCTTAGCCCTGTTGGGATAACATCTACAAGCCATTCCCAAAATGACAAACACACTAATTAAACTGTGGGTAGAGTGGGATGGAAAAGTAGGGCTGAATGGAATCACCCCTTCTTTGAATTGGGTAGGTAGATTTTACATTTAATGTTCAATTTTCAAATTGAAAGTTAAAAAATGCTTCATTTATTATTTAGTTGTTATATGCATATGCATCTCGCTACTGGAGACAACCTGGGTGGCTTATCACATATATGCTTTGGTGCATGCGGGAGTCTCAAACATAGTGCTTATCTTCAACTTTTTAAAGCTTCCATGTCTTTTCTTAGGAGCAAGAAAGTGTGACAGAATAGTCTTAACTCAAACCTAGGCCTTCAATTATCTTGAAAGGAGTTCAGATTACCTATAATATAAAAACACTTAAATTCTAGTTATATTATTACCTGAATCTGTATTATGTTCAGGAGCAATGTTAAATTACAGACAGTTGTTTTGGAAAGCATTGTAAATGAAACATTGTAAGCTAGTATGGTGTTTTAAGAACATTTGTCAGGGTACCTGTTTGGCAATACTGCCATATGAACTCTTAATTCAGGTATCACAAAAGAAAAGGATGAGTTATTAATTGTTGATGTTTGTATCTCATCTTTCTGGGAAATTCCCAGAGGAATAAATACAATTGAGGATCCAAATTAAAATACATTGCCTATGTGTAAATAGATCATGGAGTTGTGTGTTACATTTAAACAAACAACAACTCCCCACCCCCAAGACTAGTTCTCCCAGCCAATCAACTTAAGTACTGTAGTAGAGTTAGCCCTATACTATCTCACATCCCTCCAGTGAACTATGTTATATGAATAGGTCACAAGGGATGTACAATATTAATAATCCTTTCCCACCCATTTATAAGGCTGTCTCATTTTCCCTGCCTGTGGCATGCATGGGGGTGAAAAGAGCTAACTACATTGTTAAGGTTTCCTTTTTTTAGGGAAAGAAGTAAGAAAGAAAGCAGAAATTTCTGTCTGCTTTACAGACTGAATGAACTCATTCAGTGAGTTCAAATGGCAAAGGATCTCCATCCAGTGTCTGATTGCATGCAGAGATAAATCATTGGAAAGGGAGAATATAGCTATATTATCAAATGTAAAATACAATTAAAAATGAGAATATTTTACAATCTCAAAACATAAAGCTAATTAAGGCTGAGCAGCATAAAAGACTAATATTGTAGTTCTATGCAAAACCACTTTGAAAAATTTCACTAACTTCAAGAGGAGTTATAATGCTTGTACACAGCAGAAATGGAGAACCAAAGACCCTCTAGCTCAGTGATGGCGAACCTTTTTTGGCTCACGTGCCAGAAAAGGGGGGGAGTGCAGGGGGGTTTGCGTGTGGGCATGCCACACCCATAATGCAATGCGTGATCCCAGTGCGCATGTGCACATGACCAACACTTCCCCTCATTTTTTGCATGCTTTTTTCACCCTCCACGGGCTCCAGAGGCTTTATAGGAGCCTGGGGAGGGTGAAAACAGCCTCTCCCCCCCTCCCCGGAGGCCCTCCAGAGGCTTCAGGAGCTTCCCTGAAGCCTCTAGAGTGCAAAAAACTGGCCCTATGGGCAAACCGGAACTTCAGGACCAGGACTTGCTCGAAGGGTCAGTTTTGGCCCTCCGGAGCCTTCAGGGGTCTTCCAGAGGCTTCCCTGGAGGCTCTGGAGGGCAAAAAAACGATCCTACAAGCAAACAAGAGTCACTTCCGGTTTGTCTGTATGACCATTTTTTGTCCTCCAGAGCCTTCAGGGAAGCCTCCGGAAGGCCCCTGAAGGCTCCGGAGAACTAAAACCGGCCATATGAGCAAACCGGAAGTACATTGCCGAATATCTGGTTTGCCCATAGGGCCACTTTTTGCGTTCCAGAGGCTTCAGGGAAGCTCCTAAAGCCTCTGGAGGGCTTGGGGGGGGCAGGGGATGCTGTATTCACCCTCCGCAGGCTCCTATAAAGCCTCTGGAGCCTGGGGAGGGTGAAAAATGGCCTCAAAAAAAGGCTGAAGTCAGCTGGCCAGCGTGCCAGCTGACAGGGCAACGCCTCATGTGCCCTGACAAATGGCTCTGCGTGCCACCTATGGTACGCGTGCCATAGGTTCGCCATCCCTGCTCTAGCTCTTATTCAGGAATACTTTCTGAACATTAGCCATGATGGCTAAGTCTGAGGGAAGCTGATCTCCATATCATCTAGACGGCTTTCACCTTAGTGCACAGGAATGAAATCTTGCCTGACTAGAAATTACTGTATTTTTTGGAGTATAAGACGCATCAAGATTTTGTAGAGGCAAATTTAAAAAAAACGTTTTTGTACTCTGCAGGCTTTCCAAAAACAGCCCATTTTTTGTCCAAAAAAAAAAAAAAAGAGGGCATGCATAGCCTTTAGGAGGCTTATAGAATGCTCCTGGGGTGAAAACAATAAAAAAACGGCCTGTTTTTCGCTCATTTTTGCCCTCCCCAGCAGCACTCTGGAAGCCTCCTAAAAGCTATGCACAGCCATTTTGGTGAAGGGGTGGAGTTTCAGGAGGCAAAAAATGCTGTATTGTATAAGACGTACCCAGATTTTCACCCTCTTTTCTGAGAGAAAAAGGTGTGTCTTATACTCTGAAAAATACGGTAGCTACTGCACTTTAATTTAACCATATGGCAATTTCTAGTCAGGTAATATTACCAGTTTTCACACCTCAAAAGAGACACAGCTAACGAGTAACAAGGAACAATAATTTTGGAGAAGACTGGTAAAAGAGATTGAACATGCTGACCAAATGTTGATTCTGGAATTCGTTCCCTAAACTGGTCCAAAAGAACAAAAGTTTGTTGACCGTCAGGGCAAGCCTTATCAATGTACACAGACATTTTCCTTGGAGTTGTGTGGAAATAGCCTGAAATTCAGGAAGAGGATTAGTAGTATTTTAATACTAAGCCAATTGGTTAATTGTTCACTTCTAATAATGCACAAGTGCAAAGCAGCCACTAGTGTAATAACATTCTAATAAGAACAGAACAAATGCAGTCAGCAAGATCTTCCCTAGACTGGATGCCTTCCAAACATGAAGGTTCTACAGATCATAGAATTGACTTGAGTCAATCTGGCCAACTATCAGCCATGTTATATGACAATTAGGGAAGCTACAGTTTTCACATGTTTAGAGGGAACCAGTTTAGAGAAGGCTAGGCTAGAAATACAACTTGAGCTGGCCTAACAATATTTCCCCATCAGCAAAACAAAACATCAATTTACAAATGTTTTCTATCCACAGCTAAGATGTATTTCTATCCAAATAACTACACTAGAAAGTGTAGGCATTTTTAAGTATACAGAGAATATTAAATGCAGAGCACAGCACAAATATGAAACAGTGCATATGTATTGCAGCATGTGCCATTAACTCCAGATAGTACTGTGTTTCCCCAAAAATAAGACTGGGTCTTATTTTCTTTTGCCCCCCAAATTTTGCTTGAGCCTTATTATCGGGGAGGGGCCTTATTGGTTTGAGGTTGCCGGGTGGCTGCTCTCTTGAGAGCGGGCGCCCAAAGAGCCGGGCACAGCCTCAGGGGCAAACGGCTGTGTTGCACTGTCGCAGCAGTGCAACAAAGCTGCCATGAGGTGACCACGCTCATGAGCAGCCACCCGGCTACCCCTTTCCAGCTGGGCAGAGCGCCACTCACCGATCCAGTAATATCCCAAAGGCGCTAAGCCATGTGGAACTCTGCCCGGCTGGAAAGAGAGGTTGCGCGAGCACTTGTTCTGCCTCCAGCTCGCATGGCTCCCAGCCTCAACATCCCCAGCTCTCCCTGCAGGGCCGGGTCAGGGCATCGCCGTGGCCCCGCTGCTGCTGCCCTGTCGCCACCACCATGCTCCGAGCATAACCGGTTTCCAAACTCTGGAGATCTGCTGCCGAGTCTTCCGGCAGTGGCCGCTCTGGGACTATGCTCTATGGTTGTGGGCTGGCTGTTGGAAGACTTTGGTGGGACAGAGAGTCTTCCCGCAGCCAGCCCACAACCATAGAGCGTAGTCCCAGAGCGGCCATTGCCGGAAGACTCAGCAGCGGATCTCCGGAGTTTGGAAACCAATTATACTCAGAGCATGGCAGCAATGGCGGTAGCAGGGCTGCGGCGGCAGTGGGGCCACTGTGGTGGCGGCGGCGCCTAGCCCAGCCCTGCAGGGAGAGCTGGGCATGTTTAGGCTGGGAGCCACGCGAGCTGGAGGCAGAACAAGTGCTTGAGCAACCTCTCTTTCCAGCCGGGCAGAGTGCCACATGGCTTAGCACCTTTGAGATATTACTGGGTCGGTGTGGGGCGCTCTGCCCAGCTGGAAAGGGGGGTTGCCGGGTGGCTGCTCATGATAGCAGCTGCCTGGCAACCCCCCGCTCCACTGGGCACAGCGCCACCCACCAACCTAGTTGTATCCCAAAGGCGTCAAGCAATGTGAGCCTTAGCCACCCCTCCCATGACTCCTGTGGCTTTGCCCCTTTGGGATATCGCTAGGTTGGTGAGTGGCGCTCTAGCTGGAGGGGGGGTTGTCCAGGGGGCTTATTATTGGGGGAGGGCGTATATTTTTGCCCACAGGAAAAATATGGCAGGGCCTTATTATCAGGACATATCGTAATTTTGGGGAACCACGGTAGTAAAGACTGACATCAATTTCCCAAGTGTGTGTGCACATACACACAGTGACATATGGTGAGTTTGGGCCAATTACCCTCTCTCAGCCCAGTTTCACCTCACAGTGTTACTTATAAACAGCAATAAATGTGGGATAAAAATCTAATGACAGATAGTAACAAAAGGACAAAAACATTAGTAAACTATCAGTATCACTTCATTTCCTATTACTTAATAACTGAGATTAACTCAAAGATGGTGAAGTGAGGTTGAATATAGGAAATCAGCTCCAGATAGCAATTTCCATTTCCTACTGTGAAGATTATTGGCTATCTCACAGAATTACTCTAATGATAAAATATGATTTCATACTTTCTTAAGAAGTTGAATGCAGAATCCAACTGTACTCTCTTAAAACAATTTTATTTACAAGACACATTGGGGGGAAAATGAAGATAAAAAGACAAATCAGCATCATGAGAATTTTCTTGATAATATTACAAGAGTTGATTTGTCATTATCTTCTTCCACAACGGTGTTGGGTATTTTTTAGGGGAAGGGAACTTTCTGATTTGCTCCGCTGCCCCAGTTATTCTCCAACTCAAATACCGTACTAACTAGATCAAATTCTACTTAGTTTTTTGAGATCTGTCAAAGTTGCATTCAAATTAGGCATAGATGAAAAATGCACAATTAAATAGATCAAGTATAGACTAATGTAGCATAACATTAGTGAATTTGCAATGAAACTAAAAAGAATAGACATTCATTCAAAAATAGAGAATCATTTTACGTAAAATGCTCACATGGAGGCAGAAAAATTAAAGTGCCAATATTGGAAAAGATAAAAAGGAATTCGCAAGCAAGGACTAAAAGTGAATTGACAAACCTTGGGGTTTTATGGTACTTCAGCTCTCCAAGAATTACCTGAAGAATGGATACCAAATCCAATTCTGTTCTTAGAATATTTTCCATGAAATATTCTGTGTCCACATATTCCTTTATAACAATAGTAATGGGTATCCCTAGCTTATAAGAGAGACTACAGGGAAATATAACTGGCTATTTGCAACAGTCATTTTCAACTCCTAGTGATCATATAGATTTTCTTCATGATCTATCTCTAACCTGTTCTTTCAAGTCTCAAAATATAATGATAACATTTAAGTATCCTAAGATATGACACAGAAGGAATAGGCTTATCTTGTTGCAGAATATAAATTAAAACTGTAAGGAATTATGTTCATGCTAGATATAAGAGCAGCTTTGTGACTGTACAATGCCAGTCTTTGGAACAGACTGAGCCCTTGAAGTGGTGAATTCTTTTCTAGAGTTCTTCAACTAAGTCTGATGGTTGTTTGTTCAACATTCCTGGTAGATCCTGTACTGAATAGGACATTAGACTACTTGACTTTCACGGTTTTTTTTTCAATTCTGTTACTCCATGACTATGGAACAATATAATACAGAGTAAGTGCTTTTGTTAATCAAAAGGACTTAAAGGAACAATAAATAATAAAATGAAGTGAATTCTTGACTTATATATGACTGATAACACAATGTGACTGATAATACTATAAACACACACTCACACACACAGGTGTGTGTGTGTGTATATATATATAATATATATTATATATATAGAAAGATAGATAGATTAAATTTAGAAATTAAGCCTATTTAATAATGTTAATTTACTTAAATAGCTTTATATTATTCTGTTACTTGCTTTCACAACAACATGCTATTCAGAAGAACCACTGTTCTTGATTGTTTTATGTTTACTGTGGAGGAACATATGTAATAAGCTTTGCCTATGGCTATGCAGTTATTAATGAATATCCAGAGCATTTCTGAGGTCACAGCTAGATCACAGGAGGAGACATACTAGGATCTGGAGTAAATAAAAGTAACCCTGTTCCGAGTCAATTTAGGGCAGTTCAAGGAGGAAATGTTAAGCACATATATTTAAAAATAAAGAACTACAGTGTACTTAGAAACACTCTATAACAAATCTCGTGAAATTTAAACTATTTTTAAATACTGTTCAATGCATGTTCTCTTAATCTCATAAGTGGAATATTTCCAAGTGAAATTAGTTCAGAAGAAAAAACTTTCACATTATTTGTAATTTTGCTCGATGACTTGCCTAATTTTTTTTCCTAGTCACATGATCACTGGAAAACAACATTTGCTGAGAAGCAGCAAGAAAGTTAGGTAATCATGAAATCAACAGAGTTTTTAAAAACATTATTCAGTTCTTTTAATGAACAAGTCTGTCACCAGGAAGAGAAAAACAGTTTAAAGCTAGTAATAAAGTATATGTAAAGCTAAGTGAGTAGAGGGGGAGCATTAGTCTCAAAAGTTTTGGTTAGTTGCTAGTTACCACTTGTGACCAAAACACAGCCTGAAAAGTACCTACATCTTGGGAATCTTATTTCCAAGTATTTTGAGTTTATGGCAATAAGTGGAGTATTTTTAAACTCAGAACTAATTTGCCCATAATTCACTTGGATTTGAAACCCAGATATTTTATGTATCAAAATGATCATACACCTAAAAAAACATACCAGAAATACAAAAGGACTGTTGTCCAAAAGTACTGAAAATGAGATAATATCCCAGATAAGGTACCGAGGCTACAATTTGTGGCTAAGCAAATCTGTTGATGTATAAGGTAGGTAGCAGCTTCCAGACTAAACACACTAGTATATACAGGAAGGAAAGGGATTAAAGCGGCTTCTAGTAGGAACTTTTTTTTTTAATGCCAGCAAACTCATCCGGAGCAGAGCTTCTTCTGGACGCATGCAAGATTCATTTTATAAAGTTCTCCCCGATTGTTTATTCAGCAGTCTTCGTCCCCTCCCCGCGAAATCAGAAGGCTCATGAGTGACATAGTAGTCTTGTCCTCCATCCAGACCCATCCACGCAGAAACTGGGCGAGACTTTTACACGCGACTGGAGGAGGCTGCGCACTTCCAGAAATCCTTGGCTGCACAATTCACTTATGGGGTTCACACCCGCCCTTTTCATCTGCCGCCCCAACTTCCACCATCCTGAGTGCAAAGGAGCAACCCTCATCGGGAGGGGGGGGGGCACTGAGAACCGCGGGGATAACATCCGAGGGAGAGAGAGGAGGGCCGACCCGCCGCCCTTAGGCTCACCTGGTCTCCTGGTTGCTGAACTTCTTCGTCACCACCTTCCCCAGGTCCAGCCCCAGGCGATCAGCCACGCGCTGGGATAAGTCCTGGTGGGAGCTCCCGCTGAAGAGCACGATGTTGGGCATGGCTGGGCACAGAAGGCCGAAACGAGCCAGAACCGGGGAAGAAGAGGGGGAACGAAGCCACGCGAGGGAGAGAAGAGAGAGCGGCCGCGCGCCACAGGCCGACCAAATAACCGCGGCCCCGCCCCCTCCCTCGCGGAAAGCGCGCCAGAAGGCCTCCCTCCCCTCTGCCCGCCCCCATCGCTCTTCGGAGCCGCCGAGGCAAAGGGACGGAGTGGGCGGGGCCAGCCCCTGGTGACGTTGTAGAAAGGCGGGACTCGAAGGGGGAAAGAAAGGTCGCGTGGCGGGAATGAGGCCTGGAGATAGAAAAATATAATGTCCATAATGTGCTCGTCCCAATTTAAATTTCCTGCGTCGTGCTTGAAGAACTTGCCGGAAGGAGGGTCAAATCGCGTGGAAGTTTACCTCGGGGAAGCGTTCCGTTGAAGAATGCAATGCTCTTCACATTTTTTTTATCTCTGACGAGGGGAAGGTGGGGCGCAAAGGTTGACGGGAAGGAGGTCCCAGTGATGGAAAAGGGATTCTGGAAAGGGAGGTGTTAGATTGGGTAATGGATAGGTACACACAAGCTTATCGGTAACAGCAGCTCTTTATTAGGTACAACAAGTGAGAACAATCCAGCGAAGGTTTGTAGGAAGTTATCACCTAGCCCTCTCCCAGAAAAATGAAATATCCTAGGAAATATTGGTAAGGCAGAATATTATATTTTCCTGGATGTGAAAAAGAGAAACACATTTTCAAAACTAAGTAACTTCCTGCAGCTTCCTGCCATCCTCACTTTATCAATGGGCCATTAAGGCCAAGCTAGTCCACTTTACATAATAAAGAGTTCTCCCCTTTCAGCTCCAGGGGGATGGGTGTATAGTTCTGGCAGTGACAATGAAGGCATGATAATATAAGCCTTTACTCAACTGACCACATGGCATCTGAACTCAATCAAACCTGGATTCAAAACTCAGCCTAGAGGGTTGCCCCTGCATGGGCCCATGTGAGTCTGACAACCAATCAGAATACATTTTTTACACAGGAACAGGAAACACAGAGGTGGGACTGAACAGGTTATAAAAAGCCTAGCAAGCCCCTCCATCTCCCTTCTCTTCTTCTCCACCAACATTGAAGCATGTGATCACCTTTTCTGTTCAGGGCTCAAGCCATGTGGTCCTGTCCACCATTAAAACCATCTTTCCAAGCAGCCTCCATGTCTCCAGTGTCTTTTTCCCCACTTGGAGCCGAACCCAGAAGGACATTTCTTTCATCAGGTTGAGTCTGACAGCAGCCCTTTTATAGGGAGCTGTCAGGCCCTTCGACCAATAGGCTTAAACCTCTGTTCCCGCCGGAACAGAGGACCTTGGTGGAAACCACTGAAGTTAGAGCAAGTATCTAACACAGTGCTTCACAACCTTGGCCCACCTGAAGATGCGTGGACTTCAACTCCCAGAATCCCCCAGCCAGCAGAGCTGGGTGTTGAAGTCCACGCATCTTCAGGTGGCCAAAGTTGAGAAACACTGATCTAACAGGAGGGAGCAGTTTGGGTGGAACCTGGTCATCCTGCTGCATTGGGAGAATTTGTTCCATGAGAAGGGGTCGTACACAGAGGTCTTCAAACTTGGCAACTTTAAGACTTTGTGGACTTCAACTCCCGGAATTCTCCAGGCTGGAGAATTCTGGGAGTTGAAGTCCACAAAGTCTTAAAGTTGCCAAGTTTGGGGACCCCTGGTCTTACATTTCTCTTATTAATGAGCTCATAAGACAGGAAATTCTGCACAGTTAAAATATGTTACAGGTACACCTCGATTTACAGCCATTCATTTACTGACCTTTCAAAGTTATGGCACTGAAAAAGAGACTTATGACCAGTGTTGGGTTGCAGGTGGTATGCCCCGGTACCTCTATTGTATAATAAGCATATATATATATGCTGGTTTTGTTGTATTGGCGACCAATTGTGCAAGTTCTCCCACTTAAAAAGATGAGAGAGGCCTGTAATTGGCATCATAGGTAGACCTCAACTATGAGAGACAAAATGTAAACAAAAAGACCAAACAATCACATTGGCTGATTTTGAAAGAATTTATTTGCAAATTATGGTGGAAAATAAGTATTTGGTCACCTACAAACAAGCAAGATTTCTGGCTCTCACAGACCTGTACCTTCTTCTTTAAGAGGCTCCTCTGTCCTGCACTCATTACCTGTATCAATGGCAACTGTTTGAACTTGTTATCAGTATAAAAGACACATGTCCACAACCTCAAACAGTCACACTCCAAACTCCACTATGGTGAAGACCAAAGAGCTGTCAAAGGACACCAGAAACAAAATTGTAGACCTGCACCAGGCTGGGAAGACTGAATCTGCAATAGGCAAGCAGCTTGGTGTGAACAAATCAACTGTGGGAGCAATAATTAGAAAATGGAAGACATACAAGACCACTGATAATCTCCCTCGATCTGGGGCTCCACGCAAGATCTCACCCCATAGGGTCAAAATGATCCCAAGAACGGTGAGCAAAAATCCCAGGATCACATGGGGGGATCTAGTGAATGACCTGCAGAGAGCTGGGACCAACGTAACAAAGGCTACCATCAGTAACACACTACGCCGCCAGGGACTCAGATCCTGCAGTGCCAGACGTGTCCCCCTGCTTAAGCCAGTCCATGTCCGAGCCCATCTGAAGTTTGCTAGAGAGCATTTGGATGATCCAGAAGAGGATTGGGAGAATGTCATATGGTCAGATGAAACCAAAATAGAACTGTTTGGTAGAAACACAACTCGTCGTGTTTGGAGGAGAGAGAATGCTGAGTTGCATCCAAAGAACACCATACCTACTGTGAAGCACGGGGGTGGCAACATCATCCTTTGGGGCTGTTTCTCTGCAAAGGGACTAGGACGACTGATCCGTGTACAGGACAGAATGAATGGAGCCATGTATCTTGAGATTTTGAGTGCAAACCTCCTTCCATCAGCAAGGGCATTGAAGATGAAACGTGGCTGGGTCTTTCAACATGACAATGATTCCAAACATACCGCCTGGGCAACAAAGGAGTGGCTTCGTAAGAAACATTTCAAGGTCCTGGAGTGGCCTAGCCAGTCTCCAGATCTCAACCCCATAGAAAACCTTTGGAGGGAGTTGAAAGTCCGTGTTGCCCAGCGACAGTCCCAAAACATCACTGCTCTAGAGATCTGCATGGAGGAATGGGCCAACATACCAGCAACAGTCTGTGCCAACCTTGTGAAGACTTACAGAAAATGTTTGACCTCTGTCATTGCCAACAAAGGATATATAACAAAATATTGAGATGAACTTTTGATATTGACCAAAAACTTATTTTCCAGCATAATTTGCAAATAAATTATTTCCAAATCAGCCAATGTGATTGTTTGGTGTTTTTTTTACATTTTGTCTCTCGTAGTTGAGGTCTACCTATGATGCCAATTACAGGCCTCTCTCATCTTTTTAAGTGGGAGAACTTGCACAATTGGTCGCTGACTAAATACTTTTTTGCCCCACTGTATATACACATTTACATTTATATTTATATTTGTGTTGTATTTGTGCTGATAAATAAATAAAGGCAATATAAATATAAAAACAAAAAAATATAAAAAGACAACATTAAAAATAAAAATATGGTTTTCTGCCTGGATGGTTTTCTGTAATGAGCCGAAGGACAGAAAGAGGGAGTAGTGAGCTTCCTCCCATATTTGGGCATACCGGGGGTTGTAACACGTGTGTGTGTGTGTGTGTGTGTGTTTCGGCAAGATCTCACCTGCCATCTTCAGGCTTGGGCTTAAAGCTGGATTTTGTCTTTGGGGATTTTAAAGATGTTGGCTATTTTTTGGTCAGTGGTGAAGGCTGTCTTGATATTTTGTTTGTGGAGAATTTTGCTGATTTTATCTGTGGTGCCTTTGATGTAAGGGAGGAGGGCGATGCCATTGTCCTGTTCTGTGTCTCGGTTTTTTGGGGGAGTCTCCCTTTAGATTAGGTTGGTAATTGTTTTTCTTTGGAATCCGTTGGAGATTTATAAGTTTGTGAGAGTGTGTAATTCAGTTTTCAGGTGGTCTTTGTCGGCTAGGAGTTTGGTTCTGGAGATGAGGTTCTTGGCTACAGAGTTGATCTGTGCAGGGTAGTGATGGGATTGTGCGTTTAAGTAGCGGTTGGTGTTTTTTTCCCCCCCGGTAGATGGTGTGTCCTAGGGAGCCATTGAGTTTTTTGTAGATTAGGACATCCAGAAAGGGAAGTTGGTTGTTTGCTTCTATTTCCATAGTGAATTATATTTTGGGGTGTAGGCTGTTGAGATGTGTGAGGAAGTTGTCCAGTTTTCATTGCACAAATGTACCTGTATTTCCTGTAGTGCTATATCAGTTGCTTGTCCCTCTGCTATTTATTTTAATTATGCTCTACATTAATTCTTATTATTTCCTTATTTGTACATTGTTCAAATGTATATTCAGATATTTGTAAAATATGTCTAAATGCAGCTTAAGTAATAAAATATTGATAGAACTACTGACATGGTTGCACATGAACAGATATACTGTATACCAGTGGTGGGATTCACTTACCTTCCCTACTGGTTTGTAAATGTGAGCGTGCGTGAGCACATGCTCACTTCACTCAATCGCACTGTCTTCTGTGCATGCGCAGTGCTTGCGCATGATGGGGTGGGTGGGCAGAGCCTCCCGCACCTCCCGCTACCGGTTCGCCTGAACCAGAGAGAACTAGCTGAATACCACCTCTGCTGTATACCCACTTACATAGGAGGGTTCCTCTCCACTTGCTCCCATCCTATTGGGTGTCTCAACAGATTTTGATAGTACCAATCATGGTTTATTTCCATAGCATGCAAGGGAGGAGAATACTGTGTTGCAGTGGTTCTCCTTCCGGAATAGGTAGTTCCAGTAAATGGGAGGAAGAAATTGCCCCAGGCCTTGGTTAATATCAACATGGAACTACTTAGGAATTATTTGTCAACATGTAATGAATTAAGTATACATATGATTGTATATGTCCGCATTGTTTAGGCGATACAGCTGAAGGCTTGATTCATTGCCTGGATGTTTTCAGTCTTTAGATAGGGAGTAACAGACTCAGATTTAACCTGCAGTAAGACAGAATGGTTGTTGATTCAAATGTCTTCAAATTTCAGAGAAATCCAAACTTGGCTCTAGATGAAGTTACTCATCCAGAAAACAGCAGACTGTGCAGACTGAGCTTTTCCTGGAAACAGCTCTCACTCAGAACTGGTTTTAGGTTTAGGCAACCCCCCCCCCCATCCAAAATATAAAATCTGATAATTTTTCCTCCTTGCTTTATAATTTCTCTTTTTTTAATTTTTCAAAAATACTTACCATACTGAAAAGTTCAATTGAGTGGCAGTGAGCAGCACACCAACCAGATGTGACAAGTCATGAAAAAGAAATTATTACATTTGTGAATCTCAGTGTTTAATATTACCAAAGCAAAACAAAAGTTTCATAAGAAAATATTAAATGAGCAAGTTGTGTGACTATTGGGACTATCACAGAGAAGAAGGGGACAACCTATTTTCCAAAACATCCAAAGGCCAGACAAGGGACAATGGATGGAAATTGATCAAGGAGAGATTTAACCTAGAAATAAGGAAATTGTGTGACAGTGAGAACAATCACCCAATGGAACATCTTGACTTCAGAAGTTGTGGGTGCTTCATACTAGAGACTTACACTAGATAACAAGATCCCCTTTGTTATTGTTCTTATTATATCAGGTTATCAAAGTTATACCCAAAAAAGTGATAACAATATACCTGTGTATGTCTGCTCAACAGTTAAATATAATTTTGCAGAATTGTCATATCACGATTTTAATTACATTAGCATACAATTGTTATCATATGCCAATGGGTGCTTTTGCACCAGTTGTGACCTTTTCTGGAATGAGAGGCTTTAAGAATGGTCATTCATTGCATTATGTCATAATTACTGTGATTAGTTCTATTATTCATCAGAGGACAGGACAAGAAGTAATGGGTGGAAGCTTGTTAAAAAGAGAACCTAGAACAGTGATGGCAAACCTTTTTCGCCTCGGGTGCCAAAAGCACATACGTGCGCGCTATCACACGAACTCGAGTGCCGACCCACATAACGTAATGTCCCCGCTCACCTGTGTGGACCGTGCATTTTTGCACAAGGCTTCCTCGCCACTCCCTGCTCTGGCTGCTTCCCCTTGGCTAACACCCAGTGAGGGGAGAAGTTGCTCTGCCACTAACGGGCAGAGATTGGGGTGGGGGTGGGGGGATGCTCAAGTGTGCTCCTGTGTCAAAAAACCTTCCCTTATCATTCTCCTGTGTAAAGATTGGGCCCTTTTTACAATGGCAGGTGTGAGTCCAGTTGCTAAATTCTCCCCTTCTATTAAAGAGGATCCTGGGCACTACAGTCAATAGACAAATGAGGAAGGGAGCTGCTGGCAGAGGGAAAAGAAAAGCAGCAAGAAAAGAAGAAAAAGCAGCTTTTTCCCCTCAAGGTGGCTGCTCTGTTCCCCCCCCTCCCCCGTGCTAGCACAGAGGATCCTGCCTGGTCCCTGCAATCCAAAGGGAAATGAGGAAGAGACCAATCTGCATGAGGGAAAGACAAGTAGCAAGGAAATAAGGAAAAGCAGCTTTTTCCCCCTCACGGTGGCTCCTCTGTTGCCCTTTTCTCCATTTCAGCACCACTCCATGGAGCCTGCTCCACCCCCCCATCGCCCAGGTCCTCGCTTCTCCCAAGCATTTCTTTGCCTATTTAATTTCCCCTCCGTAGCATTTTTCCATCGTGTTTCTTGCCGTTTTGGACAGGAAAACAAAGTTTGTGGGACTAAAAAAAACTCCTTTCAATCAATCAATTCCAACTTTGCGAGATCTCTTCCCCCTCCCCAAGTTGTAATTGATTGAAGTTTTTTTTAGTCCTACAAACTTTGTTTCTCTGCACATGATGGCAAGAAACGCGATGGAGCTGGAAATCAGGTAGGCAAAGAAATGTTTGGGAGAAGCGAGGACCTGGGCGATGGTGGGTGGGGCAACCTCGATGCCCTAGCACTGAAATGGAGAAAAGGGCAACAGCAGCCATGTTGAATGAAAGAAGCCTCTTTTCTTCTTTCCTTACTAGCAGGGGGGAGGGGGGAACACAGCAGGCAGCACGGGGGAAAGAAGCCTCTTTCCTTGCCGCTTGTCTCCCCCGTGCTGGCAGCTCTCTCAGCGATCGGGCAGGATCCTTTATAGTAGCAGGGGGGAGGGGGGAACACAGCAGGCAGCACAGGGGAAAGACAAGCGGCAAGAAAAGAGGCTTCTTTCACTCGTGCTGGCAGCTCTCTCCCTGTGGATTCAAGCGATCGGGTAGGATCCTTTTTAGTAGCAGGGGGGAGGGGGGAACACAGCAGGCAGCACGGGGGAAAGACAAGCGGCAAGAAAAGAGGCTTCTTTCACTCGTGCTGGCAGCTCTCTCCCTGTGGATTCAAGCGATCGGGCAGGATCCCTTTTAGTAGCAGGGGGGAGGGGGGAACAGAGTAGCCAGCACGGGGGAAAGACAAGCGGCAAGAAAAGAGGCTTCTTTCACTCGTGCTGGCAGCTCTCTCCCTGTGGATTCAAGCGATCGGGCAGGATCCTTTTTAGTAGCAGGGGGGAGGGGGGAACACAGCAGGCAGCACGGGGGAAAGAAGCCTCTTTCCTTGCCGCTTGTCTCCCCCATGCTGGCAGCTCTCTCAGCGATCGGGCAGGATCCTTTTTAGTAGCAGGGGGGAGGGGGGAACACAGCAGGCAGCACGGGGGGAAAGACAAGCGGCAAGAAAAGAGGCTTGTTTCACTCGTGCTGGCAGCTCTCTCCCTGTGGATTCAAGGGATCGGGCAGGATCCTTTTTAGTAGCAGGGGGGAGGGGGGAACACAGCAGGCAGCACGGGGGAAAGACAAGCGGCAAGAAAAGAGGCTTCTTTCACTCGTGCTGGCAGCTCTCTCCCTGTGGATTCAAGCGATCGGGCAGGATCCTTTTTAGTAGCAGGGGGAGGGGGGAACACAGCAGGCAGCACCGGGGAAAGAAGCCTCTTTCCTTGCCACTTGTCTCCCCCGTGCTGGCAGCTCTCTCAGCGATCGGGCAGGATCCTTTTTAGTAGCAGGGGGGAGGGGGAAACAGAACAGCCAGCAGGAGTGAAAGAAGCCTCTTTCCTTGCCGCTTGTCTTTCCCCGTTCCGGCAGCTCTCTTTGCATTGGGCTGTTTTTCGCCCTTTGGAGGCTTCAGGGAATCCTCCGGAGATTAAAAAAAAACTATCGAAAATCAGCTGGCCAGCGGGTGCATGCGCACTGGAGCTGACAGGGCAATGCCTCGCGTGCCCTCAGAAATGGCTCCGCGTGCCGCCTGTGGCACGCGAGCCATAGGTTCGCCATCACGGTCCTAGAAGGAAGGAAGAAATTTTCAGACAGTGAGAACAATTAATCAATGGAATACTTTGCCTGCTTGGGTTGTGAGTGCTTCATCAACAGAGATTTTCAAAACAAGACTGGACAACCATTTGTGATGATATAAGGCTCTTGCCTTGACCAGGGCTTTGGACCTGAAGGCTTCTGAGGTCCCTTCCAGCCCTATGCAATACTTGGAACTTGCTTTGAGCAGCATTTTAAAACTACATCTGGTTTAAAATGCAGCTTTCCACGTAGACAGTTAGAAAAAGATAAATAGATAGAAGATCACTATAAGGGATAAAGAAACAAATCTTCATTACATCCTCTTCTAAAGAGTCTTTGGAAGCTAGTTGAAATGGATCTTGAATTGTAATTGGAGGATAGAGGGCTGACAGTAGACTGCATATGAAATACATTGTTTTCTTTTCTCTATGTTTTGAACCTATTTACTATGTGGATATTATAGCTATTTTGAATCTATGGACTAGTGTAGGATTTGAGCCCAAATAATAAATACATAATTTATGTTGACTCGTGTGTGATATATTTAGTTACAAGAAAAGAACTGTTGACAAGTGCTTGTTGGGATAGTTTAGTTCAATCACTTATGTCAGCTGAGCATTATGGCCTTTGTAGTCTTTATAAAATATAGTGATATGGACTTGTTAAGCATCTGTAGGAAGTATTGCTAAAGAATTAACTGACTGCCAAGACAGTAATTCCTTAATAACTCAGACATTTACTCCCAAAAAAGGAAATCCAGAAAAAAATTATATCTCTTGCTGGTATAATTCAGTGTTTTTTAAACACTGAAGACAACTTTAGGATGTGGATTTCAACTCCCAGAATTCCCTAGTCAGTATGGGAATTGGAATCCACACATTTTAAAGGCACCACAATTGAAAATTACTGGTCTAATTGGAATACGAGCATAAAGTGAAAATCAATTGAGTTTATTCATGTTTATGTGTTATTATATCCCGTCTTTTGTACAGGAACTCAAGCTGGCATACACATTGCTCTTTCCTACTGTTTCCCCACATAACAACTATCCTGTGGTGTAGATTGGGTTGAGAAAGAGTGACTGACTCAGAGTCACACAGTCAGCTGCTTAGCTGAGGTAGACCAGAACCTGGGTCTCCCCACTCCTAGTCCAACAAGTTAATCACTATATTGCATTTGAATTCTAATTTCCCAGAACTATAATGGAATTAAATAGAAAGGCAAAAGAACTAGAAGTCAACTTTTGGGAAAGTATATTGAGAGGCTCTGAACAGTCCCATGCTTTTCAGGAAATTACATTCAAATAATTCCCCACTGATTATGCAAAGATAATGTCTCCATAGTTAGGAAATAAAATGACATCCACTCCCCCTTCAACTATGCACACACCCACGTTTTAAAACTCGGCCCTTCCAATCTCAGTAGTTGTAGCTAGACATTAGAAAAGGAGACGCCTTACCAGGGAATAAACGCAATAAACTTCAGTGAAGTTGATTTATATACTAAGCATTTGTACTAGTTTGGCAGAAGACTTAGAAGACTACAGCAATTAACTTCTTGAGAATTGAAAGAACTTGATAGAACTTGTTGTAAGAAATAACAACAGTGATGCAGCCAGAAATTACAATGGTGGTTATGAAGTCTATTGTATAAAGTGTTATATATTTTATTATCTCCCTATGGATAGAATTAGAAATAATGGTGCTATGAACTCTTGGCTCTCAAGAGCAAGCAGCTCTTATGACTAAGAAAGTAGAACAGAAGTTAATAACATAGGTCTTCAAGGATGAGACAGGTTTCCCATTCCGACTGCAATGTTGCAGTAGTCATGCAGTATGAAGCTTTCAGGGAGCAAGGACATCTCTCAAAATAAGATTTTTTAAAGGAGGATCTTAGATCTACCCAGAACTTAGATTAAACTTTTGGGTGGAGGAGGCTCTTAGTAATGTGGGATTCAATGCTAAAGACATACACAGATTGGTGCTATGGCATATGTCAGCTGCCTGTAACTTATCTATCTGGCTTGAAGATTGTGGACATCACATGTCATCTAGATACAGTAATTGGTTAGGTAGGGCAGAGGAGTCATCCGTGGTCAGGATACACCTTGACAATAGTGAATGGAGAAAAATAATTAGGCATCCCAATGAACTAAATTAAGGTTCAGTAGTATGTTGACATTCAGGACTGCCTCGGATGACTTTGCAGCAATGCTATCTATTCTATACACATGGACAGTTAGGCCAATTTAAGTAATTGCCATGCATAAATAAGGCTGAGAGGAGATAATTAGATTTATGAGACTCTATTATAACTTTGGGAAAAGTCAGTTCTGCATTTGAGCCAAGTGCGTACCTAAGCCACAGATGTCAGACAATCAAAACAAAATAGCCAAATATTATTTTAAAATGTCCACAAAGTTACTTCATTCAGGGCAGCTCTCCTGTTAAGTGTCTGCATATTTGGTCAAAAGACTTATCTTTTTCCATCTATTTTTGGCAGAAACTTTGCATAGGCCAAATCTTTCCACTCAGCTACCCAGTTCTTTTTTAACTGATGCAGTTTGAATTGTCTGCAGTGGGGGTGGGAATGGTATCCCCATTGCTAATTTATTCCTTTTAATGGGACAAAATGAGGGAGTCCTTGAGCAATCACTGAACATCCAAATATTGGGATGTGTCTTTTCTAATATTGAAAACATCAAAACCAATTTTAGATTTTTTTTTCCAAAACCAATATATTCCCAAATAAGTAATTGGGCTGAATTAGTTAAAATATTTGGGAGCAACAAGGAAGGAACATAATATGCTTTCTGATTTTGTTGCCTCAAATATTTACTTCTATACTTTAGGGCAGGGTTTAGTGGCCATAATCTATATTTTTTTCAAGATCCTGAAGGATAAATGAATAAAGCCACCCCCCCACCCCAAGCAACTTCATGTGATTGGCATTGGCTTTTTGCTCTGGCTCCTGCAACCTCTTTCCATTGATTATGTTTCCTGGGGTTGGGAACTGAAGTCCAAAATATATAGAGGTCTGTCCTTGGAAAAAATATATTCACCCTTATAGTTTTCACCTGCCTCCAGCTAGGATGGCTGTTACTCTTTTGAAGAAAGAAACGTTATATTTTTCAGTGATGTATTATTGCATGTTGGAGCCTACTTTGCAAAACAGTAGATGAGTAGATGAGTAGATGAGTCAGATTGATGCTAATTGCTTCAGACCAGTAGAATATAAAGATGTGTCTTGCTGTCTTCCCTCCCATAGATTGCAAAATGCCAGCTTGGTGTTATAAATATATTAAGAATTTGCTGACCAAATGGCTAAGCAGTTTGCCCACGCCTTGCTGGTGTCCTCTTGGATTATTGTGGTGGTTTGGTGGCAGGCCTTCCTGACTGCTCTCCACTCACTATTTGACATCCAAAATAGAGTATAATCTTGGTTATCTCCCAAAATCCTCCTAATCCTTTTCATTGCTGCTTCCACTGGTGGATCTTTGAAAGTGTTATTAGCTAAATTTGCTAGCTCATGCATACAGAAACCCAGTTATTTGAAAAATATCATTACCAGTCCTGCTCCTGTGTATTTGGCTGAATTATGAAAAAATGATTAATTAGTTTTTCCACATGTTAAAACTGCCACCTCATGTTTTAGGTGTTTTTTCCTATTTAAGTGCTTAGCAATGGAGTTACTGGTCCCAATTACCATTGGTAAGCAAGGGCTCTTGTATAAGTGAAACTCAAAAAATTAGAATATCGTGCAAAAGTTCATTTATTTCAGTAATGCAACTTAAAAGGTGAAACTAATATATGAGATAAGACTCATTACATGCAAAGCAAGATAGATCAAGACGTGATTTGTCATAATTGTGATGATTACGGTGTACAGCTCATGAAAACCCCAAATCCATAATCTCAGAAAATTAGAATATTACATGCAATCAATAAAACAAGGATTGTACATAGAACAATATCGGACCTCTGAAAAGTACAAGCATGCATATGTACCGTATTTTTCGCCCTATAAGACGCTCCGGAATATAAGACACACCCTATTTTAAAGGAGGAAAATCTAGAAAAAAAAGATTCTGAACCAAATACTGTAGTAAAATATTTTATATCAACTGTATAAAGTTAACAGCAGTTTAAGAACAATTTTATGTCAACCATGTAACATATTAAGAACTATCTTTACTCTCATTAACAGTCAGTAAAGTCAGTAAACAGTGAAAGTAACAAAAATAAGGCTGTAATGTTTTTATTCGAACCCCAAGAATTCCTCTTCTTCGCTGCTTTACCTGCCGCTTCTCGGGCGGTTCCAGGCAGCAGAGATCGTAGTAATAGCATTTTACTGCAATCTCTCAAAATGCTATTTGACTATAGAAATACTCAATCGCATTCATGTTTATGGAAAAACAAGATACACACTTTTTATTTGACATGGCAAATATGGGACAATGCTCACTGCTGACATAGTTGTGAAGACAACTATGTGAGCAGTGAGGATTGTCACATATGAGTGAAGTTATGGTTTGGGAACTTCTGCTATGCATTGAAACTTCGGAAACTTCTTACAGCATCAGAAAGGTGATTTTTAGGGAAATAGGTAAGAGTCACTGAATAATTTAAAAAGACTGAAACATTCATTAGGTCCTGAGAAACAAGGTGATATTTAGAAGAGACCCAAGGAAGCTGTTACTTGATTCACTGGAGCGTAAGAGGGAAGAAAGTTAAAACTTAAAGCAGGCTTGCAAGACTCTGATATTATAACATAGTTACAGACTTCCTATGGAGTCTGTTTCCTGATCTTTTCCACTGTGAAGAGCTGACAACATAGAAGCAACACAGAATGAATCCATCATAGAGCTGAACAGAGTTTAGAGTCCATATTAAGTCCCATCAAATTTGACTAAAGTGCACCTTCATTTGGTTGTCTGGGCTGTATCCAAAACTCATCATATGTCATCTTCCAGGTAGCCTTAGCAGCCAGGAGGGACATGGATCTAAAACCAAGGTAGCTGAATATAAAGTCATGAGAATACATCCTTAGACCTGATTATTTGGAACATTCTTGGTGGTTGCCTCACAGTCTCCAGATGCCTTTAACCACTACACCAAATTGATTGACAGCTAAGCAGGACCCAGTGCCTTCCATAGCTGCTCTGGAACAAATGCCATAATGCTTGACCTTATGTCCCCGAAAGAGGAATTACACCCTTTATTGTAAAATGTAATAAGTAACATTTATTTGTTTTTTGGTATCCATAAATAACGTCAGCCAACAAATATGTATAAGTAGAAAGGAAGATGCTTGAACTGCTAATTTTTATACAGTTTTGAACTGAATTGCTATAGTTTATACAGTTTTGTTTGTGGCTGTTTCCTTCCTTCCTTCCTTCCTTCCTTCCTTCCTTCCTTCCTTCCTTGCGGAACGGAATCATAGCGCTCGGTTCGCACATCTCTGCTTGGATTGGGGGGAGAATGAAATATCCCTTTGCTCTTGGGCGTCGGGCGCCTTTTTCCTACCCCGAACGAGGATTCTGCAAGCTTCCACTCACTCCTCACAAATAGTCTCTGGGCCGGAGCTTCGCCGCTCCAAGTTTGCTGCCAACCACTTTTGTGTGTTATTGGCCGGTCCGGCTGGGGGGCTGAAGAGCGCCTTGTAGCGAACCCCCGAGAAGAAGCGCTTCCGAGGCGCAAAGGCAGCAGGAGGCGCTGCTTGGCACTTCTGAGGCGATCCATCCTCCCCCCTGCCCCCCCCAGTCCTCCCTGCCTTGTCCCGCAGAGCGGACGCAGAAGAACTCCGTGGGACGGGAGCAGCTTAGCAGCTTCGTCTTCGGAGCTTCGCCGGGTTTTTTGACTCTGGCCAACTTGAGAGACTTTGCGGTCTTCAGCTCGGACGACCCAGAGCAAATGATGGCGCTTTCCAAGGAAGCGCGGTAGGAAAGGAGGAACATTTAAGTCTGCGGGCACGGCGGAAGACCTTCCCGGAGAGACACCCCCTTTGAATCAAGTTTGATTGTGTCCCATTCTAGGTTTTTAATTTCCCAATCTAGCGTTCTCCACCCCCAACCCCAAATCTCTCCGGATCTGCTTATTGCTATTGCTGCTATTGCGCCCAGCTACTGTATCTCTTTGCTACATGACAGATCCAGGTGGATTGGGGGTGGGTGGGTGGAGAACGCTAGATTGGGAAGTTAAAAACCTAGAATGGGACACAATCAAACTTGATTCAAAGGCTTTGGCTCCTGAGATCGGTGTGCTGCCATCCAAAATGCTATTACTACGATCTCTGCCGCCTGGAACCGCCCGAGAAGCGGCAGGTAAAGCGGGCGCTGCAGCGATCGTGGTACCAGCATTTTGAATGGTAGCGCACCGATCTCAGGAGCCAAAGCCTTGAGGCACCTTTCGTTTGCAGGAGGAGGGCAGCTTAAAGCAGCGCCCCAGCAATGTGAGGAGCCGCTGCCACCGCCACCACCGCCTAAGTCCTCCCGGGAGCCCAGCCAAGTGGGAGCTCTGAAAGCGAAACCTCTCTCCTTTCCAGCCATCACGATCTCTGCAGCCCCCTCTTTGCCTGCCCCATTTTCAGATGACCCAGTGGCTACATTCGGCTTATAAGACGCACTCAGATTTTCACCCTCTTTTTTGGAGTAAAAAAGTGCGTCTTATAGGGTGAAAAATACGGTACTCAGTGGTCCAAAGTCCTCTTTTCTGATGAGAGCAACTTTTGCATCTCATTTGGAAACCAAGGACCCAGAGTATGGAGGAAGAATGGAGAGGGCAATCAAGCACAGTAATCCCACGGTCATTGAACCAGTTTTTGGTGCTTTTGGCAAAAGTTGCTCTCATCAGAAAAGAGGACTTTGGCCCAAGGAGGAACAGGACTTTGGACCACTGTGCTTCATTAAGACCAGGGTCAACGCAGCTGTCTACCAGGAGATTTTGGAGCACTTCATGCTTCCTTCTGCAGATGAGATTTATGGGGATGCTGACTTCATTTTCCAGCAGGACAGGGAACCTGCCCACATTGCCAAAAGCACCAAAACCTGGTTCAATGACTGTGGGATTGCTGTGCTTGATTGGCCAGCAAACTTGCCTGACCTGAATCCCATAGAGAAGCTATGGGGCATTGCCAAGAGAAAGATGAGAGACATGAGACCGAACAATGCAGAAGAGCTGAAAGCCGCTATTGAAGCATCCTGGTCTTCCAAAACACCTCAGCAGTGCCACAGGCTGATAGCTTCCATGCCACGCCACATTGAGGCAGTAATTGCTGCAAAAGGGCCCAAACCAAGTACTTAGTACATATGCATGCTTATACTTTTCAGAGGTCCAATATTGTTCTATGTACAATCTATGTTTTATTGATTGCATGTAATACTCTAATTTTCTGAGATGGTGGATTTGGGGTTTTCATGAGCTGTACGCCATAATTATCACAATTATGACAAATCGCGGCTTAAACTATCTTGCTTTGCATGTAATGAGTCTTATCTCATATATTAGTTTCACCTTTTAAGTTGCATTACTGAAATAAATGAACATTTGCACGATGTTCTAATTTTTCGAGTTTCACCTGTATATTGAATACAGTTACTACCTTACACATAGAATTAAACAATAGGAGCAGAATGTGAATTAGTGATTAGTATGCAAGTAGTACACTGGGGTTGTTTGTTTATACTGAGAGAATAAGGATCAAATTATGAAACAGCTATCAGCTCAGTTACCCAATACTACTGACATTGGGAGATCAGGGACCTGGAACTATTTGTAGGTTCTGTGTAGAACCCATTTGTAAAAGGTGTGCAATAGCTTACAAAGACTAAAGAAAGTTTATGATCCATGAATTAGACTTTAAAATATAGAAGTCATCTAAAGCCACCAACCTTACCATTTTCCATTTCCAATTTCTAGTAGATCTGAATGCAGCTTAAGAAAACCCACTTGTCCTCATCATGTGCTGATCTCATACATTTCCAGAATAGTGTAGTATACTGTATAGTATTACGAGCTGGAACTTCCAGAGAACACCTGCAGTCAACTAGTGTTCAATCCAGATAGATACAAGATACATTTATTTGAAATAAAATTGCATATATTTCTGAAGTAAGGAGAAATTGTAAAAGGTTGTTATGAAAGTGGCAGCACATTGTAAGTTTTGGGAATCTGCATTCCAATAGAGTACTTTTCGCCATGTATATGTGTACATTCAAACTAGATTGATGTTTCTCTGCGTCGTGTGCATATGTGGGTAAATGCATAATGGTTATCCTTTTGAGAGATGAATGCAACAAAATTTCACTTTAATGTATGCTGATCAGTGTACATTTAAACTGACAATAAAGTTATGTTCTGTTCTATTCTATTCTAAATGTACTATGTGATTTTTTGCATTGTATGCAACTTAAGAGATGGGAGAAAATCAGCATCCAGTAATACTTTCTACTTGCAATGTCTATTTTTGAATACTGGATCATCAAAACATATATCTTCCATTTGGGAGAGACACATCCACAATTTACCAACTTGTAAGCAATTGTGACTTCAGCATTATGAGGAAATGAAATTCTTAATATATCAAGTTCATGAATTTCTGTTGAAGATATTGCACCTTGGACTATTTTTGATTTTAAAATTTCTGTTTACACAAAGAGTTACATGCTAACTTGATAGAAGATTTCAGCATAATCAATGAAAACAGAGCTCAAGATAATTGACCTCTACACTTCTTGATTTTTATTTTATGTTTGATGTTGTAATTTGATGTAGCCTCATTTAATTCTTTCTATATTTTGAGATAATAGTACACCAGTGAGGAGGACAATGACAGTATGAAGCTTCTGCTGACAAGCAGATTTCTTATACACTGAAGAAATTCACTCCATAGCTAAATGTTTCTACAAGAACTTATTGATCTAGCTTTAATATTTATTTAAACCAGCCTTCCTCAATGTGCAGTCTTTTAGATATCTTGTATTACAACCCAGATCACACTGAGCAAATTGACTGAACTGGTGAGAGTGGTGGGAATTATAGTACAATACACCTGGAAGGTGCTTTATGAGGCAAACTAATCCACTCAATATAAATATCTATAAAAACAAGTTATATGCATTACAGAATAGCAACAGTCACTTTTGTACAGTATTTTTATCAGTATTCTTTATAGAACAGAAGCTAAATTACATGATTTATATTTCAGATTGTTTAAATCATATGACTTTAAATTCTGAACAAAAATGTGCATTATAAAAATTGCTCTTCCTTATTTTGTTTATGTTTATGTATTGTGTGTGTGAGTGTGTGTGTGTGTGTGTGACACAAAGTAAATCTTGCATGCCTTTCCAATATGTTATTCCATAAAAATATCTACAACTTATTTAGAAGAAAACATCCATGAGACTCCCTTCTTATTCCGAAGGGATGTAATGGACAAAACAGTATCATCTTCCTAAAGAGAAATGTTATCAATTAATTTAATGTTGAGAATTGCCCTTCTGGGTGGTAGACATATTTTGTCATATTTGAGAGATACCCATACGTTCCTTATTTATTCCAGAATTGGGATAAGTATGTTCAGAAATCTTGTCACCAATTGTAGGCATTTCCTTCCTACAAGTAGCTGTCTCATCAATCTAGAGGTCCAGGCAGTACCTGAACCCAACTCCCTTACAATGCTGCAACATTATTCAGGAAAACTATGGCTCCATCTTCCCATGACTGAACGGGGAAAAGTATATGCAGGTATAAGTACATATTCATTATTTATTTATTTATTTATTACTTGAACTTATTAGTCGCCCCCTCTCCCCACAGGGACTCGGGGCGACGTACAAAAGTATTATATAGCGTACAGAGGAGGTAAGAATAAATAAATAAGTTACAATACCTAAAAAAGTTAAAACCCCAGTGAAATTAACCCTTAAAAACTAAAATTACCAATTAAAAATGCCCTGGGCTGGAGAGGTTGTAGAATTATGCCAGGTCAGCTAGTCGAAACAGGTAGGTTTTCAGCTTCATACGGAAGGAGCGAAGGTCAGTTGTTGTCCTGATGTCTGGGGGGAGGTCATTCCAAAGGGTGGGGCCCACTACAGAGAAGGCCCTACTGGGCGCTGCCCTCTGGCACTCTCTGGAGGACGGCACCCGGAGTAGTCCCTCTCTGTGTGAGTGGACGGGTCGCAGGGATGTATGGGGCAGGACGCGATCCCGCAGGTAACTAGGCCCTGTGCCATGGAGCGCTTTGAAGGTGATAACCAGCACCTTGAAGCGCACCCGGTAGGCCACAGGAAGCCAGTGCAGCTCGCGCAGGATAGGTGTTATATGGGAGAACCTCGATCTCCCCATAATTACCCGCGCGGCTGCATTCTGGACCAACTGCAGTCTCCGGGTGCACCTCAAGGGGAGCCCCATGTAGAGAGCATTACAGTAGTCCAGGCGAGACGTCACCAGCGCGTGAGTGACTGTACGCAAGGCCTCCCGGTCCAAAAGGGGCCGCAATTGGTGCACCAGGCGAACCTGGTGGAACGCCCCCCTCGCCACGGCTGCCACATGATCTTCCATAGACAGCCGGGCATCAAGGAGGACGCCCAAATTGCGTGCCCCTTCCACCGGGGCTAATTGATCATCTCCGATGGTCAGCGATGGCATATGCTGGTTGAACCGGGAAGCCGGAAGCCACAGCCACTCTGTCTTGGAGGGGTTGAGCCTGAGCCTGTTGTCATCCATCCAGACCCGTACCGCTTCCAGACACCGGGACATCACTTCAACAGCCTTGTTGGGGTGGTTTGGGGTGGAAATGTACAGCTGAGTGTCATCAGCGTACAGATGGTATCCCACCCCAAAACCACGGATGATCTCGCCCAACGGCTTCATATATATGTTGAACAGGAGAGGCGAGAGGATCGACCCCTGTGGGACCCCACAGATAAGGGGCCTCGCGGTCGACCTCTCCTCTCCTGCCAACACACATTGCGTGTGTAGAATGGCAGGAGAGTTAGACCCAGAATTAAATGTTCCAATTTTCCTAGAAATTTGTTTATATGTTTTTAAATGCAATGTATTTTGACGACAACAATGATTCTGTATACCTCCTGTAATCTTGTAACATGTTTAGTTATATTATAAATACACCTATTATAGGCAAGATAAAACTGTCTCCAATCTTTGGCCAAGACAGTTTTGACTGAGACAATTCTTATACCTGTATTCACGGTCTCTTTGGTTATATTGCCTAAAACACACACAGGGAATGTAAAAATGGAACATGTATAAAACCAAGGAAGAAATTGGATGGAAGAGAGAAATGAAGAAGTATATAAGCTGGGGAGGAACAAATGGGAATGAGATTTTAAAAAAAATACATACTTGTAAAATTGGAGAGGAGAATTTAGTTCAGCAAGTCACTACAATAGATAACTTGCCTGGCAGAGCTATCCGATACCCATTATAAGGATTTCTGACAAATTCTTTAGTATTTATCTGAATACATCCAATTGCATACCATTGCACTGTATAATAGCTTATACTGTCAAACTTTTTAATTTAGAAGGGATTTTTGTTGGCATTTTATCAGGTATGTTTTTCTCTAACTTAAAATCTATTATTTCCCATACCATGTGCTGGGTTGATACATTGATTCAAGTATTTGAACCTTCCGTCCTCCCAGGTTTTTCTCTTCAACACTCCCAATTCCTACAATTTTTCATCATAATTTCTACTTCCTTGATCATCCTCACTGTCCATCTTTCAGATCATTTCTCTGAATCTTTCTTAAAGTATAGTGCCCTGATTTGGATACAAATAGGTTTGAGAAAATAGGACAAAGTGAAATGATTGCTTCTTGTGATTTTGAAAGTATGTGTCTGGCATCTTTAGAGGCTCTTATTCATCAATGCTTTGAAATTTTGAGTAGAGTGACGGTGATATCCTTTCTCACGTCTATGGCTTATTATTTTCCCTCCTTTTTACCATCCCCTCTCAAACCCAACTTTTAGTCCTCCATGCAGGCCTGTTTACAATCTGTGGCCTTTTTCTTTACACAGGAGTCCTGACAATAGGATACCACAGCAATTATTCTTAGAATATTATTTTCCACAAATACTATTGGCAGGTCAGTAATTGCCATTTGCATAGTGTCTTTGAACACATTTGCAAGGTGTTCAAGGTGTTGATTACCATCTTTAAAGCGCTCCATGGCACAGGACCTAGTTACCTGCGGGATCGCATCCTACCCCATACATCCCTGCGACCAATTCGCTCTCAAAGAGAGGGACTCCTCCGGGTGCCGTCCACTAAGCAATGCCAGCGGGCGGCGCCCAGGAGTAGGGCCTTCTCTGTGATGGGCCCAGCCCTCTGGAATGACCTCCCCCCCCGACATTAGGACCACCACTGATCTCCGCTCCTTCCGCAAGAAACTCAAGACCCACCTGTTCCAATTAGCCGGCCTGGCCCAATTATAGTTTTATCCCTAATCCTCCTGGCATTTTAAATTTTAAATTTTAGGGTAGTTTTATTGTTATTTTAATCCTATTATTATTGTGTCGATTTTATGAAATGTAATATTTTTATACCTCCTCCATGAAGCATGTAACATGTAATACGTTTTGACCTTTGATGGTACGCCGCCTCGAGTCCCTTTGGGGAGAGGGAGCGGCTTATAAATATAATAAAATCAAATCAAAATCAATCAAGTCTCTTCACACCAATCACACCATAAAAGGTCATTTGTACCAGTATATCTTTGCAACCACTACTTGAAAGATAGAGTGACTGACTGCAAGAGCTACTTAGATATAAAGCTGAACCTACTGACCTTCAATTTAATATTTCTCTTCTCGTTGTGGCATTATGTGCATAAGAATTTAAAAAGTAATTTAAAAAAAAAAATCAATTCCCTTTTTGGTGCCTAGTACACTGCTTTGCCCTTTTCAGCCTACAGGTGGCACTCCATAGAAGAGCTTGACTCAAAAAGGCTGAGTTAAATACTTCTGTCTCATCTTATTACCATCAATTATCATCAGTCTGGATTACCCCATTCCTTTCTAGTTCAGGCTTCACAGGCCTTATTTCCTACACCAAAAGGGTATTTGGTTGTGAAGAGATCACCAACATTCCACACCAATTTTATCCTTAGAATCTGTGCATTAGTAGTCTTTTTAGGATGTTTCCAAAGAATGATTTCAGGTGTCTTGCAGTATCATCTTTCTATAACTGCTTTAATTTGAAAATGTAGAAGGAAACAGAAAACGTATTAACATTTACTATGAGATAGCAACTGCAATAATCAGCCTAATGAGTTCAGTTCGGATTTTATCTAACAGAAAGAGTAATATACTGTATGTAACTTTGAACAAAAATATCTTTCTTATACATGTAGAAAAACAAATTCTACTGAAATAAATGAAATATCTTCAGTAAAATTGTGCTCATCTTATTAGGTGCCACCTGCAGATTGCTTCACATTTATCTCTACTAGGAGATAGAACTATACACGCAAACAGAGGCTTTTTGTATTTCCTAAGCCTACTTAAAAGCTGAAATGGTCGTAATTTAGTCCTATTACATGCAGGGTGCTGAACAGCTCAGAGAAATGGAATAGTTGAAGATTGTCTCTCATATACATCATTTCTTCACAAATTGCTGATTGACATAATTGTTAACGTCTGGGTGAGCACTATGCATACATAGATGGATCATAATTTATGTGTTTAGGCTCCAAGTAGAAAAAATGCTAGTAGATTTTTTTTTGCTGTATTGAATATTGACTGACAAATGTATGAAATTTTTTTATCTGAATGAAAATGTATTTTATTTTATTTTGATAGCATGTTGTGTGATTCACTTGATTTGTAAACTATAGTTTATAGATTACAGTGATAGCAAATACAGGCAATTTTGGTTTATTCTATAAACCACAGGTAAAGAAAACTTGGTTACAGATCAAACTATGGTTAGCAATGGGCAGCATTATAATGAATGTTTTAATCTGCAGTTCTAGTAAACACATACTGTGGTGGAATCCAATTCTCACAAGTACTTTAATAATAGAAGAATAGCAATTAGCCATATAATTACCCAACAATCATAAAACCCTTGGGACAGTCTCTCATGTTGAGCCTAAGCTTTGTTTCAAGGATGCAAGAGGGAAATTAGGTTGACATCTTGAGCTGTCTGGAGAAATACAGACTAAAATAACAGATAAAGAAACCTGATATAAATCCATAAGCACAAGTTGTACCATAAATGTCCCTAGTTATCCTGTATCTAATCAATAATTTCATAATATATTAGTTGTCATGATCTCTGGCTTCAAAAATTTATATGACCCCAAAACTCCAGGAGATACCCCCAAATCTGTGGCTATCTCTCTTTCATCATCGGTAAAAGATGAATTCCCAATTAGTTCCCTGCTTTTATTACCTTGAAGAGGAGAGAAAAAACAGTCAAGGATCTTTTAGAAATGTATTCATCCTCTCTAAAGAAGCATGGCCAACTATTGTATGGTCTTTGTCAACCTATATATGGCTTCAGCTCTTTGGTGAGTGAATCATCATATCTTTATAGAAGAGATGAGAAATTTGAGTGTTCAGAAATAAATTCACAGCAGCCCCAGCGTGCATGGTCATTCTGTATCAAACAAAACAGTGTTCCCTCCCCAACTGTTATAGCCCATTAGCCCAGTATTGCAATGCTTTTCAAAATAGTTTTGGGTAACTGCTTCAAGCATTGTCAAAAGAGCCAGGGATAAAATAATATGGAAAAATGGCTGCAAAACAAGACAGAACTTACTGCCCAGAAAAACAGTGAAGGAAACTCTTTTGACACCCCACACATTTGCATTTGTACCTGTTTTATATCATATTTTGAAAGGGATCCAGATCAGGAAGAAAGGTTCACTGTCTAAAGGGCAATGACTTTCTGCAACCACAGGTTTACTTCTAGCCTGTTTGGATATTGTGGAAAGGTGTTTCTTTCAAGCATGAGAAGGATCTAGATACAATTTTGTTTTGTAGATGTTCCTGAAATTTTGCAGTCTTGAACATCTGTAAATTATATTTTACTGTGTTTCCCCAAAAATAAGACCCATCAAAAAAAAAGCCTTAGCATGTTTTCTGTGCCCAATAAAGCCCTCGCCCTAAAATATACTTTATTTAAGCGCCTGCACAGCCGACCGCTTGCCCATTCTGGTTACCTGTGGTGCCAAGACGAGATGAGGTGAGGCAAGAGCTGATGGAGCTGCCCCAAACACACACTGGCTTACCTCAGGGCTCCCAGAGCCAAGCCATCCCCTCCCAGAAACTGCCCTGCACTGCCCTCCGATAGCTCTGTCCAGCAAGACCCCGCATGTTCGCTAGCCCACTTCTTCTGCTTGCTTGCGGCCGCAATGATAGGGGAGATTGAGTGATGTGCCAGTGCCACAGCCACGAGGCGAGACAGGTTTCAGTGCATGGCTGGCCTGGCTGCAGAGGCACCGAGGTAAGCTGGTGTGTGGTGTGTGGGCAGCTCCACCTCCCCGCCTTGTGGCAACGGCACTCAAAACAAATAAGAAAATATCCCCCCCCCAAATAAGCCCTAGTGCTTATTTTAGAGCCCAAAAGAAAATAAGATTGGCTCTTATTTTTGGGGAAATACAATATTGATGAATTCTGGGCCTGTATTAATATTTGCAAGAGGTATTTCAGGACTTTTAAAAAATTAATCAAAAGTTAACAAAATAAATAAATTATAACATAAACAGATGCATCAAGCAAGCAATGTGAACAAAAGATTTATTGTGTCTGTGTATTGGTAGAACTTTATGTGTGGCTGATTTCTAATAAATTGTAATAGTCTCTGAAGTGTAAAATGTGTTTTACTATTAAAAATTATACTTCAAATATTAAATACTGTTATATACATTATGATTTCATTTTTTTAGTTCTAACTGTAAATGTTATGGTTTCTAAGTATAAACCAGGAAAGTAAAAGGAAGTAATTATATAAACACCCACATACTCAGGTGAGTGTATGTGTATGTATATATGTATGTATGTGTATGTATGTATGTATGTATGTATGTATGTATGTATGTATATACACACATACATATGCTGTTTTTCACATATGAAAAACATGAATGAAGCAGGATATAAATGGCCTAAGGTTTATCAGTATGTGTGTGTGTGTGTGTGTGTGTGTGTATAGTCACTTATCTACTTCATATAAAATAACAAAATATATATAGAGAGGCATGTTGTTAATTTTAGTTTTTCCATAGTAAACAAAAGAGTTCTTAAATGTATGGCTTTGCAGAGATAGATTATGAAGTGACTTCTGTTTATTTATTTAAAAGCGTTTTAAGAGAACGTGTTAGTGTGCTTACAATAGTGGCCATGGTGGTCGAATGACAAGCCAAAAGTTTCATGCTAGAGTTACTCGAACTCTTTCCACTCACTGCTTCAGCAGCCTTTAGAAGAGAAATGTAGTTGATTACAACCTCATCTACTTTCAGTATAATCTCCTCCTGCTGTGCTTCAGAGTTCATGATTTTAACTAAACGCATGCAGGCTTCTGTTAAGCAACAGAGAACTTGAAAGCTTGAAGTCATTGCTAGAAGCATTTCCTCTGGGCTTTTTTCAGCCATGGCCATTTTCCTGCAGGCACTTCCCAACTGTTGTGATTCTACAGATAACAGTTGTTTGTACTGAGAAAGTTTAAGGTCATGTGTTTCTGGATGATCCTCCTTCTTGCCCACACTTGACCGGACCAAACAGAGTAGCTCATTGGCATCCTTTTGTGCTGCAAGAAATCCATCAGGCACTGCATAATTCTTCTCTTTCATGGCACTGAGTCTTGCAATTTGTGCATCAAAGGACATGTTATTGAGATCTGGCTGACTTCTGCTTTTGCCTTCTTGACTGTCTCCTGCTTCTCTGGGGGCCTCTACACCTTTCCCCTTGTGTTCCTCATTTTCAGTGGAAGAAGTCTGAGTAGTTAATTCTTCTAATGCACACTGCATCTCTGGTTGACAGAGACAGGAGAGCTGAGTGCTGCCTGCATATTCAATTTCATCGTCGTCATCAGCATTCCCCGTCGTTAGAAAACAAGAGCTAAAAGGGCTGCGGCATTTCCAGTTGCTCACGTCTCGTTTTCGTAATGGTAACGTTCTGTATTGCTTGGGCTCCTTTTGGACAGCATTCAAGAAAAAAGATCTTCTACTGTTCATGCTGATGTTCATGGAACTTTGGGAATAACTTTTGGATAGCTTTTTGCCCAGAGGAAGCCCTCCTCTTTTTTCTAATTTTGAGTCAGATGTTTCAGAAATCTCTGAACATAATACACTGACGGCAGCTTTCTCCTTCCCAAGAAACATCTCAATGCCTGTAGTTTCTGCAGTGATGCTGCTGCTGCGCCGCAAAACTTTCTTCTTCTGTGGCATTCTGAGGCTTCCTCCGATTGTATCATATGGCCATAAACTGACTGCTACCCCACCTGACAGGTTGACTTTGGGAACATCAAAAGAGTCTTGGTTTTGACTTGGCACCTTTGATTCTGAGTGAATGTAGGATGATAGCAGGATGGAACCAGCTCTGGGCTGTCTAGGAAAAGCTGAAGGTGTGCCTCCTTGTCTTTCACGCACAGGTTCTGTGAAAGCTACACTAGGGGTAGTAGAAGTACAGGGAGAATTATTAAGAATCTTAACACAAAACAATTTCACGTCTAAACACTTCAGTTTTATGGTATTTGTTTTATTAAGGATTAATAGCTTTATTAATACTTAATAGTATGAATAAATGTTGTACCATAAGCATAATAAACATATTCAGATATAGCTCTTTTTGACGAGATCATTAGAAAAATCAAAACTGTTAAATCAGTCCTGCTGACAAGCATCATATAAAAACTGGACTTTTTCTCGACTTCGGAATTTGAATAGTATGCCTAGTCTATTTCTATTGAAGGGTATGCATATTCTATGTGGTATCTTCATATAACCTTAGTCCTTGCTCCCCTCTGAATAAATGCAGCTCTACTCAACACAAGATTTCTCATTCTTGATACCATACAAGCAAATAGCATCAAGAAATAGTGTTTTGTTTTGTTTTTTGGCTTTTGTGTTTGGTTTGTGATCTTCTTAGAGGCAGCAAGTTGATAGTTATTCGAAATACAATGCTAAAGACCAAAGACCTTTGATCTTACTCAGGAAATAAATTCTTAAATTCTAATCAGTATGTGGACTCTCGTCGGGATACTATTAGACAGGCAGTCATTTACACACTCTTTGGTGTGGACCTTCTCACAACACTAGCCAAATTAATTGGAAAATGCTGAAATTTGGTGTATTTTTTTTCCAGCTTGTCTGATTTTCTAAAATCAAACCCACAGCTTTCAAAAAAGCACCAAAGGGCCACATATATCAGCCTCACCATTCTGCTTATTGTTCTCCCCGCTTAAGTCTTGAAAATTGAACTGAACAACAAAAATGCACCTCTAAGCTATAAAGAGCTTTCTTAACCTTCTAGAACCATGATGGCGAACCTATGGCACGAGTGCCCGAAGTGGTACACAGAGCCATGTCACCTGTCAAGTGCGGCGTCCCCTGTTTCTCTCCTGGGTTTCTGGTGCACATGCGCCAATCAACTGACATTCGCGCAAGCAGCAGTGCCGGAAACCGAAGAGCTGGCTTTCCGTTTTCTGGTGTGCACATGCATGCCGGCCAGCTCATCATCACACATGCATGCCTACCGGAAACCGGAAGTGTGTGTGCCGGAAACCAGAAATTCATTTCCCGGCACGCGCATGGGTTGCGTTCCTGATGAGCATGTGCATGCTCTCCCTTTTTGGCATTCGGTGCAGAAAAGGTTTGCCATCACTGTTGTAGAATATCACTCAGTAATGTAAATATGGTTAAGATAGGGGTAGTAGTTGCCTTGGGGTATGCAGGCCGTGGGTGCCAGTTGTTTTTCAATTAAAAAAAATAAGTGCTGATAAATCATAGGTATGCGTTCAGATTTATTTGAATCACTGACGGTTAGGTCACCTTCTGTCAGTTGAGGATTAACTAAAAACACAATTTGACTCAGGGTGCCTAAACGTCTTCCTTTAAATGCAGTCTGGTATTTATGAAAATATGTCTCTTCAATAACAGAATTTGAATAGCTTTGTTTTATTACCATAATTTACAAAAAGTTTGTGTTCAGAAATTTACCTGATTTCATCCACTTACAATTGTTCTGAACATTTAAGCATCTAGAGTTCAAGGGAGTATCAAGGCATTTGAGTAGCCACAGTTTCTTTTTTATCTTTAATAAAATTGATTCCAAATAATATTTTGGCCATTTGTTCTACCTGCTCAAATAAAGAGACATTTTAAGGGGGCATGCTAGCCATATGTAATCCTACTGTTTGTTTCCTTAAATGGTCACTGAACGAAATTGGAGATTATTTCTAAATTTTATCTATTTATTATATACTGGAAATTGTTTTAAAATATTTACTTTGCATTTATAATTTCAAGTCTGTTTAATATTTTTCACTTCAAACTTCCAGTGCCTCATCCCATCCAATGTACAGATTGAAATACATTTTTTAAAAATTGCAGGTAGTCCTTAATTTACGACCAGAATTTTGCCCAAAATTTCTGTTGTTAAGCGAGATATTCATTAAGTGAGTTTTGCCCCATTTTACAATCTTTCTTACTACAGCGAATCACTGCAATTTTTAAATTAATGACAAGATTGTTAAATGAATCTGGCTTCCCCAATGACTTTGCTTGTCAGAATGTTACAAAAAGTGATTGCATGACCACTGGACACTGCAACCGTCATAAATATGAAACAGTTGCCAAGCATTTGAATTTTGATCACATTACCATGGGATGCTGCAATCATCATGTGGAAAATGGTCATGTCACTTTTTTTCAGTGCTGTTGTAACTTCGAACAACATTAAATGAACTGTTGCAAATCAAGGACCACCTGCAGTGAAATCATTTTAATAACATTTTAACAGGGATACAGGTAGACTTTGTTTAGTAACTGTCCTATTTAGCGAATATTCAAAGGCGCAACAGCACCGAAAAAGTAATTTTACAACCAGACCTCACATTTATGACAGTTGCAGCATTCCTGTGGTCACATGATTGCCACCGGCAAGCTTTAAAACTTGCTTTCAACAAGCAGAGTCAACGGCAGTAAAATCACAAGTTGAAGTCACGTGAGGTCTCACTTAATGACCGAATGGAAAATGACATTAAATCATATGGTCATATGATGTTCATATGATGTTTCACTTAGCATCTCTGTCACCTAATTATGAAGGTGAGATCCCAATTGTGCTAATCCCAATTGTGGTCGTTAAGCAAGGACCACCTATATTCCTGTTTACTTCAGTACTTTTAGACAGTGTATTTGTTTTATATGCATAATTAGATTAATGGCTTCATGCTACTGTACCTGTAGTTTCTTTAATCTTGGGAACCCTGTGACATCCATCTTTTAAAGTCCCAAATAAAGGATCAGCAGAATTAGTTGCAGAATACATAGCAGGCACAACCATTCTGTGACACACAGTTTCAGGCTGTTGATGCAGCTCCTTATATGATGTTCCATGGTTAGGATGCATGGCAGCTCTGTCTTCTACTGGAATATAACTGATGGTTTTTCCTGTCATATCAGGCATAATGTGCTTAACATCAGAAGTACAAAGAGGAGATTCAACTGGAGTTCCACATGTACTACTGCCTGTACTACATCCTGCATCCAGTGAAGAGCACTGTGAATTTTGCAGGGAAAAGTGACCTTCACTATGCAAAGACGACATGCGTTTAGCTAAGTGATACTCACACAATCCAGTCATACAGTGTTCAGCTTCTGGAAGCTTTAAAAGAGGGTCATCTGTAGATAAACTTGTATCTTCAGAATCCTTTCGGTCTTTGGATAAAGGCAGAGTAGTTGTACCAGACACAAAATGTTCATCCAGCTCATGCCCTAAGACACTACTGTGGTCAATCTCAGGATGCGTTTCATCTTTACAGTTCATATCTGCTTTCCCAAGACTGGAAACTCTGGAAACTGTCTTTCCATTCATTGTTTCCAGGTCTGTTTTCTCTACTGCCCCTTCATCTAAAACAGCATACCATCTTTGATTGTCCTTGCGAAAGGCAGTTCTCTCTGAATTAAAAGTGCCTGCATGTTGACCCTCCCTTGAGGACAGAGTTTTACCCTTTTGCTCATTAGTTTCTGTTTTTTTGGGTCCTTGTTGCTTTTTCATAAGACCGCTGCCGTCAAGATTCGTTTTTCCTTCCCCATCAATCACCTTACTTTTACGTTTAGTAGTGCAAGAATATATTGTAGACCCCATGTGCAGCTTGCTAAAATATTCAGTAACAGATTTTGTTTCCATGGTTTCTGGTTCCATCTCCATGCTATCTGAATGAAGAATCTGCTTTGAAGGCACAACTTTTGACTGGAGCTCTGGAGCTTGCTGATTAGCAGGCGAATGTACAGATTTCATTAGCAGCCCTCCTACCTGATTCTTGGTAATGGAGAATTCAGCCTGTGATTCCAATAGAGGTTGGTAGCCTTCATTAGTGGGTAAAAACATTCGTGTTGAATTTTCAGTCAGTTTCTGTGCAGTGGCCAATTCAG
The DNA here is from genome assembly GCF_964273705.1 of Natrix helvetica. Taxonomy (NCBI): domain Eukaryota; kingdom Metazoa; phylum Chordata; class Lepidosauria; order Squamata; family Natricidae; genus Natrix; species Natrix helvetica. The sequence continues at coordinate 45,844,513 of NC_138549.1, read as the reverse complement.
AATTTTCAGTCATTTCAGAAGAGTTAGTCTCATTGCCAGAATCTGATGATGATTCAGGACTATATGCTCTCAAGATGGCTACACCTGTATGCCACAAAACACAAGAGCCAATTAATGAAATCATATCAGGCACTTCAATATACTGATAAAGATAAGGGGTTTATAAGCTTTAAAATGGTTCTCTACTGAATCACATATTGCATTGATTCCAAGTAAGGCAATTTAATGTAATGGTGGTTCTATTATATGGTGTCTGTAGGTGATGGTCAAAAAGTAACAACACAATAACAAAATGTTTTCAAAAGAGCTAATGCTGAAAAGCCTAAATGGGGGAAAGGGATGAAATGATATGATTTCTTTCAATGAATAAAGGTAACAGTGGTGAAAGAACCTGAATTTTCATTCATCTGGTGTTCCTCAGAAGCAGATAAGGCCTTCAGGGCTTGAAGTGTAGATACCACAACATTTTCCAGTCCTTTTTCACATTTCTCTTCAGGATTAGTAGGGACAGCATCAATAAGTGACACTGGAATATCACTACTCCCAACATTATTAGTTTCTTCCTTGTCTGCTCTGTACTGTGCCGTGTGGCTCTGAGAATCTTCCTCATCAGAGCTATCCCTGAATCCTGGTGGAGGAGCAGCAATGGCCATATTTAGAGAATGCAACAGGAAGTCATCTTCATTATCATCACCTTCGGGAGGTGGGAGTGATGTCAAGTCTATGATATCATCACTAGAACCTGAAAGGCTGAGAAGAGCAGACCTATCGATTTCTCCAACCATAATGTCTTCCTCACAGCTGACATCATCTTCCTCTTCAGCATCATCTGTATTCTCTGCGTAGCAAATATCATGCAGCAGAGGCTCTTCTATTCCTTCCGCACCTTCAAATATTTTGCCATCATGTAAACCTGTATAAACAGAATTAGCAGCAAAATGAAAACCTTCAGCATCTGGGGACAACTCCAAACTCTTAATGTCATTGGCATGACTTATATAAAGGGTGGCCTGTTTATCTAGTGCTTCTGGACTTTCATCCAATAATCTTTCATAACCAAGAGTTTGAGGATTCACACCATCCAAATCATGATCTCCAAAAATAAAAGATACTTTTGCAGCTCTTGGAGATGCTTGAATTTTCTTGCTTGATTCCAATCCTCCGGAAAAGGACAGCATGGGTTGCGGGTTTGAATTTTCATTATCTTCTGCCTCTGTAAAGTCATTTTGTTTAGCCAACTGTTGATCAAGTCCACTTGAATTATAAACATTCTCTATGTACAGATGTCTATGTTCTTTTGGACATATGACAGTATCACAGACCTCTGCAGTTTTTTGTTTATTATCAGCAAACATATGAGCTTCCTGCTCTGCTGCTGAGAATGTAGTCATTTTGGTTAAACTGTTCCACTCAGATCCATGATGATTAAATTTCCCTTTAGTTTCAATCCCTAAAAGAATGGTATACAAGGTGAAAAATGAGTTATCAAAATAGATTGTGCAGTATTTTAATATTTCAGATTAAATTATTTGTAATTCCTAAACATTAACTCTTTGAAGTTTATCTTGTTTATATGACTTTTGAATATACTGAGCTGCTCTTGATGCGTTCTTTCTATGTCATGGAAATACCCACAATGAATGTACAATAAGGATATACAATCAAAATAAATAAAAAAGCAAAAAAGAATTTTGACTGCCTACTCTAAAAAAATACCATGAGCAATTCTATTTGGGCACAAGCAGATAAGAAAGCTAACATGAATAAATAGTTCAGGTTCAAGAAGGTTACTTTTAACTTAGAAATCACATTTGAAAATCCAAATGCTTTACTATCAAAGTTCTCTACTGAATGAAGTAGAAGCTTCTTGAAAAATAAACAAGTATATTATTTTGCATACTGCATTGTTCACTGCACTGTAGTATTAATTACCTGTTTCACAGGTCCCACAGTTTTTCTTGTTGGCCATATTAAATATTGATCGCCTGGAATCAACGAGGAGTCTATAATATCCAGCTGTTAAGCATGCAAGATTCATGGCATCTGATGATTCCATCAGCAATGTGATTGGCTATGCATTAAAAAAAATATTATCAGAAAGCAACTAAAATGCAGTATATTTTGGAAATAAAATGAAGAATTAATTATATGTTAATACAGATATTTTAATTGTGTTTACACTTATATAATGATCTTAAACATATTTATTTTATGATGTTCAATGGATTTCCATGAATTTGTCAGATATACATAAGGAAAATAACAGCTTTTTATAGTAATACATTTGCTAGCATATGCAATAAATTGCAGAAATCATAACAATGAAACATTGCTATTAACTGTACTGTACAAAAAACTGTTTACAAACATACTAAGAATTGCAATAAAATAATCGGAGGGATTTGATTATCATTCCAATAATAATGTTTCGTATTATCAAGAAATATATGAAAGAGACCATATTTAGGTCAGTTTGAAACTAGTTCTAGGTTATAGCATAGCTGAATTGTGGGATCAGACAAATAAGGAGTGTGTTTAGTTGCCCTAGTTTTCTACTCGGTAGGTTGTATCTTATGATCAAGACTTACACTTCCAATAACACAAAGCAGTGGCAATAGCAGCTGCAGAAATGGTCTAGACAGAATACATTGTGTCTATTCTGAAATAGACAGCTGAAATTATAAGTCATTTAAATTTTGGGAAAGAACTCTGTGTATGAATAAAACAGCTATCTCTTTTAACAGACCTCTATGAGGCCAACATTGCTCTCTCCTAACTGACTGGGACATTCTGATCAAGATAGCCTCTTTTTGAAAGTTGAATGAGAAAAATTACTGAGTTGTCATCATTATAACTTATCATTTAGCTGCCATAAGAATTCAAGTCAGGTTCCCTTTAAAAAAATCAAGATGGCAATTTTTGAAGTCATGTAACCCAAAAATAATAGTTTTTTTGGTTCAGTACTATCAGCACAGTAGTAAAAACATGAAATGAAAAACAAATTAGTCATTTCTGTTTTGCTTGAAAGGAGTCAAGCAATATACAAAATTATAAGAGCTGCTATTTAAAGCCCCTAAATTTAATCAAAGCAATGCAAGGAAAAATCAGTGCATGTTAAGAAACTGTTGCGAATAAACCTCCTATAAAGGACAACTATGATTTTTAGTTCAAAATAAATAAGAGATTGTGATTGAATTTTCTAAGATACATATCATTTCCAAAATTATATTTCAACTCATTCTTCAAATATTTTCAAAATCTCCAAATACTTTCAAATCTCAACATTATTCCTATTTGGATTTTTTTTAATGAATAAACTTTTGTTCTTTACTTCTTTCACAATAGAATTAGAATACCAAATCTGAAAATAAGATTAAGAAGTAAAGAGAGCAAATATTTTGCTTAAAATATTGTGAATTTGTCACAATAGTTTTATTTTAAAATAAACCTTTAAAAATCTTTTTTAAAGTTTTCTAATGCCCATGCCCTATTGCAATGCAATAGAATTAATTCTAAATTCTTAACTCAATGTCGAATTCTAAAGCAGAATTAAATGGATCACCAAAACTGAATAACTGACTGAATTCTTTTAGTTAATATTCTTACAATAAACAGCTCTTTGTTGATAATACCAATCAACAACCAACTTACTTTTACGTCTAACACATGAAGCTCAACTCTGACAGTAGTTTCATCTTCTGCAAACATTTCAATTCTGTTCACGTGGCTAAAATCTGCCAGGAGAGCTACGAGATTTGTTTTAGTGTTGATTACATGGCTGATGCCATACCGTGGTCCCACTAGTAAGGTGACCTCAGAACGCTTTTCTCCCTGCTACAACACAGGAAATAAAAAAGACAGAACTTTATATAGTGTCATTATGCATGTAGATCCAAAGCAGTCTTATTTCACGGAACGTATTTCATTTAATTCATATTATTAATAGGTTATATATCAAAGCGCTCCTTTCAGAAAATATCTTTGAAGGCTTTCCTAAATTTACATACTTGGCCTTGTGAAAAATAAAGCTAATATAAATTATATAACATTAGCAATATTATGCAAAATAATACTAAAGATACTGTACAACTTGGTTCAATATTATTTACAATGCAATTATGTGATTATCCCATTATTATCAGTCTTCAGTTTATTTGACAAAAACTATAAAGTCAGGAGAAACAAGCCCACCATTAATGTTGCCTTGAATACCCGTCCTCCATATAGTCGCAGTTCACTGAGAAACTTGAGATAATGTACTTTGGCTTGCAGAGCAGAGAGCTGAAAAGTAAAGGGGTGGGATTAAAAAAAAATATTCCAATGATAAAACACAGGTAAGTATTTTTTGCCATTGTGCTCATTTTTAGATTTTGGAATTTCCTGGCATTTTTGTCCAGTAGAAAAGATTCTCCTTTTGGGGCTGTCTCTGGTTGGTACTTATTAGTCCAAAATGCTTCAGCAGATCTTGCACAATTTCTTAGAATCTTTGGAATACTATGGTTGTGTTAATAACAAGCTGAAGGCAAATATATCTGAACTGAACTCTTTCTCCTAATCATAAACCAGGGAAATGCAGATAATACCATCAATTGCAATGATTCTTCTTACTTTTCTCCTCCATGATCTATCCCTTCCCAAACCCAGTACTTAGTCAAGCAATAGCAGGCATAAGGCTTAAAGCATTCAGATATTAAAGCAAGGGACACTGTTGTAGACTCCTACACCATCTTAATTTATCAGCATAACTCTTGATCAGGGGTGAAATTCAGCAGGTTCTGGAGCTCCGGTAGCAGAAATTTTGAGTAGTTCGGAGAACTGGTAAATACCACCTCTGGCTGGCCCCAGAGTGGGGTGGGAATAGGGATTTTGCAGTATTCTTCCCCTGCCACAGCCACCATGCTATGTCCACAGAACTGTTAGTAAAAATTTTTGAATTTCACCACTGCTCTCGATCCTTATGTGGCTTAAAGAGATTCTGAGGAAAGGGAGAAAACAGCAGCTATAACCTCGAGCAAAATCTTTGCAATGACATTGAAGATCCACAACTCTATAACATGAAAATCACCCACAAAGATTCAGTGAGAATTTTGCTTGACCATGCTGTTACTAAAGTCAGAACGCCTTACGGAGAATTGACTTCCTCTATCTAATCTCAATTTCTGACAAGACATTAGATTTCTAGATTTGTATACTTCTGAAATAATTCAGAAGAATTAAGTCAGGATGATTCTAGTGTGAGCACAGCATCTCTCTAATTTTCATTAAAGGGACCCCCGCTTTCTTCAGGTGTATGTGGGCTGTTTCAATATGAACAACAGAAATATGCGATGCAGAAGGTACACAATGTTTTTTCCAAATCATTTACAGAGGTGCAAAACTAGTCTAGACTGTTTCAGAGAAAGAAAGCTAAATACATCCTTGCATCAGACGCTAATCTGAAATGAAGGGAATTCAGAAGAGATTACCTCAATCTAGTAGTGCCTTTTAATATATGAATCATATTTCAGATATATCCAATATGATCTGAATCTCAAGAAACCACAGCCTACATCCTTTAATGTCAAAAGTTAAGAATTAAATCAGAATAGTTCACTTGACGGTATTAAAAAAAATCAAGGGGATTGCATGATGAGAAAGATATATAGCACTGAAAGATTCCCTAGATAGATGATTTAAAACAGGAAAAGAATTTTCAAGCACTTTTGTTATGTAATGCAGAGCAAACTCAATCAAATCAAATGAATAGAAGTTATGTTCTTGTGACTAACAACACCCAGTACTTTCAATATTAAAAATGATTTTGCTAAATTATTTTTTCCATTGTTCTTTATACAGTAAGCACTACACTTAGCCAGGCAATCTCTAAAAAATAAGTTGGTCATTTTTTGTATCTGAAAGATTTTTTTTTAATTCTCTCCTTTGGATTATACTCTCTTTATTATGAAAATGTATTTCTATTGAGATGCAAATATATTACCTTTTTACCTGGAGGAACTAGATTTTGATTTGCTTTGACAAGGTGCGAAAGTGCTTTCTTTATGTTCTTTTCTTTCATGCTCTGCAGTACAGCAGATGGAATAAAAGTTTCCAGTCCCCATTCTTTTCTGCAATTTAAAAGATATTTATAATTCACATTTCTATGAGAATTACCTATGCTTATAAGAACCCATGCAATCTGAGAAAATGGTTATATGGTCAAGCAAATATGGATTGTTTATCTATTCATGCTGTCAAAATTGTTCTTGTTTTTTTAAATTAAATATTCTTCTAAATTTATAGTGTATTCTTTATAATTATAGAATACAATATTATTATATTATATTATATTATAATATTAATTATATTATATTATATTATATTATATTATATTATTATATTATATTATATTATATTATATTATATTATATTATATTATATTATATTATATTATATTATATTATATTATATTATATTATTATATTATATTATATTATATTATATTATATTATATTATATTATATTATATTATTATAACATTACATTACATTATATTATTATTATACACTGTAATCTAAGAATACAATCTTATAAGCGCTGTGGTGGCACAAACTTAAAATCTTAAAAAACTTGAAATAAACCACAAAAAGCTAAAAAATATTTTGATCTAAAAAAGTTGCAAATGCATTGAGGCTCCAGTTAAATTTTAGAGTATTTAGTTTTACTCTAATATTTTGGAATTGACTATTAAAAATAGCTTCTCATGGGAACCAGATTTATTTTGCTTACCTGGTTCATAATAAAGATAAGCAACTTTATCATTTTGAACTTGGACACAAGACAGGATTAAAATTTCTCAATAGAAGGAGAAAAAAAAACCTGTTTTTATGCTGATTAAATGTGATTTAAAACTGACACAAAACATAAAATTGGAAATATATTTGAAGACTGTTAGAAGTAAAAGAAAGGAATATAAAGGTGGTTTATTTGATCAAGATTCAAGTAAGAGATTTATTTCAAAAAGTTCTAGCAATCCTGTATGGACCTGTATGACACCAAGATAGAAATGTTGAGATTTTATAGATATCTTGATAGATAAGGAATGGGATATGGGATGTAAAGATGTCTGCTGCTAATGGGAATGAACTTAGTACATTTGTCCACACATGTTGTAATAAAGGTTGGAAATAATTTTTAATAAATGTTTTTCCTTTATCATATCCTTTTTCTTTTTTCCTGCACTTTTTATTCTTTTTTACCATTTTTTCTTTTTTTAAAGTTTCCATTAGTTTTTAGTACTGTAACTAAAATCCTTTAAAAAATGATATCCAAATAAAACAATACTGTTTCAAGGATATTAAAAGGTAAATTAAACAGTAAATAAGAAATAATGTTGGTGTGGAAGTTCCAATGCTATAACTTAAATTGATTTGACAATCATCTCCAAGTATAAAATACGAGTTAAAGTTTACTTAAATTCTCACATTAGCATAAATGTTCTTAAGAGGTTTTTTTCCCCAAATAAAGCCATTAAATTTTACAGTGGCATTCATTTCACTACAAATTTCATATCTCTAATACTCACATGTTATGAAACTTGTATTCTATACTTACTCGATGTACTTCAGAGAAATTTTTTGTGTGTGTTTTGTGGTCACTGTTGCAATATACATTTGTAATGCTGCCAATCTCAGTGCAATATCATATTTTAGCTCAGGCCCAAACCTCTCCTGAACCACATCATTACAGCTCTGTCAAAAAACCAGCAGAGGGAGCATCAAGCTTAAGCATCTTTTTAAAATACTGCATTATGACTATCTCTTCTCCAAAAGGCAAGCTCATAATGAATGGGAACTAACACTGCCAGACAAACTATCCATAAATAACTAGAGATAAAAAGGACAAATATATTAAGTTGATTAATTTGGAGTAACCAGAATAACTTTTGTTTTAGTGTTTACAGTGCTAAGAGCAACCTGTTTTAAACCAGAGCCTTTCAGATTCATAGGAAGTACAAACTCCAGAAAATATAACAGATTAAAACAACAACAAGAAGAAGTGTAAAATCTAGCTCTTCTGTATTTCAAAATCATCAGCATGGATGCCAAAATCCTTTGAGTTGTTTTTATTGATATTCCCATTGTAATCAAAATATTTTAAAAAAATAACTGCAAGGAAGCTTTATAAAAAGAACCACGTGAGTCACTTTATTGACATTTCATCATGCTGTTTTCAACTCTGTAATATACCTGTACGTAGAGATATTCAAAGGCAACCACGTCCCGTCGTAAAAGGTCAATAGGATCCTTTGGAACAAAACTGACTCTGAACAGGCATCTCATTTTATGGGAGCTTGGTCTTTGGGTCACCTAAAGAAACAAAATACTTTCATTATAATTCAGAGACACTGTATTCTTTCTAAAATAATCCAGGAACCCTTAGATAACTGAAGGGAAATTTAAATGAAGACGTTGCCCTCCAAACTGTGCAAAATAAACCATGAATTTTCTGTTTTTCTCCATATTACTTTATATTGAGTAGCCAAGGCAATGTTAATCAGAGTGTACTGAAAAATGCTTAGCCAATTCTAAGAAAAAGCATTTCAACATCAGAGACAGGTATCATTTACAGTATCAACCAAGGATGGAAATTTCCTAGAATCTCTATGGGTCAATAAAAAACACCAATAACCAATGACGAATAGCTACAAATGGATATTCGAAAAATTTAGTTGGCAATTTCTCAATCTCATCACAAAAGTCATCATGAAATATGACAGCTGAAACCATGATAAGCTTGAAATGTTTTGGAAAAAGTCTTTTAGACAATGAAATAATCTAATAACAATATACAGTATACCTGGAAAAGGATTTTGGGAAAAAGAAAAGAAAATACTGCTAATAATAATAAAAAAAGGGAGAGGTCTATTATGTTTTGTAGTTGTATGTACCAATGACAAGGAAACCTTGTGTGGACAAAAGGAAAATGGACAAATATAAACATAATCTAGAAACTGATGTTTTACAGACAGTGAGGAAATTGAAAGTGAAAAGATTGGATATATCAGCAATTATGAAGTATGAGGATATTTCCATTCAACTATGAAGTATTTACAAGAAGAAATATAAAAGTTTTAGAATAACTAGCACATTCAACCATTATTGAATATTATTGAAAAATCTGTAGGGAAATCTGAAACACGCAATGCCTACAAAGAAACTAAAGAATTATTGTGAGCTAGAAAAATTCTCAGGAAAGAGAAGAGGATGGCCAATAGTAAGATGGATGGACTCAGTTATACTGGTGGTATAGGTAGACAATTAGAAAACTTTCAAGGCCTGACTAAGGACAGATTATCATGAAGAAAATCCACCTATGCCCGTGATGCTGAAGCTATGGCATGCGTGCCACAGGTGGCACGCGAAGCCATTTGTCAGGGCACACGAGGTGTTGCCCTCTCAGCTCCGGTGCGCCTGCATGTGCTGGTCAGCTGACTTCGGCCTTCTTTTGAGGCCATTTTTTGCCCTTCGGAGGCTTCCCTCAAGCCTCTGGAGCACGAAAAAACAGCCCTACGGCCAAACTGGAAGTTTGGGAATGGACTTCCGGTTTGCTCGTAGGGCCGTTTTTCACCCTCCATTGCCTTCAGGAGACTTCCCTGAAGGCTCCGGAGGGTGAAAAACGGTCCTACGGCCAAACTGTAGGGCCGTTTTTTGCCCTCCGGAGCCTTCAGGAGGCTCCTGATAGCTCTAGAGGGCGAAAAGCTGCCCTATGGTAAAACTGGAAATCACTTCCAGTTTGGCTGTAGTGTCATTTTTTGCCCTCTGGAGCCTTCAGGAGGCTTCCCTGGCCGTAAAGCTGTTTTTCACCCCGAAGCCTCCTGAAGGCTCTGGAGGGCGAAAAACAGCCCCACAAGCAAATTGGAAGCTCCTGAAGCCTCCAGAGGACCTCCCTGGGGGGGGGGGGGGAGGGAAGGCTGTTTTCACCTTCCCCAGCCTCCTAAAAAGCCTCTGGAGCCCCTGGGAGGGTGAAAAAAGAGCACCAAAACTGGGGGGAGTGCTGGTTGCACACGCATGCACACAGAGGGGGGAAGCATGCACATGTGTGGCATGCCCAGGCACAACCCCCCTGCGCTCCCGCTGCTTTTGGCATGTGAGCCAAAAAAGGTTCGCCATCACTGACCTATGCAGTTACTGGAAGGTGACATTAATGGGATATAATCAATCAGATAAATTCTGCAAAGAAAAGTATGGGCAAATGCAAAAGCAAGAACAGGAAACCTTTTGGACACCTACTAAAATCATATTCTGACAAAGGAGGCATTAAAAAGTACTGACTCAAAGGGTATCCATATTTCTACTGTCATATTCAAAATTTGTCTTATTTCCAGTTTATAAACAACTGCACGGAAATACATTGTGTACACAATTATTAGGCAAATGAGTATTTTGACCATATCATTTTAATATATGTTAATATCATATGTTCCACCTCCAAACTTGAATGCTTAGTCTTAGTGGATAAGCATATCAGGTGATGTGTATTTGTGTAATGTTGGAGGATGTAGCCTAAGGAGATCAACACCCTATTATCAAGGTGTGCAAAATTAATAGGTACTGTAGCTTCTTTTCCTCAGGCAAAATGGGCCAAAAAAAGAGATGTAACTGACTCTGAAAAATCAAAAATTGAAAAAAGCCGTTCAGAGGGATGCAGCACTCTTGAAATTGCTAAGACATTGGAGTGTGATCACAAAACCATCAAACATTTTGTTGCAAATAGTAAATAGGGTCGGAAGAAATGTGTTGAGAAAAAAAGATGCACATTAACTGGCAAAGTTTTGAGAAGAATCAAATGTGAAGCTACCAGAAACCCATTATCCTCCATATTCCAGAACTGCAACCTACCTGGAGTCCCCAGAAGTACAAGGTGTTCAGTACTCAGAGACTTGGCCAAGGTATGGAAAGCTGAAACCCCACCACTGAACAAGACATATAAGTTGAAATGGCAACTGGGCCAAGAAATATGTGAAGACAGATTTTTCAAAGGTTTCATGGACTCTTGACGGACCAGATGGATGGGCCCGTGGCTGACACTCCATGAATGGAAGGCTTATGACTGTTATTGAAAAGAAGGGTGGCTATATTGGTCATTGATTTGTTTTGAAATGTCACAAACATTTATTTGTACATTTTGAATTGTTTGTTTATTAGTCTCACTTTAACAGATGTAAATAAATGAGTTGAGCAAAATTTTCATTTTTCATTTAGTTGCATAATAATTCTGCACATTAATAGTTTCCCAAATATTGTGCACACATAGATATTTTCCTAAGAAAGCCAAAGCCTCACTTTTACTTTCTTAAATATTCAAGTTTGAGGTTTATTAACATTTTGGATGGACTGAGAGCATTGTAGTTGTTCAATAATAAAATTAATCTTCCAAAATACAACTTAACTAATAATTGTGCAGTGTAGTAAATATGCATTCAAATTTGAGGAAAAGTACTGACTTTAATTTTCTACATGTAGATGTCAGTTTCTCTTCCATTAGGGAATTAAGTGAAGCACATAGTATCACTAGAGGTGCCTCAACTTTTGCATATAACTGTCTCAGTGACGTGCGGTGAAGTTTATGGCTAGTGAGGCAGCAATTTTTTTAGACTTGTGGACTTCAACTCCCAGAATTCCACAGTCAGGCATGCTCAGTTCCGATTTAAAGCAACAGCTTTAAACTTATTTAAATAAGTTTTCTTCCTTCTTTTTCTTTTTCTTTTACCTTCCCCTCCTTCCTCCCTCTCTCCCCCTCCCACCTCTCAAACACACAAACACACACACACACACACAGAGAAGTTGGATTATAGTGTTTAATTCCATGTAGCTGATTTCCAGGGCAAAGGAGGAGTTATTTTTGCCCTGTCCAATGGCATTTTCTTTGATAAAAGGGACGGAAAGATGGTCTTTGGGTTCCCTCCTTGAATGAGAGAATCCGTTTTAGTCAAAACGTTCAAATGTAATAAAATGATCTTCCTGTCTCGATCTATTTCATTGGAAAAGATGCCCGCCTGAGGAAAGAGCCTTTCACGTCTCTGAAAGCCAGCCCAGGGTGGGATCTCTCCAGGATGGGCGCAAGACCGATCCATGTTCACCAGCAAAGGGCAAAACTCTCTTCCATGGCCTCATTTCCCACCCTAAGCTTCCCCGTTTCTTCTCCATTCTTTTGCTTTCCGCAAAAACAGGGACGCGCTTTGGGAAGGCGGGAGCCCAGAGGAGCCCACCGGCACCCGCATCGCCCTCTCTGGAAGCCAAACTGCCGGCCGAGACTTCCCAGCTCAGCTGCTTCCCGGGCGCCTGCCAGACGGGACGACAGGAGCTGTGAGGGAGCACGGGCTCCAGGGGCTCTGAGCGTCCACCTGCCTGAGCTGTGCTGCGGGCGAAAGAAAGTGCTTTAGTCAGTGGGGTGTCAGGGGAGAGGATAGAATCTCCCCTCCTCTCCCCCACACCCCGCTGACTAAAGTGCTTCTTTTCGCCCGCCTGAGCTCCTCTTCCTCTTATATATATGAAACTCCCTCGTGGATATTATTATTTTATATATTATTATTTCATGATGAGAGGGGAGGCTCTGCCTCCCCTGCCTCCAATGACATCCCTGAACTGTCTCTGTACAAAGTTTATCTTTCTGCATAATCATAAAGTATACTACTTATTTTGAAAGATACTTGATTCCAGTTTCGAGGCAAATACTGTATGTCTACTTTCTGAAAATGTTTTGGTCTATACAATATAAATTTTAATATTTTAGTTCAATTAGAAACAGATTCAATGTTCTATTTTATTTTACTGGGACTTCTATGTTGCTCCAATCCAATAGGACTCTGAGTGGCTTACTTTCTCTTCTAATTAAAATACCACAGCATAATAAAATTAAGAAATTAAGCAAAATAATAACAAGAACAATATGCTAAGGAAAAAACTAAAAATTACTGAGAACATAATATTCAAACACGGGCCAAGAAAGGGGTTCCAACTTATTCTAGATGCTCTCTTAGGGCTTTCTTTAAAAGCTGAAACATAAATGGATGGGAGGTAGACTTGATTTTTTAAGAAAAATAATTTTATTTATAACTTTTTCTTTAACATCCATAAATGCTTAGTGAACAGTGTATTGTCTGGGTAGATGTATTTTATACACAATACAAATAACAACAATAATAATACTGTTGAGATACACATACTAATAATCTTTCAACCTCTAACATTTATGTATACATAATAATTATAATATATTCTATTATCTATCAGTATATTTAATACTATTTCCCAATTTCTACTTTCTACCTCTATTTTCTAACCCCTCATGAAGCAATTACCATATTAAGAAGTATTCTATATCTATCCATCATCTGTTGCACTTTTTAGTATTTCAACTCTTATTGACTTTTCGACAAATCTCCAAGACTTGATTTTTATGGAAGATAATTCATGAATGATATATCCATACAAGTTGGTTACTATACAGCTGAAACCTTGAAAGACAATCAAGTGCATCTCCACTTCAAAAACTAATATGTTCATTAAGGAGCAAATTAGATCCATTGCCCACTAGAACAATCCTGTATACACTTTATGCCAAAGCTGAAAATCGGCAACCAGATTGACGACCATGTGCAATCCAGTTTGTAGAACCTTCAACAAATACTGCTGTACATGTTTTTTTTTCTGCTGAGACTATTTCTACTTATAGGAATATCCATAAGCATCTTTAATTCATGATATTCTTGCTTAATATACCTGCCTCTTGTAAACCATTTAAATGGAAGGGTTCTAGAAATAATATCAATAACAATACTGCTTTCTAAAAATTATTTCAAAGGTCATTTTTTAACCAACTATAGCTTAAAAATCCATATTATACATATAATTGAATTATTAAACAAACCTGAATTAGTGTCTCTTGTTCATGGAGCAAGAGAAGTTTGATTCCAGACCCATCTGTTTTTTGTTCCAGCATCAGAGAAAAATGTTCAATACACTTGATTGAGAGCTTTTCTTGAAGGGTTAAGATGACATCCTTTATGATACAAGATTAAAATGAAAAAGGAGAAATGAGATAAAAATAAAGAACTAGAATTCAGCATTTTGTAAATTCTCTATTGAGTGCAAGCAACTGGTATGTATGACTTGTTAATTTTGCAGTGGAGAATAATATGTTTATTTAAACAAAATCTCATCTTTACATGTTCTCTGTTGTGATTTTTTTTTATAACTGGAACTTGCTCTTAGATAATGACCCTAATACTAGGCTTTTAACAGGTAGTGTAATGCCACAGATGATATAGAGCAGGGATGTCGAACTCACATCGTCACAGCAGTGTCACATGACATAGCAGGACTTTGTCCCTTCGCTAAACCGGGTGTGGGTGTGGCCAATGTGTGACACATCCAGCCCATGGGCCAGGAGTTTGACAGCCCTGATATAGAGGCTTCTGTTGAGTTCCATATGAAGTTTTGCCCCCTTCCTTTTAGTCATGTCAGATTCTCTGAGACTGCTTGGACAAGTCCCAGCTGTTTTTTGGCAAGGTTTTTCAGAAGTGGTTTGCTGGGGCTGAGAGGAAGTGAGTAGCCCAAGGTCATTCATCTGGCTTTGTACCCAAGGCAGGAAAGAGCTCACAAACTTAATCACTATACCAAATTAGGTCTCCCATGTCTTGTTTTCCAAAATATATAGGATAGCAGTTCAATATACAGATATACAGTTCCACAACAACCAGTGGAACAGAAAATGACACTGGAGTTCGGAGCAGATGTGCATCAGATTTATTTTATGTTTCATCAAAAACACTGGGACTTAAGTCATTCCATCTAACATTTCTATAATTTGGACCAATCTTGTGCATATCTCAGAAACACTACCCATTAAGTTCAAGCTTGTAAATCTTGTAGTACAATCCTATGTATACTATCTGTATTGAGAGGTAAGTTTCATTTAATTTCATTGGTTATTTCCAGGTAATTTACTGGAAATGATGTTGTTCACAATTAATATTAAGTGCTGTAAATGTCATTTACATTTTGTTTTTAAACTTTCAAATAAGTGTGTTTCTCATTTAGCTTTCTCCCTCCTATTACTCTGTGTTTGCAGATTGACAGCTGCTCTTCCCACACAGGTATTCCTTGCTTAACAACCATTTGTTTAGTGACTGTTTGAAATTACAACAGTACTGAAAAATTAACTTACAAATACTTACAACCATTGCAATGCACCCACGGTCACATGATCAACATTTGAGTTTTTCCAGCTGTCTTCAGAGAGGCAAAGTCAAAAGGGAAGCAGGCAGGGAAGCTGCAGTCATGTGATATCTTGCTTAAAGTCCACAGTAATTCACTTAACAACTGTGGCAAAAATAGTTTTAAAATTGGGTGCAGTCATGTGATGCTTTGGTAATGCCTGAATCACTTAACAACAAATTTCCAGTCCCCACTGTGGTTGTAAGCAGTGGTGGGATTCAGGCGGTTTGCGCCACTTCTTGACAACTGGTTGTTAACTTTCTGATTAGTTCGGCGAACCGGCTGTTGGAAGAAATCTCCTTCCAACAACCTTTTGTTTTTCCCACCTTAAGGAGTCAGGAAGGCAGGAAGGAGACTTCTAGTGTGCCTCTGTGTGTTGTTTCTAGCCTAATACTGCTTATCTTTATTGGCCTGCTTAAGTGTTTTCAGAAACTGCCTGTTTGGTTAAGCCTTCTTACATTGTAACAGATGTTAATGGTTCTTGGCAGTATGCCCAGACTTTCTATAGCCTGAGCAACTTCTCTGGAGGTTTTTTTTTGGGGGGGGGGATATTTTTATTCCAGAGGTTGACTTTTTTAAAGGGGAAGGGTTGTTTTAAGATTTTTATACTGCTTTAAAGTTCCTGGCACTGTCCTTTTGGGGTGTACATCCAACATGGCTGAATTCCCTTCCAGCCACTACTTGCCTCCTCGGTCCCCAATTAAGGGTGAGAGGGGGCGATCGCAGGCCTCTTTCTTCCCTAGATCCATAAACTTCTCTAAAAGGAGTAATCTGGCTAGACTTTGGCTTGTTTGTTTGTTACAAAACGGGGGGGCTTCAGGAGGTCTCAACCCCCCCTCCTCACTGATGGAAAAGTGATTAGCTAATCTTTTTGGACCGCCGCTGCCTGCCTGGTCGAGTTAACCACTGCTGCCTAGGAAAAAAATCTTTTTCAAGCTACATCTTTCCCTCTTCCCTCCAACACAGTCTTTCCTTAATTCTGGATGATTTCCTTAGGATATCTTGTGAGGTGAGTGAGACCAGCTGGTATTTTTAAGTGGTGCAAATGGATCTAAGGATTGCTTCTCCTGTGTGGAAAAGGGTGCTTTGTCAGTTCACTGAGTACAGGAATCTCTTGTCTATGGGGATTCTCCAGTCATCCAGGTCATGGTTGTCCCAAATATACTTTTTTCAAGAGGCAACTGGACTTTCTTGGTTTCCAGAAAGTCCAGTTTCCTCTTGAAAAAGCACCTTTGGGATAGAAGTCTCCTGCATTGCTTTGGAATGGCCAAGGAACATGATTGTTCACTGATAGTAAGATTAAAATAAAAGGAAGTAGGGGTGTGGA
The DNA here is from genome assembly GCF_964273705.1 of Natrix helvetica. Taxonomy (NCBI): domain Eukaryota; kingdom Metazoa; phylum Chordata; class Lepidosauria; order Squamata; family Natricidae; genus Natrix; species Natrix helvetica. The sequence continues at coordinate 45,827,929 of NC_138549.1, read as the reverse complement.
TCCTCCCTCCAATTCGTTTTAGTTTTTTCTCATGATAAAAAGGCTTAGTAACATGGTACCAGCCTTGAAGTTTATTTAGATATTTGTGGCATGTACTAACTTTATTGTGATCCTGACAAGCTTGGGAGGGTAGAGATTTGAACATGGGTCCCCTATGTACTTTGTTAATTTGTCTCTTTAGCTTGGCATTTTGTAGCCCAAGTATGCCCACCCACTTTGTGGAGAGCTTCAATGACCTCTCCGCTAAATGGTTTCACTTTATGAGCAAGAGTTGGCTGCTGATAGTTATCATTGCATTTTAACTATTTTAATTCCTCAAAGTGCTCTGGCATCCTGCCTGATTGGTAACTCCGGGTTGCAGGTGGTTGACAACTGTCTCACATTTATGACGGTTGTAGTCTCCCAGGGTCATGTGATCCCCTTTTGCAACTTTCTGACAAGCAAAGGCAATGGTGAGGCCAGATTCACTTAATAGTCATGTTATTAACAACAACTACAGTGATTTACTTAACAAATGTGGCAAAAAAAAGTCGTGAAACGGGGCAAAATTCACTTAATAAATTTCTCAGCAACATAAATTTTGGGCTCAATTGTGGTCATAGGTTGAGGAGAGGAGAGGTCAGGCATGACAAGGAGTGGCTGGGAGGAGAGGGGTGAGACAGGGCCAGGCGTAGCGAGGCACCCCTCAACATGAGTGACATTGAGTTGGCCACACCCACCCAGTCACATGACCACCAAGCCACACCTACCCAGCCAGTCATTAGGGCAAAGAACTGGTTGTTAAATTATTTGAATCCCACCACTGGTTGTGAGTCCAGGACTACCTGTACACTCAAAATAAAAGAGGCCATTCTCAAATACATGGAAGTACAACTATTCTGTTTCTTTGTTCCAGTGTTTCCATATTTCCATATTCATATTACCAAAACCAATAGGGAGTAAAGACAAAGAAAAGTATCTATACTCTGAAAAGTAGCAACACTTTACTAACTTTACTGCATTGTATGGGGTTTAGCAGATTACCTAAACTGCTCTTTGGCAAATTATATCAGATTGATAAAATAAAGATTTTGTAAAGTAGAAGCCAAACTACAGGATGCATTTTATATTTTAATGCTCAGTGGCAATCAAGCATAGGAATATACTGGAAGCTCCTAATCTTGGCAGATGTGGCCCTTAATGTTAGCATTGGGAATTGAACTTTTTTTCTGAATCAAAGAACATTTGAAAAGTGGATGCTTTTATATTGGGAGTAGATGACTGAAAAACCTAATGGAGAATTTTGAAAAATAGCTCACAATGAGGCAATGGCAACCTCCTTCTATTATGGATAGATGCTGTCACCTGAATCTGAGTCAAACTGCAACTGTTCAGGCAGTGCTCCCTCCTTCCCCTTGTGCTTTCATATGATATTGTCACAGCAAAGGTTTTATGAAATGTGTGAAAAACATTGCATTGCATTATAAACAATGACAATGTTCAAAGACCAGTAAGGATTGCACCATCTTCTCTAGCAATTTTATGTAGTAGATAATGTGGGGAAATTGCAGATTGGATACATATTTGTGGGGTCTTTTCATATTATTAAATCTTTATTTTCATTTCATTGTGTTATTTACATGATGGGAGATAAGCGAAATAATCAATGAACAAGGTTTGATAAACCCCACAATGTGTGTGTGTGTGTGTGTGTGTATTACAGAGGTCTACATAATTTTCAATTAAGCTGCAGTCATTAAAATGACCCCATTACTAATTATGAATGCTACATTAGATTTTATGAGCATGAAAACAATTCAAATCTTCTTAGGTCTTTAATTCACATTCCACAAAGTTACCCACTCACCCCCGGCAATACAAGTTCAGATTCTATACATGAGGGTTTTACTGTAAATATAATGTTTTCTTATTTTAAAATATTATAGAGATTTCATATAATTTTATTTTTAAAATGTATTCATTTTTCCGAGAAAAACAGCTTACCTTTATAGAAGTACTGCAATCAAAGCGAAAAGATTTGGTTTGCCCATTTTCAAGATATACTTTCAGAACATTTGGCATAAAAAGAAGTGAATTATCTTTAACTGTTTCCTGTTCAAAAAATAATAATTATGTTAAGAATTATCATATTGTCTTAAAATTAATCTAAATTTTATAAAAAATCATAATAGACACAACAAAAGCCTTACATACATAGAACCTTAAATGTATTGAATCTCACAAAAGAAAATAATTAGTTCTGTTTTAAAGATAATATTAAATGGTTATTTTCACATAAAGGTTTGACTTACAAACTATTCTTCAAGATGATAAAATTCTAATACCCTGATTACTCTACTCTTTAGATAATTCGTGAGCTTGAACCTTGGATGGAATTTGTTTTCATAAAACCTGGATTTACTTCAGAAACAGTATCTCTCATGCCATGGCATGCTATAAGAAACAGTTTTTAAAATAGAAACCATGTATCATGGAGTTAAAAAAAGAAAATGAAAAATCCAAAATATTTGCAATTGACATGCTGTTCTATCCTTCTGAATATTCCAAGTTCACCAGTGACAATAATTCCAGGTGGTCCAGTCATTGCAATGATCCAGCATGCGAACTTTCTCTCTCTTTTAAATTGCAAAAACCCGTTCAGTGAGAAGCAAGAGAAGAGGAATCATTAATGTATTTGTATTTTTCACAGGAGTGAACAAGGGCAAAATCGAGGAGCTGAAATCCAAAGATACCAGAACTGAAATGGCATTCTTTCAAGCAAAGCATGTATAAATTCCTGTACCAGTCAACGATTCTTATGAATTATTTATACTGAGCTGTTGTTTACTTTGCCAAGAACTAAACACTTCATTCTGCCCTTGGTTTCATAACGCATTTCTTTAAATTATTAAAATGTCTCAGAAAAAACCACCTTTCTCCTGTACTTTCTGAAATATTTTATTACTCCAGAAAATCCATCCTGAAGATGTTGCTTGCCTCAACAGTCCCCTGACAATTTTTGAAATAATAAATGATAATTCAATTTTTAATTTGCTTTTTTTCAAAATGCAATGACCACACATGTTGTAAAATAATATATTTTAAAAACTGCACTTCATACAAACAATGATCATAGTGATTAACTCTCCAGTATATAACAGGTTCACATTAAATGTGTGTGATTTAATATTAGGTTCATTTAAGCAAACAGTCGTAAAAGATACACAAAGGTAGTGGTGATTGTGTTTGTCTCTGATTTTACACGTTTGAATATCTTTGTGTCTTTTATGTTTGTGCAGTGTGACTTTCACACCAGTAATAAATATATTGCTCATGCATGCATGAAACTTAAAATTTTGTAAAATGAAAGAATGAATCCCATTTTTCCTAGTTAAAAAAAGGCTTAAAATTGCACTTACTGAAATTTGGCCATTAACAATGACCTCTTCTGAGAATCGAACTTTGACAGGATTGGACTTCAACCTGGCCTTTTTGGCAGCACTAATAAATGCTGACTTAGGAGACTGGAAAAAGAGGTACGAGAAAAGAAAGAGATCATTTGATTGGTACTTAACTCTCAACCTTTTGTATAGTAAAGCTAATAAAAATCCCTGCTCATTTTTACCATAGACCTTAATGCTTTTCGGTATGCTATTATGTGAAGAAGGGGAGTAAAAACAATTCATGTTGTCCTCTTCAAAATATGACATATAAATAAATACAAATATAAAATCTGATGTGGCCAATCTGTTTCTTCTGTTATCAAATCTGGACAAACAAATATGTTGGAAATCAGTGTGTGTTTTCCACAATATCAATTAGAAATGAAAAAATGCAGCCTATGGACCAGTGGTGGGTTGCATACCGGAGTCTGCCCGGAGCACCGGGTAGCGTTCCGGTACGGTGCTCTGGAGGGCCCACCCGCCCACCCACGCTCCTTACCGCACGTACAGCACCTGTGCAATGCTCCGCTGGACAGCTGGAGTGTCGTGGAGGCTTGTGGAAGTGTCATTTGATGCTACAACGCATGTCCGTGCGCCACACACGTGCATGTGAGTTATACCCGGGCCATTCCAACTGTACTGGTTGGAATGGAATCTGGAACCCACCACTGGACACAAAGGATTTTTGTTGAGGGAAAATACCTTTTGGTATATTTTGTTTTGGAGCATCCAGATGGCTAGAAATTTAGCCCTTATTTTCCATATATGTAAAACTCTAAGAGAGAAAAATGGGAAAAATAACCCTTTATTTTAAGCTCCCACTAAAGGCACCAACTCAGTTCTTAAAAAGCTTCTCTCTCAAATTGGGATCCCGGCCTCACCCACTTTTGGAATGTGGTCCTGGACATGTGATGCCAATGAAAGTTGGGAATCATGAGTTAATGTCTTTCTGCAATAATAATTTCTGACTGGCAACCAGTCACTTGGACTTCTCAAGTCAATGCTAGAATGAAAATCATTTGCATAGACACTTCCCATAGTAAATGTTTAAAAAATACATAGATATGTGTGTGCTCACAGTCAGACAATTTCTCTATAGTTTTTCTGAATTGCAATTAAAATTAACAAAATTACTACATAGATAATTCTTTAAACATATAACTAAGTTAAAAATATAAAGGATTGCACCTGTTAGTAGAATAAATGGTTTATAGTAGTACAGATAGTCCTCAACTTATAACAATCCATTTAATGACTGTTCTAAGTTACAACAACACTGAAAGTGACTTATGACCATTTTTCACACTTATGACCGTTGCAGCATCCCCATGGCCATATGTTCAAAATTTGGAAGCTTGGCAACTGACTCTTATTTATGACTGCTGCAGTGTGCCATGGACCTTCCTACAAGCAAAGTGAATGTGAGAGGCAGATTCACTTAACAACCGTGTTACTAGCTTAGCAACTGCAGTGATTCACTTAACAACTGTGGCAAGAAAGATCATAAAATGGGCAAAATTTACTTAAATGTTTCACTTAGCAACAGAAATGTTGCTCAATTATGGTCATAAGTCGAGGACTACCTGTACTTGCTAGCATACTTTTAAAAACGTAGTTGAAATAGGTTCACAAGGCAGATTTATCTCCGTTCCTGGAGATCTTTGGTGCCTCTGTGTAGACACAAGTTATATAATTATTGGTTACATCTAACGCTAACCTCATAAACACGTAATGTTTTCTTTAATGTTCAACTGTTCATATGTTCAAATTAAATAAAAGCCAAATGGATTTGTAAGAGCAATTTTCTCAATTGCTTTAATTTTAATTAAAATGTTTGTTTCTTCATATCTACAATGTGAGTATAAGAGTAACTATAAATTTATAAATGACTATTTTTTTTAGAATAATATAGTCTGGCTAAAATCCTTTGCTATTAATGAACTAAGCAGAAAGTATTTATTTCTGCAATATATTTATCAAGAAAACTATTTATACAGCCTATAAAGATGGTATATAATAAAACAGCATAATGATTTGTTTTTTATGAGCAAAAATAAAACAAAAGCATGAATAGCCTACCCATGTTAGAAAAAATACTTCTGCACTGATCTATGATGCCTTTCCCTAGCATGGAAGCAAACTGTCAATACAATATGAACATGCCAAGTAAAAGTAGTATATAGCTGATTAAAGTGACTGGAAGTGACTTCCAGTTTGCCTGTAGCGCCATTTTTCACCCCCCAGAGCCTTCACGGAAGCCCCCTGAAGGCTCCGGAGCTCCTGCGGTGGGGCGGGGGAGGCTGTTTTCGCCCTCCCCAGGCTCCTAGAAGCTTCTGGAGCCTGGGGAGGGTGAAAAACGGGTCCATTGTATGCCAAAAGCAGGGGAGAGGGTGGGGGTCTCGTGCGCATGTACGCGGGGGTCTCACACATAGCATTATGGATGCGTGTATGCCCGCGCACTACCCCCCTGTGCTCCCACCCGCTTTTGGCACACAATCCAAGGAAGGTTAGCCATCACTGCTCTATAGGATTTCCCAACCTAACTTGGACAAATAGGCACTCCATCACTGAGGAGAGCAAATCAAATGCTGATAGAGTCCATTATGTGCTCCCATATATGGCAACATCATTAGCATAGATGATAAACAGCTCTACCACTATTTCATCCATCCACGAAGCTGACATATTCTGCAATCCATCACATTAATGCTAAACATTGTTTCCTTATTTGCCATTGTAGTCATTTCTCTCTGTAGGAGTCATTACGTTTGTGTGTGTGTGTGTGTGTGTGTGTGTGTGTGTGTGTGTGTGTGTACATTTAATAAGGTCTATCATTAACCAATATTACCAATACTATGTTTCATTCCTTGAAAGACCTTCATAGTTATCCAGAATGACACCTTGCCATGTCAATAGTTCAAATTAACCTCTGAAATTATCTGATTGGCAATATTCTTAAACTTTTTTAAAAAGTCATTGTAGTTGTAACCTATTTACAAAACAATTGTTTGTAATAATCAAATAATTCCCACAAAAGTTAAGCTTTAAACTGCTTAAAATGATTAAGCTCCTAACACATTTTCTTATTGGTACAGATGGCATTCAAATTAACCTATGAATGATTTATTGGATACAAGAGAACCACAAAAGAGAAATATTTGGCTTTGCTTATAGTGAAATTGAAAATGAATGAAGCAAAACTAATCCAACAGACAGTACATGATATTCAATATACATCTAATATGTTTTAATGCTGTTTACTTCATCTAGTTTTAACAATGCATAAACTCAAGCTGTATATAATATCCCATTTTATCAAAGCTGTATACCTTTATTCCTATACCGTAGTCCCTATTTATTTGCTTTATAAAACAAATCAGGGGATTATAATATAAATAATAAGATTGATGCAGTCTTCAGTTCAGAAAAGAGCAGCCTCAAATAATTCTTAGATCTAACATATTGTTATATTGGTGACAATAGCTTTTCCTTCCCACTATTAACTTTATCAATAGTCTCTTGTATTCTCCCCACTACAATTCTGATACTGTTGGCTGAGCAGGTAGCTTTTGAAGGATGTGGTTAGCACATTTCTGCATCTGTTTTAATTAGCATTCCTAAAGGCTACTTGATTGTTGCTCTTTTATATGTGGTTACTGAGCTAATCAACTTGGATATTTGAATCTATATATAAATGCAGATATGTATATAAATATGCATGTTATAAATCTATATACATACATATACAAATGCACACATCCCATCAATCCATTAGGCAAATGTTGTGGTACACCAAAGTTACTTGGGAATGTTCTCTCCCTTATCTAAACTGATATGTACCCATATAATTCCAATGTATTGGGTGTTATTTTTTACTAATTGACTGGATACCTTATCTGAAGTTTTCATCTGAAGATTTCATAGCTGGTTTCACTGTGTGACTCAGCATATTTTGAGGTTGGTCTGTTTTTTTGTTCCATTCTTAATAGAAGTGCCATACGTCCCACCCACCTCCCCGCCTGAACAAAAATAAAAATGGAAGGCAAAACTGGAGTCCCACTATACTACTGAATGTCTCCCAATCCTTACTGGTCCTGGTAGATCATCTGTATTATTCAATTCAGTAATAAATACAAAGATTAAACAGTAATCTGGAACATTACTCACTTGTCCTATTCCACCAGACATTGGATTGGACAAACAGATAGGACTCACTAAACTTTTAATTTAACCAGACTATCGGGGACTAAAACAGAGATTATCAGTTATGGGCATTTAATGTTTTAACTCAGTGTGTTTTACAGTTTTAAAAATTATTTTATTGGGAGCTGCCCAGAGTTGTCTGAAAGGGTGGAGGTTATGAAAATATTTTAAATAAATAAAATAAACAAATATATTATCTAAAATTGGTTTAGATCACAAAAGAATTCCAATAAGGTTCAAGAGAAAAGTGTCAAGATAAACTCAGGTCTGGATCCAATTAGCAATTATTTCATAGCCCCTTTGAACAAATTCATCTTTTTGTGGCATGCTGCTAAAAGTTTTACCCATTTATGATCACTTGAAAAGATTTAGGAAAGGACAGATCAGAAGGAAATAATTAAATTACTCTTCCTGGCAGGCACTAATCTGGTTTATTTTTTTTAAAAAACCTGTATGATAATTTATAGCTCAGATGCTGAAAAATATGAAGATTTTGTTGTTGCTTTTACTATATTTTGCAAATGGCTTGTATAGAAGAAAAGCTTAATACAGTAATTTGGATTTCAAAACCCTTACGCTACCACGCAGAGCTGATTTTACTAATCTATCAAGTGCCTCAGAGCAATGAATGATGTTAATATAATAAATATCTCTTGGCAACATATGACAACCCAGTTTGAAACTTAGTTTGTAACACAGTGAAATACCTTAGCTTTTAAAATCATATAACAGGTCAATTTGAGTAGTGTGCCAGCATTCTATCTCTCTGAAGTAAATGTACAATGTATGACATCATAAAAAAAATGTTCTCCAATCTGAGTGAGCAAGCTTTAGGCCCGTGATGGCGAACCTATGGCATGCGTGCCAGAGGTGGCACACAGAGCCCTCTCTGCTGGCACATGCGCCGGCGCCCCAGGTCAGATCTCCATGGCATTTCTTTCATGAGCGTCTGTTTCCCTGCAAACGACGAAACAGAAGTTCATGAAAGAAAAATATCTTATCTCTTGCCGTGCTGCTGGGATGTTGGGATGCCCTACCAGCTGGTCCTCGGGTCTCTGCTCGCATGTCTGCACATGTGCACATTTGCACATGCCTGTGCATGCGCACATTAACGTGCAAACCTCTCAGTTTAGGCACGCACGCACATGCAGTTTGGGCACTCGGTGTCTAAAAGGTTCGCCATCACTGCTTTGGGCCAAGAACAAAATTTACAACATTCCACTCTGACTGAATTTAGCAATATAAAAAGGCCTTCAAAATACCCAGTTGTTTGTTAATAATAAATGGGAAATAAAGTTTCTGATATGAACATAATATTAATTTAATGTCAATACCTATCAATTTTAATCTTCAAATGGATCTTTATTTTAGTTATTAACTGAATTATTTTTCTACAATAGAAAGCAAAGGAACAAGTCACAACCAAGCCAGATCTATGCTTTCACAGTAATTCAATGCATATATGATTTATTTCCTCCTGCTGGCCTTAGTTACCTGGGAAAGATAAGTACAGAAGAATGTTCATATTTAAATAGTGTGATAAAGGTAGATTAGCCAGGTATGATATAACTCACTCTGGAAAATTTTACATAATCCGATCTGTGGTCCAAGTTTCTTTTGATATTTTACTTATAATATTAAAATTATTCTTTTTTCATAGTGTAGTTAAATTTCCACATGAAAAAATATACTCAGCACTTAAATATAGTAAAGGTAGAGAGTCCAAGACAAATCCAGCATTTTATTTCATGATCAGAAATGACACAGTACCTAAGGATGTCACTGTGTTGCAGCTTGGGCAGATCTAATGTTCTGAAAATCGAAGGTGATACATATCCAGACATTTAGCTTTCCGCAATTCTCTTACAAGCCTCCATTCCATGCTTTTTTTAAGAGGGGCAGAACTATTTAAAATTATTTTATATAAATAGTGGAATAAAAATCTTCTAAGTTGTAGACCACACGCCTTCAGATAAACAGTCCTCACCACTAATTGTCATGTCACTTTGGCTTTACAATATTTCTTATTAAATGTTTAGCTAGGATTTTAGTCTCCTGGAGCTAGCTCAGAAGGAATAAATACCCTATTGCTCTCAAAAAATATTACACTTTAAAATCAAATAGAAAGAATATAATAAAGGTGTTTTTATCTATCTATCTATCTATCTATCTATCTATCTATCTATCTATCTATCTATCTATTGAGAGAGTTTCAATTAATATAATTCTATAATATATATATAAGATTAGAATTATAATAATTGAAACAAAAAGGGGAAATACTGAGTTATAACTTTGACATTTTTTTAAAAAATGAACAATATTCAGTCTCTTTGTCTTTAAGAAATACTGTTCATACGTGTTGGAAAATATCAATTTTTTTCAATTACTAATAGACTGTTCCACTTTTGTCTAGAATAGCATATTGTTATTTGATTTATTTTAGAAAATACAGCTCATATTTCACCAGTGCTCTTGATTATGCAGATTAGGAAAAGCAGGAATAAGAAGAGAAAAGCAGTAAACGTTGCTTAGAAACGTTTTTTTTTTTAAATAGTGTCACTTACAGGGTAAGGCTGAATAACAGTAAGGAGGATTGATTCTTTGCAGCTCCTGTAAATAAAAGAGATGAGAATTTCATGTTCTTGAGATAACATTGTTTTATTTTTAGATGAGAAAATTGCTATTTCACAATGCCATGTTTATTGCAGCACAAGAATTTTGAAAATACACATTTCATTGACCCCCCCCCTTTAAAACAGGGTGCTAAATGAGAGTAATGCTGATCAAGTAAATATTCCTTTCATCCTTAATTGACTTCAGTGAATTTACTTAAGGCAAATGCATAAAGTAGTGTTGAGCCATCCCAAGTATATTACATGAAATACATTAGCTAGGGACTACTCCTGTGGATCCCAGAGGCTTTATCTTGCAAGGTTATTTTGAGTGGTTCCTAAATTCCTAAGGAAATAGACAGTCTTAGCTATATCACCTGTAAATTTTAATTCTTTGCCTGTAACGATCTGACAGACAGCAGAGTACAGATAATTGTTAATGAGAATGAGGCTTCCACTGACTTTAAAGAAGTGAGAGTATGCTTAATTATCAAAAATCCTCCCTCATTCTGGCTATTCTGAATAATTTTCCATTTGTTATCATGTGTCCTCTTTTTAGAGAAGGTTGCTGATCCTGGGATTACAGTTAAGGAGAAAGTGGATTGTCTGGAACCATTTCAATCAGAATTCAGATCTGGCTATGAATGGAAACTGTGAATCTCACTCTTGAAGATGATCTTGGTGACACCTGTATATGAAGTTTTATATCCAGTTTCACCAAGGTCAACTACACAAGAGTGACTCTTCCTGGTACTGAATAATTCAGCTGCATTCAGTACTATTCATCATGCCTTTTTTGCAAACAAGGATTAGGAATGAGGGCATTGTGCTGCAGTAGTTCTCTTCATTCTTGAATGGAGTGGTCATTGCTTGCAGTCAGTGGTAATGGTCAGAAGTCAAGGTTTGGGTTTGGTCCTGGATCTGACTATCTGGGAAATCACAAAGATTTATGTAGAGTTCTGCCGCTAAAGGAATGTCATTTTCAGGGACCTTGCTTTTGCTCAATCAGTGATAATCCCTTTCTTCTGAAAAACCTCTCTGGGTATATGGTTGGCCCAAGGTGGGTTCTGGATCCCGTCACAACCGGTACGCTGTGATGGGGCTGGGCGTCCACCACATGTACATGCGCTGTGCATGCATGTGCACCCACCACCCGTGGTGCTCCAGCTGCTCGATGGAGCATCACGCAGGTGCTGTATGCTGCATGCGTGTGCACAAATGGCCCAGTTGGGTCAAATACAGCTCAGGAATGTGAGCGGATGGGTGGGCCCTCTGAAGCACTGTACCGGAATGGTGCCTGCTGCTCCCAGCCCGTACCGGGGCGTACCGCCCGCAACCCACCACTGGGTTGGTCCCCTGTTATTTTTATGAAAAGCCTTGTAAACATAGCTGTTCTAGAAAGCCTTTGGTGATGTGTAATGTGATAATATGGGAGCAGTAATGGAGGCAGGGCTAGCTGCCAGCATGAATGGCTGCTTGAACGGAGAGCTCCATGAAGAGCAGCTGGATCTGGCGTCCGGAGGGGTTTCTGGAAAGACTTTTGTAAACTGAAGATTTCCTATAGGGAAGACAGAAGAGAAGGTTGGTTTGCACGACCATAGGATGGCAGTTCATGGTCTGCGCTTGAAATTTCCTTCATAACCCCAGGCGTGGAAGAGGGAGATCTGTAAAGGCCATCCCAGAGTGCTGACAGCAGTTCAAAGTAAGAGAGGATTTATTACAGAGAAGCTGCAGCTGATCTTGGTAGAAGGTATTTTTTATTCCAAAACAGCTCAAGAGATTAAGGGGCTCAAAGAAGGAGTGGGGTGGTTGTTGTTTTTCTATCCCCCTCTTTATAGCGGTGAGAGGAATATGCCAAGCGAAGGCTGGAGACTTTTTTCTTTTCTTCTCTGAACTGTCTGAGGAGCTGAATCTAAACTTAATTAGTTAACACAACAAAGGCCGGCTGTAAATAACTCTGATTACATAGATGCCTTCAGGGGGAAATGAATTAACTATTGAAGGTTTGAAGAAGGTTTGAAGGAAAAAAAGCTGACTCATGGCAGTGCATTTGGTCAAGTCTGTATCTGGTTAGCTTGTGGAAGAGTGACATCTACTGGCGAAATCTGGAATCTCCCCTCCGCCCATGGAATACTTTAAGAGAAAACAGAACTTTTGGACAACAAGAGATCTGACTATTGGAGAACATTGATGTTAATCTTTGGACATTACTAAAAGAAACAATCGGAGAGAGAGAAAGAAGATTTACCGGACCAAGGGGACTCAGAATATTTATATAATTACTTAATTCAGGAGGGTCATATGTAAGGTTGAACTTAAAGACTAGGAATTAATGTTATAATACTACTATCAAAGGAATATATTGTTATTGTCATTGTCATTGTTACTGCTATAAGATTATTAATTCCACCATTTTTTATATTATTGGCATTAGTATTGATTAATTAAGGAGATGGTTTAATTACAATATAATCAATAACTATAAGGAATTCACTCTTAGAATTTACTCTTAGGTTAATAGAATAGATTAATAGAAATATAGGAATATTATAAGTGTGATACATACACTATATATGTGTGTGTGTATGTACACACACACACACGCACACACACACACATATATATATAAATTGATAAGTCTCTCTCATTCTCTTTCTATCCTATGATAGTTGTTTTCGTATAATATACGAATATTGATATGTAGAGTATACCACCCCTTAATACTCCTTAAAACTGATTATTGAGTAGAGGAAGAGGAAAAAGGAGAGGGAAAGGGAGGAGAGGGAGAGGAAAGAAGGAAGGAAGGAAGGAAGGAAGGAAGGAAGAAAGAAAGAAAGAAAGAAAGAAAGAAAGAAAGAAAGAAAGAAAGAAGAAAGAAAGAAAGAAAGAAAAAAGTTACAAGGGAGAGAAGAAAGTGGGAGTTCTGGAAAATAACTAAATTAGGGATCCAATTCTTCCAAAAAATGACAAGCGCTACAAATCTAACTAAAATTGGCACAGGGAGGAAGCCAGCATCCCAGCCGTCTCTAGCAGTTGCCAGCCCTTCGAACCAAAGATCTTTGGAGGATATGCTCCAGAGAGAAAGGTCCAATTCAACTAAGGAGCTTCAGATGATATTACAGACTATGCAAGAGGCAATAGCTAAAAATCACGAAGAACTAAAAAAGGATATTAGAGAAATAAGAAATGATACTGGAGAACTAAAGGAGAGGATGCAGAAGATGGATGATAAATTTGAGAAGTTCCAGGAACAGATCAATAAACACGAACAAAGAATAAATGTAACAGAAGGAAGATTGGAGAATGAGGGAAAAAAACATGGCGGAGCTGAATTCTAGGCTGATCCAGGCAAACAAAGAACTTGAGTTAACGGTCCTCACGTTAGAATCGGAGAAAGCGGCCCAATTTCTGCGGTTTCAGAATGTAAAGGAAGAAAAAGGCGAGGATTTAGCAGACATGATGGCAGACCTTATGGCAAAGGCTTTGGGAATAGGAAAGTATGAGATGGCAAGTGAGATCGATGGGACATATAGAATCCAGACAAACTATACAAAAAGAACAATCTCCCAAGGGAAGTCCATGTAAAGTTTGTTAAAAAATCAATACGCGATGAGGTGCTGAATAGAACAAGAGACGATCCGATAATACACAATCAACAACAACTAACAGTCCTAAAACAGGTACCGAGGAGAATCAGACAACTAAGAAGGCCCTATCAATTTTTAACATCTGTGCTGAATAAATACGAAATTAACTTCAGATAGCTGATGCCAGAGGGCATACTGGTAACTTGGAGAGATAGAAGATTCAGAATAGACACGGTGGAACAAGCGGAAGATTTCTACAATAATCTTGTTGGGCAGGAGGATGAGGAAGATGAAGGAGAACAGTTGGGAGCAAGGATGCAAGGACTCAGGGCACAGATAAGAAGAGAAAAGGAACTAGTGGAGACAAGAAAGGAGAAATAAGTTGTTTTAGAGAAAAAAAGGGGAAGAACCAAAAGAAGTGAGAGAGATAAGGGCAACAAGAGGCACAAGACTTAAATACACATAGAATCATGTCGGGAGAAATCAAGATTCTATCATTGAATATCAATGGTCTAAACTTACCACAGAAAAGGAAAACAACCTTTAATAAACTAAAATATTTGAATTACGATATAATTGCAATGCAAGAGGTCCATATAACTAAATGACAGATCCAGAACTTGGGATATCCTAGATTGGGTAAACTTTACACGGCATTAGCTGATCAAAGGAAAAGAGGAATAGCATTATATGTTATATTTGTTATAGACTACATAGCATTATTTGAGAGATGGGAAATGAAAATGCCTGTATAATGGGTGATTTCAATGTTGACCGGAAATGGGACTATAAAAGTGGAAAGAAGAGAAAAGGAGCTAGGAGAATTTTGCCCAGGTCATTCTTCCAAATGGCTGAAGAATTAAATATCTATGATGTATGGTGAGAAAGATGTCCAGAGGGAAAGCAATACACCTTCTACTCGAATAGACATAAATCCTGGTCAAGGATAGATATGGTCTGGATGTCTATGGAGTTAATTTCAAAAGTGGAGATAGACATAGAACCCAATTTATGGACCGACCACAATCCCATGAGGATTATATGGAAAAAACAAAAGGGCAGTTATCGCTGGTTATTCAATAGAACAATCCTAAAGGATCAGGAATATATTAAAAGAGTTAATCAGAAACTAAGATTTTTCTTCAAAGAAAACTGGCCAGGAGACACATCCATTCAAAACCTTTGGGACACAACTAAAGCATTAATAAGAAGGGTCACAATATCGGCTACAGCTAGGAAGAAAAAAATTGAGAATCAAAAAATAAGAGAGTTGAAAGAAAGGTATAGAAATTTAGAGAGTGAACTTCAAAAGAAACCACAAAATAGAAGTATAAAAGGAAGTATGGAATTGATTAAACATGAATTGGCTATATTTGAAAAAGCAAAATTGGCACAGTCTATAAAAAAAGCAGAACAAAATTTCTTTGAGAAAAAATAAACCAGGGTGGTGGCTATCCTATAGGCTGAGGAAGCAGAAGCAAGAGAATTGGATCAATAAATTACAAAATGAAAAAGGCGAGATCTGCTATCAACTAGAGGAAAAGAAAAGGATTACCCAAGAGTTCCATGAACAATTATATAGAGAAACCGAGACTATACAAAGGAAGGATTACTACATTATCTGGAAAAGTCAGATCTGCCAAAGATACCAGAGGAAATAAAAGATAAGCTCAATGAAGAAATTAAAACATCAGAGATAATTGAGGCCATACAAAGACAAAAAAATAATAAAGCTGCAGGGCTGGATGGACTGCCAGCAGAAATATATAAAGAATTCCAGGATATGCTTGTTCCAACACTGTTGGAAGTTTATAATGCTGGGTTGAAAGAGGCGAAGACACCGTTATCATGGACGGAGGCTAATATTGAATTATTACCTAAGGTGGACACAGACCAGATGTTTATACGAAATTACAGACCAATCTCACTGCTAAATGCAGACTACAAAATATTTGCTCTAATAATAGCAGAACGATTGAAACAATTCCTTACATCATTCATCCACACAGATCAAAATGGATTCCTCCCCAGAAGACAAATTAAAAACAATATGAGAATTATGCATAACATTCTCGAATATTATGAAGTGCATAATGAAAAACAGGTTGCACTATTTTTTCTTGATGCCCAAAAGGCATTTGATAATGTGAACTGGGAATTTCTGCATCAACAATTGAAACACATGGAATTTGGGGATAAATTTATAAACATGATTAGAGCAATATATACAAATCAAAAAGCCAAAGTAATAATTAATGGTGAATTAACGCAAAGTATAGCAATCCAGAAAGGTACAAGACAAGGTTGTTCCCTATCCCCGCTGCTGTTTATATTAACCTTAGAAGTTTTAGCCAGGAATGTACGTAAAGAGGAACAGATAAAGGGACTAGAAATTAAAAAGGAACCATTTAAGTTACAGGCTTTTGCGGATGATCTAGAGTTTGTGTTAGAGGATCCTCTAAAGTCTGGTATGAAACTTACTGAGGAATTGACAGTGTATGGGAAAGTAGCGGGTTTAAAGATAAATATGACAAAGACTAAAATGCTGGTTAAAAATATGACATCAAAATTGAAAGAGGAGTAAACGAAGAAATTGGGTATCCAAACTGTCAAAAAAGTCAAATATCTAGGTATACATTTATCTGCGAGGTGTGTGTCAATCAAAGAAGATAACTATACTAATTTGATCAATAAAACTAAGAAAGACTTAGAAAGATGGAAAAAACTACAATTGTCCCTGATGGGTAGGATCACAGTCATAAAAATGAATGTATTACCAAAATTTATTTTCCTATTTCAGAATATTCCCATTAAATTAGAAAAAGGTTTTTTAAAGATTTGAATCAATTGGTTTCAAAATTTATTTGGCAGGGAAGAAAACCAAGAATAAAACTCAAGGCTATGCAAGACACTAAGGAGAAAGGAGGATTTGGCGTATCAGATTGGGAACTTTATTTTACTGCGGCCACTCTAACATGGTTAAAAGAATGGATAATGTTGACAAATAAAAGATTACTCAAATTGGAAAGTCATGACCTCCAAGGAGGATGGCATGCCTTCCTTTGCTATGGAAAAGGATCTGCACACAAATATTTCAATAGACACTACATCAGACAGTCCCTGTTATTAATATGGAACAAAATTAAACACGACCACTATACCAAAACACCCATTTGGCTATCTACGATGGAAGCATACATACACCCAAATTTAATTAATATGGAAAATATAGTTACATATAAAGAGTTATTGAACAGACAGGGGAAGATCAAAACTAGATTAGAATTGGCATCACAAGGGGTACAAGTAGAATGGTGGTCCTACTTACAGATACAATCAAGGTTTGCACAGGATAGGAAGAAGGAAGAAAGGTATTGCCAAAGATTACACAATATTAGATAAACTTTTGATACAGACAGAATACAGGCTGATCAAAGTGTTGTATAGATTTTTGTTGGAATATAAACTAGAGGAGGAACATGTCAAAGAAACTATGGTTGCCTGGGCGAAAAATTTCGGTTATAATGTGGAATTGGCTAAGTGGGAAAAACTTTGGATACTTAATCAGAAACTAACAATGGCTACGGCGTATAAAGAAAATCTTTATAAGATGTTCTACAGATGTCATCTCCCCCCAGCACGGCTCTCCAAAATGTTTAAAAATCTGGCCCCAAATTGTTGGAAGTGTAAAAAACACCAGGCACTTTTTATCATATGTGGTGGACATGCAGTGAGGCAAAAAAATATTGGCAAATGATTCAATCATTGTTAGAACAAATGGTGGGAGACCAAATCTTGTTTAAACCAGAAAATTTTCTCCTAGGTATAATACCGGAAGGGTTTAAGAAAGATACACTTTATCTACCATGTTTCCCTGAAAATAAGACACGCCCTGCTAATAAGCCCAATCAGACCTTTCAGAGCATGTGCCATAATAAGCCCTCCCCCCAAAATAAGCCCTCCCCCAACTATTTAAGAGCATGCACAACTGATCCCTGCCATTACCACTGTACCACCTATCGGTACAGCTTTCAAAGCAAAAAGAGGGCCTGCCGCAAAAAGAGCTGCAGGCCAAGCAAAGTGATTCACACCCCGTTCCCTCCCGTGCAAAGAGCCCGCCGTAAAAAGAGCGGCGGGCCAGCAATGCGATCACCCCTTCCTGCCTGTTCCCTCTCGCGCAAAAAAACACCACCCACCCCACCCCAATGGTAAAGGCAAACTGCCTGGTTCCCTTCCCCACCACCCCTTTAGCGAGGGGTGGCAGGTGGGGGGGGGAGAGAAGCAAAGCGCGCATCCTAGCCCTACCAGACTGACAGCTCCATTGCGTTCCTTGCCCATTCGTCCAGTGAAGCCCCTTGTAGAAAAAACCTTGCAAGTTGAACTCACGAGTTTTTTTTTACAAGGATGAAAGGGCAAGGAACGCAGCGGAGCTGTCAGCCTCCCGTAGCACTAGGACACACACCTCACTTCTCCCCCCACTGCTACCCTTCACTAAAGGGATGTTGGGGAAAGGAAGCAACCAGACCCGCCGTTATCATTGGGGCTTGGTGGGAGGTGTTTTATTTGCGTGAGAGGGAATGGGGTGCGAGATGCGTTGCTGGCCTGCCACCTCCCACCCACCCCCAATGTAACAGCTGCCTGACTTCTTCCCTTCCTCCATGTCCCTTTAGCAAAGGAGGAGAGAAGCAAGATGCGCGTCTTAGTGTGGAATGGGACTGTTCTCCTCCTGCCCTTCACCCACCTATTTCGCCCCCAGGCTTTCTCCTCCAGTCATCCACCTCTTATCACTTCACCTCCGATGTGAGGCACCTGGCTGTTCGTCCTTTTCTTCTGTCCCCAGCCCTTCCTCATGGCCCTTTGGGAGAGATACTCTTTACCTCGGCCTTTTGGGCTCAAGTGACAGGTGGCCGCCAGCCAATCGGAGGAAGGGAAGGGAGAAAGAGAGAGGCATGGAGGGAGAAAGTGTTTTATGTCGAGTTTCCAGTTGCCTCAGATCCGAGCTAGAAAAGCTAATAAATCCTTTGCAATCCCCCCACCCCAAAATGCTGGGGAATAGCTAATAAATCCTTTGCAATCCTCCCACCCCAAAATGCTGGGGAAGATTTCTTTCTCCTGAGAGGGTCTATTTCCTCTCTTTTATCTTTGCACAGGCTTAAATGTGTATTATTAAGAGTTCACCATTGTTCTGTGGTAAGATTCCCCAACACGTGTCAACCATAAGTATACTTCACATTTTGAAAACACATTCAGGCTTCCTCAAATTGGTAACCTAATTATTCTAAGTTACTCTAGTCATGTAATCTAACTACATTGTAAAACTCAGGCATATAGCCTAACTTAGATTTACATCCTTCCTGGCAATGTTTATGTTTTGTTTTGTTATCTTTTCCCTTCTCTGTTTGCTTAATTGCCCATTTGGTCCCCTTATTAACAGCACAAAAGGTATGAGGATTGCTCTGGTATTTGAGATAGAGCATAGTTACGTGCTGATTCCTGGAGGAGATAGGGGTGGCATATAAAGGATTTCGCAGGAAGAATGCAAGTGATTATTAGCATATGTTTTTACAGATGCTTAACAATTAAATTATTACTTTTTATTTATTATTATTTCCTTCAAATGCTATATCTATTGATGGAATAATTTTCTTAGTTTAGCTTTGTTTGGAAGGGGAAAGGGTTTATCTCTGTTGAAAAGAAATGAACTTGGGAAATCTGAGTAGCTCCTGTGCCTAATAATTGCTTTAACAAGATGGTAATTATTCAGTATTTTGTTACTCTTTCTGTTTAACCCCCTGGGATTATCAGTTCTTGAAATGAATCAGACAAGACTACTGTTTTAGGATTTATTAACTGTTCCCCAGCATTTTGGAGTGGGGGGATTGGAAAGGATTTATTAGATTTTCTAGCTCGGACCCGAGGCAACTGGAAACTCGACACAAAACACTTTCTCCCTCCATGCCTCTCTCTTTCCCCCTTCCCTTCCTCCGATTGGCTGGTGGCTAACTCTCTCTTGAGCCCAAAAGGCTGAGGTAAAGAGTATCTCTCTCAAAGGCCCATGAGGAAAGGCTGGGGACGGAAGAGAAGGACGAACAGCCAGGTGCCTCACAGCAGAGGCGAAGTGATAAGAGGTGGATGACTGGGGGAGAAAGCATGGGGGCGAAATAGGCAGGTGAAGGGCAGGAGGAGAACAGTCCCATTCCACGCTAAGACACGCATCTCGCTTCTCCCCTCCCTCGCTAAAGGGGCATGGAGGAAGGGAAGAAGCCAGGCAGCTATTACATTGGGGGTGGGTGGGAGGTGGCAGGCCAGCAACACACCTCGCACCCCATTCCCTCTCACGCAAAAAAAAACACCTCCCACCAAGCCCCAATGATAATGGCGGGTCTGGTTGCTTCCTTTCCCTGACGTCCCTTTAGTGAGGGGTAGCAGTGGGGGGAGAAGCGAGGTGCGTGTCCTAGTTCTACGGGAGACGGACAGCTCCGCTGCGTTCCTTGCCCTTTCATCCTTGTAAAAAAAACTTCATGAGTTCAACTTGCGAGGTTTTTTTACAAGGGGCTTCACTGGACGAATGGGCGAGGAACGCAGCGGGGCTGAACAGGTAAGAGGCACGGCTCGCTGCTCCCCCCCACCTTCCACCCCTCGCTAAAGGGGCGGCGGGAAGGGAAGCAGGCAGTTTGCCTTTACCGTTGGGGCGAGGTGGGCGGTGTTGGGCCATGAGGCGCGCCTCTTACCTTTCCAGGTCCGTCATGTTCCTCACCATTGTGTCCAAGGAAGCCCCTGGTAAAAAAAAAAAACCATCTCGCGACTTCAAGAACTTTGATAGAACTCGCGAGAAGGTTTTTTTTTTTTTTACCAGCAGCTTCCCACACAATGGTGAGGAACGTGACGGAGCTGGAAAGGTAAAAGGTGCCCCTCGCTTCTCGCCTGCCTCAGAAAATAATAAGCCCTCCCCTATAATAAGCCCAAGGCCATATTTTGTGGGTCAAAAAAAATAAGACCCTGTCTTATTTTCAGGGAAACATGGAAATTATACATGTACTAACTGTGGCTTGTATAACTTATGTACAATATTGGGAAAAAGAAAATACACCATCAGAGCTAGATATAATCAGAAAAGTGTTGGCCTGTGCGGAAGCAGATAGACTCACTCTTGAACTTAAAAATAAAGAGGAATCAGAATATTTTGAAGTCTGGAACAGATTTTATGATTGGTATAAAACAAGGTGACAACAATGGAATAACTGTATATATTGTGATTGGACAGAAGGATAAACAATGTATTAAGTAGGCTAATAGTTAATGGTTGAGACTAGCTGTATATAATGTGAATATATAGTCACTTCGACTTCGCAGTACTGCATTGTTTTAAATGTAAAAATAATAAAATATATTTAAAAAATATGGGAGCAGTTATATGTGAAGTCTTCTAACTGTAGTTGAGTTTTTTAACCCTACTATTGAAAACAGTTTTGTAAACTGCTTAAAATCTTCTGAATGGAACAATCTGAGCAAATCAGTAACCAATCCAGAGAGAAGAAAACAATCAATAGATAAAACATGTCTGTATTTTAGGCTTCATCGTGTACAATTTCATAGGCTTGCTGCACATCCTATAGCCCATACATTAAAATGGATGAATTTATGGTAATATACTTGGTTCATAATTAAAAATATAAATGATCAGTACTAAAAATAATAGAATTAATATTTTACTGAATTAAGTCCAAATAAATAGCTGTAATGTACAGCGTTATACTGTAAGCATCATGTAAGCTACTGAATTTCACTGATGCAATTTTTTCAACAGAGCCACTTATCTAGATAGAAATGTACTGTTAAAATACAAAACACATACATGTGGCTCTATTAACACTCTCAGATTATAGAGGCCAGTTCAAGTGTTTGCCAAACCTGTTTATAATATTAACTATGAAATACTCAAAAGTATATTTATTCAACAAGTTTAATTTTCCATGTTTATGTCATACCGAGTAATGTAAATTTGGCTATTTAAAAAAAGATATATGAATGTATCCAGACATTTTTAAATAAATTGGATATGTGACAGTCCAATGGGAAACAGAAATAAAGCAGTAAAGCTACAATTTGGAAGTGTTTCATTTAAGTGTTTAAGAAACATGTGGATAAATGCATTTTTATTTGCCACATAACTTTTTCAAAGACAATATTTGTTTTATTACACTGATGGGATGTTTTATTTTTATAAATTGTGGAAAGGTTAGTTGCTACTTGACTACGATGAACTTTATTTTCTGTTGGCACCCCTAATTTCCAATGCAATTAACTGTCTACTTCTGAGAGTTATTGCCTGGCTGAGTGAAAAGCAATTAATTTGCATGCTGTGCTGATCTGTTGCAAAAACACATCACCATGCCTGGATCAGGCAAAATGAATGTGAATTTTGAAATAATTATTAATGAATAATCCAACTGAAGCAAGGGAGAACTAATGGTAAGTACTTCCACATTTGCAACTTATCAGTCTTAAAACTCCATTTATCTCTGCATTCCTTCCTTCTTTTAAACAATTCTGCAAAAATTAATAGGCTGCAAAGAACAATTGTAATAACAGTTCTACAGAATATAGCTGCCTTTCTACATTTCCACCCAAGAAATGTACCAGGATAGTACATGTCTCTATTATTACTTTCTAGTTATATGGAAAAGAAAACCAGGATACAGACTTGATATACCACAGATGTAAAAATTCAAACCAGCAGGTTTGTAGATAATCACCGCTAGGAATTGAATTCCAAATGGTAGCCAAACTTCACAAAGCAAGCCAACATCCATCATCATACACATGAAGGGGCTGAAGGTTTTTTTTAAGTTTCCCAGGAAAAAATAGTTACAATGAAAGCTTTATATAATTTAAAGTAGCGATGGAAAATATTTCTATCCTCAATTTACACTGAAATTGGCCCTTAAATAGAAGACATTTTCAGCCTTTGCCTGAATCCTAATAAGGATTTGCAGCTTCATACTGCTACTGAATAGACTTGCTTGTGCCAGATACGTCTTACCTAATTAGACAGTTTTTGGCCTCTCTGCATATTTTATGGGTGTAGCACAGTGGTGGGCTGCGGATTCCGTTCCTACCAGTACGGTTGGAACGGACTTGCCGGTGTCCACATGGACACACGCAGCACGCACGCATGCATCTTGGTGCTTCTGCAACAGTGAGTAACTTCAACTCTGAATAAAAAACAATTAATTATAAACTTAGGAACTTAAAGAATTTGAAATAAACAGCAAAAGCTAAATAAGATTTTGTTTTAAGAGAGCTACAAATGGATTAAAGGTCCAGTTAATTTTGGGATATTGACTTCTACACTAATATTTTGAAATTAACAATAAAACGTAAATAGCTTTTTGTAGGAACTTGGTTCATAACAAAGATGACAGACTGTGACGCTCCAGCTGCTCAGCAGAGCATCATGCAGGCGCTGTACGCACTATGCGTGTGCGTGGAAGCGCTGAAGACGTAAAAGGACAGTAAGAAGCGAGAGCGGGTGGGCGGGCCCTCCGGAGCACCATACCGGAATGGTATCCGGTGCTCCAGGCTGGCTCCGGTACACCCGTACTGGGGCGTACTGCCTGCAACCCACCACTGGTGTAGCATTTCTCTGGTTCAAGGCTTGAATCACAAAGGATTCAAGGACTAGCAATCTTGATGCCAGTGTATTAATGTTTCTAAGTCTAAAAAATTCTGTGTATCATTTTGTTTCTTTTTGCCTTGATCTTCTCAGCTGAGGATTGTTCTTAAGGTAGAGGCATGGAGTCATTATACTGAAAGTTACTGGAAGTGTATCAAAACAATCAAAAATTACCTTAGCAATGTAAGCAACAATGCATGGATTGGTGGATAATATATTCATGATCATTTAAAAGGATGAAATGAAGGAAGCAGTTAACTTATTTTCTGTATTGGCGGTATGGAAACCTTCCAGTTCAGAATATGTTACATCATTTGATTTAAAATTCATGTCCCACAGTCATAGTTCATTGTATCAGATTCAGTTTTATAAACTGCATCAATTTCATATTTATAAATTGTAACCGTCAAATTATAGAAAGGTAGAATGATCTGAAACATAATGGAAGCTGCTCATTTTGCAAGAATGAGCATGTTTTTCACCTGCCAGCTTATTTGAAAAATACCCTCTAGTGTAAGGCAATAAAGTGTATCTATACCTCATTTTCAGGAAATTTCCACATAAATCCAGAGGCCAACTGTTTAGAATTTTTAGAACTTAACTTATTGTAAGCCAAATATCTCAGATTTTGCTAACATCTTCATACTAAAATAACATGGGGGAAAATGCCTGGCTTGACATTAGTGTATTTCCTTATTCCTATATTAGCTTACCCAGCAAAATTGGTCTGAAATAGTATAGGAATACTACAATAGTGTCACATCACACTTATTGTTAAAACATCTGTGAGAAAATAGAAGGGACTATGAGTATATCTGTACCACCATCATCATGAAATTTTACTTATTGACTTCTGGAGGAGGTGTGATGAACTGAAGACTGCCTGATGAAAACAGAGCCATGGCAAAGATCAACATTTCCGTGAGTAGACCTGTTCTTCAGAAACATCTCTAGATAAGAAGATGGGAGATCACCCACTTGTACTCCTGGTGGCTGCTCCTTACAAGGAGGCTACAGAGAGGTCTTCCGTGGATTTGAATGCTAGGAGATGAAGGGATTAGCCATCTTGCTCTCAAATGTGGTAGAACCTAGTAAAGGACATTAGATTTGCAAGCCAACTTTCTAATCACTACAGAAATTCCCTATTAACCTTTTAAAAACTATTAGAATCCTTCAGAATGTCAAATTTGAAAATCTGCTGGGTGAGTAACTTCAACTCTGAATAAAAAACAATTAATTATAAACTTAGGAACTTAAAGAATTTGAAATAAACAGCAAAAGCTAAATAAGATTTTGCTTTAAGAGAGCTACAAATGGATTAAGGGTCCAGTTAATTTTGGGATATTGTCTTCTACACTAATATTTTGGAATTAACAATAAAAAGTAAATAGCTTTTTGTAGGAACTTGGTTCATAACAAAGATGACAGACTTATGATTTGTTTATCTAAGCTTGCCAGTTGCAGCTAAAACCAATTTTTAGATTAGGGGTGGAAAACTATGGCTCTTTTATGACCTGTGCACGATAAAGCACCCCTGCCACCAACAGCTAAGAAGAGCGCCTTTGCCCTCGGCTATCACGTGCCTCCTTTCTTTCTCCGCCTACCCGAATGAGTGAAGGAGGCACTGGCCACTAAACTGCCCACCTGCCCGTGTTCAAACCAGGCCGCCACCTCTCTCCCCACACAGGCTCTCTGAAGGAGGAGGGAAGGTCTCTCCCAAGACTTGCTTCCCTTCCCTTGCATCGCAGTCTCTGGACAGTGGGATATTCTTTCTTTCACCGGTACAGGGGCGGGCCAGGCCACTACCGGTTCGGTCCGCCAGATTTTCACTACTCTTCTGGCGTACCATACCGTACCGGACGGAACCCATCTCTGGAGCACATATATACTAGAGCAGGGGTGGCGAACACGCGGCTCTCGAGCCGCATGCGGCTCCCGGCCAAAATGAATGCGGCTCTTTGCCTCTTATCATTATTTTGTATACTGTGGCTCTTTGCCAAGTTTGGATTTTGTCCCTTTTGGCACTAAACCCGGATCGCGCGCTCCCTTTTGGCGCTAAACCCGGAAGTACGGTCTTGCCCCGCCCCTGGCGACACGACGCTTGCCTGCGCTCCACCAGCTCGGCTGGGAACGGAGACGTTTCTCTGCTCAGCAATGTCTTCAGTGGAGTGGTGGCAGCCTGGCAGGCTGAGCCTGCATCTCTTTCAGGCGCTCCGCTCCGCTGAGGAAACGTCTCCGTTCCCAGCCGAGCTGGTGGAGCGCAGGCAAGCGTCGTCGCGTCGCCAGGGGCGGGGCAAGACCGTACTTCCGGGTTTAGCGCCGAAAGGGAGCACGTGGTGTGGCTCTCTGACTCTCACAGTTTAAAATTTTGGCTCTTTTTGTCGAACTTGTTCACCACCCCTGTACTAGAGGCCATTTTCCAAACAAATGTTAAACATAAATTAACAATAATGATTCACTTTAATTCTTACTTAAAATAAGATGGACATTAAGTGATTCTCCAGCTACATTTACAAATGCATACCAATTTTGTTTACAAACACCAAACATTATCATGTACATTCTTGGCCATGTATATACATGCAATAAGCACAAGGATACTCCTACCTTTATGTAGGAGAGGAAGAAACAGAGAAAGTAAGATGGTGATAAAATAAGTAAAGCTGGTCAGGTGAGAAAGAAGAGAGGATTAGCAAATATTATGTATTTAGCGTATGGCGATGTTACAGTCACCATGAGACTACAATGTCAATACAGAGTAGCAGTTTGGCTGCCTAAGACTGTTAGCCCATTTGGTTCACGCTTACACACTTTCCACAAGGGGCGAGCTAGCACTGTACCAGAAAGAAAGAGAAATGGCATCCTGCAACGTCATCTGGGGCCTTCTCCCTCCACCAGAGTCATCTCGTAAACATGCACTGCATCAGGGAAGGTCCAGCACTGGCAGGGTTCTGACTGTCTGCATGAAGTGCTGGTTTGTCTTCCCGCCGAAGTGGTACCTATTTAACTACTTGCATATAACATGCTTTCAAACTGCTAGGTGGGAAGAAGCTACCCACCCTAGTGACAGGAGTTCAGCCTGCCATGCCACACACCATTGGAGCAAAAACCATCTCCAGCATCATTAAGCCAACGAGTCACTGCACCTCATAGGATTAGCAATTAGAAAATTAGATTGAAAAAGGAAGATGTGAATGAGAATATGTGAGAGAAACGGAAGCAAGCAACAACAGAAAGTGTAACCTGGAATGAAGAGTGGAAGGAAGCTATCAGGCATGCAACATGAAATTAAATTGGAGAACAGCCAGAGAAGAATATGATAAATGGATGTTGTGATCACCCTATACCTACCCTGTGAAATTGTTCCTAAGCCCACAAATCTTCCAGCATCAGAGCTTAGAAGTTGTGAGTTAATTCTAGAAGGTAAAAGCAGACATTTGCATCTTTTCTGTTCCGACCCAAATTTTGGTTTTCTTAATAAAAGAGATTTAGACTTACTGCTCCTCCATTTCTTCTGATCCATCCTTCCTGCATTAGCAAAGACTAATCAGGTAAATATAATTCCTCTTTTTCTATTTACTACTAATGGAATGAATTGATGTCTGCCCCAAATATGTTACTAAACATCTTCAACATGTTGGATAATCAATAGCCTTACAGGTCTAAAATATACTTTCTTCCAGGAGAAACTACATCAGGCTCTGCTAAATACTTGACAAAGTACCATTTGAAATAGATTCATGTGCATGGGCCATTTTCCACGTAGGAATGAAACATAAAGAAATATGTAAAACCTACATTTTTTCAGAATTACATTCTGCAAAGAAATATGAATCTTTATGAAAGTTGTGTAGGTATCTACCTTCACTGAGAACTGAAAGCAAAGAATAGGTCAGTACCACAATTACTGAACATGCTGATCTCCCCAATCTTGTCCTTGCAGTGCCTCTGGCTTCTTTTTATTGACATATTTCTATTGTATAATACAATAGCAGAGTTGGAAGGGACCTTGGAGGTCTTCTAGTCCAACCCCCTGCCTAGGCAGGAAACCCTATCCGTTTCAGACAAATGGCTATCCAACATCTTCTTAAAGACTTCCAGTGTTGGGGCATTCACAACTTCTGGAGGCAATGTATGTTTTGTTACTCTTGATTATTTAACAATAAGAAATTTCACAAGAAGCTTGCTTATTTTTAAAAAAACATAAAACTTTTAAATAAAAATAATGACAGATAACTGAAAGTAGGTGTACATTCTGTTAAATTCCAAATGGGTCTTTCGCTGGGGACACTGCAGGTCTTGACCAATCATCTGATACACTTCTTTTGGTATATGGATATATCTATATATCTATACATATATCTAATCTATATATCTATAGCTATAGCTATATTGAGAGAGGAAAGAGAGAGAGAGAGAGAGAGAGAGAGAGAGAGAGAGAGAGAGAGACAGAGAGAGAGAGAGACAGAGAGAGAGAGAGAGAGACAGAGAAAGGTTGAAAAGACTAATCTGGGCTAAAACCCATGTTACTAGACAGAGGAACAATGGGACAGTGTTATTTGGAGTGATAAGAGTGGTGTTGTTAGCCATCAAACCGATCCTACTGGTTCGGACCCATTTGGCCAAACCGGTAGTAAGAATCAGGCCTGGCTCTCCGGTAGGACCGGCAGTATGGCTCCGAACTGGTCACCTGGTTGCTGCTCGCATCCGTTGGATGGCAAGCTGACCGGAGCTGGAAAGCGGCTGGCTGACAAAGAAACCTCTCAGCCACCTCTTTGAGTACCAGAGGCTTCTTTTCCACCCAGCTGTTGGCTGTAGGGCACTGAAAAATCCTCCAGCCAGTGAGAAAAAAGCTGCGCATGCGCAAAGATGGCAGCAGTGACCTGAGGTCTTTTCAGTGCCCTGCGCCAGTGGCTGGGTGGAAAAGAAGCCTCTTGGCTTCCAAGCAGCAGGCTTGGTCCCTTCACAGGGTTGCTTTTCTCTGCGCCTGAGAAAGATCAAAAGGTGTGGAGCAGTAGCCTTTAAGGAGAAAGTCGGCATAGCCACCTAGAGGTAAGACAATGAACCACTGAAGGAAGGAGCCCCCCAAAGCTACTGGTGTTGCAGACTCCTTCCCCACAGCTTGGAGCTCCAAGTGGAAGAGGTCCTCGGCTTGTGAAGAAGCAATAGCTTTGGGTGTGCCACGCCCACTTTCTTCTCTTTGAAAGCCGCCTTGCAAACAAGGCAGAAGCTCGACGTGGACAGTAAGGGATGGGCACAGAGACGGAGGAGGCTGTCTGTCTCCCAAGCTGTCTCTCGGAGGAAGGAGGAAGGAATGCTGGCCCAGGGCTCGCTTCCCTTACTGCTTGTTGCCGCCCGCCCGCTTTCTTGGGAAGGCCCTCGGGAGGCGTTGCAGTTTGGGCCCCACTTGAAGGGACCCCCCGCTTGAAGGAATGAGTGACAAAGGTCTTCTTGCTGCCAAGCCTGTACAAAGCGCCCCACGCTGGGCTTCTGCAGCACCCTGGGGATGAAGCGTCGCTTCCTAACTTCAGAAGGGAACTGGGCGAAGCGAGGCTGAGCTGCGATGCTCCCGAAAAGGCTGCTCAGCTTTTTTCACATGGACTGGGAGGTTGTAAAGAAGCCATGTCAAAGCAGCTAAGCACGCCAGTCGGCAGTAAGCGAAGTATTAACTCTCTGGTTTCCAGAATGTTTCAGACTGAAAATGAGTATTATCCTATTTAAAGAAAAATGCAGTTGGTTTAATTCAGCGGATTAGGTGCCTGCAATGGGAAGCGGCAGCTCCCAACGGGCAAAACAGAAATTTTCACGATTCTGTGTGCGTGGCTAGGTGGGGGGCATGTGACTGAGTGAGTGACATCAAGTTGACCACGCCCACTCAGCCACATGCCCCCCCACCTATCCATGCCCACAGAACCGGTAGTAAAAAAAATTGAAACCGACCCCTGCATCAAACCTCAAAAATACAGTACACTTTTCTGAAAAGGTTTCCACTATTTTGGCCACTACTGTTGATGCTTAGTGCCTCACTAAAAGTGTCTACAGTGTTGTTTTTAAGGCTAAAATCTGTGTATGCAAATTACAACCTTTCTAAAACTGACCCATTTTGACAGAAAGTACATTTGTATTTTGACTGGATTAGGTTAAACTGTTTAAACTAATTTAAATGGAATTATTAATTATTTTAATGGAGAAATCATTTCAGTCTGATTCATAAACTTTGCAATTCAAGCTCTACTTTTGTACATAATTGACAGAGAGACAGCTTGAAATAATTCTACTCTTTTGTGTAGGGATCACAAAGCTCATGTTGCACAGGAACTAATTCCAAAAGACAGTTGATTAATTCTGATATACCCAAATATGCAGCACTAAAATGATCAGCAGCTGTTGCTCCCAAGCAATAGAGCCAACTCTTTAAATAGACCTCATCTGTTTGCCTTGCATGTTATCCACATTTATTCTGTATTTTAATAATAAAGTTAAAATTAGCCTTAGGCTTTTTCTTCTTATTCTTTTTTTTTCTTTTGCTGTGAAAAATATTTTTCTTGAGTGTATTTTACAAATATTTATATAACCATTTTTTCTCTTTGAAGAATTACTCTCAAGTTATGTTCTTTGCCTGAACACACTCAGCAAGAGTACGAGGAGGAAAGCATTATTAAAATTTACAAATAATGAATCTTTATATTCCTGCAAATTCTACTATAATACTACTAAAGTAACTGTCTTCAAAAAGTGATTGGTATTCTAATTAATCACAGTAAGCACTACAGGGATCTAGTAAAATAAAAGATGGGAATGAATCGAAGTTCATTATTTTACAATAATTATATTTTGTAGTCTTCCAATCTTTATCTTCCAATTTTTTTTAAAGTAGCCATTTTCCTAAAAGGAGGCTATTAACCAGATGTGTTCTCTTCATAATTTGTATTAAAGAAAAGTCAAACTATCTATTCAAATTTACTACCGGTATGACTATTATTTATATTAAGAACAGTCTTTCAGTCTGAACATCATAAAATAATAGCTGGAGGATCACAAAGTTAAACTTTTCAGAATCAAAAACTTTTCTGCCCATGGAAATCTTGCATGTAGAGAGAAAGACGTTCCTAGCATGCAGTATTCTTTCCTTTAAAAGGAAAGACTAAAGCACACTTTGTATAACTATTTGATAAATGCTGTGAAGAATTAGGGAGGATTCCCAGGGGAAAAAAAGAACATTTTCATTTGTATATGGAGATTCTCAGTCATCCAGGTCATGGTTGTCCCAAAGGTGCTTTTTTTCTTTCAAGAGGCAGCTGGATTTTCTGGTTTTTCTTTGAAGATACTTTGCTTCTCATCCAAGAAGCGTCTTCAGCTCTGCTTCTTGCATGAGAAGCAAAATATCTTCAAAGAAAAACCAGAAAGCCCAGCTGCCTCTTGAGGGGAAAAAAGCACCTTTGTGACATTTTCATTTGTATTTGATACTTTGATAAGTTTAATAAAATTATTATAAAAAAAACAAGGAACATCCTATTGCAATACGCTCTATGTGGGGCTGCCCTTAAAGAACATCCAGAAGCTCCAGTTGGTGCAAAATGCAATGACCTGCATGGTTTTGTGCAGACCTCGGTGTGCACATATATTACATCTCCTGCGGGAGCTGCTTTGGTTGCCAATTTCCTTCTGGGTGCAATTCAAGATGCTGATTGTTACCTTTAAAGCCCTTCATGGCTTGGGACCAGGTTGCCGGTCACATCTACCCGACCCACCAGAGCAGGGAGGCAAGGAATGTTGTGTGTCCCATCCTCTAGGGACATACACCTGGTGGGACTCAGAAGAAGGGCCTTCTCCGTGGTGGCTCCCTCTCTCTGGAGGCTCCCTCTCTCTCATTCCCCCAGAGATTAGAATGGTCCCCACTCTAACACTCCTCCAGAAGACATTGAAGACCTGGTTCTACTAGTGGGGCTGGGGAACACAGAGCGAGATGGAGCCCATAAATGGCTTGTGTGATGTGTTGTCGTCAGGGTGGCAGGGTGTGTGTGTGTGTGTGTTATTTTATTAATTTATTATATGATTCTCTCTTTTATTAGCTTTATTGCTGTTATATGAGGTTTTTATATTCTTATAAGCCATCTTGAGTCACCATGTGCAAATAGGTGGCAATATAAATTTCCTAAAATAAATGAATAAATAAATAAATCCTTTCTATCCTGCTTTCTGCATAGCAATGGTTCACATCTAATGTTTTTCTTCCCATAATTCAGCATTGCACTACACTACACTTTTTGGCTTTCTGTCACCCAGTTTGCTGTCTTCTTTTCCTTCATTTTTGGCAGTCATTTTTCATATTCATCCTTAATAACTTCTTTAAGTTCATTCCATATTTCCTCCAGTTCTCTTCAAAGAGATTCCTGATTTTCCTCCTTGAAAATGGTACATACTGTATGTCATCTTGCCAGATGAACTAGACAGGAAACATGACAAGATGAACAAATTCTACTTTATTGTAAGACTATATTAACAGTATCTTACAAGTCTAAAAATATACTCTTCCCACCACCACTTTTAACTATTTTCTCACACCCCATTACTATTGGTCCTTCCTAAGTTTCTTTAGCCCACTGGGGGTTCCTGCTTCTCTTATCAGATTGTTTTCTAAGCAGCATCTCTTCCCCTTGTTCCTCAAAGTCACACACACATTCTATTACAGTATACAGAGATCTATAGTGCATGAAATGTTGGGGCATAGAAGAGGTGAAATAAAGACACAGACAAAAAATAATTAGACAGTGATCACCATCTAATTTTTGTTTGTTTTACCATTGTTTATATCATCTTCTGAATTAAAAATGAATATGATGATTACAGAGTCACTGTCAGGGTTCCAAATAACACCCCCAACCAATGAAGACTCAAAGGCCAGCCATTCCTCAAAGTTCTATTTTATTAGAGATGTCATACTGGCACATCTGGAAAAACTTGAATCTGAAAGCTCCTGGGTTTTTCCCACCCAAAGGAAAGTTGGAGTCTTCCCCTGCACCCACATGTCCATCACATGGTCTAATCAATACACCATCCCAACTGGAGATGCCTCCTAGTCACGCCACTCCAGGTGCAGGCTGAACATCCTTGACTCTCAGATAAAAGAATGTTGTTATGCCTAAATACTTCTACCAGGTTCATGCAAATCCCACTCCCAATTTCCCACAGACGAAGTGTGACAGACTTGAAGATCCAAAAGAAAAGATGGTCTCCAGGGCTGACATTCACGTATTTAAGCTCAAATCTGCAGTATTTAAGCTCAAATCTGCACCAGTGACTTAGCATTCCTTTGCCCCACTCTTTTCTATCACAAACTTTTCCCCACCATTTGGGAGGGGAGAAATAAAAGGAAGTAGTTAAGGCAAGAACTCATCCGCCCCTGCTCTCACAATGTTGCAGGTATGTTTTTCTCTGAACACAATGGAATGTTACATCCACTTGCAAAGCACAGGGTGTGCTTTACTGTGTGTCTGCAAATATGTAGGTTAGATTTTAAGACTCACTTTGAATTATATTTTATAGATAGTATAGGATAAACATTAGAAATGAAAACAAAGATTACAATTGTAATTATGATTTGCAAAGCATGAGAAACATTACAAAGTTGTATGTTTATGGAGAGACAAACCATGGAATCTTTGCAACAAGACTGATCCTGGGATTCCTTGTACCTGAATGCCCCAAGAGAATTATCTCCACTATTGATGCTATCCTGTAAGTCCAGGAGAAGATTTATTTTTGAATTGATCTAGTTTTAGCAGCTTCCTTATTCTAAGGTATCTAACATAGGTTTCTTTGCCACATCATTCAGAAAAACATCGACATTGTGAATTCGGCACTCTTACAGGGATCACCTTCCATTGATCCCTCACTGGGTACAATATATGGGGTTGTTAAGAATGTGGTCACCAAGATAATGTGGTTATTAAGAGTCAACATTAACTTGATGGCAGTAATCAATAAATAAAACAGATGTCACATTCAAAGACAAAATTGTCTTTAGCATTTTAGTTTCCATTTGTTTTTTTCCTTCCTGTGGTCTGAGTATGTCTTATCCATTCTTGCTTTAGATAAGAAAGATAACCCTTGAGGTTCTGTAGTCAAAGTTTAATATTTATAGACCATACATGGCATTTATTTGCTAACCTAATGTAACTTGCAATGTTTAATATATGGTTTTACTTTTCAGAACAGTTAACAATTGAGAGGGAAACAGAGGTTGATATCATAGTGCTATAACATCACTTGTACATATAGAAATGTGTAATTTAACAATTTTAAACAATTTTATTGGCAGGACTCCTAGCAAGTTATTTCCCCCCAGAATTATCCACAACTCTAAATATAGCACTCACAAAGAAATTACTACCTAGGAAGGTAAATCTGGGGAAAAAATCAGGCCAGGGTGTGGAGGTGAGAAAGTGAGGAAGGTTACTCTTTTCTCCTTCACAACATTGTACATATGCATGGTCAATGAACAGAAACCAATGTTATTTATTTCACTTATTATTTTAAAAGTTACTATGAATTATTTATTCAGTGGATATGTATGACATGAAGAATTAGAAAAGAACTTATTTCTCTTTCACTGTTAGTTTAATGATTTTGTATAGCAAACCTAAATCCTGAAATTTCAAAATTGAAACATACATCTTTAGAAAAGGATGGATTTTATGCATGATAAATAAACTTAATTTCTAAGTGTGAGTATATAAGAGTGACAAAAACAGTCAGTCAGTCAGACAAGGAGGGGTAATTTGCCATAATGGAAGAGTGAATTATTTTTATCATGCTTTAGCATGCTGTAAGTATTGGATTTGTTTTAATTATTAAGAAATAAAAACTTTAGACTAGTACTGAATGTTCTCCTGAGAATTTGGCATTACTTACAGGATCCACTTACAATTGCCTGGCCAAATTGGTACCAGAGAAATACAAGAAGAATTAATCTTGAAAATTTACATCTGATTAAAGAGTTTAAGCAAATGGGAGTTTCTTGAGCAAGCTGCAATGATATCCTGACTCACCTTATCAAAGATCCATATATAAATTAATATATACTGTATTTTACTGTAGCAAAAGAAGAACCTGGTATAGGAAAGAATTCTGATTCCTGAGAATACTTTATTTTTTATCTAATAAATTGCATGTTTTAGTTTATTATAGATGGAGATGAAAGTGTAAAGTCATAATGGAATGAAGAATCCCACATTCTACAAAAAAAATCATTTCCATTTCCTTATAGCCATGTACTCTACAAGGATATACAATCATTCTATTTACTCTCAATCGCTCTGATGCCCTTATTCTTACAGTCTTTTCAAAGATAATCCTGATAGAGTAGCCTACATAGCCAGCTCTCAGTTTCACCTGTCAGATTTCTCAGTAGTAATTTGTTCAAGATGACATCTGCCAGAATCATCCATCACCTACTAACCTATATAAAATTTATATCTGCCACAGTGGCTATAGAGAAAAGAAGAATTACATATTTAAAGTGTGGATAACAATATTTCTTGCTTCCATTCACTGTTGTTACAAAAACATTTTTGGCATTTTAGCTTGCCTAAAAATGCTCCCAAGCACATTTCTTTTCAACCAGCCCTAAATAATAACACCACAGTGTAATAATTGGTCTTCCAATTTTATATTGGATTCTGGTAAAGGTAATGATTTAAAATAAAATAAGAAAAAGGCAACTACTACCTGACAAGGTCAATGACTCTCTCCCTTGGGGCAGTGTTTACTGGCTCATCATTAATCATTATGATTTGGTCTCCTGGTATAAGTTTTCCTTCCGAAGGACCACCTGGAAATACAAGCACAGATTATATTTTATGGTATAATTTATTTGTTATGCAGGTGCTGTAATGCTGAAAATGCTAGGGATATTTTCCCATATTGACATATGAATGTGAAATGCATTTTTCTGCAATATCAAATTAAACCAACATTGGCTGTGGCTTTAGTTGTGGTTTTGCTCTTCAGTCTTTAGAATCATTCATTGGAATATGTGGATAAGTGGTCAGAGGCCCTCAATTAAATAAAGCAAGAAAAAACTAGTTGGAGTCCAGCAAACTCCAGGCCCTTGTGGAAAGGTTTTGGAAGAAATTGTTTGCTTGCTTGCGTTCTACTTCACTATTAGTACTATAGCTTACTAAGCTACAGGTATGACACAAACCAAAGAATTTTGACTACAGAGGCTATCTTGTGTTGCCTCTTTTGTATAGCAAAGTAATATAGAATAATGAATGTCAACCTTCTATAGTACAATGTCTTCTAAACGTATTTGGATAGAGTTTCCAGGCACTGTTGTCATAGGCTTCAGGGAATTTGGGGGATTCTAGTCCCAACACATCTAGAAAATACAATGCTGGAACACACTAACTAATGGAAATCTATCAGCAGAAGAGATGTGATAATAGGAACCAATATAACAATTAGATTAATGTTAGCCAAACGCAGAAATCATACCTGGTGTTACTGAGCGCACAACAACAGGTTTTTCACTGCCAGCCACAAAACCAAATCCCAAAATTGGGTCTCTTTTCATTTCTATTTTCCGAGGTGCTGGAGGTATAATTTGGCAACTGTCTATTCGGGGATCATCAAAAGGAGCAGTCTGAATCATGTGACTAAGGGAAAAGAAGACAGGCATTTTAAAATCTAGGTAAAGCTACAAACACAGGTTTCTAGTTGAATTTGAAAAGTATATCAATACTATTTAAACAGTAAGAATGTATTTTGATACAAAACTATAGTCCTCAACATACTTAGCATGATAAACAAAATAAATTTGGTAATTTGAGTAAACATAGAAATAGGAAGTTCTCAACTTACTAACATCATTCATTTAGTGATTGTTCAGAGTTACAGCAGCAACTGAAAAAAGCAATTCGTGACCATTTTTCGCACTTATGACTACTACAACATTCCTATGATTATGTGATGAAAAATTGGATGCTTGACAACTGGCATGTATTTTTTTTTATTTTTTTTATTATAATTTTTAATTTTTTTTAAACATAAAAAAAGACAACATAAAAAATTCTCATCCATTACGTACAGTATGTCGTTTGGTTACAAGCTTTGTGCATCCATATTTTCAATTACAACTGGCATGTATTTATGATGTTTGCAGTTTCCCGGGATCATGTGATCACCTTTTGTGATCTTCTGACAAGCAAAGTCAATGGGGAAACTATATTCACTTAACCATTTTTCTAACTAAACAACTGCAATGATTAATTTAACAACTATGGCAAGAAAAGTTGTAAAATGAGACAAAATGGAGGAGCCAATGTCGCAACGATACGGACGTGCAGTCTCGATGCTCTGAGACCGCAGCCGATACTTTTGCCACTGAGTGGTCCAATCAGACGTAAACGTACCACAAAGATGGTGAACAGGAAGAATATGTCTTGCTGATCTCAGGGACATTGCAAAGTCCCTGATCGATGTAAAAGAAGTTCTTCAAGCCGGCGACAAAAAAATCCAGCCAAGGCTGATGAAGTCGGGGTGGCTCCAAAACGGAAGGATACGGAAAGAGAAAGTGTTTTCAGCTGGTGAGGAATTTTCAACGTTTTAAAAGAGACTGCCTATAAAAAACTTAAAATTAATTTAAATTGGAGAACAGAAGAAATAAGCGATGGAATTAAGTTTGGAATGGTTTTGGACAGTGGGTTATCTTACTTTTTAAATACTATGTTCATGGATGGAAGCCTTTTAAAACAAATGGATTAAGTTTTCTTCTTCTATTTTTTTTTCTTTTATTAGTCTTTGTAACCTATGGACTAAAATTCTCCCCTTTCATTACTGTGGATGTTTTTCTAACTCATTCAAGAATCAGACCTTTTTTAAACTTGAAATACAAAGAAAATTGCAACAATAACAATGCTACTCGGAGGCTGGAGGTTTGTGTATTGGAAATGAAACACTTTTACTTTTCTCACTGATTATCCTGGCTTGGCACTCCAAGGTCTCACTGCTTGTTTATAGAGAGTGACAAGAAGAAAAGCATACAGATGTCCCTTTGAAGTATATCTTTAACCAGAGAAAAGTGAAAACAAAACTTTATTGTGAATCTATGCTTAATTTTGTAAGAACCTTCCAAGCTAGAGCAGCAGTGTTTGTTAGCTGGAGATAATGGCACAACTTCAACAGCAGAAAGAAACTTTAAGCCTGCAAAAGATATTCTTAGAAATACAGAAATTATCAAACACATTTGAGAGGACCGAGAAGAAGTTGGAAGACTTAGAGCATCTAACAGTAAAATATGATGAAGAAGTTGGAGATGTTTATCAAGTGGAAAAAGTGGAGGTTAGAATCCTAAAAATCGAAGAGGAAAATGAATATAAAGAAATTGCTGATATTTATGGTGATTGGTTTGTTTCTGGAAATGGAAAGAGTGGAATATTGAAAGAGGAATTAAATGGAGGGGAACTCTACCCTAGATGGCAAGACACAGAAGAAAAAACAAAAGAATTTATGGATTTAAAGAGAGAAATTTTATTAGCAACATCATTGATAACACTACTGACAATTAAAGATAAGCTAATTGAGGAAACAGAAGAAGGGCATCGAAATTACAACCGAGATTTTATAAGCAAGTAGTTGCTAAGAGGAGTCCATACAAATTTGATTAAAGAGATGATTAGAGGACTGACACCACAAATGGCAGAAGACATGAGACTATTTTGCTACTGGAAAGATACAGGTTGATAGATGGAAGTATATAATTTAAAATTAGTTAAAGTTAGTGAAATTTAGTGACAATAGATATAGTTAAATAACTAATTGATAATGATAATAATGTATACAATGTGTAGTGTTATGATAAGTAATAATTGGATATGAATATTGAATGGTACCCATGAAAGGAAGATTAGAAATCCTTTTGAATTATATATAAAGGTTAATAAAAAACTGTTAGATTCAGTTAAGTCTTGTTTAATAGGGGGAAAATGTTATGATACAGGATATAGTCAAATAAAGGAGGGATAATGATAACAACGTATATATATATATATGGGTACAACATAAGGAAACTGGATGTAAATTGTAAACAGTGATTTGGAAAGGAGGATTAGAAAATTTTGTTATTAAATATTATGGATTTTTAGCTAGAATAGGATATAAGGATCTAGTGTTATTGGAGGATTTTAGAAATAGTAAATGAAATGCCAGTATGTGGTTATGTATTATATCTTGGTATATTTTATGATGAAGGACGTTTAAACAATTATAGTCAAATGAAAATGGAGGTATGATGACGGGAACATATATAAATATCTGAGTTAAAATACTTGAGTTAATATGAATTATGCTTGATGACTGTGGAAGAGATGCACGAAAGCCTTTTGTAACCAACTGATACACTCTCTACAGTATGTAAAGAAGGAGTATTTTATGTGTTGTGTTTGTTTTGAAAATAAAAAATAAAAAAATTATTAAAAAAAAGAAAAGTTGTAAAATGAGGCAAAACTCACAACGGTCTTGCTTAGCAATGGAAATTTTGGGATCAATTATAGTCATAAGTCGAGGACCCCTTGTATGCAGTTGCAAGTCCACTAAGACACATTTACAGGTAGTCCTCGAGTTACAACCACAATTGAGCCTAAAATTTATGTTGCTAAGTGAAACATTTGTTAATTTTAGGACTTTTCCTGCCACAGTTGTTAAGTGAACCATCGCATTTGTTAAGTTAGTAACATGATTGTTAAGTGAATCTGGCTTCCCCATTTTCTTTGCTTGTCAGAAGGTCGCAAAAGATGATCACATGACTATGGGACAGTGCAACCATCATAAATATGAGTCAGTTGTCAAGCATCTGAATTTTGATCATGTGACCATGGGGATGCTGCAACAGTCATAAGTGTGAAAAATGGTCATAAGTCACTTTTTTCAGTGCCATTGTAACTTTGAACAGTTACTAAATTAACTGTTGTAAGTTGAGGAATACCAGTATTTTATTAGAATTGTTACAAAGTAACTTCATAAAGGATCAAACTCAAAATTCTATAGATTTTTAAAAGAATTAATCGGTGTCTGTAAGAAAGAGGATAGTTTAGATATAGTGGACAAGTATTCAGTCTTTTTGAATTAAAGTTTTGCAACATACATGTATAAATATGGGTGTATAATAAATATAAAAAAGAACCTTCAAGAAGGGAGAAATATAAAGTCATACTTGTATAAAGCACTAGATATATTTTATAAAATACCTAGGTGTTTTTACTAAAGCAGCATGAAATTAGTGAGTTAAATTCATCCTACAATCTGGTATTCATGTTATACTGTATAGAAAGGCCTATTCAATGTGCTTCCAAGACAGGGTTGTATGGTTGGTGTTATAAAGTTATTCTGTAATTAAAGGTAGCTAGACATTTCTATTTGCACATAACATATCATTGGATTAGTCAAGTGTTAGTAAAAATAAGATTAAATTTCATTTCATAAATCATGCTTTGGTTGGTGGCTGAATAAATTCAAGCAAAAGTTGTCAAACTTAGATTGTAGCTCCCGGGGATCAAATATTAGAGTTTGCATTTACTTCTGCTTTGCCTAGCCAATCAAGTTCAGCCTGTGTAAGCACACAGGATCACTAGATTATTAGCAGAATTTAGTCAATGACTAAGAGATGCATCATTCATGAACCTCCCTTGTTTAGTCCACCTCGTCCAGCCTCTCCCATTTTGCTGACACATCATCTGTATATTTTGCTCTAGCTTTCTTCCACACTCTGGCTGGAGTAGAAGGAACAGTGTGACCAACAAGGTGTGGCAGGCATCACTTCTTCTCCACAGCTATTAGTGCATCAAAAAGCAATCAGTTCCAGAAAGGGGGGCAGGAAGCAGTGCAGTAGAGATATTAACTTGGCTGGGAGAGGAAAAAGATGGAATGCCATCCCTTCCCAGGTTGCAGGACTAAAGCAGTCTAGTCCAATCCACTTTCAACTCAGGAAAAGAGCTGCTGTGTTCTCTCAAGAGCTCTCCCACCAGTCCTCTTCCTTGCTCAGCTGCTCCTGGATGGTACAGCATTGATCCCTCCCCTTCCCAGTGCCACACGGGAAGTTGATGTAATGTTGTTGTTGAACAAAATCCAAGTTGGCTAAGAAAGTCTATGAATGGCAGAAGTAACCATAAATGGACCTGCTGCTCTTACTATTCAAGCCCACATATGAAGATTGCTCTGTGCTGAGGAAGATTTGCACCACCTCTTTCAATCTACTAGTTCACTTGTGCATGGCTCATTGTGATACAGGTAGTCCTCAACTTACAACAGTTCATTTAATGACTGTTGAAAGTTACAATGCCACTGAAAAAAGTGACATGACTGATTTTCATATTTCACTGTCATGTGATTAAAATGTGGATCCTTGGCCACAGGTTCATATTTATGATGGTTGTGTATCCTGAGGTGATGTGAGCCCCTTTTACAACCTCTGACAAGCAAAGTCAGTGGGGAAGCCAGATTCACTTAAGTAGCATGCTACTAACTTAACAACTGGAGTGATTCACTTATCAACTGTAGAAATGATTTCTTCCAACAGCCAGTTCACCTAACTGCTCAGAAATTTAACTGATTCTCCTGAAGTGGTACAAACTGGCTGAATCCCACCACTGTATCAGGGGTGGGTTTCATTTTTTTTACTACTGGATCTGTGGGCGTGGCTTGTTTGGTAGGTATGACATGGTGGTCATGTGATGGTAGGTGTGGCTTGTTGGTCATGTGACTGGGAGCCCGTGGCTTCATGGTGATTTAACTGGCTGGTCATGTGACTGGGTGGGCGTAACTGGTTGGTCATGTGACTGGGTGGGTATGGCCAACTTGATGTCACTCATGTCAAGGGACGCTTTGCCTGACCTCTCCTTGCCTGAAAGGCCTCAATGAGATACAATTTCTCTGTCTATTTATTTACTACTGAAGATCCAAAATATACTATTTAATCCTATGTACATATGCCATATGTGCACATACATATTACATCGTATAGAGCCGTGATGGAGAACCTATGGCATATGTGCCAGAGGTGGCAGGCAGAGCCCTCTCTGTGGGCACAAGTGCCATCACCAGCTGCTCTTTTGGTTTCATGTGTGCCGGCCAGCTGGTCTTTGCGGCCCCTGGAGTGTTGGAAAACGGTCTGAAAACGCCCAAAAAATGGCCCAAAACAGTCAAAAATGGCCTGAAAATAGCGCCCAAAATGACCTGAAAATGGCCCCAAAAGCCGGCTGAGAACCACCCCAAAACCGCCCCAATACAGTCAGAAAAACAGCCAAAAATGGCCCAAAACAGGCATGCGCGTGCCAGACAGAAGGTCATCGGGTTTTTGATGCTCTGGCGTGCACACACACACACACACACACGTTCTGGCTTGGGCACTCAGTGCTAAAAAGGTTTGCCATCATTGGTATAGAGTTTGTTTAGGCACACAAAAAGATACATTATCTACTATATATACTGTATGTGTATATACACAGACAAACACAAACAAACACAGACACACAAAGAGCTCTTCTAAAACTACACACATTGAACCTCACTTACTGCATTTGGAAAAAAACATCCAGAGTCCACTTTCTCCCACATATTTAACTATAACTTCTGTACATTAGAACATTACACTCACCTTCAGATGTTATTCCCTAGCTTGAACATGACTGTTATGTGGTGAAAATGCCATGAAACTCACTTAACAAGCTCTTGCTTAGCAACCAAAATTTTGGGCTCAATCGTGGTCATAACTCAAGGACTATCTCTGCCTTCCTCTGCACGGCAACCTTGTCCTAGTAAACTCCGTCTCCTTTCTGGCAATTTTCCTCTCTGTTAGAGGCACCAAAATAATCCAGATGATATAAGGTTTCCTGCTGGAGCAGGGGGTTGGACTAGATGACCTCCAAAATCCCTTCCAGCCCTAGATTGCTGTGCTGTTTCAAAGAGTCTTTGAAGCCAGGCCTAGTACCAGGGTTAGCAGTCCTTCCTTCCTCTCCATCTCTCTCTCTCTCTCTCCCCCTTCCTCTTTCTTTCTCTTTTTCTTTCTTTCTTTCTTTCTTTCTTTCTTTCTTTCTTTCTTTCTTTCTTTCTTTCTTTTTTTCTTTCTTTCTTTCTTTCCTCTCTCTTTCTCTTTCTTTTTTCTCTCTCTCTCACGTTTTAGGAATCACATCTAAAGGACCTCTAGAAGTCTTGTTCAAAACTAATTGTACTCCGTGACAAAAACTTTAGCTCAGATTCATTAACTTGACTATAAATGATCCTATTAAAATAGTTTAGGGTTTTTTTTAAGAATATGGAAATGAGTAAAGCAATATAATAGAGAAAGAAAGAAAAGAAAGAAAGATGTTCAGTTCCCCCCTCCCACCTGGTCACGTGGCTGCGAAGGTTGACAGCTGCCCCCTCGTCCCTGCTGCGAGACTGCTGGCCGGCAGGGAGGGGGGGTAGGCTAGCACAAATGCTTACCTATGTGTAGGCAGGAGGAGGCACTGTGCACATATGCACAGCTCAATTAAAATTGTTCTGTGCATGTGCAGAACTTTTAAAACAAGATGGTGCCACCGACTGGAGAACTGGTTCGGGAGCGTGGCGGGCCTGGGTCTCTGCCGGTTCCAGCAACCCAGGCCACCAAACCACTACCGGTTCAGCCAAACCAGTCCGAACCGGTAGGAACCCACCTCTGCACTCTGTGTGTGTGTGTGTGTGTGTGTGTGTGTGTGAGTGTGTACATACATTTATGTACATGAGTACATTGTAGAATCTTTGAACTTCTACAGTAAAGAAAAACATACTTGATAAAAAGGAAAACAATAAAGGTCATATTTAAATGTGTTTTTTTTTCAATAAATGAACCACACTTTTTAAGTTCTAATAATTTAAAATGACATTCATTTCTAAAATTTAGGTGCAGAATTCTGTACTTTTAGCTTACATTTGTATTCGCTTTCACCAAGAACTCAGTACTTTTATTGTTTGTCTATTTTCTCTTTGTTAACATTTACAATAAAATATAACATAACTCTAGGCAGTATCTGGAAATCCTGGTCTCCTAAACAAGCAATAAATAAGCTACAAGTTAACAAGGTCCAGGACTGTGTGCCTCCTGATCTTATCCTTGGTTCTGTACTTAATTCTTATTATGGACATTCAAATACAGTTTTCTCCATTCTCTAGGTGTACTGTATAAACATGGTCCCCTAAAATATTGGTTAAGGCACTGGAAGAACTTGGTCTTAACCCAACCTATTGTGGGAAGAAATATCCATCTGGTTCAGTTCCAAGCTGAGAGAAAGACACTGGAAACATGGAGGCTAAATGGAAAGAAGGTTTAATGATGAACAGAACCACATGGGGTTTCCCAACCACACAGGGTGGCTGGGAAACAAAAGGAGAAGGAAGTGCTATGTATAACCGTTCTGAACTTCTGAACGAGACAGGATACACATCAGTCAAACACACAATCCATAGGTGGAGATCAGCAATATGGAAAAACCAATATTTACAGGTAGATCTGGGCTCTCTTCTTTGGTCACATCAAGGAAAGAGAACCCTTTCCTACAAAGGTGTGTATAAGTATGTGTGTGTAATTATGGCTTATTTTACAACTAAACATAAATTCTATTTGTCTGCAAGTTCTCCATCAATACTTAAATGCTCTAAAATAACATCATTTTATAGTACCATATAAGTAAGAGCCATCTGGATGAGCATATGGCACAAGTATAATTAAAAAAATAAAGATTATCATGCCCAAACATGCCAAAGGCTATATGACATGAATAAATCCACATACAAAGGAACAGGAAAATAGAAACAAATCTAGAACTATAAGCAAATAAACATTGCTTATAATTCGTAATACTAGGGTGGGGGGATAATAATACTTAGAATTAAAGCCTATGTAATTTTAATTGAGAGAAAGAGAAAAAGAGAGAGAGGGCGC
The DNA here is from genome assembly GCF_964273705.1 of Natrix helvetica. Lineage (NCBI taxonomy): Eukaryota > Metazoa > Chordata > Lepidosauria > Squamata > Natricidae > Natrix > Natrix helvetica. The sequence goes on along the minus strand of NC_138549.1, from coordinate 45,783,470 downwards.
TCACACTATCTGAATCATAACACTAATTCTTTTCTCAAACAAAAATTGAATAGAATTTGGAGATCTACCAGAGATTTCAAATTGCCTGTCAACTAAGAAACTGACATTTAACAGTTTAATTTTGAAAACCTTTAGTGTATATGTTAGATTGGGTAATGGATAGGCACACACAGGCTTAACGGTAACAACAGCTCTTTATTAAGTACAAGTGAGAACAATCCAGCGAAGGTTGAGTCTGACAGCAGCTCTTTTATAGGGAGCTGTCAGACCCTTTGACCAATAGGATTAAGCCTCTGTTCCCACCGGAACAGAGGACCTTGGTGGAAACCACTGTAGTTAGAACAAGTATCTAACACCCCTCCCCTCTTGGATGGAATAATCCTACTTGTTATGTAGTCATGCAGGTAAGCGGGCTTTTGGGTAGCTCTGCCAGACCTGCGCAGTTCAGTAGGAGGGGTTTCCTTGGACAGGTCGGATGGACCTGTTTGCTCTGCAGCTCCGCTTGGTGGAAGCTCCTGGAACCTTCCACAGGCCACAGCTGGAGCTTCTGGAGCCAGTTCGCTCAGAGCTTGCTGCGGGCCTGCAACATAACCAGATAAGTTCCTCGGTACCCTCGGGCTTGAGCTGGCCATGGAAGGAGTGAGTGTTTGTTTCGTTTGGGTAGGGCTTTGACTCGTGCAGGAGTTACCTCTGGTTGTCTAAGAATGGAGTTGGAGAGGTGGCCACGGACTTGGTCAATGTGCCTTCTCCAATTCCTACCATCCTCGAGCTCTAAGAGGTAAGAGCGAGGGCCGGTGTTGCCTATCACTGTGGGAGGAATCCACAGAGTTTCCCCGGCATACTTATGGGCGTATACTGAATCCCCTACGCTAAATGTCCGAATCTTGCTTGTGGAGTCTGGGGGCGATGAGGCAGAATAATTTGGGTGTAGCCGGTCTAAGTGGGACCTTAGCTGGTGACCCATGACAAGCTTGGAGGGGCTTCTCCCTGTAGTGGCACTGGGTGTGATGTGCTGAATTAGTAAATAGTGGTCAACCCGTGTTTCCAATGTCCCGGGCCCATCCTAGAGGGCCTCTTTTGCAGATCTCACCATTCTGTCTGCCTGACCATTGGAGGCCGGATGGAATGGCGCGACCAGGGCATGCCTGATTCCCTGAGCTGCTAGGAAGGTCTCAAATTGCATGGTTGTGAATTGGGGCCCGTTGTCAGAGACCAAGACGTCGGGCAGGCCGTGCATGGAGAAAAGTTTCTGTAGCATCTTGATGACCGCTTCTGCCATAGTGGAGGTCATCAGGACTACCTCTAGCCATTTTGAGAAGTCAATGTGAACCCTAGACCACGGTGCTTGAGGTCGCTCCCACTCCTTAGCGGATGCCTCTGGGGGAGCTGGTCTGGACTCCTGGCATGGTGTGCAGGTAGCCACCCATTCTTCGATCTCCCTGTCCATGCTAGGCCACCACACATAACTCCTAGCCAAAGACTTCATCCTGACAATTCCAGATGCCCTATGTGTAAAGCCTCTAATACTGCAATGCACAGTTTGGATGGAACAACGACTTGGTCCCCCCACAGTAAACAGCCATTTACAACTGATAACTCACCGCATTTGGCAAAATACATTTTGAAATCAGCCCCAACAGGCCCCTTGGGCCACCCCCTCCACACCCAGTTCAAAATTTGTTTGATGGTGGAGTCCTTTCAGAGTGATGGGCAATGTCATTGGACGAGACAGGCCCAGTCTCCAGGCAGTCAATGAGGAGGACTGGCGTCTCAGGGGTAGGGTCAGCAAGAAGTTCAGGCAGTGGGCAGCGGCTTAGAGTGTCAGCGTGCCCCAAAGTGGAGCCTGGTCGGTGGATGAGACGGTAGGCGTAGGCAGCTAGGAAGATGGTCCATCTGGTCATTCGGGGTGATAATGACACTGGGGTAGGTCGGTCCCCAGCCAGTAAGCCCAACAACGGCTTGTGGTCCATAATCAGTTCAAAGTCACGGCCATATAGATACTCACGGAACCTCTTTACTCCAGCCACTGCAGCCAAAGCCTCACGGTCCAGCTGGCTGTAGTTCTGCTCTGCGGCAAACAAGGTCCTGGAGTAAAATGCAACAGGGGCTTCAGTTCTGTTGGGCATGCGGTGGATGAGGATGGCGCCAATGCCGAACAGGGAAGCGTCGCAGGTCAGCACCAATGGCAGGGTCTGGCTGTATTGTACCAGGAAGGAGTCCGCTGACAGGAGTCGTTTCACTGCGGCAAATGCGGCAGCCTCGGCTCTGCCCCAGGACCACTTCGTGTTCTTAGCCAGGAGACGGTATGAGGGCTCAGCAACGGTGGCTTTCTGTTTTAAGAAAGACACTGTAGAAATTAAGGAGTCCAAGGAAAGCCTGCAGATCAGTTTGATTGCGAGGTGTGGGGGCGTCCTGAATTGCTTCATTTTTTTGTCTTGTCGGGTGAATCCCAGAGCCATCGATTAGGTACCCTAAGAATTCAACCCTTGGCGCGTTAATTTGGCATTTCTCTTTTTTGAGACAGAGGCCTTTATCTCTAATTCGAGCCAAAACTGTTCGTATACGTTTGAAAAGTTGCGCCTAATTTGCAACCCATACCAAGATGTCGTCAAAATAGGGGATGACTCCTGGAATCCCCTGCAAAAGCCGTTCCATGACGCTTTGGAACAGTCCAGGGGCGATACTAATGCCGAATTGCAGCCGGTGACATTTGAATGTACCCCTGTGTGCCACAATGGTTTGGGCCTCTGCCATAGCGCCATTTACAGGCAATTGTTGGTATGCCTGCGCCATGTCCAATTTTGCAATAAACTTTTCGGGGGGCCTAATGAATGAAGGAGGTGCTGTACAATGAGTAGGCACCTTGTTGTAGCGCTTTATTTATTGTGCACTTGTAGTCCGTGCAGATGAGGACAGACCAGTCAGATTTGACAGGTGTCACTATAGGGGTCTTCAATTTTGGGGCAGAGAACAAAAGATACTCTCCTGGGTTTTAGCCTTATTGGGGCTATGTTGGGGTCCAAACTAAAGGAAATTGGAGTCCCCACATACTTCAGCTGTCATCTTCCTCGCTCTCTGAGCTCTTGGGCTCTGCAGCCTCACGATGTACATGTGTACTCTTTCATGCCTCTTGTGGAGCGCTTTGGCACTGCAGAGTCTCAGTAGATTTGACGGCTGATTTGGACGCCCTGGCTTCGTCCAGGGCGATCTGCAGAATGAGGATAGATTTAGCGAGTAACCTCCTCTGTAGTTTAATGTCCCACATGCCACAAATTTTGTGATCCAGAATCAGCTCGTCCAGGTCTCAGAATTCGCAGTATGCTGCGGCCTTGCGAAGCGCCGCAACGTATTCATTAATCGACCTGCCCTCTTTCTGGTTCCTGAAGTTAAACTCCTGCAGGTGAACATGCTTGGACGGCTTGGGAGCATAGTGGGTCCTCAGCGTCTGCTGGAGCATGGACCAGGTGACTGATTGCAGCAGTGTCGGCTCAGAGAGGTCTGTGGAACAGTATTAGAAATTCTGCAAATAATTTATTCTCAAATAGCCTTCCGCTGCAACTCTATGCATAACTATAGTCTGTATTTGATCACATATACTATAGTGATTTACTTCTTCCATGTTATTACATGTGTATGCGTAATATATCTGTCATATTATCAATAAACGTGTGCTATAAAAGTGAATTAAAATGAGAAAGCATTTCAATCTCACAAATATCCATCAGTAAACCCTGTTGAAACTGAAACACAGTACTGTATAAAGCAGTGATGGCGAACCTGTGGCACGCAGAGCCATTTGTCAGGGCACACGAGGCGCTGCCCTGTCAGCTGAGTTCACCCTTTTTTAAAGCCATTTTTTGCCCTCCCCAGGCTCCAAAGGCTTTATATGAGCCTTGGGAGGGCGAAAAGAGCCTCCCCCCTGGAAGCCCTCCGGAGGATTCATGAGCTTACCTGAAGCCTCCGGAGCGCAAAAAAACGGCCCTATGGGCAAACCGGAAGTTTGGGAATGGACTTCCTGTTTGCTCGGAGGGTCATTTTGACTGCCCCAGAGGCTTCAGGGAAGCCTCCTGAAGGTCCCTGAAGCCTCCGGAGGGCTTCCAGGGGGTGGGGGAGGCTGTTTTCGCCCTCCCCAAGCTCCTATAAAGCCTCTGGAGCCTGGGGAGGGCAAAAAAAGCATGCAAAAATGGGAGGGTCGCACCTGTAGTGCACGCATGTGCACTGGGGGGGTGTCGCGCATCACATTATGGGTGCAGCATGCCTGCACATGACCCCCCTGCGCTCCCCCCACTTATGGCACGTGAGCCAAAAAAGGTTCACCATCGCTGGTATAGAGCAAAAATGGACAAAGGACTAAAATTGTAGAGCCTTTAATGTTTACAAAAGGACAAACATCAGATTTTTATTTGTAAGAAATTTGAGAGTTCTTTAACTCATATAATCTGCTCTTTTTCAGATGTAATCTCATTTTGGTTTCAAGATGCTATATTAATGAATTAGAGGGAATAGGCATTATAGTTAAGGGTTTTCACATGATATTGAAGTATACTTCTAAAACATAGAATTTATTATTCCATACAAATGTTTAGCTTTATTGGGCAAGGAAAATAATATTATTTCAAATAATTGGAAATAAACTCCTGATATAAAGGATTGGATCCAGGATAGGAGATAGTTATCTATTTGTCAAAGGGCTTTATATTCTAAAAAAGAGAAGATGAAGCAGTATGTTTCTGTGTCATTGAAGTTTGGGAAGCATAGAAGCAACTACATTTCTGTATTAATGCACTCAAGCAACTATCGCTAAATAAGCCAGTATTCTAGAAAAGAAACATATTATTAAAGGGTAAGCAAATTTTGGATTATGCTTCTATACAACCAATTTTTATTGATAGAAGAGGATTAGAAATGTATAAACTATTGTTTGTTTTATATTTTTCTAGGCACTTTTTATGTTCTTACCATTGTGAAATCAGAGCTTCCATCTTGTGGCATGACACAGAAATAGACTGTTATTCAGGTAAAAAAGAAAGGCAAAGGCTAATTATTATACAGCTACATAATAAATAAAAATGATTAATTATGGTCATAAACCAGCAGAAGTCAACATAAGCTTGTATAATTAACAATTAGAATTACTATCCTTCATGTCTAATAGTATTAAAAATTAATTTTAAGACAAAAATAGAAAAAAGATGCAACATAAAGTATTAAATACATTTATTTATTTAATAAAGTTGTACACCATCACTCAGTGACTAATAAATTAAACATAAAAAATAATATACTAGTAAAAATAAAGTTAATATTAATTGTTGGGTAAAATCACAACTTAGAAAAGCAGTACTAGTCAGAAACTTTGTTAAGAAATGACAGAATAATAGAGAAGAGTTGGAAGGGACCTTGGAGGTCTTTTAGTCCAACCCCCTGCTCAAGCAGAAAACACTATATTATTTCAGACAAATGGTTGTCCAATCTCTTCTTAAAAACCTCTAGTCTTGGAATATACATAACTTCTGGAGGCAAGTTTTTTCACTGATTAATTGTTCTAACTGTCAGGAAATTAATGAGCTGTTTATCAAATTTGCCTCTGGCTAATGCTTAGCATGACACAACAAGATTACAAAGGGTTGGAAGAATAGGCTGAAAAGAACAACATGGCCTTAACCAAGGAAAATGCAAAGGGAAAAGAAGGAAAATATCTAGAACACAATTACTGGATGGGGAATTCATGATTTGAAAGCTGTACTTTGAGAAGGACTTGGGTGAGATTACTGACTACAAGTTGCCCATGACCCAGAAGTATGGGACAGCTGCTAAAAGGACTAGCATTAGTCTGGGTTGTGTTATAAAAGAAGATATTGCAGAATATTGACAGGTTAAAAAAGACACAAAGGAGAGTGATGTAGATGGTACAAGGGACATGACGGCATACTCCATTACGATAGCCAATGGAACTTGGGCTATTCAATCAGAAACTAAAAAAGACTAAGGGAAAGCATAGTATTATTGTTTAGGTATACAAAAGGATACTCAAATGTTCAGAAACTATTTTCCACTACGCCCAAAACTAGGATCAGAAATGATGGGCATAAATTGCAGTTATCTAAAATTTGTTTAAATGTAAGGGAAAGTATGAACAATATCATCTTTTGAGATCTGCATGATTTGCATAATCTTTAAACCTTAGGTCCCCACTAATAGGCCTCAGATTTGATGGTCAGATGGTCTTCAGGAGTTTGACAGGTTTGTGAGGGGGGAGGTTTGCTTAAGGTGACCAGACGTCCCACTTTTGGCGGGACAGTCCCGATTTTTAATAATTTGTCCCGCGTCCCGCGGCGTTTTTAAAAAGTCCTGATTTTTGGTAAGGTGCGCGGCCACGCACGTGTCAAGAAAACACCGCGCAGCAGTTTGCAACTGCCGTGTAGTGATTTCTACTGTCACAGGCTCCAGAAGCTGGAGAGGTCCTTTGCAGGCGGGTAGAACTGGCCGCCCACAAAGGACCTCCCTGGACTTGTTTTGATGAGCGTGAGGCGACTGAGGGTAGTTTGCACCAGCTGCGCCCGCTCAAACTATTGTCAGTCGCCCCATGTTCAGCAAAGCAAGCCTGGGGAGGTCCTTTGTGGGCAGCCAGTCCTAGCCGCTTGTGCCTGGTGCTGCGGCTGAAGTGAACCCCCAAAGCCCCCGCCGCCACTAGAATAACTGCTGCCTCCTCCTCCTCCTCCTCCTCCTCCTCCTCCTCCTCCTCCAACAGCACCACCACATTTGCTGCCCGGCGCTGCGGCTGAGGTGAAGCCGCCAAAGCTCCCGCTGGCACCCCTGCCCGTGACAGTGGCACCTCCCCCTCCGCTCGGAGCACCTGAGCTGGGCCACACATTACCCCCGCTCCTTCCTCCTCCGCCATGCTTTTGAGGAGCCATGAGGCCACGGAAGCCAGTAGGAAGGCAGCGGATGGGGCGGGAGCAGGAAAAAAAATGCCTCATGGCTTCTGAAAAGCACGTCGGAGGAGGAGAATGCGGCAGGGGTAACGCGGGGCTCAGCTCAGGTGCTCCGAGCAGAGGAGGTGGCGCCGCCACCGCTGCCATGGGCGGAGGTGCCAGCGGGAGCTTTAGCAGCTTCACCTCAGCCACAGTGCCGGGCAGCAAATGTGGTGGTGCTGTTGGAGGAGGAGGAGGCGGCAGCAGTTATTCTGGTGGCGGTGGGGGCTCATCGGCATCTTCAGCGGCAGCCCTGCCCCCGGTGAAAAAACCCGAAGATGGGGCAGATCCACACAGATGATGTCGCCGCAACATGACTGGAGGAGAAATTCTGGGAATTGAAGTCCACAAGTCTTAAAGCTGTCAGGTTTGAAGACCCCTGGGTTTTTTTTCCCTAAAGGGTTAGGGGTGCAAGGATATAGACCAAATTTTAAATCAAGGAAACCCCCCCCCCCCCCGGTCAATGGTGTCCCGCTTTACCAATGTTAAAATCTGGTCACCTTAGGTTTGCTCCATGAGTAGACCGGCTTTTTATTGTCTTTTGCTATTTTAATTTTATAAAACCACACAGAGTTTTCTGGAATAAGATGGCTATAATTTCAAAAAACAACAACAATTGTAGAATTCAGCTTTTAAAAAATTAGACTGTATTCATTCCATGGCCAAAGTGCCTGACCAGCTGTGCACCTTCTGTACTAGTGCATTTGTTTTGAATTATTTGAGGGCAATAGCTATGTCACCATTTTCCTTTATTTGCGCAAGAATTTAAGGATGGCTAATGCAGTTCTTTGAATACTTGATATAATAGAGGTGGCATGAAATGTCCTACTCCAGGAAGTGTGAAAAAACCACCCAATTTCTATTTTGACTTCAGAGGGTAAAAATCTATATTTCTATCCTACAAAGTCATTTATGCAGAAGTTAAATAATAATGGGGCAGAGATGTAGTCCTCCTTTTTGTTGATATAGAGAACATTAAATGACTGTCAAGGTTATATCTGACCTTCAGCTTTATATCTTCATGAAGAATAAAAAATATATGCAAATGAACATAGCCATCCGTGCAAAAATAGCTTGCTGGACTTTGCATAAATGGCTACATAGATATTGGAAAAATATCATGACATTCTTAGGGCCAAAGCTGGTTTTTAGAATTTCAACTATATACATTTATTATTCATATAATGATAATTCAATAGGGCAATGCATTTTAATTCACTGAATTGGATCTGGTCTGAATCATACCTAGAGAGATCCAAAGAAATGATTGGAGCAAGTTAGATTGAGATGTCATTGGCTTGGATGAATTTCTGTTCTGTCATTTTCCTTCTTTTTTCTTAAATTTATGTCTCACTGCAGTCTAAATTGTCACATATTATACACATTAGCAAAGCAATCACATATTAGCAAGGTATAGATGTAAATCTCCACTGGTTTCATAGACATATCCAAATCTAATTGATGCAAGTTCACATTCATATTTGGGGTCTTGCCACCTCATTTTTTTCTTTTAAACAAAATTTATGTATTTTGCAAATTGAACATATGAACAAGAAATACAAAATACGGCACTGTGGTATTTTACTTGGAAATGGGTCGGCATGCTATCACTTTATGTTTACAGATCTTTGACCCGGACAGGTGAATTCAGATAACATCAAAATCAGGAGTGTCTTATGAAAATCAAACATATCTAAATATACATGTTTTCTCCGGTCACCTGAATATGCTACAGGGAACTGGAGTGCTATGTACACTCAGTTGGTGCTCCCAAGCTGCTTCTGTTCTGTTTGTCTTCCAAACTCTTTCTTCCCTAACCCTTCAGGCCATTTCAACAACGCCAATGTAATTCTCAGTAAAACAAGAGTTGTGCCAGCCCTGCTGAAAATACTTAATTTGCTTTTTAAATCATGATGCCTGGGGCTCAGAGGAGCGAGGCAAAAAGAAAAGCAAAAGGAAGAACAATTAATCCTTTCTGTCAGTATAAGAGAGTTGCAGCAATGTTTTGATCAGTCTGTTTGAAGCACAAAGTTAAAGGAGCATTTATGATTCTTAGCAGGCAGTTTCTCTGCAGCAAAATTAGCCATTCATCCCCATTCTTTTGCATATAAAGGGGAAACAGGTTATAGTTGAACTATATGCCTCTACTATCTGTTTTAAGTACATAATTTGGAATACTAGACTACATTGAGAACAACAGCAAAGCACTAGCCATCTTACTTTGTTTTAACGATAAAATGAATATATTCCTTTATAAAAGAGATAAAAGAAATGACATCCAAGGAAATAATTTGTGATTGTGTTTATGGTTAAATTTTTTAGATTTCATTGTTTATAACTGAAATCATGACAGGCAGCAGTATCCTTACATTTTAAAATTTAAATCTAAGCAAGCAACCTATTTTAAGATGTCACCTGTTAAGGATGCTGAACGCAATTCTTTTAAAGTTATTTTAGCATTGCACCGAACAATAATTTGATATTCTTAGCATTCATTGCTCCTTTATTTTTGATTTCTTAGCCAATTACTTGTACTTTATTTGTTGGAAGAATCTCATATTTTCCAGAGTGCTATGATATTTGGTATTAGTTTAATATCAATTGTTCTGCTGTTCTGAGAGAAAGGCATTCTTAATAGGCATGTGTAGTTTTGGCCAAGTTGAACAACTTCTGATCTTGGGTGGTCAATTTTAGTTTGGTTAGGTCTGATTGGAATTTGGAATTCAAAGTTCATCATTTTAAGTAAACCATGCCCAAAGGCAGAGGGTGCTAAGGCTGCCTTTGGAATAGGAGCAGTCAACATTCGAACGAGGAAAATGGATGCTTGACTAGAAGAACTGCAGATTGAATTCAATAATATGCATTGGGATATCATTGTATAATGTGAAACTTGACGAAAAGGTAAAAAATTAGTTAAACTTGGGACTGGGCATTTACTATACACTAGAGCCGTGATGGCGAACCTATGGCACGCGTGCCACAAGTGGCACGTGGAGCCATTTGTCAGGGCATGCGAGGCGCTGCCCTGTCAGCTGGCCAGCGCGCATGCGCGCGCTGGCCAGCTGAGTTCACCTTTTTAAAAGCTATTTTTCGCCTTCCCCAGGCTCCAGAGGCTTTATAGGAGCCTGGGGAGGGCGAAAAGAGCCTCCCCCGCCCCCCCGGAGGCTTCAGGGACCGTCCCTGAAGCCTTCGGAACACTTAAAACCACCCTCCGAGCAAACCGGAAGTGACTTCCGGGTTGCTCGGAGGGTTGTTTTAAGCGTTCCGAAGGCTTCAGGGACCATCCAAGGCTTCCCTGATGCCTTCGGAGCGCTTAAAACGACCCTCCGAGCAACCCGGTCACTTCTGGTTTGCTCGGAGGGTGGTTTTAAGCGTTCCGAAGGCTTCAGGGACCATCCGAGGCTTCCCTGATGCCTTCGGAGTGCTTAAAACAACCCTCCGAGCAACCCAGAAGTTTCCGGTTTGCTCGGAGGGTGGTTTTAAGCATTCCGAAGGCTTCAGGGACCGTCCAAGGCTTCCCTGATGCCTTCTGAGCGCTTAAAACCACCCTCCGAGCACTCCAAAGGCACCAGGGAAGCCTCGGACAGTCCCTGAAGCCTCCGGAGGGCCTCCGGGGGGTCGGGGGAGGCTCTTTTTGCCCTCCCCAGGCTCCTATAAAGCCCCTGGAGCATGGGGAGGGCAAAAAATACATGAAAAAATGGGGGGGTCACACATTTTGCGCGCATGCGCACTGGGGGGTCGCGCGTTGCATTATGGGTGCGGCACGCCTGCACTCGACCCCCCCTACACTCCCCCCACTTGTGGCACGCGAGCCAAAAAAGGTTTGCCATCACTGCACTAGAGGTACCGAAGATGAATGATGCGGAGGAGTTAGTTTTCCACATCAACTAAAAGCTGAAAGATTCTGTAGTAAAATTTGCATATTAGACACAGTAGCCCAATGCATAATTCAATTGAACAAACAATACAAGCTTCAAACCATTCAAGCTTACATGCCAACAATAAGCTATAGTGATGATGAGGTCAAAGAGTTTTACGATGTGGCGTACCTTCAAGACAAAGAAAAATGCCAATACAAAATACTAATGGGTGACTTTAATGCAAGAATAGGAAGAACAATATGACTGGCCCATATGGAAGTGGTGAATGAGATAATAGCTGCAACAGACTAGTAGATTTTGATGAAGGACAGAAACTTTATATGATGAATTCATTTTACAAGAAAAAACTAGCAGAAATGGACATGGATAAGTCCATCTGGGTACACAAGTGAAATTGACTACATCGTGTCAAGTGATAAAACCATATTTTGCAATTGTACTGCCAGCAATCATTTTAACGTTGGAAATGACGAACAGCTGTTGGAAGAAGGAATTACTTTAAATTGGTTACATTACATACAGCTTCAGAAGAGATGGGAAGAAGATCGCAGGGTCGGCTTTATGGATTAAGCAGATAAAAGAGACTGGTCCAAAACAAGTTAAAAGAATATATAATGTACTGTTAGAAAGAGACTCAGAAAGTGAATTGGTTAAGGATTGTATGATTAAATGGGCTCAGAATTTTGGTGAAGTGGTTATGTTGGAAACGTGGGAAAAAATATGGGTTCAGAATGTTAAATTTACACAGTCACAGAATTTAAGGGAGAATTTCTATAAAATGTTTTACAGATGGTATTTAGATCCTAAAAAATTATCATGCATGTACCCAAATGTTCAACCAAAATGTTGGAGATGCGGGTGTCTAGATGCTACCTTTTTTCATGTATGGTGGACTTGTAACAAGGTTAAAGCTTTTTGGATAAAAATATGGTGGGTTATGCAGAATGTATTTAAGAAAAGAATACAATTCACTCCGCAAATGTTTTTATTGGGTATAGTTAAGGATTTTACCAAAGGGGAAACAAAATTGGCCTTGTATATGGTTACAGCAGCTAGGTTGTTGATTGCGCAACATTGGAAAAAAGATTTTTTGCCGACAATTGATCAATGGATTCAGAAGGTGGCGGGGTTCGCTGAAATGGCAAAAATTTCAGCTTTCTTAAAAGCTCAGAAACAGGAGGATTACACACAGGAATGGGCAAAATGGATTGATTATATACAGAATAAATACCAGACTAGGAGTTATTATCTAGCCTTTAGGTAAGAATGTTTAGACCGATAGATGATCAGAGTAAATAGTATATGCGATGTTTGGAATTGTTAGAGTGGTATATAGCGGAAGTCAGGGGGTGGGTTTGTGTGGGAGGTGGGGGAGGGTTAGGGTGGAGGGTGGGGCAATATATATGTATGAATAAATTAGAAGATGGGACTAATGAAACATTGTTAGGCTAGGAGAAATTTATATTAAGAGTTATAGATGTTAAATTAGCTTAGAAAATGATCAATGTGTTATTATTAATTTAAGAGAAATTTATATAGTGTTTGTTGGGAGGAGAGGGGTTATGAGTAATCTATTTTAAGAAGGGGGGAGGGGAGGGGGTAAAGTGTTTGGTATAATATTTGAATGTGAATTTTTGCGGGGGGGGTTTGGGGGGGTATAGCATTTGTATGAGATTTATATTGTGTGGAGGGGGGGGGTGAAAAGGGGGAAAATTTGTTTGTACAAAACTCTTTTAATAAAATAAAAAAAATAAAAAATAAAAAAAAGGAAATGACCATAGAATGGTACAAGCTAAAGTGAAGATAGACTCTCAAAAAGAGCATATAAAATAATAATAATAATAATAATAATAATAATAATAATAATAATAATAATAATAATAATAATAATAATAATAATAATAATAATAATAATAATAATTTTATTTGTTAGCCGCACCCTCTCCCGAAGGACTCGGGGTGGCGTACAATAAAAACATATAAAATACAAATATGGACAATACAAACACAAAATAGACATATACGTGGAGGAGGTAGACAGATGGATGGAAACAATTAAAATCACAGTTTAAAATCCCCTAAATACAATCACAAAATTAAAAAACCCGTCAGGAGTGATATCATCAAACTATGGTTGAGCCAGGCCAGCTACTTGGAATAGGTGGGTCTTGAGCTTTACACGGAAGGCGCGGAGGTCAGAGGTAATCCTAATATCCGGGGGGAGGTCATTCCACAGGGCTGGGCCCGCCACAGAGAAGGCTCTGCTCCTAGGCGCCGCCCCCCCGGCACTGTCTGGTGGACAGCACCTGGAGAAGTCCCTCTCTGTGTGAGCGAATTGGTCGCAGGGATGTATGGGGCAGAATACGATCCCGCAAAATGATAAAGATGTCACAAAAAACAAAAGTATTAGAAAAGATCAGTGTTTTTGATATTAATCTGTCAAATCGTTTTGCTCTAATGCAAGATTTGGAAGAGATGAACATTACCAAAATGAACAAATAGTCAAAAACATCCTTACATCTGCTACATTTATCACACCACTAGAAAACCACTTGGTACAGTCAAAAATTTCTGATGAAATTAATGATTTAATGAAAAAATGATGGACAATGAAGAATACCAAACATTTCACTAATAAACTGGAGTATGTTTAACGGGTGGGGGGCATGTCATTATTCTTTCATCTTTAAGGCTTTTACTGGCTAAAATAACAACAACAAACAGCTTCTTTCAACATGTAAAAAAAAAAAAGTCAAGGAACCAATTGGTCCATTAGTGGGATAAAGCGGCAAGAAGGTGACAAGCAACAGGGAGAAAGTAGAACTACTTAATTTGCTTTTTGCATCTGTCTTTATACAAAGGGAACAAGCAGTCCAACCTATCAAAAACAGTACCATAAAAACAGATTAGGAACACAAGTTAAAATACACAAGAAAATGGTAAGTGAGTACCTGTCTACCCTAGACAAGTTCAAATCACCGGGACAGATGGATTACACCCCAAGGTTCTGAACTGGCAGACATGGTATCAGAACCACTGATCTATATCTTTCCAAGATCCTGGAGCACCAGTGAACTACCAGAGGACTGGAAAATAGATGATGTAGTTCCCATCTTTAAAAAAAGGGGAAAAAGTGTTCCAGGAAACTACAGACCTATCAGCCTGACCTCAATACCTCGGAAGATTCCAGAAAAGATAATCAAGTGATGAATCAGTGAACAGGGGCAAACTAAGTCATACATGGGTTTGTCAAAAACAGATTATGCCCAGACAAACCTTATTGCATTCTTTGACAAAGTGACAAAATTAGTGGACCATTTTGGTAAGGTATTTGATTAAGTAGGCCACAACCTACTACTTGATAAGATAGAAAAATGTGGGTTAGACAGCATCACCACCAGACAGATTTGTAACTGGCTGACCAACCACACTCAATGTGTAGTCCTCAATGGAAATACAACTACATGGAGGGAAGTATGCAGTGGGTACCCCAAGGCTCTGTTTTAGGCCCCATACGCTTCATCAATTATTTGGATGGGGGGATAGAAGGGGAAGTCATTAAATTTGCAGATGACACCAAGCTGGCAGGAATACTCAACATTCCAGATGACAGACTTAAGATACAGAAAGAACTTGAGAGACTTGAGCATTGGGTGCTATGCTATCTAACAAAATGAAATTGAATGGTCAAAAAAGTAAGGTTCTACATTTAGGCAAGAAAAACCAAATGCACCTCGTTCAATAGTAGTGACTGTGAGACGGAACTTGGAGACCTATTGGACAATCACTTAAATATGAGCCAGCAGTGTGCTGCAGTTGCCAAAAAAGCTAACACAGTTCTAGGGATAGAATCAAGATCACGTGAAGTGTTAATACCACTTTACAATTCCTTGATAAGGATACACTTAGAATACTGCATCCAGTTTGGGTTGCCATGATTGAAAAGACAATGTTGAGAAAAAGTGCAGAGTAGAGCAACAAACATGATTAGGGAACTAGAAGCTAAAACATATAAACTGCTGGAATTGGGCCTAGTTTAACGAAAAGAAGGTGTAGGGGTGATATTATAGCAGTGTTCCAATATCTCAGGGATTGCCACAAAGAAAAGGGAGTCAAGCTATTCTCTAAAGCACCTGAAGGCATTACAAGAAGCAATGGATCGAAATTGATCGAGGAAAAAAATGAACCTAGAACTAAGAAGAAATTCATCTAGTAGAACAATTTGCCTCTAGAAGTTGTGAATGTTCCAACAATGGAAGTTTTTAAGACAAGATTGGACAACCATTTGTCTGAAATGTACAGGATTTCCTGCCTGAGCAGGGGGTTGGGCTAGAAGACCTCCAAGATTCCTTCCAACTCTCCTCTCTTCCTCTCCTCTCTCCCCCCCTTCCCCTCCCCTCTCCTCCCTCTCCCGTCCCATCCTAATCCTTTGGCCCAAATTTTTTATTACACTCAGTTGGGAACCATTCCCTCATTATAAACTTGAAGTCATGGGAACAAAGCTTTTGCCAATCTTTCTCAAGTGCCTAGATATGTACCTAACATGATGCTGAGAAGGCAACAAAAAGTGGAGGTGGGAACCTGGTCTTAAATGCACACTATTGGCTCAAATTCCACATTTTTTCCAACAGTACCAATGTCACTGTACTGATAGACAATTTCAATCCACAGGTAACAAGCAATTTTGGGATAACCAATCAGTGATGTTTTGTTACTTGAACAATTATTTCATTTGGAACACACTCCGGCCAAAAAAATCATTAGAGAAAAGGTGTTAGATATAGGGTTCCAGACAAAGTTCAGCTATATTCCAGCCACATTAAGGCTTGTACAACTTAATCCAGATGGAAACTTGACATGTACACAACTACTGTAGTCTCTCCTGTCCAATAAAGATCCTTTCTTAGAGTGAGCCACGGTGCTTTACCGTCTTCTAAAGCGATGTTCACTAAAGTCCTTAATGATTGAGAACCTATTTGTGCAGCAGAAAAACTACTGAAACCACCACAATGTTCCTATTGTTAGCATGGTTGAGGAACTTTTATTCTTCCTTTATTAATATATTTTATAGATCATAATGGAAGTTTTTTCCTTGATTCTTTTTCTTTCAGATAAGAAACCATTTATTATATATAATGTTGCCAGATTCAGCTTGATAGCAATTAAGATTCATAAGGATATTACTAAGGGTACAGGGCATGAGAAATCCATATATGGTCCTGGCGTATTCGGGTCTCGTGAAAATCTACGAAAACAAATATATATATATTTGTGACCTTTAGAGGTGCCCTCTTAGTTAATATTATTAACATTAAAATGTTATAGAGAAAATATAATATTTTAATACCATTGTACATACTAGTTTTTAGTTATCTTGTACCTCCCACAAGCAGGCTATTATTCAAATGCCTGTAATTTTTCTTCATTGTACCTTATGAAGGTTTATGACTGTAATAAAATTTTTACTTGACCTGACTTTGAAAGATATTGGTCAGAATCCATAGGTCAGCATTTATTTTATCTGGATACAGGTTGAAGAGGCCAATGTGCAAGGCCAGGCAAGCTAACTAATCTGTTATTTCTGTAATTGTGTAAATTTCTCAAATGCCAGTAAAATATTGCTGACATGGAACATTTATAGCTCTTTGCTGCTTTTAGTTTAATAAGATTGCAGTTGTGTGCACATTTTTTTTGAATAAAAGAGAATGTTAGAGTTTTTACTTGATAATTTCTTCCCATAAATAAATGAGAAATGGCATTTCTGCAACTGCCTTCCAATGATGATAAAATGGTCTTTTGGCAAAGCAGTCATCTATCATAGTACAACACTGTGCGTTTAGCAATTCCTATTTATAGTGTGTTTGAGGCCAAAGCAATTTTTCAAAACTTGCACTTTGTAAGTATCATACTGCACAAATCTATTCCTTCAAGGGTACTTTGTAATTATTCTACATTAAAATAATTTTCCTTGCAAAGGAAAGTTCACAGAGATATATTGTTCGATAAACAAATTATTCACTTCAGGGTCTAGGATAGCAAAAAATAATCATGTAAAATTCTACCTATTGTAGAGCTATTCTGCCAATGTTTAAATTCTAATAGATATTTATACAACAAAGGCCTTCTATGGCAAAACAGAATCTTAGTTACTCTAAAAATTACTGCCCTCCAATTACCGTCCTGTCTCCAACCTTCCCTTTTTAGCGAAGGTTGTAGAGAGTGTGGTGGCCCAACAGTTCCCACGTCACTTGGAGGAAAATGATTATCTAGACCCGCGCCAGTCCGGCTTCCGACCCGGGCACAGCACAGAGACGGCCTTGGTCGTGTTGGTAGATAATCTCTGGAGGGCCAGGGATAGGGGTTGTTCCTCTATCCTGGTCCTATTAGATCTCTCAGCGGCTTTTGATACCATCGACCATGGTATCCTATTGCACCGGCTGGAGGGGCTGGGGGTAAGGGGCACCGTTTTACGGTGGTTCTGCTCCTACCTCTCCAACCGGACGCAACGCATGTTGGTAGGGGAGCAGAGGTCGACCCTGAGGCCTCTCACTTGTGGGGTGCCACAGGGGTCGGTCCTCTCGCCTCTCCTGTTCAACACGTATATGAAGCCGCTGGGTGAGATCATTCGTGGTTTTGGGGTGGGATATCATCTGTACGCTGATGATATGCAGCTGTACATCTCCACCCCGAACCACCCCAACGAGGCCGTCAAAATGATGTCCCGGTGTTTGGAAGCCGTACGGGTCTGGATGGGTGACAACAGACTCAAGCTCAACCCCTCCAAGACGGAATGGCTGTGGCTTCTGGCCCCCCGGTTCAACCAACTGATCCCATCGCTGGCCATTGGGGGCGAGCAACTGGCCCCCATGGAGCGGGCGCGCAATTTGGGCATCCTCCTAGATGCCCGGCTGTCCATGGATGACCATGTGGCAGCCGTGGCGAGGGGGGCGTTCCACCAGGTTCGCCTGGTGCGCCAACTGCGCCCCCTATTGGACCGGGATGCCCTTCGCACAGTCACTCATGTGCTGGTGACGTCCCGCCTAGACTACTGCAATACTCTCTACATGGGGCTTCCCTTGAGATGCACCCGAAGACTACAGCTGGTCCAGAATGCGGCCGCGCGGGTGATTATGGGGAGTACGAGATACTCCCATATAACACCTCTCCTGCGCGAGCTGCACTGGCTCCCTGTGGTCTATCGGGTGCGTTTCAAGGTGTTGATTACCATCTTCAAAGCGCTCCATGGCACAGGACCTAGTTACCTACGGGATCGCATCCTGCCCCATACATCCCTACGACCAATTCGCTCTCACAGAGAGGGACTTCTCCGGGTGCCGTCCACTAAACAGTGCCAAAGGGCGGCGCCCAGGAGCAGGGCCTTCTCTGTGATGGGCCCAGCCCTCTGGAATGACCTCCCCCCCGACATCAGGATTACTACCGACCTCCGTTCCTTCCGTTCAAAACTCAAGACCCACCTTTTTCAACTAGCCGGCCTGGCTCAACCATAGTTCCATTTTAATCCTCCTGGCAATTTTTAAACCTGTAATTTTATATTGGGGTATTTTAATTTTTAACCTTATTATTACTATTTCTATGTATTGTAACGATTGTTGTGTGATTTTTATACCTCCTCCGTGTAATGTTTAATTGTATAATATGTGCTTTTTTATTTATTGTACGCCGCCCCGAGTCCCTTCGTGGAGAGGGAGCGGCTAACAAATCTAATAAATCTAAATCTAAATCTAAAAAGAAAAGGCATCTTAAGCTATAAATCTCTGACAAATTTCATTTCAGGAGGTCAGCCTCTGGCCATTCAGATGTTGCTAATGGCAGTTTTAATGCAGGTCACTCCTAAATGCACTCCTAAAGGCACACACCTAAATGTGTCCTGGGCTCACGAGGTGATCACCTTTTGCGACCATCTGACAACCAAAATCAATAGGGAAGCGAGATTCACTTAACAATCATGTTACTATATTAAGAATTGCAGTGATTCATTTAACAACTGTAGCAAGAAAAGTCATAAATGGAGCAAAAGTCCCTTAACAAATGTTTTGTTTAGCAACGTATATTACGGGCTCAATTGTGGTTGTAAACAGAAGCTGGCACCATTAATGCAGCAATCCCATATCTTCCTTCCAATTATTGTTGTTTGCATAAATGCCATTAGAACAGAATCATCCTTCCTCACTGTTTTTACAAATGCACAGAATCTGCTTCCCAGTTTTTAGTCCTTCAATACAACATAAATGAATTATGAAGGCTCCCAAGGTGATAAAAATATCAGTGGCAGATTGATAGCTTTTTTACTCTCCTGGGAGGTTCTATATATAACCCATTTTTAAAATTCAAGTTCTTAGTATTATACTTTTCTTCCTAAACCTTCATATAAATAATGATTTCACTAGCATGAACTCAGCTTTTTGAAAAGCACACTTAGATGCTTAAGTGATTCAGTGTGACTTGTCATAATGCAGTCTGACAGCAAACTGCTTTTGCTTTGACTCTGCAAGTAAATTAATCAAAACTTGATGAAGGACTGCAATACTAGCCTATGGTATCTTTAGCAGAGGCAGCATTTATTCAGCAGATATCATAGCTTCCCACAGTGATTTCAGAATACAAATCCCCCTTCAACCCCCAGCCATTTAAGCTACCAAACTAAAAAGTATCAACAAACAATGAAATAAAATGATTGTATCTGCAATTTCAGGTGGCCCTGCTCTTTAATAGAAATTTTCATGCTCTTGTTTTGTATGTTATACGCCTATTCCTTTAATGTCAGTTAAGGGTTATAATCCCTCATATCTACTTTTCTTTACACGATTGAGTGTATAGTTCTGAACGGGGTGTATATTTTATTCTTCAAAAAAAATATCCTTGTATCCCATATTTATACTATTTAATGATTCAGCTTATGTATGAAATGGCATCACTGTAAATATTACAAGGTGGTATGAAGAATCTGACTTGTTATGGACAGCTGGCAGATTTAAAAAAAAACAGCTTTAAAAAAAAGCTTTTGCTTTCCTCCAGTTGCAGAGCTGTCCCAATTTCAGCACTTTGGGGCTGCGCTTCTATCGCCAGCTAGAAGAGATTCTCCTGGAGCAATCAGGGACTTTGCGATGTCCCTGAGATCAGCAAGACGTACTCTTCCCTGTCATCGTCTCTTTGGAACGGTTTAGGTCCAGATGGACCACCCAGCAGTAAAAGTATCAGCTGCAATCTCGGAGCTCCGAGATCACACATCCGTATCGTCGCGACATCAGCTCCGGAGGAAAGTGGAAAGAGAAAGTGTGTCCATCTGGTGAAGAAATTTTATTTTTACAAAAGAGACTGCCCAAAAAAGATTAAAACCAAATTAAACTTGTAAAGAAAATAAAATAAAATAAGTGGCTAATTTAAGCTATTTTGGACAGTGTGTGCCCTTCGGATGTCTCTTTGGCAGCAAGAGAGAAGTGAAAAGCAAAGTTTTGTTTTCCAACTAGAGTGGCAGTGTTTATAAATTGGACAATGACACAACACCAAGAAGAAACCATAACATTACAACAGATTATGTTTGAAATTCAAAAATTATTAGAAACATCAGAGAAAATTGAGAAGAAATTGGAAAATATAGATGGTAATATAGCAAAATTTGATGAAATTGAAGATAACCAGCTAATGGAAAAAGTGGAGGTTAAAGTCTCAAAACCCCAAGGGAAAAATGAACAAAGAGGCAAGATAACTGTGGATATTGACAGTGATCTGAGCGTGGTTGGAAATGGAAAGAATGGAACATGGAAAGGGAAGAGAGATGGAAAGGAGCTCTACCCCAGATTTCAAGGTATAGAAGGAGAAAAAAAGAGAAGAATTGATGGATTTAAGGAGAGGAACTTTTACTAGATAAGCTGATTAAAGAAGCTAAAGGAAGGTTTCGAGAATTTATAAGACATGGAACAAGCAACAAGGTGCGAAGAGAAGTCCACACAAAGTTGATTAAGGAAATAACCAGAAGATTCATCCCACATAAGGCAAAAGAAATAAGACTGTACTACTACTGGAAAGACACAGGTTGAGATATGAAAACTATTAACAAAATACTAGCTAAATAGTTAAAATTAGAGCATTATGTTAAAAATGAAGTGATAATGGATATAGCTAGATAGATAATTGATAATGATATAATGTATACATATATATTGGTTTGACAAGAGGAAATTTGGTATAAATTTTAAATGGTGACCATGAAAGGAAGTTTTGAAACTTAGTTATGTATGAAAGCCTATAATATTGAAATTGGATATAAATTGTAAACAATGATTAAGAAAGGAGGTTTAGAAACTTTGTTATCAAACATAATTTTTTATTTAGAACGTTCACAAAGATAGAATGTTGTTGAATGATATTGAAAATAGACAATGGAATGCCATTATGTGGTTTTGCTTTGATTTTGGAATATTTGTTATAAAGGGATGTTAAAACAACTATAGTCATATGAAGGATGAGGTATGATGATAGTAATATATAGAAATATATTTGATGTAAAATATATAATTTGATATGGATTATAGGTGATGACTGGAAGGGATACACGCAAGTTCTTTGTAACCAATTGACACACTTTTTATAATTTGTAATGACCTGTGAGATCCTGCTGAAACGTTGCAAAGACAATCTCAACCTTACACGGGAAAAGACCCGAATACAACAAAACCAGCACACCTACACCCGTGAAAATCTACGAAAACATATATATATAGCTTTTGCTTTGATTTTTTCAAGTTTATTTCAGGTTACAATGTTGCTGAACAATTCAATTCAATTCATTCAATTTATAAGTCACTCCCTCTCCACGAAGGGACTCGGGGCGGCGTACAATTAAATATACAAGCATATGGCACGGAGGAGGTATATATATAAAAACATTTTTACAATTCATAAATAATAATAATAGCCACAAAGTTAAAAAGCAGTAACAATAAAGTTAAAAACAATTAAGATACCCTAAAATTTAAAATTTTCAATTTAAAATTGCCAGGGGGATTAGAGAATAGAGTTCTAATTAAGCCAGGCCGGCTAGTTGGAACAGGTGGGTCTTGAGTTTCTTGCGGAAGGAGCGGAGATCGGTAGTTGTCCTAATGTCGGGGGGGAGGTCATTCCAGAGGGCTGGGCCCATCACAGAGAAGGCTCTACTCCTGGGC
Organism: Natrix helvetica; assembly: GCF_964273705.1. NCBI lineage: Eukaryota > Metazoa > Chordata > Lepidosauria > Squamata > Natricidae > Natrix > Natrix helvetica. The sequence continues at coordinate 45,761,432 of NC_138549.1, read as the reverse complement.
GCCGCCCTCTGGCACTGCTTAGTGGACGGCACCCGGAGGAGTCCCTCTCTGTGAGAGCGAATTGGTCGCAGGGATGTATGGGGCAGGATGCGATCCCGCAGGTAACTAGGTCCTGTGCCATGGAGCGCTTTGAAGATGGTAATCAACACCTTGAAACGCACCCGATAGACCACAGGGAGCCAGTGCAGCTCGCGCAGGAGAGGTGTTATATGGGAGTATCTCGTACTCCCCATAATTGCCCGCGCGGCCGCATTCTGGACCAGCTGTAGTCCCCGGGTGCATCTCAAGGTGAGCCCCATGTAGAGAGCATTGCAGTAGTCCAGACGGGACGTCACCAGCGCATGAGTGACTGTGCGAAGGGCATCCCGGTAGGAGATGGGGGGGCGCAATTGGCGCACCAGGCGAACCTGGTGGAACGCCCCCCTTGCCACGGCTGCCACATGGTCATCCATAGACAGCCGGGCATCTAGGAGGATGCCCAGATTGCGCGCCCGCTCCACGGGGGCCAGTTGCTCGCCCCCAATGGCCAGCGATGGAATCCACTGGTTGAACCGGGGGGCCGGTAGCCACAGCCACTCCGTCTTGGAGGGGTTGAGCTTAAGTCTGTTGTCTCCCATCCAGACCCGTACGGCTTCCAAACACCGGGACATCATTTCGACGGCCTCGTTGGGGTGGTTTGGGGTGGAGATGTACAGCTGCGTATCGTCAGCGTACAGATGGTATCCCACCCCAAAACCACGAATGATCTCACCCAGCGGCTTCATATATGTTGAACAGGAGGGGCGAGAGGACCGACCCCTGCGGCACCCCACAAGTGAGCGGCCTCAGGGTCGACCTCTGCTCCCCTGCCAACACACATTGCGTCCGGTCGGAGAGGTAGGAGCAGAACCACCGCAAAACGGTGCCCCTTACCCCCAGCCCCTCCAGCTGGCGCAATAGAATACCATGGTCGATGGTATCAAAAGCCGCTGAGAGGTCTAATAGGACCAGGATAGAGGAACAACCCCTATCTCTGGCCCTCCAGAGATCATCTACCAATGCGACCAAGGCCGTCTCTGTGCTGTGCCCGGGTCGGAAGCCGGACTGGCGTGGGTCTAGATAATCAGTTTCCTCCAGGTGACGTGGGAACTGTTGGGCCACCACACTCTCTACAACCTTCGCTAAGAAGGGAAGGTTGGAGACGGGACGATAATTAGCTAGCTCAGTTGGGTCCAGAGAAGGCTTCTTGAGTAAGGGCCTCACAACCGCCTCTTTCAAGGCGGCTGGTAGGGACCCCTCACTCAATGAAGCGTTCACTAGTCCCAAGAGCCAGCCTCGTGTGACCTCCCAGGATGCCAGTACAAGCCAGGAGGGACACAGGTCCAATAAACATGTGGTGGCTCGCAGTCGCCCACGCAGCCTGTCCAAATCATCGGTGGCAACAGAGTCAAATGAGAAATTATCGCTGTTTCTCATAGTGGCAGCTGTTGCAGCGCTCACTTTGGACACTTAACAACTAGCTCACAATTATGATGGCTGCAACATCCTGCAGTCATATAGTTGCCATTTGTAACCTTCATTGCCAGTTTCTGGCAAACAAACCAAGCGGGCAGATATTCAGAAGTCATGGTTGTGTGATTAGGAGAAGCTGCAACATGTAGGATTCATCTAACAACTGCAGCTGCTGTCATTAGCAATAGCACTTAGACTTATATACTACTTCATAGTGTTTTACAGCCCTCTCTAAGCAGTTTACAGAGTGAGCATATTGCCCCCTACAATCTCATTTTACTGACCTCAGAAGAATAGAAGGCTGAGTCAACCTTGAGTTGGTCAGGATCGAAGTCCTGGCAGTCAGCAGAATTAGCCTGCAATACGCATTCTAACCACAGAAAGCATGCCACAGCTCTTTATTTGTTGGGGTCACATGATGTCATACATTATGATTTAGCTATGGAATTGCCAGTCTCAATTATCACAGTTAAGGACAACCTGCAACATTCCTTCTTCCAAAAAGCTCATGTTCTCCATCTACATTAACAAAGCTCACAGAAAATGTCCATTTGGGATCACAGTTCGTAATTAGTGTGAAAAATATCTGATTACCTAAATAAATCCAAAAATAGTCAGAGCCAGCAAAAACACTTTAAAATATGAGGTTAATAGTAAGTTAACACTAGGAAAGAATCTACAGAAAATAGGAAATAGGAAAGATTGAATGATGGGAACTGTAAATAAATGAGAGGCAAACATTTTAGCTTTCTGATTTGTTCATTATTGATTTGAAACAAAAATTGATGAGTGTTTGTGAGCTCCAATGTTTTTTTTTCTTTCCAAAAAATTTTATTGGTTTTTTTAAAACATTTACTAGGAAAAGGGTATGTGGAATAATATACAAATTTTGGCAGTTGCAAGTATGGCAGACGCCCCCTCCCTCCAAACTCATAGTATACATCTAGATATAAAACATTAATACATAATCATGTAAAATCAGCATATAGGAATAAAAGTTTTCAATCAACTTATATATTATAACATATTTTCTAAATATAATTTCACTATTACTTTCGGTATGTTTATAGCAATGTGGTTTTCTTATTCATTTTTGTGATCTGAGCTTTCTTGGTATTGCCCCTTCCCCCCCCCCCCGCTGGCAGAGCTCCGGCCCCTCCCGTGTCCTGTATAACCGTTGTAGAATCTTCTGCTTTTTCTAGGTTTGCTTTATTTTTTTCCATAAAGGCCTGAGCCTCTATGGGTGTATTAATTCTAATTCTTGTCTCCTCCCAGAATATCAACATCCCTTCAGGCATCAACCATCTAAACCACACCCCTTTCTGGTATAATTTATTCGCCAATTGCGAATAACTTTTCCTTTTCTCCCTAATTTTTTTGGGGATCTGCTTCAAGATGGTTATCTCCCTATCGTGGTATGTCAATGTTTGCCCCCTTTGTACACCCAGAATTGCGTCTCTTGTGCTTTTCCTAAGGAATTTAATATGAACCTCCCTGGGTACATTGTGTGTCCTAGCATATGCTGAATTCACTCTATAGGCCAAGTCTATCTCCCACTCCATCTGTTGTTTGTCTTTGTGTATGTATTCAGCTAAGATGTTGGTCATAATGTCCCTTATATTTTCCCCATCTGTTTCTATAACATTTTGAAATCTAAGATAAAAGGACATTCTCTCAAACTCTGTTTTCATTTGTTGAATATCAAGTTCTTTGTTACTCTTCTGTAAAACTTCCACCCCCCCCTCGCCTCCGCCACCCCACCCTCCACAAGGTCCAGTCTCTGAGAGTTCTTATAAATTTGGACTTGATTCTCTTTAATTTCTTCCTTCATTTCCTTTAGTTGTTTCTTAATTTCTTCCTGGCCCTGTATGAGTTGTTGAAGCATTTGCAGCAAATCCACCTCTGTGCTCTTAGGATGCATCATTTCTGTAATCTTTGACTGTGTGGCAGGGCTGGATGTTGCAGATGTCGGTGCAGAAGTAGCAAAGCCAGGTTTTCCAGGTGGTGGTCTTTTTGGAGACATAATTTATAAAACAGAGAAGTCAGTCAGTGTAGAGACTGGACAGCTGGAGAAGTAGAGCAGGCAGATGAGTCCAGGAGGCAGAAAATCCAAACAAGTGAGAGTTTCTTTAGTCAATCTAGCGTTAAGAAAAGGTTTCCTCTCCAGAAGGTTCAGGAAATAGCAATCCACAAGAGATTCCTCTGGGTAGTACGGAGACAAAGACCAGAAGCCTGAGTTTTAAAGGTGGAGTCAGGTTTCACAGTTCATGAAGACAACGGAAGTGTGCCATCTTGCCCTGCCAGCTTTGGGCTCAGAGGCATAGTAAAATTTCAAAAGTTCACAAAGTTCTCAGGTCATCAACAAGTTATAAAACTAAGTCCAATGAAAATCACTTTTACAGGGGTGAGGCATCAGTAGTTGGCTCTCCCCCCTCCTCCATCCTCCTAGGGGCAAAAGCAGAATTTTTTCAAGCCGCTTGTCCAAGGGGGGGTAAAATCCCCCCCCTCTAACCGCAGCTCCGAGAGTTTAACTTATTATCTTGCTGAAAAGTCCATCAATTCAACAAAAAAGGAATGGAGAAAGGAAGCATCTCACCATACCGCCGCTGCTTCCTTCAATTTTACGCTGCCCGATCGGCATGGGGCGAGACGCAGGCGCGCCCTCCGAAACTGCTCCCCGGTGCCTAGAGCAAAGCGGAGAAGCCCCCACCAGCCGCCGCCGATGCCAGGGCCCTCCGCGAGCCGCTCCCTCGGCAGGATGCCTCTTCGGGGCGTCCTGTGCCCCCCCAGAAGCAGGGGAAGCCCACCGGGAGAGCGGGAGCGGGCAAAGACTTGCCCGTCGCCGTAGCCGCCGGAACCGGAAGTCCTCGAGCTCCAAGTTTAAATAAATAAATAAAATAAATAAATAAATAAATGTTTTTAATGTACTATTGATGTTAGTAGCAATAGAGAACAGCGACTACTTGTGACATGTCATTAATAATATAAATGGCATGCTTGCTTTCTCAAAACTATGAGAATTGCATGTGCAAGAAACTAGAACAAAAACAAAATTCACTGAGATAAGTCTAGGACAGTTACATGGTTTTTCTCAAAATACAGAAACAACAAAAGCAGCTAAATGATTGGATTACTTTTATTATAAATCCGTCCCTGGGAAATAATGCAAATTATTGTATGGTGTATTCCTTCAGAGTGGATCTCCGTGCAGTGAAGCATTACATATACATCATTTTGCACTTTATGCAAGACTAGAAAACTAACCCAACATCCAGATTCACATGAACCATAGAGATACAAAACATTGTATACACTTGATTTGACTGATTTCTGTCAAATGGGTTTTTATGAATATGAAGGACCTGACCTAGCAGAAATGCCTTGTAATGGAACAGATGGCTAGGCAAAGCTTTTAAGAGTTGCTTCAATTGACAAAACTTTGATTGAATCACCCCATCAAAGCAGATTTGTAAATCAAAGAGAGGGACTCTTTAAAGCAACAAACTGAATGAGCTGGCTTTGAAGTGCTTCATATTCTCTTGAAGCCTCAAGGTATTTTGCCAAATCAATAATCAAAGGAATCAAAAATAGTGACTCTTCCTGATCTTTGGCAGCTGAGGAAGTGTTTTCTTTTTCAAACAAGTTTTGAAAAATGCTTTTTTTAAAAAAAATGTATTGGTTTTTACAATTTTTTTAAAGAAAAAAGGGTAAAAAAAAGGTATAGAAAATTTTGACAGCTGCATCATGCAAGGGAAGGTAATCCCCCCAAATCTCGCAACTTTTACAAAGAGAAATTAAAAAAAAATCAACATTTGAATAAACATTGGCAGTTTTTGATTTTACATTAAATCATCAGTATATTCAATCATTTTTTGTATCACTTCCAAAAATTACATTATAACAACAATTGCAATAATGTTTCGATTCATTTTTGTGACCTGAGTCTTCTTAGTGTTGGATCCTCCCCCCTGACTTCTGTCAGAGCCTCGGCCCCTCCCTCCTTACTATCTTGTGTGCTGTCCCCTGTTTCGTCTAGGAGGGCATTGTGTTTTTTAATGAAAGCCTCCGCCTCCACAACTGAATTAATTCTAATTCTGCTGCCCTCCCAGAAAATCAGCATACCTTCTGGCAATAACCACCTGAACGAGACTCCTTTATTATATAATTTCTTTGCTAAAGAGGAATATTTCTTCCTCTTATCTCTTACTTTCTTTGGAATCTGTTTAAGAATGGTTATTTCTTTGTCTTTATATTTTAGTGGTCCCACCCTTTGAGCTCCTAAGACCTCATCTCTTGTGGTCTTTCTAAGAAATTTAACATGGACTTCCCTTGGAACATTGTGTGTTCTAGCGTATGCTGAGTTGATCCCGTAAATCAGGTCAATGTCCAACTGCTGTTTATCTCTTTTAATGTATTCTGCTAGAATTGTGGTCATAATCTCCTTGAGATCTTCATTCTCGGTTTCTGGCAAATTTTGAAATCTAAGGAAAAAAGACATCCTTTCAAATTCCATCTTTATCATATGATTTTCAAATTCTATATTCCCCTTCTGGATTGTCTTAACCTCCTCCCTCATCCCAACTGCGCCCTCCTCCAGTACACCTATTCTCTGTTTATTTTGTGTAGCTTGTTGTTGCGTTTCTCTGAGCTGGTCATTTAGATCTGTCAGGTTTTTTTTCAATTCGTCCTGTCACTTTAAAAGAGTCTGAAGCATTTGGTGAACAGATAAATCCTTTGAACTCTCATCAGGAGCTTTAGGTTGTAAAAATGACACCAATTGTGTCTGTTGAGTGGTCGGGCTGGACGTAGAGGATGTTGGGGCCGAAGATGCCTTACCAGGTGGTAATTTTTTAGGGCCCATCATGAAACTCAGAGATAGTTATAAGTCTGAACAAAGAAATGGCGTCTGTGGAAAAGCACAACCGGGAGAGATCACAAGGCAGGCAAACCCAGAAGAGAATATTAATCTTCCTGTGCAGCTCCAAGCCAAATAATTGAATCAAATATTCCAAATCCAAGGGAAATGCGTAGTAGAAGAGGCTCCTGCGGGTCTCTGGGGTGGAAAATAGTTCAAAGCCAGAAAATCTTCCAAGAAGGGAATCTCATTCGTAAAAGCAAAGAAGAAGGAGGAAGTTGGCCATCTTGGCTCAGCCTTCACAGGAGGTCAGAAGACAACAAGTCAAAAGTTCCCATAAATAGTTTAAAGAAAGATCAACTCAGCCATCCTTTCTCTCGCAATTGTAGTAATAAGTCCTTCTCCCATTGCTTAAGGGAAGTGAAAGTAAGTTTTTAACTCTCTCTCTCTCCTCCGAGAGAGAGAGATATTACGAATGCCGCTTTTCTGAGGGGGGTGGAAACCCCCCCCTCCAATCTTAACTCTTCCAGTGATTGAAACAAAGTTTTAAAAAGACTGCTATTCATCAATTGGATAAATTAAGAAGAGATTTGGGGAGACCTCCCACCTCACCGCACTTCAGCTGTAGCCTTCAATTAATTGTTTCCTTCCAAGCTCCGCTCGGCGAAGACACGTGACAACATGACAGCACCACCGTGCACCCCCCACACTTCCCGGCTCCTGGGGCGAAGTTGGAGACCCCCCCCGCAGCCGCCACCAATCCAGGGGGTCCCAACAAGCCGCCCTGCGGCAGAGAGCCCCTCCAAGGTCCCCTGTGCTCCCAAGGGGAGCCCACCGAAAAGACGAGCAGCAAACTTGCACGTCCGTTGCCTTCGGGGACCGGAAGTCATCTCAAGTTTTGAAAAATGTTAATATCAATTGAAATAATATATTTTCTGTATTTATTCTATACAATATAAACTGTTGAATAATCTGAAACTGAGCTATCACTACTTTCTTGTTCCTGATCTTGATCTTTTAAAGGGGGATTTACTTGACTATGTTAAAAAACTATCATAGTGAAATCCCTATAAACATCCTGGTGTAACCCGACATGATCCATATTCTTTAAAAGAAGCATTACTCCTCTATTTGGCTGACCAATAGACTTAAGATACAGAAGGATATTGACAGATTTGAACATTGGGCACTATCTCACAAAATGGATTGGTAATGGCTGACCAACCACACTCAATGTGTAGTCCTCAATGGAACTGCATCTACATTAAGGGAAGTATGTAGTGGAATAAGGTACCGAGGTCTTCATCAATTATTTGGATGAGGGGATAGAAGGGGAACTCATCAAATTTGCAGATGACATCAAGCTGGCAGGAATAGCCAACACTCCAGAAGACAGACTTAAGATACAGAAGGATCTCGACAGACATGAACATTGGGCACTATCTAACAAATTCAATAGTGAAAAAAGTAAGGTTCTACATTTAGGCAAGAAAATCCAAATATACCTCACTTAATAGTAGTAACTGTGAGAGGATCTTGGAGTCCTATTGGACAATCACTTAAATATGAGCCAGCAGTGTGCTGCAGCTGCCAAAAAAGCTAACCCTAACCCTAATTTAATGAAAGAAGAAGTACAGGTGAAATGTAGCAGTGTTCCAATATCTAAGGGGTTGCCACAAAGAGGGAGTCAACCTATTCTCCAAAGCACCTGAAGGCAGGACAAGAAGCAATGGATGGAAACTAATCAAGGAGAGAAGCAACCTAGAACTAAGGAGAAATTTCCTGACAGAACAATTAATCCAGTGGAACAACTTGCCTCCAGAGTTGTGAATGCTCCAACACTAAAAGTTTTTAAGAATAGATTGAACAACCATTTGTCTGAAATGGTATAAGAGTTCCTGCTTGAGCACGGGGTTGGACTACAGACCTCCAAGGTCCCTTCCAACTCGGTTATTCTGTTCTGTTCTGTTTTATTTTCATCAAATTTTCAAAAGGAACAAAGTAACTGTACAATTTTTAGAACCCTTATAACCATCACAAATATCTTTTTTAAAATTAGTCTTTTTAATAATCCACTGGCTCATATCAAATCTCAAATTTCCCATTCAAGTAAAGATTGATTTGTATAGATATTAAGTAATAGCATGGAAAACATTTCTAATATATGCTTGCCATGCTGCTTTTAAATTCAAAACGATCTAAATTCAAAAGGTACTGGAAACTTTTCTGAAACTGCTCCAACCATTCAAATTATTTCTGAGACTGAAATGACCCATTTTCAAGCTCAAAGTACCTGTACTGAATTCCAAACTGAACTGCTCTGTGCTTGACACACTTGCAGAATATTCAAACAACATCAGAGGGCTTGTGATAAGATTAGAATAAGGCACTTCAAAATCAATGCAACTGTTTTACAGACCTCTATGGAGGACTTTGAGTATCACCCTGAAAGATGTCATATTCTGCGGATCTTTTGATGACTTCAAGAGGAAGTTATGACTACTTAGAAATTGCCTTCTCCTTCTCCATGTCCTTAGATTTCATGAAGAAATTCCACTCATTGCATTATTAACTTCAAGCCATTATGATAATGAACAAAAATGCTTTAAACCAGTGTTTTCCAACCCTGTTGACTATGCTGATTAAGGAATTCTGAGTCAAAGTCCACATGTTAAAGTTGCCAAGGTTAAAAAACACTGCTTTAGATTGAAAACACACTCCACATTTGGATAACATGGGTCATTTATTGTTTCAAAAATATTAATAAAGAAAAAGTGGGAATAAAGCCTACTGTAGATATTGGAGTGCTCTTATGCTCTGTGTTTAGCTACTCAATAGTTAGATCTAGTTATATCTCATTTTGTCCGAGAACTAAGAACTTGCTCTTGTAGAACAGGAACATGAGTGTTAGGGGACAAAATAGTTTGACTTTTGAGATTATCTACTGGCATGTTTTGGCTTTTGATGAACCCCAAAGGACAAAAAAAAAGACTCCCAAAGGAACACAAATCATGCAGGCAGCCTTCTAGAACAGAAGTCTTAAAAATGAGATGATGTAACATGCATTTTCCCTTTCATTCCATCGTGAACATCATCTCACTCATTTTCTCTGTTGCTTTTATCTATGTGCTTCAATAGAGATTTGTTTTATATTAAAGCGCAGAATGAAAGCGTCTTAGCAGTTCACTCAATTTCAGACAATAATTTTTAAACCCTAGTTCTTCAAATCAGGGAGATTTATTTGGAAATAAGCAGCAGCAACACACACATACCAATTTAATCTATTATTTTATATTCAAATGCAACAAGATCTTCACCATTATGTTGAAGTTATTTCTGAATACTTAAAAAATGCCCAGAAGGCATTTGTTAATTCTTTTTTTAAAGGGGGCAGCCTTAAGGGAGAAATAATCTGCAAACAAAAAACCAATTTTTAATTGTTATTATGGCAAATGAAAAATAACTGTGGAATTCAAATTTCGTTTGTTATATTATAGACAGGGGTAACAATATTTTGATATTAATATTACTTTGATGCGTTCTTGGTCTTTATGTTAAATATGTAATTCCCTGTCTAAATATCAAACAAATGTATATACTACCTTTGGTGGGATAACCTGATTAGGGAGCAAATGGAAGATCAGTATATATTCATGCTGGGGCTTCAGCTTTCTGTAGCAGTTTTTGCACAAAATTCATCAAATTGATGGCAACCTTACTTGATGTAGTAGTCTCTCCCATCTCTGTTTGCCATCATTTCCCAACCATAGGAAGATCCCTGGTTCAAGGTCCAGGTTCCTGAAGGAGGAGGCCAGCCTGAAGACTTGGTCCTATGGCTAAAAAAGGCAATTCATTAGAATATAATATCAATCATTTAATCCAGTATTAGGTTGTATGTAGCTACACAGCCTCGGCTCACATACCAAGTTTATCATACTACAATATGTTCAGCTATAAATACATTTGCTCCATTCTATCAGATCCCTCAATTTTAAATTTCTAATTTATGATGCTTCCAGGCAGTGGACTGTTACAATTTCTAACCAAAAGGTATGGCACAACTATTTTTTCCTTCTTCCAACAAATATTTCTTAGAACGAATAGGTGATAGAAAGACTGATTACAAATAAGATATGATTATTTATAGAACCCTCATCACAATTATTCAAGGAAGAGTTTAAACATTAAATTCACTTTCCTAACTTCTAACTACTTCAGAGATTCACATCACTGCCACATATTTTGAATGGTTGATGTCAGTAGATATAGTTCATACTTTTTTTAATGTAAATTATCAGTACTTTTGATCAATGACATCATCAAAGAAAACAAACCCACGTGCTGATTACATCACCAGATCATGCCCCTAAGCGGAAATGACCCTCCGGATATGGCGTGCATAGTCCTCCTCCCCAGCTGGGATGTGCATAATTTACCCCACGTGGTGCAGGATTTACAAGGTCATAACCCTAACCGGATATGTTCTATTGGCCTAGGCCCATCATGATAAGTATGAGTAGAACTAACAGATAAGTTGTTGTGCAAGGTCCTAGCCCTATTTTTTCAGATAAGACATGTTGAACCTAACCTCATCAAGAAAGATGCCAAGCCTCTGGGTACATGATTACCTTAACCCTAGACTAATTCTATGGACATTCAAGGGGGAAGGGGGTTGTGAAATTAAAAAAAATGTTTTTTATTTCTAATTGTTCTCCTAGGGCCTGCATTTAACCCCACTTTTTTTCCCTAAAAGGTATTTATTTCTAGGCAATGAGGGTTTTAATTTTTTTGGAGACAGGGCCTGTATTTAACCCATCTTTTTTTTCCCTAAAAAGTATTTATTTCTAGGTGGATTTAAAAACATTTCCTCGAAGGCTGGGGGGGGGGGGAATACAGCCCTTTTAAACCCTGCAACTGGTTTTTACCTTTGTAAAATCTAAAGACACATATTTTGCCAATTGCACACTCAAATACTCATGTAACCATTTTGAAGACCACCTACAGGAAAAGACAAGGAATATTAACAGGAATTAAAATGTTCACAAGAGGCAAGCTGCCAGGCTGCATGCAGGGGTTAAGCCTTGTTCAGGCATGCCTGGGAAATGCCCGGGCATGTCATGCCCATGCGCCCACCCGCCCCCTGTGATTCGGGGCATGTGCAAGAGGCAAGTCTGGGACATGCCCAGGCATGCCTTACCCACCCACCCACCCACCCCCTGTGATTCTGCACATGTGCAAGAGGCATACCAGGGACATGCCTAGGCATGCCATACCTCCCATGATTCTGGGCATGTGCAAGGCTCAAGGAACTTGTCATTACAAGAGGTGGGTAGTTTGCCTTAATTTCAGCAGTCTCTTGAAGATGGCAACCGCTGATTCCAAAGATGTTTTTAAAACAACAGCAAAAGCCAGCATTGCATGCTCTGACACAATGCAGCCGCCAGAATGCAACAAACCCTGTTGCAAGGGTTATGATAAAGAATTTTTTTAAAATTCAGACCTGTTTTGCACGGCTGCAGCATGGTGTGTTGTAATTTTAATGATGATGCGCAGAGTACTTACCGGACGATATGTGAAACAGCAAATGAATGCTTCATTATCTCCCAGCAATGGTAAGTAAATATGTTTTGTATTTATGATATTGTAAATGACACTGGAGTGGATAACTCACTAACAAGATGTGATTTATATTTTGCAGACTCCAAAATAATAACTCCTAGACAGCAAACTCTTCAAAACACCCCAATTTTATATTCCAGTGGTAATTGCCGTGGTCATAAAGCTTCTGCAGATTTCACCAACGGCAATTGCAACACCTGCGGACTTGTGGACAACACTGTGCATTTTTTCTACTGAACCGTACTAAAGGAGTGACCTGTGAAAATATTTTAAAGATGTACTCCAATGCCGATATTAAAAATGATCAAACGGTAAAGCTGTTTGTACAACTAAAAAGGTGGGGAGGGGGCTTGGAACCTGTAACAGTCACCAATGCAAGCAGGCATGCCAGCCTTACTATAAAATAAAGAAAAAGACTTAAACATTTTTACGTGTATCACTGTGTTTTTATTCATTTTACAAATTGAGCCACTCACCAAACCTGAGTCTACTTCTAGAATTTAATGTCCAAGGGCTAGTGAGGGTGCCTGTAAACATAGGCTTCTGAGCCCCAAAAGGTGCTGTCATAACAGAGTCGGGGCTAGCAGCAGTTTCATCCTTAACAACCAGAGTATCTTTCAACTTTTCTATTTGCTCTTTAACAGCTGTAGACCCCAACACAGAAGTTGTAACATTCACCTCAGCCATAGCATTCATAAAATCATCCCATCCTTTAGGTTTCCGCTTCTCAGTAGCGACTTGGTGTTGCGAGGCGCCTTTCACCAAGTCTAAAATATTAGTACCAGGAATAGGGACACCTTTGTATAAAAAGGTACCGTGATCATCCCAGGTTGAGACGTCCTGGTGTTGTTTCATTTTGTTCCGCAAAAGTTCTGCATTTTTCCTATAACAGGCGCTCACACCACTTAGGATCTCATCCATCGCTGTGTTCTGTGGAGATGGATGTGGCAGCTATTCTGGTAATGTTGGAAGTGGCCGAGGTTCTCCCGGCAGATAAATGAGATTCAGTTTGTCCTTTTCAGACTCATTTTGCCTGGTCAGTCTTAGATACCTCTGCAGTGCAGAATTGTAGAGCTTAATCTTGTCATCCTCACCCAAATCATGTCTCTGAAGTATGTTGCACATTTCATCATCCAACCGGTTAGTGGCTGTAGCCCCCATAGTAGGCGTCCTGCCCTGTAGCTGCTCCATCTGATGACGCGACACCAGATACATTTTCTCGGCATGGTCCATGGTTTATCCTGTTAGCAGGCTAGTCAACAGCGGAATAGCTGTCCCTAGTAAGGGACCTATAAAACCACCCGACTGAAGTATGATCTGTTTCTTCTTTTTGAATGAAACCTTTCTATCACTCAACTTTTTAATGACACCTTTCTTTCTTTTTAGAGACCGGAATTGTGAAGGTTTCAGAGGAAGGTTTCCTTTTAGGGTGTTCAGTGCTATTTCTGCTATTGCCCCCACCAGGTCATTTTTAGCATTGCATAAGATGGCTTTTCTCTGTCTTGGTCCAGCTTTTACTAAGATTTTTAAAAGCCTCCAATTTCTATGTACCCTCTCTGACATCTTAAATGAACTAGTGCTAAGGTAACCGGGCTACAACTTTTTACACTTCTTTTTCATTGTGTAAACAGTAGGCCAATCACCTAGCCCCTCCAGTAGCCTGTATAATTCCAGCCGTGCATAAGCAGTTGTAAAGCTGGCAATGAATACATTAGTGCATGTGGATTTGGTGGGGTGGTTTTTGGCTGTTTTCCACATCACAACGGCTGTCTCTGTATCCACAAACTCACATGAGGAAACATCATAATAGGGTACAAAAAGACATTTGAATAAATCCTCAGGGTTTGTCACCACGAATGTAGTCAGGTGATTGGTGCTCTGGCCAAACGTGCCCCACAGCGAATGTAAAAAGAGTTTCGCAATCTATCTTTTAGCAGGATTTACTTCAATGTGGTCACATCGTAAGTGGACACCTTCCATCTTTTCGTAATCCTGAATATATTGCTTTTTATCCTGATCTGTTTTGCACCATTCAGGGTAACCACTGGCCTCCTGAGATGCGTGTTCATATATCCTGAAAATAGCTCATTTGATGTTCTTTCAAAATGCCAGATCTCATAGATTTTGTAACCTTTTTCTAAGGCTACATTCAATTCAACAGTACACCATGTCCCAGTCAGAGCTCTTTCCTCATCATTGTGTTTACAGGGGGAGGTTTGCAGTTTTTCTGTGCAGGTTGCGCACAAACTAAACATTAATTTGCCCCCTTATTTGTGAAGTAGGACTGGAAAATAGGTTGATACACTTTGACTTTGGTTAACCCAAAATATTGCTTTATGTCCTCAAAGTTTTAATAGATGATTTGAGGGTGCCCATCTGGGTACTCCTTGGTCTTATTCACAAAAGGGTACAAACTGGTGAAATTGTAGTATAAGATTTGTTCACCGGGTTTTGGTTTGTAGTACAGGCATGTAGCATTTGTTCTACCACCAAAAAAAGCATCTCAAGGATTCAAAGGAGTTGGGAGCTTATTCTCAACTAGAAACTGCTTCAATGAGGTGTCATCCTCCACTCAGAGATATCTCTTGTTACACTCTACCCTGGACTTGGAACAAAGGATTTTATTGTTTTATTGCCTGGAACTAAAAGGTCCTCATTTATCTGGACTCCCTGCCTCGCGGTCTCTCTTGGCTATCCACCTTCCCAATTGTTTTCTCTCTGCATTGATAGAGTTATCTCTGAGCTTTGCTCATTACAATGCCACCTAAAAGACCACCACCGGGGAAACCGGGTTTTGCTGGCTCCGCCCCAGCATCATCAACGTCCAGCCCCAGTGGACAACAGACGCCAACAGCTTTGTTCCAGCCTAAGCCCCCTGAGGTGGACTTTCAACAGATGTTTCAACAACTCTTAAAGGGGCAGGAGGACTTAAAAAATCAACTGAAGGAAATGAACGAGCAGCTCAGAGAGAATCAAGATAGAACGAATCAAAATTCACAGAGACTGGAACTTTTGGAGGAGGGGACGGCTGAGATGAGGGGGGAGGTGAAGGGGGTCCAGAGAGGAAACCAAGAACTTGAGAACCAGCAGATAAAAATGGAATTTGAAAGAATGTCTTTTTTTCTTAGATTTCAAAATGTAATTGAGGCTGATGATGAAGACCTGAGGGATATTATGACAAATTTATTGGCTGAATATATTAAAAAAGACAGACAACAGATGGGGTGGGACATGGACCTGGTCTATAGAGTAAACTCAGCATACGCCAGAACACACAATGTTCCAAGGGAGGTTCATATTAAATTTCTTAGAAAGACTACAAGAGATGAGATTCTGCGTGCACAAAGGGGGCAAGCATTAAAATACAAGGATAGAGAAATAGCCATCCTGAAACAAATCCCTAAGAAAGTTAGAGATAAAAGAAAAAATATTCGCTTCTAGCGAAGAATTATACCAGAAAGGGGTGTGGTTCAGATGGCTCATGCCAGAAGGTATGCTAATTTTCTGGGAGGACACGAGAGTTAGAATTAATACAACTATGGAGGTGGAGGCCTTCATGGAAAAAAATAAAATCCTCCTAGATAAACCTGATGATATTACACCCAATATACAGGACACAGGAGGTGCCGGAGCTCTGCTGGATGGGGGAGAAGAGGCAACATCGAGAAAACTCAGATCACAAAAATGAACTAGAAAATCTGTTGGATATAAAATGATTGAAATTGTTTGAAGATAAAAGTTTATATGCTGACAAAATATCACTAAGTAGTAACAACTTAATGTATTAATAAATGAAAGGTATGAGAATGGGGGGGAGGGCCATTTCCTACATAATGTAACTGTCAAAATTTGTAACCTCACCCACTATCCCTTTCCCTGATTATTTTCTTTAAAAAACCAATAAAATTCTGTTAAAAAAATGAGGTGTCATCCTCCACCATGGCCTGCCATTCATATTCCCAGATGCAGCGCACAGCATAACCCTGTGCCCTGAGGTACTCTTCTTTAATCCTAGTACGGCTGTGCAGGCTACCATATGTTGAATCAAGTAATTTGTTGAAGTCTTCTTCAGAGTAGCAGACAGGGCACCCATGAAAAAAACAACTGTGAAATTCAAAGCTGTGGGGGTTCCATTTATGACAGCAAAACCATCCAAAAAATATTTGCCTACTTGCTTTTCACCGCCCTTCAGAGCATGTTGAATATTGAGCTTCTCAGTGTGCTCTATATGCAACAACCATTGAATCGCTGGAGCTGAATACCTTTTCTGTGTCTTATGATAATTGTCCAAAGGATCTAAAGCAATGGCATTGCTTTTCAAATACATGAACAGGTACTGCGCCATGCAGACAGATGCCAATGTGATATATTGGAAGGGGTCAATGCATCGAATCTCCTCAACAATATCCACCCCGACCCCACTATGGCACTCACACTCAGTCATTTTCACCTGATCCCTAAATCAAATACAGGCCTCTCTTAATATATCTAAATCCTGTCTGCAATAGTAAGCCAGAGCCTTCTTTAGTTTAAACACAGTACCTCTATTAGCAGTGTGCCCTTTCAGGAATTCTTCTCTCTTTCCAGGCATCATGGTTTCTGGGCCAATTCTTGATTTCAGGGAGTGGTTCCATATAGTCTTGATTGGCCATTGTATTGAACAACTGGGGGAAATATCCTTTGCAGCCTTGAAACCCCATAGATTTGGGTAATTTGCTTAATTTAAGTGGTAAAAATGAGAGGCTATCAATAAACCGAATTTTATAATCTGGAAGGGCAATACACAGAAGTCCCCCCCCCCCCGACTTATAAGTTGAACCCTAACCTTTTCACTGATCAGCTGCCTCAGTACTAGATACCTGTCATAATATTTGGAGTTGTGAGTTCCATATAGTCTTGATTGGCCATTGTATTGAACAACTGGGGGAAATATCCTTTGCAGCCTTGAAACCCCATAGATTTGGGTAATTTGCTTAATTTAAGTGGTAAAAATGAGAGGCTATCAATAAACCGAATTTTATAATCTGGAAGGGCAATACACAGAAGTCCCCCCCCCCCCCGACTTATAAGTTGAACCCTAACCTTTTCACTGATCAGCTGCCTCAGTACTAGATACCTGTCATAATATTTGGAGTTGTGAGTGATAAAACTACATCCTTTAAACTTATGATTTATAAATGTCTTTACAAACTGCTCCAGGCATCTAACACCATAACAATCCCACCTCACAACATCTTTATTGTCCCCATCCTTCAACATATCCTTGGCGCATGTATAATTAGGTATATGGGTGCCTGTCTCTTGGCAGCATTCAAAATCATAAATGGTGTATCTTTCACCAATTCATGGTCGGTCCAACGATTTTAGAAAGCATAAATCCCCTTCCAAGCTTTCAACCTTCTCAGAGCACTGCCCACACTTGACTTCCTTGCACTTTTTTGGGGGACATAAAGACATAAACCCCACACATTTCACAATATTCTTTATTCTTACAGTCAACTTTTCCCTCCTTAGCGAGTTGTGTGTGTCTTTCAACACATTCCTTAGACCAGTGCTTCTCAATTATTTTCTGTCATGCCCCCCCCAGGAAGAAGAAAACATTTCACGCCCCCCGCGCGACTGTAAATAGTATCATTTGTCTATATAATTGTTATAAGTACACCTCTGCATAACACTGTATTCTTATTAACATATAAGAGAATAAAAAAAGAAAGAAATGTGGATCAATTTACAACAAAGAATAGCTTTATTAACTGTAGCAGAAAAGATTTAAAGGAGCACAGCTAGAACATATACATACATATATTTATATATAGAGTATCACAGAAGTGGGTAAACCCCTTAACATTTTGTAAATATTTAAGTATACTTAAATATTTACAAAATGTTAAGGGGTGTACTCACTTCTGTGATAACACTGAAGAAATGACACTTGTATGTGCATGTATACACACACAAACACACACATATATATCCTGCACACAGTGATTTCTAGAAACAACACCTGCTCGTCTCAGTGGGAAAGACCCACGCATCCCAGATGCGAAGACTGTCCAAGTGGGCCTTAGGATGACCGCCGACTTAGGGAGGGAGGGAGCCGCAGAGGCTTTTGACTTTTATGCCAACGAAATGCTCGCCGATTGGCTCCCTCAACGAGCTTCTCTGCAGCAGGGCTCAAAGGGAAGGAGAGCGGGATAAAACACCGGAGCGCTCTAAGCTTTGGAAACTCTCACCTTTCCTTACCACGGAGCCTTGGAAACTTGTTGCTGCCCGAGATGGATAGGCTTGAGTCGCGACTGTGAGGGCCGGTCGGAAGAAGGAGAAAGAGAAGGGGCGGCTGAGGGAAGAGAGAGGCGGGCGGGCTCAGCGATCCTGATGGGCAATCCCTGCTGCCAGGGTGGAACAAAAGCGGGCAGAGGAGACGCACTGGAGCGCGTGCTCCGATCAAACGAGCCCCCCTTTACGGAGCCACTATTTGAGAAGCACTGCCTTAGACCGACAAGACACTTTGCACCTACAGCAGTGCGTCTTCTCCACTTCAACCTGCTGACATTCTTGCTTTAGGCAAGCTCTGCGAATATATTGACAGCCATGACTAAATTTGTGGTGGTAGGGCGTGTGGCAGAATTTACAGAAGTAGCGTTCACCCAGGAAGCCCTTGATATTTTTGATGCCATAGTAATGCTTGCCATGTAATAATATAAATACTATTTTTTCTTGCTGTGACAAAAAACCACAACCCGTCCTGCATATAAAACAAGATCTTTATAGTGATCCATAAATATTCTTCAAAGATGTGTATCTGAGAAAAGTCAATCCTGTTTTCTGTGGAAATACCCAGTCTGCTGTGAAGTTCCCTGGCCCTGGAATAATTTCTTGATTTCTAACATCCACACCAATCAGACACAGCAAACAAAGCAAAACAAAGAAATTCGCCTTCCACATTGAAATCTACTAGGTGTTGTCTTTTTTTCTCCAGTACTCTGGTGAGCAGCACAGTGTTTAACTTCCTAAGCCCTCCCCCCTCCTTGTTCTTCACGATGGTAACCACTAATTGTAAATCCCCCCCCCCAATATCTCAGCCTTACTTTGAAGCAGATTTTCAACATTGGTCAGAAAATCATCAGCATTTAAATCATTCACATGCCTCCTAAGAGAAAAGAGAGGATGGTTTAACTCCTCTACATCCAGCCGGAGTTGAACAAAATCTTTTGGGCCTATGTTCATAGCTACATTATTCAAAAGAATCTGTAACACATTATGAATAGCCTCTATAGCAACTACAAAAGACTGGATTCAGTCAAGATTAACAAATCTATATCGATGATAGTATTCCACAGCTTCAATCTTTGACATTAATGACAGCAGTTTACTGCTCTTCTCGATACACTGTATGAATGTCTTGAGCTCATCAAGGGAATCCTGGGTGAAATATAATTTATTCACTTTGTCAGTAATACTGATGATGATCCAGAGAACATGCGGCATAGAAAGTCTAATACATAAGCTGTTAATAAGTTCTGTTTTACAGTTTCCATCCACATTATCTTCTGATTTTAAGCAGCCCATTAAACAATTCAGAACTTGTGGCATGCTGCCATTTTGAGGTTCCACTATTTCTAAAGCAGGAAATAAGGTAGAATTAGATTGGGGTGTTTCAACTAATCAATATTGTTTTCTTAATTTTTATATTGACTTACCATTTGATATTTTGCAGAACCTGCAATAGCAAGGGTTCATTCTCTTCAATGAAGCCAGGTCTTTTTCTTATTCTGCGTCCACGCTTGGGAGTTTTGGAGGTCAAATTTATATCAAACAAATCTCCATCTGAGGTTGCCATCTTCAAGAGACTGCTGAAATTAAGGCAACTACCCAGCTCTTGTAATGGCAAATTCCTTGAGCCTTGCGCATGCCCAGAATCATGGGAGGTATGACATGCCCAGGTATGTCCCTGGCATGCCTCTTGCGCATGCGCAGAATCACAGGGAGTGGGTGGGTGGGTAAGGCATGCCTCCCCCTTGAATGTCCATAGAATTAGTCTAGGGTTAAGGTAATCATGTACCCAGAGGCTTGGCAACTTTCTTGATGAGGTTAGGTTCAACACGTCTTATCTGAAAAAATAGGGCTAGGACCTTGCACAACAACTTATCTGTTAGTTCTACTCATACTTATCATGATGGGCCTAGGCCAATACAACATATCCGGTTAGGACCTTGTGAATCCTGCACCACGTGGGGTAAATTATGCACATCCCAGCTGGGGAGGAGGACTATGAACGTCATATCCGGAGGGTGGGGGCTGTGCATGTCATTTCCACTTAGGGGCATGATCTGGTGACGTAATCATCATGTGGGTTTGTTTTCTTTGATGACATCACTGATCAAAAGTACTGATAAGTTTCATTAAAAAAAGGTATGAACTATATCTACTGATGTCTTGGGAAAGATCCAAGAGGAATCCTGCTTGCATGATAGGTTCAGGCACATAGCGAATTTCTTCAGAAGTTGATGATACATGATAACTGCATTCATTATTATAGGGAGAAAGACAAGTATCCTTTCAACACATAGGGAACATGTGAAGCATTACTATGTGGTAGCTATATTTTGAAAAATAGCCCTTAATTTAATTTGAAGAGTCACAGAATGAAAATTTGGAAGTTTCCTTTTAAATAAGGGTATCACTACTATTGACTCACTAGTAAAAAATCCTAAAATACATTTAAGAAAATGCAAACTTCACTGGTAATATAATATAGAAGTATGCAAAATCACCTGGAAAAAAAGAAATGTTATCATTAATTAAATTAAATGATAAAAGTTTGCAACTGCTGTAAAGAATATCTGAAACTACTACTTTAATTTTTCTTTTTCCCCTTTCTCTCTTTATCTGTTTCTAGCACTTTTAAAAAAATCTTTTATTTTTGTTCTACTTTTCTATATACATTTATTTTTATTTAATCTTTTAATTATATAAAAACTTCACCCACACAGAAACAGAGCTAATCTATTCAAGACACTGTGGATAGAAATTGCCATGAATAAAAATTTACTTGTTATTAATTATGCATGTCAATGCCCTATATAACATGAATATCCAGTCCCTCTGTTTTGAACTTATACAAATTTAAGGTAGCATTGCCATCCATAGGAAGATAATCACATACTAAATAATATACCAAAGGTTCAATCATGTTTCTTATCCTTTTCTGTAATATCTCCACTTCCACTTTTGTCTTTAGCTTCCACATTGTTTTCTTTTCCTTACTTAGCAATTGTTCAGAATTGTACAGGAATGATAGTTTGCTGCTAAAATAAATATCCACACTGGGTATGGCAATGAAAGGCTACTCTAGGACTATATACAGCCATTTGGCCTGGATTCACCCTCCCTCCCCATATTGAGACAAAAAGAGATTTCCCGCTTTTATACTCTAATATGGTTTGTTTAAGTTTTCCTAAACTTCCTCTAGCTTTGAATATTTAACTCTATAGCCTGATGGGGAATACATATCCTTTCCTGTTGCTTCTTGTCAGTGTGCTTCAATCAGCATATCCTGGAGTTGATGAAATTCCTGGCTTCTCGTAGAAAGGTGTTTATAAGATGCACATTATATACAATAAATGTATATATTGTACCTCAATCAGACTGATTATCTCCTTAGCTTCAGGATCATGATCAAGGCATCCCTTTTGCCAGGTATATATGGATCATAAAGCAGACTTTTTCTACTTCATCTCTGAGCATCTACAGTTGCTTGAAACTTAGTCTAAGTCAGAAATAATTTATACTTGAACAAACATATAACTGTTTGCAAACTGATTAGTAGATGCTGAGACTGAGCCTTAAAAAACCTTTCGGAAGAAAGTTTTTAGAACAACACAGTTGTTCTTTTAAAGGCTACAAATGCAATTACAATTTATGATTACAATTTTTTGGGGGAGGGTTCATCTTGATATATATTGTTTGCAAGACAGACACATCAAGAAAGCTTTTAGCCATGTTATATAGTCCAGACAAGACTTACAACTAGGAGTACTACTCCTATCTTTATTGTAAAGTTACATTAACATAATCTTGCAAGACTGAAAATATTTCTCTCTCCTTTCCTTGAAACAATTTTTTCTCAGCTTTTTTTCTGACCCAAATATTCTATTAAAAAAACCCTGAAACAAATGCTCTTGATAATTAAATGGCTAAGTACTTATGCAGAAGTGAATAGAAGAAAATAATTATACTTAGCCCTAAAGTCAAAAGTAAAGCTAGAACAGTTTATGCTACACAGATTCTAAGCAGCTGCTCTTCTATTTTCTTTTACCATGGATCCTTCTTCTGATAGTCTAAAGTCCTTCCTAAAATGAATTTCAATAAAAAAGGATATCTAGAGAGAATGTGATACAGATCAATAAAAATGAAAAATACATCTATTTTTAAGATATTTCAAAATAACTAAGCTATCCATAATAGTTCAATTCCATAATTCATTTGGGGAAATTTGGTGGGCCAATTTGGATTATTAAGACTATTTAATAGAACATTCTACGAGGTGAAAAGGAAAGAAGAAACATTAAACATGACTTTAAAATTTGGGAAATTTAGAGGTTAAAAATTGGAAAATTCTAAGGACTATAAATTTAGGGAATTTTGAGGAACAGTTGTGAGACAGTGTAAATTCTATTAACATTGGCGTTTTTGGCGTTTCTGGGCAATTGGGATATTGGAATCTTGGTGGAATCTTGAATTATTATTAACTCATTAAATGAATATAAGAAGTTTCAACAGGGGAAAACAAATATGGTTCATAAAGAAATATTATTTATGTTTCAATGCATTCAGGAAGATATGACAAGGAATCATAAGGAGATGATGGAATTGATGCAGGTTAAAGATGTGAGACTAGAAAACTGCCAGCAAATGATAATAAAAGATGAACAAAAGTGTCAGAAAATAGAGCAGAAACCAGAAAGATCTGAGTAAAGAATAGAGGAGATAAATCCAAAAGTGACACAAGTGGAGAAAGATATGGAAGAGGTAGTAATAATTCTTAAAACAGAACAGACAGATTACCCTCTAAGAGTTCAGAATATAGAAGATAATAAAGAGAAAGTTCTCTTAAAAATGATGAAAGAACTATGGATGGGTACTCTAGAGACAGGTGTTGTGGCAGATGAAATACTTAGATTAAATAAAGGTGATATAAGGAGCTACAAGATCCCAAGGGAGAAGCATGAAAGATTTAGCAAAAAGTCAATAAGAGTTGAAATTCTAAAAAGGACAAGAGATGATGGAGTTAGAAAAAAGAGGTAGAAGTTAGAAATTGGGAAAATAATATTATGTATACCGATATAGAATAAAATATATTATAACTACTATGTATACACAACTGTTAGAAGTTGAAAGATTATGATTATGTATATCTAAAAAATATTACTGTTATTATTACTATTTGTAAAATATATCGACCCAGACAAAAATCGTGGATGCTCCATCACTGGATGTTTTAAAGAAGAGTCTAGACCAGAGGTATCAAACTCATGTTGTCACGGCAGCATCACATATGATGCACGTATGACTTTTTCCCCTTCGCTAAATTGGGCATGGGCGTGGCCAGCACGTGACACATCTAGCCCATGGGCAGGAGTTTGACAGCCCTGGTCTAAACAATCACTTATCTGAAAAGGTATAGGTTTTCCTGCTGAACTAGAAGACCTCCAAGGTCCCCTACAGCTCATTCCATTCCATTCCATTCCATTCCATTCTATATTCCATTCTATTCTAATCTAACCCATTGGTGGGATTCAATTTTTTTTATTACCAGTTCTGTGGGTGTGGCTTGATGAGCATGGCTTGGTGGGCATAGCAGGGGAAGGATACTGTAAAATCTCCATTCCCTCCCGATCAGCTGGGACTTGGGAGGCAGAGAATAGATGGGGGCAGGGCCAGTCAGAGGTGGAATTTACCGGTTCTCCAAACTACTCAAAATTTCCACTACTGGTTCTCCAGAACTGGTCATAAACTGCTTAATACCACCTCTGATCTAATCTAAACTAATTCTAAATTTACTTAATAATAAATAGCCCAGCAATACAATATAAGGTATCAGTATTACCTAGTGTGCATTGCATTATACCGTAGTAGAATAATTTCATTTAGCTTACATCTCCTATCCAAAGAATAACAGGCGATTATGCCAAGAAAGTATTTACAAAATTCCAGCTTGTTCATTAGTCATAACCATTCATGTATTAGCTTGCCCTTCTCACAGTCTTTATCACTTCTTGATTTGATTACAGGGATACTCTTTGCATTGTGCTACCCTTGAAGACTACCTGGAAGCTACAGCTATTAAGTAACATTATATTGGTTTAAAGAGCCCAGAGCTCTTTTCACTAAGGCTGTGTATTCTAACACCTTGGGTTAAAGCAACATATACTTTTCTATTAGCAATCACCTCTTTGGAAAGCCCAGATTACTTCAGCAGTGTATTTTGCCCCTTCAGTTTAGCTGTAATGGCAAAGCAGAACATCCAAGAACTTGTAATTTCTAAACCTAAAAGTCACACCTTTGCTAAGCTACATAAAATTAATGACATGTTGTTATGCACTTTTATATAAAAATAAGATTCACAGTGTTCAAAGGAACAAAAAAATATTTATGATTACTAAGCAGCAAAAAAAAATCCATCATACATTTAAAAAATTCAAAAACTCAATCATTTTAATTTCACTGTTCAAATAGAAATAAAAATCATTGGGTGATTCAGCTTTTCAAAACTATGTTTGAAAATGAAATGTTCAGTACTATTACAAGAGTATAAGCACAGAAGGAGAAATAAACAATTAGCTGAAAACTATAATGTAGCTGAATAAATTAAAGTTTTTCAAAAGTTTTTCTTCTTGCTTAGTATCACATTCTAAAATAGTATTTCAAACACAGATGGTTTTAAACACAGACACCCCACTTACTTTGTAAAGAAAGAAAAACAAACAGCATGACAGAAATTCCAATGTTCAGTTCAGCACAGCACAGCAGGATGTAAACTGCTGTATTTTATACTGCCTCACATTTTAGTGGATTTAGTTTATCCCCCAGAGCTTAGATCTGTCCTAAGAAACAAAAGATTGATTTCCATTGAAAATGCATATGGCAGTGATTTAGGGAGTGTGTTTGATGGTAGAAAGGTAGTCATTACAGAGTGCAATACCTCTGTCCCCTTGAATGAAATTCTGTCACTGGAACAATTTGGTTTCAATACTGAATGCTTTGGATGCCATGGCAATGGGGAAAAAACTCAGATTGTTTTTCTGAGGATACTGTGGAATAATTAACAGGAAGGGTCCCATATTAATAGCAAAAACGAGTAACTGTAGTTTGTACAGATTTTTTTGGCAGAATTCTTGGCTTGGTATCCAAGCATAGAGTCTTATGACCAGTATCCTCATATTCATATAGTTTTCCTTGAAACCATAGTTAAGCTTGGTGGGGAGGAATGGTTTATTAGCATGTCTTCAAATAAGCAAAGACAATGACCGTGGCAAGGACCAAAAACCTGGCAAATAAATTCATTCTACAGGAACTCTCTGCATATGAAAGGGATGGGAGATTACCTTTGTGTGTTCTGGGCAGCTGTTCCTCACAAGGAGACAGCAGTTTTTCATGGGTTTGCGCACCAGGAGATGATGTAAAGCCACCATGCTCTCAATCATGGTGAACCTTTTAAAGGACATTAAATTTGCTAACTTTTGTTTTTAAAATTATTTATTTAACTATCAAGGTTAATAGAGATCTTCAAAGTGACAAGTTTGAAAGGCCACTTGGTGATTTTACTGTCAGCCAGCTTGCTGCCTGTTGCTATGGAAACGGGGAGAGGAGGGATGGAGAAACGTGCAGGAGGAGACAGCAGATATTTTTCATGAAGCTTTGCAACAGCTAGCATGGATTTTGCTTATCTCTTCAGGGTCTTTTCTTTTGGCTTCAGAATGCAGAAGGGAGAAATGAAGTGCTTGAATTAAAGATTTTCCCAAAACATCTTCTGGCCATTAATTGAACGTTGGTTGCTAGCTACCAAGGGTTGGACTCTAGGATTTGTTTCAATTTGATGCTTTGTATGGTTTTGCTCCAGATCTTGCCTGACTTAGTTGTAATCATCTCGTTCCTAGTAAAACTACCTTTTCTCTAATTCTATGGAGCTAGGGGGTTTTCTTTCCTAAGAATTGGGTAGAGGCAGCCCTGATATTTACACTCATTCTTGAATAAAAGGAAAATTAACACTAAGCTTAAGAATTTAAAGAACTGCAAATAAATGGCAAAAAGTTAAATATGACTCCAGTCTTAGGATAGAGAATATTAGGACTTTTATTATAAGATTTTGGAAATAATTAGATAGTCTTTAGTGGAAACTAAATGATTTTGTCTATCCTAAGTCATAATAGAAATGGGAGACTTTATGATTTTAGAAGCTGGACATTAGAGGGGACTAGGAAATCTAGGGGAAAAAGTAAAAAGTGAAAGTTTGGCTTTTGTTTTTGGCTACTATTGGAATTCACAAAATTATAAAACATGACATTAGGAACACTCTAGGGCAGTGGTGGGCAACCTTTTTTTCCAACTGAGCCAAATCTCGCCAAAACCACGATTGAAATTTATTTTGAGAGCCACATTTTTAAAACCGAAAATACATAGGATGGTACACTGTTTTTAGTTTCAATAAACTCTGGCATTGAAGCATGCAAGTCTTAAAGCTGTCAAGTTGCAAGACCCTTGCACCCCTAACCCTTAGCTCCTTAGCCTCCATTTCTTTTTCTGCCTCCTCGCTTCTCGTCCCCGCCCAACTTCAGGATCCTCCCTAATCATTGTGGGTTGAAAAGAAAAAAGGGAAAGAGACACTTGTTTTGAAGTGCCCGAGAGGAGGGAGGGGAGTGGGCGCCTGGCACACAGAAGAGGCGGATTAAAGTGTGTAAAGAGCCGCATGTGGCTCGCGAGCCACGGCTTGCCGACCACTGCTCTAGGGGATTGGAGAAAGGGGTCAGAAACTAACTTATTCTGTCAGCAATGATATCTGTTTCTATGGATAGGTTATGCTCAAAAAATTATAAAGAAGGAATAACAGATATGGAAGAGAATATTTTAAGAAATTTACGGTATAAAGAGGTGGAATTTTTTTTGTATGATGTAAAAATATTAAAACCAGAAATTCTAGAAATTTTTTAAAAAGTGTGAATTATAAAACAGAGAAGTCAATTAAGGTGAAAATACAAGCTAAGAGAACGACTGGGATAAGGATTTTCTAATAGATGCACAAAAGAAGTTTAAAGCTTTATAAATTAAAATGATAAATGAAGATAATGACCTGGACAGTGGCTTTTTTTGGGGGGGATTTACAAAAGAGGTTTGCTAAAATCTCGAAGAAGCCTTTGGGATGAGATAAAGAAAAACTGAAGAAAATGCAAATCCTATGATAACATCCAAATGGATTAAAGATTAAGATTGTTAGAAGTAAAAGGAAGTTGGCTTCTTTTACTCAAGTTACAAAGACATGTTTCTATAAAACTCTTCATGAACTTTTTGATGATACCAAGACAAAGAGGTGATTAATGAATTTGCTTATATATAACCAATAGGTTATGAAGAGATATTTGTTTGTAATCTTACAGAGATAAAGAGTTATTACCGTAAGTTTGTTTGTACTTGTGATGAAGTGTGGGAGTAACATATTTAAATGTCTTTTCTTTTCCTTCCTTTATTCTTTTCTGCTACCTTTTTTCTTGAGTTTACTTTATATTTATTTTTAGTACTGTATTACATTTTTCAATAAGCATCAACCATAGATATTGATATAAAATATCTCTCTCTCTCTCTCTCTCTCTCTCTCTCTCTCTCACTCACACACACACACACACACACACACACACACACCTATGTTCATAGTTCTTTTAATATTTTGTCAAAGTCAAAAGAGTCACCACAGGGATCATATAAGGTTGGTAAGGAATTGTTAATATACAACAATTCTGCTGAAAATATCAAAAGCTCCAAGTACATTAGTCAAAGATATTCACAATATAATCCTTTCCATGTTGAGTTAATGGAACTTATTTGGATTTCAAGGCTAATGGACAAAATAAATAAATAAAATAAGTATTAAATTAAAAACCTGCCCACAGTGAAAAATTACTTAATACACTATTTAGGATACAATTATTTATTTTTAATTCAAATATGTTATAATGATTTATGCCTAATTTAAAAGAAAAAAATCATTTGGAAACTGGATGTTGTTATTACTGCTCTATATACAAAGAATACATATAACATGGAACAAAACAAATTCTCTGGTCTTTAAACACAAGATCTGTGTGATACTAATTACATACTAAAGGCAATTATACTGATATAGCCAGCACTAGTACTGCAATTTTGGAAAAGAAAAATTTAGAATAATGTGGGAAGGAATACTTAATTGCTTTCCTGTCCACAGGAGAAAAATAAATCTTTTGAACAATATTCTTTCCTGAGTTCAAAAAGAATATTGCTTTTGAAAATAAAAATGATTGGTTTTCTACCTATAGCCTTTCTATACCAACTTCTTTCTTCTGAAACAAAACTTTTAAAATTTCTTACTTTCATTTGCCTAATATTAGTTAGCTTTAACTAACAAGTAATTGACAGAAATATGACAACAAATACTTCCAGGTAGTTTCTTATTTTTATTTTAATTGTGTTTCTTTTTCCAAGTATGTCAATATATTGAATATAACCCATAGTAGCCAGCATTATGCTGGCTTGCAAAATAGTATATAGATTAGCGATTCCAGATTGCAAATCTGATTGTATTGGTTAAAAGGTATTAAAATTGAGATACACTTAGTTTATTATCAGAAAACACCAATATGACAAAGTCTGGTAACCTAGAATAATTTTTACTAATTTTAATAAAAAAATATTATGTGAAAGTTTAATTGGTGGTAAATGGTAAAGAATATCAATGAAAAGGAAGGAAGGAAGGAAGGAAGGAAGGAAGGAAGGAAGGAAGGAAGGAAGGAAGGAAGGAAAGAAAAGGGAAAGGGAAAGGGAAAGAGAAATGAAGGAGGCTGCTGCTTAAGAAAAAGTGAATAAATGTAATATGAATGAAGGAGATCTGGCTAAAATGTATGTTGAAATAAGTGATAGAAATTTGAAGTATGGAATATTTTGGATGAATATGGAGTTTGAAGTTGATTGTAGAATCAGGTAAAACTGGTATGAAATGAAAGTAAAGCATTTGTGAGAATAAATTGAATACTTATAAATTGCTCTTTAGCAAAGAGGTAATATATGGATGTACAATAAAGTAATGGATAAATGAATAAGAATGATTTTGGTGACATTAAAGGTGTGTTGGTTTGGAGATAAGTGTACAAATAATTTAATATGGTACACTGAGGAGAATGGTTCTAAAAATTAACATAGTAATGCTCAAAGTAGTTATGTCTGACAGGAAAAATGGTGTGAAAAATGATAATATCAACCAAACAAGAAACTAAAGAAGATGAATTTGATAATTAGACTGCATGGCTTTTTGAAAGGACTAATGAGAGTCACTTTGGCCACTGTGGGGAGGGTGAGGAAGAAGGAATGGATTGTCTTATCCCATGAAGGCATGGATGGCTTTTCTTTTTCCTTGAACTGGCTTGTTGACTATGATATCAATGTAAGAAAGTATACAAATGGGAATAATTTGAACTCAGTCTGAATTGCTGTTCTCAAATATAAATCTTTATCTACTTACATCATTTGATCAAGCTTTTTACCAAAGAATTTCAAGAATTAAAATTTTTATTATAGTACTATAAATATTGTATAAGTATAATAAAAGCCAGGATAGTTAAATCACTAATTCTTAGATTTAATTGAATGACTAGTTGTAGAATTTCCCTCAGTAAAGCATGAATTATGTAGTTCATTGTTCAGAAAACAAATCACTTTTTAACTTTTAATTAAAATGGAATATTACTTATAGAACTATGGCACTCTTTTTATAAATGCCATTAAATCATGTGTTGCTTAAAAGGTAGATGGTTGATACTTACTATTTTATGGAAAGTTATAATGAGACATAAATAAATACAGAGAGGACAGGGAGAAGGGAATTACTAGGTGACATATAACCACTGTAGTAATTGCCCTATTACATACCTGAAGAAAGCAGCTTTGAATGATGCACCTTATGGACTATTAATTTTAATTAGTCCATTCTATTTCCCTTTAAAAGAAAAGAAAAGTATGGAAACTTCCCCTCCCCCCCACTTTTGATGACTCAAATGTCAAGTTGAAATATAGCTTTAGGAGGAGGGCAATCATTTCACTGTTATTGAACTGAATGATTTGCCATACAAAGTTGTGACTAGATTTCTTTTGTTCATTTTTCTGGAAATACAATAATGCTGGATGTGAAGAAAGAGAAAGTAGAAGTATAACTGGACTTCAGCATGAAAAATCTCTTGTCAACCAAGATAAGGTAGAGAATAAATAAGATGGCACATGTTAATAAAGAAAAGGTTAAAACTAATAAAAAAGGATTTTGCAATAAATTCTGAGAAAAAGAATAATACAGGTTTCAGAACTGGCACTGTTCTACTTTAGTAATTTTGATTAAACAGAACAACTGCACTTAATAAGTGCATCACCACTTTATATTACTAGTGAATATTAAGTATTTCTGATTCAAAACTGGGAAGCATATGTATAGTACACTATCCAAGAAGTCTCCTATGAAACTTCACTTTAGTGCAGTGGTTCTCAACCTTTGGTCCACGGATCCTTCAGGGGCGACAATGTCATCATAGGGGGTCTGCGAACACTTGAAGAAATAGTATGATTTAAATATTGAGTGAAGTCTTGGGGATCCATTGCCATGGTCCATGGCCACAAAAGGTATTTAAAGGGGATCTGTGGTGAAGAAAAGGTCAAGAATCACTGCTTTAGTGGATTCCTGTTTAACAAATTTTTGATGCAATAGATCAGATTTCTAGACTCTGTCCAAAATCACAAATTGCATTGCATCTGAAGTATTATGGACAAAGCACTTTATATTGTGAAGTCCACAGTGATTTATGTTATTTATGTAATGTTAATACATTACAAAAATGTGTTTTATGTACTGTATAAAATTACATTGTATGATAAAATCTGTAAAATAATACATACAATACATAATGTCATACATTAAGGCAAATAATATTTATGTCATTTGCAATAATACATTTTTGTGTTCAATAGGCATTTCAGAATCACAGACACTCCTTTTCACCAAAAGAGTCCATTAAACTTTCTTGTACATAAGTAGTAAACATTATCAGTTTACTTAGACGTTACAATATTTCTGTGTGGTCTTTTAAATATTTCATCATGCATATCTGCATTTCTCAATTTGGCTCTTTTTGGATATGTTGTAATTACCTAAATTTCTAGCAAATATGGCTATACTCTAAAATAATTGGTGAGTGCCAAGTTGGGGTGAAGTTGGGGTGAATTAAACCTCTACATTGTTTCCAAAAATAGATTAGGGTTTTCTTATAAACAACTATTGTTCACTTAATATACATGCAAGGCAACCCTAACCTTAACCAAGAAGCAATTTGAGCAGATATTATAGTCTCAAAGCATTATCTCTCTGCTGCACTATATCACAGTGGTTTAGTTCATAGGCAAATCCCAGATCCATCTCTCTTGGGAGAAAGAGGGATAGGAATTTTACTGTTTTCTTTTTTTGAGTTTCAACACAGGAGACTTTTCAGGGGTTTCTCACTGGAACTTATTTCATAATATTTGCAAATCAGAAGCTAATGTGAAAATACTATTAGCGGAACATAAATTATGAAAGACAATTATGCAAAACTACACAAATTATACAAAATATAAGCAGGAATCAATATATTGACTACAAAACATGTCAGTTTGAATATAAATTAGAATGTGTATTGTAAGAGACTTACAGAAAAGAAAATGTAGTGCAACATAGCATAATTACATTTTCATCCTTCTCTATAAACAAATCTCTATATTAAGTACATAGATTTTTTTTGTTAGTTGATTTCTATTTTCCTGTAACAGGATAAGCAAGTAACCCTGTTGTCTTGAACAACTTGAATTTGCAGTAGGCTGTTTATAAGATACAGAGAAAGCCCATGGCTTTATATTTTACTGAATTTAACCATTATTTCACTTTACTACACCTGTCTAATTACAATATTTTAGTCATATTATTATTTTAATACAGCTAAGAATATAGTACCAAAATAGTAGATAATAAATAATGTCAATGTTTCTCCCTGTATTATTTATTATTCAATAATGTTTGTGACAGTTATTTAAAAAGCATGCAATTATTTCGATAAAGGAAAAAATGAATTCATTTCATGAAATACAAAATGCAAACAGAAAAACAGATGGAATAAATTCACTTTCTCGTCTATTATTCCAGATAAACTTTGTCATGCTGCTACAAAAGGAAACTTTAAAAAATGGTTGCACAGAGTCAGGTTTGCATATGTCTACATTTGTGTGCATCTGGATGGGTGGGTAGATGTGAAAATATATGTGGTTATAAGGAGAAATTAAATAACAAATCCACACCTGAATGAGAAAGACCACATAGCCATGGGTCAAGACTTGGCCTTCCAATGAATTCTAATGTTATGATATAATTGATAATTTAAATAAAATTACATTAAATAAAGTTTTCTATTTTAAATTTGATTTCTTGAACAAATCATTCAACTATAAACATTCTATAGTGATGCAGATGAATAATTGTTTAAAAAGAGTAAAATTAAATAATTCTAATATTGCCATCATAACATTTAATGTCTCAGAGGACTATACAGCTTGTGACCATCAAAGCAGAATCAAAAGAGCAGACAGGAAATAATAAATATACATTCCATTCATATTGCTACTCCATTTACTTAATCTTCTAGGAGACTATACTACACATATAGCACAATTTCCAAAAACTATGATGGAAATCTAAAAAATTGAACTTTTTATGCAATTACAGCAGAAAAAAATGAACTGTCAGGCATGGCTATAGATTATAGGAGTCTGCAGAACAATACACACTTTTTGGAGGAAGGCTGAAGTAACAACTGTAAAAATAAGTGCATTTTTTCACTACATACTATAAGTCTTCCCGATATTTACCCAAATCCTTCACAAAAATGTTACAGTAATTAAGTTTATGAAATCAACATGAGTTGCAAAAGTTCTTGTAAATCAGTGCACTTTGGTTTTCATAAGCAACATTAAAATACTTAATATCTGTAGAAAGATCAAATGTTTTCCAAACATACTGTGTGTAATAATATTAGATGCTCTCTAGTACGCATATATTCCCCACTTCTAAAAACATCTTTCCAAAGTACTTTTTGAGCGAAAGAATATTATTTCAAGGAACAATAAAGTACATTTAAGTAAGTGAAGACTTGGGGCTCCTTCCTGTCATTCGAAACTCAATGTGGAGCCTGGGCTCATTTTCTTTAAATTAAATCAAACAACAGTGAAGATTTTCCACGATACAATGTTAATTATAGTAGAAATATGCTAACATTTATTCTAAATGAAAAATCTATAAATATCAAACATGCTTATAGTATATACTATAACCTGGGCCCAATTGCCCTCTCCAAAATTCTATTGGGAAACTTTTTCAGTCAATATCAAACTATATCTTCTATTTTCTACTGAATTCTTCTTCAAAATCTTAGCGAGTTGCAGCCAAAGCCAGCATCAATAATGCAGTAGTATAAATAATTGAAAAATTAATAGCTAGTCTAGAATTCCAGAGTATCTACTTAAAGATCTGGAACAAACCCACAGTATCATCAGAATGTAAATGTACAAAGTAATGTATTTATTTATAAGACAGAGCTAATTTATAGCTTGGAGTGGTTAAATTTATACATTTGGAAACCTGGTCCTGTTGATTTCCTATGTACACTATTGTTAAGTGCTTCTCTTTCTGAAAGGATTGCTTTAGTAGAATAAATGGAAGAGACGTTGAGGAGAAAATATGGTAACTGAGTTGAAACTGAAAAAAAAGCTATTGATGATTAATATAAAGGCTCAGATTATAATAATAACAATATGAAATGGACTTGTAAATGCATAAGACAAAGATTTTCTGATTTTTCAATAAGTTTTACAAATTAGAACAAAGTTATTCTGTAGAGATCAATGTTTTGCCAAGTACCACATGTATATT
Source organism: Natrix helvetica (assembly GCF_964273705.1). NCBI lineage: Eukaryota > Metazoa > Chordata > Lepidosauria > Squamata > Natricidae > Natrix > Natrix helvetica. Next base: position 45,727,227 of record NC_138549.1, on the reverse strand, counting down.
TTTTCTACCCTACAATTGTAATAATAGATTCTGATTTTATATACTGAATAATATGAACTGTCAAAATAAGAGTGAAAGAATTTCTTAAAAAATATTTCTTAGTTTAGCAAGTGATAGAGATACATCGTATGATTTTGATGTAAAATACAATCAAATTTCTAATACAATTACATATAGATTTTTTTACTTGCTGATTCAGCTCATTTGGAAGAAAGAATAACAATGCTGTAGAGAACTGGGACCACCTTCTTCCTTCCCTATTTATGTAGTGCTGGAGTGCGACAATAAGCCAGTAGATCTAATTAGTCCTAGAAGGCTGAGGTCATATATTTAATATCACAAAAATGCAGAAAAATACTACTAAACTGTATTTTCTAGAAATTGGTAAAATTCCTCCCCTGGACAAAAATGTCTGCCATTTTGACATCTAACTCTCTTTGTTGTATCCTAACATCTAAAATTCGGTTCACAATACTGTCAAATTTAGAAGACTTCTTGACTTGTTTATTCTTCCAAAGCACTTATTTTATTTAAATTGGGGGGGGGGGGGATTTATAATTCATGTTGCACTGCAAATAACTGATTAATGTAGCAAGTAGAGGGGATCAAAAATGTAGTATTAACTATTTTTCAATGACAAATATCAAGATACATTGGTTCAGGATATGAATATTTTATGAACGTATGTATAATATATTATAAATTGGTTTTATGATAGGATATTTTATATTTAGCCACAAATTTCTCCCAATGATTGTATTAGTGCCTGTAATAGAATATAAAATTCAAACTTTTGTTGTTCTTTAAAAATTATAATTATGGTATTTTGCTGCTACAATTACTGTGACAAAAAATACAAAGGTTAATCTTATCAAATGGAAGCTGGAATAAGAAGGAAAAATTGAAGTGGCTGCTTTTACATGTACAGATAGTGCTCAATGTAAGACCACAATTGAGCCAAAATTTGAAAAACATTTCTTAAGTGAATTTTGCCCCATTTTATGATCTTTCTTGCCACAAATATTAAGTGAATCCCTGCAGTTGTTGGTAACACAGTTCTTAAGTGAATCTGGCTTCCTCATTGACTTTGCTTGTCAGAAGGTTGCAAATGCTGATCACACGTCCCTGCAACACTGCAACCATTTTAAACATGAATCAGTTGTCACATGTCTGAATTTTGATCTCGTGATTTATACTCCGAAAAATACTGTAGTTGCTTCTTGTCTTTTTTATTTTTTGTAGTAAAGATAGACAACAAAAGGTAATATGGACAATATATAGGCTCCAATTCATACATTTATCAATGTCCCCAAATCTGAAAAATAGCTGATTTGGGATTTTGAGCTCTAGAAAGAGAGAACAGTAAAAAACATTAAAAACAAAATAGATGAATTCTTTTCCCATTCTCATACTTAAAATTACAGAGAAACCTTAACTGCCCAAGCCTTTCAACTCTGACCTGTGTGGTTACCATTATTCCAATAAGATCATCTGAAATCCTCCAGCTGCTCAGGAGAGAAACTGCAACCCTTCTTCACATGCACTTTAATAAATATTTAATAAACCATTAATAGCTCCATCTTCCTTCTCAATTCCTCCATGAGAAAAAATTCCAAAGATAATATTTCTGGAAGATTGTTCTTCTAATTTTAATCCCAAGAAAAGTATCCTTTGGAATAAATACAGTGAAAATATGTTGCAAATAAGACAGACATCCTTGCAAATAAAATGTTTTTCTCAAAACTGTAAGCCACATACATGGAAACAACTATTTATCAGGGTACAGGATAAGGGGGTTTAAAAAAAAGGGAAAGGACAATTCAGTGTTTTAAATGACAACTCAGTTTATTAATATCTATTTATATTTGTGCAACAATGTTTTGACATATAAGATGCCAACATAAATACTGACTAACTGAAGTACATGTATTATATCGTACTTATCTTTGAACCTGTGACTGGTGTGACCTTTCTAGTGTGGTGGTTTGTATGCAGGGAAGATCCTAAAATTTTGTAGATTGATTGTTTTTTTCTCTTTATTAATTAGCCTCATCTATTCATCGGGCACAGAATCATTATTCTATTCTACCACAGTTAAGTTACACCATTAGTAAAACACGGATTGAATTTGTGGGTAGTTCTTATATCTGGCTAAATGAAGTTCATTCTGTTTTAAGAAGGATTCTAAGTATTCTAAAATGGTCAAGTGTGTACTTTAGGGCCACTTTTGTATCCAATGAAGGCACAAGTGTCAGGATGGTAGAATACCTTATTTATTTATTTATTTATTTATTTATTTATTTATTTATTTATTTATTTATTTATTTATTTATTATTTATTTATTTATTTATTATTTATTTATTTATTTATTTATTATTTATTTATTTATTATATTTATTTATTTATTTATTTGTTATATTTGTTTGTCTGTTTGTTTATTTATTTATTTAATTATTATTTATGTACTCGTTCATTTAAATTATATTGCTGTCTATTCGCCCATGATGACTAAAGGTGGCTTACAGAATATAAAACCACATTTAAAACAATAAAAGCTAACAAAAAGAATCAAATAAATTTAATATATTACAATATAACAAAATCACCCCCCTATCTCCCACCCCCTCACCCTGGCAACAGCAGACCACACAAGCCATTTAATGGGCTCCATCCCGTTCTGGGTTCCCCAGGCCCACTAACCAGGTCTTCAGTGCCTTCCAGAAGAGTATTAGAGAGGGGGACATTCTAATCTCTGGGGGAATGATGTTCCAGAGAGAGGGAGCAACCACGGAGAAAGCCCTTCTTCTGGGTCCCACCAGGAGTATCTCCCTCAGGCATGGGACCTGCAACATTCCCTGCCTCCCCACTTTGATGGGGGTAACGTCGGAGGATATAAGTTGTTCCAAGTAGGGTGGTTTTTTGTAGAGTCAGAATGTTCAAGTCAGGTAAATTTAGAATTTTCAAATAGCGAGGTAGCCCTTTAGGTATTGCTCCAAGGGCTCCAATTGCAATTGGGACAACACATGATTTCTTTTTCCACAGTCGCTCAACCTTAATTTGCAAGTCCCGGTATTTTGTGATTTTTTTTCTTGCTGTTTATCTTCAATTCGTGCATCACCAGGTATTGCAATGTTAATGAACCATACTTTTTTCTTTTCAATTATTGTTATGTCAGGTGTGTTGTAGGCCAAGTGCCTGTCAGTCTGGATTCTGGAGTCCCACGAGATTTTGCCTTTCTCATTCTCTAAAACCTTCTCAACCTGATGGTCCCAGTAGTTTTTGCTGTACTTAAATCCAAACTTTTGGCACAATTTGCAGTAAATAATTTTAGCAAGGCGGTTGTTGTTGTTATTATTATTATTCTAGGACATGACATCTGTTAAGAAAGCTAAGTAAGGTTAAAACATGACTGGTAAAAATGACAGGAAATCCCAGAGTTCAGAATTAGATTGAATGTTGGGAGAAAAACAATTGGCCAAAGGCAGTATAAATAACGTCTATACTGTTGTCAAGAAAAAAAAAGTGTGGATGTGTCTATGGATGTGTCATCTGAACTCAAGATTTATTCATGTGAAATTTTACTTTTTTATCCAGTGCATATATAGGTTTTTGCTGAGCCTGACAGAACAAAGCATAACTGTATACGCAAATGTCAAAATATGATTTAATAATTAAACATTTCAACCAGTTAAAAAAAGATATTTCACTGATTTAATTAGATTATTTGAGATTACTACACTACTAAAAATATTTGGTTGTGTCAGCTGTGGACTGTTTTAGTTCTTAAGTAATCGATTTCACTGAAATTCAGAGTTCAAGTTGTTCCTAATACTATAAGAATCTATGATACTTACATTTGCTACTCACCTCTGCTATTAATTAATAAAGATCTTTCATAATTTCATATTTTATCTTGCACCATACAAATGATTATGAACTATTTTCCAAACTAAGCAATTATAGAAAAATATATAAGAAAAAGTATATACTTTGGTGCACATACATACTTTCAAACAAATAATATGCTATAATACATAGGAATAAGCAGCATTACTGATTTCTATTTTCAGATAATTCAGCTGTCATTCATTAATCTTGTCTGGAGCTGAGGGAAATATCTGCAAACTAAAAAAAATCTCCTTTATTCTGAAAAGTACTAAAAATGAGGGTGGTGGCACATGTTTATCAGGTATTAACAGTCATAAACATTAATTTTAAAAAATATTTTTGCATGTGTGCTTGTTTGCAGTGAAGAGAATGTATAGTTGTAAGTTTCTGAGTAATGATGTTTTCTATATTCTTCTAGAAAGTTGTAACCTTGAAATTTATATAGCTACATTAAATGGTTATCTTTAGGAATGCTTGCCCCGCTGAACTCAACAAAACAGAGACGATGCTTTTACAGAAAATTAGTGTTCATAGCTGCATAGCACTACTTGCCTGTTAAACAAATCTGAAGATCATGCAAAAGAATCCACGCTAATTAAAATACAATTTAGTTTGTAAAATGAAGATGGACTATTCTGTAATCTACATGGTTTATGCAGATATCTAGTTTTTTATAAAGTTTTTTATTTTTTCATTTTCATAACATATATCACATGTATACTATTACATAGCCAAGTGTTGTGGCCCAGCAGGAGCCATTGGAGCTGCCACCAGACTCTGACAGCGAGGGTCCCTATGAGTCGGCTCTGGAGGATGTGGAGGACCCTGGGCAGGGTTCTGACTCCAAGCAGGGATCAGAGAGGCCACCAGGAGGCGCCTGAGGCATGGAGCAGTGGTGAAAGCCAAAGGAAGGGGGCTCCTGATGTCATGCCTTGGAGCAGTGGGGAGGAGTCACGGGACAGTGAGTCAGACATCAGCAGTAAGTTATTAGATGCTCGTTACCGGCGCGCTAACAGGTGTAAGGAGCAATTGCGCAGTTACAGGAGGTAATTATACAGACTATAAAAGGACTGATTGTGCACACGCCCTTTGCAGAAGTCAACGCATGAACTAATGTGGGAGAACAGTCTTGTGAGCGTGGCAGGCTTGATTGCTGCCAGTGCTATCAGTGGCGAGTTGTTATGAAGGTTTATTTGTGTTGGATTGCTGCCAAGGAACTGTTCTGTCTGTAAATAAATCCGGTACCTTATCTGTGGCTCGGAGTGTGTGTGTGTGTTGGTGTGGGGGGGGGGGTCAGAACAGCCAACATCATATTGTATTATTAAATGTTTACATCAATTCATGTTACCATCAACTCCCAAAAACAATTATTGGCTCTTCTGCTCTCCATACACCATATTTGTACCTTATCCATCACTTTCTTCTCCCTCTCTCCTACCCCTCCCTACCTCCCTTCTTCCCTCTGTCATCCTTCCCTTCTCTACTTCCCCTTCCTCTTTCCTTCTCCTCTCTCCCGTCTCCACTCCTCCTTTCTCTCCTCTTCTTCCCCCCTGCCCTCTCTCTTATCCCTCTCTTCTTCCCTTACCTCTCTCCTCTACTTCCCACTCTTCATCTCATTTACTTGGTATATTTCAGCTTCTGGGCAAGCTCCATTTTATGTTGATGGTATTTATAATTCCTTTTCAATATACATATTTAATTTTTACATGTATTCTCCCCCTTTTTTAAAAAAATAGAACAAAAAAGTATACATATATTGTATATTATTGGTCCCAAACTATATTTTGAGTCAGTAAGGGATATATGAAGTTGTCAAGATTAATCTGAACATGAAGTTGCAAAGATTAATCTGAACACTTTCCACTTAAAAAGTAAGCTTTAGTTTGTAAACAGAAGCTTCACTGAACACTGTCATATCAATGCTTTTCTGAACTTGCTATGTTGTCACTATAATAAAAATATCAGACATTTTGTTCAACATTTAAATATAACAGCAAGTTATCTAATAATCTGAAAAATAAAGCTAATTCCTTAAATGATTACTATTTTTGAGTAGCATAGACTGGATAGGAGAAATTCACTGTTTAGAAATTAATATTATGTACCTCAACAAATGCTAAATTTCATATGTGCCATTCAGAAATAAGAGGTATAAGATGGAGATAATTTTAGAGATTCAATCATTGACCATTTCTGTATTTTTGTAGTCAGCAATTTCAAGCAACTATGAATGCTTTTTCTGAACTCTGTCCGCTTTCCTCTGTCCTGAACTGCATAAATGCAATTACAATTCAGCAGACAGGAAATAGAAGACATAACCATTTACTGTATTTACAGCTTTGATTGTGCACCGGGTATTGTCATATTACGTACAAATCATTTCATCCACTTTACATCAGAGAAGTAAAGCACATAATTATTGAGTATTATTCTGTTTACAAATCATTTCCACATAAGTAAGATATAAAACAAAAAAGCACTGTTTTGAAAATAGTCAGATTTGGAATTATGCTTCCCCTTCTGAGTTTCAATCAGTCAAATAAGTAGTCAGAAAGTGCACATTTATTTCTGAGAGAAATAAACAACTTTATGGACCCCATACAGACATGGAACTATTAAAAGCATACAAAAAGGAGGGTCAAAGTGTCACTAATAATTTGCAGGATATATATATATATACCCAACCTGTAATTTCCAGAATTCAGCAAGCATGAACAGTGTTTATGATGAACAGAAAAATTTGGGAATTGTAATCCCAACCTATCTTTAGAGCACCATCTTTAGGAAAGTTACTGCACGTATAAAAGTGAAATAAAAATGCCAACACATCCTAAGTAAAAAAAAGCAATAAAATATATTAATGTGTTACATATTTTAACTCACTTCCTAAAACTTGGTAAAAGAAGGCAAATATTCCTAAAAATAACCCCTAAGTCAGCGATGGCGAACCTTTTTTGGCTCATGTGCCATAAGTGGGGGGAGAGCAGGGGGGTCGTGTGCGGGCACACCCATAATGCAATGCGCGAACACCCCCCAGTGCACCTGCACACACCACAGGCGCGACCCCCCATTTTTTGCAGGCTTTTTTTGCCCTCCCCAGGCTCCAGAGGCTTTATAGGAGCCTGGGGAGGGTGAATACAGACTCCCACGCTCCCCGAAGCCCTCCGGAGGCTTCAGAGACCTTCAGATACACTTCCGGTTTGCTCGGAGGGTCATTTTGAGTGCTCCGAAGGCTTCAGGGACCTTCAGGACGCTTCCCTGAAGCCTCCAGAGCAGTCAAAACAAACCTCCGAACAAACCAGAAGTCCGTTCCTGAACTGCCGGTTTGCCTGTAGGGCTGGTTTTTTGCGCTCCGGAGGCTTCAGGGAAGCTCATGAAGCCTCCGGATGGCCTCTGGGGGGGGAGGCTCTTTTTGCCCTCCCCAGGCTCCTATAAAGCCTCTGGAGCATGGAGAGGGCGAAAAATGGCTTTAAAAAAGGATGAACTCTTCTGGCCAGTGCACACATGTGCGCTGGCCAGCTGACAGGGCAGCGCCTCGCGTGCCCTGACAAATGGCTCCTCATGCCACCTGTGGCATGCGTGCCATAGGTTCACCATCACTGCCCTAACTGGTTATGACTATTATATTCATTATAACTTACTCCAATGTGATATTTGCCACTATTGCATTACTCCAATGTCCACTAATATATCTAGGTAAAAAATATTTGCTGCTGATGTAATTTATTTGTTTATTGAATTTATGTGCATTTATAGTCCATCACAATTTAAAACAAGTCTTTCACCTGCTGTCTTTTCTTGCAGGGATATGAATAATATTAGGTACTTTCTAGTTTTTTATCTACCATATTACATTTATGCATCAAAAAAGGGAATTATTACCACTAGGAATAAGAGAAGCAGAAGTCAACTTCATTCTCCCCTACATGATGCTTGTTTTCCATGAAGGTTATCTATAATTTATCATGTTATATCTGAAATTCAAGCTATCCATAAACAATGGTTTATTTATTAATTTTATAAGGACCATAAGAACTTACATTAATGTAGCTGGACATATAGGAAGTTTAGTTTTGGCATTTCTAGTTAAAATTCAATAAATCTTAGGAAAAGTGATACCTGAGACTTTGAAAGCCTTTGCCCATTGAAATGGGTGGTATTGACTTTATGAATAGTGGCTTGGATCAGCACTAAAATGAAAGTTCATTTTCCACTGATAACTTTTTAAAAGGAGTAGAGGAAGAGAGGGGGAAGAGAGAAGGAGTGAGAGGGAGAGAGAAGGAGGGAGGGAGAGAATTTCCTGTTTCTTGCCCTATTAGATCTTTCAGCATCATTCAATACTATCAGTCATTGTATCTTGGATGATTCCATCAAAGGATAGGATAGGCTGGCAATTCTAAAGTAGGAAGCAACAATGTTGTTATTTCTCATCTGCTATGTACATGATACATAGTATGAAATTTCCCTTGATTGGATTCCCATACAGATATCAAAGCTCTCTGGATCTAAATGAGTTTTGATTTTGATTTCATCTTCAGTCATATACAGATGTGTATTTAATCTTAAATTATCAACCTTTTTTTAGAAGTACAATGGGAATTGTACAATACATGGGAAGCAGATTATAGATTAAGATGAAATAAAAATTAGACTACTATAGCTTATTTAACATAATATGATTAAAACTCTTTCTTAACAGAGTACAAGCTCATTCAAAACTTTTTTTTCATATCCTGAAATGTATTTCCCAGAATCAGTAATAAATCCAACTTGGCTGAAATCTGCTTCTATTTATTTTGCAGTATCTACTCCCTTTAGATAGCAAAGTCTCAGTTCATAGTTGAAGTTTAGATTCATAGTTGAAGTTTAGATTATTATTATCAATATATTGACAGCATCTACTTTCTAACCTAAAAAGACTCATTTTAAATTGCTGAATGATAGGAAATTCAAAATATAACCCTTCCCAGAAAAGAACCCAAGAAGTGAAGCAGGAATGGGAGAACTCGACGTCACTAACTTGATGTGGCCAGCTGGGGGGCAGCCTTCTCGGCACGGCTAAGTCTTCACTGCCAATTTGCTGCCACTATCTCTTTGCAGGACAGTTCAACACCGAAAATTTGCTGTAGGGACAACTCGCTCCGAGTGTTGGATGGAGAGCCGGGTGGGTGGATGGTGAGTGGGCTATTGAAGGGTGAAAACTATGGGCAGGACTGCGCTGGATGGGAAGCGAGTAGGGGTGTGGTGTCAAATTGGGAAGCCGACACTACCCTGCAATTTTTTTAAAGTCATATTGCTTTATGTTTGAGATAAGGCCAGCTTTGGGAAGCAATGAGGTGGGATATCAGCAGGGTGTGTGATTTAATAATGTTTCTGGTCATGTGCAGAGTGCTTTCATGGCATTTCTGTTGATGTGCAGAGCGTGTTTGGATGGAGAGTCACAGCAATGTTCCCCCCAAAGCAGACACCGCTGCAATGAAAAGAGTAATGCTGAGAGGAGGGTTTTTTTTCAGTTTGGACTCCAAACTTTCATCAGATCCACCGCTAAATGCAGTTGCAAACTTTGTAATCTGCTTGATGGGCAAGGATTTGAATGCAACTCAAAACAAGCCTTTTTAGTTTTTAAAAAAGCTATCATTGCTTTCCAAAGCCACCCTTATTTTCAGAGCAAGACACCCTCAAACATTAAACAATGTGGCTTTACAAATGTGAAGGGCAGTGGGGGCTTCCTATTTTGACATCCCACTCCCACTTGCTTCCCATCCGGCATAGCCCCGCCTATCGCCATCCACCTCTGATAGCCCGTTCGCTCACTCATCTGCTCAGCTCTCCATCCAGCGCCCACAGCAAGTTGTCCCTACAATGAATGCATGGTGTTGAGATGTCCTGAAAAGAGATGGTGGCAACAGATTGGCAGTGAGCACTTGATGGTGGCAAGAAGATAGCTCCCAGCTGGCTGCATTGAGAGTGAAAAGTCATCATAGACCAAGTGAAGCATAACTTTCCAATGTTATTTTCTGGCAGTATCAGACAGATAAGAGTGAAACCCTTCCAAATGATGCTTTAGTCCACTCCAATGAAACCCCTCTGGAACTGAACAATTGCTTTCATAGCCTTCAAAATATGCAGACACTCACAAAAGAGCATCCATTAAAAGTTTCATTATAAAGAGGCACAACCCAGCATTCCTGCAACAGAAAGAAAAGTATTCTAGACTTCCTTAGTGGAAAAAAGGTAAATATTGGTGATAATTCTTAGGGGAACAGAAACTGTAGTCTGAAGACCAAGCATAGGGAGGTATATTGTCTCCCTGGAGCAAAAATCAAAGATGCAACTGAGTGCCTTCCTAAAATAATCAACCCCATGGATAATTACCCCTCTCTTCTCCTTCACATGGGGAACAGTGATACAACAATGGATCTGAAAACAATAACAAGAGATTACAAACAGCTAAGGAAGAAAGTTAAAGAATTAGGAGCACAAGTAGTGTTTTCATCCATACTTCAAACAAAAGGCCAACATCCAATGAAGAAGCAAAAGATTTTAGAAATGAACCACTAGCTTAAAAACTAGTGTCATTGAGAGAACTTCTGCTTCCTAGACCATGGTGTACATTATCTAGATGAAGGGATACGGGTAAGAGGTGCACTGCACCTCACAAGAACTGGAAACAATATATTTGGAAAACAACTGGGTCATCTTATCAGAAGTGCTTTAAACTAAAATTGAAGGGGCCAATTTTCACAACCTTTAGAACCTAATTCCAAACAAAAACCACTAGATACCAATCACATAAGGAGAAAGGGAGTAAAGAGAAAGAATAAATAAAAAAAGAAAAACATAATGAAGTAGAGAATGACGGAAAGGATGGAAATCCCAGTTACAAAATAGGAGATATAAGAAACATACCCAAGACCCATAAAGGACTCAAATGCCTATACATTAATGCTCAAAGTATTCTTCCTTATCAAAGAAACTATACAATAGAGGAATTTGGTTTAGATGGTTATTGCCAGAAGGAATGCTGATTTTCTGGGAGGGAAGCCGAATTAGAATTAACACAGTGGATGAGGCAGAGGCCTTTATTAAAAAAACATTTTTCTCTCCCAGAGGACGAAGATAGCGGGCGTGGGGAAAAAGGCAGCAATATACAAGACATGGGGGGGGGGCATGGCTCCACCTGGGGGCAGGGAGGAAGGAGCAATATCGAAAAGGCTCAGGTCACAAAAATAAATATATCTGAAATATTATTGTAATTGTTGATATACTAGAAAGTGACAAAGAAAGAGATGATTGAACACATGGCTGATATAAAGTAAGAATTCTGTTTATGCTATCCTTTATATGTTATTTTTAAAATTGTAGAAGCGTGAGATTTGAGGGGATTTCTACTACTAACATGGGAGCTACCAAAATTTTCTATGTACCCTGTTAACCTTTTCCCCATAAATGTTTTAAAACCAATAAAAAAAATTTACAAAAAAAATGCTCAAAGTTTTGGGAACAAACAGGGTGAACCTGAAGTATTAGTACATGGATACAGATATGATATACTTGCCATTACTGAAACCTGGTGAGATGAAACTCATGCCTGGAATGTACTGGTGGAAGGGTACCAACTGTTCAAACGAAACAGACATAACAAAAGAGGAGGTGGAGTTGCATTATATATAAAAGATCACTACATCTGTACAGAAATACACAAAACCAAGCATTAAAACCTCCTACAATCCATATGGGTCAATATAAAAGGGGGAGGGGGAATGACAGGCTATAGGCATATACTACAGGCCACCCAACCAAGAAGAAGTAGATGAATTCTTTGCTAATAAATTAACAAATGTATGTAGATTAACATTTACAATTAACATACCACAATAATAATGGGAGACTTTAATTACTCTGATATAAATTGGGAGACAAACTGCAGCAAGTGGAAGATCGATATTTAATCAACTTAGCTGACAACTTTGTCATCCAAAAGGTAGAGGAGGGAACTAGAGGAAAAGCTATATTGGACTTAATTCTTACTAATAGAGAAGAAGTGATAGTTGAAGTCACCATAATCTTGGGTGAGAGTGACCACGTCATATTGGAATTCAATATAATGCAAACACAAGCAATAGAATATAATCCAATCAATGTCTTAAAGTTTAAAAGAGCTGACTTTAACAAACTCAGCCTAAGAAAAATTTCATGGATGAAAATCGTAAAAGCAAAAACAACTCAAGAAGCGTGGGAAATTCTTAAAAAATTATTATCATATATGCCCAGTCCAACACAATACCACTGAAAAAGAAAAACAAGAAATTCAAGAAGAAACCAGCATGATTGCACAAAGATATCTCTGATAAACTGAAAGCCAAAAAGGATAGGTACAAGTAGAAAGAGGGACACATAACCTAATGCAGAATATCAGCCGATAGCCTGAATCTGCAAAGATGAAGTCAGGAAAGCAAAGGCTCACAATGAACAAAGACTTGCAATAAAAGTCAAAGATATTTTTTTTTAAGTTTCTTTCAACATATAAGTAATTTTTTTATTTATTTATTTATTTATTTATTATTCATGCTTCTAGACCGCCCCCTCTCCCAAAAAGGGACTCGGGGCGGTGTACAGTCCATGCCAAATATATCAAAATACAATAAAAATTGAATATGTACAGTTGGAATGGAGGAGGTTAAAAATGGAATTAAAAGAACTGTACAAAGCAATATATATAAATATAGGATTTTGAACCCCTAAAACACACACAATAAGTTAAAAACAATACCCCTAAAATAACCAGTTAATACATTTGCCAGGAGGGACAGTTGTAATTATGCCAGGCCTGCTAATCGGAACAGGTGAATCTTCAATTTTTGCCGGAAGGAGCGGAGGTCAGTAGTGGTTCTAATGTCGGGGGGGAGGTCATTCCAGAGGGTTGGGCCCATCACAGAGAAGGCCCTACTCCTTGGTGTCGCCCGTTGGCATTGCCTAGTGGACGGCACCAGGAGAAGTCCCTCTCTGTGTGAGCGAATTGGCCGCAGGGATGTATGTGGGAGGATGCGATCCCGCAAGTAACTAGGTCCCGTGCCATGGAGCGCTTTAAAGATGGTAATCAGCACCTTGAAACGCACCCGAAAAACCACAGGCAGCCAGTGCAGCTCGCGCAGGAGAGGTGTTACGTGGGAGTACCTCGTACTCCCCATCACAGCCCGCGCGGCTGCGTTCTGAACTAACTGCAGTCTCCGGGCGCGTCCCAAGGGCAGCCCCATGTAGAGAGCGTTGCAGTAATCCAGGCGGGACGTCACCAACGCATGAGTGACCGTGCGTAGGGCATCCCGGTCCAGTAGGGGGCGCAATTGGCGCACCAGGCGAACCTGGTGGAACGCCCCCCTTGCCACGGCTGCCACATGGTCATCCATTGACAGCCGGGCATCAAGGAGGACGCCCAAATTGCGCGCCCGTTCCACAGGGGGCAATTGTTCGCCCCCTATGGCCAGCGATGGAATCAGCTGGCTGAACCGAGGTGCCGGTAGCCACAGCCACTCAGTCTTGGAGGGGTTGAGTTTAAGTCTGTTGTCCCCCATCCAGACCCCGACGGCTTCCAAACACCGGGACATCACTTCGACAGCCTCGTTGGGATGGTTTGGGGTTGAAATATACAGCTGGGTATCATCAGCGTAGAAGTGACACTCAACCCCAAAACCACGGATGATCTCACCCAGCGGCTTCACATATGTGTTGAACAGGAGAGGCGAGAGGACCGACCCCTGTGGCACTCCACAAGTGAGTGGCCTCGGGGTCGACCTCTGTCCCCCTGTCAACACACATTGCTTCCGGTCGGAGAGGTAGGAGCCGAACCACCGCAGAACGGTACCTCCGACTCCTATCCCCTCCAACCGGCGCAATAGGATACCATGGTCGATTGTATCAAAAGCCGCCGAGAGGTCTAATAGGACCAGGATAGAGGAACAACCTCTATCTCTGGCCCTCCAGAGATCATCGACCAACGCGACCAAGGCTGTCTCCGTGCTGTGCCCGGGTCGGAAGCCGGACTGGCGTGAGTCTAGATAATCGGATTCGTCAAGGTGTCGTGGAAACTGCTGCGCCACCACATTCTCAACAACCTTCGCTAAAAAGGGAAGGTTGGAGACTGGACGGTAATTAGCTAGCTCCGTTGGGTCAAGCGAAGGCCCCTTTTTATTTTATTTATTTATTTATTTCTTAGATTTTTAGACCGCCCCTCTCCCAAAAAGGGACTCGGGGCGGTGTACAGTCAATACAATAAAACCAGTCATAAAATTAAATACATTTAAGCTACATTTAAGATACATTTGGAGGGGAGATAGGCTGTACTAAGAAATAAATAATTCTAATCCTAAAAACATCACAATTAAAACCCCAAACCCTAAAATAAAATAAATCCCTGGGAGGTAAAACTAAGAAAGTGCCAGGCCAGCTGATTGAAACAGGTGAGTCTTTAACTTTTGCCGGAAGGAACGGAGGTCGGTGGTAGTTCGAATGTCTGGGGGGAGGTCATTCCAGAGGGTTGGGCCCATCACAGAGAAGGATCTACTCCTAGGTGTCGCCCGCTGGCATTGCCTAGCAGACGGCACCAGGAGGAGCCCCTCCCTGTGTGAGCGGATAGGTCGCAGGGACGTATGTGGAAGGATGCGATCCTGCAGATAACTAGGTCCTCTGCCATGGAGCGCTTTAAAGATGGTGATCAATACCTTGAAACGCACCCGAAAGGCCACAGGTAGCCAGTGCAGCTCGCGCAGGAGAGGTGTTACGTGGGAGTAACGTGTACTTCCCATAATAACCCGCGCAGCTGCGTTCTGAACTAGCTGCAGTCTCCGGATGGGTCCCAAGGGAAGCCCCATGTAGAGGGCATTGCAGTAGTCCAGGCGAGACGTCACCAGCGCATGAGTGACCGTGCGCAGGGCACTCCGGTCCAGTAGGGGGCGCAATTGGCGCACCAGGCGAACCTGGTGGAACGCCCCCCTTGCCACGGCTGCCACATGGTCCTCCATTGACAGCCGGGCATCAAGGAGGACGCCCAAATTGCGCACCCGCTCCACAGGGGACAGTTGTTCGCCCCCTATGGCCAGCGATGGGGTCAGCTGGCTGAACCGAGGTGCCGGTAACCACAGCCACTCGGTCTTGGAGGGGTTGAGTTTGAGTCTGTTGTCCCCCATCCAGACCCCGACGGCTTCCAAACACCGGGACATCACTTCGACAGCCTCGTTGGGGTGGTTTGGGGTTGAAATATACAGCTGAGTATCATCAGCGTAGAGATGGTACTCAACCCCAAAACCACGGATGATCTCACCCAGCGGCTTCACATATGCGTTGAACAGGAGAGGCGAGAGGACCGACCCCTGCGGCACCCCACAAGTGAGTGGCCTCAGGGACGACCTCTGCCCCCCTGTCAACACACATTGCTTCCGGTCGGAGAGGTAGGAGCCGAACCACCGCAAAACGGTGCCTCCGTCTCCCATCCCCTCCAACCGGCGCAATAGGATACCATGGTCGATGGTATCAAAAGCCGCCGAGAGGTCTAATAGGACCAGGATAGAGGAGCAACCCCTATCTCTGGCCCTCCAGAGATCATCAACCAACGCGACCAAGGCTGTCTCAGTGCTGTGCCCGGGTCGGAAGCCGGACTGGCGTGGGTCTAGATAGTCGGATTCGTCAAGGTGTCGTGGGAACTGCTGCGCCACCACATTCTCAACAACCTTCGCCAAGAAGGGGAGGTTGGAGACTGGACGATAGTTAGCTAGCTCCATTGGGTCGAGCGAAGGCCCCTTGAGCAAGGGTCTCACCACCGCCTCTTTCAAGGCGGTTGGTAAGTATCCCTCACCCAGTGAGGCACTCACCAGGCCCAGGAGCCAGCCTCGTGTCACCTCCCAGGCTGCCAGTACCAGCCAGGAGGGGCACGGGTCCGTTAAACAAGTGGTGGGTCGCAGCCGTCCACGCAACCTGTCCAAATCCTCGGGGGCAACAGAGTCAAACTCCTCCCAGAATGGTCTCTCAAGACTCGCTGTTGGCGGCTCGTCTGGTCCACTGACGGAGGTCCACCCGCTCCGGATCTGATCGATTTTGTCCTGAAGATATTCCCCAAACTCCTCTGCTCTACCCTGTAAGGGTGTCTCCCGCGCCCCCTGCGATAAAAGGGAGCGAGTCACCCTAAACAGGGCGGCAGGGCGGTTATCCGCGGACGCAATAAGAGCAGCACAATATCTACGTTTGGCCGCTCTTATTGCCACAAGGTAAGTCCGCAAATAGGCTCTTACCTGTGTTCGGTCAGATTCGGAGCGTGAGGACCTCCACCTGCTCTCTAGACGTCTCCTGTGGCGCTTCATCACCCTAAGCTCCTCAGTGAACCAAGGAGCCCGGGTGGGTCGATGCCGCAGGAGAGGTCGCAAAGGCGCAACCCGGTCCAAGGCCCCAGTCGTCGCCCTATTCCAGGCAGTCACTAGGTCCTCGGAACGGGAGCGGGACAAGGCTACAGGTATTGGCCCAAGCTCCGTCAGGAATCTGTCAGATTCCATCAGGTGCCTGGGGCGGTACCAGTTTATAGAGTCTGGTTCCGCCTCCTCGCGGTGGGGGATAGCGCCAGGGAAGTCCAGCCGGAGGGATGAGTGGTCTGACCATGACAGGGGCGTGATAACTAAATCCCCTATTCCCAGATCACTCGTCCACTGTTCAGATACAAAAATGAGGTCCAGTGTGTGGCCCCCTTCGTGAGTGGGGCCCTGCACTAATTGGGTCAGGTCCATGGCCATCATGGAAGCCATGAACTCCCGAGCCACCTCGGAAGCCGCTCCCGTTGACGGCAAGTTGAAGTCCCCCATGACCAAAAGTCTGGGAGTCTCAACTGCCGTCGCTGCGATTAGCTCGAGCAGGGCTGCTGATGCATAGCGAGGAGCCAAGTATACAATCAGCAAGCCCCACTGCCTCCCTGGGCCCCAACTCACACCAAGGGACTCACACCCGGGTATCTGAGGGACAGTGAACTCCCTCGGCTCTAAACATTCCCGCATAACCACCGCCACCCCACCACCCTTACCCAGGGCCCGAGGCTGATGAAATGCACGAAAACCCGGTGGGCACATTTCCACGAGGGGTAAACCACCCTCGTGGCCCAACCAGGTCTCCGTTATCCCTGCAAGGTCTAGCTCCCCCTCTGAGATCAACTCATTAATGAGGGGGGCCTTGTTGGTGACAGACCTTGCATTGCAAAGCATCAGCCGCAGGCCCTGGCTCTGTAGCACCTGTCCACCTAGACTGCAGGGGTTGGTACAAGCGACCGGGCGTAACCAGCAGCCGCGGCCTCCCAACCGACCTTTGGATCTTATCCTGTCCTCGCATCCCCTCCTCCCCGCGACCGTTATAATAGGACAACCCTCTGCTTTAGTGACCTTTATATTCCCCCCCTCCACCGCATCCCCGTCCTTCCTGGACTCACCTGTCTGTCCGGCACTGGCTCTCCTCCCGGTTTGATTAGCCCTCCCCCCCACCCTGGAACCCCCTAAAAAAGATAAAAAACATTTTACTAAAAATCCCCTTAGCTTCCGGTTCCTGCACCTCTCGGGGTCCACGAACCCGTCCTCGAGGCGGGCCCTTGAAAGAGCCAAGGGCCAAGCCTGCGAGAGAGGGGCCTCCCGCAGGCGGAGCAGTTCTGACCTCAGGTAAATTGATATAAAAATCCAGTGGGGTTAAGGTGCTGCAGATGGTAACAAAGTCAGTAGGGGGGGGGGGTAAGAGGCAGAATCCTGTTCGTATTTGGATGAGGATAGAGGGGGGGGGCAGATAGAAGTCCAAATGTCCAGATGGTGCAGGCAGAATAGAGGTGGCAAAGATGATAAACGATGATAAACGATGATAAAAGATGACAAAAGATGACAAAAGTGGGTGAAAGCCCTATATGGTCCCAAGTGGGCATAAGATGGTCCCCGGTGAGCATGAGCTCATGGACAGAAGTCTAGGGTCCTCAGTGGGTGGGGGGGGCGTTCTTAGCCTAGGCCTGCTTGATCCAGGCACCACTCCAGCCTCCAAGGCCCAATCTTCCGGTAGCTTCTGCTGTTCTGGACCACCCCCGGCCATCGTCCTGTAACTCCAGACTCTGTCCTGGCTCCCTCCCAAAAAGCCCAAAAACCTCATATTCCAGGTTCTCACCCAACGTTCCAATATCCTGATGTTAAGCCTTCGGCGTCTTCTTATTAGTGCTGGCTGGTCTGCAGGCGGGGGGAGCCACCAGGGGGCGCTCGGAGATAGCAGATCTTCAGCAAGGCCCCATGGCGGCGGCGTCTCCTCTCCCGTTCTTCTCATTGCCGCCGCTGCCATCTCTGCCGTTTACTCAGCTGCTCAGCTCCATTCTGCTCAGCCAGCCCAGCCCTGCCAGTCACTCTCACGGATGTCTCCCTGCTCCCTCCGACATTGCCTGCGCCAAACACATGCACGCCGTCGCCGTTCCTCTTCCTGCCTTCAGCCCCGGCCCCCACATCCATTTTCCAGCCTCTCACCTCTCTCCAGCCTCTCTCCGATCTCCCCAGTCTCCCCGACCACCCTGACGGACCGAAATAGGGCCAAAGCAGGCCAGGGTGGTTCAGCAGTCCGACTCTCGGCCCTCGGATGGAACGGGGGCCGGCAGCAACCCCTTCCCCCCCATTGGGGCTCCGTTGCAGTTCCTGGAGCTCAAGAGGCGACCGCCATTGCCGGAAGCTCCTCCCTCCCTCCCTCTTAAGTAAGGGCCTCACCACCGCCTCCTTCAAGGCGGTTGGCAAGGATCCCTCACCCAATGAGGCATTCACCAGGCCCAGAAGCCAGCCTCGGGTCACCTCCCAAGATGCCAGTACCAACCAGGAGGGACACGGGTCCATTAAACATGTGGTGGGTCGCAGCCGTCCACGCAACCTATCCAAATCCTCGGGGGCAACAGAATCAAACTCCTCCCAGGATGGTCTCACAAGACTCGCTGTTGGCGGCCCGTCTGGTCCACTGAGGGGGGCCCATCCACTCCGGATCTGAGCGACTTTGTCCTGCAGATATTCCCCAAACTCCTCTGCTCTGCCCTGCAAGGGTGCCCCCCGCGTCCTCTGTGACAAGAGGGAGAGGGTCACCCTAAACAGGGCGGCAGGGCGGTTATCCGCGGACGCAATAAGAGCGGCGCAATATCTACGTTTGGCCGCCCTTAATGCCACAAGGTAGGTCCGTAAATAGGCTCTTACCTGTGTTCGATCAGATTCGGAGCGTGAGGACCTCCACCTGCTCTCTAGACGTCTCCTATGGCGCTTCATCACCCTCAGCTCCTCGGTATACCAAGGAGCCCGGGTGGGTCGCTGTCGCAGGAGAGGTCGCAAAGGCGCAACCCGGTCCAAGGCCCCAGCCGCCGCCCTATTCCAGGCGGCCACTAGGTCCTCCGACCGAGCGCGGGTCAGAGCTACAGGTAATGGCCCAAGCTCCGTCTGGAACCTATCCGGTTCCATCAGGTGCTTGGGGCGGTACCAGCTTGGACCGTCTGGTCCCGCCTCCTCGCGGTGGGGGGTAGCGCCAGGGAAGTCCAGCCAGAGACATGAGTGATCTGACCATGACAGGGGTGTGACAACCAAGTCCCCTATACCCAGATCACTCGTCCACTGCTCAGATACAAAAACAAGGTCCAGTGTGTGGCCACCTTCGTGTGTGGGGCCCTGAATTAATTGGGTCAGGCCCATGGCTGTCATGGAAGCCATGAACTCCCGAGCCACCTCAGATGCTGCTCCCGTCGACGGCAGGTTGAAATCCCCCATAACCACAAGCTTGGGGATCTCAACCGCCGTCTCCGAGATCAGCTCAAGGAGCTCGGGCAGGGCCGCTGATGTATAGCGAGGAGCCAAGTATACAATCAAAGTAACAAGAAAAAAGGTCAAGGAAACAGTCTACTAAAGAGAGAAGACTGTAAGGAAATAACAGGCAGTAGAGAGAAAGCAGAGGTGCTTAACTAATTCTTTGCATCAGTCGTCACACAAAAATAAACTATGGTCCAACCTACCAAAAACGTAAGTGTAAAAAACAGACTAGAAATAAAAATTAAAATAAGACAAAAAATGGTTAGAGAACACCTGTCTGACCTTGCTGAAGATAAATCACTAGGACCTGGTGGATTATCCCAGAGTTCTGAAGAAGCTGGCACATGTTATCTCAGAACTATTGTATCATATCTTTAAAAATCTTAACTACCAGAGGATTGGAAAAGAACTGATGTGGTTCCCATCTTCAAAAAGGGGAAAAAAACAGAACCAGGAAACTACAGACCAATCAGTCTAACATCAATACCTGGGAAGATACTGGAAAAATTATCAAGAAACAGATCTGTGAACCTCTAGAAACAAATAAAGATATAACTAGTAGCCAGCATAGGTTTCTTAAAAACAGATCATTGGCAAATCAATCTTATTTTGTTCTTTGCCAAAGTGATAAAATTAGTAGAACAGTGAAATGCTGTGGACATAGTATATTTAGATTTGTAAGGCATTTGACAAAGTAGACCACAACCTTTTTTTTTTTTTGTAAGCTAGAAAAACGTGGGATAGACAGCATCACCACCAGATGAATTTGTAACTGGCTGACAAACCATAAACAATGAGTAGTCCTTAATGGTACTACATCTACATGGAGGGAAGTAAACAGTGGGATACCATAAGGTTCCATCTTAGGCCTAGTACTCTTCAATATATACCAAAACTGCTTTTTTCAAGAGGCAATTGGACTTTCTGCTTTTTCTTTGAAGACATTTTGCTTCTCATCCAAGAAGCTTCTTCAGCTCTGATTTGATGGTGGGGAATGGAAGGATTTATACTCCTTGCAGACAGCTGGTCATTTGCATTCTTTTAGCAAGTCGTTGAGGCCACCTGGAGGTTTATCTGTGTCATCAGGGTTACTGAGTAGTGCAAAAGGATGTGGAGCCTTCTTGGAACTGCTGAAAGGACTGTGTTGTAGATTGGATTATATCGTATCCCTCCCCCTCTGTTGAGAAAGGGAGATTCAATTTTGACATAGATGGCCTCTTTGACCTTTTTTCAAACCAGCGGTCCTCTCTGTCCAAAAGGTGGACTTCAAAAGAGTGGCCTTTGTCTTTTAAATGCAGATGGGCTGCTGAATCTTGTCCTGATGGGTTTGTTCTGCTAAGTTGTGCCATGCATTTATGAAGTGGTTGTTTTGTTTCCCATTGTACAAATCTGCACTTGTCTTACTGCATTGTACTGCATATTGCTCAGTTTGTGTCTGGACATGCTTCTGCTTTAGTGTGTTTTGGGGTTTAAAGTATGTACTTCAGTATTGTCTCCGCCTAGGTCTCGGAGAAGAGAGCCAGGCGACCACCAATGGGTGGGGTCGGAGACGACCTATTTGCCCTGGCGGTAAGGGCGAGCACCTCCCCCTTGAAAGGGGCGCTTACTCTGTTGTTGGAAATGGGGCCTATCACTGTTATAACTTCTCTCGGGCTGCCTCTCCAACCTGGGGGAAGAGTACCTGCTTTGTTGAGCCTCCTGCTCCTGAGGGTGATACGAGGGCTTGCGGTAGAACAGCGTAGACTTCTCCTCCACCTTTTTTGCCAATGTATGCAGCACCTTCTTCTTATTCTTGTCCTCTACTAGGAACGGGTCAAGGGCAGCTCCGAAGAGAGAGTCCCCTGTGTAGTCGGCTGACGCCAGCTGCCACTTTGACTTGTTGTCCGCTTGCCAATTCCAGAGCCAAAGAAGGTGACAAGAGGTAACGGACGACACCATTGCCCTGGAAGTGAACTTCAGGGCATTCAACGTGGCATTAGCCGAAAACTGCACCACTGCCACTAACTTGTTTAGATCTTGGTGGAGCCACACATCTTCTGGGGGAATGGTGCCTCCTCCACCATTTGCCACGAGGCAATACTCACAGATCTCCAAGTGAAGCCTCCTCAATGCTCCCTCCACTTCACTCTTCAGCTGCAGCAAGGCAAGAAAAAAAGGGGAAAGTAAAAAGAACGCGGTCTTTTTACCTCCCAGGCAGCCCCAACACCAGTGCCGAGCTCGGTGGGCTTCAGGGACTTCCGCTGAGGCTTCTCTCAGCTTGAAATGCCCACGTGCCATTTCGCCGCTCCGCGGCTCGCCTTGCAGCCTCAGAAAGACTTCGCACTCTTCCCAGCGCCGCTGTGGCTCGATTCCAGCTACCAAAGCTCCCGCAATCAATTTAGAGTGACGAGAGGCTGAGGGGCTGGAAATCCCAAGCCCTCAAGCCTCCCGATCGCTCAGGGACCAGAGCTGCCGCCACATGGTTGGCGCGGCTCCAAATGTCTCACCGCAATGGCGAACGAGCCTTCCCAGCCTTTAGCAAGGCAAATAGTTTCCCTGTAGGCCAGAAATAGAATGCCCCAGCCAGGCAACTTACTGGGAGAAGGAGAGAGTGATTCCAAAGGAGGCTGCAATTGCAAGGAGGGTCCAGGAATGGTAAAAATACAGGAGAAAAAAATAATAGGTCTCGTTTTTTGGCCGGACTGAGATGAAACTGGAAGTAAAGGGTGGAGCACAGAGGCATGGCTTCAGCTTCATCCCAGTCTCATGGCCAATTGGGCATGTTAATACCATCCACTGGAGCCTCCTGTCCCTCACTCCGGAAAAGACAGAGGGACCATTATAAATCAAGCCAGAAATAAGCTACAAATAGTGTTTGTCAGGGGATAAGCAACACAATTGATTCAGATAGATGACAGCAGTGCTGGAACAATAAAGCATGTAAGCATGGCATTTTCCAAAGTGGCATGAATCAAACAATTTTGTGTGTGAAGAACTACTGAGCTGCATACAGTTCAGTTCACATTGCATCAGGACCCAACCACAATAATTTAAAGTTGGATAGCCCTGAAGATACTCCTTAGGCAACTTGTCCCCTGTTGCAATCAAGAACAAAATCCATATTAAGATGGAAATTTCATGAGATTGATTTTATTTTTAATAAGATTAATCAAAATAATTGGTTTCATGAGAAACATAATCCAAAACAGAACCAAGTAAGACATATTTATCTACCCAGCTTAAAGATTCGATTATATAACCAGAATCAGGGATCACAGAAACCAATAGCAATTAGAAGCCAAAATTGCAGGATCTCACATGAATTAGGTTCTTCAGAGTAAATGCTGTGCAGCAATATTGTATTAACTATAGAGTTGTGTTTAAATGAAATGTCATATTAAAAGGAGCAAAACTAAGTTTTTCATCTTGAAGCAATAAACAGTAGCAGACATTGTCTCTGGAATGCAGAAGCATATATAGGAAAAAGATAACATATAATAAATCTATCAGTGTGACCTTTATTACATTCTAAAGCAAAAGCAGAGCCATTTTTGTGTTATTTTTCTGTTAGCCATAAGCTCAAAGCAAAGCCAACATGTACCGGGAAGGGGGGGGGGCAGGAAAACAAAGAGAAAGTCTATGCAACAACTCAAGATCCTCATTATAATAACAGAGTATGAGATGGATGGTGTTAATTCTCATAAACTGGGAAGTAACTTTTAATTTATGTAACAACAACTTGCTCACCAGAGACCAAGAAGATAAGTCTCTTCTGTATCTGTATCAAACGGCTCCCATAACACTTCACCAATGCTTGGCTAGTCTGGTGATATGAATTTAAGTAAGACTGCCCATATGTCTGAATACCAGAAAATAGTTTTGCTTAATAAAATAAATAAAGCTTTGGTTTCAGTCACGTGGTACATATTTTGGGGAAACCTCTAGTTTAACAGGGTGCAATACCCTTATATTAAAATTATGTTACAATATATATAATTCTAGATGCCATTTTGACCAAATGGGCTGTGGTACTGAAGAAGAGCTGTTTGTGCTAGTTAAATGCGGCAAAACACTGTATTTTTACCATTTGCTGTAAGTGTATTGTATAATGTATCTCTCCATGTTTCTTTTTTTGTAAGAAATAAAAAGGCTACCAGCTGTCTAGTTCTCTAAAGAATACTGAAGTATTTGAAACATTAAGATCATTGCCTAAGCTTGTGCCATGTTTTTTCTCTAGGTTGGACAAATCTCATGAGATGATGAATTGCCGGGAGTGAGAATAAGCTTGAACCTCTGAGAAAATATCTCTCATACATGCAGCAGAACAGAGTCCAAGGATGATGCTTTTCTATCAAGTGTATTAGCTGCTAATTTCCTCACCAATCTTGCTTGTAGAAGTCCCAATAGTTCTGTAACAATCTGCCCCTCATCCCACCACACAAAGGCACACCAGTTCAGCTGATAAATCGGAATTCTTCCTGATCCCCAAGAGGCCAAAATTATTTGTATTGTAGTACCCAGAAGGCTAGAACAAGGACATATTTCCACTGAATTTCCAAGGCCATAATTGTAACCATCCAGGTTTTGGTATAGGGCCTTGAAACACAATAGCTGGATATTTTCATGATGGTTTACATAGGTTTGGATCATAAAACTGTCCATCTGAAACCAGAAAGGCCACCCTTTGACCTGATCTAATAGGCTTTCAGAGACAACAGAACTGCTTTCACCTATAGTGACAAGATGCCTGTGATTGCTCCCCTATTAAGATGGTGACTGGTGGTGACTCGATCAGCTGATTGACATTCCCCATGCAAACTGGATGGAATTAGCTGCAACAATTATTGTTAGGAATAAGGATGATGTGAAGTTCTTTTTGTGCCATTTTATATCTAATCACATTTCCTTCTTGTGATATGGAATGTTTCAGTGCAATTGCTTTACCTTTTTACAGATCTGTGATGACTTCTGCTCACAGATCTATGATTAGCCACCCAGAATCACCTTGAGCTACGAGATGTGTGACCCATAAATTTAATAAACACAATAACTCTGTTGATTTGATGAAATTAATGTCATTTGGTGCCTGGTCTGTCAGAAGAGAAGAAATAGAAAGATTTTCTATTTGGCAAGCATACAATGCCGTGGTAGGTTGGGAAACAGTACCAGAATTAAACTGCAGCTGGGCTTAAGGAAAAGCTGCACCTTAATATTGACAGGGGAAAATCAATTCTTCTGAGTGTCTCTATTTTAATTAGTAATAAAGATTCTTGTCTTGCAATTCCATGCATCTTAGAGTCTTTGGCTGAGTGAAAGCCTAAAAGCGGTGCCAAGGTGAGTGTTCGAAAATTGCTTTTGGTTCTTGTCATTGAGTTTGACAAAGAAGAATTAGTTTGTTCAGAGTACCTGGGCAGTGTTCAGTGGAATTTTGATTGCTGGCATCCTGCCATCAAAGGGGGAGGGAAGGGGGAAGGCATTTGGGGCAATCCACACCTGTGCATCTAATGATGGGAAATGGAGAGGGGGAGCTGACATGTGAAGAAGACCAGAGCTGTCTGTACTGTTACGCTAGGTATCTTCAAAGCTGCCTGTCCTGAAATTCCAGCAGCCTAAACAATCCAATTTCCCACAACATTTCGGCGGATTGGGTGGCAACAGACCAGACATTGGGGGGAGGGATGGGGAATGATGGGTTTGGCTTTTTGTATTGGTGAGCAGGAACTTCAGATTCCATCTCACCTTCCTGCAACCAACATCTTTAGTAAAAGTTATTTTCACTTCAATCAACTGGAGTCGACAGTCTGCTTTCCTAAATCATTGTTTTGGGGCAGGTCTGACAGTTAGGGTACAAGACTCATAATGAGCCAAATTTAAGAAGTCCTGAAACAGAATGGTATTATGGAATGTTTGTACAAACATGAAAATTGAGTATAAAATATAGCAATAACATTATATGATAGTTATAAAGCCTGCATTGTTGGGAAGTATTGTTTGGGGATGTGAATATATCTATGCTTTTTTATGCTGCCAATGTTATACTTTTGGCTTGGAAGTTTTATGCTTTTGGCTTGGAAGTTTTGTGTCTGACATAACAGGGAGTATGAATCTAAAAATTAGTGTATTAAAGATAAATTATCTTCCATTTACTGGAAAATTTTATATCATGAAGAATGAAAGCATGTAATGAATTTGCATTGCATGCAATTAGTACAATACAACAAGGTGACCACAGTGTGTGTGTGTGTGTGAGTGAGACAGACAGACAGACAGACAGACAGACAGAGAGTGGAACAGAGAGAGGGAGTGAGAGAGGGAATCAGAGAGAGACTGACAGAGTCTGACAGAATCAGAGAGGTACTTTTAACTACCTGGCAGCGGCGTTTTGCCTTGGGGGGCTCCTCAGAACATCCCAAGACTTCGGAGGGAAGCTTACAGCCCGGAGCAGGAGCAAAGCTTCGGAGGGAAGCTTCTGCAAAAGCCCGGGCGAGTGACAACAAGTTCCCACCGTTACGAAGTCTCCAAGGCTGTAATTTTCTGAGCTGTGCGTGCGCGCCTGTTTTCCACGGCGTAGAGCAGCGGCAAGATTCTGCGTGGCGAGCGATGATTCTGGGGGCCATCCAGGAAGATGAGGAATGCGAGGGGGGACCCTGCCCCCCCCACTGATGGCCTCCGGAATCATCGCTCGCCGCTGCTCCACGCCGTGGAAAACAGGCGCGCGCGCACAGCTCAGAAAATTACAGCCTTGGAGACTTCGTAACGGCGGGAACTTGTTGTCACTCACCCGGGCTTTTGCAGAAGCTTCCCTCCAAAGCGTTCCGAGGGAGGAAGGGCCAGTTGGGAAAGGGGCTTTGCTCCTGCTCCGGGCTGTAATTGCACCTATGTTTTCCACGGCGTGGAGCAGCGGCAAGCTCTGTGTGGCCAGCGATGATTCCGGAGGCCATCAGTGGGGGGCAGGCCATCAGTGGGGGGCAGGGTCCCCCCTCGCATTCCTCGTCTTCCCGGATGGCCCCCGGAGTCATCGCTGGCCGCGCAGAGCCTCGCCGCTGCTCCACGCCGTGGAAAACATAGGCGCAATTACAGAGGCTAGCTGCAGAGTCCTGACTTTTGGGGCGGCCGCCCAAGAGGAGGGAGGGGAGCGGGCGCCCGGCACACAGAAGAGCCGCATTAAAGGGTGTAAAGAGCCGCATGTGGCTCGCGAGCCGCGGCTTGCCGACCACTGCCACGAAAGATACTGGAAAAAATAATCAAGCAACGAATTAGCAAACACCTAGAAATAAACAAACTAATAGCCAAACGCCAATATGGATTTGTCAAAACCAGATCATGTCAGAATAATCTTATTGCATTCTTTGACAAAGTGACAAAATTAGTGGACCAGAGGAATGCCATCGATATAGTTTACTTGGACTTCAGTAAGGCATTTGATAAGGTAGACCATAATCTACTACTTGATCAAATAGAAAAATGTGGCTTAGACAGCATCACCACCAGATGGATTTGTAACTGGTTGACCAACCACACTCAACGTGTAGTCCTCAATGGAACTGCATCTATATGGAGGGAGGTATGCAGTGGAGTACCCCAAGGCTCTGTTTTAGGCCCAGTACTC
Source organism: Natrix helvetica (assembly GCF_964273705.1). Taxonomy (NCBI): domain Eukaryota; kingdom Metazoa; phylum Chordata; class Lepidosauria; order Squamata; family Natricidae; genus Natrix; species Natrix helvetica. The sequence continues at coordinate 45,699,932 of NC_138549.1, read as the reverse complement.
TTCAACATCTTTATCAATGACTTGGATGAGGGAATAAATGGGGGACTCATCAAATTTGCAGATGACACCAAGCTGGCAGGAATAGCCAACACTCAAAAAGACAGGCTTAAGATACAGAAGGATCTTGACAAACTTGAACATTGGGCACTATCTAATAAAATGAAATTCAATGGGGAAAAGAGTAATGTTCTACATTTAGGCAAGAAAAACGAAATGCACAGGTACAGTATAGATGATACCTTGCTCAGTAGTAGTAACTGTGAAAGGGATCTTGGAGTCCTAGTAGACAACCGTTTAAATATGAGCCAGCAGTGTGCAGCAGCTGCAAAAAAAGCCAACACAGTTCTAGGCTGCATCAACAGAGGGATAGAATCAAGATCACGTGAAGTGTTAATACCACTTTATAATGCCTTGGTAAGGCCACACTTGGAATACTGCATTCAGTTTTGGATGCCACAATGTAAAAAAGATGTGGAGACTCTAGAAAGAGTGCAGAGAAGAGCAACAAAGGTGATTAGGGGACTGGAGACTAAAACATATGAAGAACGATTGCAGGAACTGGGTATGTCTAGTTTAATGAAAAGAAGGACTAGGGGAGACATGATAGCAGTGTTCCAATATCTCAGGGGTTGCCACAAAGAAGAGGGAGTCAAACTATTCTCCAAGGCACTTGAGGGTAGAACAAGAAGCAACGGGTGGAAACTAATCAAGGAGAGAAGCAACTTAGAACTGAGGAGAAATTTCCTGACAGTTAGAACAATTAATCAGTGGATCAGCTTGCCTCCAGAAGTTATGAATGCCCCAACACTGGAAGTTTTTAAGAAGATGTTGGATAGCCATTTGTCTGAAACGGTATAGGGCAGCGATGGTAAACCTATGGCACGCATGCCACAGGTGGCACGCAGAGCCATTTGTCAGGGCACGCGAGGTGCTGCCCTGTTAGCTGGCCAGCGCGCATGCGCGCGCTGGCCAGCTGAGTTCACCTTTTTAAAAGCCATTTTTCGCCCTCCCCAGGCTCAGAGGCTTTATAGGAGCCTGGGGAGGGCAAAAAGACTCTCCCCCACCCTCCCAGAGGGCCTCCAGAGGCTTCAGGGACCGTCCGGAGGCTTCCCTGAAGCCTTTGGAGCGCTTAAAACCACCTTCCGAGCAAACCGGAAGTCACTTCCGGTTTGCTCAGAGGGTCATTTTAAGCGTTCCGAAGGCTTCAGGGACCATCCGGAGGCTTTCCTGACGCCTTCGGAGTGCTTAAAACTACCCTCCAAGCAAACCTCCATCCGGAGGCTTCCCTGACGCCTTCGGAGTGCTTAAAACGACCCTCCAAGCAACCTGGAAGTCAAAAGGAGGATCCTTTTGAGCACTCCAAAGGTTTCAGGGAAGCCCCCGGACGGTCCCTGAAGCCTCCGGGGAGCCTCCGGGGGGGGGCGGTGGAGGCTCTTTCTGCCCTCCCTAGGCTCCTATAAAGCCTCTGGAGCCTGGGGAGGGCGAAAAAAACATGTAAAAATGGGGGGGGTCGCGCGTTGTGCACGCATGCGCTGTCAGGGTCGCGCATTGCATTATGGGTGCAGCATGCCCGCACACGACCCCCCTGTGCTCCCCCCACTTGTGGCACGCGAGCCAAAAAAGGTTCACCATCGCTGGTATAGGATTTCCTGCCTAGGCGGGGGGTTGGACTAAAAGACCTCCAAGGTCCCTTCCAACTCTGCTATTGTATTATTGTATTGTATTATGTTTCTCAATCTTATAATCATAGTATGTGACTACTATAGCCACTATGGGATTGGCAGCAAACCAGGTTAAACAATCACATTCATGAAAAAGGTAAAATTATAGCAGAGCATTATATTTGTGTTGTGAATATGTTGCCTTGACACATTTGCAAAGGAACCCCTTTTATGATTCAATGTTTTGTGTCATTTTCTATCTCTGTCACCTTTGCTGCTTCACTAAAGTAATTGTTGCCCACCAGTTATCTATTATCATAATCTGAAATTTAATTTGTCACCGAGTCCTTGGAAAATGGAACAGAACACAATGATTAATTGTTGTTTTTATAGCAATATCATCATCTCCTAATTTTATTCTTTAGATGAGGCTTAGATAGTTGTCTATGCATAAATTAAAAGATTTAAGGACAGTTTTGAATACATAGTGCTGCCAGTTTAAGTTCTGTGCATGAATAATGTTTCCAATCTATTTTTAATATTTTTTATTATTTAAATGATAAATATAAAATGGTTATGTTAGTTTCTTGCATAAACGATTACTTTACCTCAATGTAGTTCAAAAGGATACGTTCAATAATTTCTTATAAAACTGTGCATGTGCTTTATATTTGTTAGTTGTTTTTTTAAAAAAATATTCAGAAATCATAGACCAGTACAAATCAGGAAAAATATGCAAAATCTAGTCAACAAAAAGCAGTAGCAGCCGGACTTAAATCAAGATTTACATGGCTGGAGAGAAAAGCTGAGCTTTCATTTCTCCTTCAAACAAGAGAAAAGGAACTCTAATGGCTCGTTTTTCAAGACTAAAAATAAGTACAATGATTTTCAAACAGGGTACTATACAATTTAATGATGCATCAGAAAATTAGATTTGGCCATTTAGTCCATTCCCTCACTCAGTACAGGAACCCAAGTTAAGATGTTTCTGATATATGGTTTTCCTGGTTCTGTCTGGACAAACTAAGTGAAGGAGAGACCATCTCTTCTGCATTAGTAGTTCACTTTTAAGCCATTCATACTTTAAATAGTTGTTAGACATTTTTTTAATTACTTACAACTGATAACTGTTTTCCTGTAATATAAATTCATTATTCCATGGACTCTTTTCAAACACAACAGATAACAGGTCCTATTGGCTTATAAACAGTATCTTTTAGATATTGGGAAAAGATTATCATATTCTCTTTTAAAACGTCATCGCAAAACCAAATATGCCTATTTCCTTCAATCTCTCCATAATTTTTTGTTTCTAATCCCCTGATTATTCTCTTGTACATATTTTTATTAAGGATTTTTATTACAATAGTAAAACCTAATTTACTCAAAAGCAGTTGAGTAAATATATTTTGGTTCATTCTGTTACCAGTGTATTGATACTTATATGTTTACTAATTTTGGACGTAGTTATGAAGTGCTTATTGTTAATGCCCAACTCAATGTTTGTTTCAATGTTTTACATTTTTGGGACATTAAACATAGCCATATTTTGTCTGAAATGTGTTAAGTAACAGGAAAATATAATGCTTTTACTACTGTTTGACAAAAATTCTGCTGGTCAACATTGTGAACAGAGAAACTGGAAAGGGGGATTAACTAAGATTTGATTGCATATTATTTCACTCTACAAAGACATCAAAATAGACACCTGCTAAGCTGCTTCTTTCTTGGAACACTTGACTAAGCTTCCTTCTCTCTCTTCTCAGAGTGTCTATGGATGATTTAAGTATCGGAGAACATCATCAGAAGTACTGGATCAAATGAAACATTACCACAATAATGTTAATACACATTATTTTAGTTTAGTTTAGTTTTATTTAATTTATAAACCGCCCCCTCTCCCCGAAGGGACTCGGGGCGGTGTACAGACAATAAATATACAATAGAACAACAAGGCAGAACACAAAACCCAGACAAACCAACTTAAACACACAGTCTGTACAATAACCAAACTAACGATAGTTAAAAATAGTTCCAATTAAAACCAATTTAAAATCCCCAAAATTTAAAAATTTAAAATGCCATCCAGGAAGGTCAGGATTAAATTATACTATATTTCTGATTACAATTACAATTGGGCCAGGCCAGCTAATTTGAACAAGTGGGTCTTGATTATATAATACCACATTATTTGGGTACAAGTAAACAAAAGAAAGTTAAAGTTGTAGATTTGATGTACAGTACATTACTTACAATCTGGCAGATATTTCTAAGAATGTTCTTTCCATTAACTATTTCATTTTCAAGTCTTTTTTGAATTAGTTAACACCAATACAATTGTATTTGTCTATTCAGAAATAAAATACATCATATATCCCTAGGACTGCAGTCTGAATTCCAGATCACTATGCCTTGTTCAGGCAAATAACACAATATGCATAAAGATTTATTTAAATATTTTTAAAGTATTTATTTAAATTATTATAAAGGATGTATTTAAATAGTTTAAACAAAGTATTTATTTACATACTTTTGCATATTACCATTTATAATTCCCTTTTCTTTGATTGAAATCACACTCTTTCATCCAACCCACTTCACAGGGTTGTTGTTATTCCAAAAATAGGACGAAGGAGGAGTTTTAGATTTTTTTGCTTCCTTGACTTGTTTATAAAATAATAAAGGCAGGATAAAAAATCTAATAAATAATTAAAAGCATAGTACATTTGTTTATTCTTATCTGCGGAGTGGAGAAAGCAAGGGATGGTCACAACTACAGAGCTAATGTAATTTCCTCATTTTGGAAATTCTCATTCTCTCTCTCTCTCTCTCTCTCTCTCTGTGTGTGTGTGGGGGGGGGTGTGTGTATATACACACACACACACACACACACATACATACATACATACATACATACACCAGGAAATCACTGACAAGCAATAGGAAAGAAGTATTCTTGATACTGGCACTTGATATTGTTATATTCCTGTACAGTTTATTAGAGGTTGGTGCCATGCTGTCTGAACTTTTGCTTCCAAATAGATCTAGTTTCATTCCTACATTTTTTTAATAAATGTTATTATAGCTTTAAGATTACTTTTATTGAAAATGAGAATATAATTCTACAATTACAAAAATAGATATAGAAAATTGGTAATGCTTCTCTGCAGGCAAGATCAGATTATTCCAAAACATCAGCTTTGCCCTTATGGCTGTAATAAAGGTTTGATTTTATTTGAAACAAAAAGAAATTCAAATTTAAGATATATACCTGTTTTTGAAGTTGTAGCCTAAAGGAAGCTATTAAAATGCATAACAATTAAAAAACAGGTAAAGAAGACAAGATAAATGCCTAAAGAGACAACATTTCAATGTTATATAGTCCTTCTTTTTGTATTTGTCTCTCTTCTTTTATTACTCCTTCCTTTCTTTTGTTATGCTTTAATTTGCTTTGGACAATTATTTACCCACTTAAGGGCTAAAGTTTAAAAGGAAAAAGAAATTATTTTAGAACAATATTTCTTAAACTTTTTTCTCTCACAACCCTTTCCCACTTTTAAAAATTATGGAGGATCCCAAAAGAGCTTTTGTTTGTGTGGGTTGTGTTTATTGATATTTGCCATATTAAAAATTAAAACTCATGCATTTCCTGCCACTCCTCAAGATTGTTTGATGGGATTTTAAAATTGCATTCTTTTTCAACAGAGACTGGCAAATAATTTTAATTTTGAGGACTCCTGAGCTCTTGGGGGACCATATGGCTCCTAGGACCAAAGTTTATGAAACATTGTCTTAGAAGATAAAGCTTCACCGATGGATAAACCAGTAAATCTTAAAGAGTGATCCACAGAAATCACTGTAGTGATCTCCCACAGCCTTCCCACATTCATTAGCCAAAGCTCCCTAGTTCATGCATGTCAATCATTTCAATTTTCTCCCACCTTTTGAGAATCAACAGTAACCTAGTTTATAAGAATCAATCTGGGGCTAAAACAGATTATTGAAATATACGTATGTGATAATATAACCTAGTACATGAGAATTAAAATCTAGAAAACTGACATGTGATCAAGTCTTAAATGAGGGAACCTACGGTGAACCACATGTGCTGAGATAAGCAGAAGTGGGATCTCACCTAAGCAACAGAAATATAAAAGTAGTGACAGGAAATACAAGATTAATATTTAAAAATGGGATTCTCAAGACAAGAAATCCATAGGAACCTAGGGTTTTTTTTGTCCTTGGTCATTTCTACAAAACATTCTCAACCAGCATGTTGTTCTAGAAGCTAATAGCTTCTATTTTATATACCAGGTACACGACCTGTTCAAGCTGAATATAAATACTTAACTTTGGATTCATGTTTTAATACAAAATACAGTTTTAAAAGACCATTTATATGGAAAGCATGGAAAGTCACACATTTTCGCAAGTATAATCACTATATTATTCACCAGAAAAACTGAGTTCTAATTATTTCAAATTGCAAGCATGTAGGCAGAACTTGTTCATTTAGCTGAGTGATCTCCATTTTAAAAATCCAATGCAGCACCTACACACAGAGAGACGTGTGTGTGTGTCTGTGTGTGTAGAGTTTTGTAATGAAAAACTATCTGCCTCAAAGCCTACAGACTCTATCTCAATAGCAAATAAATTAAACCTAAAAAACAGAATATGGTAATCAAAATATCACACTTCACATTTTTTAATAGTATTCTTGGAATTCATTACAGAACATCATACAAAAACTCATGGCAGTCCAATCCAATTTTGTCATCAGTGACTAAATCCTCCCACTCAGAAAAGAGGGAAAGAGGGGCATCAGAAAGAAAATGAGACAAAGAATACAGAGAGGTATCCAACAAATAAAAAAGGAGAAAGTTAAAATGGGCTTTATGTGAACATACTCTTAGTTCTGGATCTTTCACTGATTGTTGCCATCAACTATGTTAACAGATTACTCCTTGGGACAGTGGCTGCTATAACCGCACACAAAGTTATAATTCTTTGTAAAATGCCTAAAACACTAATAACTGGGGGAACAGAATCTGCTACCAAACTGTATTCTAACAGAATCCCTGGAATTAGACTGCCAACATCACTCACAAAAAAACCCTCTATTTTAATAATAACAGCAATCGGAATGCTGCAACAGTAGAAAAATAGTCCTGAAATCATCCTATCCAATAATACAACAGCATATAGTCTTCCTAAGTATTTTTCTGGAAGATAAACACAGTTTTTATAAGAAAGGTGGAGCACAATTCAGAAAATAATGAAAGCCAAAACAACAAATTCTGAAAAATGACCACTGAGCATAATAGGTTGGTGGAAAGAATAGACAGAGTGAATCTATGTTCCATGGTCAGATCTCTTATACTGCAATCAAAATGTTATCTTCTACTGTATTATTACTTAAACTGGAATGATTGAGCAGTTATCTGAGGTTATCCTTAAGAATAACAAGGTATTCTTTACCTTCCGTTGCTTTGTATAACAAAGAGTCATGGCTCTTATAGAAATCATGTGGTTTCTTTCCTGGGAGGAATGCCTGCAGGAAAGCTGACATCAGCAAATGCTAAATGTTATTAAGGCAAAGGCTTATCTGGAACATTATACCTAAATGGGATTATTGAGAACAAAGAATTCTAGCTAACTTCAGTTCATAGCTTCTCCTGCAAACCACTCAGTTTTTCAAATGAAGGTGTTTCTCATTTGAAAAAAAATGCATTATTCCAACCATGTCGTTATGCTTTTTCAATATTAGACACATATGTTATGGATTTAGCACAATGGACTTTTGCAAACATTACAGGAATGCACTTTAGGTCAAGCAAACTCGACTCTTTCTCCATTTTTTGCCTAAAAGATGGGAAAATCTGCCTATAAATTCTACAATAATGTATGTTTGATCTCTGAGGCTGTACAAGTACTCGTGATTTAGTGATCACAATTGGGACTGGCAGCTGTCTTGTTAAGCAAAGTAATTAAGTGGGAAATCACGTGACTGTGACTGATCTTTCCTTTTTCCTATTCCCCCATTCTTTGGAATGCTCACCCTGGTGCTGGTATAATTAACAAGAAGGGAATTAATGTTTGTATTTATGTTCGTTGGAGAAAGATATACAAGAGAGGAAACAAGCACACAAGGGGTAATACACGGCAAAAACAATACAATGATGCTGGTAGCCCAGAGTGCATTATGCAAACAGCCTGGTATATTGTCCTTTGTGTGTCTGCTTCTTCTCTTGTGATCTCTTCTTCTCCAATCTCACTCCTCTGTGAGGAATAAAAAGAAACAAGTGATTTCTATAGAAAATCTCTCCTATGCCTGACCCATTCCTCTCCTCCTGCATGGGGAGAAAAAAAACAGGTCAGGCACACGACAACACAAACTGATTGAATTGGACACTGTGACTGATGGACACTGTATAGGTTGCAAATGCAGCCATTGGCCATAAAGTTATTTTTCAGCATCCTTTTAACTTCAAACAGTTGCTGAACAAGGCAGTTCTTAGTGAGGGCTTCCTGTACTAATTACCATACCAGAAAATTAGAATAAATTCTGCTTCTTTATTAGTTCACACCCCACATTATGCTGATTACTCATAGAAAATGTGAAAAGATTTATGGTAAAGAATAATTTGCAAGGCTCAGGCAGCCAAGTTTTGTTGAACATACATTGTCTATTAAATGAAAAGTTTAGACTGCTCACATTATCAGAGCATAACGTCCAGACAGTTTCAAATCTATCTCAAAAGGAGATAGGAAATCATGCTGCTCTTTCAGGTTGGATCTTTTCTTTTTTCTTTTAATCTCCTTTGGCCACCTCACTCCACTGTGACCTGGATGTAATTATTAATCTGCAGTAGAAGATGGGAAGCATAACTATTCCAACACCTATAATGAAATGTTAGCATCATTGGTTTCCTTTTCTCTATGAATTGTTATCATATCTAATGGATATTATACAAGTTGTAAAAATTGGCATGCGAGTTTCCCTTTCTACACTTTAGTTTTCAGCCCTTTTTCTAGTATATCTTTAAGACTAAAGTCTTATTTTATTCATCATATAAAAACAGGTCTGGGAGCTTATTAACTGAAGAGCAGGATAACTGTAAAATAAAGAAACTATTTTCTATTACCTTTGCTAATGGCAAAAATAATATCACTTGTATTCGGGAAACAATGAAATTCTCAATGCTGGAGAATTTACATATGTTATTACACTCTACTTACATGTATTATTTTGATATTATACCATTCCATACTATTTTATAACATAAGGAACAGCAAAACTACCTGGTGTAAATAAAGAACATTAAAAAAAAACAAGAGCTCCCCAAAAGAAAATGACATTTAACAGATTACATGTCAGTGATTTCATTTACATTATATTGTTCAGTATGTAGCATTAATAATATAATTTCTCCCAACATTTTCTCCAACGTTCTCCCAGCTCCAGAGTCTTCAAAAGAAAATTACAAATACTCTCTAGGAAAATGTAATGCACTGTTAAACTGAATGTAAGAAGTTTTGACAAGCCATTAATATTACATTATCATTAATAAGGTTTAGGAATATTTAATTTTGATTTAATTCTATTAAATTAATTTGCATTCTAAATTACTGCAAATAAAAAATGGATAAAGATAAATAATTGACAGATATTTGTTAGTTTAATCTATTTATTCTATTATGTTCACTGGTCAGCTATGTAAAAACATCTCACCAGATAATATTTTTTAAAAAATTGAAATTATCCTATTACTTTTCCATATATAACTATAACAATTAAAGCACCTTTTCCCCTGCTTTTATTTTATAAAAAAGAATGAGTACAATATTTAGGCACAATATTAATTTATTTCAGACACACTTGTTTTCTTATTGGACCTTCCTATAAATATGAAGAAACTCATTCACAAAAATCTACTTCAATCAAAATTACAATCCGAACTAAAAAGTCTTAAAATTCACAGTTCTTCCTCATCTGGAAAATAGCTTACTCTAAAAATATCCTCACCCGTTTATTTATAGCTCCTTAGGAGATGCCTAGAGAGAGATTTTGCCTACTAATTCGAGAACAGTTTGATACTGTTGGTCCTAAGGAAGTGGACAGGGTCCTCTTTGCACTGTCAATGCAACTAGCTGCTCATTAGATTGTCCCTCCTGATTGACGAAAACCTCTACGACAGCGACCAACTGGTGGGTTCATGCAGTGATAAATTCCTCACTGCGGGAGGTGACATTCCTGGAAACCTTTAAGAAGGCTCTGGTTTGTTCTCTCCTTGATCCCACCTGCTTGGACAATGTACTTTCAATTTCCCCGTTTCCCTTTTTAGGGAAGGTGGTAGAAAAGGTGGCTGCTTGGCAGCTCCAAAGCATTCTGGATGAAATGAATTTCCTAAACCCCTTTCAGTCAGTATTCAATCAGCTATGGGACACAGAAAGCACTTATGGACAATCTCTGGTGAGAAACAAGATGGGGATAATGCAACCATTCTCGTTCTTCTTGACTTCTCAGTGGCCATCAACACCATTGTATCCTTTTAGATTGGCTTCATGAATTGAGGATGAACGGCACAGTTTTAAATTGGATCAGCTCTTTCTCCAAGGTCTTTACAACGTTCTCCAAGGTCGGTCTTGATAAGGAGTGAGAGATCTAACCCCCTACCATTCACTTGTGGCATCCCACCAGGCTTGGTACTTTCTCCTCTCCTATTTAACAGATAAATGAAACCGTTGGATGACATCATTGGTAACCATGGTTTGACATATTATCAATATGCCAATGATACTGACCTCTCCACCTGCTGATCCGAGTGATGCTATCTCTGTCCTTTTACAATACCTGATGGCTGAATGGGGGACAATGGACTTTGACTGAACCCTGGCTTTGGGTGTATGAAGCCTCAGGATCTGAGTTTTTGTCGTCTCTGGTTCTGGATAGAGATGAATTTCCCCATTCAGATCCAGTTTACAACTTAGGGGATTTCCTTGGAAGTTTCTCCTGAACTCAAAGAGCAGGTGATAAATGTGACTAGGAGAGCTTTTGTACAGCTTCAATTTGTGAACCAGCTGTGACCATTTGGGATCTTGATTCTCTGCACTCAGTTACTCAAGCCCTGGTCATATCTCATCTGCACTGCTGCAATGTGCTCTACATGGGGTTACTCTTGAAATTCATTTTAGAATAGAATGAGCTGGAAGGGACCTTGAAGTCCAGCCCCCTACTCAAGCAAGAGACCCTATACCATTTTAGATAAGTGACTGTCTAGACTCTTCTTAAAAACATACAGTCTTGCAGTGCCCATGATTTCTGGAGGTAAGTTGTTCCACTGGTTAATTGTCCTCACTGTTAGGAAATTTCTCCTTAATTCTCTCTTTGATTAGTTTCCAACCATTGTTTCTTGTCCTGTCTTCTGGTGCTTTGGAGAATAATTTGACCCCCCTCTTCTTAGTGGCAGCCCCTCAAATACTGGAATATGACTATCATGTCATACTTAATTCTTTTTTTCTTTAGACTTCCATTCAGAAGCTTTAACTGATGCAAATTGCAGCAATGAGAGCAGTCTTTGGAGCCCTTAGGATAGCTCATATTACACCTCTGCTTTCCAAACTATACTGGCTACCAATCTGCTTCCAAGTGCAATTCAAGGTGTTGGTTATGGTCTTTAAAGTCCTTAATGGCACAGGCACAGGCTACCTGATGAAGCATCTTGTTCTCCTAATCCACCCTACTTGGGCGAGCAGAAAGAGCCCATCAATCAAAAAACTCAAGACTGTCAGGATTCAAAAGAAGAGCCTTCTCTGCTGCAGCATCCACCCTTTGGAACATCCTGCCCTCCATCCTGCTTCCAATCAACTGTCCTTCCATAACAGCCTAAAGAGTTGACTCTGCCAATTGGCCTGAAGACCCACTGGGGGAGTTCTACTGTGGCGGTGGCTGCTAGATTGACAGCAGACTTTACCTTCTCCCCACTCTTTGCTCAACATTTGTCCATCTTTTTTATTAGTCATATTGAAGTATTTTCTTTCTTTTCTTTTTTGTTGTTTATTTTATTGTTCTATTATTTTGCTTATGCTTTGTTTAAACTTCCTTTTTATTTCTTCATTTTTTAAATTGTTGTTAGCCACTTAGAGTAGCCCCATGGCGAGGTAGCAAATAAATTTAGTAAGAAAGACAAAAGAAGTCTGGATTCTGGCAGTGCCTGTTATGACAGTACCTGGAGACAGCAGAATAGAAGAGAAAGAACTGGAGAAGATAATAAAACACAAAGACTTGAAAATAGAAATAGAATGACTGTGGTGAAATAAAGTAAAGCTACCACCAATAGTAATAGAAATCTTGTGTACAATCCCAAAACAACTATAGCACCTCTTTAACACCACCAGCATTGACAAATTCACCATCAGTCAATTGCAAAAAGCAGCTTTACTTAAAACAGCTTACATTCTGCGATGATATATGTAATACCATCAAACATCCACATCTGCCTATCACCGGTCTTTGGAAAGGACACAATAGGTAGATGCCAAATCCAGTCTGAACATCTGGCTGATTGTGCAATGAACCATAATAATAATTTAGAACTGCAGAATGCTCTCTCTGATTAGAATTTAGGATTCCTAAACCCAACTGCTAAATATTTACCATAGGTATAGCCCAAGCTTCTACTTAAAGTGAAATGTTAGTCAAACAATTTAATGTATATTTTAATTCAACATTAAAAAAACAATTTGACCATTTGTATCATATAAACAGTAGAAAAATCTTATGATCCTGTAAAACCCTCTTGGCTTCTGAGAACTTAATGCCATGTCTGGAAAGGAATGTAAATATAAAATCAAAACCTATTGACCTTGTATATCTCAAACATATAGTCCCTGCAAAATAAACTATTGATTTGTTACACAATAAAGTCAAGTAAATTTACAAAACAGTTATTCCACTAAGTATTAATAAAACATTAATTGTTTCCTGTGCTCTGAAATAACCAGTAGTAGAAAAAAAAAGCTCAGCAACAGCCACTGTCTGCTTTGAACTTAACACTAAGTACACTTAGAAAAAATATGCCTTCAAATTGGTTCATTATGAAAACAAAGTTAATTTAGAGAAGAACAAGTCCCTTTCATATATTTTAGTACTAAACTAATGAAAAGATAGAACTAATAATCACTGCAGTGCTGTTACAATTTTAAGGAAAAGAAAGAATAAGGAAAAGAAAAACTTAGAAGGGCCTTTGCATGTCTCCTGGAATAACTGAGTATTAAAGAGAATACTACAAACAGATGATACAATATTTAACATAACTTGGTAAAACAGACTTGGCTTCATTTTGTCCAGACCTGTGCTAGGCAACGTTATATAATCTTGCCAATTGGAATCCTAATTTATTAGGATTCCAATATACTATAAATTTCATTTCACATATACGAAGTCGTCATCATAATTTTAGCCATTGTCTAAAATGGCTAACTGCAGGATGAAAACCTCTTCCGCATGTTTCCAACCTATACAGTCTTGAGCTTTCTTTTGCCAACTGGGCCCACAATACTTGATGTCGTCAATCTGTTTTGTTTTATATATGAAGCAAACATGCATAATATGTTAGAGCTCAACAAGAGGTGAAAGAAAACTAGCAAAACCCAATTGCTTTTCTATTCTAGTAATATGATTCCAATTAATTAACATTAGTTATTTTGTAAGGTTTATGAACATTGTTTTGGAAGGCTTAGGCATGATATACTGAAATTAAATCCTGAAATTAAAGACAATATTTTCAATCAATCAATATTTTTAAATTAATTTATTCATATATATATTTAATGATCTCTCTACCACATACTTCTCATACTTGTTGTGTACAGCAATCTAGAGGTTTTATGGAAAGATATGCACACATACATAAATAGTACCTTCCCTTCCTCCTTACCTAAGATCTGATTGAATCAATATCTTTGGTTTACTAACTGGATTTCTACTTGAACTAATACAAAAGAAGGCTAACAGCTATTTAAATTAAAACACAGAATGTGAACCATTAATTAAAATTAATAATAAGATTAACAGTTCAAGATGTAAAATTAAGTCTGTTTTTATAGATTTTTCCAACTGCCAGTATATTGGGACTAAACACAATTCCTGAGGGAATACATTGCAATGCAGATGACATTTCTCTCTTGTGGCGGATAAGCAACTCTGTGTCAACTTGCAACTTAGAAGGGCTTTTCTTGTGGATCTTGATGATTCTTATCATGAAAGATGATTCTAAATCATTTGGCCTCCTTTAATTGTTAATAGCTTAAATTGTACCTTAAAAGCAACTGCCAAGTATTTTTCAGTAGTTAATCTTTCCATTCAGACTCTATATGTTAAACCTGCCCAACTGCTACATTTTACACCAACTGCAATTTCCAATTCACTTTTCTAGCTAGCCCAACACAGAGCAAAAGGCAAGCAAGATGGTATTTAACCTTAGGGTGTGTGTAACTGTGGCCCCAAATTACTAATTGAAGAAATATAGCAACTAGCTTTGATTATAAAAATGTGCTTCTCACCGTCACCTCAATTATTAACTTCACATTTTTCTACTCCTTCTTAAACAAGTAAAAGGATAAAATCATGGCCAAGCAAAGCTCACAACATGTGACACCAATAAGTGACATAATGTGCTTAGTACAATAAGGTTCTATTAGCTCTTGGATATATTCTGGCTATCTAAAACAAATTCAGAAAAACAATTGAATTCAAATTCAAAATGCAGTGGAGAGAAATGCAAGATTCACAAATTTCATACAGTTACCAAAATTAAACAGCAGAAGGCTTAATGTCACTTAAGAAGAAATTTATTCCAGTGCGTATTATGTTAATGCTATCTGAAATAGTGAAATCAGAAAACTGTTCAGTATGTAAATAATTTTAACAACACCATCTATTAACATAATTTGAACTTTGCATCTGGTTGGACTAAGACCAGCCTGCATGTTTTCTTCCTCTCCTTTCATTTTTCATTAAGCTATGTGAAAACACAAGCTTTGTTATGTTATCCAATTCTTAATCTATAGAATGTAGATTTTTTTTAAATTACTAAATGATAAATGCCTCTTTCTGTTTCCCAAACCTCCTTTGCAAAATTCTCTAAGGTGCTGAGTTAAAGGAACAGAGTGTTCAGGAATTTAAAACTATGGAAGAAATATTTGATAATTAACTTTACCATTATTTATACAGCAAATACTAAAATTATACAACATGGTGGCAATAATGATGAAGCACGCTTTTAAAAAGCAATGAATAGAACTCAGCATCATCCTATGTTTCTGAGGTCAGTACAGGTAGTCCTCGACTTATGATCACAATTGAGTCCAAAAATTCTGTTGTTAATTGAGTCATTTGTTAAGTGAATTTTGCCCCACTTTATGGCCTTTCTTGCCCCAGTTGTTAAGTGAATCACTGCAGTTGTTAAGTTAGTGACACACTTGCTAAGTGAATCGTACTTCTCCATTGACTTTGCTTGTCAGAAGGTTGCAAAAGGTGATCACAAGACCCCAGGACACTGCAACCGTCATAAATATGAACCAGTTGCCAGGTGTCCAAAGTTGATCATATCACCTCAGGGACACTACAATGGTCGTAAGTGTGAAAAACAGTCATAAGTCACTTTTTTCAATGCCATCATAACTTTGAACAATCACTAAAGGAACTGTTGTAAGTTGAGGACAGTGGTGGGTTCTGGACCCCGGCGCAGCTGGTATGCTGCACACGGGGCCAGGCGTCCTAGACAGGCATGAGCACTGCGCATGCATGCACATGCCACTGCCCTGCGACACTCAACTGCCCAGTGGACGTTGCGCAGGTGCTGCCCGCTATGCGTGCAATGGGCCAGTCGTGTTTTTAAACGGCAATGGAACGCTGGTGGGCCAAACGAGCCACTGTACCAGTACGGTAGCCGCTTCTCCCAGCTATTCCCGGTACAGCTGTACTGGGCCATACCGCCCAGAACCCACCACTGGTCGAGGACAACCTCTCTATATAAAAAGTAGGTTAAATATATAAAGAAATGTGCTAACAAAAATATTTTGGGAGATATTAGACTGAAACACATGGCAAAAGGACTAGACTTCTATTCCCTATGATTTTTTAAAAGTTAGATGCTAGCCTAAAAACCAGGAGTGTATCTTCAAGTCCTGTCTTCATCATGAAAACCAACTCGGTAACTTTGGGGGAGTCAATCTCTTTCAGCCAAATCCATCTCACAGGACTGTTCTTGCAGAGGAAATAGGAGAAGAAAGGAGTATTATGAATGTTTTCTGTTTTGTGTGATTTATTAAAATAATAAAAATATAAATAAATAACTGAAAATAAATAAGCAACTTAAATCAACCTACCTTTATAGAGTTTCTACTCTTAGTCTGAATCTTTTATTTAGATTTGATTGTGGTAATAAAATCATAAAAGCATTAAAATTACATCTGATTCAATGCATGCATAACTTTTCTATACAATTATTTTCTCAGCAATGTATCTCATATACAGTATCTCTGGATATTTTAACATACACAACAAAATATTTCAGTTTCTTCTTGTTTTGTATATCATTCATTCTTTCTAAAATTGATTGCTCCTTTTACTCTGTTTATATCACTTCCTTTTATCCCACTTTTTAAAACTTTCCAATTCTATACTAGGATGCATGATTTCTTCACTTAAATGTGCAGTAGGAAGTGAAAATGTATGAACTGTACAACTTTATGAAAACAAACCAAACCAAATCTAACCTAACCTAACTGTTTTTTCTCTACTTACTTTTGTTAAATGCCCTAAAACGCACAATCTGTTCCAAGTTTATAAATCCTGCCTATTACTATATGTTATTATTTTGGTTGATGTAAATAAGAAAGAAGTAATTTGAAGATGCCTATCAATAAAATGGAGCACATATTGATAAATGGTAAGGAAGGAAGTAATTACGTACTGTAAGCAACTAGGTTAATATGTTGCATCTCCCCAGGAAATGATTCAACTTTACATTCAATTCCTATTGATTCAAAAAAAACACCTGATATATACAGGCAGTCCAGGGTTATAGCAAAAAAATTGTTCCATGACTCTGTAAACTATTTTTGGGCACATTTGATCATATGCATACAGAAAGTCGGTTGCCACTATTCTTGCACATTTTTAAAAAAAATCACATTTAATTCAAGATATTTAAGCTAGAGTTAGCCTTGAAAAATGTGTCATGTTCATCACAATTTTTATCTATGCATTATGTGGATGCCACATTTTTAAGATAGTGTTTCTCAAATGTGGCAATTTTAAGATCTGTGAACTTCAACTATCAGAATGATCCGGCCAACGTAGCTCAATGGGTAATTCCAAAAGATGAAGTGCGTACAAATTTGCTAAGTTTGAGAAATACTGCTGTAGTGTGTATAGGGAGTCTGTGCTACAATTGAGGCTGATAGTCTTCTCTCAAACATTCAAATGTCTGCCAGTTTGAGGCTATTTCCCCCTAATGGTTTGTGCTGAGCGTTAAATATGCTGTACCAAAAGAATAGTAACGAAGATAGGTTTTACACCACCTTAATAATAGGTAATCCTAAAATGTATACATCAATAGAAGGTAAATTGTCTCAAATAAATTTCAAGATAGAGTGCATACTGAGGGTTTAAAACATTCAAATAATTTTTCTCTCTCTTACATGTTAACTGGTCTGGTAAAGGTAAATGAACTAGGCAATTCTGATATTTTCCTTATGTTGAAGCAATGCTGTAATAAACAAAAGTATACTCACAGGAACATAATTGATGGGTTGAATTCATGATCTGATTCATCAAGGCATTTCCTTTAAATTCCAGATCACAATAATGACATAGCCTTAATAGCAAGCCAACAACCTGATTATTATTCTTTCTTGCACTGTTCCAATGGATTTTATTTCTGCTTCAATACTGTCATTCTTTGGGTTACATCTTCATTGTTCCAATGTCTACACTACATTTGCTAAAACTGCATACTTACCTAACCCTTACAATTATTCTCCTCTGTTCCTTCTATCAGCTGGAATGGCATGGAGAAGTAATGTTACCTTACAATGTTTTGAAATGAAAATAGAAAATCAATCTCTAATCCTCAACTTGCCTTTGGGCAACCACATATACAGCATCATGGAAAAACCATCAGGATGCTAGCATCCATCTACCTAATCAATTATTTTTGCTTAGAGCACAAATGGTGTGATGTTTTGTTTTTAAATTCTGACCTTCTGCAGAACAGTGTTTTTGCTCCATGAACAAAAGCACCAAAATCATTATACAACAATAGATTCCAAACAGCATTAGCAATGACATTCCAGGTGATATTTCTTGTTTACTTACATAATCAAAGAAGCAGTCTCTTGAAGTTTTAATTTTTTTACACAAAACCTCACATCTGCTCATAGCAGATGGCTTAGTTTTCAACTTGTTTCATATATATGTGTTTTTTCTGACTTTAAATGTTTCAAAGATAAAAGCTCCTTGTGATTTTGAAAAGTGACTTTCAAAATATATGTATGGAAGAAGGTAACATTTACACCAACGTCCAACTTTAGAAAAGATTATTACTGATTTAATTGGAATAGTTTGGACAGAATAAATATAATATGATAACAATGAGATCTGAAAGTAGTTAGCATTAAACTTTCCCCCTTGCCATGAGTAGATCACTCTCTGATTGCTATGGAACTCTGTGTTACAAACACTTACATATCAGATAAATCCCTATTAGATCCGTATCAGTTTCTAATAGTTATCAGTTTTCAGAGGGATCATAAAAAGTTTCATAGGCAACTCAGTTGAGACTCTGATTTCTCACTGTAATAAAGAGATATCCAGGCACTTGAACAGTATCTTCCTATTCATAAATCCACTGCAGTCCCCTTATCAATGAGGAATTTAGGAGATGAAAGCAACAAAGGAAACTCTGTTGCTTCAATATCCAGTGCTACTGGAAGAAAACATGAGTTTGACTCAGTGGTGGGTTCCTCCCGGATCGCACCGGATCGCGCGCGCTCCCTTTCAGCGCTCCACCTGGCTTGCTCGCTCCCTTTCAGCGCTCCACCTGGCTTGCGCGCTCCCTTTCAGCGCTCCACCTGGCTCTCGCGCTCCCTTCCGGCGCTGAAACCGGAAGTACAGTTTTGCCCGGCCCTGGCGAAGCAACGACGCCTGTCTGCGCTCCACCAGCTCGGCTGGGAACGGAGATGTTTCCTCAGCGGAGCGGAGCGCCTGAAAAGTCTTTTCAGGCGCTCCACTCCGCTGAGGAAACATCTCCGTTCCCAGCCGAGCTGGTGGAGCGCAGGCAGGCATCGTTGCTTCGCCAGGGGTGGGGCAAGACTGTACTTCCAGTTTCAGCGCCGGAAGGGAGCGCGCAAGCCAGGTGGAGCGCTGAAAGGGAGCGTGCAAGCCAGGTGGAGCGCTGAAAGGGAGCACGCAAGCCAGGTGGAGCGCTGAAAGGGAGCGCGCGCGATCCGGTGCGATCCAGCAGGAACCCACCACTGGTTTGACTGAAAATTGGTACAAGCTTATGTTCAGGGCAGTGGCAATTCAGAATCCACTGAAACTTTGAGATAGGCCATTTGTACAAATCCCTTGACCTTTCAAGGGAGGTCAGCCACAAAAAATGTGAATGGTAGTTGGTCTTACCTGAACTGCTATTTTCGGGGCTCGGACAGGAGGCTCCAGTGGATGGTATTGACACGCCCATTTGGCCACGAGACTGAGATGAAGCTGAAGACACGCCTCTGTGCTCCACCCTTTCTTCTCCAGTTCATCAAAGTGAGCTCCCCCCAGACCTGAAAACAAGGCATAAAGCAGAACTCCCACTACCCCAGCTATCCTACTACTTAGACACCTCCTGTCCAACCCCCAAAAATAGTTCAGGTAAGACCAACTGCCATTTTCGGGAGCGAGGGACAGGAGGCTCCAGTGGATGGGACCTACCAAAGCTAAATCCCATGGGTGGGGAACTCATGCTCTGCAGTAACCTGCTGTAGCACCCTGCACCCAAATACCACATCAGCCAATGCGAACGTGTCCAACCTGTAATGTCAGATAAACGGCGATGGGGATGCCCATGTAGCCGCTCTGCAAATGTCATCTATCGGGGCCTGAGAGGCCCAAGCTGCCAAGGTGGCAGCGCTCCTCGTTGAGTGTGCCGTGATGCCGGCCGGCACTGGCAACCTCTGGGATTCATATGCTAGGGAGATGGCTAAACGGATTCACCGGCTAATGGTGGAAGGCGTTACCCTCTTACCCAGAGACAAAGGTTGGAAGGATAGGAAGAGTGCCTCTGACCTCCGGAAGGAGGCCGTCCGCTTCAAGTAAATACACAGGGCCCATTGAACATCCAACCGGTGCCACTGCTGTTCCTGTTCCCTAGCCGGATTAGGGCAGAAATCATTTGGGTACAGTGGAATATGGAATTCACCTTAGAAGGAAGGCTGGGTCTAACCTCAACACGACCCTGTTGTTGTGGAATATGCACAAGTCCTCCCTGGAGGAAAGAGCTCCTAACTCTGATACCCCTCTAGCCGATGTGATAGCAACTAGGAATACCACCTTAAGGGTTAGGTGCTTCAAGCTAACTGTTCTCAACAGCTCAAAGGGCTCCTCCATGAGAGCTCGTAGCACGATGGGAAGATTCCACGTGGGGAATCTATGCATCACTGGGGGGTGCAGGTTGGACACCCCCTGAAGGAACCTCTTCACAATGGGTAGTTGGGTGAGAGCGACCATGGCAAGGGCAGCTAGTTGCCTGCGCACAGTACCCCGGGCGAGACCCTTGTCTAGGCCATCCTGGATGAATTCCAGGACTTGCAGGACTGAGGCCCTGGTGGGCTGAACCCGTTTTGCCTGGCATCAGGAAACGAAGGCAACCCATGTAGAGTCATAGATCCTCGAGGTGGAATTTCTGCAAGTGGCTCTATAGTTCTAATCACCCGCAGAGAAAATTGAGTTCCTTTTAGGCATTCCTGCTCAATTTCCACACGGCTAGTTGCAGCCAGTGTGGTTCCGGGTGCATTAGCTTCCCTTGGTGCATCTCTATTTCCCCCTCCGGAATCCGCCATGGAGGCTGGACTGACAGGATCTTGAGGTCCGCGAACCAGGGTCTCCTCGTCCAGTGAAGAGCCACCAGGATCAGCTCTGCCTGCTCCCTGACTAGCTTCTGAACTACCCTGGGAAGGAGGGGGAGTGAGGAAAGGCGTACAGTAGCCC
The DNA here is from genome assembly GCF_964273705.1 of Natrix helvetica. Lineage (NCBI taxonomy): Eukaryota > Metazoa > Chordata > Lepidosauria > Squamata > Natricidae > Natrix > Natrix helvetica. The sequence goes on along the minus strand of NC_138549.1, from coordinate 45,679,010 downwards.
CCTTGGCCACCATGTGTGAAGGGCGTCGACCCCTTCCATTCCCCAAGCTGGGAACCGAGAGAAGAGCCATGGAAGCTGAGTGTTGGCCGGAGTGGCGAAGAGGTCCACTACTGGCTGCCTGAAGCTCCGGCAGATGTTCTGGGACAGCTCCTGGGACAGGCTCCACTCTCCGTTGTCCACCACCTCTCAACTGAGTCAGTTGGCCTGATGGTTGTCTATCCCCGTGATGCGCTCCGCCCGGATCAACCACAGGTGTCTCTCTGCCCAGCTGCCCAGCAACATCGCTTTGGTGTGCAGTGCCCTGGAACATGTGCCACCCAGCCGATTGATGTGGGCCTTGGCCGCCACGTTGTCGGTGAGGATTACGTGGCGGCCAAGGATGTGATGACCCTCGACAGCAGTCTGGAAATGTCAAAGCGCCAGATGGATCATCCGGAGCTCCAGCCAGTTGATGTTGTGGTCGGAGCTCCTGCCAGGACCACCAGCCCTGCGCCAACTGGGACCCCAGGGTTGCCCCCCAGCCGAATAGGCTGGCGTCTGTGGTGAGAACGAGGCGCTCCTGGTCCCTGAACTCGCACCCCTTGAGCAAGGCTGGGGACAGCCACCACTTGAGGGAAATCAGTACCTGAGGGGTGGCCTTGACCTTGGCCGGCGAGCTGCTGGTGTTGGCCCTCTGAAACGGTAGGAGTCGCCACTGCAGAGTCCTGGCATGCAACTGTGCCCACGGTACTACCTTGATGCAGGATATGAGTTTCCCCAACAAGCTGAATAGAAGGGCTATGAGAACATAACGGTCCCTGCGGACTTTCTTAACCATCTTAACCAAACTGGCACTGCGGTCCGGGGAGAGAAAAACCTTCCCTGCCCGGGAATCTATAACTGCCCCTAAATGGAGAATTCTAGTTGACGGGGTAAGGGAACTGTTTTCAAAGTTGACGGAGAACCCAAGCCCCTGAAGGGTGTCTACGACCAGCCAGAGGTCTGTCCTCGTCTGACCTGGGGATGCCCCCTGGATGAGGATGTCATCCAGGTAGCAATGCAGCCTAATGGGGAAACCTCTTAGGTAGGCTGCCACCACCGCCATACCTGGGTGAATGACCTAGGTGCAGAGGATAACCCAAAGGGTATGGCCCTGTATGGTAGTGGTGACCCAGTTAGGAGAACTGTAGGAACCGTAGTGGGAGGATGGGAATATGGAAATAAGCCTCCATGAGGTCTATAGATGCCATGTAATCCCCCTCCCATATGCCTGCTAGAATGGATTTAAGCAAGGCCATCTTGAACTTGCGGTACACAAGATGTTGGTTCAATAGCTTCAAGTAGAGAATAGCTCTCCAACCCCCCACCCTCCGAGGCTTTCAGCCTGAGGAACAGGTTTGAATAGAAACCCCGGCCCTCCTGGTCTGAGGGGACCAATTCTATCACGACAATGTCAAGCAGATGCTTAATGGCCTGATGCATCTGCCTGCGCTTGTCTAGGTTTTGCACCGGGGGAAATGTGCGAAAGTAGTTAGGGTGAATGGAGAGGAACTCTAGCCAAAGCCCTTGTGAGACCATGCTGATTACCCAGGCATCAGAGGAAATCCTCACCCAGATCTTAGAGAAGAGAGCCAGGTGACCGCCAATGGATGGGGTAGGGTTTGACCTATTTGCCCCGGCGGGAGGAGCACCCACCTCCCCCTTGAAAGGGCCGCTTACTCTGAGACTGGAAGCGGGATCTGTCCCTACTGAAGTTGTGGTCAGATGTCCTATCTGACCTGGGAAGAGTACCTGCTCTGCTGAGCCTCCTGTTCCGGGGGGACAGTATGAGGGCTTGTGGTAAAATGGGGTTCACCTTTGCTCTGCCTTTTTCGCCAAGGTGGATAAGACTTTTTTCTTGTTTTTGTCCTCCATGAGGAGCAGTTCCAGGGCTGTCCCGAAGAGGGAGCTGCCGTGTAGTCGGCCGACGCCAGCTGCCATTTGGACTTGCTGTCCAACTGCCACCCCCTGAGCCAGAGGAGGCGACGGGAGTCACGGATGACGGCATAGCCCTGGAGGTAAACTTCATCGCGTTTAGTGTGGCATCAGCCAAAAACTGCACCACTGCCACTAACTTGTGTAAATCCTGATGCAGTCGCACATCCTCTGGGGGAATGCGCTCCTGGATCTTCTCCATCCACAGGATAGCCGTGCGATTGAAGAATGAGGCCGATGCTGCTGCCTTGATGGCCCAGTCCCTCCTCTTCTACCTGTGCAGTAGCACATGCTTTGCGTATAAGAGACCAGAATAAATTTGGGGGGAATAGTCCAGTAAATGCCAGAGGCTCCGGCTTGTCATCCTCTTCATCCTCCTCATCCTCAGACAGGTCAGGATCTCTCTGGGGTCTGTCCCCTGCTACTGAGCCTTCACTAATCAGGGAAGGAGAGGCAGATAACCTGGAGGGTGTCCAGGCTGGAACTCACCCCAAAATGGAGATCTGGAGCGGGGGGAGGGGGGAAGCACTGAGCCTACCCTACAAAGCCCTCAGGTTTTCAGCCCTGGAAAAGGTCTTTGAGAGGCCCTGTGCCTCCTCAGTTCATTCCTCTGGGTGGCACGAAAGGGGCGGGGGTTGGTAGCCTTTAGGGCCCTGGCAAAAGCAGTGGGTCGCTGAAGCATGGGGAGCATGGGGGTGAAGGAGGCCTCCCCGCCTCCTCCACCATCTTGGCCACGTGGGAGAATAAGAAAAATAAGGAAAAAACTACTCATCCTCCTTGCGCAGCCTCCTGGCTCTCCCTCTCTTCCGCTGCAACAGTTAAAGGGGAAATCAATTTCATTGAATGCTGCTTTCTCACCTTCTGGGCAGCCCCTGCCTCAACACCAAGAGTAGTGTGTTTCGGGGCTGCCACCAAGGCTTGCCTCGGCCCGGGTAGCTTCGTGCGCTCTCCTCCGCTCCACGGCACGCTCACAGTTGAAAAAAACTTCTTCACACTCTTCTCAGCACTCTGTACTCGCCGCGGCTCAAATCCAGCCACCGAAGCCGTTGATTGGGGCGATGGGGGGGGGGCTCTGGGCTGGGAATCCCTAGCCTCTAGCCTCCCAATCGCAAAAACCCCCAGGGATCGGCACCACGTTTTTGGCTAAGCCGGAAATGGCTGCTGCGACCTCAGCACTCTCTCCGATTCCTAGGATACAAAGTAACACTCCCTGGTGGTTAGGAAGGAAAACCACGTAGAGGTACTTACAGGCTAGAGAAAAGAGCTGGATTCAGAGGCTGCAGAAGCAAGGAGGTTCCAGTAGAAATAGAAATCGCAGGAGAAGTTTAAAATATGACTCGTTATTTGGCCGGACTGAGATGAATGGAGAAGAAAGGGTGGAGCACAGAGGCGTGTCTTCAGCTTCATCCCAGTCTCGTGGCCAAATGGGTGTGTCAATACCATCCACTGGAGCCTCATGTCCTTCGCTAAAATTAAACTGAAACTTGTATGTCCATGATAACAGGGTGACTCTCACCTAAGCAACTGCAAATTCACTTCCAATCCATAGTATTTGAAAAATCAGAACAAAAGATGTCCCACAACATATGTTTAGATTGATGGTTCTTCTAATGATCATGTAGCCCAGAGCTTAAGAAAATGGTTGTTTATTTAGATTTCAGAAAGGCAACATAGTTCTTGAAAGTTTACTTTTAGAGTTTGCTGCATTATCTTTTTTAACTGCAATATAGATGTGTAATAATAGTGCAACAAACTATACAGGCAGTCCTCGACTTACAACAGTTCATTTAGTGACCATTCAAAGTTACAACAGCACTGAAAAAAGTGAATCATGATGGTTTTTTACAGTTACAACCTTTCCAGCATCCCCATGACCATGAGATCAAAATTCAGATGCTTGGCAACTGGTTCATACTTATGACTGTTGCAGCATCCTGGGATCATGTTATCACTTTTTGCAAACGTCTGATAATGTGGAACCAAGATTCACTTAACAACCAGGTTACTAACTTATCAGCTACAGTGATTCACTTAACAATTGTGGCAAGAAATGTTGTAAAATGGGACAAAACTGACTTAACAAATTCTCATTTAACAACAGAAATTTTGGATTTAATTGTGGTTGTAAATCAAGGACTACCTGTAATATAAAACATAACATATAGCTCAGAGCTGAATTGTATGTTCTGAACTTCCTTTTTTTAATGTTGTTTCATTACCAAGCTAGTAACATCAGTAGCAGGGGGCAATTGTTGGCTACCTATGTGATTTTTAAAATATTTTAGATATAATGATAAATAAAAAATGTGTGCTATATAAATACAGTTCATCACCAACAATAGCATCAAAATAATCTATTAAATAGCTAATAATATAGTACAATGCACTTGAGAAAATATTGATAAGAGTATCCTTGAGAATGACTGGCAACTTTAAAGTCAACTACACTTCATCTTCTAAAATTAAACAATAGCTTCTAATCAAGCATGCTGTTTCACCTAGAATAATTTTAAAACAGTATAAATATTCATGTACACCCTCATTTTGAGAAATTGTACTTTGTATAATGAAGAATATACTTATTTGTATTCAAAATGATCCCCTGCTTGGTCATTTTAATGTATCACCCAAAAATGGTCAAAATAAACACTTTACATTAGCATGCCAGTGACAGTGCCATGAAAGTCTTAGCATGGTTTCTTTCTTCATTTCCCTAATTGAACCAAGGAAGGAGAGCTTCAATAAAAAGGTTGGCTGCTTAAAAGGCAAAGAAACTTCTATTTTCAAAAGGAAGAGGGTAGAAATACAAATCAATTGAATTGAAAAGATATAAGTATAATAAAATTTCACGGTAAAACTTTAATGTTTTCAACACACTGTATGTTTTATCATCAAATATTTATTTCATCCTATGTATTTATTATAATCCTTCAAAAAATTACATATTTCTCTAAATGATAGCATATTCTTTAAATCTAACGAGCCACATTATTTATTAATTCTAAGCACTGCTATTCTAGGAAACATCATGCACTCTGTAGACGTGAGCTATGGTTTAATTACTACAGATATGATAGATCCACAAAATGGAAAGTTATTATAAAACTAAAAGAACTCAAAAGAATGGAGTAAGAGCATAAAATATGATTCCAGTCTGCTATGCTGGTATAGCTATCTTTTTGTTGTCAGTAAAGTGAAGTACTTTTGGACCTATAAGCACATATGCTGCTGAAATTCAACATCACCAACATTTCTGGAAATGGTCAGAATAGTGACAGAATCTTCTGTTCAGATCATAAATCATAGAAAGAACAAAGATTTGCTTTTCTCCAACTCCCAGACTGATTTTGTTTATTTATTAGATTTTTATACTGCAATTATTATTTTCATAAATAACAATATCTAATACTCCTTTTTACTTATTTTCCCCATAAGAAGCAGCCTGTGAGGTAGATTGAACTAAGAGACAGCAACTGGCCCAATCAACCAGCTTTCATACCTAAGTTAGGACTATAATTCACAGTCTCCTGGTTTATAGGTCAGCACCTTAATCTATACTCCAAACTGGCTCTTACTTAAGGATGCTTGTTCTTTGAGAAAAGTTGAGGAAGCTCACTTGAGAGCTTCCCTATGAACATAATTAAGACCTTCTCCTAGGTAATTTTCAAGGTATGAATAGGCCTTTAAGGTCAAGACTTTCATTTTGCCATTCCAAAACATTAATCATTTTTCTTCTTTAACCATTGTTTAAAGAACTATATATAACTTGTATATTTTGGGCCATTTTCTTGCTACTTGATCCACTTTCTTTTGAGCATCAATTCCTGAACAGATGCCCAACATTTTCCTGTACAATTTGCTGGTCCAATTCAGAATTCCATCAATGATGGCAAATCACCTTGGTCCAGAGGAAACAAAGCATGAAACTACTACTACCATGTTTCACAGATGAGATAAGGTTCTTATACAAAATGCAGGGTTTGCCCTCGCCAAACATAGCACGTTTCCTTCAAGCCAAAAAGTTCTATTTTGTTCTTATCCATCATCAGAATATTCTTCCAATAGCCTTCTGGTTTATCCAAGTGGTCTTTCACCTAGCCTGCAGTATTTTTCATCACATTAGCTATGTATTATACCAGGAGTCCCCAACTCCTGGGCTGCAGAGTAATATCGGTCCACAGCCCGTTGTGAAGTGAGCCGCGTAAGGGTCGGGTGAGCGCACAAAGCTTCATTTGTGCATTTGCAGAATTAGGTTGAGCATTCAAACCCCTCCCCTCCCCCACCACTGGTTTGTGCAGCCAAAAAAATTGAGGTCCGCTGCATTACACCATACAATTATACAGTTAATTACCTAAATTAAATTTCTGCCAACAAACTGCATAGTATTAATACAATGTTTACTGTCACATTTATAACAGTTATAGTGTGACAACCACATTAGCTTTTACTTGACCTGAAGGCTGAGCAATGACTCAAAATAACTATTCTATAATTTTCTAGAGTTTCCTTTTTCCAGATTGATCCTGAATCTCAGTTGCATTGCTCAGAATAATTATTACATCATTCTCTGTGGTTTATTTTTAGACTGTTTAAGTGATCTCAAGTCTCAGTTCCACTGACCACTTACACATCCAACCTTTCTCGCATCTCCCACATACTGTAGGTTCTTCGAAACCTATATTCAGTCATTGAATTTTTAAAAATATTACTGAAGAAAAATTCAGAATGTAGTGTTCTAAAATGATCTAGTATACCATACCTCATCCTGAGTTTAAATCTTAAATAAAATGTAGAAAATATGGCATGGGATAAGGTTGCATGAAGGACCACCTTTCCTCAATTTCATCTGCCCATCCTACTAGATCTCACAGATGGGTATGTTATGGTTCTGTCATGTAGGAAGCTATGTTTGGTGGTCTTAAGTGATGGGCCTTTTCTGCTGTGGCCCCTACAGTGTTTGTGGAATCTCCTACCTCACCTCAAAGTGAGGATGGCCTCATTGCTTCTAAGCTTCTGAAGATTTAGTTATGCCAGTGGGCCTGGATGAATAGTGAGGTGATGGTGCTACTACTATTAACATCCCTCCATCTATTATTTTGTTAATAATTTTAATGTTTTTAATATTTGTTAATAATTATTTTAGGCATTTATTTAGTTTTTTATGTCTCCCAGAGTCACTGCTCATGAGATGGGCAGTTCTAAAATAAATCAGATAAATACATAACTAGTTCTGATTGATAAACTTTAATTGGTGAAATCAGAACCTAATAGAATATCTTTCTTAACAGAAGTTTCAGAAAGTGATCTGGCAGCCCTCTCTTTACACTCATTAGATCTGAAGATGAAAAAGTGAAACAAACCAAGAGTTCTGAGTACATCGTAGCAAATCCACATTTACAGAGAACTTGGCTCAGAATCAATATCCAAAATATCTATGTACCAGCCAGAATTGTAGCTATTGATCATTATAGCTCTAAGTAGGTTAGGATTCATTATTTCAATATTTTCCCATTACTTGTTCAGCTTTGTGAAAGCTTTCTTTTTGTCTGATCCTTGTTTATTTAGACGGGTGAAAAATGGTTTGATCTCGTTGTTGCTTTTGTTCACGGACAATATAGCTATTATTACTAGGTCTGAGCAGGAAGCTATTGACATTGTTTCACAATTAGAGAGTAAATTTAAAATCCGGAATTTGGGTGAAATTAAGCATTATCTGGGCTTAGACGTGGTTAGAACCAGTAAAGGTTTTAAGCTGTCGCAGGCTGGTAAAATAAATCATTTACTTAAGAAATATAGCATGGAGCTATGTAAGACTGCAAAGACACCAATGGCATTGGAGTTTAAACCTGAGGTTACTGAGGGTGCTGGTTTTGATAAGGGAATCTATCAATCTTTGATAGGTAGCCTAATGTACCTAAGTAATTGGTCTAGACCAGATATATCATTTAGTGTGAACCAATTGGCTAGATTCAATGATAGTCCTTCAGAGAGGCATTGGCAAGCAGCAAAGTGTGTGCTGCGTTATTTGAAGAAAACTATCCACTATGCATTATATTTAGAACCGAATAGGGATTTAGTTTTGACTGTTTATGCTGATGCGAATTTTGCAGCTGCTATAGATAATAGGAAGTCAACTTCCGGCATAGCCTTTATGCTAGGTGGTGTACTGATTGGATGGAAGTCGATACGACAGAAACACATAAGCTTATCCACAATGGAAGCTGAGTTTTCATGTTTGTCGTTGACATGTACTGAGCTGATATATTATAAGCAGTTGCTTATAGATATGGGATTAAGTATCAATGAACCTTTTACTGTTTATGAAGATAATCAGGCAGCAATAAAAATGGCGACTAGTTTAGCTATTAAGACGAGATCGAAGTATACTGATTTGAGGTATCTTAATGTTCGACAAAGCATTAAGGATGGCCTGATAAAGTTGGAATATTGTTCAACTGAAGACAATTTAGCAGACAACTTCACTAAGGCACAAAGTTCAGTGAAACATACCTCATGTGAAGGTTATCATCTTACATTGTGAGTGGATATATTGATCTACCCAAAGGGGAGAATGTTAGGGTGTAACCAACAAGTTGGGTAGACAATATATTGCACAAGGCATGTTATGTATCTTTAAGAGAGGAGCTCTGCTAATTAGTAGATTACAGCATTTAAATTGCAGCTGATGTTGTTGCTCTCTCTCTCTCTCTCTTGATTGATGTATGATAACTGCTGTCTAACTGTTACTACTGTTGCTACTACTTACTGTGTGTAAGTTATTTGCTACTTGTATCCAAGTTATCTTGGTAGTATTGGACTGTTTTTTCTGTGTATGCCTTTTTGGCTGTGTTTATGGATTTTGCTATATTCTTCAAAAAGTAAAGTTTATTTTGTTACTTTACTATCCATTATTCAGTGTGGTTGCTTTATCTATCGCACGCTGCGTATACTTTACAGGGTTGCTCTGTTATAACCTCGACCTGGGGTTCATTGCTAGTGCTTAATCGCACCAGTACCTAACATTGGTTATGGGCCCAGACGCCCTGCCTTAACCATAATTTTTTTTTTTAAGCACCACTTTTTGGATAGTTTATTTTTGTGAATATGGCACAAGAACAGTCTGCTGCACTCTCCATGATTACCCGGTTTGATGGAACCAACTATGTTTCCTGGTCCTTGAAGTGTTCCCTACTTCTGCGTAGAGAAGGACTGTGGTTTGTGGTTCAGAACCCACCAGATGTTACAGATTGGGATCCTGCTGATAATGAGGATGCGAAGAGGATTGCGCAGTTTAACAGGGACAATGAGAGAGCTCTCTGCATTATTGGACTAACACTGAATGACCAGCAACTGGTCCATATTCGTGGCGAAGAGTCTGCTGCTAGGTGTTGGAACACATTGCGGAGAATTTATGTTCGGGACAGTGTGGGTGCTCATATTCATCTCACACGGAAACTGTTTAGAGCCCGTTTGCAAAAAGGTGGTGATATGTTGGCTCATTTAGACTTCATGAAGAAAACTTTGCAGGATTTGCAAGAAAAAGAGTTAATTTTTTCTGAGCTTCAACAGGTGTATATTATGCTATCATCGCTTGATGAAAGCTACGACTCTTTTGTTTCCTCATTGGAAGTTCTTTCACGAGATGAACTGACATTATCTGAGGTTACCGGGAGATTGCTTGAAGAGTCCAGACGAAGAGAGGATAGAGTTCAGTTCAGAGACAATCAATCACAAGAAGAAACACAGTTTTCAACTGTAAATTTTGTTAAGAAATGTTATTCTTGTGGTGGTAAGGGGCATATTGCTAAGAACTGTAAAAATAGCAAGAAAAGGAGTGTTGCTAATAGTAAAAGAAAAAGCAACAATGTTACTGTAACTGTAACTAAGGTAGATAAGGCTGTAAACCATAGTTTCTGGGTGGTTGACAGTGGCGCATCCCATTCTATAACTAAGGTTAAAGAAAGGTTTGTTACTATGAAGGCTAGCAAACAGCACATTTCCTTAGCAAATGGTTGGAAAATTAAGGCTTCAGGTGAAGGTACAGCTTATTGTCCATGTATTAATGAAAAATTGGAAATGTTATATGTACCTAAAATGAAATTTAACCTATTATCTGTAAAAGACCTTGTGAAATGTGGGTTTACAGTAACATTTAAGAATGATAGATGCATTATTGAAAAGGAAGGTAATAGTGTTATTGCCAATTTGGAGAATAATTTATTTATTCTACATGAGAACTCTTTAAATATTGCGAGTTCTGAACCTGGTTATAAGAATAAACAGCCCCATGATAACTGTATACATCTACTTCATAGACGTTTAGGCCATGTAAATTTTAAAATGGTACGTCAAACTGTTATTCTATCTAATGGAATCAATTTGAAACCTTGTTCAAAATATCTTAACTGTAATGCCTGTAACCAGGCTAAAAGTAAGGTTACCCCTGCAAACCGGTTTCAAGGATTCAAGACATCTAAACCACTGGATGTAGTGTTTGCAGACCTAATTGGCCCTAAGAAACCTAGCTTAGGAGGTGCCTGCTCTATACTCAGCATTATGGACCATTATTCTAGGTATGGTTTCTGTTATGTAATGAAATCAAAGGCAGAAACTTTCCAACATTTTACTAAATGGTTAAAGTTTGTTGAACGTAAGATGGATAAAAAAGTACTTTGCCTAGTCACTGATAATGGGTCTGAATTCACTAATCATAGGTTTACATCAATGTTGGAGAATGCTGGTATAGAACATAGGCGTTCTGCCCCCTACAGGCCAGAACATAATTCATTTATTGAAAGACGTGGTCAATCATTGCAGGCAATGACCAGAACTATGCTGGTTGATTCTGGTTTGTCAGAAAAGCTTTGGGGTGAGGCTATAATGTGTGCAAACCATATTCTGAACATAGTAGTTAACTCAACTACTGGTAAGATTCCTTATACTCTTTGGCATGGTAGGAAGCCTGATTTGAGTTATTTACACACATTTGGTGTCCCTGCTTGGGTGCATATTCCCTCACAGACTAGACGGAAGGATCAAAGCAGAGCTAGGAAGATGGTTTTTGTTGGGTACAATTCCAATCATAGATCGTTTAGGTTCTGGGAACCTGGAACTCGGAGAATTATGCACAGTGCTAGTGCTAAATTTTCAGAACATGTTGGTTGGGAGAAGCTAGAACAAGAGTTTCACAAGGTTTGTGATGATATAGATGTTGATCGTTTGGTTAATCATGATACACCAAATGAGCAGTTAGAGAATCAGGATGGTCCATCTATTACTCTGAAAAGGGAGGAAGATGTAGATGTAGAATCTACTCATGAGGTGGAACAGGATGATTCTGCAAGTCCTGTATTGCCTAGGAGGTCTACTAGGGACAGGCATCCACCCGACAGATACCAAGCCAGTGTAGTATTGCAAGTTAGCATAGAACCTTCTAGTTTTGCAGAGTTAAGGCTGTATCCTGAAAAGGAAAAGAAATTGTGGAAAACAGCTATGGAGAAGGAGTTGAAATCCTTACAGGAATTGAAGGTTTATGAAGAAGCTAGGCTCCCTTCAGGGGAGAGTGCAATTGGCTGTAGATGGGTGTTTAAAATTAAAAACGATGCTGCTGGCAATGCTATTTATAAGGCTCGTTTAGTTGCTCAAGGGTTTTCCCAAACTGAGAGGGATTACGATGAGGTTTTTGCTCCGAGCTTGAAAGCCTCTACGTTGAGGGCAGCATTGGTGTGGGCTGCTAAGTATCGGTGTAATGTTACCCATATTGATGTTGAAACAGCGTATCTGCATGCTCCATTGCAGCATACCATTTATATGAAGATGCCACCAGGTGTGGATTCTAATGGCCAGACTGGTTGTTGGAGACTTAAAAAGAGCCTTTATGGTTTAAAACAGTCCGGTTTTGAGTGGAACAGATGCATAGTAAATGAACTAAAAGCTATGGGATTTATTCCAGGTTTGTCTGATCCTTGTTTATTTAGACGGGTGAAAAATGGTTTGATCTCGTTGTTGCTTTTGTTCACGGACAATATAGCTATTATTACTAGGTCTGAGCAGGAAGCTATTGACATTGTTTCACAATTAGAGAGTAAATTTAAAATCCGGAATTTGGGTGAAATTAAGCATTATCTGGGCTTAGACGTGGTTAGAACCAGTAAAGGTTTTAAGCTGTCGCAGGCTGGTAAAATAAATCATTTACTTAAGAAATATAGCATGGAGCTATGTAAGACTGCAAAGACACCAATGGCATTGGAGTTTAAACCTGAGGTTACTGAGGGTGCTGGTTTTGATAAGGGAATCTATCAATCTTTGATAGGTAGCCTAATGTACCTAAGTAATTGGTCTAGACCAGATATATCATTTAGTGTGAACCAATTGGCTAGATTCAATGATAGTCCTTCAGAGAGGCATTGGCAAGCAGCAAAGTGTGTGCTGCGTTATTTGAAGAAAACTATCCACTATGCATTATATTTAGAACCGAATAGGGATTTAGTTTTGACTGTTTATGCTGATGCGAATTTTGCAGCTGCTATAGATAATAGGAAGTCAACTTCCGGCATAGCCTTTATGCTAGGTGGTGTACTGATTGGATGGAAGTCGATACGACAGAAATACATAAGCTTATCCACAATGGAAGCTGAGTTTTCATGTTTGTCGTTGACATGTACTGAGCTGATATATTATAAGCAGTTGCTTATAGATATGGGATTAAGTATCAATGAACCTTTTACTGTTTATGAAGATAATCAGGCAGCAATAAAAATGGCGACTAGTTTAGCTATTAAGACGAGATCGAAGTATACTGATTTGAGGTATCTTAATGTTCGACAAAGCATTAAGGATGGCCTGATAAAGTTGGAATATTGTTCAACTGAAGACAATTTAGCAGACAACTTCACTAAGGCACAAAGTTCAGTGAAACATACCTCATGTGAAGGTTATCATCTTACATTGTGAGTGGATATATTGATCTACCCAAAGGGGAGAATGTTAGGGTGTAACCAACAAGTTGGGTAGACAATATATTGCACAAGGCATGTTATGTATCTTTAAGAGAGGAGCTCTGCTAATTAGTAGATTACAGCATTTAAATTGCAGCTGATGTTGTTGCTCTCTCTCTCTCTCTCTTGATTGATGTATGATAACTGCTGTCTAACTGTTACTACTGTTGCTACTACTTACTGTGTGTAAGTTATTTGCTACTTGTATCCAAGTTATCTTGGTAGTATTGGACTGTTTTTTCTGTGTATGCCTTTTTGGCTGTGTTTATGGATTTTGCTATATTCTTCAAAAAGTAAAGTTTATTTTGTTACTTTACTATCCATTATTCAGTGTGGTTGCTTTATCTATCGCACGCTGCATATACTTTACAGGGTTGCTCTGTTATAACCTCGACCTGGGGTTCATTGCTAGTGCTTAATCGCACCAGTACCTAACAGCAGGGATAGCATTTTTTTATTATTTATTATGTGTGGGTAATCTACAGTCAAGAATTACAATCTAAAACTGATGGAAATTTAATAATTCAAGTTCTAAACAAGAACCTAAGAATTATTAACAGAGCATCTAAAGATATAGGCAATTCCAAGCAGGGTGGATTAGGGTCTTCAGATCTGATTAATTCTATATTTCCAAATATTGAAGAACTCTAGGTATTGTTCTGGGAGCTCTGATCAAAATTGATTTTTTATATTTATTTAACTATCTGTATTACTCATTTTTAGCTTCACTTAAATTAAATTGATAACACAGTCTTATTAACACAGTTCTCCAAGGGCACATAGAATAGAAAAGAGCATATATAATTGAATATTAGCTCAGTTTTGAACATGGTAATCTTATTAAAATTCTAGCATTAAAATACTTTGTGATGCCAGTGCTTCTATACCTATAAAAAAAAATCCCAAGGTATAATTTTAAATAATGATAGAGTTATTGTCAGACCTGCCCCAGTCTGATCTCCTAGGGAAGTGAAACTCTTGACTTCATTTGGTCGAAGTGAAAAAGGTACTTTTATTAAGAAATGCTGATTGCAGCAAAGTTAAGCGGATCTAAAGTTTCCATGCACCAATGCAGAATTAACCCCCTGGTTCACCCTAGCCTCCCCCCATGGTCTTCCTGTGTGTAGCCAATACGGCATCACAGAGATATTTTGGGAAACACTGAGGTGTTTGGGCTGGTGAAATTCCACTCTCAGGGTAAACAGTCTTGAAGATCCCAGTGCATCAGATTCCAACAAATCGGATTCCAAAATGCTCTCTCCTTCCTCAACTCTCAATCCCCACCACCACAATTTTCCATATAAAGGTATACAGCTTTATTTGTACCACCCTTCCTTCCCCAATTTATGGCAGAATGCCAGCAAGGCGCTAAGCTGAAGGTGGTGGATCTGATATTTTGTTCAAGAGCTGAAATGGTAATACTGAATAAGAACATGATAGGATATATTAAAACAACAAAACAAAATATTAGCTGTAAAAATTGAATGTATATGAGGAAGATAAATGGGCAATGTTTCTTCCAGTTCCATTTCAATGAGAGTGATCTAATATTGTTTATTAGATTTATATTCTGTTTTTTTTTTAATTTCATGACAGGGATCTAATTTGTGCTCCTTTCCCCTCCTTTTCCGCACAACCACAACCCTGTAAAGTACATTGAACTAAGAAAGAATGACTAGCGCAAGGTCACTTAATCAGGTTCTGTGGCTGACAATTGACTGAAACCCGAGTTTCCCTGCTGTCAGCCTTAATCACTACAGTGCCTTTCTTATGGATCTATATGATATGTGCCTGAGACAATGGATAAAAATTAGCATCAAAAAAGATTTTAGGGTCACTGTTGTTAACATTAGCTTTATTCACTGATGGTGATGTCTTTATGAAAGTATAGAGTTTTGTTTGCCTATGTTAAGTAGAATCTTAATTCGTGTCTAAGAACATGATTTTCATGATTAATATCCACTTTTCAATCCTTTCTACTTTTGTATTCTGCAATCTGGCAAGGTTGGACTTTCCCTGGCATAATTCTAACTCAAATGCATGTTTATAGCCAATTATAACACTAACTATATCACAAAGAGTCAGTGTAGTATAGATGTTGAAGTGCTGAACAAGAAGTGAGGAAACCCAAGTTCTAGTCTATCCTTATACATGGAGTCCAATTGGGTGCCTTTAGACTAGTTATTTTCTCTCAGTCTTAGACTAGGGTGGGGGGGACATTTGTCTACCAAATTCAGGCTCAACACTGCACTGAATCAGTGTGATAGATTAAAGCTCCGATTATTCATTCAGTGTGATTATACAGATTTGTATACATAACACAAACATACACCCACACTCACTATTCTATTTGTCCAAACGAATGTCACAATCTTATCAACTAATTTTGACTTCCAATGATTTTGATACTAGCCAAGATCCAAACAAGAATCTTAACTGTTCTGAATGTATTCTTGTCAAATGCATGCTGTTCCAAATAGGATAGTGTTTTGTAAAGTTAGTGGGATTTTCTAAATCAATTCCAATAGAGAAGTTTTACAAGAGATCCAATTTCAAATTTTAATTTAACATACATTTTTAGATTATCTATAAAGAGCAAATGGTTTATTTTCTAGTTTTGTTTTGTAACTTAATATTAATTATTTTATTTGGGATATTTGAGTAGAATTCTAAACAATACAAAGAGCGATCTCCTAGTAATATGCTTCATTTATTTTTACATCCCAATTTTTTTTCCTTTTCATCATAATGTTGATTTTTCATGAAGCCATTATATTTCCAGAAATCTTCTAATATTTCTGTTTATTCCAAAAACATCTAAATATTTGAAAATTCAGCAATGGGGAAGGAAGTCAAAATGCCTTTTATCCCTTTTCTGGGCATAAAAAAAGATTCATTTTTATTTTAGTTTTTTTAGATTTATGACTCTGGAGGTGGTGTTTTGTTTCACCTGAAATTTCCAATTCCACTAGGAAAAATGCATTTCTTCCCTATTAAATGTATTTGCTATTAATTCAGTCAACAAATGTTCTGAGTAGGCAGGTTATAATACCATAGCTACCAACTCTGTTCCTTTTCCTTTTCTTTTCTGCACAAAAATAAATTGTTCTTCTAGATATGATTGATTGATTGATTGCTTACAGGTTATTCAGCTGGCTTGCTAGCCTGCAGTCAGATCTTTGAGCCAAAAGCCAAGTGTTTCATATTTTCCATATACATCACAGTTTTTAATCTATTAGATTCAAAGTCGTTTGCATATCTCTGAAGTGTATGACTTTATATTTTGCTCCCTGAATTACTGAAATATAAAAAAGCCAGGTCCATTCTATTATCTAATGAAAGAGAATGCATTTTCTTTAGCTGAACTCCATTTCAACTATTGTGTGAATACTCTAGGTTTCCATAAGTAGCATATCTAGATATTTCTAATTCTATTTTTTACTTAGAAAGAATTTAAGAAACTGCTACATTTCATAGTATTTTGCTAATTTAACTTATTTCCTAATATATCTGTTTATCTGCTACATGTTTTTGAAACGAGATATTTTGAACATTACACAGAAATACTCAGAGCAAGGATGAATCACTTCCACCTTCTTCCTCTCTCCATATTCCACACTAGCCAAAGTATCCTTAGCAATAAGAGCAGAAAGAAGTAAAGTGGAAGAGCTTTCCAAAACCCAGTCATTAGTTTGGAAAAGAACCAGAAAATATTACTCTGAGTGAGCAACACCTCCACATTGACTGGTTATTAATTAGTTGATTGTAAAGCTCTAAAAGCCAGATGGTCAAATGGCAGAAGCTTTACAAAGATTTGGGAGTAAATTTGATGCATGTTCCCAATTGGCATTTTAAGTTAAAACTGGACACAGAGAAAAAAAGGCTCAGAAGCATTATTCCTTTTATTTTATTTCATTTTTCTGGAATTTGAAATAATTTTTTAAGATTTGTCTATTATTGTAGGTTTCCTTTTAAGCTTTATAAATGGGTTACATTTCCCAAGGGTATAATTGAAAAAACACAAAAGATAAATCCATAGCTGTTCTTCACGATGTGGAGCCACGTCGCAAGGCCGGAGACAGCCACCATCTCAAGGACAGCCGGACCTCCGGGTTGAGACGAATTGTCATTAAGGAGTTGCTCATTTGCTTGTGCTGGTACAGAATGAGAGTCCATTGGAGAGGCCTGGAATGAAGACGGGCCCAGGAAATGATCTCTATACAGGATACCATCTTGCCTAGAAGGTGTGCTAAGGTCAGAATGGAAACGGACCGACTTGCACGTACTTGACACACTAGGGACTGAAGGCTGGAGAGGCGCACTGGGGAGAGCCGGAAAAGACCCATCAGGGAATCTATCACTGCCCTCAGATGAAGGATTCTGGTTGTGGGAGATAGGTGGCTCTTGGGGAAGTTGATGGAAAATCCCAGGGATTGTAGAGTCTGAATGGTAAGCTGCAGGTCGAGGGCTGCCTGTGAGCATGTCTGGGCCTGAAGGAGTCTAGGTAGCATTGGAGTCTCACCGGGTTGGAGCGTAGGTGAGCCGCCAATGCTGCCAAGACCTTTGTGAAGGTGCGAGGGGCCAAGGTGAGGCTGAAGGGAAGAGCGTGGTATTGATAGTGTAGCCCTTTGTGAGATAATTTTAGGTACCTGCGATGGAGGGGCAGGATTGGGATGTGGAGATAGGCCTTTGTTAAGTTCACTGATGCTAGATAATCTCCTTGCCTGATCCCTTGGAGACGACATTTTGAACTGCCTGTAGACCAGGTAACGGTTGAGATGCTTGAGGTCTAGGATCACCCTCCATCCCGCCCGAGGCCTTCGGAACCACAAAGAGTTGGAGTAATGACCCCACCCATGCTCGGCCTCTGGAACCTCCTCCACCACCCGAAAGTCCAGCAGATGTTGAATGGCTAAGGACATGAGGCGGCAGCAGACCAGGTCCTGAGACGAGGGGAAGGCCTGAAGAACGTTGGGGGCAGGGAGAGAAACTCTCGGCGTAGGCCAAACCTGATGGTCGGCCTGACCCAGGCATCTGATATTACCGATCCCATCTGTCCGTGAAGTGTTCCAGGTGGCTACCTATGGGATTTCCCTTTGCGGAAGGGTTGGCCACACACCCCCATGATAGGGCCGCCTGGACTGGCCCTGGAACCTATTCCTGTCCTGGTAATAAGGTTGCTGGGTTTGTCTATCAGATCTGTAAGGAGAGAACCTACGTTGATGGAAATCAGATTCAGGAGCCTTGTAAGAAGGCCTACAGTAGTGGGAAGGGCGAATGTCTGGCTTCTTTACATTGGTAGGCAGGACCTTTTTCTTGTCTTTACTCTCTATGAGAATTGGGTCCAGACACTCGCCAAAAAGATTAGTGCCAGTATATGAGACCGCTGCCATGTTCCATTTGGACATATTGTCCATTTGCCAACTGCAGAGCCAGAGGAGCCGTCTGGAAGTCGCCGAGGTAGTTAACGCTCAGGATGCATATTTGATGGAATCCAGAGTGGCGTCTGCCAAGAATTGCATGGCAGCTATGATCTTCGTGAGACCTTGTAGTAGACGCTCATCCTGAGGCGGAATGCGGTCCTACAGTTGACGTAGCCACATGACAGCAGTGCAGTTGAAATAAGAGGCCGCTGCAGCAGATCTAATTGCCCAGGCCAAGGCAGTAAAATTCTTATGTAAGGTAAGCTCCGCACGTTTGTCCTCTGGTTTTAACTAGTCGGCTATGTCACCTGACACTACTGTGGAGGTCGTGACTAAGGCAGCCATTGGGGTGTCTACGGTTGGCAACTGCAGGGCCTGGGAGAAGGCCTGCTCCATGTTGTAGAAGCAGCAGTCGTTACTCCCAGGGTTGGGAAGAGTAGAGGGATGTGCCCATTGGTTTTTGACTACCTCCATGAATAGAGGAGGGGCTGGGACCTCCTCCTTGTTGGTGGCAGTGTTAGAAAACATGGCCAGGTTGCGATCTCTCGGCTGGGGAATGTCAGAGTCCACTGAGCCTATTTTAGTGGTCATTCTCACCTTATGTAATAAGGTTTTAAACATAGGAGGAGAGAAGAGACCAGGAAAGGCTGGAGGGTCAGGGGGGACGGTGTCCTCATCATCAGAAAATCCCATATCTTGATGTGCCTCCTCCCCCAAGACAGACCCCTCACTCACTATGGAAGGAGAAGGGGGCCTAGGATTCTCCTGCCTGTGGGTAGAAGAGGGAAGTCTAGCATCAGAATGAGGTCTGACCTCAGTTTGAGAAGAGGTGGCTCTTTGAGCTAGGCCAGTGGCAATGCCTTTAGTGATGGCAGAAGATATAAGGCATTAAATACTCTCAGGGAGGAGTTCCAAGTCATCAAGCTCCTCCTCGGAAGGCCCTGTAAGGGGTGCCTGGGGAGCAAGGATGGCAGCTGGAAGGAAGTCATGAGACGACCCTCTAATGGATCCCCTTGGTCTTCCTCAATCTCCCTCGGAGATGCAGGTGGGGAAGGGGAAATCTCCTGCCTGGATTGCCTATACAGCCTAGGAGGAGAGATAGATGGACTAAAACCCCTGGGAGGAGAAGCCAATTGGTGGGATCCTTGTCTAATTGGCGATCTGAATCTGGCAGGAGAGGAAGGCCTCGCTGCATGGGCCTGCTTCTCCACCCTTGCTACTCTCTTTTCGAGGGCACGTTGGCACCTGAGTTCATCCCGGACTGTTGCTTTGGAAGGGCGCTGGGCGGCAGAACGTTTAGAGGCCGTTGCCCTAGTCCTGGGTCTATCCAAATCCCCTGCTCAGGTGTGATCCAGGGGCTCTCCTGGGGCTTGGGCTCTGTAGGGCCTGGGATCACCCATGTCACTCACGTGGCCTTGTTGAAGAGAAGGCTGTGGCCAACTAAGATGCTTGGCAGAATCGCGGCCTCGTGGGAGCTGCAGGGACTACAAGATGACCAATGCTCCTGCCGGCTTTGATTTATGTCCGCGATGAAGGCCCGAGCCTCAAAATGGCTGCCTCCATGTGCATGCTTTAAAATGGCTGCCGGAGGCTCGAGCGGCTCCCTGAAGCTTCATTTCAGCTTGGGTAGCCACTCCCAGTGCGCTTTGCAAAAGCGCGGCTCCTTTGTTCAAGCTGCGGCTCAGCTGAGAAGCCGCGGCTCGCCTTTGAGGCCATGGTGCCGAGGGAAGTTCGTGCACTGATTTTCAAGCCACTAGAGCTGCCATGGCTTTTTTTTCTCTTCAGGTACGGCTTGCCGAATGGAAGGGCGGCCGCACCACACTGGATAGCTCTTCGCAGCCCTCCCACAGAGCTGCAAGGTCAAAGCCTGTCATCTCCGCTGGCCCGGGGACCAGACAGAGCTCCCAAGCCCTGGGCAGGATAGAGAAGTCTGGACAGATCTTCCCCAGCACCCAGGCAAGTCGGAAACCCGGTCTTGTAGGGCAGCAGCTCAATTGTAATTTAGCTGAATTTTAGGTAAGTCAATTTGGTAACCCAAATTAATCCAGAATTGAGAAATCTTAAACAAATATTTCCTCAAGGGAACCAAAAACAGTGTTTGGATCAAAGACTGTGAGGAAACTGGGAACCAACAGGGAATGACGAAGCATCAAAGAAATTTCTCTCAGTCTCTGGACCAATCAGGCTTTGGCGATATCCCAGCAGTGACCCCTCCCTCAATTCTACTGGTAAACTCTTGGTGTGCACAAATAAAATGTTAAATACATAATAACTAATATGAAAATTTAAAATAGAGGCAAGTATAGTTAAAATTTGACATTAAAAATTAATTAACATTTATACATGCAAATAGGAATCAATTCAAGCAAAGTCACTGAGAAAAACAAAATAGATTCCAATATTCAATTGCAGAATGACAACAAAAATTAAATGAAATTGCAATTGTTCAGGGCCTGCTTATTGAGCTTGCCCAGTTATGACTGCTACAAGAGATTTGATTTTAAGCTGACTTGTGGCAGAACCTTATGCTGATTTGATTTTTAAAAAATTAAACCCAAGAGACCATTCTGCCCTCATCAAAATACCTAATAAGGACGAAACATATTCAACATAATATTAAGAATAAGTTGGAAACTAACAAACCAATATTTCTATTGATATAAAGTGTACTTGGAACAATGACTATGTAATATTTCATAGTCAATGATACTTCACTCTGACAATACTTCAATAAAATATAATTCCAAGATGCATCTCAAAGCATCACAGTCTCCTGTTTTCAAAAGCAACGAAAGCTGCTTTAGTAGCATTGCTTACAAGAGCTTCTTCAGCACATCCAGTAGCCAGAACAACAGTCAACATCTTGGAGGAGGCCTCAAAAATAATGCATAGTATTTTAGAGAGGTGCCATGTCATTAAGCAGAACTGTAATAGTGCAGTCAATATGAATCATAGCACAGATTCTGCTATAACAAAACATAATTTGGTTCTAAAAATGTATCTGTTATGACATTAAAATTACTTTAAAAGCAACTTGTTCACAAAGTGTGCAGGAGGAATACACTAAGAGATATTTTCTATATTTATCTATGAAAAATTACCTCTCTCTCAAAGCTAAGGTGTTTTTTTATCTAATGGCTGTCAAATAGTAGAACAAAGTCAAACAAAGTCAAACTAGAGTCTTGGACTTTAAGAAAGCTAATTTCAATAAACTTAGAGAGAGTTTGGGAAAAATTCCATGGATGAGAATCCTCAAGGGGAAAACAACTCAAGAAGCTTGGGAAATTTTGAAAAATGCGATTACAAAAGCCCAGTCTAGCACAATACCAATGAAGAAGAAAAATAACAGCTCCCAAAAGAAACCAGCATGGCTGCATAAAGAACTATCTGACAAACTGAAAGACAAAAAGGTAAGTATAAAAAGTGGAAGGAGGGGGACATAACTAAGGCAGAATATCAGCAAATAGCCCAAGCCTGTAAAGATGAAGTGAGGAAAGCTAAGGCTCACAATGAAGAAACGCTTGCCACAAAAGCAAAAAATCAACAAAAAAAAGCTTCTTCCAACATGTTAAAAACAAGAAAAAAGTTAAGGAAACAATTGGTCCATTGCTAGGAGAAAGTGGCAAGAAGGTGACAAGCAACAGGGAGAAAGCAGAACTATTTAACTCATGTTTTGCATCTGTCTTTACACAAGGGATAAAACAGTCCAACCTATCAAAAGCAGCACCACAAAAATCAGATTAGGAACACAAATTCGCATCCGTGGTCACGGTCATCCTTTCTGGTTCTCAGAAGGAGCAACCCCTTTGAATCGCCAGGGAGATCCACCATCTGAGGGAGGCCCGGACCCCCGCCGAAGGCCACAGGGTCTGAAGAGAGTTGCTCAGCTGTCCCCTCTGGAAAGGAATGAGTTCCCACTGTAGTGGGCGAAGATGGAGTCTGGCCCACGGAACAATCCCTATACAGGACACCATCTTGCCGAGCAATTGAGATAACGTCAGGACAGAAACTAACCGACTTTTGTGCACCTTTCCTGCCAGCTGCCGTAAACGTGCTTGGCGGTCCTGTGAAAGCTGGACCAACCCCTTCAGGGAGTCTATGACCGTCCCCAGATGAAGTGTGCGAGTAGAAGGGGAGAGATGGCTCTTGGGGAAGTTCACGGAGAATCCCAGAAGGCTCTAAATAGTGAGACGTAGGTCCGAGACCGCCTGAGGCAGTGAATCCGCCTGGACTAGGACATCATTGGAGATAGCATTGGAGTCTCACCGGGATGGATCGCAGGTGAGCTGCCAATGGAGGGGAATGGAGAGAAACTCTAACCTGAGGCCTTGATGAACCGTGGACCTGACCCATGGGTCTGACGTGATCTCGTCCCATTGATTCACATAGTGGGACAGGCAGCCACCTATGGGACTACTCAGGTTCGAGTCACTTCCCTCTGCAGAAGGGGCGACTGCCGCCGCCTCGAAAGGGCCGCCGGGACTGCTGCTGGTACCGGTTCTGGTCCTGGTAGGACGACTGAGAAAACTGCCTCTCTGATCTGAAAGAGGAGAAATGCTGATGATGGTCAAAGTCAGAGCCCCTATAAAATTGCCTACGATAGGATTTCTTAGGACGGGAGAACCTTTTTCCTGTCTTTGTTCTTGACCAAAATAGGATCGAGAGCCTCCCCAAAAAGATTCGGACCCTTAAAGGGTGCCGCCGCCAGATTCCACTTGGCTTTGTTATCAATCTGCCAGTTACGGAGCCACAAGAGGCAGCGGGAAGCAACAGAGGTGGCTAAGGCACTGGATGCAAACTTAACCGTGTCCAGAGTCGCATCAGCGGAGAATTGGGATGCAGCAATAGTCTTAGTCAGGTCCTGGTGCAACCGTTCGTCCTGGATCAGGACACGATCCTGGAGCTGGCGCAGCCACATGACTGTAGCATGGTTGAAATACGAGGCCGCGGCAGCGGACTTTATGGCCCAGGTCGTAGCATTGAAATTTTTCTGTAAGGTAAGCTCTGCGCGCTTATCCTCAGGTTTTAACTTGTCCGCCGCACCCCAGGACACCACCGGGGAAGAGGACACTAGAGCAGCCACCGGTGTGTCAATAGAGGGCAATTGAATGGCCTGGGCAAAAGTATGCTCCACATTGTAGAAACGGCAATCGTTACTGCCAGGGTTAGAAAAGTTAGAGGGACGGGCCCATTGGTTGGTCAAGACCTCCATGAATAAGGGTGGGGCCGGAATCTCCTCCTTGTTCGTGGCTGTGTTGAAAAACATGGTCATGCCTGGGTCCCTAAGCAGGGGTACCGTGGGATCCCGTGTGCCCACCTTGGTGGTTTTCCTCGCCTTGTTCAGGAGAACTTTGAACATAGCCAGAGGAAAAAGGCCAGAAGAAGAAGGAGGATCAGGGGGCCCGCGTCCTCGTCCTCCGAGAAACCCATTTCTTGGAGATTCTCCTCCCCCATGGCTGAGGCCTCATTAACCATGGATGGAGAGGACACTCTATACTGGTGACGGCCCATACCGCCTTGATACCTAGAGGAGTGGGAGCTCCTGTCCCGCTGGGCAATGCCCCGTGAGATGGCTGCAGAAATAAGCCTTTTGATACTTTCGGGGAGGTGTTCCAAATCCTCCATATCCCTATGAGGAGATCCAGGAGTCTGAGGCGCCAATCTGCGCAACTCACGGTGTCCCCTGGATGTCCCCTCCAAAGGATCCTCCTGACCCCCCCTAGCCAAACCCAGAGAGATTGGAGAAGGGGAGGGGGATCCCCTCCGCCCGTAATAACCACGGGACCTGTCAGGGGAGGCTGAATGAGATGAGGGACTGAAACCCTGAGGAGAAGACTTCTCTGAAGGTGGCCTAATAGGAGACCTGGACCTGCTGGTAGAAGCAGGCCCTGCAGACCTGGCCTGCTTTTCAGCCCTGGTGAAGGTCTTTTCCAGGGCCTTATGCCTCTTGGCCTCCTCCCTTGTGGAGGCTCTAGAGGGGCGCTGCACTGCCACAGATCTTACTGGGGGATCCCCGGGCCGAAACCCCTGCCCCAGGGCCTCTTCCCCCCTCACCGGGCCTTCAGCCTGGCCCTGGGGGATCTCTGAGCCCTCCTCCATAGCCCCACTCACGTATCCTGGAGTGTGGAAGGAGAAAGTTCAGGCCTCTGTAGGCCCCACCGGAACCTGGGCCTGAGATGGCACGGGAGGATGATCAAGCCAAAAAACTTCGGTCCGGGCCTCTCCAGTTGCAAGCAGGCCAATGCAGGCCTCGTGCACGTGGCAAAGGAAAAATGGCAGCCGGTTCCACACGGATCCGAAGGAGGCCGAAATCGCTCCATGTGGCCTCTCGCGCTGGGAAACGACCTTGTGGTGCCGGGGGCCTCGCGGCTAACCAGCACACACTCCCCCCTCGCGCCTCTGGTCTTGCAACAATAAAGAAAATCCGAAGTGCGTGGCAGCTGCCAAATCAAGCGGCGGCCACCCAGTCGGCTCAAGTGAACCTCATGGTGCCAACGCCCTTCTCCTGCTCTGAAGAGCAATGCTGCACCCACAGCTGGATCGGAGCTGGCACCCAACACACCGGGGATAGGGCTAAGGCTCTGCGCCCACATGGGGAACAAGTGGATGCCCCACAGGGCCCTCCCCCTCCACCCGAGGCAGAAGGACTGTTCCTTAGGCCACAGCTACAATTCAAAATTTGAAGGGAAACTTTAAAATGCCCAATTTAGCCAAATTCGAGACCAGATTGAATAGAAAGGGAATAAAAAACAAGCTAAACCTACCACTACCTAGAGACACAATTCTCAACAGTGCTTGGACCAAGAGACTGAGAGGAAACTGGGCAGAAATGGAAGGCAGGAGAATTTAAGAAGTTTGCTCTCAGTCTTTGGACCAATCAGGCTTTGAGAATACCCATACGTGACCACTCCCTCTCCCCAACTGGAAAACATGTTGAATTTTCGCCTCCATGCAGTTTGTGGCTAAGGCTTGTTGTTGAGATGCCAAAATAAAGCCTTCTGTTTCTTTTTTCAGTACTCCTGATCTTAACCAGTTCCAAGTTAGTTTTTGGTCAGCTTTGCCTTCAATACTTTCCAAGTATTGGCCATGCATAGCTTTGCTATTTTTTATTATTATTATTATTATTATTATTATTATTATTATTATTATTATTATTATTATCATCATCATCATTATCATTATCATCATCATCATCATCATCATTATCATTATTATTTCACCCACTTGCCATGCAGCTTACAAAGGGTTGAATTTTTTAAAAAGACAACTTCAATAATGCAATAGGATTTGGGATTAAGAATGGTACAAGATTACTAAAAAACAAAAATCTACCCATTCTTTAAATATACTGTATGTTGAAATATTTCACATAATTGATCACAATAAAATTAGTGTTTATATGCTTAAAAAATGAAATTCTCGGAGAATTTAATAGTGCAATTATACAAAATTTAATATATCATTTGTAATTATATATTTAAAAAATTGTAATGGAAACACATTTAAGTAAATACCTTCATTTTATGAATAAACAAATATACCTTACCTTTGGAAGAATCAGTAAAAAGATACCTTAACCGCTTCTTCCGGCTGTGTTTCTGAATTACAAGGCTGTGTGTTTACTTTAAATTAAAAAACTTAAGTGGATGACATTTATTTATTAAATACCTTACTGGCTTAAATTCTTATCTTCATATAAGATATGCTTTAAATTCTTCATACATTCAAGGACTTAGTTATGCGTCTATCAGTTCATTAGTTTATTATAAGTTTTCTACAACTGTTTTAATGGAACACAATCTAAACAAATTAAATCATCTATTATCACAAATAAATCATTATCAAAATATTTTGCATATAAATTGTAATTGCATTGTCTTTCACAAATAAATAGATGAGTATTCCCTAGACAGGCATACTTCCCTAATCCAGAATCCAAGGCAATCTTGGGTTCTGGATTAGCAGTATATTAAAATTAAGCTACTAATTGTATATAGTTTCAGATTAAAATCTTTTTCTTCACTGGTCCAAGGATGTGGAAATAGGGGTGGGGGAGTGTTTCCATTAGACTGCCAATAATCTTTGCCTTTAGAATGTCAATAGAGAAGTCTTTTTAGCCAGACCTTAACATTTGTACGATTTGTGTTTTAATGTGCTTTTTTCTTTTTTCTCTTTTTATCCTTTAAGAATATTGAATTGGATAGCAGTTGATAACAGTCTGAGTCACTTTTAATTGCCTTTCCCACAGGGAACCTTTCTACCTCCCCTCCCTCTCTGTCTCACTCCTTCCTTTTCCCTTCTTTTTGAGATCTGCATCAATTGGTTGCAGATTCTGAGCAGTTAGAAACACAGACAAAAAAAATGCTTAGAACTTGTACATGATTCTCATACTTGTCTTGTAGGAACTCTATTCATGCAAAAGTATGAGTTAAGTGGAATGCACTGAAAAGAATCAACACTACTTTCTTTTGGTAAGAAATTTTAAAATATTTATTAGAAAATCAGTTTAGAAATTGAGAGTATTTCTAATGTGTCTGAATTTGGGAATAAAGTTACACAGAAGCATTTTTAAACTTTGCATTGATAAAAAGGTATTTCAGACAAAAATGTTATCTTTGATAAACCCATTCTTTACTCTGTTTGTTTTACTTAATAAGAAAATGTTAGTGTCATGCCACCATCATTTTGAAGACTATAGGACCGTGATGGCGAACCTATGGCACGCGTGCCACAAGTGGCACGCGGAGCCATTTGTCAGGGCATGCGAGGCTCTGCCCTGTCAGCTGGCCAGTGCGCATGCGCGCGCTGGCCAGCTGAGTTCACCTTTCTAAAAGCTATTTTTCGCCTTCCCCAGGCCCCAGAGGCTTTATAGGAGCCTGGGGAGGGCGAAAAGAGCCTCCCCCGCCCCCCCAGAGGCTTCAGCGTCCGTCCCTGAAGCCTTCGGAACGCTTAAAACCACCATCCGAGCAAACCGGAAGTGACTTCCGGGTTGCTCGGAGCGTCATTTTTGGCGTTCCGAAGGAAGCGGGCGGCGGTGGTGGCTGCAGAAGCAGCGGCGGCAGCTCGAGATTCCCCGGCCGGCGCGGAGCAAGCACGGAAAGGCGATGCGCCGCCGCCTCCCAACCGCAGCAGGCACAGCTGCTACAGAGGCGGCAGCGGAGGCGGAGGAGGTAAGTGCGGGGGGAGGGGGAGGGGCGGGGGCGGGGGAGGCAGGCAGGGCGGGAGGCGCCACGTGACGCCCGGCAAACTTTTCCTGGCTGGGAGCCGCCTGGGCGAGAGGTGACTGGGGAGGGAGGACAGGCGCTCGGGGGCGCCTCCACACCTTATGCTGCTCTTCTACGTGGCAGGCGCGCCGCCTCACGTGCGCTCCGGCCGCCTCCCTGGCACGCAAGTTCGGGCAGGGTCTCGGGGGGCGGGGGAGGCAACTTTGCTGGGGAGGGGACAAACTTTCCGCCTGCCCCGCCAGCGCATCACCCGGGCCTTGGAGGCGGGGGTCGCGGGGGGTCCAGGGCCCCGCGGGGAAAGGCAGGAGCTGCGGGAGGGGCGCGTGGGGCTGTCCTCCTGCCTCCCAGATGGGGGCCGCCCGCTGGCTCCGCTAAATGGGGAGGGGGTGGCTGCGTCCCTGGGCTTCCCTTCTTCTTTGCCCGCTTGGGCTGCACTGGCCGAGAAGCCCCCTTTGCCCCCCTTCCTCCGGGAGGCCGGGAGCCAGAAGCTCGGGGGCTCCGTCGCCCAGGGGGGAGGCTGCGACGCCGTAGGACAGGGGGGCTGCTTCCCGGGCATTGCCTCCATGAGCTCCCTGCCTTTCAGCAACCGGCAGTGGGGAGGGGATGGCGGCGGTGCAGGTGCCGCTGGGGAGATGGGGAGACCCGTCATGCGGAGGGGAGCTCGGGCGGGGAGGTCCGGAGCGGAGAAGCACCGCAGCCGGTTATGTAACCGCTGGATGCTGGGCCTCCCCCCGCCGCCTTTCTCCCTCCGTCCCCAACTTCTGCCGACTCCCCGCGTCCTTCCCTTCCTGGGCTTAGAGTGGCCGAAAACTACTGCATGTGTTGACTGCATAGCCGGCCCCCCTTCGCCCCCCCAACTGCCTGGCGGGCATCGGTGTCCAATCGCCCGCCCAGCAGAGTTTATGTAACGTTGGCTGGGTCTGAGCGAGGGAGCCCAGCGCTGCTGCGAGAGGCACTTCTGCAACTGGGCGCCCCCGCCTGCCAGCCCAGCCGCAGAAACGCCTCTCGCAGCAGCGCTGGGCTCCCTCGCTCAGACCCAGCCAACGTTACATAAACTCTGCCGGGCGGGCGATTGGCGGCGGCGGCGGCGGTGGCGGCAGCGATGTGAAGGCCGGGCAAGCGCGCAGAGGCTGGGCGGAGCGTCGCAAGGGATCGAGGTGGCTGCGCGCCATGCTGGCGAGTGCCCAGAGGCTGGGCGGAGCGGTACAAGGACGCCGGGCCCGAGGCGCCGCACGGCGGAGGCGATCCGAGCCCGGGCGATCGAGACGCACGTCTCGTGCCTGTTCAGGGACCGTCCCGAGGCTTCCCTGAAGCCTTCAGAGCTCTTAAAACGACCATCCGAGCAACCCGGAAGTCACTTCCAGTTTGCTCGGAGGGTGGTTTTAAGCGCTCCGAAGGCTTCAGGGAAGCCTCCGGACGGTCCCTGAAGCCTCCGGAGGGCCTCCGGGGGGTCGGGGGAGGCTCTTTTCGCCCTCCCCAGGCTCCTATAAAGCCTCTGGAGCCTGGGGAGGGTGAAAAAAGCATGCAAAAACGGGCGCGTTGTGCGCGCATGCGCACTGGGGGGCGCGTTGCATTATGGGTGCGGCACGCCCGCACATGACCCCCCCCCGCGCTCCCCCCACTTATGGCACGCGAGCCAAAAAAGGTTCGCCATCGCTGCTATAGGACATCTAATATTTCAGATTATTTTCAGTTTGCGTTTATTGAGCCAGGCAGTAAAACTAAGTAAAAAAACAATATTATTTTTTTAATTTCACAAGTATTTTTGATACTGCAGAAAAATGGCCTCAGTGTGTTATTTGAAATTTGCTAGATAACAAAATCATTTAATGTTACACTGAAAATTGGTGCACTGACAAGAAGCAATTAACTGATGTTTCATCTAACACTTTTTTGAAAATAAAATTTTCAATGTTGCTCCATGAATTTAGATTCAAAATATAAAACAATACAAAAAGGGGGAGCTATTGGGCATACTGATTCTGTTCTCTACCACCAGTTCCATCTTAAATCCAACTCCAAGTTGCTAAAGAACAAAATTGGGAGTGACAGATTAACTAGAAACGATGGATATCTTCTAGTCTAAAACTGCTATAGCAACATTCATGCTAAGAAATAGAAAGCTCTTTTTGTCAATCTTGAAACAGATCAGGCCTGCCACAGGCATCTTTCCATTCCTCAGCTTGCCATGCAGTATGGGAGGAGGGAGAGGTCTGGAATGTCAGGCTAGTCAAAAACAGATCATCCTGTGGGAATCAAGGTCATCTTGACAGATATTGGCCAGAGGTTAAGAGGAGTTGACAAAGAGACCAAGAACACCTAATTGGACAATGTGACACATGACAATAAGGGAGGGGGTTATCTATTCTTTAATTATACTGAAACCGTGGGAAACAGTTAGATCTGATTTTGTTTTCACCTGTGCCAAAATGATGCATTCATTAAAAGAGTTCTTTGAAAAAGTTGAAGGGGAATTTTTGTACATTTTTAAGTTATGGATTCTAGGTACCTTGATTCAAAAATTGTTGCAATATAATGCACCATTTGGGCTAACTTAAGGGTACAAACAAAATGGGTGGATACAATTATAATAGTACATAACTGTTTTGCAACTCACCTAAGAGTATGTCTATGCCAAATATCTTAAGATTATCACTATCATCTTTATTTTCAAAGATAAAGATTCATCTTTATCTGTAAAAAGATAGAATAGCTTGCTGACTCTATTTTTTCTCTTAAAATCATAATATTTTCATTTCTTTCTTCCCCTGCTCTACATTCAGGCCTTTCTCACTTGGAGCTATCCTTGGTCCTGTTTTACTGCAGTTACTTGTATACCATTTCTTGCTTCCTCTTTTAAATTGAAAATTATGAAAACAGAAAGACAGATATTGTAATACCCATAGTCAGTAACAGATTTCATTGGGTATGTGGCCAGAATTGGTTTCGCTGTATAATTCATCTGTACTTTGTCTTACATGGTTCTGACTTATTCTTTTCAAGATATGACCAAACATGATGTTTCTATAGCAGTCACTAGATGCTCAAGAAAGTCTGAAAGGTATATTGTAACAGAATTTATGACAGATATTGAAAAATAGTAGGGAAATTTCCAACTTTTTATTCAAAATTTCCTCATTTGGTGTAACTGAGTTGGAAGGTAACATTTCCACAAACAAAAAAAGATGGAACATAACTAAATCACATTTGAAACTGTTTGAAAGTTATCCTGCCAATAATCCATCAATAATTATTCTACCATGGCTTAGACCAGTGATAACCTTTTTGCCATTGCATGCCAAAAGCGGGAGGAGTGCAGGGGGATCGTGTGCAGGCACCCATAATTCTATGTGCATGACCCCATGTGTATGCCCACGCACCCCCATGTGTATGCCCACGCACAAACACACCGCCCTCTCTCCCACTTTTGGCATGCAATGGACCTAGGCTCCTAGAAAGCCAGAGGCGAAAACGGCCTCCCCCGCCCCCTGCTGGCCCTCCCAAGGCTTTTCCCTGTTTCCTGAACTGCGCTGGGGGAGAGCTGAGCAGCCTGATCTTGGAAGTGGCAGCTGTGGTCGATGGGCTTGGCCCTGGACTCTCGCTCCGTCTGCCCAGGAGATGGAGCCCAGGTAGGAAGATAATGGCCGTATTGGAAGCAATGGATCCAATGCCTTCCACTCACACCTGCAACAGCTGTGCCCGCTGCTCCCCATCATCTTTGGAGGCAACAGAGGCAACTGCTCCTCTCAGTGGGTTGGCCATGCTGGCCCACTCCAGGCTCCAAGCCTCACGACCTCTGCGCCCAGCCAAGCACAACTGACCTGTGAGGGCACCTTTGGGTTTGCAGCTTTCTCAATGCTGCTGTTCACACAGTCCTGGCCTGAAGCCTCATGACTCACACACACACACACCAGGCCAAGCACAGCTGACTTGAAAAGGGGGCCTTTAGCCTTGTAGCTTTCTTGGCGCTGCTGCAAACTGAGCAGGAATGGCATCCCCCCCCCCAATGCCCAGTGCCTTCCACCTGTAGCAGCAGCCATGCTTGGCTGGGCGGGTGGTCATGAGGCTTCGGGCCAGGACCACGCGAGCAGCGGCACTGAGAAAGCCGCAAGCCTAATGGCACCCTCGCAGGTCAGCCGCACTTGGCTGGGTGGGATGGTCGCAAGGCTTGGGTCAACAGACCCAGTGCCTTCCACTTGCACCTGCAGCAGCAGCACCTGCTGCTCCCCATCGCCTTCAGAGGCAACAGAGGCAACCGCTCCTCTTGGTGGGCTGACTGCTCGCACAGTCCTAGCCAAAGCCTCGTGACCTCCCCACCCTGCTGAGTCAAGTGTGGTTCACCTGTACTGGAGCCCTCCCTGGGTCTCCCAGGCGACAGTTGGTCAGTTGTGGATGTTCCTCCAGCGTGCCTTTGAGCTGAGGCTTTGGGGCTTTGGAGCGCCTGCAACCACCCGCCTGTTGCCAGGGAGACCACTGGTGCTGCCAAGTGCCTCCCAGTGCAGGTGAGCTGTGCTTGGCTGGCTGGGTGGTTGTGAGGCTTCGATCCCAGAGCGGGCCAGCACGGTCACCTCACGAAGAGGAGTGCTTGACTCTGAAGGTGGCAGGTAGTGGCGGGCACTGCTGCTGTGGGTGGAAGGCACTGGGCATCGGGGGCACTGCCCCTGCCCGGTTTGCGGTGGCGCCGAGAAAGCCACAAGCCCAAAGACACCCTCACTCCTGCATGCAAGCTGGGATCTCCTCGCCTCCCCGGCTGGGGCCTGCTGGGCACCACCCACCCCAAAAGACCCCCTCAGCCCGCTGTTCTGAAAGCCAATGGGGCCTGAAGGCACTGTGGCCCTCTACCACGCCACGATGGGAAAATGCACCCCCACCACTAAGGGCGAAGGGGAGCACCCCAACAAGTGAAGGACATGCCGGCCGCAAAGCGCCCACCTGCGTTCAAGCCAACCCGCCTCCTCTCTCCCCGAATGGGCTCTCTGATCTCTGCCAAGACTGGCTTCTTTCCTGCCCTCTTGCAGCATCTGTCCACACCCAGAGGCGGCCAGGGGTTGCTCTCACCCTCGGGCAACAGTTCCATCTCCCCCTTTCAAGCTCGGCAAGGAAGCATGCTCCTCCCACCAGATCCACCCAAGGAAGGAGAGAGAGAGAGCTGGGCTCAGCTGAGCTGCCTCTGCCCAAGCTAGAAGAAGCACTTAAAGGCCAGAGACTGTGACGTTCCATAGCACGAGTGAGAAAATAATACTCCTTTTCTCAGGTGGTGTGTGGTGGAGTTTAAGGCTAACCCAGAAGGGGTGGCGGCCTGTTGCTTGCTGCTTCTTCTGGTTCAGTGAGAGGCACCTCGGTCCAGTTGGGCTCTCTCTCTCCTTCCTTGGGTGGATCTGGCGGGAGGAGCGGGCTTCCTTGCTGAGCTTGAGGAGGGGAGGAGGCAGAGTTGTTGCCCGAGGGCGAGAGCAAACCCCTGGCTGCCTCTGGGTTAGGGTTGAGCCAACCTGAGCCTCCTTCTCTCAGTCTCCTTGACCAGGAGAATCCTTCTCCAGGTAGGGGAGAAGAAAAGCAGCCGCCCTACTCCTTCTGTGGCTCCTGCCCAGTGCTCTCTCTTTTCTCTCCCCTTCATTTCCCCACACTTGCTTACCTGTCCCAGAGAGCTCATGCTATGCCTCGCTCTGACCCGACTGCCTTCCTCGCTGGTGTCGCCCTTGAACGACTTCTTCCATCCTCGGCTGTTGTGAAGTGCAACCCAATGCGCAAACTAGAAGTCCATTCCCGAACTTCTGGTTTGCGTGTTGGGTTGTTTTTTGCCCTCCGGAGGCTTTAGGGAAGCCTCTGGAGGCTGAAAAATGGCCAAAAACGAAGGCTGAAGTCAGCTTGCCAGCGCGCACATGCGTGCTGGAGCTGACAGGGCAATGCCTCGTGTGCCCTAACAAATGGCTCTGTGTGCCACCTGTGCCATCACGGCTTTAGACCCTAATTTATCAACTGTGAGCATTCCATTTTTAATACATATGCTTGCTAAGGTTTAGCTGTTGTTTTGATTTCCCTTCTTGGTTGTACATTGTCCAGAGTCTGACAATCAGAATGGTGCAAAAATGGCCAATAAATGAATGTAATGAATAAGTGGCTAAAAAGAAAGTGAGTTACAGTGGGGCAAAAAAGTATTTAGTCAGCCACCAATTGTGCAAGTTCTCCCACTTAAAAAGATGAGAGAGGCCTGTAATTGGCATCGTAGGTAGACGTCAACTATGAGAGACAAAATGTAAAAAAAAAAACCAAACAATCACATTGGCTGATTTGAAAAGAATTTATTTGCAAATTATGGTGGAAAATAAGTATTTGGTCTATATCAAAAGTTCCTCTCAATACTGTGTTATATATCCTTTGTTGGCAATGACGGAGGTCAAATGTTTCCTGTAAGTCTTCACAAGGTTGGCACATACTGTTGCTGGTATGTTGGCCCATTCTTCCATGCAGATCTCCTTTAGAGCAGTGGTGTTTTGGGGCTGTCACTGGGCAACACGGACTTTCAACTCCCTCCAAAGGTTTTCTATGGGGTTGAGATCTGGAGACTGGCTAGGCCTCTCCAGGACCTTGAAATGCTTCTTACGAAGCCACTCCTTCATTGCCCGGATGGTATGTTTGGGACCATTGTCATGTTGAAAGACCCAGCCACGTTTCATTTTCAATGCCCTTGCTGATGGAAGGAGGTTTGCACCCAAATTCTCACGATACACAGCCCCATTCATTCTGTCCTGTACATGGATCAGTCGTCCTGGTCCCTTTGCAGAGAAACAGCCCCAAAGCATGATGTTGCCACCCCCATGCTTCACAGTAGGTATGGTGTTCTTTGGATGCAACTCAGCATTCTCTCTCCTCCAAACATGACGAGTTGTGTTTCTACCAAACAGTTGTATTTTGGTTTCATCTGACCATATGACATTCTCCCAATCCTCTTCTGGATCATCCAAATGCTCTCTAGCAAACTTCAGATGGGCCCTGACATGTACTGGCTTAAGCAGGAGGACACGTCTGGCACTGCAGGATCTGAGTCCCTGGCGGCGTAGTGTGTTACTGATGGTAGCCTTTGTTACGTTGGTCCCAGCTTTTTGCAGGTCATTCACTAGGTCCCCCCGTGTGGTCCTGGGATTTTTGCTCACCATTCTTATGATCATTTTGACCCCACGGGGTGAGATCTTGCATGGAGCCCCAGATCAAGGGAAATTATCAGTGGTCTTTTATGTGTTCCATTTTCTAATTATTGCTCCCACAGTTGATTTGTTCACACCAAGCTGCTTGCCTATTGCAGGTTGAGTCCTCCCAGCCTGGTGCAGGTCTACAATTTTGTTTCTGGTGTCCTTCGACAGCTCTTTGGTCTTCACCATAGTGGAGTTTGGAGTGTGCCTGTTTGAGGTTGTGGACAGGTGTCTTTTATACTGATAACAAGTTCAAATAGGTGCCGTTGATACAGGTAATGAGTGCAGGACAGAGGAGCCTCCTAAAGAAGAAGGTACAGGTCTGTGAGAGCCAGAAATCTTGCTTGTTTGTAGGTGACCAAATACTTATTTTCCACCATAATTTGCAAATAAATTCTTTCCAAATCAGCCAATATGATTGTTTGGGGGTTTTTTTTACATTTTGTCTCTCATAGTTGAGGTCTACCTATGATGCCAATTACAGGCCTTTCTCATCTTTTTAAGTGGGAGAACTTGCACAATTGTGGTTGACTAAATACTTTTTTGCCCCACTGTATTTTGGTCTTGAAAGTTGGCTCAGCAGTATTGCAAAGGGAAATGCTCCACAGAATACTCAGTGTTTGTTATCCAATCTCTATTTTAGGGAAAATAGGGAAATTAATGGAAAAATCTAAAGTGCCTCTGAAGCTGATTGTAGTAGCAATGCAATTTAGTAAGGAAAGGGTATTTTTCTGGTTATATATGTACTGCATTAAGGCTATATGTTTCTCATATTTATGGATGCAGCTTCTTCTATTTCTTTAGAACTGATACATTTTGCATTTTAATGTTCAAAAGTTAATGTTTTCTCACAGGAACACTATTCTAAAGAATTAAATCTCTTGAGTATTATCTTCAGAGTAGAATTTAGAAACAGGCTATAGTTTGATTAAGAGCAATTACATAATTGATGAAAGCCAGAAAAAGTATTCATTTATTCATTACACATATATGCTCTATTTCTTGCCAAAATAATGCTCAAAACAGCAATTCCTTGATCTGACTGTATAATCTGGATTAAAAATGAATTTGTTTTCATCATCTATTCCATGAATCATATCAAGCAATGTTAGAAAAACAGAACTGCTTTTTTCAAATTTCAACCTTTAGACAAGCTAAACTTTCAGAACCGAGATAATAAAAGAAAGAAAAAAAGACTCACGAAAAAAAGACTCATATCTATAAACCAGGTTCTCATTCTCAGGCCCATCTATTTAGGCAACTTTGAATGGTCACTAAAAGAATGTTTGTAAGTCAAGAACTACCGTATTTTTCGAAGTATAAGATGCACCCTTTTCCCTCCAAAAAGAGGTTGAAAATCTGGGTGCGGCTTATACACTGAATACAACATTTTTTGCCTCCTGAAACCCCGCCCCCTTCACCAAAATGGTCATGCATAGCCTTTAGGAGGCTTTCAGAGTGCTCCTGGGTGCTGGGGAGGGCAAAAATGAGCAAAAAACAGGCCATTTTTTGCTCACATTTGCCCCCCCCCCCGTCCCCAGGAGAACTCTATAAGCCTCCTAAAGGCTATGCATATCCTTTTTTTGACAAAAAAATGGGCAGTTTTTTGCTCATTAGGGGGGGACATCTCCCAGAAGCACTCTACAAGCCTCCTAAAGGCTATTCGTGCCCTTTTTTTGGAAAGAAAATGGGCCCATTTTTGCAAAAAATGGGCTGTTTTGGGGAGGTCTGCAGAGTGCAAAACCTTTTCTTTTAATTTGCCTCTTCAAAATCTTGGTGTGTCTTATACTCCAGTGCGACTTATACTTCAAAAAATATGGTACTTGTATATGAATGTCTAGAGATAATTACAACACATTAGAAGTATGCAGAATTGTCAGTCCTTTAAACAGCTGAATCATAAAGTTATAAGGACCGAAGGGACCTTGGGGATCTTTAGTCCAACCCCTGCTCAAGGCAGGAGACATTGTATCATCCTAAAGAAAAGCTTGTCCACTCTATTCTTGAAAAGCTCCAGCAATGGATCACCCACCAACTCCAAGAGGCAAGCTGAAGCATCTAGGAGGCAAGTTGTTCTATTGATTAATCATTCTTACTGTCAGGCAATTCCTCCTTATTTCCAAGTTGAACATCACTCTGACAAGCTTCCACCTATTGCTTCTTGTCCTGCTATCAGGTGCTACAAAGAATAAATTGACCCCTCTTCCCTGTGACAGCCCTTCAAGTATTAGAAGACTGCTATCATGTGTCTCCTGAGCCTGAGCTGATATGACTGAGACTAACTAAACATCTTTACAAGAGGCCAAGAACACCTTATGAGTAACCTTTACTGAAGAAAGCTAAGGAAGCTATAGCCAAAGAATTCCAATAAATTGTGTTTCAAGAGCAAGCCCCCCCCCCCCGAATAAAATATTCCGATTATTTCCTATTTTCTTCTCATTCTCCCCAATCCAACTAGCTCTTTGGCCTCCTCTTTTGTGAATCTCCATTTATTTCTTTTTCCTACAATTGTCAAATTGTTTACCATATTGTTTTTTTGCTGCTTGAATAAAAATCCTCAGAATATAATAAATCAAACACTCAGATCTGTTTCTTGTAAAGCTTGTAATTATCTTGTTATGGATCCTTTATTTTAATTAGGCACTGAGTGACATATTGGTTCCATTTTTCCTTTCTTAAGCACACACGCGCGCACACATTCTAACAGGGTGGATTTGATTTAAATCACTAGTAAAAAGGCTTGATTTAAATTACCAAAAGTTAAATCATATTTTTTAAAGAGCAACTGTTATTTCTATCCCGCAGCGACTCCTCCTCTGACCCGCTGTTGACAGTCCCATTCACTTTAATAGGACGGCTGGTGATGCGGCAGTGACAGACACAACAAGTTGAGGGACATGGCGGGCAGCAGGTGTGTGATGCCCACTAACATGCGCTGCCATGATGGATCTGAAATGACAGGTGCTCTTTAATATTATATTTATAAGCTGCTTAGAAGGTTTCACTTTCATTTTTAACTGTTTGCCCTTCCTCCTCACACTTTGAGCCTGGTAGTACAGTTGCATTTCTCTTCAAACAATCATACGGTAGTGTACATAGATTTGCAAAATAATGGGATAAAGGAATATTCCTGAACTTTGTGTTATGTTTTATCTCATGGTTACTGTGAAATTGTGTGAATGCATCAATGCAGTGCATGTTATCTCAGCTTGCAGGGCTTGGATTCATTCACCAAAAATGGAAATATTGCAGAGTATACAGTCTCATGCTACATAACTAAGCTCCATTTCATGCTAAATAAACTAAATTATTAATGTATCTTAAACAGAAAACTATCTTTAGATAGATTTTTACTCCAAAAGCATTTTGTTAAAATAAATTTGATAAAAATTTTAAAAAACTGATTTAAATTTTAAAAAAACTGATTTGAATCAAAACAATCCATTTTTTATTTTTTAAAAAAATCATAGATTTTTATCCACCCTGCATTCTAATGACCATTTCTAATGGCTGTAAACAGATTAGTCAGCAGAATCTCAATTGGATTCAACTACAAAAATCACAGATGTTTTATTTTGGGGAGACTTACTTCGAGAACAACATTACATCTTCAGCTTCATTTCAATATAAAAATATAATTATTATACAATCATAAAATGACCTCTTGGCTTTAAGGTATAGGTATTTCATCTTTAAAAACAATCAAAGATTTCTAGATATTAAAAATAATATTTGAGTAACATATTCATATAAAAATTCCTAGATAGTAAAATTTTCTAAACTTAAATTGTTTTTATAATTTATTTTTTATTTTAAAAAATAAAATACTATTAGATTAAGCAATAAGAATAAGCAATTCTTATTTTACTTCAATAAGGTAAGGTAATCTTAAGGTATTTTTCTGAACAGCTGTTTCCCATAAAGCAACATATATGCCTTTGAAGCTAATATCCCATTAATATTATATAGTTCTTGGAAATCTTCTATCATTTATTGATTGCTGCATTTATAACCTACTGTTAAAAGCTTAAAAGCTTGAGGCGACTTCTCTAAAAACATTAGCTTAATTCAGTTTTGTTGCAGCTATTTTTTCCCATACAAATGTAAGAACATACAGAACTGAGCTATTACACAGATCCCTTATTTAATATAAAATCACCTAACAAAAAGGATAAAAATGATACCAAATGAAAAGATATAAATTGTTTATCAAGCCAAAAATTGTATGTTAATACTCTCAATGAAACATATCAAAATATGCTGAGTACTTTTGTGCTACAATGGCAGTAAGCACAAATGTCAAAATAACCTTCCTTTTCTCAGATTTTAAAAACTATTCTGCTTATCCACATCACACATTCTTGCACAGCTACTCAATGATATGCAATTAGGGCTATATTATAACATAAGACACTGTTCAGAACAGTTATATAGATGTCAATTGCATTTTATAAATTTAGTCCCAAACCATTTTTTCTGATTTTGTTAAAATAATTATTTTGGCATTTAATATAATAAAGCTTCTGGAATAGCCTACCTCAAGGTAAGAATGACCCCCACTCTTATGGCCTGTAGTTAAATTCTGACTTCAGAAGCTAAAGGAAGATCTGTGGACGTTTGTTATTGCTTTCAGTTGTTAGAGGTCACTTCATTTTTATTTTATTACATTTGATTTTGTACACCATCTAGAGTCTTTGGAGTGAAGTGGTCTTTAAATGAATGGATGGATGACTGAGGAATAAATAGTGGTTTAAAAAAATCAAAATACTTTAATAAAAATATATGAGTGTAAAGCAAAAAGAAAATCCTTAAACATTCAGCTTCTTTTTTCTTTTCGTCTAGTAAGGTTTGGTTCCACTTGCTGTTCTAAATGACTCAGATTGTCATGGCTATTAAAAGATTTCAGATGAAAATGGGCAGTAGGTGGATAATATTTGCTATATCCAATAGGACAAAGATATAGGAGTTTGTCTTTCAATTGCTCTGGCCTACACAGCTATACAGTATGACCAATAATTTTGAGATTGCTGAAATTGTCATCCGAGGTATCTGGTTCCCAAACTTGCAATAACTAAGTTTAATGTGCTAAGTTTAATGATAAGAAAATAAGTTCAGGCATTCATCTGAAGCTTTGTGAATAATTACATTAAGTGCTGGCAATAAAAATATCCATAAAGTATTTTCTTCAGAGGAACCAAATTTCTTTTTTCATTTTGGTAAAGAAAAGAACTGATCAAGTATATATTTCAGGTAAGAGAAGAAGGGCGTATAAATCAGATACAATGACTATTAGTTTCTCCTATACATTTATATGCCTGTTAGTTTGTCCTAGAGATTATGGATTCCACTATTGTTGCAAATATTTCATTTCTAGCAGGATACACGAATATTGAACTTCACATACTCTCTGATAAAGATGGCTGGAAGGAATCTTCAATTTTCTTTGGCATTTAATATACCCTGCATATCCAAAATTGAGGGCCTCTTTAGAGAATACGCTTCATTTCATTTATAGAATGAATTACATTTCAGAAAGCACAGCAGGAAAATGCAGTATGCAAAGTGGTCCTCACAGCTATACAAAAGTAGGCTATTTAAAAAACAAAACAAAAAGACCTCAGCTTAGATTTAGATAGAGTTTACAGAGTGAATCAAGTAAGTGAAACCCAACTTCCTAATGCAAGTTGTCTATGGACATTCTCAGTCATCCAAGTCATGGTTGTCCCAAAGTTTGTTCCAAACTTAGCAACGTGGTTGTCCCAAAGTTTGTCCCAAACTGAACAACGTGGTATATGTAGTGCAATGCAGTGAGTTATGTGCAGATCAGTGGTGGGTTCCTGCCGGATCGCACCGGATCGCGCGCGCTCCCTTTCAGCGCTCCACCTGGCTCGCGCACTCCCTTTCAGCGCTCCACCTGGCTCGCGCGCCTGCTCCGCTGAGGAAACATCTCCGTTCCCAGCCGAGCTGGTGGAGCGCAGGCAGGCATCGTCGCTTTGCCAGGGCGGGGCAAGACCGTACTTCCGGTTTTAGCGCCGGAAGGGAGCGCGCGAGCCAGGTGGAGCGCTGAAAGGGAGCGCGCGAGCCAGGTGGAGCGCTGAAAGGGAGCGTGCGAGCCAGGTGGAGCGCTGAAAGGGAGCGCGCGCGATCCGGTGCGATCCGGCAGGAACCCACCACTGGTGCAGATCTATACATTGGAGAAACAAAATGACCACTTCATAAATGCATGGCATAAATGCATAGGAGGAGAATGAACCCATCAGGACTAGATTCAGCATTCCATCTACATTCAAAGACAAAAGCCATACTTTTGAAGACAGCAAGTCTACATTTTGGACAGAAAGGACTGCTGGTTTGAAAGAAGCATCAAAGAGGCCATCTATGTCAAAATTGAACAGTCCTCTCTCAACAGAGGGGGGGGGGGATATGACATAGCTATCTTCAGTCTACAATACAGTCCTTTCCGCGGTTCCAAGAAAAAGTAGTCCTTTTGCACTACCCAGGGACCCTGATGCCACAGATAAACTTCCAGGTGGCTTCAATGACTTGCTAAAAGAATGCAAATGACCAGCTGTCTGCAAGAAGAACTATAACTCCTTCCATTCCCCAATCAGAGGTGAAGAAGCTTCTTGGATGAGAAGCAAAATGTCTTCAAAGAAAAAAAACAGAAAGTTCAGTTGTCTCTTGGGAAGAAAAGGACCTTTTGGGGGGACCTTTGGGACTCCTAACATTTTTCTTGATGATCTAGCACTGCAGTCTTGAGAATACATCACAATGCAGTGACATCACAGAAAGTGCAGCTAAAAGAAAAACTATCAAGAAAAATGAATGTATTTAGCAGAAATTTAATGCACATTTTCAAATGCCATTTGTTAGCTACAATATATCATGTAAATTTGATGTTCGATTTTACAGGACTCTGAGGACACCAAGAATTAGTGGGGGGAAGCCACAAATGTTAAAAATGTCCATCAACTCATACAATTGATGATTATTGATCATTGTTGATTATTTAAGAATGTTCTACAACTGATGCAGCATGTCATCTTAGAAGCTTGAGCCTTCTAATAACTAAGAATTAAACTAATTCTAGTTTTCATTTTACTGTCTTAAAAGTGATGGGTTTTACAAAATCTTCACATTGCTAGTAGTAAAAAAA
The DNA here is from genome assembly GCF_964273705.1 of Natrix helvetica. NCBI lineage: Eukaryota > Metazoa > Chordata > Lepidosauria > Squamata > Natricidae > Natrix > Natrix helvetica. The sequence continues at coordinate 45,637,070 of NC_138549.1, read as the reverse complement.
ATGCCAGTCCAGCTACGGCAACTTTCTTAATTAATAATAATAATTTATTAAACGTGTATACCCAATTCTCAACAATTCATTAACCCAAAAACCAAATCCCTGCAGCAAAAACTGTCGAAGAGATACTTTCAAACATTTTTAATGAGAAAATCCCACTATTCTTGAAACCCATTTTTATATCCACCACACATGTAATGTGGAACAGTAACACCTGGAGATGAGACTTTTCATTTTGAAAATAATAAGGCAATAGATAAAAGTGGAATAGATCAATGGTATTTTGACTCTGCTTAACCTTCTGACAACATTTATAGCCAGGAACAGAAACAAGAATTATTACAATTTACATTTCTCATGAAGTCTTTTGGTTACATAAACCAAAAGTTTAATTAATGTAACAATTGAACAAAAAGACATGAATCATAAAGTTCTTCCCCACTAAATAATCACTGAGAATATTAACTGGACAATTAACTTTAATTAGACCTAAATCATTCATCTGTCCCCTACATAATCTGTACATTTAACATACTAATTTTAATGGTATTCAAGTATAACATGTATAAATTTAGCATATATACATATTTATTAGATTATTTATAGTAACATTTGTAATTTAGCTCTGTATTTTAGAGAGTCACACTAAGCAGTTTTCAACCACCCAGTCCAATTAAACTATAAAAGAGAAGCATGATTGTATAGGAAATATATCATCCAAATCAGACAAGCTTAATGAGCTTCCAATAAGAATCTCTTAGTATGTCTGACATTAATCAACTAGTTCTGCGATAAGCATTCAATAAAACAGGTCAGCTCTTTCAAGCTTCTAAGGGATAATTTTTCATGCTTCTAGATACCAAATGGAACACATCAAATATGACATTTTTATGGCCCAGAAAAATATGGCAATCATTTTAAGATTCAAGGTGGGTATTTTATACTTGCAGCTACCAAGCTGTTTATTGTGAAACAATGATATAAACTTTCATTTCAATCGTCATATTTTCTGAGAGTTTTTTCATATGCCAAAATGGATTCCTGGTGACCAGACTATGATGAATAAAAACTACAGCTTGTCAATGAAATAATATCTTAATGGCTCAAAATCAATCGATCTCCTTTAGGTCTCTGGTCCTTTTTAGTGTGGAATATCTTCCAATCCAAGCTGCTTCCTGTCTCTGATTTCCCTTAAACGATGAGATTGATAAAGCAAAGCAAGCAATTAAACAAAGACAAGAAGATGCAGAACTCCAGAATAACGTGCAGCTGCCTCAGAGCTCTACCAATTATATCATAAAACAAAGAAACTGTAACCCACACAATACTTATACCAATTATCCTATCCTAAATGTTATAGACTTCTCTATATTTCAATGCCTTTCCTCTGCAATCCTGGATCCTGCATGGTAGATATAATCAAGCACTCTTTTCACACAAAAATTCATCTGTGCCGCTGATGAAATTTGTCCTCCTTGGGTGTAGATTTTTCAAGGAATTGGTTTCCCAAATAATTCAACCCTTACTAGATAAACTGCTTGGTTGTATAGACTAATGGTATTTACAATTCTTAATGATAAGCAGCCAGATATCACCTACATAATATCTTGCTTAAAGATGGCAATTGGGACCAGCAATTCTGCTGCTGAGCATGTAGTCACAAAGCATGTCATTATGTGACATTAGTTAGCAACAAGAAGCCTGGCATTCACATTGCTATTAATAGAGGATCGCCAGTTGTTTAGCAAGGACTTCCTCTCAACCTGCTGGCTTCCAACAAACAAAGTCAAAGGAGAAGCTGGTAAGAAGTTGTAATTCCCAGGTAACCAGATAGGATCTGATACCAAAAGGGAGACCATGTGGGAGTGGCCAGTAAGGTGTGGTGTGAGCACAGCAGCACAAGGGTAGCTGCTGTTGGGTGGGGAGAGGGGGCGAAAGTGATTTATTGAAGGAACTTGCGACCTTTCCTGCTGGATTCCACATTTGACTTTACTTGGCAATTACATGACCACAGGATGCTGCAAATATTATAAGTGTGAGCTGTTTGCCAAATGCCCAGATTGCAATCACATGACTGCAGGCATGCTGGGACAACCAGAACTTTGAGAACCAGTCATGAACAAGTGATTGTTAAGTGAGAACTACCTGTTCCGGTTCCAAAATTACACTTAGTTATACAATTCTTATTTCAGAGTTCTGGTCCACCTTAAATTTAGCTAATTCAGCTGATGTGAAGAGGAAGAGAAGTGGGAGACATCTTAATCTTTTGTTCTTTCTTCAGCAAAAAAAACAAACCCTTCATATTTTCCCAGTTCTTGATTTTATTATTATTATTTTCCAATTCTGTACCCAATAAGCCTTCTCTGTATTCAGATCCAACAACAGAAGTAGGTGATTTATTTTAAAACTTAATTGGATTTTAAATTGCATTCAATTAGTTATACAGTTATTATTTCAGAGTTCTGGTCCACCTTAAATTTAGCTAGTTCCTCCTTCGCCCCCCCCCAAAAAAAAACCCACAACAAAAAGAAAAAAAACTTCGTCCTTTCCCCACTCTTGATTTATTTTTCCCCCTTTGTTACCTTAATGTCCGGTTCCAAAATTACACTTAGTTATACAATTCTTATTTCAGAGTTCTGGTCCACCTTAAATTTAGCTAATTCAGCTGATGTGAAGAGGAAGAGAAGTGGGAGCCATCTTAATCTTTTGTTCTTTCTTCAGCAAAAAAAACAAACCCTTCATATTTTCCCAGTTCTTGATTTTATTATTATTTTCCCTTGTTACCTTCACCTCTCATTGGTTGTAGTTGCTCAAAATATATTAATTGGAACAAAATCAAAATACAGCAAATGTTGGTATATTTCTTTGCCTCCTGCTTTTCCAGATTCTGATTTATGGCAATTGGTTAATTAAAACTTTCTGCTCAGAGTTTTGCACTCCATTCGTCACATAGACAAGATTAGGTTATCAGTGAGAAAATAATTCTTTCTTCTTGAGTTTTTTCTCCCTTGTTACATTCCATTTCTCATTAATTGGGGTTGCTTAAGATATATTAGTTAGAAGAAACTCGAAGCAAATTTCCTCAGTATGTTTTGGTTTCCATTTCACCCTCCTAGTCTCTTTTGAAAATTTATAGTTTGTGTTTGAATGGGTCTGTCACTTCTCTGCTTTCTTTTTGTCCAAATTGTTTAAAGCAAATGACTCATTTTTGGGTTAGTGATTCAATTCTCCATTTTTCCCCTTCTTTCTTTTTGCCAAAATCCCGATTTGTCCATAAATATTATTTATTTATACTCTCAAGGTTCTTTGCCTTTTCCAAATTCTGATTTATGACTGTGGGTTAATTAGATCTTCTTACCAGGCTTTCATCTTGTCTCCTGCACGCTATTGTTATTGTTCAGTTGATTTGGCCTGAAGTCAGCTTCTTGTGCAGCCATGTTGCCATGCTGCCACCCCGATGCTGATTCAGAGGGCAAATCTCCAACCTATGAGGGACCTGTTGCACTACCTCTGGGTCTGATGAGATGCTGCCCCTTCTTCACGCACACCCCCACAGGGAGGTTCCGATCCAAAAAGGATATCGGCATTGGTTTGTCAGATAGAGTTCATGTGAGCTGTTAGATTGGCACAAAGGCGAGCGGAGACGTGAGGCGAATTAACAGCACTTTATTGAATACAACACAGTCAACGTATTTACAGGAGAGAAGCAAGCAGGGCTCGTCTGACAGCTATTTATGTGAAGCTGTCAGACGAACCAGCCAATCCACAGACCGGAGTTTCCCCGCTTTCAGCCAGGTCGCGTCTTAGCCAATCAGACGTGACCTGGCTGTTGCTAGCGCAGATGCCGGCTGTCAGGGGGAATTCCCTGATGTCATCTGCTTGGATATAACACTCCTTCCCCCCCCAGTGAGTGCGCATGTGCGGACGACGCACATACGTACTCACGCAAATAGGCTGGGCGGCGCCGGACCCGCCCAGAACGTCTCAGTTCTACAGGAGACGCCGGAGAAGGTGGTGCCCGTGGAAGCTCCTCCCGCAAGGGAGTGGAGCTCCGGGCGCCATCTTGGGGGCCTACCATGGGAGGAGGACTACAAGAATCAGGTAGGCAGGGCCGAGGGGGCGCGGCCGAAGGCGGGCTTGAGCAAGGAACAACAGGGTAGGCCTGGCCTGACTCGGGGAAGGCCAACGGAAAACCGGGAGGAGTTCGCCAAATGGGCGGAACACCCCCAACTATGGACGGCCGGGAGGCAGCGTCCGAGACCGAAACGGTCCAGGGCAGCTGGACTGGGTCAACTGTGACTGGTGGAAGGGCACCAGGAAGCGATGTGTTGGTGGGCTCAGTTGGAGCGACGACGCCGGCCAACCCTGCAGGGTTGTTGTCGCTGTTGAACGGTAGGCGGTGCCTCAATTGATCCAGGTGCCGCCGCCATTCGGTCCCATCATGTAGCTGGACCCTGTAAGAACAGGGGCCGGTTATGGAGGTGACGGTGGCAGGCACCCACCTAACCGCCCCTGAGAAGGCCTGAGCCCACACGGAATCACCCACTGCGAAGGAACGGGAAGGGGGCCCCAGGTTGCCAGACTGTTCCTTTGAATAGAGCGGGTGCAACCTATCCAAAGTGGTCCGCAGGCGCCGGCCCAACAGCAGCTCGGCTGGAGACTTCCCGGACAGGGGGCAAGGAGTGGCATGCTGTACCAAAAGGTAAGCAGCCACCCTTGATTGCCAGTCTGCCCCATTCATCCTGCCTAACGCCTCCTTGGCCGAGCGGACCGCCCGTTCCGCCCGGCCATTACTAGCTGGATGGTATGGGGCGACCGGGGCATGGCGGATGCCCTGAGAGGCCAGGAACAACTGAAAATCGGTGGACGCAAATTGAGGCCCGTCAGAGACAATGACGTCTGGCAAGCCATGGGTGGCAAAAAGCCTAGTCAGTTCTCTGATCGTGGCCTCGGCTGTGGTGGATCTCATGAGAATGAGCTCCACCCAGCGCGAATAAGCGTCCACCACTATCATGAAGACCTGGCCTCTGAAGGGGCCCGCAAAATCAATGTGTAGGCGGGACCAAGGCCCACGGGGCAGTTCCCATTCCCGCGGTGCGGCCGCCGGTGGCGCCGGTCGGGAAAGTTGGCAGGGGGAGCAGCCGGCCACCCAAGCGGCTATCTCGTCGTCCATGCGGGGCCACCACACATAGCTGCGCGCCAGGCCTTTCATGCGCACTATGCCTGGGTGGCCCTCATGAAGGCGAGATAGCACCTGGTGGCGCAGGCTGGGTGGAATGACCACCCTGTCACCCCACAGGAGGCACCCACTGTGAAGTGACAGCTCCAGCTGCCTGGCCTTGAAGGGGCGAAGGTGCTCAGGCACCGGTCCCTCAGGCCAGCCCCTCTGGACCCAAAGCATGACCTGGGACAGGTCAGGGTCAGCCCTAGATTTTGTGGCCACATCTCCGGAGGAGAGGGGCAGAGCCAAATCCGCTATGGCCAAAACCGACAGGCAGGGCACTGTCGGAGGGTCGGAAACGGGAAGGGGGCAGCGGCTTAGGGCATCGGCGTGCCCTATGTGCTTGCCCGGACGGTAGAGCAGAGTGTAGCTGTAAGCAGCTAGGAACTCTGTCCACCTAGTCATGCGCGGAGAAAGAATGGGAGGGGTCGGCTTGTTACCAGCCAAAAGCCCAAGGAGTGGCTTATGGTCGGTGAACAAAGTAAAATGCTGCCCATAGAGGTAATCGTGAAACCTCCTAATCCTGGACACTGCAGCCAGAGCCTCCTTGTCAATCTGGCTGTAGTTGCGTTCCGCAGAAGTCAGTGTCCGGGAATAAAAGGCAATGGGGGCCTCCGAGCCATTGGGCAGCACATGGCTCAGGACCGCCCCCAAACCCACGGGGGAGGCGTCACAAGCAAGAGTCAAAGGCATCTTGTCCGAATATTGGACGAGGACTGCCTCTGACGTCAGCATGTCTTTGACAGCCGCGAACGCATGCGCTTCGTGGCTGCCCCAGCGCCAGGCTGCCGATCGGTCGAGCAACCGATGCAGCGGCTCGGCTAGTGACGCCTTATGCAGCAAAAATGGAGCGTAAAAGTTAAGTAAGCCAAGGAACGCCTGCAGCTCCGTCTTGGAGGCAGGGCGTTCCTGATGGCTGCTACCTTGGAAGGGGTGGGGTGAATTCCCTGGGCATCAATAGTGAAGCCCAGGAAATCCACCCACGGCACAGCAAACAAGCATTTGCTGCGTTTCAATTTTAAGCCCGCGCCCCTGAAACGTTCGAGGACCTTCTCTAGTACTTCGATGAGGCCCGATCGGCTGCTAGCGGCGATCAGGACGTCATCGAAATACGGAACCACGCCTGGGAGCCCATGGAGCAAACGCTCCATAAGGCTCTGGAAGATCCCCGGGGCCACGGAAACGCCGAATTGCAAGCGGCGGCAACGGAAAGCTCCACGGTGGGTGACGATGGTCTGCGCGGCCGCCGCCTCGTCATCCACCGGGAGCTGCTGGTAGGCCTGTGCCATATCCAGTTTCGCAAAAATGCAGCCTTGTCCTAAAGAGTGGAGCAAGTGCTGCACTACCGGAACTGGATAGGGGTTCGCCTGGAGGGCAAGGTTAATGGGGGATTTAAAGTCAGCGCAGAGGCGGATAGAACCATCCGCCTTAACTGGGATGACCAAAGGGGTCTCCCACTTGGAGTAATCCACAGGCTCCAAGACTCCCTGCGCGACGAGCTTGTCCAGCTCCGCATCAACCTTGGCCCTCAAGGCGAAAGGCACCCTACGGGCCTTCAGCCTAATGGGGGCAACCTGGGGATCTAGGTTGAGGGAAATGGGGGTCCCCTTATACGCCCCCAGCTGCCCATCAAACACGTCGGAGAACTTTGTAAGCACGTCGGCCATGTCAGGAGGCGTGGCCATTACTTGCCTTACCCCGTGCACTGACAGACCTAGTGCCGGGAACCAGTCAAGGCCCAGGAGGGCTGGTAAAGGCTTTTCCACCACCAAAAGGGGAAGGCACCCCGAAAAGTCCCCATACTCCACCCGCACCAGGTGACAACCCAGGGTAGGAATCAGAGTCCCCTGGTAGTCCCGGAGGGTTGCGTCTGGGGAGGAGAGTTGGGTCTTGGAGATGCCTGGGCAGAGGCGGGAGAACTCTGCCCACGACAGGAGTGATCGGGATGACCCTGAGTCCACCTCCATGGTGCAGGGGGAGCCTTCAATGAGGAGCGACGCCTTGATGCGCTCCGCACCTGCACCGGTGTGGAAGGCCAACTCTGCAGGGCTGGCGTGTTGATCAGCGTCCACGGCGTAGCAGCCTCCGCGCGAAGGCTGTTGCTGCTGCTGCTGCTGCTGCTGCTGTCGTCCAGAGCGGCTCCCAGGTCGCGGCTTGGCGGCGGCTGCAGTCGAGACGTCATCAGGGCGCTGAGGCAAGGGAAACTGCGCTCTGCAGACCTGGGCCAGATGTCCTTTCTTAAGGCAGCGGCGGCACACCGCAGCCTTAAATGGGCAACCAGAGCGATCGTGGTTGCCTCCGCAGCCCAGGCAAGCGGTCGCGGCTTCTCGGGCTCGCTGAGGGGCGCGTCTTCTTGATGACTGGCCTATACGGGCCACCGCTCCTCCTTCCTCCGGGTAGTCAATCGGCAGAGGGACCAGCTCGTCCACCAGGCAAGTGCGGCCGGGCGGAGGCGGCAGGTTGAACATCTCCGCCATTGACTCGTCGGAGAGTTCAGCCGCCCTTGCCTGTTCAATGGCCCCGGTGAGCGTGATGTCCGCTTGGGACAGAAGCCGCCGGCGCAGGCGTAGGTCTTTGATGCCGCTGACAAACTGCTCTGTGAGGTTGCGGTCCAGATCGGCGAACTCGCACCTCATATCGCCGCTGTGCGAAGCGACTGGAGGAACTGGCTCACAGATTCCTCCGGCTTCTGCACGCAGCGTCTGAAGGCGTAATGCCTCGCCACCCAGGACGGGGTAGGGGCATAGTGGCGCTGTAGACGCTCCGTTAAGGTGGCCCAGTCCAGTGAGTGGACTGGCTGAGGAGCTGCTGGTGAGCGAGCGGCGCTGAACATCGGCGTGCCGCAACAGCTCAGAAAGAAACTGCACTTTTCGTCATCCGGCACATCGCATCAGCCGTTGGCGATCAGGTAGCACTCGAAGCGCTCCAGGAACGCTTCCCAGGTCTCGCCGTCGCAGCCGAAGGGGACGAACGTTGGCATCGCCGACATGGTCTCCTCAGAGTTCAAAAGTTAGACAGGAACGAAGAGAATGGTCGCCAGGACAATTGTGCCGAGGTGGAACGTTCGGTGGGTTAGCGGCAGCCAAATCCCACCTTCGTCGCCAGTGTTAGATTGGCACAAAGGCGAGCGGAGACGTGAGGCGAATTAACAGCACTTTATTGAATACAACACAGTCAACGTATTTACAGGAGAGAAGCAAGCAGGGCTCATCTGACATTTATGTGAAGCTGTCAGACGAACCAGCCAATCCACAGACCGGAGTTTCCCCGCTTTCAGCCAGGTCGCGTCTTAGCCAATCAGACGCGACCTGGCTGTTGCTAGCGCAGATGCCGGCTGTCAGGGGGAATTCCCTGACGTCATCTACTTGGATATAACATGAGCCACTTCAGAGATCACACACCCCATGTCTGTCCAGCTGAAGAACTTCCGCTCGATTCCAAGCCAGCCAATTTTTATGCTGCATTACATATGTAAAACTGAAGGTACTTCAAAAGAATCCAAGTGTAATGAAATGCATCAAAGTACAATCATTATGGCAGACTGCATTAGAATGCTAACAAGATTATTAAGACATCTGTTTCTGTCTTGTTTTATTTTGCATGGTTTTTAACTACTGTATATTAACTTATTTTGTGAGGAGGGCACTGTACCAGGGATGGGTTCTGGCCGGCACTACTGCCGGTTCACTCGTGTGCGTGCTTCACTGCGCACGCAACTGAAAAACAAGATGGTGTCGTCAACAGTGTCAACCAGGAAACCAGTTTGGGGACGTGGCAGGCCTGGGTCGCTTCCAGTTCCAGTGACCCAGACCGCCAAACCACTACCGATTCGGCCAAACCGGTCCAAACCGGTAGGAACCCACCTCTGCACTGTACCTCTTCAAAGCAATTTCCTAGCAGCAGTCAAACATAATAAATGCAACAACAACAATGTTACATGTATGGCCAATCCTTTAGTGATTATAGCATTTTGGACCTAAATGCATTTTCTCTGTTCCACCACCTGAACAAATGTCTGTTTTCAATCTATGCAGTTTTTAGCTCAATTTGATGGTATTTATTACAACTGATTAAAAATGAAATATTAGCTGGATTTACCTATCATACAAAATCATAGAACTACATGATTGCTAGATCTACAATTCTTGTATTCGTAAAACATGCTAAACCAAAAACAAGCTTTATTGTGACTTAATCCAATGTATTCATACAAATGTTATTTATTGAAATATTCAGCTTTCCCCATTTCTAGTTTTCAAGAACACAACACAAACAAAATTAATTAATGTGATACTGCAGCATGTTGAAGTTTAATATGTCTAAATCTATCCCCCAAAGCAAACCATAGTTTATTACAATCAAGAAACCCACACTATGAAGCAATGGTTAGATGTTAGTTTCAGTCTCTTACCAGCCCACACTATCACCAGCCTTTCCTTATAACTGATAGTATCTGAAAAGGATTGGAAAACTCCTGGTTACCTTATGCTGGAAATTAACCTTGTACTTTAAGATCTTATTTTGCAAATTAAGCTGTAGTTTTATTCACCTGGGCAGACTGAATATTTTATATATGTAATACATTGTTCCAGGAATTTATTTTATTTTTATGCCACCCAACTGGTAAATGTCCTCAGTGCAGTTTTGATATATGACAAGGATTCATTTGAAATACACGATATGCAGAAAACATGTAGAAAACTATGCTCTGCTATAAACATTTCCTAAATATGCTTTTGTTAACTTGAATTCCAAAAGCATTTACAATAGATTCTATAGTGTTTTGCAGCAGCATGCTATGCATTTTACATATAGAAAACTAGTCTGTGAATTAGATAAATGTTTTGTGGGTTTTTGTCTTTGAACTGTTAATCCCCTTAACAGTCAATTCCCTGTAAACAATTAAGCCTATGACATAAAAACATCCAATATTAATTCTTTCACCAGCTTTTTTTACTACTTGCTGATTACTTGCTGCAAGCTTGCTGTCCTTTTTTGAATTCCACTTTTTCATTTCAAACAATGCATCTGGCATCCTAAATGGCCCTACTTTGCTGTTGCTATGCTCAGCACCCACAACAGAAGGACTATCAACTAGTAATTTAAGAATCTGATTACCATGACACTACACTTGCTGTCTAGAGCTAATTTCAATTTTTCTTGTTCCAAAACAAAGCAACTGCCATTCTAATCACTGGATATCCAGGATTAAGGCCATAATTACTCCTTCTACTGGGCTGACAACATATTTTTTTAAGTAATGAATTTTCTGATCATGCAATATCATTTAAAATGTTCCTGAAGGAGAACTAATATTCAGCAATGTAATTTCCTGGAAGATAAATTGGGTATATTCTAACTTGCTATAGAAATGATTTTCATTGTGTATATGTTACGGTGAAAGACCAAAATCTGGTGAATGTCGACATTCACCGGTGAAAGACCGAATATTTCATTATATCGTTTTACATTCGGACCTTCACCGGTGAATGTCGACATTCACATAGTCGCTTGGTGTATGTCCGAAAATACCCTTATCCTCTCGACACCCTTACCCTAATCCCCTTACCCTAATACCTCGGCTCCTCGCTTCCTTTTAAGCGTCTTCTATTCGCGGAGTTTTTTTTTAAAAAACCTGCGATCCTTAAGAAGACGCTTAAAAGGAAGCGAGGAGCCGAGGTATTAGGGTAAGGGTGTCGAGAGGATAAGGGTAATCCTCTCGACACCCTTACCCTAATCCTCTTACCCTAATACCTCGGCTCCTCGCTTCCTTTTAAGCGTCTTCTTAAGGATCGCAGTTTTAAAAAAAAAAAAACTTCGCGAATAGAAGACGCTTAAAAGGAAGCGAGGAGCCGAGGTATTAGGGTAAGGGGATTAGGGTAAGGGTGTCAAGAGGATAAGGGTATTTTCGGACATACACCAAGCGACTATGTGAATGTCGACATTCACCGGTGAAGGTCCGAATGTAAAACGATGTAATGAAATATTCGGTCTTTCACCGGTGAATGTCGACATTCACCAGATTTCGGTCTTTCACCGTAACATATACATGTCTTGTTTGGACACTAACATTTTTTCCAAAGCTCGTGTACCTTTGGGGAAAGAACTATAGAAATTAATAATCATTATGTTCACAAGCATCAAACCCTATTACTAATGTATATGTATTATCTTCTTTCAAGCAATGATAAAAAACATAACAGATATAATGCCAGAAGAACCATGTCAATATCATATTTTATTCTTCAAAATGCCTCAGCACCAATTTTAAATTTCACTTAGTTGCATCCCATTGCAAACCTGTAGAAGGATTTCTAAAACTAAGATCAGCAATAGAAATAAATTGACACATTTGCAACACTGTAACAAATATTTTAATATGGCAATATTCAAAGACATATGAGAACTAAACATAAACTGGGGCAACACCATAACCCGGCTTACTCAATCAGATAAATAAATGTGTTCATGGTTTGTTTTACAGTTGGCAACAATTCTATAACTTTATTGTATTATTAACCAAGGATCTGTGAAAATAACAGTTTTTAACTTCGGCAGTAATTCGCAATATAATTCGGCATGAAACTTTAATATGATAGAATAGAATATTGCCTCATTTTACACTAAAACAGATTAAGGTGAAGATTTATGTGATTTGATCAAAAGCCCCCAATACTTCTTATGTAATTTGTAATTAAGTGTAATGAAGTCATTTGGGGCTGTTCCACCCAACAACATTAAAATGCTATTATCCAGTATATGAGTTGGTACAAAAATATACTGGCTCAAAGGTGATCATTTTGGATCCCTTCTCTGCTTTGGCAATGTGGCAGAATAGAGAGGCCAGATGAAATACTTTATACTAAAGTAACAGAATGTTCAATTTATTAAGATAAATTATCATCAAGCTATATAGGTAGTCCTTGACTTACAACAGTTCATTTAGTGACAGTTCAAAGTTACAACAACACTGAAAAAAGTGACTTATGACGACCTTTTTTCACACTTATAACTGTTGTAGCTTCCCCATGGTCACATGATCACAATTCAGATGTTTGGCAACTAGTTCATATTTATGATGGATGCAATGTCCCTGGTTCACGTGACCAGCTTTTGCAACCTTCTGATAATTAATGGAAGCCAGATTCCATTAATAACCATGTGACTAACTTAACAACTGCAATGACTCACTTAACAACTGTGACAAGAAAGGTCATAAAATGGGGCAAAACTCACGTCTCAATTAGCAACATAAATTTAGATTTCAAGTGTGGTCGTACCTCAAGGAATACCTGTATAAAACGAGAAGGGATGATAGATGCCACCCACACAGAGGGAAAAAACACTCATAGATTTTTTTCCTCTGGGGTCAAAATTCAAAAACCCTCTTTTTTTCACTGAAACATGCTTTAATGTATATTTCAAAGCAGGATTCAAATATATCTGACTGACTTGATATCTAATTTGACAACAATACTGGAAATTGCTATTTTTAGTCTACCCTGTTGTTTATTTGCTGTTATATGGTCATATAGCTAAAGCTTCTGAGAACATGAATAAGAATATGTTTTATTACAATACATGGGGAATTTGGCTTGTAGTTTCTTCTAGACTTTTGGATCCTGCTCAAACAACAGGTGGAGAGCATGGCCAGGGGAGCCTCTGTGCAACTTAGCACCAATTGCCAACTTATTTGGACCAAGAAAGCCCATGTTCTGATCACCATGCAGGTTAACCATTGCATTAAGAGGCTATGAGTGGATGCTTTTGAAAATTACTCAGATGTTGCAAGGTTGTAAAATATTTTGTAGATTTTATATGTTCCTCAGGATTTTATTCAGCATTGAAGTGTGGGTTTTATGACATATGGCCTTCTTTTATGGTTTTATGTTTTTGTATATTGCCTGGAGACTGGTGATATGAAAAATATAAAATTAAATACTAATTAGCATTTAAATTGTGCATGATTTTGTAAGGAATTTAAGGTTGATGTCAGAAAACTGATTGTTTAAATTTTGTGAATTGAAATTTACTCAGGAAAATTCAAAATTCGGTTGCATATTGGGGGAAAATCAAATCTACAAATATAACAGATAGGACAACAGTGAATCTGAAAAAATGTATGAAACTATAGTTGATACCAGCTCCATTTGAGTGTTAAGAGAGCTAGTAACTATTTCTAACACCAATTGATGGTACAGGCTTCTCTTCCTTCTCAAAAGTAACAAATAACCTCCCACATCACCAAACACAAGAAAAAGAAACTGTAACTGCTGTATTTATGTACTGATTTATCACTTCAAACTAAAATTACTTGCCCAAACCTAACCTTTTTCTTAATAAGTAATTTTACTAAACTATTTCATTGTACTGATCATTTCAGTACAATTCTACTGTTCAAGAATCACTCCAGCAAATGAATTAGTTGTGCCTGCAGAAAGGCTAAATGCATTTAAAGACAAATCAACAGAATTCCAGTTTTCAAATCATGGAAATATTTCCCTGCTGTTCTATGAGCAGACTGAAGGTAGTTCTTGACTGCAACCATTCATTTAGTAACCATTCAAAGTGAACTGAAAAAGTGACTTATGACCATTTTTCACACTTACAACCATTGCAGCATCCCCATGGTCATATGATCAAAATCCAAATCCCTGGCAACTGGTTCATATTTATGACAGTCCTGAGATCAATTTGCGACTTCTGACAAGCAAAGTCAAATGGGGAAATCAGATTTGCTTAATAACTGTGTAACTAACTTAACAACTGCAGTGGATTCACTTAACAACTATGGCAAGACAGGTCATAAAATGGGGCAAAACTAACTTAACAACTGTCTTGCTCAGCAACAGAAATGTTGGGCTCAATTGTGGTCATATGTTAAGGACTACGTGTACCAGTAATGGTACCCAATTCTATTAAATAAAATGGAGAAGATTCAGAGGAATTTCAACAAAGATTATCACAGCTTGAGAACTATCATATAAAAAATATTTTAGGAACTTAGTATGTCAATATTGAGAAGAAAATATTGAGGTTGGGGAAACAGTGCTTATCACCTCTAGTGTTATCTAGAAAAATGCCACAAGTATGAAAACTGCAATGACTTGTTCAAGCAGTTGTTAGACAGCTATTAGGAGTCAAGACTATCTTGAAGGCACCAATATACACACACTATTTTTATAGCAGCCTTTAACTTTTGCAAAAAAACCACAATTCAAAATATATATTATAAAATATGCATATATAAACCCCCTACAGTGTTTTAAGAATTAATGCTTGGCAACATATGCATTTATTTCTAAAGATTTGGCCTCATCTAGATGTCTAGGATTGAGTGCAATACATATAGTATGCTATTAAGTGTTGCCTCTTCATGTCGATGAAACGTTATTTGCCAGTTCAATACTGTTCTGTTTCAACCAATGCCTCATGGGAATATAAAGTACTCTGTTACAATAATACATTTTGGGCAAGTCTTTGCTCTTTTCATTTTATCATGCTAATGCAGCTAATATTTTTGCTAAAAATATTTATGGGAACTTTTACTTCTAAAAATTATTTGAATCTTCATCTGAAAATGCACATCATTATTGATCTCCAACTAATGGTTGGGAATCAGGAACGCAATACTTGGTTAGAGAATGACTTGCTATAGGTTAAACAGCATTTATACTACTTGCAATGCACAACTCATGTGGTATATGGGATGTTGTGGGTTGGACCCTCTGGATCTATATGTTTTCTGCATTTTTCCACAATTTCTGTGGAGGCCCATTCAATACTGCTGACATTAGCAGACCTCTAATGCTCTATTTACCTGGGAAAAGGCAAAGTTGCAGCCCTTCTCTCTTTTTCCTTCCATATTCTACTCAGGAAAGATCAAAGTTTGTGATATGTCTAAATTCCTTTCTGAAATAAGAGCCCATAACGCATTAAACAGTCAATTTTTTATTATATATGAACAAGGGTAAAGAATTAGAAATGTGTTGAAAGAAACAAAAGAAGAAAAGGAAAAAAAATAAAGAACTGAACTATTTCTGAAAATGCTGATTCCAGTCAATAGTATGCTCTCTCTTTTTCTCTTTTGTACATGCACACATACACAGATTGAGAACAAAATCTCAACAACTCAAATCTGAATTAGTCTATAAAATAAATATCTGTACCTAGCTGACTACATACATTTTGGTCTCTAAGTTAAACTTTAGGTAGGGTTATCTTTTTTAACTAAAGAAAAATATTCCTAAAAGAACCAAGAACTAAAATATAAATTAAAATTGAGCTAACACCATTCTTCTCTTGATTCTACAATTAAATGAAGTTATGTTGATAAACTGAAAAGACACTTTTGCTGCCAGATAACATCAATTTTAGTGCCTTTAAAATATAGTCATTAATGTTTCCTAATTTTTAATAAAATTTCTATTTCTGACAAGAATTTGATGTAACACCTCAATTAGAAATCTAGAGACAGTGACTTATAATTCCGCCATAGGCACAAAGCCAACTGCGTGACTTGAGCTAGTAACTTTCCCTCAGCTCTAGGAAGGAGGCAATAGCAAACCACTTCCAAACTATTGTCAAGAAAACTGCAGGAATCTGCCCAGGCAGTGGTCAGGAGTCAACACTAACACATACACACAAAAAACCCTTACTTTCTTTGGTGAGAAGTTTCATCAAAATCTAAATATACTGAATTAAAAATTTTCATTCTTCATATTTAATTTAATTTTGCAATCTATAACTTAAAATCACCCAATCTATTTATTGCACTGAACATTCATATAATTTTAGTAGTAAGTGATCTATCCTTTTGCGAGTTTAGGATTATTTCAGAACTGAACAACAAACAACTAATGGTTTGGCTTCTAAGTCAGCAATTCTGCTGATAAATATATTAACATTTTAAAGGATCATTAATGATACACATTTTTTTGTTCCACAGACATAATTATTGATAAACAACCCTTTTATTTTTGGCAGAAGCTAATAGCCCCCCAGTGGAAATAATTTGGTATCTTTTGTATTATTAATTAGTCATCTGTTATGTTCTATAACATTCTTTCATACATAGTGACAATCTTTATTTGCTATCTGCATTGACTGAAGCATAAAAACTTGGAGGGTACCTTCACCTTCTTACTTTTCAATTATGATTTTATCCTTTACTAGAATTCTATTTTCAGGAATGTTAAGTTTTTCAGTATTAAAGTCATTTTAAATCCTTTGGTAAAAACTGTCAAATATTTTGACAGCTACCTTCTTTAGTGTGCTGATGGATTTAGAATTGGAAGCATTTTGTTTGGCCTTGCCCTCTGAAGTGTGAAAAAAATCTTACCAATTTCAGTACATTCAAAAACATATTTAGAGCATCTCACGGATACTATGTCAGATTAAGGGAAAGAAAGAGTCTTATTGCTTATTGCTCATGATGCTTTATAAAATACTAAACACAATCTGGAATAAGAATGCATGAGTCGGACCATGCTGTACACTGTACACCATATAATCTTTTACCTGAGAAGAGAATAGTTGGAAGAAGTTAAAGAAATAAAAAGTGCATATTTGTAGAAAAGAAATGAGGGACTTCTTTGTTTTCCATACAATAAATGCACATCTGTTGCACCTTTTGTTGAAAAGTAGTATTCCGTGAAATTAAATTATATTCTAAAACAAAAATTGACAGCCACTATGTGTTTGTCATTTTATATTCAAATATCTAAGGATCTGAAGATCCAGTTTATTTGTTTGTTTCCCACCTTTATTAATTTTTAAAATAATTTAAGGTGACAAACACACATAAAATACTCCTTCCTCCTCTAACTTTCCCCACAAGAACCCTGTAAGATAATTTGGCAGAGAGCCCAAAATCACCCATTTAGCTTTTGTACCAGTAGGCTACATCACATATACCATGTTTCCCCGAAAATAAGACAGGGTCTTATTTTGTTTTGACCCCCGAAATAAGTGCTTGGCCTTATTTTCGGGGAGGTCTTATTATTTTGGAGGTGCAGGAGGCGGTGAGCGTGGTCACCTGATGGCTGTTGCTGTGTTGCAATATTTTCAGGGAGGGCTTATTTTGGGGGGAGGGCTTATTTTAGCACATGTGCTCAAAAGCCAGATTGGGCTTATTATCTGGTGAATCTTATTTTGGGGAAAACAAGGTAGCAATCTGATTTTAACCCTCATGAGACTATGTTATCATTTATGTTTAATCATTTTAAGTGCTTTTTATAATCTATTTTAATTGTTAGTATTATTATACACCACACATAATCACCCGTTGTGAGATAGATGGCTGTATAAATGTGTAAATAAATAAATATTGCAACTTTTTTTAAAAAATAATTAACACAATTTCAACTTTCCATGCCAGTTTCTGATTATCTTGTTTTATTATTGGCAATGGAAAGAAAAAGAGGTGGGGGGTGAACATGATTAAATTCAAGGGAGCCTTATTGAATTCACTGGGACTATCTCCCCAAGTATGTATAACAATACAATCCTTTTAACAAATTGAGAAAATTTGTATCATCCTTAAAACATAGAGCTTATTTAAAAAAGCAGTAGCATGAGAGCACACTGAAATACAGAGAAAATAAATCAGGATCTGATCAAAAAAAGTGAGGTAACATGACATAACATAACTAGGAACCATAATTAAGAAAATCTGCTAATTACTCACAGACATTTATCCTTTGATGTAATGCAACATTCAGTCACAACACAAAATACAGATCATCTAAGAATTTACTGTTTAGATCAAGATGGTAAACATCTGTCTACCATAGCACACAGCCCTGAGCTCAGCTAGGCTGGGGAGGAACCAAGTGCAGGCTTTTTATAAACTGCAGTGGATTTTTTTTTAAAATCTAGCTCAATTATAAATACTACTGTTCTGTGTTCAATTTAAAAATAATTCATTCCATTCTCGTAAAAATATTACCTTATCTTTAAATTGTAAAGCAGGTTTCTTTTTATTTTAAAAAAAGTATATTTTTAAGAGGGAAAATAATAAAAATAGGGAGATCAATCCAACAACATTTAAATATCAACATATCAAAATCCTAAAATCAAAAGAAGAGCATACACAAGTTCATGTGTGAACAAAAATAAATAGGCATTACTGGTAATTTTAAAATAGGTATGCCTAAGAATTATTTAACATTAGGTGCTATTTTTATTTTTCCTTTTATAGGCAAGTCAGCTTCCTCGGCTTTCTCACCAAGGTGTGGTTAAATGTTAGCATCCTCCACAATATTCTTCTTCCCAGTACTGCCAGTAATAGTGAGAGTGTGAAATATTTTTAAATGCAAGATAGGAATAATTGTAAACAGTACAAGAATGTCAATAGTATCACCACATCCAATCTAGCCACTGATTCTTCTAAGAATCATTTATTTACTGATTTGAAAGGGTAAAAAATCAGACAGCTTGCTAAGAACAATTTTCAAGAATTGTTTAATCTGTTGAAGATTCTACATAAAGCTGAAAAATGTCACATAATCATAAAATGGACCGAAATTTTCCCCAGAATCATTTAAAATTTAACATCTTGTGCTCCAAATTTAAATATATCACCAAAATGGATTATCTTGAAAATTAGATCAGCATGCTAAGATTAAATGCAAGCAAGTTGGGAACAGATGAAAAAACAAGAATATCAAAGAATATCTGATCAAGTAATATCACCTAGAAACAATGAAGATTAAGGAATCACTGGAAACAGGAAATAAGAAAGCAGCAACAACAGCTAGAGCCAAAAAGTTTAACAGATACAAAGCCTGAATTGCTCACTAAAAACAGTGCAGTTCTGGGTGAAGCTACCAGAGAACCCAAAGAAATACAATAATAATTCAACTAAGATAATGAAGATGGACAATTTTTAAAAAAGCTGAAATGAAAAAATCTTGTAATAAACAACAGAATGATGGAGAAAAGGGAAGGTACATCAAAAATTGGTCAGGTGAAAATGAACCAAGACAAGGAGGTAAAACTAAAGATTGTTTAATATCTACCAACGACTGCATGATAATGCAATATCTGCTTAACATCATATATATAGCCAAGATACCCCAATGGAGTTTAAACAAATGGAAAACACGGGAAAATAGTGAATGGGGGGACAATAGTAAAAACTGAAAGAATTAAGATGCCCTGTGGAAATAACATCAAGAGTCTGGACTACGAAAACTTGGGCATCTTTCAAGCTGACAACAAGCACAATGAGATCAAAAAGAAGATTAGAAATTAATATAGGCCTTTTTCCTTTTCCCCCTTCTTTTCTTTTTTTGCAAATAAATTAAAGAAAAAATACCATAGATAATTCTAAAAATTATTTCTAAACAAAAACATAGACCAGTCTATAAACACAGTGAATAGAAACAACCAGCATTAAAAAAACACCATAAACAAAATTCAGCGAAACCAGAAAAAAATCCCAGTTACTACTGATTCAGACCTTTCAGCTGTATTTTGATTCATTTGTATTAAAATTGCCATTATGGTTTCCTACTATGTATATGATGCTGATGTTTTTTTACCTAGAGATACTTTTTTTAAAAATGACCTTAATATAGTCAAACAATCTGTGTGGTATCACTTGGACGGGATTCCAATAATTTATACTGAGACAAAAGTAAGGATTTTTCTAATTTGGTAGTAGTGAATGGAAGCATTTAAACATACAACTCTTTTCTCCAAAAATTTCCTTCTTTTGTCCTACTCCAACTTTTCCCTGATTTTATCAAAACAGATAATAGTTCAGTCAATTCTATTTTTAAAAAAGTATTTTGGGAAAAAAAGACGTTTGATATTCATCTTTGCAGTTGACAACATAATTGTTCTTTTGAATTTTTCCTTGTTTAGAATAATAATGCAAGACTGAAAGAAAGTTGTTTATATAGCATCTAACGTTTCTCTTTGTAAAACTTTAAATAATAAAGAAAACTTTTAGAATCTGTACAAGTCATGTCAATATGATCAGACTCTTTTACATAATGTAAACATTTATTCGCTATCCTTTCCTTGCCAGCCT
The DNA here is from genome assembly GCF_964273705.1 of Natrix helvetica. Classification (NCBI taxonomy): domain Eukaryota; kingdom Metazoa; phylum Chordata; class Lepidosauria; order Squamata; family Natricidae; genus Natrix; species Natrix helvetica. The sequence goes on along the minus strand of NC_138549.1, from coordinate 45,616,812 downwards.
TTAAATTTAGAAGAGACTTTTGTTTAATATCTATTGGAGCTAATATAGTCAAATAACTAAAAATATTTTTTAAATGAAAAGCTATATAAAAAGATATATTATATAAAAATCAACATTATGAAAGTGGGTATCCTAAAAACTATGTTAAAAAGAAGAAACTCACAAAAATTAATCTGTGATTAATATCAGCAAATAAGAGGAAAAAATTCATAGATATGAAGGTTAACCATATAGGAAAAAATACCTGTTTAAAAATGAACATTTACTGCTGGCTGTATATTCAATAGTAACCTTCCTCAATGTGATGCTCCCAGGTGTTTACACAGTACTGGCAAATTCTCAATTTCCATCCCAACATATATAACAGGTGTCAGGTTGGGGAACTAAGGAGAAATAGAATATATTCAACTTTTTAAAAGTATATTGTGTTATTGATAATAAAACTCTAAATATATTCATTTAGTAATAACTGAAATATAAAATGGATTATTTTGAAAAGAACCTTGTTTAAAATAAAAGCCCTAAGGCTTTGAAAAAATTCAGAACTTTTAACTACTACAAGAACATTACATCACAAGTAGGCTGAAACACAACATATTTTGGTTGATTTGATTTGTCTTTGTATATTGTGTAGTCCTGGCCTACTTTCCTTTATTGTATAAACTAAGGTCCAACAAACCATGATTTGGGTAATAAACCAATAATCAACAAGTATATTCTGAATCTCCCCACCTGTAAATTTGAAACTGATAATTAGTAAAATATTTGATTATGTTTAAATTATCGTATTGCATTTTTTGAGTAAAATATGGGTTTGATTTATTATAAGGGATGTATTATTATACAACAAGGTTTTCTGTTACTAGAAGGATTCAGCACATAGAAGTTCATTAAAGGTTAGCTGCAGTAAATTTGTTAATTTTAAATGTTTACGTTTACTCACTAAAGCGGATTCACTACAGGAAACCAAGCCATTCTGTTAAAAGTTTATTCTACTGATTTACTGTTGAACAGATACAGTCTTGGAAGATATGGCTTTCAATTGTCCCCAACTCTACAGTACAGATGAATAGTTCTATCAGTTAAATATAAAAGAAAATCTGATTACATTTCATGGCAGGAGTTTCTTTATTATGCCTTTTCTTTAAAATCTAACTAAGAGCATCCAAGATACTGTACCTTATGATACAAAAAGTACATCTATCATAGTAAAAACTAAGCAAAGGTTGCATAGTATACACATATTTAAGTATTCATTTTACTTGACTTTGTTGTAATAGTTACCTATGATATTCTAAAGCAATAGATGTAAGAATAGAGAGTACCATGATGATTATGTGTCATCAAGTTAGTGGGAGTGTTTGCAAACTCATAAATATTCTCTAGAACAAACTATCCCTAATCCAACCTTCAGATCCTGCAAAGCCTTATAATTACTATTGTAGTCTACCCACCTTACTGCTGTTCATTCTTTTTCCTTTTCTGTCCACATTTCCAAGTATTAGAGACTTCTCATAAGAGCTGGTCTTCACATAAAGTTTGTGACGTATGATGATTTTAATGTGGTTATTTGAGCTGCAAGTGAGCAACAGACTGATTTGTGTTTGTTTGCTATGCTACTCATGAAAGGTATTAATATACTGTATCATCCACCCTGTTTTTTTTTAATCTAACTTCTCCTAAAGTTTCAAAGGAAAAAACCATTGCTTAGTGATTCTGATTTTTGTGAGTACTGGCTATAGACATATCATGGCATTGGAATATCTTTTCCAGGGCCTTCTATCTAGTGCTTGTCTGCAGACTACTTGTTCCTGTAGAATAAATTGCAATAATCCAATCTTGAGATGATGATTCTGTTATACAAAACTTCTTTGAGGAGAAGGAGGGAGGGGAGGGGAGTGTTTATTTGCTTAGGTGTGATTAGACACACAAGGAATTCATAATAATTATACCAATAAGGGTGTAGTAAATAAGACAAGAAGGATAATAATGGTACAGTCATATAAATGTATATAGGCAATAGACAGTGTTGTGAGAATTAGGTATTTAGCAGAACAGAATGATGGAACTAGGGAAGAAACTGTCCCTGTGTCTACGTTTTGGCATGCAATACCCTATAGTAGCATCCCGAGATGTCATGGTCCCACTAAAGCCCGGTTCAGAGGAGGAGGATTTGGAACTGGGACCATCTCACAGGAAAGGCATGTCTACTTTGGGAGATGCCAGGGGCTGAGGACAATGTTGTCCCAAACCCCTCAGGTATTGGGAGAGGTGGTTGACCAAATGGAGACCTGCCTGCCTGCCCAGACACAGGGGAGGATTGGCTGCTGACCGGCAGTGGTGTTGATAGGCAACTGATCTCCTGATGAGGAACAGCTGTGTACTCCACTCAATCAAAGGGCAAGGAGAGAGGAGCGCTGGCAAGCCTAGAGAAGGGCTGCAAGGCTATTTGGGTTGAGGTCGCCCCACCCTACTCACAAGGAACACCTGGAGGGGAGTAATTTAAGGAGAAGTCGTGGGGAATTAAGTCTTTGCCAGGAACAATTGTTTGCTTTGGCTTACACTCACCCCTGGCTTTGACTCGTGTCTTGGTAGATTGCTCTTGGCATTTTGATTTGGACCTAGCCCCTCTCTTGTGGCCTGCATTTGGCCTTTGCTTCATTGTGCCTTTGGAACTGCTTCGTGTCTGGGATCTGTGTCTTGTTTTGAGGACTGCCCTTGTCTTGCGCCTGGGCTCTGCCTTGTGGGTTGGACTTGGAACCCTGGATCTTGCCCTGTGTGCTCCTACGCTGTGGGCTTTTTTTGTACTACCGGGGCTGTGTTTGGGAGACTGGGGGTGGCTGCCTTCAGGGTAGTGTGGGGGTGGAGCCTTACTGATCATTGGAGACCGCTGGCTAGAACATTTGTTAAGAGAAATAAAGAACACTCTAGAGGCCGGCCTTGCCTTGACCATCTGGGTCATAACATGAGGCAAGGAGTTGAAACAATTTGCAAGTGGTCTGTAGATATTTTTTCAGCCCTCTTTCTGACTCACACAATATGCAGTTCTCCTACAGAAAGCAGTCTGGTTGCAATTGTGCTTTCTGTAGTCCTAACTATCCATTAAGAGTCTGAACCTGCCTTGTTTGGTTGCTGTACCAAACCAGACAGTTATAGAAATACAAATAACAGACTCAATAATTTCTCTGTAAAACTGTATCAACAGCTTCTGGGGCAATCTGAATTTCCTGAGTTGATGCAGGAAGAACATTTTTTGTTATGCTTCCTTAATGATGGTTCTAATGTTAGATGTTCATTTCAAATCCTGGGAGATTATACAATCCAAAAACTTGAAGGATTCTACTGCTGATAGTAAGTAGACAGCTGATACTGTGCTGCTGAATATAGTAAGAGGTGGTAGAATAGAAAGGCTCCACCTAAAATCCATTCTCATCTCTACAGTTTTAAGCATGTTCAGTTCCAGATTTTTCCGGCTGCACTACGGGATCAGTTGTTCAACCTCTTGTCTATATGTGGATTATATGCAGACTATATCCCATCTATATGCAGAAGCATGGCCATGATATGCTGCCTGAGCCATTAGTCCAGGAGAATTCTTAATAATGGCCAGACACTAGTGCCAATACTAATCTTGGATAAGGGGCCAATCTAGCATGTATTACTGAAACCTGGTTTGGCATGTGGTGAGAGGGTATATCTCTCTAAAATGCACCCAGTCATGCCTCAGTTTTGGTGCCAGCCACATCCCCCTGGCAATGCAGTGGACTACTATTGTATTTTGGATGACTCTGAGGGTTATTGGGGGTCCCACTCTATAGATAACTGTGAGAACTTAGTTGTGAGGCTCAGCCTAAGGGATCACTTGGGATTATTGCTACTATGCTAGCCTCTCTGCTACACAATAGCTTTTCTCCTCATGATTCCAGTGCTGGCAATAGCGATCATCGGATTTATGGATCTGGTCCCTCCCTGGAGACAGAGAGAGCTCAAGCAGGAAGAACAATTGCTAATTCCCTCAGATCTGGACAACTTTTTTTTCTATACAGTCTCAAACGTTCACTTTTTGGAGAAATTTATTGTGAATGTGATCAGTCTACTGCAGGGTGTCAAACTCAGCCCATGGGGTGCTTAGATCTGGCCCATGGGGCCACCCTGGAAAGAACTGGCTCATGGTGCCTTGGCCCTGGCCCACCGGGCACTGATAAACAACCTGGTGGCAGCTGGCAACATGCTGGAGGAGGCCGGGGCAGACAGCCCCCCCCCCCAGCAGCAGCCTCGAAGAGGTTGCACAACTGGGCACCCCCTCAGGGAGGTCGAGGGCTGGGCTGGGCACTTGCTCTTCGCTGCCTAGGGCTCTGGACAGCCTGCATTGCCATCCGGGGGTCCTCCACGTGGCTTGAATGAGACAGCAAGGCTCCTCTGGAGGACAAAGGTTTGGCCCTTTCCCTGGTCTCGCCTTCCTCTGCTGGAGACAATGGATTCCTAACCCCGCCCACCGCAGGTGCCCCCGACATGAGTGACATCAAGCTGGCCATGCCCACCCAGCCCCCTAAGGTCAAACATAACTCTGAGGCCGTTCTTAATGAAATCAAGTTTGACACCCCTGCTCAGGGTTATACTTTCTTCCCATTACATCTTAGGGGAACCAGAAGATACATCTTCTTTATATTAGCTTCTGCCTTTTTGGACCTATCTTCCCCCAATAGAGAGTTGGCTCCAACTCTACAGACATTTAGAAAGGTGATTAAGATTCAGCTATTTCTCTGGAACCTGGGAGTCAGGATATATTAAGTTCTCAATTAGTGAGATTTCAATATTGCTCACCATCTTACCATTTTAATATGTTTTAATGAATTATTTTTGTTGATTATGTTTTAACCCCTTATTTACTGTTCTCCATCCATGGTTTGAACTGGGTGGCAATATAAATGTTTTAATGAAATAAATTCCTACCAACCGTATGTCTAACCTAAGCTGGCAATGTATAACTAGGTCTTGTTCACACACTAATATCTCATCCAATGCTGATATATGATCTTTCCAGCATGTTCAGTTATGTATATTCACAGCTTCGAGTTACTTAAAAAGTAATAAAGGCAGTATAAAAATGTAATAAACATTAGAGAAAAATTACTGAAGCCATACATACCTATAATAGTACAACTGTGAGCAAAACTTCTCTGCATCAATTACCATCAACAGAATCAACCATTCTGGAAAGAAAAACAACCACAGAATCGCAGAGCCCCCATTCCTAACTATTACAGTCAGTCCAATGGAATACTATGATCAAAGGTTCTAAATGTCACTGATACATCAAACAAGACCAGAACGGCCTTTTTCATCTTCATCTATTTCCATTCCATACATCATCAAATAGGGCAATTGTAAATATACGAGGTAATGTATATAATACATTATACCTTGTATCTTGTATATACATTACATTTTCATGAGATACTTAAGATTCAAAATAATCCTGTCAGATCTTTATTCAAAGAGATTTTTTTAAATGCCAGATAATAATTGTATCTACTCTTATTACAATATTTGTTTTATTCGTAAAATGCAAACTGTGGTGCACACTATTTGAAAAAAATTGTGGAAAATACAATAAACTGAATATCTACAATCCACAAGTTATTTCAGTTATTTGTTTAAAATCCCTTAATAAATTACAGTAACATTAAAAAAAACACCTACCTTCTAAGTGCCACATATTACAGGCAGTGTAAATAATGTACATTTGGCTGTACAATCTGTTTTTAAATTTAACAATATAGACCATACTGAGCCTAAATAGAGTCAAACTGCTTCTTAGCATTGTATGCATTTAAATTATAATATTCAGCAAATTCCATGCAATCCTTTTGTTCCATCATTTTGTTCAAATAAATTATCCAGAATACCCCTAAGTTTTGTCATGCCATGCCTACACTAACTGACATTCACAGCAGGTAGTAAACAATTCCACAAAATTCAAAATTGCTGGTTGAATATGCTTCTCCTTACCTTTAAGATAAGTTCTGCTGTTTCAGCTAACCAATGTCACATGGAAATTAAAACTTCGTTGACAAAGATCTTATGTATATATACCACATTGGAAGAGATCTATCTTAAAAAATATTAATCTTCCAGAAAAATGATCCCTATTATTCAAAATCAACAGGAATTATGCCTGCAGTTTTATATGTAAACATTTAAACGTTCAGGTAGAATATAATTAAGCAAATTACAAAGTACCAATCTACTATTTCAAGCATATCATCTGTTTCTGTAGCGAACAAGAGAGGGGACTTTGATGGAAATAGGGAAAGTAACAGGGTAATGAAGACTGAAACATTCTTTAAGTCATGGGAAACAAAACAACATTCAGAAGCAGTTTGGAAAAATGCTTCCCCAATTCACTGTGATATAAGAAAGAGGGGAAGTATAGCAAAACAGATATGCATGATACTGTTAATATAGTCTATCTCAGTATAGACTATATTAACAGTATACTCTGTTTTCTAGTATAATTATAGTTTTCATAGGATGTTAATTTTCTGATCTGGTCTTTTTAATGCAGTTGACATGAGCTGACTTTCTCAATCTACTCATTGTATTAGATGGCTTTGAGGTACCCTTTCAGATTGTTCAACATTTGATTTTGAAACTAGTTGTAGGGATCAGAAGGAATTATTGCTTGGGTACTAGCCTCCCTGCTGCATAGCAACGCGTCAGAACTGCTAACATGTGGCGGGGGGGGGTAGTAGAATTTCCTAGACTTATAATTCAGGAGGACTTCAATCTGCTGCCCTTGAGTGTGGACTCAGAGGCAGCTCAAAAGTTCATGTCCATCATGGCAAGATGATCCAAGTTATCTTTGATTTGACTCAAAGCAAAGGACAAACATTAGAATCAGTTTGATCTCAGGGCAGTAGAAAGGTGATCTGGAGTAGTAGGATGTTACCATCAGCTCCTTCTCATAGATGGATTGCTCTCTGCTGGTTCTAGAATGCTCTACTCTTAGGGGAGCAGGACCTACTGTAACTGTCACCCCAGGTTATTATTATGGTAGCTCTCCTTCTGTGACTGATTCCAATCAATGTTGGTAGAGGACAGTAGTTGAATTCAAGACTGTTTTGTGAGCTGCCTCAGGTCTCTATCCTTTCCCACTCCTACTTCTACATGAAGCCACTGTGCAAGGTCATCAATCAGCATGGACTGTAGCAAATAGTATGCTGATGATACATAGTGGTACTTCTTCATATTGGGGTGACAAAGGATTCAATAAGTCTTTTCCCAATGTCTAATGGCTGAAAGGGTCTGAATAGGGGAAAACATGATTCAGCCCAAGCCAAACAAGATTGAATTGCCATATATTTTAAGGCAATCCAGTTCTGGAGATTTCCTATCTTTTAACTCTGGCTGGGAATGTACATCTCCAGTCAGAGTTATTGTGCACTTTTGGGATCCTCCTCAGCTCCAATTCAAAGAGTAACTGGCAGCTGCAACTAGAATGGCATTTACACAGATTCATCTTGTGAATCAATTGTAACCATTCCTGAATTGGGAAGCTTTGCCCATAATGACTCATGCCTTAGTTACCTCCCATTTAAATTATTCTAATATGTGCTTTATGAAGCACTTGAAAGCTGCAGCTGGTCCAAAATGCAATGATGCAATTTGGGGCATTCCTCATTATTCTTGTGTAATACCACTGCTTTGTGAACTGCAGTGGCTTCCAAGTGCAATTCAAGTGCTAGTTATTAAATATAACTTAGCTGAAGGACTACTTATCTCCCATTATCTCTGTTGACCTATCAGATATAGCAGACACAACATACTCATAGACTCTTTCATTAAACATTCCATTTTGCCCTACATCTCCCAGAGATCCAGAGGGCTTAATACTGTTAGCCTTATGTAAGGCATTGAACACTTTTGCTGACATTTTGTCAAGAGGTTAGGAGAGATTTCAGGTGAACATAGCCTTTTTCATGTGATTAGGTTATTGTTTTATCCTTGGGCATCAAATGCTGTCTCTTGTGATTCGTATTTTAATCCCTGTATGCTACCCAGAATCACAGTTGTGAGATAGCAAGCACATAAGACATTTAAATGTAAATATTTATTTAAATATAAATGCTACATATGAATTCATAAACAAACAAATTGATGCTATCTTTGATTTACAATACAGATGTCTCTCTTGGCACACACCAGGTTTCCCTATCTTCTCGATTCAGTAGTTTTAAATTTTAGGATGTAAATGAAATAATTAAAATGGATGCTTTCTGACCAGCCATGCCTCATCAGATTACCTTAAACTAATATAGAAAATTGCAAAATTATATTATCTAATAACTTAATTATAAAGTATAAAGGAAAACATAAATTGCTTTTCCATCCTGAAAAAATATAATTGATGTAAACATATACTCCTTTAAAGTATTAAATAATTAATACCATTACAGGTAGTTCTTGACTAATGAGCAGTTGTTCAGCATTAGCTGAGAGTTATGACAGTACTGAATGACTGGTACTTGTATCCAGCTCTTGAAGTTCTGGCCATCCAAGCACACACACCTCTGGTACATGATTGTTATTCAGTTGCTTGGCAACCACCTTGTACTTATAATGGTTAGTTTCCTATGATCATGTGATTGCCATTTGCAACCTTCTCTGAAGCCTTCTTAGAAGCAAAGTTAATTTGGAACTAGCAAGGAAGAGTGTGTAGGAAGTTAGCACCCACCGCTCTCCTAGAAGAATGAAATATTCTAGGAAATATTAAAAAGGCAGAATATTATATTTCCCTAAAGAAGAAACATGTTTCTAAAGACATAAACTCAGAGCCTCAGCTCCCCCCTCCAGCAAATATGTTGGTGCCAACCTATCTACAAGACAAAAGGCTGGGCCAGCTTATCTACAAAACAAAAGATCTTCACCCTCAAGACATGCTAGGATTAGCCTTCACTCAAGATCCAAACCGGGACAAAGCCATTAAGCCATAATAGGAATTGCCCAGGACCCTTTCAGAACACACCCCTCTTAATTACATCATCATTCAGCAAGATTCAACCAAGCCTGGGGCTCAAGACAACCTACAAAGTTATCCCTGCATGGCCCCATGAGAGTCTGACAACCAATGGGATACCTGCACTTACACAGGAACAGGAAGCTGCAAGGCGGGGCTCAAGAGAGTGTATAAATCTCTCTCACTCATGTGTTCAATTGTCCAGGATCTCAAACCATGTGGTCCTGTCCACCATTAAAAGCATCTTTCCAAACAGCCTCCATGTTTCCAGTGTCTTCCTCCCCTCTTGGAACTGAACTCAGATGGACATTTCTTGCAACAATTGTAAATTGCTCCTGTAAATCACTCCCATGCCTGTGGGTCTCTTTCCCAAGGATCCTAGCTACAAAGTACAAGATCCCTCTGTAGTATGTACACACCAACACACACATCATATACTTAGAGCATGACGCTGGACTGGTCACACACACCCTCACCCCAAAGTGCATACTATACCACACTAATGCACAATCCCCTATCCAGCAGCTACCTCCCGTCCAGCTGTGCTTGCACTGCAATAGCTACTAACTTACTCACCAACCTGCTTGGGAACCACCAAAAATGACTTCCTATTGGTTTCCCCACTGACCTTGCTTGTTGGAAGCTAGCAGAAAATTGCAAGGAGACCTCACTTAAAACCATGTTCCTTGCTTAAGAATGACAATAGGAACTGTCATGATTTCCTTCACTAAGCAACACATGATGCCCACACAATGTCATGTTTTATTACAACATTTTTAGCAATGAAAATTCTGGTCCCAATTAAATGAAGATTACCTTTATAGCCTAGTGGAAATCATACACTTTTTTGTTTAATGAAAGAAACATAATTGGGTTACAAAAGGGCCCAGTTTAAAAGAGAGCTCATGCAGACTAAAGCTGTACAAATTTAAAGGTCAACAATTATTTCCAGTAGTTGGGGATACACATTTAGGACATGTCTGTAATTCTTTAAACTAAGATTTTTTTTCAGTTTTACAGTATAGCTGAGCAACTGCACAATCCTGGGAAAAGAAACAGCTATTTTAAGAAGCTGCAGACAGGCACGATGATATGAGCCTTGTGCATTCTGAAGCACATTTTTGCTTCTGAACATGAAGTAATGCAGAGTCATAATATAGATTATTTTCAGAGACATTAACTAATAATCTGGTTTTTTTTCTGTCCCTATGATCACATGTCCTGTGTAACTGAATACAAAGCCATCATTACAATTGCTATAGAAAATTTCCTTGTTCATAAAACCAAAAAATATCCTGGGGCAGGAAATCAGCCAAAAATTAGGGATTGATGCTTCTGTTAAATGTGAACAAGACCTTGAAATCAACTGATCTGAATCCCAGTAATTCCAATCCCAGTAATGTCTGAGCCTGCCTATAATTCATGCCAACAAGGCTACATAGAAAATTGCTTTTTAGTTTTGCTTTTCCAAAGTGTTTTGAGCTAAATTTTACCGAGTAACCAGTTCATATGAAAGCTGTCTTCTTATCTGATACAGCTTGTTTCCAGACTGTCCATGGTAGCAAAGCATATAACCAGTAAGCAAGAGCACTTTAAGTTTACATTAAAGTGATTGCATGAATTGAAGTTTTCAGAAGAGTAGATCCATTATAATCATCTTCAAACCTTACCCAAAGTACAGATCAGCTTTTTAAGTTGTATATGTCATGAAGAAAAAATGATAAATAACATTAAATAAAAATAAGAGTGGAATCCTTCATAATTCTATTTAGACAAGTAATTTTCATGGACGTATTTGAACTTGTTACCAAGTAAGATTACAGCCTAAAACTGTATTTCATTAGCCAGGTGCCCACCAAATTGTGAAAGTATATATGGAAGTGTAAACATAAAAATGAATTATTCCTGGGCAGGCAAGCAAATGTCACACTCTGTACAAACATCCTACTGATTCTGCCCACGTTTGCTCCTGACTACTGCTGCTTCTCAGTTAATATTTTAAATCCTTCATTTCATTCTTCTTTGTGGCTTACTACTGCTATGTTGTTCCCCAGTTGTCAATATCTCAGTAAAGTCTTCTGCCCTGCCCTAAATATTATTCTCTATTTTCTCTTTTATGCAGTTGTTCCCAATCACATATGGAATAAGAAGTATTTTAGAGCCACGTTTATGTTGCCCTTTTCCTTTATGTTTTATTTCCCCCTACTAGTGATACCCAGGAGATCAGACAATAATTAAAGTTATCTGACATCTTTAAGAACATTCAGAGTTAGAAGTCCCAGAATTTCCAGTCAAATTTTTTTGATTGCAGGGGGTTAGGGGAACTGAAGTTCTAGCACTTCTGAAAAATTCCAACCTCTTTAAGCTTTGCCTGGTAATTTATAAATAATAAAACAACATTGGCATGGATAAAGGAAAGCATTTGGACATAAATACTACTACAAACAAAGTCTTATGAGGAATAGCAGCCAACCCCTTATTTTCAGAATAGTGGTAGAAAAAACAATAAGAAACTTGAACCATCATTTAAGAATTTGATAGCATAAAATTATTATAATTCATTCTGAATATAACAATGATAATAAGACTGTTTAGAATTTAAGGTGGAACAAACCAGATACCTATCATTTATCACAAGGATGCATCCTAAGTGCAATATGTTAACTCTCCTTTAGAAAACTAGTACCCAAGGATTTCTGATATTAGAGAGACTATATAAAATGTTAGTATCCTTACGCATTATCATCATTTCTATAAAGATCTGATCACTTCTAACAAAAGTATTAAATTATCTAAAGATTATGGGGGAAAATAGGATTAAAACTGATGAGGTAGAAACCAGTAGAACCTAGGCTAGAAGGAGAAGTTATGTAAGTATTTATTAGCTGCTTTACAAAGTGAACTGTTTGGTAACTTAAAAATGTGTGAGGAAAAAAAAACAAAAATTTCATCTTGGTAGAATAGGTTGTTGTAGGTAAATATTCTACATGTAACTGGCTTTCATTCTTGTCTGTAATAACACAAATAGTATAGCAGAGTCTTGTATAAGAGTCTTCTGCTGAGTAACCCAATTCTTGAATAAGAGATTAAGTGTCTGAAGAGCTGTGAAATAACACTAGCGATTTGGAAGTTCTTGATTTCACACCTGTAGTATTTGCCAATGTCAGTATACTTGTACAGTATAAAATTATGCAATAAGAGTTTTCTTTTGGTCTACACTCCATTTCAATCACTGAAAATCAGGAAAATGCATTTTCTCCAGTCTGAAAATGGAACATGGTTCTTATTCAAACAAAAGCTGATTTATAATGTTTCTTACAAAAACTTCAGCAGTTCAAGCCCTTTTATTATTTACTGTTTCTTAGAACTAGTATTTTTTGAATACTACTCATAGTTAATAATACAAGAACTGTCATAATAATTAATTTTTTTAAAAGAACAAATGAAGATTTTTTTTCTTCAGGAACCCTCTCTGCAAGACTGGAACCAAGTGGAAGGGGACCTAATATGAGAGAGGTAGTGAAGTACACCTTTAGCAGATCATTAAGAGATATGTACCATCTTTCTTTGAGAATGAGTAGATTTTCATACCATATGTCTCCAATGAATTCTTTGAACTACACTGAAATAAATCTCAAGCTGATCATTAGTATTTCTGTGAGTCTGAGGTCTAACTTTTTTCTAAAACAGTTTCCTTTCTCCTTTATATATTCAATCTCTGTTGTGAGGAAAGTTAACAATAGGAAAGGTTACATTTCACATATGTTACAACTAAACCAAAATATATCTAATCATAGTCCAGCACTGATCAACTGATGACAAACTTTGGGTTATTTCGCAACTTCTCCAAAAAATATTCTTGATGCAGTTCTAACTTCAAATAAGACAAGGAGACCAACTAGGTAAGATGTATTGCCATAACTCAAGTAAAACTAAAGATGGGCGTTTAAGGCGAGCTTCTGAGCTGGTGGAAATGTTTTCTTTAAAAAAAAAAAACCATTAAAAGCTGCGAAGCTTACACCAGAAAATTTAGATCCAAGGGCTTGGGAAGCCATGGCTGAGGGATCTTTTTCCGCCTAGCTTCATTCTACCGACGCGCTGAAAATCACCCACAAGGAAGTTCATTTCCAGGGACACAAGCACGACGCAGCTCCAGCCCCAGAGTTCTGGAAGCAGCGCCGCTTGCCCGGGAGAGTGGGGACCCAGCCTCATTTCCCCAGGTATCGCCGCCCCCCATGCCGAAAACCCCTTGAATGTTCCAGGGGGAAATCACCGGCTTTATGTTGCTAACTCAGAGCAGATGCCCGACCCAGCAGAAGGTACCACTAATTGGCCAACGAAGACCTTGACTCAAGCGGCAAGGAAGTTGGATTAACGACTCACCTCTAAATTCCTTCCATTTCTCTACCGCCCCCAGCACTACAGAGAACAGCACCGGAACTGACATGATAATCAGTATAGGCGGCGGCAACAGCAGAGGCAGCAATTCGGGGGGGGGGGGGGGGGAGAGATGTACGAAAAAAGAGTCCAGAGAAGGAGAAGGAGAAGCAGCAGCACTTACCCGGAGAGCTTAGCAATCTTGACAAAGCTAAACACATCCATCCAGGGAACCGCCTGAGCAACGCCTCACTTGTGCACTCGCTTGCTCATTCCAGCAACAGCTCCGTGCCGCGAAGAGGGTTATGCATGATTGCTTTCCTTCTCCGGCAACAGCGGCTATCCTTGCCGAGGAAATCGCCGGCGACGGCTCCTGCTACCCCCCTCCGGCCGGCAGCTAAGCGTGCAGCATCCACCGGCACCATGAAGATCTCTTGGAGAAGCGCGCGCCCGCGCACCTCCCGGCTTAGCTCGTTGAGGCGTTAGCAGGAGAAGGGAACGCGCGTGCCTCCGCGCCTGCGCAGAGGTCTGCCTCGCGCGCAGAGCGAGGAGCAGCGGGAGCGAGTAACGGGCAGCGGGGCGGCAGCGGCTTGGCTTCGGGAGGAGCGCATGAAAGCTCAGCCTCCTTCCACAAGAAGAAAGCAGCCGGTCCCTGAGGAAGGTCTCGGGTTCAAAGTCATGTTCACTTTTTAGGGTTATTATTTTTACCTGAAGCTCCGTTCCTTATAATGTGATCGGACCCAATAGATAGCCTTTACCGTCTTTTTAAAGCAGCTTAAAACTTGGGGCAGGAAAGGGTCTGGATAAATTGCTCACTTCCCATATAAGATTACGGGTTGATAATATTGGGTGATCTGAGCGCGCGTTTCTTCCCCATCTCCTGTCCATCTAGGTAGCAGTTCGAAAGCATGCAAACTAGAGACCACTTCGTTGGGAAGAAATAGCGCTTGGTGCACCCCAATAATTTAGCCATGCTGGCCACATGACCCAGGAAAATGTCAAACGTTGGCTCCCTCAGCCAAGAAACAGACACCACCCTAGACTGGACATGACTGAACAGAGGAATCTTTACCTTTTTAGTATGTAAATAAGATTATGTATTATAACAATCCTTATTAAAGTCCTGTAGGTAATTAGATTTTTTAAAAAAACAACGATACTAAAAATTATAGCAGTTAAACATGGTAGTTGCTGATGGCAATAAACTTGGCCAGTTTGCCAAGTTTATTGCCATCAGCAATAAGCCTATGGTGCTTTCATTGAGATTGTCCAGCAGTAATATCTGAGAGTTAATCTAGAAAGCTTCATAGGCCTTAGTGTCCTTATTTGCAGTAACATGGCATTAATAGAAGATAGATTATAGTATTATTTCCCTGGCCTTATTTTTCAGGAAGATTAAATTATAGCTCTGCTAACAATTATTAATATTTTGTTAGTTTTAAAGGTGCCATGAGATTTTACTTTTAATAATAGAGCTTGAAGCAAGACACTAGGCTACTATGATCATTCCCATGTATTTAATGGTAGCTGGTGTCTAATATTCTTTGCCATCATTTTTTCTGGCATCTGCATGGTAAGGTAAATGAATTCAAGTATGGAGCAACAAATAATATATTTGAGCCCTTGAATTTAACAGTAAGTGCAATTCTATTCTGCTAAAATACTGAGATTTGCTCTCAGGCAGTAGATTTCATCCTGGCGTGCTGATAATTTTTTGTTGTTTTTGAAGTAAATATTTAGCAAATATTTAACAATTTCTAATGACCTCACTTAAGCCCCAATATCCTCAATAAAGTCTAATAGTAGGAAGAAAGTCTCCACATATAACTCTGATCAGTTTTTATTACTTATCCTACTATCTATAGGCAAGGAGGCAATTTAGTTATATACCATGTTTTTCCGAAAATAAGACAGGGTCTTATTTTCTTTTGACACCCCCCCCCCCAAATAAGTATTTGGCCTTATTTTCAGGGAAATCTTATTATTTTTGAGGTGCAGGAGTTGGTGGGTATAGTCACCTCATGGCTGCTTCTATGCTGCAATATTTTCAGGGAGGCCTTATTTTTAGGGGAGGGCTTATTTTACTGCATGCGCTCAAAAGCCCGATTGGGCTTATTATCCGGGGAGGTCTTATTTTCGGGGAAACAGGGTAATTCAGGAGAATGTGACAGATTGTATGTTTTAGAAAATCATAAATACCCTATTAAGGTTTCTTTTTTATAGTCAGCTGGCAAATCTGAAACTTTTAACTATTTTTTGACTGTCTGAACCCATTTAAACAAATAAAAGCTCAAGCAATTGGGTAGAAATACTTGATCCTCTGAGACAGATTCAACAATCGTTAGTTGTAAGCTCTCTTAATACATTACTGTTGGAATTGTTTGTCATTGTCTTAAAGAATATTTTCCACAACACTAAATGGAGCTTCTTGGCCTGACAGTTGACTCACATTTGTTTTCCCAGGAAACCCTCCTAATTTCTCATATTGTATACTTAACTCTGACTCATTAGTTAATTTTGACAAATTGTTATTTTATAAATAGCCAAGTTAATTGATTTGCTTACAAGTATATCAGTCTTCTATCCTTCTAAGGCTGGTAAAATGACCCAGATTGTTGGGAGCAATATGCTGACTCTGCAAACCGCTTAGAGAGGGCTGTAAAGTACTGTGAAGTGGTATACAAGTCTAAGTGCTATTGCTATATATGTATCTAATGTTTGTTGTGAATGCATATAAAAATAGAGCTAAACAATTATATACAAATTCTATATCATATGAGTAACTTCGTTCAACAAAACTATGTATCTCCAAAGATTCTGAAATAGAACAACTCATCTTTAATCATAAGGAATCTGAATCTGTTTGGTTTTACTATTTTGAAGAGGTTAAAATAATAAATAACTCCTTTTATTCATACTTATTTCTAGCATGTGAAATTTAAATGTTTGAATTCCTTGCACAGCTTAAAATACTGTATGTCTTGCTGGTTACTACTTCCTAATTAACATCTGTCAAAAATGTTTCTCAACGAGACAAAATAAAAGGTTGTTCATTAAAATGAGCTTGTAATTATTTCATTGGTACTAAAGCAGTTTGAATGTTGTGAAAAGTGTTTATGTTCAAATTGATTGGTTTTTATGGGTTGTAGAGTCAAAATAGAATGATTATTTTTTTAAAATCTCACTGCATGGATCTTACATTTGGATAACCCTTGAAAGGGCTGGGTTCAGGGGAGCACTAGGATAGGATTGAATTGAATTCTTTATTGGCCAAGTGTGATTGGACATACAAGCAATTTGTCTGGTGCATTGTCAAAAATAAAAGGTACAAGACTTAATGATAGTCATAGGGGTACAAATAACCCTATGACCTGCAGCCATGTTCCTTTTGGATCTTTGGCCTGCCACACTTCTATTCTACTATGCTGTTTCTATAGTGGGGAAATGAGAGAGGGGATAGCACGGAGTAGAATGTATGTAGCCAAAATAAAATTCTTTTCTAGATTGCCAAGGTCATCCTTTGTCTGGGTACCTCTGCACCCGACCGGAATTGGATAGGTGGAACTGCCAGCATGGCAGTGGAAGATTGGGCCATGTGATGGACTTGTGGGTGTGGGGGCAACATCATTAACTTTAACCTGAGGGGGAACGGAAGCTGCTTCAGATTCGGGTTTTCCCCCAGATGTGCCAGCATGGCTCTCTTAATAAATAGGAACTTTGAGCAGTATGTTGTCTTGGACTCTGATTTAATTTTGTATGCTATCTGGAACACTGACATTAGCAATCAGGAAACAATATCAATATAAATTGTAAGGATACAAAGAACAAAGTTACAGTCATGCAGTCATAAGTGGGAGAAGATGGGTGATAGGAACGATGAGAAGATGAATGCAGCCTTAGTGAATAGTTTGACAGTGGTGAGGGAATTATTTGTTTAGCAGAGTGATGGTGTTCAGGAAAAATTTTTCTATTGAGACTACTGGTCCTCAATAATAATTACTCAAAATAACTGGAGCATCACTTGGACACCATCAGCATTACAAATTCACTATAATTGCAAAAGGCAGCTTTACTCAAACAGTTGATATCCTGCAATGATACCTCTAGCACAGTGGTGGGTTCCGGACCTGAGCGCAGCCAGTACACTGCGCACAGGGCTGGGCATCCTAGACAGGCACCTGCACTGTGTGTGCATGCGCACGCCACCGCCCTGTGACACCCAGCTGCTCAGCGGAGGTCGCGCAGGCACCGCATGCTGTGCATGTTTGCTATGAGCCGGTCATGTTATAAATGGCCATGGAATGCAGGCAGGCTAGTGGGCCAAACAAGCCACCGTACCAGTACGATGGCTGCTTCTCCCAGCTACTACTGGTATAGCCATACTGGGCCATACCGCCTGGGACCCATCACTGCTCTAACACCACAAAGCATCAGTATCTGCCTATCCCAGGTCATTGGAAAGTATTTGATAGGTGGATAAAAATGGCATATCCAGTCTGAACATCCAGCTGACTATGCAACAAACCATGATAACAATTAGTTTTATTTATTAAATTTACAAATTGTTTAAATAGTTAAGAACCAGAAAGCAACAGGAGACAAAAATGAATAGTAAAGATGGCAAGAAGGACAAAACCAGACAGGAAGAAAGAAAAGTAAGCTGTATTGCCTAAAGGAGTTTCAGCTACCCCCATCAAAGGATTGGGCAAAAACCAGCTTTTCAAGGCCCATTCAAATACCAGTAGGCTGGGGGCTGTTTGAATCTCACGGGATTTAATTCCAGAAGGGGGTGTTGTTGCAGAGAAGGTACAGTTTTGAAATCCCAATAAATGGCATTAAATAACCAGCCATTATGTCATGAAAGGCTTCATAGATAATAACCATTGACCATGATGCTTTATAAATATTGTGGGCCATATTCAAAGGTTGGAAAAATGTTGATGTGATATCTGTCTGTACTCTAGATTGCTATCTTGCAGCTATTTTGTATTTTTTTGTATTGTATTGTATTGTATTATATTCTTCTTATGTTCTTTATATTGTGAGCTTTCCAGATCACATCTCATCTGGACTACTGCATGAAAATGGAATTATACATAAATAAAGATTACACAACTTGGTGACATTTAATGGGTTATATGGTATATCTTTTTTCTATAGACTTGATTTCTTTTGTTTTTTGTTTTGTTTTTTGTTTTATTAAAAGTTTTAATAAATTTTACAAATATTTCCCCTTCCCTCCACCCCCGACCCTACCCCCCCAACCTTCCCTCCCCCCAACCTCCCAGAGCAAAATACAGGGTATAAACATTTAACAATCATACGCTAACATAAGCTAACTGACTTTAACATCCTACCTCCTCTTGTGCTTTAATTCCCCTTTTGTTAAACTAACTTTAGATAAATTGTAACATTTGTTGTGCCTTCACTCATAAGCTAATTGAAATATTTTAGTCCGATATTTATTTTGAATATAGTCAATCCATCGTCTCCATTCCAACTTATATTTCTCATCTGAATGGTCCTTCAAATATGCTGTGATTTTGGCCATCTCTGCTAAGTTTACTACTTTTAGCGTCCATTCTTGAATAGTAGGCAATTCTCTCTTCCAGTACTGCGCCACCAACAATCTTGCTGCCATTGTTACATTCAAAATCAAATTAGTCTCTATAACTGTACAGTCTGTAATTATGCCTAACAAAAACAGCTGGGGAGTGAACTTTGTCCTCTTTTTAAGTATATTTTGAATAACCCACCATATTTTTATGCAAAATACTTTAACTTTTTTGCAAGTCCACCATATATGGTAATACGTAGCGTCAGCACAATCACATCTCCAACATTTAGGTTGTAAATTCGGATACATACAAGCTAACTTTTTAGGATCTAAATGCCATCTATACAACATCTTATAAAAATTCTGCCTCTAGTTCTGAGCTTGCGTAAATTTTACATTTCTTACCCAAATCTTTTCCCATGTTTCCATCATTATTGGTTCTTCAAAATTTTGTGCCCATTTTATCATACAGTCTTTAACTAACTTTTTCTGAGTCTATTTCTATCAGTGTATTATACAACCTTTTTATATGCATTTGACTCTGGTCCCTAATTTGTTTTACCAAACTATCCTCATTTTGCATGATACCAATTGTCTGGTCTTTTTTCCATCTAGCTTGTAACTGTCCATACTGAAACCAGATTTGAGTTACTCTTTCCTCTCTTAATACATTCAAAGGCTTTAATTGTAGTACACCTCTTTCTATATTAAGAAGTTCTCTATATGTAATTACATCCTGTTTTTGTTCTATATTTATATTCTCTATCGTGTGTCTGGGTACTACCCACATAGGTATCTTATCATTTAGCCTATATTGGTATTTTTTCCAGACACGCAATAGGGCAGCGATGGCGAACCTTTTTTGGCTTGCATGCCACTACTGGGGGGAGCGCAGGGTGGTCGTGTGCGGGTGTGCCGCACCCATAATGCAATGTGCGACCCCCCCAGTGCGCATGCGCACACAAAAGGCACTCCCCCCATTTTTACATGCTTTTTTCACCCTCCCCAGACTCCAAAGGCTTTATAGGAGCCTGGGTAGGGTGAAAAGAGCCCCCCCGCCCTCCCAGAGGCCCTCCGGAGGCTTCAAGGATCATCCGGAGGTTTCCCTGAAGCCTTCGGAATGCTTAAAACGACCCTCCGTGCAAACTGGTTTGCTCAGAGGGTCGTTTTAAGCACTCCGAAGGCTTCATGGACCATCCGGAGGCTTCAGGGACCGTCCGGAGGCTTCCCTGAAGCCTTCGGAGCGCTTAAAAGGACCCTCCGAGCAAACCGGAAGTGACTTCCGGTTTGCTCAGAGGGTCGTTTTGAGCAGTCCGAAGGCGTCAGGGAAACCTCCGGACAGTCCCTGAAGCCTTCGGAACGCTTAAAATGACCCTCCGAGCAAACCGGAAGTCATTTCCGGTTTGCTCGGAGGGTCCTTTTAAGTGCTCCGATGGTCCCTGAAGCCTCCGGAGGGCCTCTGGGGGGTGGGGGGCACTTTCCGCCCTCCCCGGGCTCCTGTAAAGCCTCTGGAGCCTGGGGAGAGCGAAAAATGGCTTTTAAAAATGGTGAACTCAGCTGGCCAGCGCGCACATGCGCGCTGACCAGCTGACAGGGCAGCACCTCGTGTGCCCTGGCAAATGGCCCGTGTGCCACCTGTGGCACGCGTGCCATAGGTTCGCCATCACTGCAATAGGGCGTTCCTTAATATATGGCTTTTAAAAATCTTATCCACCTTCTTATCATATATTAAATAAGCATGCCAACCATATACCAAGTCATATCCCTCAATATTCAGTATTCTATCCTCAGTTAGATTAATCCAATCACTAATTATTGATAAAACTACTGCTTCATAGTATAATTTTAAATTGGGCATTTTCAAACCTCCTCTTTCCCGTATATCTTGCATTATTTTAAGTTTTATTGTTGGTTTCTTCCCCGTCCAGACAAAGTTATTAATGCCTTTCTGCCATTCTTCCAAATTTGCATCTTTTTAAAGTATTGGTATCATTTGAAAGAGAAAGAGAAACTTAGGCAAAACATTCATTTTTACTGCTGCTATCCTTCCCAAGAAGGACAGTTGTAATTTTTTCCATTTATTCATCTCTAACTGTATTTTATGCCATAATGGTTCATAATTATACTTATATAATTTCCCATTTGAAGTTGATAGACTTGATTTCTTCAAGTACCTCTACAAAATCACATTTTGCCTTCTTGGCTAAGGCACTGACTTGTTCCTGGAATGCAGACCTGTTGAGAAACAAGTCTTTTATTAGAGTTCCGACCAATACCCTAATTAAATCATGAGCCTTGAGCCAGGCTTTAAAAGAAATCCAGTTATTTATTAGGAGCATCATGTTGGCACATTCCAAGTGAAGCCAACTCTGACTCCACTTAGTTTACATCCAGCTCTGACCCTGTTTGCCCCCCCCCCAAGGTATGTCATCAGTCACATTGTCCAACAAAGCAATTTTGCAGGTTGTAGAGATCACTCCCCTCTGGAGACACTGGGTAACCATGAAGATGGCCTTGACAGAGAGGTGGCTGAAATGTGCTTTTGTTTTGACTGAAGTGCTCCCTCGCTGCAGCTGCAAAGTTCGTTTTCCCATCCCTGTTGCCTATGGCAACTCGAGAGCAAACCAGGGATGCTTTGCGAGTTGACATCTTTTACATGGCTAAAAAATAATTAAAAGGGTATTATGGTTCTAAAGCAATGTGAAAGAGCTATGGGAATTATTTGACTACAGTTTCCATCATTCACAACATAGACTGGTTAAAGATGATACTTGGAAGTTGTGGAAACTGCAATATCTGTTTTATGAAAAATAGCAAAATATCCTTCCTTAGTGCAAATGAATGTCAAGATTCTTTAAGCAATACATTTATGCTTCAGACTACTGAAATCAGTATATTTTAAATGGTAGATTAAATTTATCAGTGGAGTACTGAAGTTCACAGACATTTGTAAAGATAAAATTGCTTTTGGGTCATGCTCATTCTGACAGGTAGATGGAGTTATAGAGAGAGTTTCCTGGATTATTGGCAATAATATAGCCATCAATAGACACATAGACATTAACAACATCTATAGACTGTAAAAGAGACAATCAACCAGCCCAAAGGGGAACAAAAGACCCAAGCAAACAGCACCCAGATCAGCATAGATTAACTCCAAGGTTAACATCAGACCAACAATCAAGTAAACCATACGCCAATCAAGTAAACTATAAGCCAATCAAGAAACTGCCAAAGTCCAACAATAAACAGCCCAACCAAAGAGTCTCTTAAGACTAACCCTACCAACAATGACAATATAAAGTGACAGCAAACTGCACTCCTTAGTAACACTGATTATGTTACCTAGCTTAGGTAATGAACTGCCTGCGAGAAAACAAGCTCAGAGAGCACCAAGAACTTCTCAATATAGACATTGACATTGCCTTTTTCTAAGAGAAAAAAAAAACTTTCAGATTTTTTTTCCAAGTCCCATCCACACTACCAATTATAGTAGCACCCAAACTAACGGTATAAAATCTGCCTAATTTTCAACCCTAGGTTAGGCAGATTTCAACTTTTTAAAAATTGTCAGGGAAGATTGCAAAATTATTATTGATTTCCGTAGGAGAAAATTTGTTTAAATCTGAGTTGCAAATATTTGGAAGGTAGAGTTTTGAAGACATTTTAAAGGAAATTTCTCCAATATATTTTTCTCTAAGTATGCTATGGGTTAGGGTTGGTTATAAAAATCAGAAAGTGCCACTATTCTGTTGATGATTTAAGAAATAGAAGCAAAGGTAGAAGTGGTGAGTTTGCTATTACAATATGTAATACTTGTTTGTCTTCCTGCCTCAAAACAATCTGAAATACATGGCAAGCATAAATTTGCAATTGTGCTGGAAAAAGTTAGTCATCCATGCAGGAACAAATGATACTCCTCACAAATTATAGTCCCCAAAGCAAGTGAGAACATACTACTATGTTGTTTGAAAATATTGACTGAATATCTAAAAAGGAAATGTAAAAATCTGGACCCACAGATTCTGTTTTAGTGTAGGCTGTATAGGGAAACAAGAATATTGACTGGATTTCAAAACAAGGTTGATAGATTTTGATTTTGGAACTTTGGTCTAAATTAATATGATTGACAGCATAGGATATAATAAAAAGACTGGCAAAGTAAAATGTTAAGGAAGCTTAAATTGAAGGTGCTGCAGCTAAGACGGCAGTAGGAGTGTTGCTTTGTGAACTTATTGAACCAATCATTAAATAATCCAAAATAAGATTGGTGCGTGAAATTCAAGCTTAAAGTATGAAAAATAACGTGAATTTGAATTCTTAGGACAGAAAGACAAATATAATATTAAGGCAGGATATAAAGTAAATTAAAATATAAAAGTAAGATATGGCAGAAAGAAGAAATAAAGATCTGCTTTTGAGACATGTACAAAAACAGGAAATGTTAACAGCCAAAATTGCAAGTTCAGCTACAGTTCACACATATGGCTCAAGAAGGACAAGCTAGCCACAAGAACTTACTGGAACAAGTTAAGCAAGAAATGTAGTAACAGAAACTACAAACACATCAGCACTAGCATGTTATATTCACGTGTTCTGCTGCTTTTGAAAAATAATATAAAGGCTGTCTTTTCTATATAAAGGCTGTCTTTTCTACAAGTTGTTGTTCAGATGTCAAATGGCTGTTTTGCCTTAAACTTGCTCTGAACCTTGATACCAACAAAGCAACTTCTTTTGATTCTGATATCTGAGTCCCTTAATTTCCTGCAAAATTGGTGAAATGATTCCCATGAGTGTAATAGAACACTATTCCAATCCTAGATAGTTCAAAAGCCAAAGTGGTAGTAAGATGGGAGGTTTTGAACTGTATGTTAAAAACATCAATTCCTCATAGATCTAAAGGAATCAGTTTGACAGTATTGTAAAAGTATACAACTTAAAATATATTGATGATTCAAGAAATAGAAAAATGGAAACCAGGGGAATGAAGCTACCCTAAAAGCTTATTCAAAATTTGAAACACATACTGAAGATGGACAGGTTACCAAGGATGAGTACACAGAGAAAATCTGGAATTAAAAGAATGGTGTCAAAAGACTAAAGGTTAGAATGATTGGAGGTTGGCAATACATATTAAATTTAAAAATTACTTGTATTGAAATTAACTGATAAAGGCAGAACTACTGAATTCATAATTTGGCAAGAGTATTCTTCCGGGAAAGATAAATGTTCTACCAAATAAGAAGAGCATGACAAAAAGACAAGATTGAAATCTGCAATTCCTGGAAGATTATCAAAGAATTGTTATTTATTTAGACAGTTCAGATTTCCATGGGCAGAACAGAAATTCCTGTACTGAAGGGATTTCTGAAGGTCTGGCCAAAACTTTATGTACTTTCATTATGAAATTCTGGCGAATGGGTAAAATGGAAATGAGTGATATATTACATATATATGTACATAATCTAGAGACTGTCTTGCAAGCCAATTTAATATTGTCCACATCTCACATGATGTACTCAGAATACACCGAACTATTTAAGAAAGGGAAATTGTATCTTCAAAATGCTGAAAAAGGACCTCCCAGATTTAAATTACAGGACAGCAGATTTCTAACAGTAAGACTAACAATCACATAGAGACAATCACAAAAGTGTGAGCAAACACTGAGCAATCATTTATCAGGTGTCTTCAATTGCAGTAGTTCTGTACTGAACAAGGACTTAGATTTGCTAACCTAAATACTAGTTACAACTCTAAGACTGTATAACTCTAAAATACAGTATAGATCTTATCTTGGATCTAATTTAAGGGAAATAGTTATTGTCTACAGCACTATTAATACACACATATTTTACACAAGCAGCTCTCATAAATGCAAATGTTTTGAGGAAAATCCTCATGATGTTATACAAACATGATACTGTTCCTTGTTCCCTACACAAAATGTTTGCTTTAAGTATCAGAAGACTCAGTTATACATTCTTGTGCTCATTGGGTTGAAGTCAAGAACTACATCAATTTTATTCTTCTGTCATGCTTCCAATTGCTCTGTATTTTCCTCAGCTTATTTTAATTTCATTATATAGCTGTATGAAGGTAGGCAATTTCTTTTATCTGTGAAAAGAAAATTGGCTGTATTAGAATTCCGCTAATGCACTATTTCTTGACTCCAGAGTGGAGTCAAGAAATAAAATAATCTTTGCCTCAAATAAACAAACGTATACCCATCTGTTTTTAAAACTGTTGATTAAAATCACTAATTCTGGCAATTGCAGTTTGAAACTATTGGAATGTCTATGAAAACTAACAGTGGTAATATTGTTGAGCAGAGGTTACCTACCTTATTTATTTCATAGGGACTCTGAATGCAAACGACAAGATAAGGAATATAAAGGAACCATAAGAGAATTTATGGTCTCTCAAACAATGTTAAACGAAGTTGAAAGATGCTGGGCTGAAAGCAGATTTTAAAAATTATTTTCTAGGAGAAGACTCAACAATCTCACTATATAGCAGTGCTTCTCAAATAGTGGGGTGGGCCCCCCAGGGGGGGTGCGAGGCTCCGTAAAGAGGGGCTCAGCTCAAATTATTTTATATATTTTTGTTTTGCAGGTTAAAGTTTTTTTTAATATTGTGTTCCTTTAAATCCTGTGCTCCTTTAAATCTTTTCTGCTACAGTTAATAAAGCTATTCTTTGTTGTAAATTGATCCACATTTCTTTCTTTTTTTATTCTCTTATACGTTAATAAAGATACAGTGTTATGCAGAGGTGTACTTATAACAATTTTATAGACAAATGATACTATTTACAGTCGCGCGGGGGGCGCGAAATGTTTTCTTCTTCCTAGGGGGGGCATGACAGAAAATAATTGAGAAGCACTGCTATATAGTAAATGGGTGCGCTTGTTTTTGCATTGACTGTAGTTTGATTTTTTTTTAGTTTTTCAACCAAACTAGATTTTACATGCAAATATTTGAGCATATAATCAATTTGATTATCAAAAGGATGAAGGATTTTATCAGATGAAATATTGAAGGAACAGGATATGCATGTGTAACCCCTTCCTTGGAAATCATAGTTAGTGATATTAATGAATAGATACTATTAAAATCATGCCATATAAACAACTTGATATAGTTAAAATTTAAACTAAAATTATATAAATAAAATCACATTTTTGTTTCAAGCTGTCTTGTTTGCATTTAATACAAAGCATTTATAAGGCAAAAATGCTATTTATCGATTTAGTTTTGTGTTATATATGATATATTATGTATAATAGCTTTTCCAATAAAGTTTAGATTTAAACCTTATGAAATATTGAGAATGCAATAGAAAATCGTGTCCTGGTAAAGAAAGAAAAATTATGCTAATAAAAATAAAGGATAATAAAGGACACTAAATTTGCTAAGCTCCCTTTTAATCACTATCAGAAATTGCTTATTAACTACTTTAAAGCTAATTAACAACATATCAAAAGTTGATATACAAATGGCAAGCAAAAAAAAACTTGGAAAAGGTTTCCCCACTAGGTAAAAAAATGTGGTTGATATTTTAATTATTTTTTTAAAAAAATAGAAATGATAAATCAAGAAAGTGACCTGAATATTTTTTTTCTTATTGGATTTGTAAAAGAGGCTTTTTAAGACTTATTCAACCCTTAAGAGTTATTCAACTCTTTGCAATTGGACAAAGATGAAGAGAAATCAAATCTATGACAATATTGGAACAAACTAAAGATTAAGACTGTTGAAAGTAAAAGGAAGGAATATAAAGTTGGTATATTTGACCATGATTAAAATGCTGTTACTTTTAACAAACCTTTTCCGGTGACACAAGGACTGGAAAAAAAAACATTTTCTGGATTTGCTTACAGATAAGGGATGGGATATAGATGAAGAGATAATTGTTTGTAAACTTAGGAGGTGAAAAAAATCACTAAATTTGTTTATACTTGTAATGAAGTTTGGAAGTCACTTTTTACAAGTTTCTTTTGCCAGCCATTTGACTGGGTGGGAGTGGCTTGCCAGCCATGTGACTGGGTGGGAGTGGCTTGCCAGCCATGTGACTGGGTGGGCATGGCCAACTTGTAAAATGTGGTGAAACTCACTTAACAACGCTCCTCTTGTTTAGCAACCAAAATGTTGGCTCAGAAACTCTGGCATTTGAAGCACGCGAGTCTTAAAGCTGTTAAGTTACAAGACCCTTGCACCCCTAACCCGTTAGAAAAAGATACCCTAGGGGTGTTCAAACTTGACAGCTTTAAGACTTGTGGACTTCAACTCCCAGAATTCCTCCTCTCGCTCTTCATCTTGATGATGTGCGGACAGGCAGGGGGAGGACGCTGGAACCAGTTCTAAATGGCACTGTAGATTTGTGGAACCTCTTCTATAGAAGAGGTTAGAACTGGCAGGAACCCATCCCTGGTACACACCCTTTATGAACCTCTTAGGAATGGGGTGAGGTCCATGGTAGACAGTTAAAGATTTTGTTGTTTTCTGTTGTGTTATTTTGTTTATTATGTTATTTTGTTGTTTTCTATTGTGGCAGCTTATTAAAAAAGCAATTGAAACCATGAACTTTTTATTATTTTCTACTGTTTCTGAAATTTTATGAAACTAGCAAGATGGATGTTTCACCACAATCTCTTTCATACCAGAGCAATTTAAAAGCACTCACACTTATACAATACTTTAAGCTGTATTACAGAGACTAGGATTTGCAGTAATAAAATAATATTGAATGGATTATTGGAATGTCAAAGGCATAATAAAATAATGGGCAATAGAGGAACTATTTATACTAAAAGAATGTATTCTGTTGATATTAGTCTCTTGCTGAAGAACCAATATGATTACAGATAATGTTAGATCGGGTAGTGAGAAGGCAGACACAGGCTTAACGTAATAACAGCTCTTTATTGTAATGCAACAAGTCTGTACAATCCAGCAGCTTCTTGGTCTGACAGCAACCCTTTTATAGGGAGCTGTCAGACCTCTTAACCAATAGGATTCAATCTCTGTTCCCGCCTAAGCAGAGGACCTTGTTGGAAACTATAGCAGACAGAGTTAATATCTAACACCCCTCCCCTCTTAGTTAGGATGTTTCTATTGGTCACGTAATCCCGTAGGTAGGCGGGTTTTTGTTTCGTCCTACTAGACCTGCGCAGTTCATTTGGAACAAGTTCTTTGGGCAGGTCGGACGGGCCTGTCTGCTCTCCAGCTCCACTCAGTGGAACATCCTGGAACTTTTCCAGGCTGGATCTTCTAGGATCTGCTCGTTTGGAGCTTGCTGTGGGCCTGCAACAGATTCAGATAAGTTCCCTGGTACCCTCGGGCTTGAGTTGGCTATAGAGGGAGTGAGCGCTTGCTCCTTTTGGGTAGGGCTTTGGCTGAGTTGTTCGGGAGTTTCGTCTGGTGTTCTGAGATTGGATTGGGAGAGGCGACCACGGAGTTGGTCAACATGCCTCCTCCAATTTCTACCATCCTCTAGCTCTAACAGATAAGAGCAAGGCCCGGTGATGCCTATCACTGTAGCAGGGATCCACAGAGTTCCCCCAGCATAGTTGTGGGCATATACCAAGTCCCCTATGCTAAAGTTTCGAATTTTGCTTGTTGAGTCAGGGGGCGATACGGCAGAATAGTTTGGGTGTAGCTGGTCTAAGTGGGACCTTTGCCGGCGACCCACAAGAAGCTTGGCGGGGCTTCTCCCGGTAGTGGCACTTGGCGTGATGTGTTGGATTAACGAATAGTGATCAACCTGTGTTTGCCAATCCCCCGGGCCCATCCTGGCGAGGGCCTCTTTTGCAGATCGCACCATTCCCTCCGCCTGACCATTGGAAGCCGGATCGAATGGAGCGACCAAGGCATGTGACTTGCTAAGTAGGTCTTGAATTGAATGGCCATGAATTGGGGCCCGTTGTCAGAGACCAAGACGTCAGGCAGGCCGTGCATGGAGAAAAGTCTCCATAGCACCTTGATGACCGCCTCTGCCGTGGTGGAGGTCATCAGGACTACCTCTAACCACTTCGAGTATGTGTCCACAACTACAAGGAAAGTTTGGCCATGAACTGGGCCAGCAAAATCTATGTGCACTCTAGACCACGGTGCTTGAGGACGCTCCCACTCCTTAGCGGGCGCCTCTGGGGGAGCTGGTCTGGAATCCTGGCATGGTGTGCAGGTAGCCACCCTTTCCTCTATCTCCCTGTCCATGTTAGGCCACCTGACGTAGCTCCTAGCCAAGGACTTCATCCTTACAATACCAGGATGCCCCACATGTAAAGCCTCCAATACTGCCTTTTGCAGTTTGGAATAACTACTCGGACCCCCACAGCAAACAGCCATTAATTACAGACAATTCATCTCATTTTGTAGCATACAATTTGCAATCAGCCCCAACAGGCCCCTTGGGCCACCCCCTCCACACCCAGTTCAAGATTTGCTTGATGGTGGGGTCTTTCACCAAAAATCAGGCAATGTCATTGGACGAGACAGGTCCAGTGTCCAAGCAGTCAATGAGTAGGACTGGTGTCTCGGGAGTGGGGTCGGCCAATAGTTCTGGAAGGGGGCAACGGCTCAAAGCATCTGCATGTCCCAGGCTTGAGCCGGGGTGATGGATCAGCTTGTAGGAGTATACAGCCAGGAAAACAGTCCACCTGGTCATGCGAGGGGATAGTGAAACTGGGGTAGGTCGGACACCAGCCAGTAGTCCCAACAATGGCTTGTGGTCAGTCACAAGTTCGAAGTCCTGGCCGTAAAGGTACTTGTGGAACCTTGCGGTCCATCTGGCTGTAGTTTCTTTCTGCTGAAGACAAGGTTCCTGAATAAAAGGCAATAGGGGCTTCTGTGCCGTTGGGCATGCAGTGGCTAAGGACGGCACCCACGCCGAAGGGTGATGCATCACAGGTTAACACCAATGGTAAGGTCTGGCTGTACTGGACTAGTAGGGAGTCAGCTGTCAGCAGTCACTTGACCATGGCGAATGCAGCAGCCTCAGCTTGGCCCCAGGACCACTTGGCGTTCTTGGCCAGAAGATGGTGGAGCAGTTCAGCGATGGTGGCTTTCTGTTTAAGAAAGACGCTGTAGAAATTAAGGAGCCCAAGGAACGCCTGCAGCTCGGTTTTCGTGCAGGGTGTGGGGGCTTCCTGGATTGCTTTTACTTTTTGTGATGTTGGGTGAATCCCAGAGCCATCGATCATGTACCCCAGGAACTCGACCCTCGGTACATTAATTTTGCATTTTTCTTTTTTAAGCCGGAGGCCCTTTTCTCTAATTCTGGCCAAAACCATACAAACTCTTTTTAAAAGTTGCGCCTTGTTTGCAGCCGATACCAAGATGTCATAAAAATAGGGGATGACTCCTGGTATCCCCTGTAAAAGACGTTCCATGATGCTTTGGAACAGTCCAGGGGCAATACTAACTCCAAATTGCAGGCGGTGGCATTTGAATGCATCCCTGTCCGTCACAATGGTTTGAGCCTCCGCTGTAGCGCCATCTACAGGCAACTGTTGGTATGCCTGTGCCATGTCCAATTTAGCAAAGATTTTTCCTGGGCTTAGCGAATGTAGTAAATGCTGTACAATGGGTACAGGGTATGCGCTTTGTTGTAGCACGTTGTTAATTGTGCATTTATAGTCCGCGCAGATGTGGACTGACCCATCAGGCTTGACCGGGGTCACAATGGGAGTTTCCCAGTGAGCGTGGTTGACTGGTTCCAAGATTCCTGGCTCACTAGCTTGTCAATTTCCCTATCAATTTTTGGGCGGAGAGCGAAAGACACACTCCTGGGCTTCAGCCTGATCGGCGCTATGTTGGGGTCCAAATTAAAAGATATTGGCATCCCCACATTACCAAGACCGGGGCTGAAGATGTCCTCAAACTCCTTAAAGATGGCCTCTGCGCCATCTTCTTTCACGGAGTTGATCCCGGTCACCTCCAACCCTAGGGCTTGGAACCAGTCGAGCCCCAGGAGGCTCTGCAGGTTGTTTCTGGCCACGGTCACCAGCAGGTTGGCGTGGAATTCCTTGAACCTTATGCGGAAGGTGCCTTGGCCAATGATGGGGACCTGGTTCCCCTGATAGTCACGCAGGCTGATGTCTGGGGTGCAAAGCTGCTGTCTCTTTAGACCCGGAATGGCTTGCTTCAGGGTTGACCAAGACATGATCGTTAAGGACGATCCAGTGTCTATTTCAAGCTCGCAGGGAGCGTCCTCTATGAGGACAGTGATCTTCAGTTTTTTTAGCCACCTAATGCGGACTTGTTCCTATTGCAATGTGATAGGTAACCTTTGATTCTCTCTCTGGGTGCCCTTGTGATTTACGCCAGGCCCCTGGGGTGGGACTCTGTTGGCGGTTAAGAGTGTCCTTAGGCTGCCATGTGGTGGCAGGGAATTCGCTCCAGCACACTTTGGCAATGTGCCCCTTTCACTCGCAACGCTGGCAGATTGCGTCTCGGAATTTGCAAGAAGACCGGGCATGGTCCTCTCCGCAGCTTGCGCAGGGTGGCATTCGCGAGTTGAATTTTCATGCCAGTTTCATGCAGCTACTGCGGTTCTTGCTCAGCGACCTCGTGATGGATGTGCGTTTGCTTCTGCGCAGTTTGTGCCACATTGTGTTGCCTCTGCAAGGCTTCCGCAGACTTGTCTGCAGATTCGGAAGCTCGGGCCTCATCGAGTGCGATCTGCAGAGACATGTTTGATTTGGCAAGCAAACGTCTCTGCAGATTAATGTCCCACACACCGCAGATTATGCGGTCTAATATTACATTGTCCAGGTCCTGGAACTCGCAATAAGTCGCTGCCTTTTGCAGTGCCGCCACGTATTGGTTGATAGATTCACCTTCCTTCTGATTTCTTGTGTTGAATTCATGGTGGCGTACGTGCCTTGATGGCTTAGGGGCATAGTGGGTCTTCAGGGTCTGCTGCATTTGAAATATTATTGTAATTGTTGATATACTAGAAAGTGACAAAAAAAGAGATGATTGAACACATGGTTGATATAATGTAGAACAAGATTCTGTTTTTGCTTATCTTTTATACGTTGTCTTTAACATTGTAAAAATTATGAGATTTGGGGGGATTTCTACCACTAGCACGGGAGCTGCCAAAATTTTCTATGTATCCTTTTACCTTTCCCCATAAATGTTTAAAAACCAATAAAATTCTTTTAAAAAAAAACATCACTCACACCGAGTTGGCCATGTCCACTCAGTCATATGAACCCACCAAGCCATGTCCACCACACCACGCCCACAGAACCAGTAGTAAAAAATGAATCCCACCCCTGGGTACAGCCCAATAGTCTGAATTTGAGGTTGTTGGATAAACTTTTTTCAGAGGTTGGCACCCAGACTTAACTTGGAAAACAATAATTGTTGGTGAATAGTTCTTCATTTGGAACTGTGCCCACTTAGTGAGAAGTTATGTATCTGAATGTTAGCATTAAAATATACTGATATTATATTGAAACCTACATCATCTGCAAATCTTAAGTGATTTAAATAGAGACCATTGATTTTTATTCCATTTTTTGCCCAGTCTAGTTTGTGAAATACCTCTTCATAGCAGGCTGAGAAAAAGATAGATGATATTGTATCACCTTGTAATATACCCTGCTCTATGTTGATTTCCACTTTAAGACCATTAAGGCAAATTGTTGCCATTGTTTTTCCATACATCGATTGTAGTAAGTTTATGTAAGCAGTGTCTACACCTTGGTTGAGCAATGCATTAATTATTGCTTGTTGGAATACTGAGTCTTTTCGTAGTCAATGAAAGCCATGCATAGAGGCATGGTGTACTCGTTGTGCCTTTCAATGACAGAACCGTTAGAATGCAGTACTGCAGGCTACTTCTGCTGACTGCTGGCTGCCAGCAGTTCAGCAG
The DNA here is from genome assembly GCF_964273705.1 of Natrix helvetica. Taxonomy (NCBI): domain Eukaryota; kingdom Metazoa; phylum Chordata; class Lepidosauria; order Squamata; family Natricidae; genus Natrix; species Natrix helvetica. Next base: position 45,583,974 of record NC_138549.1, on the reverse strand, counting down.
TTCAGTTCTCACTGACTCAAGATTGACTCAGCCTTCCATCCTTCTGAGGTCAGTAAGATGAGGACCCAGATTGTTGGGGGCAATATGCTGACTCTGGAAACTGCTTAGACAGCGTTGTAAAGCACTGTGAAACGGTATATAAATCTAAGTGCTATTGCTATTCATACTGTTCCTGAATTTATACTTGTATTATAGATAATTCATACAATTTTGGAAAAAAGTGTTTTTTTTAAAAATCAGGAATGTAATTTCAATTTTTTAAAAATTTTCTCTGTATGTTACTTTGACCAAGAGCTGTGAATGGATTGAACTATATACTTTACAATAGTAGTGATATAATATTGCTATTACATAATTATGGAAGACATCAGAAATAGAAATAAAATTTTATTGTACATTGAATAAATAAACTTCAGTTTATAGTTAATCACTATTGCAACTAATGTCTTTCTACAGAACAGTGAAATGTAAATGAAAAAGCAATACATAATATTGATGCAACATTGTTGAACAATAAATCTTTCCAAGATCAGTTTAATTAATCTGTTCTTTTCAAGGTTAAGTAAATGAATGAATAAATAAAAATATTAATAACTTAGTCATAAATAAGTTGTACCTATCTTTTCTTATCTGAAAAGCATACAATTAATATTTGAAATGGTGCATACTAAATTGCTACTGAATAAATTATTTAGTTTTATGATTCCATTATATATTTAAATATAATAAATATAGCACTACCATTATAACATTATGGTGAGAGTAGGGATCAAAGTAGTTTTCTTCGAGTGTATGGTAAATTGATTGTGACTCTTAACACTAGGAATAGTTTTTATTATTATAAATATTGACACGACATGTAATGTTGATTTCTCTCTCATCTCCTCTGCATATACCCATGTTAATGATAGATAGACCATACCCTCCTCATCCCTTCTCCTGCTTTTCTCAATTTTAATTTTTCCTCCTTGCTAGCTCCTTGCCTTTGCTGTCCAATTATAAATCAGAACTCTACCCTAGTATTCCCAAACAAGGTTACAGAAATCATTTTCATCTAAAAAATACAATACAAATTGATTTTATAATCTAATTCAAAAAATAGATGCCAATAAACATCATGCTTTATAATTGGGCTTCTCATACTAATGGAGAGTTAAAATAGAAAATTTGAGAAGTGTATCATTCATTCTGTATATGCAAGTAGAACATCACCTTTTTTAAAATCATCATAGTGAACCTCTAGCAAAGACAGAAATGCTTGCAAAGCAGTGCTAAGAAAGGCCTCATGTTTCTGCATTCTTAACTCGCAAAGGATTTTATATTCAGTAGTCAGAAAAGCAGCACAGGACCTTACTCTAAATGCAAAGAACTATAAATCAGCTAGTCAGGTAATGATATTGGACAGAGATTAATCCTATTCCAAACACTGAACAATATATTTAAGTCATAAAAATCCCTTTTTTACAGTGGTACTTAACTTCACCTGCCATTGCACATACATCAGCTATTTCAACATGCTGGAGATTTAAGATATCCACCAGAATAGTAAGGCAGGCCTAAAATGAAGTGTTTTATCTTGCTCTATTGAATTCTGTTTGGATGGACATTTGCATAATTTACCTTGGGCATGCTTCCTTATTGTACAAGTGTTTGTTAGTATAAACAATGCAACCTTGTTAGCTTAGATTTAGATCTTTTAAAAACAGGAATAGAAAAGTTGAATTCATACATGCATTCCCCCCTCCCCCAATGAAACAAAGAAATATAGCAGGAATTTTTGATTCTGGGGAAAATTCTCTGTTATAAATTGGTATTTCAGGGAGGACAGCCCTTAATGTTGTTAAGATTTGTAATGGTTTTGTCAGGATAATCCTAAAGATTTTTTTTTAAATTCTGTACAGGTGGATTCTATAGTTTTTGTAATTTTTAGTATTTCATTCTTCAGGGTGGGTACTCTGACTGTTTTTAAAACCCAACAATGGGTTTTTTTAATCTGAATGTGTGTTCAGTGACCTGTTATTAAATGGGAAGGATCCCACCCTCCATACAACCCATATTCCTTGGAGACTCCCCAAAACTAAAATACATTTCAAATGTAAAGCCAATCCATTTCTGGGTTTGGTGTTAAGCAGTTCACGACAAGATACCAAGGAGGCAAGAATTATTCAGACTTCTGTGAAGTGTTTATAAGGTCAGGATTCAAGCTATAGAAATTTGGAATCTGCAATAGGATTTTCAGTCCTCATTTTTTAGTAAAATGTCTTGCTGGGTTTTTGGCAGCCTTGACAGAGCGGCAGAGGAGCAAATTTCTTCTCTGTCTCTTGGTTGTTTATGCCCAATAATGCTCCAATGTCTTTTCCAGCCTTCCCACTGTCAAATATGGAATGGGGAAGGGGCACCATATTATTTGACCTCAACAGTAAAAAATCTTGGATCAGCTCTCCATGATGTCTGCTTAATTTAAAGATTTAAGTTTTAAGTACATTTACAGTTTTAAGCACTCTTAAACTCAGATGAACTAATTTTCAAGAAACCCTGACACTGTATATTCATCTGATCAGGGGTGGGTTTCAGCCGGTTGGCACCGGTATACTAGAACCCGTTCGTGAAATTTAGCATATCTTTTGGAACCCGTTTGTCCGGTGGCACAGTAACAGAACGCTCCTTCCCGCTTTTCCCCCTCGCTTGCTCTCCCTGCCCATCCGGTTGCTGCTCACTTGCTTGTTCCCCCTGCCCATCCGCACCATGCTTTCCCCACCTGCCGCTCACTGATTGGCTGGCTCACCAATCGCCCCACCTCTTAGAGGCAGTGGGGGGGGCTTTCTCGCACACCTTTCTTTCTCTGAAGGTGTGCGAGAAAGCACCCCCCATTGCCCGAATATGTGAAGGAAGGGAGATGCAGGCTCCTTTGCCTCGGCTACTCGACCTCCTTTTGTACTCTGTCTGCCTACTTCACTCATTCGGGAAGCAGAAAATGAAAGGAGGTTGCGAAGCCAAGGACGAGCTTGCGAAGCCAAGGACGAGCTTCCTTCTTTCACATGTCTGGAGAAAGAAAGAAGGCGTGCATGAAATCCCCCCCCCCCCATTTCCCGAACATGTGAAGGAAGGAAGCTGCAGGCTCCTTTGGCTTGGCTACGCAACTTCCTTTCGTTCTCTGTCTCCCTACTTCACTCGTTTGGGCAGCAGAGAACGAAAGGAGGTCACGTAGCTGAGGCAAAGGAGCCTGCAGCCTCCTTCATTCCTTCTTTCCCTCAGCGCCCACCAAAGCGCTGCCCCCGCTCAGCTGACATCGCTGCTGCCACACCCCCTCAGTGTGCCTGGCCTGCGGCCTGAATGATAGCGAGCAATGGCAGCGTGGGGCAGCTGGTGGTGGCTACTGCTCCTGGGGTAGCTGTGGGTTGTGCTGCTTGGCGAGCAGCACCTTGACTCCACCGCCGCCACCACTGCGCCACTGCTGCGCCACCTCAGCAGCAGCACCTCTTGCCCACAGAACCGAGGCAGGGAAGAAGATCGAGAGACGTGGAGCCACAGACTCCCCCCATTTCCCCCATCCCACAGCTCGGCTCCTTGGGTGGGACCAGGGCACACACAGGGTGAGTGGAGTTTGCGACCAACTTTAAAGTGAATGGGGCTGTTTGTGACTAAATGGGACAAAGAACATAGAGGGATGCAAGGGAACATGGAGGTAATCTTGCCCAACTCCTTCCCAAGGAAGAAGTCCTTCCTTTTCTTTGAGAGCTGTCAGTGGCGGACATGAGGGAAATGGTGTGTGTGTGTGTGTATGAGAGAGAGAGAGAGAAAGAATGAGAAAGAAAGTTGGAGAGAGAGATAAGAAGGAAGGAAGAGAAAGAAAGAAAATAAGTGGGGGAGAAAGACACAAGAAGGGAAGAAGGAAGGAAGGAAGGAAGGAAGGAAGGAAGGAAGGAAGGAAGGAAGGAAGGAAGGAAGGAAGGAAGGAGGAAGGAAACTTATTATCGTAATTGAGCCCAAAATTTTGGTTGCTAAGCAAGAGCGTTGTTAAGTGAGTTTCACATTTTCCAACCTGGCCACGCCCACCCGGTCACACGACCATCAAGCCACTCCCATCCTGCCACATGACCACCGAGCCACTCCTATGAAACAGGCTACACCTACAGAATAGATTCTAAAAAATTTTGAAACCCACCACTGCATCTGATGGATGTATTCTTTAACATTTACAGCCCTACAATATTTGAAATATAAACAAATTTTTGTTGTATAGTTTAATATTACTTTTCAGCCAGCAAAACTAATAATAGTAATAACTCTTTTCTAAAAATTGAATCTTTACAGTCTACTTTACAGGAACTGCTGCAAGCAGTGATTGCATTTTATAAGAAAACGTTGCGTTTCTATTGATGGCTTTTGTTTTTCAGTGGTTTAATGAATCTAATAAAATTAGCTATCCATTGGAAGGACTTTTCAAATGTGATGAAATAAAATATAAATTGGAATAAAAATATTGAATAACATTTTCTGTATGTTCATCAGTTCTGTACTATCACATCCATGTTTGCAAACCATATAGTAAACAACTAAATCTATGAAAATTTGATTTTATACATGGTTTCTTTTAGTTTAGAAAGTAGTTAAAATTGTCATTTTCTGACGTATTAAAATGTAATTGTGGAGTAAAATCTCTATTATTTTGCACGCCGAACTGGCAGTAATGCCAGCAGCAACCCACCCCTGGAGTAGACCAATGGGAATAAGAATACTGGAGTCAAATTGATATGCTATCTATGATACTAAGTGTGGCATGTAGGCTAGTGATGCAGTATATAAAGATATCAATAACATATATTGGTTATGAGAGTTCAGGTAGACCTCACGTTATGACCACAATTAAGCCCAAAATTTATGTTGCTAAGTGAGAAATTTGTTAAATGAATTTTGCCCCATTTTATGACCTTTCTTGCCAAAGGTGTTAAGTGAATCACCGCAATTCTTAAATTAGTAACATAGCTGTTAAGTGAATCTGATTGCCCCCATTGACTTTTCTTGTCAGAAGGTCACAAAAGGGGGACTCCTGGACACTGCAACTATCATGAATCTGAGTCAGTTGTCAAGCATCTGAATGTCAATCACATGGCCATGAAGATGCTGCAGCAGTGATAAGTGTGAAAAATGGTCATAAATCACTTTTTCAGTGCCATTGTAACTTTGAATAGTCACTAAATGAACTGTTGTAAGTCGAGGACTACCTGTACTTGTATGTGAGTGCTGGTATGTTTGAAAATATATTTGTGTCAGTCTGAATGTGCCCTAACTTAAGAAACAGAATACGGAAACATGACACAGAATTCCAGTCACACACTAGGGCAATGCTTTTCCAGAGAAAAGAGGCAACAGCGGAGAAGGCCCACCTATTTCTTCCTTGTGCATGGCACTGCCAGAAAAGGGCATTCAAAAGGAGCCACTCTTCTTGATCTTATTGGGCTGGCAGATTCAATTGGAAGTAGGTGGTCCCAAAGATATCCAGATCTTGAGCCCTGAGCCTTAAAAATCACCAATATTTATTATTATTTATTTTATTTATTTATTTTATTTGATTTCTAGACCGCCCCCTCTCCCCGAAGGGATTCGGGTGCATCTCAAGGGGAGCCCCATGTAGAGAGCATTGCAGTAGTCCAGCCGGGACGTCACAAGTGCATGGGTGACTGTGCGAAGGGGGTTCTGGTCCAATAGGGGACGCAATTGGTGCACCAGGCGAACCTGGTGAAATGCCCCCCTTGCCACGGCTGTCACATGGTCGTCCATTGACAGCCGGGCATCTAGGAGGACGCCCAAATTGCGTACCCGATCCACGGGGGCCAGATGTTCGCCCCCAATGGCCAGTGATGGAATCAACTGGTTGAACCGGGGTGCCGGTAGCCACAGCCACTCCGTCTTGGACGGGTTGAGCTTGAGTCTGTTACTTCCCATCCAGATCCGTACGGCTTCCAGACACCGGGACATCAATAGCACCTTAAATTTCATCCAGAAGTCAGTGCAGCTCTGGAAGTCTAAATTTTATCTGGGAAGACTGTGTCCCCAATTACTTGAGCTGCTGCATTCTAGACTTTCCAAAACCCTTAAGTGGTTTTCAAGAGAAGCATCATGTAAATGGCTGCAGCAGTCCAAACCGTTGACAAAAAAGAAAAAGAAGGATATCTCTGCTGAGAAAGAGCTCTCCAATATTATATGTTAACCAAATAGGTTGTAGCTTTAAACATTAAGATTTAACACCGTTGCTTAGATCTAACAAATCACTTCAATTTTTTAATCAGTGTTCAGAAAAGTAAAAATATTTAACAATGTCCCTGACAGTATTAATAGCCATAAATATTTATGCTCTTTAAATATGAAATATTTTTTAAAATTATCTTATAGAACTGCAGTAATATTTCCAACAGATTATTATTAACCTCTATTAAATTGAAATTAGATTGCCGCAAACGTTTGTCAGGAAGAACTACTATTCAAACCAGCATTTTTTCTTCACAGTTCAGAATTTTCTGGATTAATCTAGTTCCCATGTGCATCGTATTTGTGGTTTTAAAAATAAAAAAACAACTGATGCCTGCTAGAGAGAGAAGACTGTTATTTTTTTAAAACACATTTGCTGAGATGCGTCAAAAGAACAGACAGATTAGAAGAATCAATGCAACACAAAGTGCTGCATACTATATGTACTAGGTTCTAATGCGACAGTTTGAAAATATTCCAATTTACATCACAACCTGAAGTCTGATTCATTCAAAGGTATGTATATGCCTTATACTCTTTTTACCTTAGCACTTAGAGAAATACTTTTCCCCAGTGGATCTCTACCAGTGGTAGAATTTTTATTAATTTATTATTGTTATGGTTCGTTGTATAGTCAGACAGATGTTTACACTGGGTTTGACATTTTTATTCATCTATTGCAGGAGTGTCAAACTCAAGGCATGTGCCACGGGATGCTTAGATCTGGCCCATGGCGCTGCCCTGGAAACAACGGACTGGCCTGCGATGCCTCTGCCAGCAAAAATGGAGGGTGTGCGGCCCTCTCAGGCTCCATTTTCAGCCGTGACGGCCTCCTACAGCCATCTGACAGCAAAAGCATCCTGCAGGAGACAGTCACAGCAAAAAGTGGGTTTGGTGGGCACACGTGCCCTCCATTTTAGCTGGCAGAGGGCTAGCAAAATAAACTAAAAGCAAAACAAAACAAAAAGAGAAATGTTTCCCCTTTTGCATTTGAGCATCCAAGAAGGAACAGGAAAGGAGAAAGGGAAAGAGGAAAGAGGAAAGAAAAAGAGGGGAAGGAGGAAGAAAGGAGAAGGAAGAGAGAAGGAAAAAGAAGAAAAGGAAGGAAGGAGATTATAATGAGAGAAAGGGGGGTCTGAGGGATGTCTTCCCTTACCACTTGGCCACCAGCAACCCTGCTGCCCTTTCACCATCCTCCTTGTCTCCTCCTCCTGACTTCTCCTGGTGGTCTCCCATCCTATCACTGAAGATGCTTTGGTTACAAAGCCGAGTCTCCTTGCATGGAGAGTTTGTGGGCCTCCCTCTGACCCACACACTTTGCCCTCTTGCACACACCATGAGCAACCTAGCCAAGGAGAGCGAGAACAGCAGCAGCAGCCTCGAGAAAGAGGTAAGCGTAGCCAGGCACCTCCTCAGGGAAGCGAGGCTGGGCTGGACTGGGCGGGGCCAAGGGGTCCTGGTGCCCTGGGAGATCAAAGGCTGGGCTGGGTTCTTGCCTTCTGCTTCCTAGAGCTCTGGACAGCTTGCACTGCCGTATGGGGGGTCCTCTTTGTGACCTCTGAGGGACAGCAAGGCTCCTCTGGAGGACAAGGTTTTGGCACTCTCCTTGGTCTCACCTTCCTCTGTTGGAGACAAAGAAGCCCCCCAGCCCACCTAGGCCACCACAGGTGCCCTTGATACAAATGACATTGAGCTGGCCACATCCACCCCAGCCATGCCCCTCACTCACCCCAAGGTCAAACACAACCCTGATGCGGCCCGAAATGAAATTGAGTTTGACTTTACTTTATTTAAGCTTACTTTATTTAAGCTTTTATACCGCCCCCTCTCCCAAAAGGGACTCGGGGCGGTGTACAGTCAGATTAAAAACATAAATACATAGGAATAATGTATTTGGGAATAATGTATATGACACCCCTGACCTACTGAGTCCTTCCCAAGGACCTGGGTTAGACAGTTGTTGTTTGATGATATTAAAAGTATTGTTCCAGGAGGTAAACTGTTCCATCTACAGCTGCCTTTTGCAATTGACTGTTGGTGGTTTTGTCAATGCCAATTGTGTTCAAGTGGTGTTCCAGATGTTTTGGGATTGCACCCAAGGTGCCTAGTATTATTAGTACTATTATTTGTTTTCTTTTGCCGTGTTGTTCTATTTCTATTTGCAGGTCTTTGAATTTTGAAGGAATTCTCTAGTTCTTTTTGTTTGATTCTGCCATCCTCAGGTGCAGACTTTTTTGTCTTGCTTATTGACAGTTGTTAAGTCTAGTGTGTTATGTGACAGGTGTTTGTCTGTTTGATTCTAAAATTCCAGGCAACTTCAGCTTCTTCATGTTCTATTACTTTGTCTGTTTTATAGTCCACCAGTTCTTGCCTGCAGGCAAATTGTATTTCTTGTAAATATTTCAATGCACCCTTATTGCTACTTTGCCATTTTGTTGTTTGTGGTCTATCTGTGCAATTTTCTTGCAGTAGATAATTAGGTGATTCATTGTTTCTTCAGCTTATTATTATTATTTACACAACAATGTGAAATCACAGCTGCCAGTTCTTCAGTGGTGTTGCCCTTCATTCGTATCAAGTTCTTCTCAAGGACTTAGGATCTTGTATCTGTATATCATACAATATGTGTAGATCAAAGCAATGTGGCCTTTTGTAATTGTCAGATGGAATTTTTTTCCCTATGCACAGTTTTTCTAACTGCCAACCAAGTTTTTTTTAGTAGGACACTCAATGTACCAATAACTACTGGAACTACTGTAGCCAGTTAATACCATAATCTTTCAATTTCAATTTTCAGTTCTTGTTACTTCCTGATTTCTAATTTTTGTCTTCTATTCTACTATCCCGTTATTGTCATATCAATTATAACAGAATTCACACTTTCTTCTTTTCAATTAGAATTAAATCTGGTGTTTTGTTACATTATGCACCAAGACATAATCAGTTTGTATTTGGAAATCCCACAATATATTAACCTGCTCATTTTCAACTACTTTTCTAACTCTAGGCACCCACCATTTTTTCATTAATGACACATGACAATATTTACAGATTTCCAGTGAATTATTTTGGCAACTGTGTTCTTTCGTTGTTTGTAATCAATTGTAATCTTCTTGCACAAGCTGAGTGAATGATCTCCTGTTTCTTCTACTTTTTTGCACAATCTGCACTTCGAATCATTTGATGATTTTCAATTCTAATGATTATAGAATTTCCAACTGGATTTGGCATTTTTATCCACCTATTGGTTTATTATAATAATTATTATTATGCTTTGTCACACATTCAACCAACTGTTCAGACTGGATTTGCCTTTTTTATTCATCTATCAAGTCTTTCCCCAGGATCTGGGATAGGGAGATGTTGATATTTTATGATTTAGGGGTATCCTCGCAGGATGAAATTTATTACTGGATTACTTGATTACTTCTTTAAATTAATTTAAATTAATGTCTCATTATTTCCTCAAGGAAAGTTTAAAATAGAATAGGTATGGTTTTAGAAATCTATCTAGGAAGCCGAGAGGTGGGTTTTGCTCTTGAGAAAAAAAACTGCCACATGCCCAAAGCAAGGCATATTTGATTACATATTTAATTTTTATTAATTATGTTAATTATGTCTAAAACATTGGACACAGATGCCCTGTTCACTAAATAAATCCCTCCCTTTCTAGGATCTTAGAATCCTAGAAATGATGTAATGGCTACAGCAGAGAACTACCTTTGTAACTAGAGTACCTACTTCTGTTTTAAGAGAGCCAATCCATGATTTTCAATTTCTGCATATTGAACAGAATTATTCGCATCTCTGCATGTATGCAGATCTATTTAAATCCAGGATAGTTTTTATTTTTTTTGTTTGTTAGATTTGCCTGCAAAATTAAATGACAACATAGCCAATCTCATTTGACCTAGCATAACTAAATGAATTCAGCTTACATGGGTAATATGCCATATGCACTCAGGAAACACAAGTAATTGAATAATTATGGTTAAGTTGTCCATAAATAAACATGTTGTCTAAAAACAACCTTACATTTATTAAGGAGTTGGTTAGTCACTAATTGAAAAGATAAATTTATATTTTACTTTAGGTGCAATGAACATTATAAAAACTGATCATACAGAGAGACGACTTCCGGCAGCCAAAGGTGACGGACGCGTGTGTCCGCATTTTCGCTGCTTCGGTGGGTTCCCCTGAAGTCTAGGGGGAGCACAGCATGCCTTGGATGGGCGCCCAGCCGTAGGGGCAGCTTGCTGGGACCCCCTGGAACGACGGCGGCCGTGGGGGGTGGTGTCTCCAGCTTTGCCCCAGGAGCCGGAGAGCGTAGGGAGCGTGCGGAATGCCACCGCGCACTTCGCCGAACGCAGCCTGGAAGGAAATGATCAATTCGAACGAAATAGCTGAAGCACGGTGAGGTGAGGGGTCTCCCCAGGTCTTTTACTGTCTTTACTCTTTTGACTGTTCTGCAGTTTTTTTTTGGGGGGGGGACTTTGTTTCAACCTCTGGAGGAGTTCAGATTGGAGGGGGGGAAATGGAAAAGCGGCACTTGGAAAATCTCTCCCTTTTATGGGGGAGAGAGAAAGTTTAAAATCTACTTTCACTTCCCTTAAATAATGAGGGGAAAAATTTCTTTCTTGACCACAACTGCGAGAGAAAGGATAGCTGAACTGATTCTTCTCTAAACTATGTATGGGAACTTTGATTTTGTTGTTTCCTGACCACCTGTACTGGCTGAGCCAATATGGCCAACTTCCTCCTTCTTCTTTGTCTTTATGAATGAGACTCCTCCCTTGGAAAACTTTATGGTTTTCAACTAATTTCCACCCCAGAGATCTCCAGGAGCCTCTTCAAATACGTTTTTCCCCTGGATTTGGAATATTTTGACCCACCTATTTGCTCTAGTTTTGTATCAGACGATTTATTCTCCTTTGGACTTGCTTGCCTGGTGATCCCTACCGGCTGTGCTCTCCCACAGACACCATTTCTTTGCATAGAACAATAACTATCTCTGAGCCTCATGATGGGTCCAAAGAAGTTACCGCCTGGTAAGGCCTCATCGGCCCCAACATCTTCCACGTCCAGCCCCATTGCTCACCAGTCACAACTGGGATCTTTTTTACAACCTAAAGCCTCTGAAGAGGGTGCAAAGGATTTGTCTATTCATCAGATGCTTCAATCCATCTTAAAGGGACAGGACAAAATCAAAAAACAACTGCAGGACTTAAATGAACAGCTCAGAGAGACGAAACAGCAAACCATACAGAATGAACAGAGGATAGGTGTACTGGAGGAGGGTGCGGTTGGGATGAGAGACGAGATGAAGACAATCCAAAGGGGGAATGTAGAATTTGGAAATCATATGATAAAAATGGAATTTGAAAGGATGTCTTTTTTTCTTAGGTTCCAAAACTTACCAGAAGTTGAGAATGAAGATCTTAAGGAGATTATGACCACAATACTAGCAGAATATATTAACAGAGATAAACAACAGCTTTGGTGGGATATTGACCTGATCTATAGGATTAATTCAGCCTATGCAAAAACACACAATGTTCCAAGGGAAGTTCATGTTAAATTTCTTAGAAAAATTACAAGAGATGAGGTTCTAGGAGTTCAAAGGGGAGGACCACTAAAATATAAGGATAAAAAAATAACTATTCTTAAACAGATCCCAAAGAAAGTAAGAGATAACAGAAGGAAATATTCCTTCTTAGCAAAAAAATTATACAATAATGGGGTCTGGTTTAGGTGGCTGTTACCAGAAGGCATGTTAATTTTCTGGGAGGGCAGTAGAATTAGAATCAACACAGTAGTGGAAGCAGAGGCTTTCACTAAAAAACACAGTGCTCTCTCAGGTGAAATGGGGGATGTTACACAAGAAACAAAGGAGGGAGGGGCTGAGGCTCTGCCAGTGGACAGTGGGGGAGGATGCGACAACTAGAAGACTCAGATCACAAAAGTGATTTGAAACATTATTGCAATTGTCGTTACAATGTACCTTTATGGAAGTGATACAAAACAAAATGATTGAAACATACTGATGATTTTGTGTTAAACTCAAAACTGCTAATACCTATGTAAATGTTGATATTTTTTCTATTTTTGTTTGTAAAAGTTGTGAGACCTGGGGCTTTTCCCCCCCGCACGATGTAGCTGTCAAAATGTTCTATAACCTTATAATCCCTTTTCCCTGTAAAACTTTTAAAATCAATAAAATTTGAACAATAAAAAACTGATCATACAATCTATAAAAGTATACTGCAAATTGTAGCTTTTAGCTAACCCTGATGTGTGACTACCATTATGCCACATTCTTTATTTAATAAATCATAGATTAGCATGATGTTGAAAAATAAACAATATGTCTCTCAAAATTGAGGTCCCCCTATGTTCATTTCATTGTAGGATCCTCAAAGAATTCTTTAAAGAATTATGTAGATAATTTGGCACTCAATCATTTCCTTCTTTATAATGCTGCCAACTTGGTCATGAATTTAATAAATTATTATTAGAAGTCACACCAGGAGAAATATTTCCCTACCATGAAACTTTTGAATTAACTGAATTGTGGTTTACTCAATTAAGTCAATATTTCATTGTGCACATAATAAAGCCTAAACTAACAGTAAAGCTGAGTTTGCACAATACACTGAGCTAAAATAGAGTTGAGTATTTTGTGATGAAATAAGTAATGCAAATAACAAGCTATGGCTGAATATGTATCTGCCTAGCCTCTTTCACTTAAGTATATCTGCAAAAAATATTTTGATTGAATTGAATTAAATTATATTCATATGTGTGTGTGTGTTTGTGTGTGTGTGTGTTTGTTGTAAAGAAGATAAGAAGCCATTTCTTTGTATGTTTTTATTTTATTATTTCTTCTTTCTTGCCCTTTTAGCTCTCTCTTTGATTTCTTCCTTATCAAGATAGTATTAGCTTTTACCTTCTTTTTTAGAACTTTTAATAAAATTATATTTTTAAAAAAGAAAAAAATATTATATTTTAGGATTTGACATTGCTAGTGTATTGTTTTAGAAGGGACTCTTATTCATATTGATAATTGGCTACAACCATTTAATCTCAGTTACAGAGCATAATTCTGAAGTTACAGCTGTGCCAAATAATAGCTGCAAGAGAATCAGCATAAAGGGATTGATGAAGCTTGGCCCAGAAAAAGCAGTATGCAGATCAGTGATATTTTACAGCTCCATGAGAAAGCAACATGAAGTAGTAGAACACTTTATTTTTAACCAATGTATACTATTTCCATTGAATAGTTTTGAAAGCTTATTTAAAAATTGTTTTGATGTCAGTTTAAAATACAGATGTTCTGTTTCCGTGATAGTCTCTGTGTGCACTTCCTTTCTGATTATCATTTGTTTATTTTTCCAATTTATATAGTCATCATCTCAAGGAGTGACTCTAGATGGCTCACAAGCTGTTAAAAACATTTAAAAAATCAAAACAATACAATTTAAAAACAATCAGAGTGATGCAAAAATTGTAAAACAAAATTAACATCTTATGTAATCACATCAGTCAATAATAGTATATTCACTGCAGCAGATCTACCGCAATCCTGGATGCCAAATTTTGTTGGCAAAATCATTATGTTAAAGGCAGTGGTGGGATTCAAATAATTCAACACCCACACCCACACGCACTGTCAAAGTGGTTCCTGAGTGCTGCGCTGCAATGAAGAAACGGGAAATGGAGTCGCTTTCCCTCTTTTTTTCTCCCTGCTCCTCCTTCTACCCTTGCGCTGGCCTCTCAGTTTCCCATTTCTCCATTGCAGCGCCATGCTGTGGAGTTTACCCACCTGTCACCACTCAGATGCCCTTGCTTCCCCCAAATATTTCTTTACTAACCTGATTTCCAGCTCTATGTTCTCACCCAGGCTTCCTGATACAGTAAGGAAGCACCTGATTAGATCCAAAACTCCTCTTTTTATTTCAAAGGCTGTGAATTATATTCATTCACAGCCCATAATGAGTCCCAAATAGTTGTAAAGAGTCCTACAGTAGGCTGCCAAAGTCTTTTGGGTTAAGGCTGATAAGCACCCACCTTTACCTTCTTTGAAAATGCTGCCGAAGACTTAATTGGCAATTAGCTTGGCAAGGCCACACAAAGCAAAAAGTCAAAATGGAGCTTCAGAAGATAAACTGACCAGCATGAACCAAGTTGCTTCCTGCAAAGTCTCATGTGCCTTTACTCCTCCTTTATGTCCTATGGGAGCCAATCACCTCCAAACCTTACTCCCGAGTTATCCCTTCTGTTTTAACTGTTCTTGCCTTCTGGCAGCTCTGCACATATGCGCACTGGGAAAAGGGGGAGCCTGTTCCTCTGCCTCGCTGCTATCTGACTCTGGAGGTTCCAGAGGCAGCACATAACTCCCAGATGGCCCTGCCCCCCACCTCTGTCTTGGATTTTGAGCCCTGTTCTGAGCCTTTCCCAGACTCCAGGACTGGCCCATGTTCCTCCCCAACCTCCTTGCTGTCCAACTCTGCTGCCATCTCTGCAGGCCGGCGGCAGACCACAACACTCTGTCGCGTTTCTCCATCATGTTTCTTGCAGTTATGTGTAGGAAAAGAAAAGTTTGTGGGACTAAAAAAAGTTCAATCAATCAATTCCAATTTCTCATGAAAAAAAGATCTCATGAAGTTAAAATTGATTGATTGGATTTTTTTTAGTCCCACAAACTTTTCTTTCCTTGCACATGACCACAAGAAACGTGACGGAGCTGGAAATCAAGTTACCAAAGAAATGTCTGGGAAGAATGATGGTATCTGGGTGCCAGGTGCTGAAACGGACCCATCTCTCTCCAGCAGCTGCCCAGGTCTGCTGGAGGGAAGGCTGGTATCTACTGGCACTTGAATTCTGGCAGCATTCCAGCTCTGGCCAGGAAGGGGCAGCTGATATGGGTGCTTCAGGCAGGACTCCCGCTCACTTCAGCACCCATCCCAACCCTCTGGCACTCTACCAGCACTTTAGCCTGGGCTGCCACCTTATGTACAGGTCCCACCCTGCTTCCACCACCTGCTGTAAAGTAAGACAGTTTTCACCTGAGTCGTGTGATCAAAGGTGCCGTAACTCCATTTGGTTTCTATCGCTCCTCTCTTGGACTTTTGGGGAGAGCTTTTATTTTTCCCCACCTGGAAGGAAATTGAATGAAAACCAGATATGATCTGGAAAAATTAGGTATCGGTTCTACTGAACCAATGTGAACTGACTGAATCCTACCACTGCTTAAAAGCTTGGTGAAAAGCCAGTAAGCTGGAGCCAATCTGATCTCTGATGAGATGATGCACCACAGAACAGGAATGGTGACAAAGAAAGTCCTTATCTGGAGTCCTGTCAGGCCACACTCTAGCTCTGTGATGGCGAACCTATGAAACACATGCCAGAGGTGGAATACAGAGTCCTCTCTGTGGGCATGTGTGCCATCGCCAGCTGCTCTTCCAGGTTCTGGCATGTGCAGGCATGTCAGACAGTTGGTCCAGCGCACATGCACACCATCCAGCTGATCTCTTCTGGGTTCCAGCATGCACATGCATGTGATGAAACCCAGAAGAGAGCAGCTGGCTGGCACTCATGCATGCCCTGGAACACGGAACAGCAGCAGGCCATCACGTGCATGTGCACCAACCAGCTGCTTTCTTCCGGATTCTGGCACTCCAGTGCACGCACACCAGTTTCAGTACTCTGCAGAGTCAGGATATTCAGGTCTAATTATTTCAAAATGTCCTTGTATCTAGCCAGCCCTTTGAGTATTGCTCCAAGGACTCCTATTACTATTGGTACAACCATTGATTTCTCCCTCCATAGTCACTCAATTTCAATTTGCAAATCATGATTTTATTATTTTTTCTAACTGTTACTCTTCAATTTGTGCATCACCTGGTTTTGCAATATGAACCAGACTTTTTTCTTTTCTACAATAGTGAGATCAGGTGTGTTGTGGGTCTCACAGGATCCCGACTTGCTCATTTTCAAGAACTTTGTCAATTTTGTGTTCCCAGTAATTTTTGCTGTATTTGAACCCAAATGTCTGGCAAAGCTTCTAATGTATCATTTTGGCAATTCAATCATGATGTTGTAGATAATCAGTCTGTGAGATTTTGCTGCAGCCACTGATAAGGTGATTTATTGTATCATCTTTATCATTGCATAAGCAACATTTGCTGTCGTTGCTGACATATTTAATTTTTGCTTTCATGGAATTGATCTGCAAGGCTTGTCCTTGGGCAGCCAAAATGAAGCTTTCAGTTTCTTTCTTCAGCACCCCTCATCTCAACCAGCTCCATCTTAGCTTTGTATCTAACTTTCCTTCAATGTCCTTCAGGTATTGACTGTGCATAGGCTTCTTTTTCTGGTTAGAAACTTGATGCTTAATTGT
Organism: Natrix helvetica; assembly: GCF_964273705.1. Classification (NCBI taxonomy): domain Eukaryota; kingdom Metazoa; phylum Chordata; class Lepidosauria; order Squamata; family Natricidae; genus Natrix; species Natrix helvetica. The sequence goes on along the minus strand of NC_138549.1, from coordinate 45,567,326 downwards.
TTCCTTTGAATATTCTGCTTTCAATCTTGTTGTTTTCAAGAGGTTTCTCTTGTTCACCTCATTCAGCAGAGGTTCTGTTGCTTTTTTAATGTAGTCATTCAAGCCATATTTTTCCTCTTCCACAGTTTGTAAGAGATCTCTGCCACCATGACATCTTGGCAAGTACAATCGGCCAACATCACTTTTTAGGTGCAGACTATGGTGTATCATCATTAATTTTCTTGTCTTTTGATCCAAGTTATCATGTTCGAGCTGAGTCCAATCAATTATTTCAGCTCAATATCATACTACAGGCACTGCCCAGGTATTAATTGCCTTTATGATATTTCCTCCACTCAGCTTTGATCTCAAAAATTTCCAGACTCACTTTATGTATTTTGTTGAAGTAGCTTCCTTGACTTGGTTATGCAACAGTTCAGAAACTTTCAAAATTCCTGAGAACTTGTACTTCTCTTCTGGTGTTTCTCCTGTTATTAACTCTTCATTATCAAGTTTGAATCCATCATTTTCAACCATTTTTCTTGCCTTAACAGCAATTGTTGAACATTTGTCAAGACCAAATTGCATTTAAATGTCTCCTCAGTGCTTTTCAGAAGTGCAATCAATATAGCTTATGTTTTTCCAAACATTTAAATCATCCATGTAGAGCAAATGGGAAATTGCCAACCTTTTTTTATCCTATTCATAACCACAGTTTGTTTTGTGCTTGTTAGTGACACCATTGAAAGTAAAAATAACAGCCATGCCAATGAGTCACCTTGGAAGATTCCTTATTTGATTTCAACTTCATCAAGTTCTTCTCTATCAGCTTTGTTTGCCATAGCTTCATGGAAGTCTTTAGGAATTTCTAGTTATTGTTGCTAATTCCAAAAGTGTCTGTTGTTGTTATTGTTGTTGTTATTGCTGCTGCTGTTGTTTGCATTTCTTTTATAGTACTTCAACCCATTTTGTTCAGCAGTCATTATTTTATGGATTGTATGAATTGCCTTAGGAACTCTATGATAGTCAAGAGTAAGCTGGATCTATTAATTAATTCCATTGGTTTATTTGAGTACAATATTTAATTGGCATTTATTAATTTATAGTTTCACACAGCTCTGTGAGATTATTTCAGTTCCGTTTATTAAAAGAAATATTCATTAGAAATGGGTTGGTAGATATTTCAGTTAAGGTAACAAAATGGAATTAGAAATTATTTAGAAGATCTTTCCCATGAGTAACTAATAGTAATATAAACTGCAGAAAACATTCCCCCCTCCACTGATTAACTCATATCAATTAATGGCTGTGTTTTTATGTGTGTGCCTTAGTCCAAGCAGACAATGAAACCAGGCTAATTGTCATCATTCTATTTTATAGTGTAATTAGTTTCTTATTCTCATTTGGGAATAAAGTATGAAGGTATTTTACATTTTTGGTATAACAAGGAAATGTTAATCCAATATTGTGTTTCTAAAGGCCTGGATTTTCCAGTTTTAATATAATATTATTTAGATCAATTTCAGTGATTATATTTATTATCTGACATTTATGTTAGTGAGATTTTATTGCAAAAGCAAAAATTGCAGGCATGCTTTGTAATTTCTTCCTTGAATTCCTTTCCAGAGATGATCTTCTGCCCAAAACTGTATAAGGTGACATACTGAGATCTAGGCTTATATTGCAAGTTATTTTCAGTTGCTGTTCACCAGCACAGATTTGAAGTTTTTTTTTAAATGCAATTTGTAAGTATTGACTTTTAGCAATCTAAAATGAAAAATAGCAGTGTTTGGTATATAATCTCAGATTAATTTTATAGAAAAATTATACACAAACTAATGCTAATCGGTTATAGAATCAGAATATTCAAGTTTCAGCTAAAGAAAATGCAATACATCCAAAATATAGTGTTGTATTATTATACTCCTTCATAATTAGCCTGATTATTCAAGTAGGTCAATACTCCACTGAGAACTGGAACAATTCAGAAGCTGACTTGTTTTGAAAATTAGCTCTCTCTCTTGATGCTGCATGCTTTCAAACATAAGCCTTCTCTTTTCATCTTAGCTTTATCTACACATGTGTAAAATTCCTTGAATTATCTTTCTCGTTAAGTCTTGAAGGACGTTTTGTACAGCTAGAGAAAACAGAGAAGAAATTGTCATGAATCCAGCAGTCAGAGACGCTCCATTGTTTTTAACATCACAGTCTCTTGATCAGTCAACATCTGTGATTACTTGCTTTGCCCAACCTCACAGTATATAAACAAAATCATTTATCAATTCTTGCTCATATACATTTTGCAAAACTCATCCCAATTTTGAATGTTAATATACAGAATAGATAACATAGTTCTTATCCTTCAGAAATTTGTCAATACTAATTCAGTGAAAAGAATGGTGGGCTGTAGTAGTTTTTTCAGGAGGGAAAGAACATGCCTAAATGATGTCACAGCTTGAGTCACAGCTGAAAAGCAGAATTCAGGCAAGAGAGATTATTTTACGGATGCATTTCCTCTTAGAAGAATTTCAAAGGCCAAGCTTGTCAGGGTATCCCATTTCAAATCTGTACTGCAACAAAATAGAGCTAATTATGCAAACAAAGTAGAACCATTCAGTAATGTTGAACATTTTGTTATAGTTAATTCAAATAATGGGTAATGTTCTGTTGGAAGAAATGTCCTTCTGGGTTCGGCTCCAAGTGGGGAAAAAGACACTGGAGACATGGAGGCTGCTTGGAAAGATGGTTTTAATGGTGGACAGGACCACATGGCCTGAGTCCTGAACAGAAAAGGTGATCACATGCTTCAATGTTGGTGGAGAAGAGAAGAGAAGGGAAGAGAAGGAGAAGAGCAGACAAGAAGAAGGGCTGAAGAAGGGCTTGCAGGGATTTTTATAATCTGTTCTGCCCCACCTCTCTGTTTCCTGTTCCTGTGTAAGAAGTGTATTCTGATTGGTTGTCAGACTCCCATGGGCCCGTGCAAGGGCAACCCTCTAGGCTGTTTTGAATCCAGGTTTGATTGAGTTTAGATGCCATGTGGTCAGTTGAGTAAAGGCTTATTATCCTGCCTTAATCCCATCACAGCTGAAGAGGAGAACTCTTTATTATGTAAAGTGGACTAGCTTGGCCTTCTTAATGGCCCATTGACAAAGTGGGATGGGCTGGAAGCCGCAGGAATTTATTTTGTGTTTAAAATGTGTTTCTCCCTTTTTTCACATCCAGGAAAATATAATATTCTGCCTTATCAATATTTCCTAGGATATTTCATTTTTCTGGGAGAGGGCTAGGTGATAACTTCCTACAGTTCAATACCAGAAGATTGTTGTTTTGAGCTTCTTCAGAATCTAAATATTTTTTGAAAAAAAGAAATCTAAAAAACAAAAGAAATATAGAAATATAGTTTCCACCCTATTAAAAGACAGCAAATAGGTTCTTCCATTTCTTTGAGAACTGTTAAAGATATATTGAAATGGCCGGCAGGATCCAATTAAGTTTTAAATTTAATTATTTGTGTTTCTTTTTCCAAAGATTCAAGTTTGCCTTTCCAGATTATTAAACGCAAGTTCCTCTACAACTGTTTTTGCTTCATTACTTTTCATTTGCACTTAATACTTAGTAGAGGGAAATTTCCAGTCTGTGTGCCAAAGTTCAAACACAATTGCAAGATTAATGCCATATGTGAATGAAATGTTTATTTTTATTTTAAGTAAACTTTGCTTGCAAATAATTATTTACACAATTATTGAATCTATAGTATGTTCAATAAATGCCTTATTAAAAAAAAATACTATCCTGTCAGGTCATCTCCCAGAAACAAAAGATGTACTTTGGGATGATAAACTCACTATAGGAAAATAGCAAGGAGTGAAATAGCTATGATTGTCAAACATGTACAGAGTTCCTTATATTGCAGGGGAGAGGAAACTAAAATGGGTCAATCATCTGGGATTATGGAAATAGAAATGAAGATGATATTGGCAGATGAAAATGATTTTTTGTTGTTAAAAAATTGTTTATTCCAAATGGACCAAAGATCATCAAAAACTTCCTAGGCAATAGGAAGGTCACTGAAGATGGATGAGATCAGCCTTCAAAGGAACATGTTTATCTAATCAGAGGATCCAAAAGTGATGCAAGAAGGAGAGTAGCATTCTGATAGCCATAATTAATGCTAATGATTGGCTTTGAGGGGAGACATTAGCCAGAACTACACAAAGAACTACATTTTAGAATGAACCCACTCAAGGGACCGGAGGCTAAAACATACGAAGAACGGTTGTAGGAACTGGGTATGTCTAGTTTAATAGAAAGAAGGACTAGGGGAGACATGATAGCAGTGTTCCAATATCTCAGGGGTTGCCACAAAGAAGAGGTGGTCAAACTATTCTCCAAGGCTCCTGAGGGTAGAACAAGAAGCAACGGGTGGAAACTAATTAAGGAGAGAAGCAACTTAGAACTGAGGAGAAATTTCCTGACAGTTAGAACAATGAATCAGTGGAACAGCTTGCCTCCAGAAGGTGTGAATGCCCCAACACTGAAAGTCTTTAAGAAGATGTTGGATAGCCATTTGTCTGAAATGGTATAGGGTTTCCTGCCTAGGCAGGGGGTTGGACTAAAAGACCTCCAAGGTCCCTTCCAACTCTACTATTGTATTGTATTGTATTGTATTGTATTGTATTGTATTGTATTGTATTATTGTATTGTATTGTATTGTATTGTATTGTATTGTATTTGGCAGAAAAACACTACTTTTATAGGTAGGGACATAGCCAAGCTTGGAAGAGTAGTAGTGAAGCTAAAAATCAAGTTGCTACACTCCACTATTAATGTCTTTACAGCAGAGTAGGAAGTATGTGAGATGTTTCTTTGCTTAAGTTGCATGCCACTTTGAAAGACAAACTGATGCTTTCTAGCTTAGATTATTTCAAAAAAACAAAATACAAGATCTTTGGATATTGATATTTGTCTGGTTGAGTCCTAAGATCCTCCCTACCTTTTCCACGAGTGGAAAACACGTGGTCCTGATGAAATCTGGTTGCAGCTGAAATGCCTCCTAGAATGCATATGGGTCAATATAAAAGTAAAAAAGAATAATATTGCCATAGGTGTATACTACAGGCTACTCAACCAAGCAGAAAAAATAGGTGTACTTTTTGCTAACCAATTAACAAATGTAGAAAGCATACTACAATAATAATGGAAGACTTCAATTACCCTGACATCAACTGGAATAATAATAATAATAAATATTTATTTCTTAGCCGCACCCTCTCCCGAAGGACTCGGGGCGGCGTACAGTAAAACATATGAAATACATATATAGACAAGACATACATATAGCAATGACGTATACCAAGACGTGTACAAGGAGGAGGTGGGCTGATGAATAAAAACAATTAAAATCACAAAATTTAAAAAACCCTTAATAAATGAATACAATTAAATTACCCAAATAAAATAAAAAACCCATCAGGAGCGATATAGTTAGATCATAGTTGAGCCAGGCCAGCTACTTGGAATAGGTGGGTCTTGAGCTTTACACGGAAGGAGTGGAGGTCAGAGGTATTCGTAATATCCGAAGGGAGGTCATTCCACAGGGCTGGGCCCGCCACAGAGAAGGCTCTACTCCTAGGCGCCGCCCCCGGCACTGTCTGGTGGATGGCACCTGGAGGAGGCCCTCTCTGTGCGAGCGGATTGGTCGCAGGGATGTATGGGGCAGAATACGATCCCGCAAGTAACTAGGTCCTGAGCCATGGAGCGCTTTAAAGATCGTTATCAAAACCTTGAAACGCACCCGGTAGACCACAGGAAGCCAGTGCAGCTCGCGCAGGAACGGTGTCACATGGGAGTACCTAGTACTCCCCATAATTACCCGCGCGGCTGCGTTCTGGACCAACTGTAGCCTCCGGGTGCATTTCAAGGGAAGCCCCATGTAGAGAGCGTTACAGTAATCCAAGCGAGACGTCACCAGCGCATGAGTGACTGTGCGTAAGGCGTCCCGGTCCAGTAGGGGGCGCAATTGGCGCACCAGGCGAACCTGGTGGAACGCCCCCCTTGCCACGGCTGTCACATGGTCATCCATGGACAGCCGGGCATCCAGGAGGACGCCCAAATTGCGCGCCCGCTCCACGGGGGCGAGTTGAATGCCCCCGATGGCCAATGATGGAATTAATTGGCTGAACCGGGGAGCCGGTACCCACAGCCACTCTGTCTTGGAGGGGTTGAGCTTGAGTCGGTTGTCATCCATCCAGACCCGTACGGCTTCCACACACCGGGACATCACTTCGACTAATTCTTCACCAAGTGAGAAATTGAAAAGGTTCCTGACCAACCTAGCTGACAACTTTGTTTTCCAAAAGGTAGAGGAGGGAAATTGAGGTGCAGCCATACTGAACTTAATTCTCAGGAACAGAGAAGAAGCGATAGAGGGAGTTGAAATTGCAGGATGGGTGAAAATGACCATCCCATACTGGAATTCAGCAAATTGCAAATACAAGCAATATAATACAATGATACCAGGGTTTTAGATTTTAAATTATTTTCCAAAGCATCAGAGGACAGGACAAGAAACAATGGATGGAAACTAATCAAGGAGAGAAGCAACCTTGGAATTAAGGAGTAACTTCCTAACAGTGAGAACAATTAACCAGTGAAACAGCTTGCTTCAGAAGTTGTGGGTGCTTCATCACTACTGGAGAGCTGGACAGTAATTTGTCTGAAATGGTTTAGGGTCCCCTGTTTGAGTAGGGGATTGGACTAGAAAATGTCCAAGATCTCTTCCAACTCTATTCTGATTGAAGAATGGTTTGTTGAATAATCACAATTTCCTGGGATCACACAACATGCTAAAGCAAAACCAAAACAAAGATTGTGGTTTTATGCTTTAATATCAATGTTTCTGTTTTGTAATCTAAACTACAATAATATATCATATTTTCATAAATTTTAAAACTAATTTTAAAATTAGGGTTTCTTGGAAGAAAGACAATATAAAATGTTTTTTCTTTAAAAGGAGAAACCTAACATTTAGTTTTCAATATTGGTTTATAGTAATAGTGCAGTTGGAAGCTGAGCACAGATGGGAATGAAGTCAAATACACAGCTAACAAGTGAGTTACAATGATGGTTGTTGTTATGCAAGCTTAGTGCACACTCTATTTATAATAATTCTAATGATTGATTGCTTTTCTCTCTCCCTTCTCCCCCTTCTCTCTCGCTCTCTCTCCCTGTGTATTATACATGTGTTGCATATATATATGTGTGTATTATACATGTGTTGTATGTGTAAATATGTACACACAATTTTAATTAAATGATTCAAAGCTCTGCTCCTTTATAATGCAAAATACTTAAGAGCTAGTTTCTTTCTTTCTCCCACACTTATTTATATACAGGCTTTAAAATCCTAGCAACTTTGCCCACCTGCTGTAACTGGAAATCTACTATTCTCTCTTCTTCTTACCCATTTTCTAGCACCTGAGCAGCCTAGTGTTTGCTCTGCTCTGTTCACAGTCTTCTATTCTGTCATTTCACTTCTTTCTTTGCCTCCAACTGCCTCAGTATCAAAGCTGACTCATAACGCACCTCTACTTGCAATTTGACAACAGAAATGAAGGGAGAGGGGAGGAGAATGTTGGAATCTATTGGGAGCTGGAAGGGAGAAGAGGAATTTATGTAAGCCATTTGCGAGTCTGAGAAGATTCTGCTACTTCAAGGGAGTGCAATGGGAACCTTCTGAAGGCATAGCCTTCCCAAAATAAAAAGAATATGTTGGATTAGTGGACAATGGACAATGGGTGGCCCAAATGGGGAAAAGAGGAAATTAATTATGCTATTTTTCACATGAAAACCTCAGAACTAGCCTCACTTCTTCTGAGCCTGTATGGACCTATAAGTAAAATTATACTCTTGATAAAAAAAATATCCAAGGAGTTTCTTTTAATGCATATGCCAATGGGACAGTTGACATTAAGCTAGCTGTCCAATAGTAGTCTACTTAGAATCTACCAGGAGGCCAAGAACCCCAAGATGTCAGCAGCCAATAAGGAATCAGAGGAGAAGAAGCTGCCAGGAGAATTCCTGGCCTGAGAGGCTCCACAATGCTGCAAACCAGAGTAGGGGCACAACTGGCTAGTACATGCCCCAAACAGAAGGCTGAGAAACTTGAGCAGCAGCCGATGAGTATGAGAGAGCAGGTGAGGGATGCCCCATACCAGGTTCCAAAACCTGGTGGGTGATGAACATGGGCAAGACAGCAAAAGCCAAAGAGCGTTTGGTCTCCTTGGAAGTCACCTTGGAAGGTGAGACAGCCAATTGAGGGGGACAAGCCCACTGAGTGGAAGCTCCTAATTGTCACTTGAAGCCCATCAATGGAAAAGCTGAGGGAGAAGTTTAGTGGCTTGGAGATTTGGGCAGCTATGTCATCACCCCTTCTCCTGCAGCCAACAGTGCTCACCCTGCCTGGTATGACTGGGACTCTGGAGCAGGGGGCAATAACAGCTGGACCCACTACCCACCCGCGACGGGACAGCGAATGGTCCTGGTGGCTCCAGCAGCAGCCTGAGAAGATCCTGATATTTCAAGGGAGTATGATGGAACCTTCTGAAGGCACAGACTTCTCAAAATAAAAAGAACCTGTTGGATTGGGGACAATGGACAATGGGTGGCCCAAATGGGGAAAAGGGGAAATTAACTTTGCTGGTTTTTGCATGAAAATCTCAGCTCTAGGTTCACTTCTTTTGTACCTGTATGGATCTATCAGTAAAATTATACTCTTGGCAAAAAAAAAAATATCCCAAGAGTTTCTTTTGCTGAATATACCAACAGGATGGATGACATTCGGGCTTCTTCTTGTCTCCTCTTCTCTTTGCCATGGGTCATTTGGTTCCTGGCTCTCTCCGCTGCTACTTCCTTGCTCCATGATACAGTAGCATCCCCTGTCAAACTTTCCCCTTCTTTTTTCCACCTCCTCTGGCTTCTTTGAGAACCTAAGTGCCAACCTGCAGATGATCCTAAGGACTTCAAACATGTTTTCCTTTTTCTCTGCCATTGCCTAGGTGTCTAAGTTGGTCACATGATGATCCAACCACCAAAGAGAATTTTTTTTAACCTAGACAGTTACTGTAAATGTAACATTTGTAATTCTTTTCCTTTCAAGGCAGTTCCCAGGTGGCAAAAATACTGCTGTGAGTTTTTTACAAATTTATTTTATACTGAGTCTGATTACATACAATAGCCATCACAAGCCAATTGCTATGCTTCATTGATCACAAGTATCCATAATAAACCAGACAACTTTACTTCTGTAAAATATTTAAAGAATAAAATAGTCCTTTGTCTGATAAACATAAATAGAAGGGAATTGGCATTTAAAATAATTTATTTTCACATTTATTTTCACATACAGTATCTTCTGCTCAACCATCTGAAATAAACTCTCTCTACTAGAATGACTGCTTTTAAAAGTGTCTTTTGCCAGTAATGTACAGCCAGATATACAAGGTATTGTCAAGCCGGCCTCCCTCAGTGACCAAGAAAGAAACCACTTAACTCCATTTTGCAGAATTAAGAGTACATTTACTGGTTATGAAAAGATAGAAGCTAAGCAAAGTAAGATCTGAGGCAAAAGCGTGCAAAATCATACATATCAATACGTGACCAAACCCCCTCCCACTAGCAACCCTCATCCCACTGTCCAATCTGTAAATCCCTTAGGTGTCATGTGAGTTCCATCTTCAAGGAGCATCATCAGGTAGGTATGCGGACGGTTGGCCTTGACTGACACCAAGCGCTAATCTCCAGCATGTGCAGTAGACAGTGAGACCAAAACTCCCACTTTACAATCTCTTCTGTACTAAAGCTTCCCCTCCCAAATACCAGGCTCCCCTCCCCGTTTCAATGGCAGCCGAAAGCAAATAGCGAAAGAGAGGCTGACAGGTATGTACAGACCTATTTTTGTGAGGTTTCTTATTCTGCTAACCATTCCATCCTTTGAGTTTTTTCACCAATACTATTTATTCCAATATAGATGTTCAGTAAGCAGACCCTTTGTAGCCTGGTTCAGTCTTGTACATCTCCAGATACTGATATGGCAAAACTCTATCTGAAACCATAGTGTCCATGTTTCAACTAGCATAGATTGATCTTTCTCAGCATGACCATCTAGTGTTTCTTCACAAGCTATTCTGAGCACGATTTCTGTCGTTTATAGTTCTGACACAGTCAGAAAACACCAGCTGGGAAAATAATGTATATAATATTGTGGTTTGCAAACAGAAGGGCCAGCAATAGATACCTTCCTAAGGAAGAACTTTCAGCACCTAATCAATGACAGTCATTGCTCAGGTTGCAGATATGGGCTGAAAAACGTAGACCATTCCTAGATGGCAGAAAAGAAGCATAAAATCCTAATTCTATGGTCATTAGTATTTCTAGATCTATTAATCCTGATCAAAGGAATATTGATGTCCATTTGCCCTTGAAATGATCTATTTCTGTCAGGTCTCCCAGGTAAAGCAAACAGGAAACACAACTAGAAGAGCTGATTCTACTTCATTGTAAAGGTACATTAACAGAATATTGCAAGTCTGAAGGTATAAATGTCCCACTACTACTTTTAACCACCCAGTTAATTAGAGTGGGTTTTTCCTAAATTTCTTTCTTTGACCGTTAACCCCATTGGGACTCCTTCCTCTCCTGTCTGATTGTTCCTTAGGCAATATCTCTTCCCATTGTCTCCCAAGGTCATCCTCACAAACTATTATAAATTCACACCATGCAGTTCTCTTGTCATGATAATTCCTGAAATTCCCAACCCATGGCCATGGTGGTTGCATTGTCCCTTGGTGCCTAGCAAAGCCAAGAAAGAGAAGCAAAAAGGATTCTAAGAATACTTTCTATTGTTCTAGGGGAGAATGACAGAATCTTAAAGGCCTGTCAGAATTTCTTTGTTTTTATACCAAACAAAATTAAGACAGGCTATTTTTTTTCTCAAGACTGAGTAGTCATTCTGATCCCTTAATGACTCACTGCTCCTTCTCTTTCCCAAGACTATATTTACAGGCAGCATCAAAATCTAAGGCAATTTTCTATAACTTTTTAACATCCATCCATCAATCTATTTAATCAATCAACATTTTATGGCCACCAGCTTTATGCTGTTTAGTGGAAAGCATATACAGGTGGTCTTCTAGTTATGATCACAACTGAGTCTGGAATTTCAATCATAATTCATAAATCAAGGCACCACGGGACCAGATTCAATTTTATAGTCATTCTTTCAATGGTTAAATGAGTCACTGCAGTTGTTAAGCAAACCATTTGATCACTAAGTGAACCATGGGGTTGTAAGTGCAAACTAATTTTATCCAATGGGCATTTTTGCTAGAAAATGGCAAAAAAGTCACAAAATGTGACGGTAGGATGCTTCAACGAGTCATAAATGGAAACTGGTTGCCAAGCACCCAGAATGTGATCACATGATCATTACTGTATAAATAAGCAACATTGTGAACATTTATTTCTCTCAGCCACTGAAGAATTCATTTTTATACAGAACATTTTTGGTTTGCTTGTTTCTTTTTCTTTTTTTTATTAAAAGAGTTTTGTACAAACAAATTTCCCCCCCCTTTTCACCCCCCCTCCATACAATATAAATCTCATACAAATGCTATACCCCCCCAACCCCCCCGCAAAAATTCACATTCAAATATTATACCAAATACTTTGCCCCCTCCCCTCCCCCCATCTTAAAGTAAGTTACTCGTAACCCCTCTCCTCCCAGCAAACACAGTATAAATTTCTCTTAGATTAATAATAACACATTGATCCCATTTTCTAAGCTAATTTAACATCTATAACTCTTAATATAAATTTCTCCTAGAATAACAATGTTTCGTTAATCCCATCTTCTAATTTATTCATACATATATATTGCCCCGCCTTCCACCCTAACCCTCCCCCACCTCCCACACAAACCCACCCCCCTGACTTCCGCTGTATACCACTCTAACAATTCCAAGCATCCCATATATTATTTACTCTAATCATCTATCAATCTAAACATTCTTACCTAAAGGCTACATAGTACTTCCTAGTCTGGTATTTATTCTGTATGTAATCAATCCATTTTACCCATTCCTGTGTATAATCCTCCTGTTTCTGAGCTTTTAAGAAAGCTGAAATTTTTGCCATTTCAGCGAACCCCGCCACCTTCTGAATCCATTGATCAATTGTCGGTAAAAAATCTTTTTTCCAATGTTGCTCAATCAACAACCTAGCTGCTGTGACCATATGCAAGACCAATTTTGTATCCCCTTTGGTGAAATCCTTAGCTATACCCAATAAAAACATTTGCGAAGTGAATTGTATTCTTTTCTTAAATACATTCTGCATAACCCACCATATTTTTATCCAAAAAGCTTTAACCTTGTTGCAAGTCCACCATACATGAAAAAAGGTAGCATCTAGACACCCGCATCTCCAACATTTTGGTTGAACATTTGGGTACATACATGATAATTTTTTAGGATCTAAATACCATCTGTAAAACATTTTATAAAAGTTCTCCCTTAAATTCTGTGACTGTGTAAATTTAACATTCTGAACCCATATTTTTTCCCACGTTTCCAACATAACCACTTCACCAAAATTCTGAGCCCATTTAATCATACAATCCTTAACCAATTCACTTTCTGAGTCTCTTTCTAACAGTACATTATATATTCTTTTAACTTGTTTTGGGCCAGTCTCTTTTATCTGCTTAATCAGTTCCACCTCTTTATCCATAAAACCGACCCTGCGATCTTCTTCCCATCTCTTCTGTAACTGTATATAATGTAACCAATTTAAAGTAATTCCTTCTTCCAACAGCTGTTCCAAAGTTTTCAACTTCCATTCGTCCCCATCAGTGATAAGCACATCTTTATATAAACAACCCCCGAGTGACTTAATATTCATAATCCCCATGGTGTCTGCAAGATCCAACCAAAGTGGTATTTTATAATCTTTCTTCCATATTCTCATCAAGGCACTACGGAGAACATGGTTGTTGAACACTTTATCCACCCTGTCTTCATAAAAAAGATATGCATGCCATCCCAGAACAAGATCATGGCCTTCTATATTCAGCAATTCCATTTTTGTTTTCCCAAACCAATCTGCTACATGCGTTAGTACCGCAGCTTCATAATACAATCGAAGGTTTGGGAGTCTGAGGCCGCCTCTTTCACGTGTATCTTGCATAATCTTCATCTTTACTCTTGGTTTTTTCTCCTTCCAAACAAATTTGTTTAATGTTGTTTGCCAATTTAACAAGGTTTTATCTGATTTAAGCACCGGAATCATCTGGAATAGAAAGATAAATCTAGGTAGAATGTTCATTTTAATTGCTGAGATCCTTCCAAGCAAAGACAATTGTAACTTTTTCCACGCTTCAAGATCTTTCTGTATCTTTTGCCACAACACTTCATAGTTATTTAAGAAAAGTTTTGTATTTGATTCTGAAATTTGTATTCCTAAATATTTAACTTTAGAAACTATTTCAAAACCTGCTAAACTTACAAGTCTCTTTCTTTGCGTCTCTGTCATGTTTTTAACCATCATTTTCGTTTTGTTTTGATTTAGTCTAAACCCAGACACCATGCCAAATTCTACTATGATACTTTTCATCTGGATTATTGATTTCAAAGGATGTGAAAGGGTAACAACCAGATCATCGGCGAATGCTCTAGTTCTGTATTCCTTTTGCCTGATAGCTATGCCATCTAAGGATTTTGAGTCCCGAATTGCGTTCAACAAGACTTCCAAAGTTAAAATAAATAACAATGGGGATAATGGGCAACCTTGTCTTGTGCCTTTTTGTATCTCGAAAGTTGTTGACAAATTTCCATTAATAATAAGTTGTGCATTTTGTTGCTGATAAATTGCTCCAATCGCCTGCCGCAATCGTGGTCCCATATCCATCTTTTCCAAAGTCTTGGTTAGAAAGTTCCAGTTCACTCGATCGAAGGCCTTCTCTGCATCCAAGAAAACCAGCACTGCAGAGATCTGCTTATTCTTATCAAGATAGTCAATTAAATCTATGAGTTGCCTTACATTCTCCTTCATATGTCTGCCTTCAATAAATCCTGCTTGATCATGATGAATAGTCTCTTGAATAACTGGCATCAATCTGTTGGCTAGTACCTTAGCAAATATTTTATAATCTGTGTTCAGAAGAGATATCGGCCTGTAATCCTCTGGTTTCTTAGGGCCCTCTTTATCTTTAGGTATCAATGAGATAAAAGCCGCTTTCCATGAGGGAGGTATTTTACCTCCTTGTTGTATATTACAAAATAGTTGTGTAAGATATTCAATCATTTCCAGTTGTAAAGTTTTATAATACATTGCAGTCAAACCATCAGTCCCTGGAGCCTTAGCTAATTTAAGTTGATTTATAACTAAAGTGATCTCATCAGCAGTTATAAGACGTTCCAAGTTTGCCTTTGACACACAGAAATTTTAGCAACCCTTTTTCCTTCCAAAAAATCATCTATTAACTTGTTCTGTATATTATCCTGTGCATATAGCTTAGTATAATAGTCCACAAATGATTTTTTAATCAACTCTTGTTGATATACCATCTTCCCTCGAAACTCAATTTTATCAATAATTCTGTCATTCATATTCCTTCTCAAAGTATATGCTAACCACCTACCAGGTTTATTAGCATTAGCAAAGGTGTTATGTTTAGCAAATTGTAAATTAGTTGCTGTTTGTTCTGCTATAAGCATCTGAAATTGATCTTTCAACAGCTTTAGCGCCATCTGGGGCACCTGGTCATTCGGGTTTGTTATAAGCAGCTGTTCCTTACTTTTTATTTCATCTTCCAATTCCATTCTCCTTTTCTGTCTAATTTGTTTATGTTTAAAGTTCATATGTATCAAGACCCCACGCATATAAGCTTTACTTGCATCCCAAACTGTTTCAATGGGAGTACCCTTATTCATGTTAAAACTGAAAAATTCCTTCATGTGTTTTTTTAAGTTCATCAACATTTTTTTCGTATCTAAATAAATTTTCATTTACTCTCCAAGACCTTCTTGGCCTCATCCCTAAATCAATTTGTAACCACACCGGACTATGTTCGCTAAGTGTCCTGGCGAAAATCTTGGATTTCTTAGCTTTAGGAAGTAGATCCGGTGTTAACAAAAAAAAATCAATCCTTGAAAAGGATTTATGTCTATCTGAGTAGAAAGAAAAATCCATCTCATTTAGGTGTTGTGTCCTCCAAACATCTTTTAATTTCAAATCGTCTTGTAAATCAAAAAAAGCCTTTGGTAATTTGGTAGTGAATTTAGTCTTTGTACTCTTATCTATCTTTGGAGAAATCACTCCATTCCAGTCTCCCATTATTAGAATACTCTTAAAGTTCCAGTCTAAAATTTTTAAATGGAGCATCTTATAAAAGCTTTCTTGGCGTTGGTTAGGAGCATATATTCCTAAGACCAAAATGGGACCAAAGTCTGTATCAAATTGAATTGCTATATATCTACCAGCGTCATCCGCCTCTATAACTTTAGTTGAAAATCTTTTATTTATATATATCACCACACCATTTTTCTTTACCAAATCAGAGGCAGCATAAGATGTTCCCAGTTTTGAATTCACTAAATACTTTTGGTCTTGCAGCCTAATATGAGTCTCTTGAAGGCAAACAACATCATTATTAAATTGCTTCAAATAATAAAATATTTTTTTCCTTTTTTGTGGGGAGTTCATTCCATTCACGTTTGCTTGTTTCTTAAGACTTGGCTAATCTACCAATGTACTGTGGGATTGTCTGTCGCAATTTAGCTTAATCTATTATTAATCTATTAATTTTTTCTATCACCCATCTTTGTCTATAAGGTGACTCTGGGCGGCTTACATATTATAAAAAGATAAATAGAAAAGTAATTATATTAAAACTAAGCAGATTAAAAAT
Source organism: Natrix helvetica (assembly GCF_964273705.1). NCBI lineage: Eukaryota > Metazoa > Chordata > Lepidosauria > Squamata > Natricidae > Natrix > Natrix helvetica. The sequence goes on along the minus strand of NC_138549.1, from coordinate 45,551,383 downwards.
TTAAAACTATACAAAAAAGGGCAACAAAGTAGCAACTTTTCTACAACATTTGGTGCACATACAATCAAAACTCTCAACTATGTATTATAATCAAGATAAATATGTACTAGCATGTGAAGAGACATATTTTTTTTATTGTGTGCAATCATAAATCTCATGGAAGGATAGCAAAGTAGAAGGAAAAGAATTCAGGAAAACAAGCATTTTGAAAAGAGACTGTGAATTATTTTTTTGACTCAACAGTTGCAGAGCGCAGGGGGATGTTAATGTATATGCTGTTCCTTGACATACAATGAATCTGTTTAATCTTTCATAATTAATCATAAAAATGAATTACAAGAGGAGAGAAAATGGTAATCAATCCTGCATTGTAGAGTATCATGCAGTTTCCTTCAGAAAAATAGCAATATTATCCATTTGTTTTCATTTATCCTCTCCTTAAGTTAGATACACACTATAACATCAATTTGGGTGCTACCAAAATGAATCTGTTCCTAAACAAACAAACAAACAAACAAACAAACAAACAATAGCAATAGCACTTAGAATTATATATCACTTCATAGTGCTTTACAGTCCTCTCTAAGCAGTTTACAGACTCAGCATAGTGTCCCCAACAATCTGGATTCTCATTTTACCAACCTCAGAAGGATGGAAGGCTGAGTCAACCTTGAGCCAGTAAGAATCAAAATGCTGAACTGTTGGCAGCCGGCAGTCAGCAGAAGGAGCTTGCAGTACTGCATTCTAACCACTGTGCCACCACAGAACAAACAAATACAAGTAATCCTCAAGTGACAACAGTTCATTTAGTGACTGTTCAAAGTTACAACCAGAGGTGGGTTGCTCCTGGTTTGGCCCGGTTTGGCCAAACCAGCAGTGGTATTTTGGCCTGGGTCGCAGAACTGGCAACAACCCAGGCTGGCCACACCCCTGAACCGGTTCCCCGGTCGCTGCTGCCAGTGCCAGCATGTTGTTTAGTAGTGCACGTATGTGTGCAGTTCACTGTAAGTTGTTTTGTGCATGTGCAAAGCGCATGCGAAGCAAACCGGTAGTAAAATCTGGAAAAATGGCTGGTAAACCAAGACAAGTATCATATCCTTCAGGTTATAAACTACATATATGTTTTTTTTTAAAATGCATTGCAACATCTGAAACTTTAGAATGCTGCTAAAATACTTAGGAACATATTACCAAATGCAAACTGTTTATATCCACTTTCTTTAGAATAAACACTGAAAGTATAATATCATTTCAGGCTAAATAGTACAATATAATACCTAAAGTGTTGTGTTTCCGAGAAATGAGCTCTTTAATCCTGTCATTTACTCTTCTTCTTTTAGACATTTCCCCTTTGCACCACTTCTTGCCAGTTCTGACAAACCTAAAAATCAAAATAAATTGTTCTCTGGGTACCCTCAGGCATAAACAAATACGGATCAAGCATCACAAATGAACTATTGGGAATGGGAAGAATGTGTCTCGAATGTAGACATTATCTTAATGTAGGCAAGCTACAGACTGGATTGCTGTTTTTTCTCTCTCCTCATTTTGCAGGAGTGGGATAGAGTGGCAGTTCTTATTCAAATAAAAGCTAAGGGCTATATCAATTTCACTGAAATGAGCATCAAGGACATATGGCCAATTCTCTATCCTGCTTCTATTGCTTTAATTTCATATCACTGCAATCATCAGGCTTCCTTCTAAATTAACAAAGTCAGATTTTATGCATGGATTAATGTTGGAATCAGGAGAAAACACTTTAAGGCTAGTACAGGTTGAACATGTTGAGATGAGGGCAATATAGGAAAAAAAGATGCTGCAAGGGAATTTTGACTACTACAGGCACTCATAGCTTTCGAGCATCCTCTCAGATATGAACCAAATACCCTGTTTCCCTGAAAATAAGCCATAGCATGTTTTTATGTATGTGCCTAATATAAGCCATATCCTCAAAATAAGCCCTACTTAGCAGCTTGTGCAGCCACCCGCCCATTTCATCTGGTTGCTCGCAGTACTGTGGCCACGAGGCAAAGCAGGGTGGTGGTGGAGCTGTCCCACGTGCCCCACACTGACTTACTTCAGGGCCCCTGCAGCAGACCATCCACGCCCCAACACCAGCCTTGTGGTGCAGCACTACCAACCATGTGCTGTACCAACAGAACAGGAAGCTGAGTTGCGTGTTTGTGCAAGGTGAGGCAGGTGTTGGTGCATGGTAGCCTGGCTGTGGGGGCCCTGAGGTAAGCCGGTGCTGGGTAATTGGGGAAGCTCCACTCTCTGCTTTGTAGCAGCAGCACTAGTACACCATGCGGCTTTCTGCCCTGCCATGAGCAAGCAGAAGAAGTGGGCCTCCTATACATGGAAAACAATCAAAACAATCCCCAAAAATAAGCCCTAGTGCTTATTTGGGGGTCAAAAGGAAATAAGACCCAGTCTTATTTTCAAGGAAACACAGGTAGATACGTTATTCTTTTTAGCTGATAAGTAGGAAGTTTATCTTGACAGATAAGACAAGAAAAATCAAATATACAGGTATGGATTAGGTAAAACCTGGCTCAATAGCAATAATTGTAAGAGAGATCTTGGAGTCCTAGTGGATAACCACTTAAATGTAAGTCAGCAGTGTGCAGCAGCAGCCACCAAAAAAGCCAAGGAGGGTTAGAATCAAGATCATGTGAAGTATTATATGCTTTATAAAGCCTTAATAAGACCACACTTAGAATACTGTGTCCAGTTTTGATCATCATATTATTAAAAATATGTAGAGACTCTGGAAAGAGTCAGAAAAGAGCAACTAAGATGATTAGAGGACAGGAGACCAAAGCATATCAAGAACAGTTGCAGGCATTTAGTTTGTCTAGTGAAAAGAAGGACTAGGAGTGAAAAGCAGGGGTGGGTTTTAGCCAGTACCCACCGGTACAGGCATACCGGTTGGGATGCCCCATACAAGAACGCTGCCTCCCCCTGGCCTGCCCCCCCGCTCACTCCCCCCACCCACGCGTCGCCATCCGCTTGCTTGCCCCGCCCATCCACACCATGCTTGCCCCACTCACCCCCTTCCTTTGCCCACCCAGTTGAGGCTCCGAGACTGCAGGCGGCCAGGGAGGTGGGGGGGAATGCTGCCCATCTGCCTGCCCCCTCCAGAAGCAACCAGGTTGGCCCTGGGATGGTCAGTAGCCCATGTGACACTGCCATGTGACCACTCTTGGGTGCAGCACCTGCCTGGACATAGCTGCAGCTGGCAACAGAACGCGAAGTAGAGGCCATCCAGCAGAGTGTTCTGAAGTCAGTGGTTGGCGGAGGTTGCATGGGGCTGGAGGCGGCAGGGAGGTGGGACATTGAGGCCATCCTGTGCACCTGCAATGGGATGTGGCAGCTGCTGGGTGGCTGCTCCTTTGTGCCTCGTTACAGGTATCAGTTGGCTTTCTCCTGCTGATCCTTCCTCTCTGGGCATCTGGGCAGGCCCTGGGTCAGTCAGCAGCTTGCGCGCCACCGCCATGTGACCTCTCTGGGGGCTCAGCCAGGAAGGATTGCTAGAAGAATGCCAACTGCAGCCGGGAGTGTCCCCAGGTTGGTGGGGTGGCAGGGAGATTGTGCGGGACTGGTCTGGAGGCAGCAGGAAGGCAGGGGTCGAGGCTACACCCCTGTACCAGCAAAAAAAAGAATATCCCACTGTCCCGGAACTGTGCCATGAGGTAAGGGAAACAGGTTTGGGAGAGACCTTCCCTCCCACTTCAGAGAGCCTGTGTGGAGAGATAGGAGCCGGCTGGTTTGAATGCAGGTGGGTGGCAGTGCCTCCTTTACTCATTTGGGCAGTGGGGGTGCTTTCTCACACGCCTCCTTTCTTTCTCCACCTGTCTCCTTCACTAGTTTGGCCAGGCGAATAAAGAAAGAAAGTGTGTGAGAAACTACCCCCATTGCCCAAACGAGTGAAGGAGGCAAGCGGCAGGCTCCTTTGCCCTCAGCTATGCACACCTCCTTTCTTTCTCCTCCTGCCTTAACGAGTGAAGGAGGCAGGTGGAGAAAGAAGAAGGCATGCAAGAAAGCACCCGCATTGCCCAAATGCATGAAGGAGGCAAGAATTCCTCTTTGTCCTGCCTTCTTCGATCTCCCAAAGTTCTGTCTGCAGTGTGTGATAGTCTTCCCCTGGATTCCTCTCTGTCCCGCCTTCTCCGATCTCCCAAAGTTCTTTCCCCAGCATGTGATAGTTTTCCCCTGGATTCCTCCTTGTCCCATCTCCGATCAACCCAATTGCTTTCCCCAGCATGCAATTTCGGCCCTAAATCCTTCAGCAGTCTATTTTGGGGAAATTTTCCCCTCTCTTCCCTCCCCCCATTTCCCTTCATCGGAGTTCCAAAATTTTTTGCCATCATGAGCATGGCTTGGTTGGGGAGGGTCATGTGACTGAGTGTGCATGAGTGATGTCAAGTTGGCCATGCCCACCCAGTCATATGGTTGCCAAGCCACTCCCACCTGGTCACATGACCACTGAGCCACTCCCACAAAACAGGCCACACCTACCGAATAGGTTCTAAAAATTTTTGAAGCCCATCACTGGTGACAAGGTAGCAGTGTTCCAATATCAAAGGGGCTGCCACAAAGAGGGGATCAACCTATTTTCCAAAGCATCAGAAGACAAGACAAGAAACAATGGCTGGAAATTAATCAAGGAGAAAAGCAACCTAGAACTAAGAAAACAGTTCCTAACAGTGAGAACAATTAACCAATGAAACAGTCTGCCTTCAGAAGTTGTGAGTGCTCCATCACTGGAGGTTTTTAAGAAGAGACTGGATAACCACTTTAGTCTGGAATGGTATAGGGTCTCCTGCTTGTGAAGGCGTTTGGCTTAGAAGACCTCCAAGGTCCCTTCCAATTCTGTTATTCTACTGTTCTGTTATAAGCAAAGATTCTCTCAGTTTTCTTGTAGGCAATATTGTCCCATAGGAAATGAGATTGCTGAATGGGCAAGAATGAAGAAACAGGCAAAATTTTTAAACCAAAATTGTTCAGAGAAACAGAGAAGGAGAGATAGAAGTATAATGGCTGGTAAACCAAGACATATTTATTTATTATTTGTTATTAACCAAGACATATATAAACAACACTGGTTGCTGAAGGTTTGAGCAGAAGTTTGGAAAATCTGAGGCAAGACCAGCTGAAGAAAAAGGGCCAGAAAATTTACCTTTGAACAGATTTTCATGGAAAATCAAAAAAGTGCATAGGAGAGTAACACCTTGAGAAAGAAGGAATGCTAGCTAGCGCAGCTATCCTTCCTTATTCTAAATAGGAAGAGAGATAGAGCATAGGTATAACAATGTATATACTGTACATAGTCAAAACTCTAGGGTATGGAGCTGGAAACTTTCTTTGCCAATAGAGAATGAACTCACTTTCAAATGCCTGGGTGGTGACATTTAACACAGGCAGCTGAAGAATGATTTATTTATCGGCATGAGATGCAGGGGAGCAGGGAGAAAGAAATGTTGCCTAAAATTGAAACTAAAGGCTTATGTTGTTTTGTTTGCTAAGTTAAAAAAAAGACAAGCACAAAGAGTATTCAATGTACTATGTCTCAGATCAAAATCCCAAGAACCCACAAAACTCTGGCAAGTAATAATACACGGAATAATACATGCAATAATACACAGGCAAACAATAGATACAAACTCAAAGTAAACAGCTCCAAACACTCTACCTGATTCCATTGTTAGTTCCTCAAACCCCCATATCTTTAACCTTCAACTGTCCACCATTGACCTCACATGTTTCCTAAGAGGTCCCTAAGTGGGTGTGCATAAACGCACCAGCGTGTCTACCATCCCTGTCCTACTGTCCCCATTGAGATGTACTCATTTTATGCGTTCATGGCCATGTTATACCTATTTATATCCATCTATTTGTACCAATCTCATGTGATAATGTCCATGTCTATACTAATACCTGTTACTTTGTACATGTTGACAAAATAAAATAAAATAAATAAAATAAAAGCAGATCTTTACAATAATTTGATGCAAAAAGGAAGGGCATCTAATCACAAGCAAGGAAATGGCCCTAGGCTTCTCTTAGCTACTTATTCACCACACAGGGTTTGATCTCCTTGCAGCTAATATGAAAGAATACAGATTGGGACCAAATTACCACTGAGCACTCTTGATTTCCCAGAATTTGATAGAAGAGTCTGCCTTTAACATGCTAACAGAACCATTACCAACATTGTGTAGCTTCTATCCTAGTACAAATGATTCTATTTTGGTTTCCCTTTAAAGTCATTTTAGATTTGTCCCTCTTTGATTGCATCACTATTTCAGTGTTACCATTCCTCTCACTCTTTGGAAACTCATTTCTTGAGTTATCAAGGAGTTTCCAGATATTCCTTAATTGTTCATTGGCAACATCTACTACAGAAGCAATAGAAGCTTGTAGAAAGAATCCAAGATACTGGAAGTCATTTAGAATTTTAAATATTGGTTTTATAATACCAGAAATTATAATATATATATTATAAAATAATAAAGGTGGAATATAAATAAATAAAAATATACATAGGATTTTTAAATAATTAGCTATAATTAAATGGCTTATTCATTCATATTATTTTAAAAAATTGATACTTCAAACATAGCCAGATGGCCATGTTAAAGTACAATACAGCAGTCACTGAAATAACAAAAAAGTATGCCAGAATAAATAGCCTAGCCCTATTCTATTGTGGTAATGAGAGGAATGTATAACGTTGCCTTACAGTTTTACTGCAGCTAAGAAAATTGAGTGGATTTCCTTGGCTTGTTTCCCTTCTCACTGCAAGAAGAAAAACAGACTCTTGTATCAAATTCAGGGAAATCAAGAGTGCTCAGTGGTAATTTGGTCAATAAGGCCCAATCTGCATTCATCAATTGCTTTCCTTGACATACTGTATGGGGCGGAGTTCATCGAATGGTAGATTTGGTCACATTATACCAGGTTGCCCTACTTACAGCAGGCACAGAATGTGCTCTTTTGCTCTTTCAAAAACACACCACACCATGTTGAGAAATAGTGTGACTGGTGGATGACAGGTCCAGAGGAGGTATTGTGAAGAGCATTGGGTTCTCCCTGAAAGTTCATGTCTGGGAGACAACACAAGTGGGAATGGAGCATCAATAACAAGTGATCTGAATTATTGCAAGGGAATGGTGCTGCTACATTGAATAATCATGACTAGAAGCATTAGGAAATGGCCTATGAAATAGATGCAATTGGGTAGTCACTGCATCAAATTAATAAAAACAATTAAAAATTGGCCATATGAAACGGCTTATTAGCAGAAGTTACAAATAGTCTGTAATGGGCTTATGTTAGAACCAGCAATACCGTCAGATGTCTTTCAAGTCAACCCTCCAGAATTTAGGCAGAGCTTGCCCACAGCTGACTGGAGTTGGAGCTGGACAGATTCCAACCCCTGATCACTATCATATCATCGAAAAAAATGTGTTTTATTCCTACCTTGCATACATGGCAAAAGCTGTGACAAGCAAACTTGGACACTATAACATGAGGATATCTCAAGTTACTTCAGCTATGGGCTAAGAATGAGATGAAGGCAATGTCATGAGGACAAGTCATAAACAATGGTTACCGGGGCCTCCTTTATGCTGTGGTTAAAGGACTTTAAGGATAAGCTCTTCGTTACCTTCATCCATTGTAATTGTGTTTTTCCTAAGGTCCTTTCCCTAATGCTATATTGAAGTGTTTTCTACTCGTCCTTAAGTTGTCAGAAAATTATACTGCCTGTTTCCCCATCTTGTTTCTATTACCTCTGCTTTCGAATGGTCTGGCAGCTGACTTCATTTTAAGGTAAATGAGGGCCATAGTTACCTGGTTGTGTACAGTTCAAAGCTGTCTTTGGATAGAATAATCAGGAAAATATTACTTTAACGCTAGTATAACCAAGGATTACTTAATTCTGACTCACATATGGGTGTGAGAATGAGATGAATGCAGCACGGAGTCAAGGCAGAAAAAGATTTTGCCAGAGCAGATGTGTGTCAGGATTAGGTCTAGGTCAGTGGTGGGCTTCAAAAATTTTTAGAACCTCTTCTGTAGGTGTGGCCTGCTTTGTGGGAGTGGCTTGCCAGCCATGTGACTGGGTGGGAGTAGCTTGCCAGCCATGTGACTGGGTGGGAGTGGCTTACCAGCCATGTGACTGGGTGGGCATGGCCAACTTGTAAAATGTGGTGAAACTCACTTAACAACGCTCTTGCTTAGCAACCAAAATGTTGCTCAGAAACTCTGGCATTTGAAGCACACAGGTCTTAAAGCTGTCAAGTTAGAAGATCCTTGCACCCCTAACCCTTTAGAAAAAAAACCAGGGGTGTTCAAACTTGACAGCTTTAAGACTTGTGGACTTCAACTCCCAGAATTCCTCCTCCAGTCATGTTGGCTCAGGAACTCTGGCATTGAAGTGTGCAAGTCTTAAAACTGTCAAGTTACAAGACCCTTGCACTCCAACCCTTTAGAAAAAAAACCCAGGGATGTTCAAACTTGACAGCTTTAGGACTTTAAGGTTTAGATAGGACTCTTAGAGGCGTGCGGGGCGATTGGTGAGCCAGCCAATCAGTGAGCGGTGGGTGGGGCATGCGTGGTGCGGATAGGCGGGGGGAGGGAGCTGGAACCAGTTCTAAACTGCACGGTAGATTTGTGGAACCTTTTCTATAGAAGAGGTTAGAACTGGCAGGAACCCACCCTTGGTCTAGGTGACAAAAGACTTTTAAGAATTCTTCAGTTTTATACTTGAGAAGATTTAACATTTGAGTAGCAAGGAAGCAACAAAGTATTTCCAGATTCTGTAAATGCTAATCTTTTATACAACTTAAGAGTTGTAGTTATGAGCAATCTGAACATACAGCAACTTTAATAGTGCTAACTATTTTAGCATTTATTTTTTTTAAATTAATCTTTGGGATGCTTTTAAAATTAAAAAATGGACAAAATAAAATGAATGAATGATAAATCATGTATAATTAAAAATAAATCAGTGAGGTTACAGTCAGTGGTAGGTTGCCAAATTTTTTACTACTGGTTCATGTGCACTCGTGCGCAACACTTCTGCACATGTGCAGAAGAATCTGGGTGGGTGGGCAGAGCGTCCCACTGCCACTACTACCGATTCGCCCGATCCTGGCCAAACCGAGAGTAACCCACCTCTGGTTACAGTTAATTTTTTTTAAAAAAATAATGGTATATATCTCAGTGAACTATACAATATTGAAAATGAAAGAACCCACATTTCAGTTACACAGATTTCAGCTACCATATTTTTCGGAGTATAAGATGCACCAGAGTATAAGACGCACCTTAGTTTTTGGAGAGGAAAATAGGGGGGGGAAATTTCTGCCTACCAGGTATTCATCTGACTAGTGTCCTTAGTCTGGTCAGCTTCAGCACATGAGTTTGCTAGTTTTGAGCATCCGTGCGCATGCGTGCACTTTTTATCCCCTGATTGGGGATAAAAACAGCTTCTAAAGCACAGCTGATCATCGGAGACCAAAGCAATGAGAAAAGCAGGGGAAGCCTGGAAGATTGCTTCACTCGTTAGCGTTTCATTAGGGCTCAAAAACAGCTTCTGAGTTCCGGTTCCGGCGGCGGCGGCAGCGGGCAGCTCTTTGCCCGCTCCGGCTCCCCGGTGGGCTTCCCCACTCCTTGGGGGGCACAGGACACCCCGCAGAGGGGTCCTGCTGGAGGGGCGGCATCGCGGAGGACTCCTGCAGTGGCGGCGGCTGGCGGGAGGTCTCTCGCGCGCCCAAGGCACCGGGGAGCAAGCTCGGAGGGCGCTTCGCGTTCCTGCGCCTCGCGCCTCGCTATAAGCCGACTGGAGAATGCAACAATAGAAGGAAGCAGCTGCAGTGCGGTGAGGTTGCTTCTCTCTTCATTCCCTATTCTGCATGAAGAATTATTCAGCTGTTTAAAACTTTAAAATAACTTTCGGAGCATTTTGGAGGTGCGGCTGGAGGGAGGGGGTTTCCCCCCCCCCTTGGACAAGCGGCGAGGAACAATTTTGCTCTCAGCCCCCGGGGAAGAAGGAGGGGGGAGAGCCAACGAATGAAGCCTCACCCAGGCTGAGATGATTTTCTTTTCAATTTAATTCTACATATTATTGTGATTTGAGGACTTTTGGAACTTTTTAAAACTTTGTTATGCCTCTGTGCCCAAAACTGGCAGGGCAAGATGGCACACTTCCGTTGTCTTTATGAACTGTGAAATCTGACTCCACCTTTAAAATTCAGGCTTCCGGTCTTTGTCTCCGTGTCTCCCAGAGGAATCTCTTGTGGATTGGTATTTTTTAAACTTTCTAGGGGAAATTTTCTATCTATTGCCAGACTTATTGGAGAGATTCTCTTCTGCCTGGTTCTTCTGCTCCCGGATTCACCTGGCTACCCTTCTTTTCTAACTGTTTATCTTATATTTGGACTGAACTTCTAACGTTATAAAGGATGGCATCTAAAAGACCCCCTCCTGGGAAACCTGGTTTTGCCACTTCTGCTCCAACATCTGCAACATCCAGTCCAGCCACACAGTCAAAGATAACAGAACTGATGCAACCTAAGACTACAGAGATGGACTTTCAACAAATGCTTCAACAAATTTTACAGGGCCAGGAGGAAATCAAGAAACAGCTAAGGGAAATGAAAGATGAAATTAAAGAAAATCAAGCCCAAATATATAAGAACTCACAAAGACTGAATCTTGTGGAAGGGGGGGTGGAGGAGGTGAAGGGGGGGGGGTAGAAGCTGTGCAGAAAGGGAACAAAGATCTTGACATCCAACAGATGAAAATAGAATTTGAGAGAATGTCCTATTACCTTAGATTTCAAAATGTTATAGAAGAAGATGGGGAAAACATAAGGGACATCATGATAAACATCCTGGCTGGCTACACACACAAAGAAAAACAACAGATGGGGTGGGATATAGACCTGGTTTATAGAGTGAACTCAGCTTATGCTAGAACACACAATGTACCCAGGGAGGTTCACATTAAATTTCTTAGAAAAAGCACAAGAGATGAAATTCTGGGTGTACAAAGTGGGCAAGCATTGACATACCATGATATAGAGACAACCATTCTGAAGCAGATCCCTAAGAAGATTAGAGAAAAAAGGAAGAATTATTCGCAATTAGCGAATAAATTATACCAGAAAGGGGTGTGGTTTAGATGGTTGATGCCTGAAGGTATGCTGATATTCTGGGAGGAGACAAGAATCAGAATCAATTCACCCATAGAGGCGCAGGCCTTTATGGAAAAAAACAAAACACTCCTAGAAAAAACACGAGACACTACAGCGGACACGCAGGACACAGGAGGGGCCAGAGCTCTGCCAGTGGAGGGAGATGGGGCAATAGCAAGAAGACTCAGATCACAAAAATAAACAAGAAAATCATATTATTATAAACTGACCGAAAGTGATAATGGAATTATATCTGGATTTTATACTGTAATGTCTAATTTGATTGAATTTAGTAATAGAACTAATATGCTGATTGTAATCAACTTTATACCAATGCATTATATATAAATGTATACTATGAGTATGGAGAGAGGAGCGCCTGTCACATTTTGCAACTGCCAAAATTTGTATACCTGTCCATTTACCCTTTTCCCTATAAATTTTGAAAAACCAATAAAAATTTTGTTAAAAAAAAAAAACAGCTTCTAAAGCACAGGTGATTGTTAGAGGGAGCAGCAATGAGAAAAGCAGGCAAAGCACGGAAGATAGCTTCACTCGTTAGCGCCTCATAAGGGCTGAAAAAAAGCTTCGAAAAAGCTACATTCGGAGTATAAGATGCACCCAAATTTTCAGTCTCTTTTAGAGGAGAAAAATGCATCTTATACTCCAAAAAATATGGTAAATGAAATTCACTCATTCATTCATCTGGTTTTTTAATTTGCTCTAGTTGAGAAATTCTGATTAGTTACAATCATACCACTAAAGCATCATTAGTGTAATACAAATTAAGTTAACAAATATGAAAATATAAAAAGTAAAATAGTAATAAAATTAAACATCAGTCAAAGAATTGTCATAACTTCATTTAAGAATCATAGGCCCTCTTAAACAATTCTATTTTAAATAGGTTTCTAATATTTAATATGGTAGATAATGATTGAATTTCAGGGCTTACTGAAAACAAATATTCTCTTTTAATACTTTAAAATTAACACTACAATTTCAAGATTATAGTCCCATTATACTGTACTAACAAATATTTCTAGCTACAGGTAGTCCTCAAGTTACAACCGCAACTGAGCCCAAAATTTATATTGCTAAGTAAAACATTTGTTAAGTGAGTTTTGCCCTATTTTACCACTTTTCTTGCCACAGTTGTTAAGTGAATCATTTCATTTGTTAAGTTAGTAAAATGGTTAAGTAAATCTGGATTTCCCATTAACTTGACATCAGAAGGTCACAAAAGGTGATCACATGACTCCAGGACATTGCAACCATTAGAAATATGAACCAGTTATTAAGCATCTGAATTTTGATCATGTGACCATGGGGATGCTGCAATGGTTGTAAATGTGAAAAACAGTCATGTCACTTTTTTCAGTGCTCCTCTAACTTTGTACTGTCACTAAATAAACTGCTGGAAGTCGAGGCGTACCTGTATTTTCATATACACTTTTGACTGATTAAATATGAAATGTTACCAAATAATTGAAGAAATAATTATTTCTTCAATTATTTGATAACATTTCATATTTAATTACAGCTGCTTCCAAATTTCTTAGAAAGACATTCTATTGTTATATAATCAAAATGACAAAAATAAACTAAGTGTAAGCTCGAAGAAACTGAGTACAGAGTCTTACAAGGGGAAATCTTCTTATAGGGTGGGACTGAAAATGAGCATGAGGTTATCAGAAGGGGATTTAAACTTTCTATGTGGGAAACATACATTACTACTGTATATCCCAGAAGAGAGCACAATTGACTGGAAACTAACTGTCCCATCACATTGTTTCATTGAAGTGACTGACTCTCAGATTGTTTTCCGATTCAGAATTGCATGGAACTTTGTTTAAGAACAAGAGGACATCAGTCAAGATGAGCAGTGGTCTCTGAAAATTCTGCATCATAACTATATTTCCTTAAGTGTAGCTGAAGTCTGGTATAGAGATAGTCCTCAACTTATGACCACAGTTGAGCCCCAAATTTCTGTTGTTGAGTCATTTATTAAGTGAATTTTATCTGATTTTACAACCTTTCTTGCCACAGTTGTTAAGTGAATCACCGCAGTTGAGTTTGTAACTTGGTTGTTAAGTGAATCTGGCTTCCCCATTGACTTTGCTTTCAGAAGGTTGCAAAAGGGATCACATGACCTTGCAATGGTCATCAATATGAACTAGTTGCCAAGCATCTGGATTTTGATCACATGATCATGGGGATGCTGCAAAGGTTGTAATTGTGAAAAATCACCAAAAGTCATTTTTTCAGTGCTGTTATAACTTTGAATAGCCCAGGGGTGTCCAAACTTGGGAACTTTAAGACTTGTGGACTTCAACTCCCAGAATTCCCCAGCCAGCCATGCTGGCTTCGGGAACTCTGGGAGTTGAAGTCCACAAATCTTAAAGTTCCCAAGTTTGGACACCCCTGGAATAGCCGCTAAATGAACTGTTATAAGTCAAGGATACCTGTACTTGGCGCTCACACATTTGCGGTAACTTCAACTGGGTGCAATAAATCTCAGCATTGGTGTATTCTTTAAATGTAGTAAATTTGTATCAAGAACTCTTTAGAGAATTTTCTGGAATAGTCAGTAGTGTCTGCAAGAAAGGGATGAGGGAATTGATTAACATCAGCAACGCCATGATGCAATCCCTGTCTTTATTCTATATATGACCTGATGTCTCCCACATATCCCAAGGGGCGGATTTCGTAGTGCAAAATCTTCTTTCATCGTTCTGATGAAAGCGATGAGCTTGTATGGATGCCCCTAGCAGTATCCCACAGTCTTTGAAGTGTGTTCCAGGGTTCTTGGGAATGCTGTCAATATGAAAAAATTTCCATGAAGAAAAACTACAGTGCCATTGCTTTGAGGGATATGTGTGCTAGGGCTTCCTATGCAATTCTATATCAGTTTCTTAAGCAGAAAGCTTCCCCTACCAGCCTTCCTCAGTTCTTAATGTAATTTAAACATCATTGAGATTGACTATTTTGAAAAACGAGTCTTCATGGAATTCAACTGTTTCATGGCCCATTGACTTTAGGATATTGCCATCTGTCTGAAATGACAATGGAAATGATATTCTCAGTAGGGAAAACAAAACCCAGCAGATATATATTTTACAAGGTAGCTATAGCAGAAAAAGAGATCCAATAAATAATTCACTGAATAAAGTGAACATATGGTGTTTGACATAATTCTCAGCTGCAAATCTTGCTGGTAGAACTCTGTCCCTCCCACCCATAGTAAGCTACTTGAAAAAATTGTGGTCTCCTGAATGTTGCAAGTATGTATATTAATTTATCTTTTCTTTAAAAATGAAATTACAATCCTTAACCTAACTTCTCTGATTTGCTGTGTTTGACTAATGCTGTTTAACAAGGGACAGTCTTTACTGCCTTATGCTGGTAAAATATATTTTGGGTTGTTCAAATATACCTTAACGTTGATTAGATAATTATTATAGTTCAAAGATTGAAAATTGTTTTATTTTTTCAGTGATCTTTTTAAATTAATTTAATTTCTGATATAATTACACTTAATTCTTTTATATATTTACCAAGTTATACCTTGCTAGTGGCTTTTATATCATCTTTGTTCAAACCATTTGTATTTTCCAACAATGGATTCTCTTATGCAGGGGTGTCAAACTCACGTCGTCATAGCGGTGTCACATGATATATCAGGACTTCCCCCCCGCTTCGCTAAACCATGCATGGGCATGGCCAGCGTGTGACCCATCCAGCGCATGGGCCGGCAGTTTGACAGCCCTGCTCTTATGTATTTGATTTTTATCCCACCTTTATTGCTTTATAAGTCACTCAAAGTGGCAAACATATATCATACTCCTTCGTCCTCCTATTTTCCATACAACAATAACCCTGTGTGGTGGATTGGGCTGAGAGAGAGCGACTGGCTCAAAGTCACTCAGCTGGCTTTTGTGTCTAAGGCAGGACTAGAACTCACAGACTCCTTTAAATTAATCTGATATTTCCATGCTCTTCCAGTATTTCACCTGTGAACAGTCTGTATAATGGATATGTCTACATAGCCATTTGAATGCTGTTTCAGATGCAAATTGTAAAAGGAGCACTGAACATCATCCAGCCAAAGTCAAACATATTAAATTCCACCAATTGCAACAAGAGGACTTTAAGTATGTGCATAACGTTCCCATTAAATTAAATTGCCTGGTCTTAAAAAGAATGGATGTTCTTGCTATCAAGTTTAAATGGTTTTTCTGGAAAATAGTTTGTTGAAATGGAGTGGAATTCAGAGAATGAAGCAGAAAACTCATGTATCTGTTCAATATCAATGGATAAGGGGGGACTCCTATTATCCTATTGGGACAAAAGCCAAATCAATGAATAGCAGAGTACTGAATGAGATATTTCCTGAGAACTTATTGACAATACATCAGTGGCTAAGCAACTGTTTGTTAAATGAGAAACTTTATAGAGGCTTCTTGTGCTACGTGCTACTGCATGGTAAATCTGATCTGGAAAAATATTTTTCTATCTTTAATATTAAATTACAAACATATATTTAATAATTAATATTTACCAAAAGTGCTAGATTTTAATCATAATTGCTGGTAGTCCTGTTATGTCATAGGCATCATTGAAATTGTCTTGTGACTTTTGTAGGAAAAATATGCTTCAGATTTTAAGAGCTGTATTTTTAACTAGTGCAAATTATTAAGTTTCCCTTCAAACTTAATAATGAAACAGGGATCAAATGACAGCAACTTAGAGCTAAGTAGACCTGAAGGGCTCATAATATACAACAGACTCTGGGAACACAATAATTCTATAAATTGCATAAAACTGACTAAAAAAATAATTTAATAAAAACTAAATGTTAATTTATACATGTACTATTCTGCTCTATTTTTATTTTACTTTAAAATTAATTGATTATTGCAAAGAAGTATTTCTGCTTGGTCATTTACAGATTGCATTAATACAGGGGTGTCCAAACTTGGGAACTTTAAGACTTGTGGACTTCAACTCCCAGAATTCCCCAGCCATGCTGGCTGGGGAATTCTGGGAGTTGAAGTCCACAAGTCTTAAAGTTCCCAAGTTTGGACACCCCTGAATTAATATATCATTAGTTCTATATGACTGAAACCCAAAGTGTGATTGTACAGTAGTTTAAAAAAAAAGAATCAGTAGTAAAATATATGCCTAATTGTGTGGAACATGGTATAAATTTGGAAGACTTAATAAAGCAGTTAAATATTTTAAAAAGAAACTGTAAGGAAAACACTTTTGCAAAGCCACAAACCAAGCTATAACTTGGCATTTCTTACATTTAACTGAAAGGCAACTCCAAAGCAATGGTTAGATTGTTGTTTTCTTAAAGTTCTCAAATAAAGATTGGATGCCTTTCTCCAAGGGAGTATCCCTATCTTAAGGCCTTTACTAATTTCATACATCTTTATTGCCACTGTATAAATCCTCAAGTAAAAGTTTTATATTATAGGGTTGACACATTTTTTGAACCTTCTGGCACCTGCATTCTATCTACTCTGTTTTCACTTCACATACTCAACTTCTTGGAGAACATGGAAGAAGTTGTTAAATGGAAAAAGGTTTCCTCTGTGGGTTCGGATTTCCCGGCTGGGAGAATGAATTTAGGAGCGAAGCACGCTGCGTTTGAAAGCAAGTTGACTTTATTATTTCAGGAAAGCAAGACCAACAGTGATGTGGATCAGCGTTCCTGGGTAAGCTGACCCCGACATACAGAAAGTGTACATTTTTTATACCATTTTCCTCTTTGAAGTCCTTTTGTTTTCTTTGTACTATTGTTTTATCCCTTTTTGTGTGTGCCTTTGCTAATGGTTCTAATCCTGTCCTGAGTTTTGTTATTCCTCTGCCCTAAAGTGCTTCCCATGGGACAGGGATGAGCCCTAGTGTCTTCTACTGTATTTCCTATTTTTCCATCTTCGCCCCCCCGAGCTAACCAGTCTTTGTTGTCACTCTGACCTTTTCCTTCTCTTAAAGGTAGCTTCTTCCTGCACTTCCTAGGTCTTTTGTCTTATTTGCACTCTGCAGCTATTTCTAATTGTCCTGATATCCTGGTAATTATTCTCAGGATGTTTCTTTTAGAATGTATGCTGGCTTTGTTATTCTAGTGACTTCTAGTTTGGCTATGGGCTGTATAGTCTTCCTAATACAACACTGTCTTGGTGAAGTTCCCTTCCCACAAAGTATTAGAGCAGAAAAGGAAATAGTCAAAGTTCTTCTGTTCCAGAATTCATATAGTGTAAGAGGTAGCAAATGATCACTCATAGTTTAGAATCCAATCAAATTCTCAGTGCCAATTAATTTTCAACATTGCTTTGTTTGGTTTAATATCTATCGAAAAATAGAGATAGAGGAATCTGTGTTTATAATCTGAGTATTATTTTTATAATTGTTTTTCAGAATCAAAATGAAAGAAGAAAATAAAAATTCCATAATAAAAATAGAAATTGAGGCATGTGCAGAATATAATGGTACACACAGTCCTGAGAGCCAGTGCACATATAATACCACTTCTGCTGAGCTGCATTAGTTACCAAGTTGCTTCCAGATCCAATTCAAGGCATTGATTGCTACCTCTAAAGCCCAGATGGTATGGGTCCAGGGTATCTGAGGAGCCATCTCTTTCCAATGGGACTAGACCGCTCCATTCACACCATCAGAGGAGACCTGCTATGGATCCCAGAATAGCCTTTTCTGCTGCAGCCTCATCTCTGTGAAACATTCTATCATCAGAGGTTAGAACTGCTCCCTTTTGACCTTTTCGAAGGGTATTAAAATTTGGCTTTGTCAGTTGGCCTGGAGTTCCAAGGGGAGAACTCGCTGGTGGAGGTGGTTGACAGTGTAAGAAGACTTCATCCCCATCCTGTCCATCTCTTAGTTCTGGTTTCAGTATAGTTTTAAAATTTTTAATATGTATAGTTGAATTGTTTAGATATTTTAATTATTTTTCTACTTATTTTATAATCTGTAATCTGCATAGAGTCACTTTACAGGGCAGCTGGAAGCATAAAAAATTAATAAACAAATAAAATGAATAATGTGGTCAATTAATAAGACTTGTTAGACTATAGTCTTCCTCTGTTCCTTTTGAACAGAGTGTAGAGTAGCATGAGATTAAGGAAGGAGGGAAGACAGGCCCTGAATTTTGGTTCAAACTTTGGTTCATTATAACAAAGCAAAGACTGGTCAAGGAAAAAGACAGTTGCAGGGTGGGGTCTATGGGGCATAACAATTATATTTTTAGCTGTAGACATTTATATTTTTATCTTTATGTTCAGACAGACCATGAGGGGTGTATCCTGTTACCTGTCCTGGACAGGGGATAGTTCCGTATTTGTCTAGCAGATGTTAAATGTTCCTTAACGTATTTTTATTCCTGGCTTCTTCTGTATTTTTCCATTTCTCCTTTTACCAATTTAGCAAATGTATGCCTACGTATATGCTTACGTCAAAATGACTATATAGGATTGTTGATAAAGACTGTTCGGGGTTCAAACCCCTATATGCTGTTTGAGCTGTTTGAACCTGCGCAATAAACTTTCTTGCATTGCAAAGAGCTGGTCTTTGAGTTCTCAATTTCCACAACAAGATGACCATAGACTTCATATTATCTGAAAGGTTTTCAGCAGTGGTTACTAACCTTTCTGGCTCTGTGGACTGGCAGCAGCAGCAGTGTGGTGGGGGAGAAGGCATGATTTTGCATGCATGCCCTCTGCTTGCACAAATGAAACTTTGCATGCTTGCCCACCAATTGTGTGGCCCAGTTCCCAACAGGCTGCAGACCAGTACTGGTCTACAGACTGGGAGTTAAGGACTCCTGGTTTACAGCATTCAGAAGTTTCAGGGAAAAGTTAAACTGCTTTTAGTTTTTTCAGGAGTCTTAAATAGTAGCTATAAAATCTGCTTAAAATAAGATCAGTTAACTATGAAAAAAAATTGGTCTTAAACCAATAGCCTTTGTGCCCTTATAAGTTGCAATTAAATATTCAAACTATTATTCAATTCTCTTCTGGGTTTGTGGAAACTCTTCCAATCAGCTCTTTACCTGGTAATCAATTTCAATTTTACCTGCTAACATTCAGGACAGTCTCTATACTGGACTACACCTATCAGCTTCTTCAATGGAAAAAACAAGCTACTCTTGATAACTACTGGTAGCAAGGAACTTTTCATAAGAAAAAGTAGGATGACTACTATAAAAGTATCCAATATAGGTTGTTCTCACTTATAGACTGCCTCAATCAGAAGCAATTCAAAGTTATGTGCTGAAAAAGTAGGTTTTAAACTGGTCCTTGAATTTGTGGCTACTGCAGTCGTTGAAGTCACATGATACTGATTCGGGTATTTTGCAACTAACACATATTTTGCAAACTTCACAGCCAGCTTTTGGCAAAATCAGTGGAGAAGCCAGCAGGAAAGTACAAATTGTGGTCACATGATATTGTGCTTAAAGAACCATAGTGATTCATTTAATTAACTACCACAGTGGAACTAATGACGAAGGTTTGGCACAGTTATGTGATGTTTTACTCAATGACCACATTAATTAGCAATGGAGTTGCTGGTCCCAAAAGCAGTCAGTAAGTGACTGCTATTTATAAAAAAGTAAAACAAATTCAAAATGCATCATCATGCTTCAATCTAAAGGTTGGTTCAATCTACTATTTCCAGAAATATATACTTTAAATAAAATGGTATCAAAGCTGCTTGCAGTAGTAAAATACAATACAAGATACCAGGATAGTTGGGCATCTGAAAGACTAAAAGAGTGTTTTGATCTTTTTATATCTTCTTTCCAAAAGAAAAACCCAAGTGAAAAAGACTATTGCAAAATGCAATGGTTGGCCTTGACCAACTCCAAACACCGGCCATCAGCATGCGCAGAAGAGGGTGAGAACAAAACTCCCTTTTTAACTAACATTCCTGTACCAATTATTCCTATTCCAAATACCATGCCCCCCCTCCCTGTTTCTATGGCAGCCGAAAGCAAATAACAAAGCAGAGGCTGACATCCGGCCCTCTGTCAGAAAGAGATGTCATCCCTGCAAGAAAACAAAACACAATACAATATACAATATAAGTATGCACATGTCAAATAACATTAAGGCTTATCAGGGTACTTGGTGTAGAACTCCTGCAAAATTCTGGGAGCCCCTAACATGAGATTTGTCGACCCATTCAGCATGGGAAGGGGGGAAATGTTTCCAGGAGACCAGATACTGAATGCGACCTCTATGTTTCCTGGAATCCAAGATATCTTTAACTTCAAAATGTCGCTCTCCTTCAAAAAGAAGAGGGGCCGGGGGTGCATGTTGAAGTACACAAAGAGAAGAAGTGTGCTCCAGTTTCAATAGGCTCACATGAAACACAGGATAAATCCTACTAAGGTTTTTAGGCAACTCCAAACTGACGGATACAGGATTTATGATTTTCACAATGGGGAATGGACCTACATACTTCGGCCCCAACTTCTTCGACTTTTGGGTGGTTTGCAGAAACTTGGTGGACAAAAACACCCAACCCCCAACTTCGTATTCTTTTGGCTTAGTCCTCTTCTAATCAGCCTGTTTTTTGTGAGCCTGGTGGGCTGCCTCCAAGTTTTGCAAGTCATGGGCAAAACTGTCGAAGTTGATCACTCCATTCGGATAAGGACAAAATTTGCAGTTTCTCCTGAGGTAATTCAGGAATCGGTACACAGTCCTGGCCAAACACAACTTTAAAGGGGGTTATGCCGGTACTGCTGTGCACAGAGTTATTGTATGCCACTTCAGCATGTGGTAACAGTTCAGCCCAATTATCCAGTTGATAATTGATGAAACACTGGAGGTACTCCAAAACAGAGTTAGTCCGTTCGCAAGCCCCATTAGTCTGAAGATGGTGGGTGGAGCTTAGTCCCTGGGTGGAGCCAATCAACTTTATTTATTTATTATTTATTATTTATTTATGCCAATTATTTTATTTTATTTTATTTTATTTCATATTTCTTAGATTTTTAGACCGCCCCCTCTCCCAACAAGGGACTCGGGGCGGTGTACAGTCAATGCAAATAAAATACAGTCATAACAATGAAATACATTTAAAATACATTTGGAGGGGGAGATAGACTGTACAAGAAATAATTATTGCTGATGGGGGCGAATGGAAGTTAAAAACTTTGGAACAGCTGTTGGAAGAAGGAATTACCTTAAATTGGTTACATTATATACAGCTTCAGAAGAGATGGGAAGAAGATTGCAGGGTCGGTTTTATGGATAAAGAAGTGGAACTGATTAAGCAGATAAAAGAGACTGGTCCAAAACAAGTTAAAAGAATATATAATGTACTGTTAGAAAGAGACTCAGAAAATGAATTGGTTAAGGATTGTATGATTAAATGGGCTCAGAATTTTGGTGAAGTGGTTATGTTGGAAACGTGGGAAAAAATATGGATTCAGAATGTTAAACTTACACAGTCACAGAATTTAAGGGAGAATTTTTATAAAATGTTTTACAGATGGTATTTAGATCCTAAAAAATTATCATGCATGTACCCAAATGTTCAACCAAAATGCTGGAGATGCGGGTGTCTAGATGCTACTTTTTTTCATGTATGGTGGACTTGTAACAAGGTGAAAGCTTTTTGGATAAAGATATGGTGGGTTATGCAGAATGTATTTAAGAAAAGAATACAATTCACTTCGCAAATGTTTTTATTGGGTATAGTTAAGGATTTTACCAAAGGGGAAACAAAATTGGCCTTGTATATGGTTACAGCAGCTAGGTTGTTGATTGCGCAACATTGGAAAAAAGATTTTTTACCGACAATTGATCAATGGATTCAGAAGGTGGCGGGGTTCGCCGAAATGGCAAAAATCTCAGCTTTCTTAAAAGCTCAGAAACAGGAGGAATATACACAGGAGTGGGCAAAATGGATTGATTATATACAGAATAAATATCAGACTAGGAGTTATTATCTAGTCTTTAGGTAAGAATGTTTAGACCAATAGATGATCAGAGTAAATAGTATATGGGATGTTTGGAATTGTTAGAGTGGTATACAGCGGAAGTCAGGGGGGTGGGTTTGTGTGGGAGGTGGGGGAGGGTTAGGGTAGAGGGTGGGGCAATATATATATATGAATAAATTAGAAGATGGGATTAATGAAACATTGTTAGGCTAGGAGAAATTTATATTAAGAGTTATAGATGTTAAATTAGCTTAGAAAATGATCAATGTGTTATTATTAATTTAAGAGAAATTTATATAGTGTTTGTTGGGAGGAGAGGGGTTATGAGTAATCTATTTTAAGATGGGGGAGGGGAGGGGGTAAAGTGTTTGGTATAATATTTGAATGTGAATTTTTGCGGGGGGGTTGGGGGGGTATAGCATTTGTATGAGATTTATATTGTGTGGAGGGGGGGGTGAAAACAGGGAAAATTTGTTTGTACAAAACACTTTTAATAAAAAAAAAAGAAATAAATTATTCTAAAACCCTAAAAACATCCCAATTAAAACCCCAAACCCAATTAAAATAAATCCCCGGGAGGTAAAACTAAGAAAGTGCCAGGCCAGCTGATTGAAATAGGTGAGTCTTTAACTTTTGACGGAAGGAGCAGAGGTCGGTGGTAGTTCGAATGTCAGGGGGGAGGTCATTCCAGAGGGTTGGGCCCATCACAGAGAAGGACCTACTCCTAGGTGTCGCCCGTTGGCATTAGGAACTCCTTCCAAAAAAGGGAAGTGAATTGGACCCCCCTATCTGAAATTATGTGCTCAGGTACTCCATGTAACTGATATACATGTGAAATAAACAATTTAGCCAATGACTTAGCTGATGGGATTTTGGAACAAGGCACAAAATGAACTTGTTTGGAAAACAGGTCGGTGATAACCCAAATCATGGTATTTCCTAGACTCTCCGGCAACTCGACAATGAAATCCATTGATATCTCCTTCCATGGTGCCCCAGGGCATGCAACACTCCAGAGAGGACCTTGGGGTTCCCCAGTGGTCTTTTTGCAGCCGCACAGATGGGACAACTGGCTATGTAGGATTCAATGTCTTTTTTCAATGAAGGCCACCAAAATTGTCTCTTAATCAAATGCAAAGTCTTTACAAATCCAAAATGGCCCGCCATTCTCGAATCGTGGGCCCATTGAAGAACAACTGGTTTCAGGTCGGTAGGAACATACAATTTAGCTCCCACCCAAGCTAGTCCATCTTTCATGGTGCATTCATTTGAATGTTTCTTGAACCAGTCATTGGACTCAAGGCTCCCCTTGAGTTTGTTCGTTAGGACTGTAGTGATATTTAAGTCCACTGGGCCTTGGCTCCTAGTAACCATCGGGGCAGCCAGATTTTTGGTTGGGATGACTGGATGAACCACGCTCAGCCTAGAGCTGTTGTATTGGGGAAGCATAGACAAGGCATCAGCAATAAAGTTCTTCCCCTCCCCCCAGGATATATTTGAGGGTAAAGTTGAAATGTTGAAGTGTTGTGCCCAACGTACTTGTCTAGGTGATAGGTTACACGGTGTCTTCAACACTTCCAAATTTTTATGATCAGTCCATACTTCAAAAGGCTGTTTTGCCCCTTCTAGGAAATGTCACCAGGTCATCAGAGCCCATCTGACAGCAAAAGCTTCCTTTTCCCATATAGCCCATCTCCTCTCCGTCTCTGTAAGCTTACGAGAAGTGTAAGCACACGGCTGCAATCTACCCTCAGCGTTCGTTTGAAGTAATACTGTCCCTACTGCCACATCACTGGTATCAGCTTGAACAACAAATGGTGCATCCATAGCCAGGTGTTTCAAAACAGGTTCTGCTGCAAAGAATTGCTTTAATATTTCAAAAGCGGCTTGACACTCCATAGTCCAATTCAAAGGCTTATCCGGTCTAGATTTGGTCTCCCCTTTTGATTTTAGGAGATTGGTAATGGGCAGTGCAATGCTAGCGAACGAGGGAATAAATTGACGATAAAAATTCACAAATCCCCAAAAGCTTTGCAATTCCTTGCGGGTCCGAGGAGGTGCCCACTCAGTGACAGCCTGGACTTTCGCCAGGTCCATCTCGATGCCATTGTGGGAGATGTGGTAGCCCAGGTAATCTATCTTCTCCTGATGAAATTGACACTTAGACAATTTGGCATAAAGTTCAGCAGCCCAGAGTTTTTTGAGGACTGACCGGACTAAAGTCACGTGTTCATCACATGTTTCTGTGTAGATAAGGATGTCATCAAGGTAGACCAACATGCCCTTGTAAAGGTGCTCATGCAGAACTTCGTATATTAATTGCATGAAAACTGCTGGCGCCCCCTGCAGACCAAATGGGAGTACTTTGAATTGAAAACATCCCAAAGGGCAGTTGAAAGCAGTTTTCCACTCATCTCCATATTTGATTCTGACCCTGTAGTAGGCCTCCCTGAGGTCCTACTTTGTGAAAAAATTTCCTTTATCCAACTGGGCCAACATATCTTTCATGCGTGGGAGAGGGTATGCATTTTCCACGCAAATACCGTTAAGTTTTTTGTAGTTTACACATAAATGAAAGGAGCCATCTTTCTTTTCTCTAAACAATACAGGTGCGGCCACTCGTGGCCTAGCCGGCTCTATGAACCCGTTTCAAATTTTTGTCAATAAATTTTCCCAATTCCTCCATTTCGCGTTGGGTCATTGAATAAATTTGGGGTTTGGGGAGCTTTACCCCTGGGAGGATCTCAATGCTGCAATCAGTAGTGCGGGGGCGGGGGGCAATTTATTGGAAGCTTTTTCACTGAAAATGTCCTTAAGGTCCCAGTATTCTTCAGGGATTTTCTCTTCCTCCTTAATTTTCTCCTGAGCTGCAGCAACTAGGTTAGGTTCAGCATTGGCTATATGGGAGACCCTCCCCTTGCCTTCCAGGGGTTCAGTGGAACGGATGCGCAACCACCCTTTCCTCCAGTTCACGTATCGGTTCCACTTTCGTAGCCAGGGTAATCCTAGTATGAGGGGTTGATCCATCTCAGGTGCAACGACGAAACTAAAGGTTTCTTGGTGATCCCCCATCCACATATCTACTGATTCAGTCACAAAATGGGCAGGAGCCCCCCCAGCTACTGACCCATCCAACTGGCAAAAGGCAATGGGCATTTTCAAAGTTCTCAGTCTTAAGCCCATTTTCTCCACCACTTCTGGGCTAATTATGCAACGCATGCATCCAGAGTCTAAAAGGGCCAGCATTTTCGCTTGGGCTCCAGTAGAGGGCACTTTAAGTTCTACTGGAATGGTCATGGGGCCCGATCGGGGACTTACTAGATGGTTGTCATTAGAGTCGGTTTCACTTTCCCCCAAGAGAAAGGAGAATTCTTTCCCTAGGTTGGGAGGGAATTCTTCAGCAGGAACCATCCCTTTCATGGCAGTGTCTTTTCTTTTTGCAGGTTGTTTGTCTGGCTTCCTCTCCCCAGCGGCAGGGGGCTTTGGGCCAATTTTTGAGTGGCAGTTCGCTGCTCGGTGCCCCTCCTTTCCGCAGAGGAAACAAACAGTAGACCAGGGCTTGCTTACAATACAACTTTTTCCTTCCTTCAGAGCTCCTCTGGGGGGGGGGTGAGAGGGGGATTTTTACCTTTCTCACTGTCTTCCTGATATTTATCCCTGGCAAGGTTGATCTCCACATCTGCTGCCAATTCGTACCACCGTTGCAGGTTGTGGGGGGGGGCTGTTAACACAGTTCTGGTATATATCTTGGTTCAGGCCATCCATAAAAGTGTCCATCAAACCCTCCTCCAACCATTCCCGCATATACACCAACAGTTCACAAAACTCTTGGATGTATTCAGCCACTGGATTTTTTCCCTGAGTAAGGGTTTTCATCTTGGTTCTGGCCTTTCGCTCGGTGAGCGGGTCATCAAAGCATTTTCTCAGGGCAGCCATAAATCTATTATAGTTCCTCAGCAGGGGGGAGTCATTGTTATGCAGAGCGACCATCCAGGTTGCTGCTTTGTTCTCCAACGCCATGGTAACAACTCTTACCTTGGCTTCCTCATTTGAGAGATCCTCTCCAAACTGTTGCATGAAATTCCAGACCTGCACCAGGAAAGATCCTAGCTCCTTTGGGTCCCCTCCAAATTTCACACCAAGAGGAGGAACTTTTGCCATCCGGCATCTGTGCAGGGCCCCTCCCCCCCTTGGAAGGGCTCTTGCGGCAGCTGCTGCAGCTGGGGCTTTCCCATCCTGATCAGCTCCTCTGTTTCCCCCCAGCCCCCTCCCCCGGGTGACACAGGTCCTCAGCAGGTCTCTCTTCTTGATCAGAGAAATCAGCTTCTCTTCCAGACCTGTTCTCGCAAAACTGACATTTCTCCCAAGCCTCCTGGGAGAGTTTCATAGTGTGGGACATCATGAGATCCTCTTCTTCGGCTCCCTGTCAGGCAGCTGCCAGTTGCCGACGTCGGGTTGTTGTAATTCCAGCCGGAATTTCCTCAAGATCATACTTCTGTCCCACTCCCAATGACCACCTGGGGTGGACGGATCTTTCCTCCAAATTCAGTTCCGCCATCCACTGTGTCTCCAAGGGACATGAGGATCCGGCAGCCCCCATGTCGTCCTCCTGTCGCTGCCTGTTTGGACATTTCATTGAAGGTTTTGTTTTTATTACACTCCCCTTGGAAGGTGTTAGCTCCGGGATGAGTCCAAAAGTGAGACCTTGCTTATTGTTAGGCACGCCTCCTTCAGCAACCAAGAAAGAAACCATTTAACTCCATTTGTAGAATTAAGAGTACTTTTACTGGTTATGAAAATATAGCAGCGAAATAAAGCAAGGTCTGAGGCAGAAACATGTGAAATCATGCATATCAAACATTTGCCCAACCCCCTCCTCCCAACAACCTCCAGCCCCATTGCCCAATCTGCAAATCCCTTAGGTGTCATGTGGGTGCATCTCCAAGAAGCATCATCAGGTTGGTATGCAGAAAGGTTGGCCTTGACCAACTCCAAACACCGGCCATCAGCATGCACAGAAGAGGGTGAGAACAAAACTCCCTTTTTAACTAACACTCCTGTACCAATTATTCCCATTCCAAATACCATGCCCCCCTCCCCATTTCTATGGTAGCCGAAAGCAAATAGCGAAGCAGAGGTTGACAATAACAGAGATTGGAAGTTCATGGGAATCCAACCAATTTCTGTGGTTCCCTCAAATATTATATTCTTATTTTCAGATGTTTTTTCAACTGAAATTGAGGAGGGTTAGAAATCTTGAAATCTGTTCTCTTGATGACTCATTGTGCAGGAATCTCCATCCACAATCATCCAGAATAAAAATCCAAAAATCATAATATATTTGAAAAAATCAATTCCAATGAATTTGATACTTATATACAATACAATATAGTAGCAGAGTTGGAAGGGACCTTGGAGACCTTCTTATCCAACCCCCTACCTAGGCAGGAAACCCTATACCGTTTCAGACAAATGGCTATCCAACATCTTCTTAAAGACTTCCAGTGTTGGGGCATTCACAACTTCTGGAGGCAAGTTGTTCCACTGATTAATTGTTCTAACTGTCAGGAAATTTCTCCTCAGTTCTAAGTTGCTTCTCTCCTTGATTAGTTTCCACCCATTGCTTCTTGTTCTACCCTCAGGTGTCTTGGAGAATAGTTTGATTCCCTCTTCTTTGTGGCAACCCCTGAGATATTGGAAGACTGCTATCATGTCTCCCTTAGTTCTTCTTTCTATTAAACTAGACATGCCCAGTTCCTACAACCATTCTTCATATGTTTTAGTCTCCAGTCCCCTAATCATCTTTGTTGCTCTTCTCTGCACTTTTTCTAGAGTCTCCACATCTTTTCTACATCGTAGCGACCAAAACTGAATGCAGTATTCCAAGTGTGGCCTTACCAAGGCATGATAAAGTGGTATTAACACTTCATGTGATCTTGATTCTATCCCTCTGTTTCTGTAGCCTAGAACTGTGTTGGCTTTTTGGCAGCTGCTGCACACTGCTGGTTCATATTTAAATGGTTGTCCACTAGGACTCCAAGATCCCTCTCACAGTTACTACTATTGAGCAGGGTACCACCTATACTGTACCTGTGCATTTCGTTTTTCTTGCCTAAATGTAGAACCTTACTCTTTTCACCATTGAATTTCATTTTATTAGATAGTGCCCAATGTTCAAGTTTGTCAAGATCCTTCTGTATCTTTAGTCTATCTTCTGGAGTGTTGGCTATTCCTGCCAGCTTGGTGTCATCTGCAAATTTGATGTTCCCCATTTATTTCCTCATCCAAATCATTGATGAAGATGTTGAAGAGTACTGGGCCTAAAACAGAGCCTTGGGGTACTCCACTGCATACCTCCCTCCATGTAGATGCAGTTCTATTGAGGACTACATGTTGAGTGCGGTTGGTCAGCCAGTTACGAATCCATCTGGTGGTGATGCTGTCTAACCCACATTCTTCAACTTTATCTAGTAGTAGGTTATCAAATGCTTTACTGGAGTCCAAGTAAACTATATCAATGGCATATATCTAAGAATAGAATCAGCAGATTGGTGTCTCTGTGTGTGTGCTATTCTGTTCTAAAATGGTGAGACTTACTTTCTGAAGAGCCTTGCTGGTTCTGAATTACTAGTTTGTTATTATTGTTGTTCAATAACCACTGGTTATTGCTTTGAAATGTTCCCTAATATTAATTTACTGCAAAGGAATGAGTCATATCTTAATGTTAAAAAATTCATTGGGATGCTTGTACTTTCTGGTGCAGAAGTTATTAAATGTATTAATGCTGCAGGAAAATGATGTGCTCCTGATTCTGCTTATTTTAGGATGAATATCAGATCTTGTTTCAAAGGATTAACTTTATGCTACAAAGCATTAGCTGGGCTTTATTACATAAAGAAAAGCAAAAATAATCCTCTCTTTCATATCTTTTTTCCTAAGAAGTTAGAATCTGACTGTGCATGTCTTTTCGAGTTGACTGAGGCACAGTCCAGCATGATTATCTGGGAAGAGAGTAAAATACCAAGTGGAATCAAAGACACCTTTTTTGTCTCAGCATCTATCCTTTGGAACAACATAACTGCTGTGATTCAGTTGGTCCCAAACTTGTTGGCCTTCTATGAGGTCTTGGAAACTTTGTTATTCCTGTAAGTGTTGTCGTACAATTGATTTGGGTTGGAATACTGTATATTGTAATTTTGGGTTGGAAACTATATATTGTAATTTAGCCTCAGTCATTGTGGCATAGCAGCGTAACCTTGTATTGATTTAGCAATAGCAATACCACTTAGACTTATATACCGCTTCATAGCGCTTTACAGCCCTCTCTATATGATTTAGGGAATCTCATCTCTTGACAAGGAGACCTTAATCTTAATAGCTTCATAATCTTTAACATTAACTAACTTTATCCAGGACTGTTAAGGCTCATGCAAAAATTCCAGTTGGGAGCTTTTATTCATTGGTAAGTCATTATTTTCCAAATTTTAATTATTAGTTTATATTTTTATGTTTCTCCTTGGATCTCTTCCTCTTGCATCTAGTCCTTAATTGTGAAAAAATTGAAAAACCTACCCTTTAGCCACCAAAAAGTAGCCAACCTCTGTTTTATGAGGTAGTAGATCAGGTATTGTCAAGTCTCCAAGAAGAAATCTTGGAAGTAGTTACATGGTTTTTGGATTCTGCTTGTTTTCTAAGAGCCATAAATCATTCTTAGGTGGACCCAATAAAGGAGAATATTTGTAACTCAGGTTTGAAATAAAGGGTCCTTGGTATTCTATGAGCTTGATTGTTTTCTTGCAGACATTTTATTACCCAAATTAGTAATATCAACAGTGCTAGTCAGTGCTAATGCCCTTGTCCTTCATGACTAATTTCCCTATGTGCTTCTAGGCCTGACTGCTTTCTGAATGAAAGGCCTGACACATTCAATTCTTAATAGCAGTCACATTATTTTTTCAAATATATCATTTTTTGAATTTTATCTTGTGTAAGTTTATGCATGACAAAGCAATGAAAGTATTCTGACAGGATATGTATTGTAGATAGAGTCATGTGTCAATAGCAAACTGATTACAGACTGAGAAATGAGACTTTAAACATTGTCTTTGGCTATTTACAATCAGTTGAAAGAAAAATGCTATAATTGTGCTTTCTAGATTTTGAAGGAACGTCAACAACTCAAGTGCAAAGAATCCAGAATGACGTGAAGATCTATCAAGATAATATGCTGAGGAAGGTCAAAATTTTGTTTTTAGGTTAATCAAAAGAGTAGACACTATATTCTCTGAGATGAGAAGATTAATTAAGAAGACGCTAGAACAGAATTGAAAAATCCCTTTAGGATTTCGGGGTACACATTTTATCTCAAACCAAAGCATGTTAATTTGACCCCAATATGTTCTGTGAATCCAGCGGATTTAGACTTTTCAACAAGGCTTAGTTAAAACAAACAATGGTTTAGCATTATGCTTATTCAAAACCCTAGTAATGGTAGTTCAAAGAAATCAGAACCTCAAGAAAACACATTCCACAATAATTGTAATATGTAGAATCAAGGAACTTAAACTTCTTTAAAACAGGAAAATTTGTCTTTATAAAAGATACACGTATACACCCACCAAATATATCAGTAAATAAAACAAGGCAGAGTGGATGGGAATAAACAATATGATGCCATGAATATTAAAATTGTAATCAGTTCTATATATTTCACTGATGCTTCCTTCTTAAAGAACATGTATGGTAACACCAATGTAGCACAATAGTCAAGATATTGGACTGAAGCAGGGAGACTAAGGGGCAACTCAAACATAGAATTTCAGTTGGCTTTGGACTCATTCACGTTCATTAAAATTTATTTCCCTTTTGTTGTGGGAATGAACCAGGGAAAATTCCTATGTATGTTACCCTGATCTTCCAAAGGAAAGAGGGATTAGAAATACAACAAATACAATAAATAAATAATGAACTCTACACTAACAAGTGAAAATAACTTTATAAAGTCAGACATAAAAGAGAAACCCAGCTAGCAGAGTTTTCTGATTACAAAACAGAGGAGAGAAAGTGATACTGATCTAACATGACATCTGAAGAATGTTGTGGGATATTTTGCATAACAGAAGATCAGCAAATGCCTATATCTGAACTATTTTTTTAAAACTAAGTCATGGGTCAATACGACAGTTGTGATTCTAGAGTAACTTGACAAATTAAAAATTTACACATCAAATGTATAAACAATATACATTACATAAGAGCCAGTGTGGTGTAGTAGTTAAGGCATCAGGCTACAAACTGAGAGATTGTGAATTTTAGTCCTACCTTGGCATAAAAGCCAGCTGCCAAACCTTGGGCCAGTCTCTCTCAGCCCTAGGAAGTAAGCAATAGCAAATCACTTCTGAAAAACCTTTCCAAGAAAACTGCAGGGACTTATCTGGGTAGTTTCTGAGGATTGGACATGATTGAATGGAAGAAAAAAATATTTTACTACAGTGATATTTTCTATGACTGAACTTAAGATACAATATCCACAACAATGGTCATTATTACTTGTACATAATATATACCCAAGACTCCTGAAAGAACTCAAATGTAAAATTGCTGCTCTTTCATCAAAAGAATGCAACTGATTTCCAAATTCAGCCTCTGTAGGATTAGAAAATAAACATGTGACCCTGTGTCTTTTTAAAAAGACACAGGGAATACAGAGAAATTATAGTCTGTCAACTGCCATCTGCCCTGGGTAAATGGGCAAAAAAATGTTTAAAAGCCAAACCCATGTAGAGGTACATGTTTCAACAAAAGGAAATTCCACCTAACAAACCTTTTAGAATTGTCTGAGGTTATTGGTCTCTCCACAGGAACAATAGATATCAACTAGTAAAAGCTATAAAGTGAATAGATGATACCATATATGCACATCTGTGCAAACATAATGAATTTAATATGTATTATATAGCAAATATAATACCAGCAGGTTTCATTCTGTGATGCCATTCCTTTCTTAAAATGGCTTTATAATTCAAGAAGAGTGTAGAGTTGCAGTACAGGGACTGCAATTTTGCAAGGGCACCTATAGGAATCTGTTCCAAAATATTGAGACATTTTTAGGAAGAGTTCACGGAATCTCCAGAGAGAATCAGTGAAAGGCCACCTCTCCCCATTTCATAAATGGAGACCTAAATAGGGAAGAAAGCTATTAGAGGCAATTCAATATGTTCCCCCCAAAATATTGCAGTGATGGAAAGAAAAGTAATGCCTGCAATGTTACGGTTTGCCAACAGATAATAATACTGATGTGCTAAAAGTGCTTACATGGTTTTTAGCATCTATACTTTTAATTCAGTTGGTGGGAAGTTGTTGTCAGAATAAGTTGTGTTCATGAAATGAAAATCTGCAGTGAATATTCATCAATGTACTTTAAGCAGTTTTGACTGCTAAAGGTATCTGCAGTTAAATTCACTGCCAAATGCAAATTATTTGTGGTAATTATTGTATTGACATGAATATTATGCATTGCTAGGCTAAAAAATGTGAAAATGATGAACTGAGAAGAATTGATTTGTGTGACAAAGCATGAAGTGGATGACCTGTGAAACCAATATGAGATATGAGAAGGTGAAGGGCAATCGGCAGATCAAAGAAAATGGTTAAGCTTAGCATTTCACAGAAAGTATGTGGGTCACATTATAGACATTATTTAGTAATGGAAAGTTTGTGCAAGTAGTTTCTTTGCGTGCTAAAAGCAGAGATTAAAACTTGTTGCCAACTGATGTCACACCCAGAGAATGAAGATGAAGATTTTCTTTGCAGCTGACAAAATATGGGATCATTGTTTTGACCCTGAAATGCCAGTCAGGGATGGGATTCAATTTTTTTTACTACCGGTAAAAAAAAAGCTACGCTAGCTTGGTGAGTGTGGCTTGGTGAGGGGTCATGTGACTGAGCGGGCATGGCCAACTCAACGTGAGTGACATTGAGTTGGCCACACCCACTCAATCACATGACCCCCCTCACCAAGCCATGCCCACAGACCCTGGTACTAAAAATATTGAACTTACAACTATTGCAGCCTTTCTGCCCAGGGTATGAGGTGGCTAAACTCAGAATCAGCCAAGGCGAATGGCAAGCAGGCAGTGGCTCTGGGGCCTCAGGGAATGGCACATCCCTGGGCCCCAGCCCCCAACCCAAGGTGAAGGGTGAACAGGTGGCATGCTTACCTTTGGAGCAGAGTGGGTGAGGTGCAGAGGCGACTGGCAAGGTGAGGCGATTAGCTGGGCTGTGTGGTGAAGGCACCACACAGGTGGGTGGGAGTGGGCTGGGTGAGTGGGTGAGCAGGTGAGTGGGGGTGAATGGCAAGCAGCAAGTGGGTGAGCAGGTGGGCAGAGGCAGGGTCAGCCAGAGGTGGTATTTACCAGTTCGGTGAACCAATCAACATTTCCGCTACCGTTTTGCTCAAACCGGTCCGAACCAGCTGAATATCACCTCTGATGCCAGTCCATGAAATGTCATCACAAAGTGTCATTTGTGACAAAAATTCAAAACCTGCTTTGGCATTAAAACTCATGTTTATAGTTTTAGGGGATGCAGATGGATTTATTCACATGAATTTTCCTAAACCTACACTACTATCAGAGTGGTGCAATATTTTGAAGCAATGCTGAAACAGAGTTCCGAAGCACAAGAAAGAAATTTTGCTGCAACATGACAATGTAGGGAATTGTGAAGTTAGAACTTACCGTTTCACCCATCCACCATCCATCATAATACCAAACAGACTTTGATGGTGAGCAACTTTGATGCTGAGCTTTTTTCTGAATTGAATAAATAATTTTGTGGGCATCTGACTCAAAAGAAGAGGCTGAAAGGATTGTGAAAACTGTTGAAGAGACAAAGTATGGCAGTCTTTGTGATGGCTTTAAGAAGCTTGTCTGTCATTGGCAGAAATGTGGAGTAAAATTGTGACAATTATGTGGAGAAGTAAATATAAGTAACAAAAGAGCTCATTTCAAGGGCAATTTTCCTGTTTAAAAAAAAATCCCCTATTTAAACTAAAGTAAAGAAGGTAAAGGGATTACTTCTCATTAGAAATCAATTATTTGTTCTATAAACGTAAGCTATAAACTATTTGGTTATATACAATTTTAAATTAAATTTTGATAAACCAAACATTTACATTACACTAAATCAGTAAACTAATAAAATATCCCTCATAGAAATGGGCCATCTAAAAGCAGAATGTTATTTAGAAATGTCATCTCAGGAAACATAAATGTTCTTCATTCAATCTTTGACAACAGAAACAGGGAGTGGGAGGAATGCAAAGGAGGCTTGGGTGGGAATTGAGGAGTTCAAGTAAGCTGAAGCAGCCCAGGATAGCCCCTACACCCCAAGGTCAAATGCTGGGGAAACTCTTAGTTGCTCAGAATGTTCTCAAAACAAAATGAATACAACTTATTGGTGGACAATAAACTGTGGGGAGGTCCAGGGGAAAAAGGAAATTTTACCTATGCTGGTTTTCATGCGAAAACTTTAGAACTGGCTTTGCTACTTCTGTGCCTTTGTGGAATTATCAGTAAAATTATACTTTTGGTAAAATAATGTCTCAAGAGTTTCTTTTGCTGCATTTACCAATGGGATACTTGCCATTAAGCCAGTTCTAATGTGGTACCAGATGGCTACTGAAGTGGAGATTGGCTTGATGGAATACCATGAATACACCAGGCAGAATAGTTGGCCTCACTGGGTGCTGGAGAAGTGACCCTCTTAGAGGAAGAAAAGGTGGTGTACCTCCAATCAGAAGAAGGAGGCCCTGTCAAACTCCAGAAGCTTGCTTCTCCTATGGAAAGGAGGGACACAGAACCACCAAATGCTGAATGCCATGCCTGGTAAATGCTCCCCCCTGGGCCAGCTGAAAAGGAAGAAACCTCTGGCAAAACCAAAGGAGAAGACTCATGTAGGGCAGCAGGTCATGGAGTTCTCTCCCTTGCAGTCCAGTGGGGAGGAGGAAATTCTCACCCCCACCAAGATGAGACCTGTTTTCTATGAAAGTGACAGCAAAGGAGAAGATGACCCGATAGTATGCTGCACCATCATCGCTGAGATGGCTATGGTGGAAATTGTGGTGTCCTCTTCAGGAGTAAGAGGAATTCTTTCTGCCCTATTGGATTCAGGATGTCTAACGCTGCCAGGTTAGCCACCAAGTGGTAGAGAAGTTAGGGAATAAGACTGAGAAAATTGAGACAGCTTATGGCATTTTCCTAGTTGGACCATTTGATAACAGGAGTTGTACCAGTGACCTGCCTGATTGAACTTGTCAAGCTCAAGGCTGGGACTCAGGTGGAGACTATCAGATTTATTGTAGCCCCTGCAATGATGGAAGCAATGGTCCTAGGGTAAGCATGGTTGAAAAAAATGGAACCCCCTCCATGGACTGGGACAAAAGCCCCCTGGACTGTTACCAGTTCCACCTGATGCCATTTCGGTTACAGGGAGCACCTGCAGTGTTCATGCAATTGATAAATGAGATCTTACATGAGCATCTGTACAAAGGCATCTTGGTATACCTGGGTGATTTATTAATCTATACCAAGACCAAGGAGGACCATGTGAAACTGGTCAGAGCACTGCTTGAAAAAATTGCAGAAGGCTCAATTTATGCAAAGCTGTCCAAGTGTGACTTTCATAAGACCAGCCTAGATTACTGGGATATCAGATTTTGAAAGAGGGCATGTAAAGTTCGGGTGAATTAGAGTGGGAACCCCCTGAACGAGGAGGCAATTGCAGAGCTTTCTCCAGTTTGCAAAGTTCTACCATCAATTCAACCCACATTTGTCCAGATAGCACTACCAATCACCAAGATACTGAAAACAAAGGGAGAAGTTAAGCCCAAGCCCAGGCATTCCTTGAACTGGTCACTCGAGTGCCAAGCTGCATTCGAGAAACTAAAATGTCTTTTCACTGTCGAATCAGTCCTAAAACACCCTGACCTGAACCAGCCTTTTGTGATACAAGCGGATGTATGTTCACACCACCATCAGTCTTCAGAGCCTTTTCTAGCAGTTATGCTCTCCAAACTCAAAGGATTCTCCTTGCTTTGATTCCAATTGCTGTACATTCACTTCCCTGAGTCAATTTTAAAGCCTATCAATTTGAGTTTCCTTGCTAATCATAATTTAAGCAGCCATAATTGTTTTCAGCCCAGTACAATTTGGCTGTGTGCAAAAAGCCACTTATGGTTTACCCAATTAACTCAGTCTTTTAGTTTGACAGACATATCTTGCTTCAGTACTTTTTTGAATGAAAAGTGTTCCGTGTTGGGATAATAAATAAACCACAGTGATGGGATTTGCACAATACATTACACTAGGCTAAAATGTGTTGGCTGGTTTACAGTTTTGTGCAACATGCAAACACAGCCAGTTATAAAACTAGGTTCCTGACCTATTTTCTTATTATAGCAATAGTAAGAATTATAAACAATTAAATAAGAGTGCTTCTCATTTGAACTAAAAGGGAAAATTCATTTCAAAATTATTTCTTAAAGAACAAGCAATTGTACACTGTACCGTAGGCAGTTTGCTAAACGTACCTTTAAAAAAAACATATGTTTTAAGTATTGCATGAAAATAGCCTTATGTAACATCACAGATGAAAGTAAATCCCATCATTTGAGCTGTGGGGGAGTATGGCTGAAGATTTAGTGCAGTAGTTAAAAGCCAGCTATAAATGTAGCAGTTGATTTTGAAGAACAGGTGGGCAGAAAATATGCCAACAAATAAGCACAAAGTCAGAGTTAAAAAAAAGAACATGTAATGCACACTTCTGCACTTCAAGAAATGTGCTGAAGTTACACTTTCTAAGCTTCTGCAGGTAATCAACCAGAATGCTGTTGTTGCTGTCATGTTAAATAAACATTTTAGTCATTATTTAGCTCTTGCTGAGAATGATTCTTGACTCAGACCCAAATTATAGAAGACTATTTTCAGAAAAAAAGGTGAAAAAATAAGGTTCTGATACTAGCTTTAGATTGCATTAAAAGCATTAAATAGTACACAGAACATCTTTATCTGTTGCATATTTACTTTAATCTTCCAGTTCATGCAAGGATGGGCATATATTTAAGTTCCTCTAATCAAGAGAAAACAAAATATCCTGTTTCTTCAAAGTCCAACTTTGACTTCCACTCGGTGTCAAGGGAAATCCCATAGTTTTCATAAGTCTGATATTTTTAATTATAGACAAATCACAGCATTTCAATACCTTCCAAGGTCTTCATGGCTGCCCTACCAAATACTAGTTCGAAGCATGTTTCTTTATTGTTGATGATTGATCCTAAAAGGCAGAAACTATCTACCACTTCATTATATTCATGGCTGGTTCCAAGGCTGGTTGTTCTACTAGTTTTCATTAGTTTGATCTTCTTCATATTTAATTTAAATCCCATTTTTTCACTGCATTCCTTGACTTTTATCAATACCTGCATTTTCAGCTATCAAGGTGGTATCATCAACACAGCATAGGTTATTGGCATTTCTTCCTCCAGTTTTAAAGCTACACTCATTACTTTCAATCCAGCTTTGTTTTATATGTAATTAGCATATAGATTGAACAAATAAGGGGAGAGTTTAAAGCCTTGTCATATCTCTTTGCCATCCTGGAGCTAATCGGAATGTTAGCTGTTTTATTTATACTGGGGCTTCCTGACCTGTATATATAAATTTCTCATAAGCATGATTAGATATTCTGGGATTCCCATTCTTCGGAGCACACCACAAAGCTTGAAACAATTGATAAAATTTAA
Source organism: Natrix helvetica (assembly GCF_964273705.1). Classification (NCBI taxonomy): domain Eukaryota; kingdom Metazoa; phylum Chordata; class Lepidosauria; order Squamata; family Natricidae; genus Natrix; species Natrix helvetica. The sequence continues at coordinate 45,513,409 of NC_138549.1, read as the reverse complement.
GATCTTTCTACAATGAATGAAGCACATAGTGAGTACTTCTTGGTATTCTTGGCTTTCTCAATTATCCAACATGTGTCAGTAACAAAAGCTCGTGTTCCTCAGCTTTTTCTAAAGCCAGCTTGAACAGCTGACATTTCTTTTTCTATGTATTTTCTAATCTGTGCTGGATGGTCCTAAGTATTATTTTACTGGCTTGTAAAATTAAATCATTAATGATGATTTGCAGATTCTGTTAAATATCGTTTTTTGACTTTTGTTTGAAATGTTATAGAATTGCCTGCTTGAGCAGGGGGTTGGACTAGAAGATTTTCAAGGTTCTTTCCAACTCTGTTATTCTCTTATTCAGTACTGAAAAGTAGATTGACCTGTTCCAATCTATTGGCCACTATGTTGTTTTCCAGATGTGGTGGCATAATTTGGTTAGAATCTTGATTGATTCTTTTTCTGATGCTTGCCACATTTCAATGGTTATTGCCTTACTTCCTGTACCTTTCCTACTAGGTAATGATCTGAGTGCTGATCTATCTTTGTCTTCTTAGACTACAGGGTTTTATAAGTAGATAATCTCTTCTAAGGTATCTTATAACGTTGATATGTATAGTGTACAGCAGGGACGTGCGGTCAGGGGAGGCAGGGGAGGCAGAGCCTCACCTCTCTTCATGAAATAATAGTATATAATATTATATACATCCATCCAGCTGCGCCCGGGAGCTGCGGAGGCAGAAATGTTGTCGGCGCTCCCGGATGACGAAGGCATGAAAGCGACGCTGACAACATTTCTGCCTCCGCCCTCCGCAGCTCCCGGGCACGCCCAGATGGAGGTAGCCAGAATGGCAGTCGGGTGGGCGAGTGACCGAGGATCAGGCTGCCTTGCTCGCTCTTTCGTCCGCCTGGACCGCCTCGGCGTCGCTGTGGCTACATCCGGCCGGCCGCGCCCGGGAGCTGCGGAGGGCGGAGGCAGAAATGTTGTTGGCGCTGCCGGATGACGAAGGCACGAAAGTGACTGGGGAACGACGAGAACCTTCCTGCCTCTGCTGGATTTCGCGCGCTCCTCGTGACTGCAATATGCAGTTGCGAGGAGCGCGCAAAGTCCAGCAGAGGCAGGAAGGTTCTCGTCGTTCCCCAGTCGCTTTTGAAGACTGCGGAGCGCGAGCCGGCGGAGCACGCTCAGGAAGGCGGGGAATGGGATCACGTGTGCTGGAGGCTGAAGCAGCCTGAGCCTCCAGCACACGTGGTCCCATTCCCTGCCTTCCTGATGACGTCACCAGCCTCACCAGCCATAAACCTCACCGCACGTCACTGGTGTACAGTATTTCAATATATTCCTTCCACCTTCCTTTGTTCTCCCTTGCTATCTGTCAGTTGACATCCTTTAGCATACCATTTCACGATTACAACCTTCAAAGATCTTTTGGAAGCCTTTCCTTATTTTTCCAGGTCTATTTATATATCTTTACATATGTTGTAGCAACACAGCTTCTTGTCTTTTCAAATACCTCTCTGAAACTCTTTGTTAAGTTCCTTTTTCAGAAATTTGTCTTTCTTAGCTTTGGCTACTCTTTTCAACAATTTCCAGCATTTGTTCTAACACCCAGTTTGCTTCCTTTTCCTTTTTGGCAATCACTTCTCACATTCAACATTAACTATTTCTTTGACTTTATTCTGTAATTCCTCTGGTTATCCATCAGTGAGGTTCAGGACTCCAAAGCAATTCAGGATTCCTGATGCGAGTGCATGTTGAAGATTATATTATGAAAACTAATTTCTTCTTCTTCTTTAGCTTAACTTAGAACTTGAACTTGAACAGTTTGTGATATGTTCCACAGTCAGCACCTGGGCATGTCTTTGATGTTATAATTGAGCTTTTCTACTACCTTTTAGTAATGATACAGTCAATTTGATTTCTATATATTGTACTCATTTTGTCAGTTGAACTGTCTAGTTCATTCTGATGAATAAATCCAATTGAAGAAGGAAAATTATAGTTGTTCTTTGAGTTTGTATAGATAGCTTTCCTGTGTTACTTCATGCATTTGACAGAAAGCACTTGAGTGCAAATATGACCTAAATATTCCAATTTCAAAAGCTATCCTGTGGTTACTACTCCATTTTCTCCACATTAACATTTTGTACACATACAGAATGAGATGGAAGAAGCCATATGAAAATCATAACAAATGGAGAAAAATAGCTTGGACTTTTCATAATGCTGTGAAGGAAACAAGGTTATTGCCTACGTAAACCTTCACAGAAAAGACACAGTCCTCTTCATTTACAATCCTTCCACTCCTCCTGTCTTCATTTTATTAGCCAGATAATCTTTTAAGAGAAAGAGGGAACAGCTGCAGAATCTCATTAGGCACAAAATAATAGTAGCTTTCCATCTGAAAGTATCTCAGATGAGCTCACCATATAAGACTTTTTGATACTCTTACCTCTACCAGCAACAACAAGAGAATCAGAAGTATTCAAACATTCTGCAAAGGACTAAAGAGAAAACAAATCTCCATAAGGGATAAATGAAGAAAGAATATATACACAAAAATTAGTCCTTGTAGAAAGAGTTTTTTCTTCATTAGTCTTACAGTACCCATTCAAGTCCTTATTAAAACTGGGGATTTGGTCAGTAGTGAATACTGAATAGTGGTTGGAGGGAAGGGATGGATTTCTTTCCTTTGAGGCCAGCTTTGCCTGATGTTAGTAGGTGGGGGAGAGATCTAATGCTGGACCCTGCTTTCTGGAGTGTCCCAAGACACTACTATTTTCCCTACCCTGATTTAATATCTACATGAAGTCACTGGGTTAGATCATCTATCAGCACAGAATTAAATAACATTGTTAGATGATGATACTCAATTATATATCTTTGCTAATCCAAGTGAGGTTCTCACGGTTCTTTCCCAGTTTCTGAATAGGGTCTAGATGAGTAGATAGCTATGTTTTTTATGGCCTGCCAGGTCTTTCATTGTTATCCGGATTGGGTACTATCCACCCAACTAAATTGGTGTACAAACTGTGGATCTTCCTGATTCCCTCAGCTCCTGCTCAAAAAGCAGATGGCAACCATGATTAAGAAGGCTTTTGTACAAATCTATGGTGCACCAGTTGTGCCTCTTTCTGGATCCAAGTCACTTTCTAATTGGACTATTGCAATATGCTTTAGTGCAGCTGTCCTTGGAAAGCATTATCCCAAGCTTTTAATCATTATTGGGGTATAATATGTATATTGTTTTGGATTTGCTATCTTATACACCAACATTTTGTTGTTTTGCTTTTTATGTTGTGAGCTGCCCAGCATTGGTGAGAGATGGGTGGTATCTAGGTCAAATAAATAAATTTGGGAGCTTCAGCTGGTTCAGAATTCATTATCACAGGCAATTATGGGCACATCTCATAACACTACTACTATGCAAGCTGCAGTACGCTTATGGGTGTAGTCACCAAAATACAAAAAAGATGTTCAGACTCTGGTAAAAGTGCAGAGAAGAGCAACAAAATTGCTCAAGGGACTGGTGGCTAAAACATATGAAGAATAATTACAGGAATTGGTATGTCTCGTCTAATAAAAGAAGGACTGGGGTGGGGGACATGGACTAAGAACTTAGAACTAAGGAGAAATTTCCTAATGGTGAGAGCAATTAACCAATGGAATAGTTTGCCTTCATAAGTTATGAGCGCTCCATCAGTGAAGGTTTTCAAAAAGAGATTGGGCAACCATTTGTCTGAAAAGATATAGGGTCTCCTGCTAAAGTAGGGGGTTGGACTAGAAGACCTCTGAGGTCCCTTCTAACACTATTATTCTATGTTCTAAATTGCTGATTATTCTGTTTAAAGTCCTTTGTCAAGAGTGATTTTTCTCTTTCACCTAGTTACTTTTTCATTCTCAGCTTGACAACAATTGGGAGGGGGTGGTTAGAATGTCTTGGGCAGGAATGGAATGCCAAGACTCCATCTGCAAATCGTAGGACCCTGCTGCCACTCTCAAGGTCATCCTTCGCAAGTGTTTGAACAATGCAGGCCATTCACATAACAAAAGGAGCAGATTTCATTGGATAATGCAATGAAATGAAAGGGGTGGCCAAAGGAAAAACACAAGGAGGCTGAGAAGCTGAAGCAGCTACCCATGCATGGAGGAGGGGCAATATTGGGAGCCCCTTGCCTGGGGAAAAGGAGACAGTGGGCAAGTGATATGGGAAAGGCTGCAGAGGCAGAGTACCCACTGGTTCCTCTTGGAATTATGGTGATCCGAGGAAGGAAGTGGAAAGCCAGGACAGCAGCCAAGGAAGAACTGACAGAGTGGAGGTTCCTGGTTGCAATACACAACCCCTCAATAGAACAGCTCAGAGACACGTTTGGTGGGCTAGAGGTCCAGGGAGCCACTTCACTAAGGTCAGCAATGATGGGAGCTGGAATAGAGACTGCCAAGCTGCTGGCTGCCCCGTCCCCCACTTTGCCACAGCCAATGGTATTGAGCCTGACTGAAATGATGGGACCCTTGCAGCAAGGGACAGTAGTAGTCCCCCTCTGGTGAGTCTGGGGCAAGCCTTTCCACCCCCATGGCAACAGGAGCCCTCACACAGTTGGCCCCACAGAAGGTTATGTGCTGGTGCTACAAGACCAGGACCCTCAGCCCCGAAGGCAAAATTTGACAGCCAGCCTGAAAAACTAGCCTATTTCCTAACTCAGGTGTGGAATTATTTAGAGCAGTACAGAGTAATGCACGCTGACAAGTCCTCCTGTGTGAATGCTGTCACATTGAACTTGAAAGGGGACGCCACAGAGAGACTGGGGTTGCTCTACAATGAGGGCCCCCCAGAGCTGATGAATGTGGTTGAAAACACTGAAACAGAGGGCTAATTGTGGGGATATTTCCTCAGCAAATTGTATGGTTCTTCCGAGACTCTAGGCTGATGCCAGTCGGGGGAATCCCCTCTGCCTCCAGTCCTCATCAGAGGAGAGGAGCACTATGAAACTAAGGACACTGTGGACTCTAGATACCACCGGGAAAAGTTGCAGTACCTTGTGTGGTGAACGGTTATACTGGATGCAGAGTTGGTGGCAGAAAGGGACATTAAAGCAGCTAGGCTAGTAAAGAAGTTTCATTCAAAGTATGCTAAATGACCAAAATGGAACTAACATTTTGTACAATAGATAATTGTTTATGCTTATGTATGTTTATAGTTATTCCAGGTATATCTTTCTCCCTGGGGGGGAGGGGTACATGTCAAGAGTAATTCGCTCTTTCACCTAGTTACTTCACTCTAGCTTGACAACAATTAGGAGGGGGTGGTTGAAATGTCTGGGGTGGGAATCAAATGCCAAGACTTTGTCTGCAGATCATGAGACTCTGCTGCCACCCTCAAGGCCACGCCACATAGGTGTTTGAATGATGCAGGCCATTCTCATAACAAAAGGAGATGATTTAATTGGATAACACAATGAACTGAGGGGGATGGCCAAAGGGGTGTAGGAAGTTATCACCCACCCTCTCCCAGAAAAATGAAATATCCTGGGAAATATTGAAAAGCAGAATATTTCTCTGGATGTGAAAAGAAACATCTTTCAAAAAGACAAGGTAACTCTCCCTGCAGCTTCCTGCCCCCACCTTTTGTCCATGAGCCATTAAAGCCTGAGCCAGTCCCTTTACATAATAAAAGAGTTCTGCCCTTCAGCTCCAGGGGGATGGGAATGAAGGCATGATAATATAAGCCTTTACTCAGCTGACCACATGGCATCTGAACTCAACCAAACCTGGATTCAAAACTCAGCCTAGATGGTTGCCCTTGCATGGGCCCCTGTGAGTCTGACAACCAATCAGAATACATTTCTTACACAGGAACAGAAAACAGATAGGTGGGGCCAAACAGATTATAAAAAGCCCTGCAAGCCCTTCTTCGGCCCTTTTTTTCCTTCTTCCCTTTTCTTCTTCTTCACCCAACACCTGGAAGCATGGGGTTACCTTTTCCCCCCATGACCTCCAGCTATGCGGTCCTGTCCTCCATTAAAACATTAAACCATCTTTCTAAGCAGTGTCCATGCCTCCAGTGTCTTTTTCCCCACTTGGGGGCGAACCCAGAAGGACATTTCTTCTAACAGGGGAAAAGCAAGTTTAACTTTGTAGGCTCAGAAAACTCAGAGATGACGACATAGAGGGGACACTCTGTGGATCACAAGGAGGAAAGCAACTCTTCACAGGCTCAGAGGAAGCCCTCAAACTACCAAGAGAAGAAGACAGCCATTACTGCCAGACTAAGCTGGGCCACTGTTTAGAGCAGTGCTTCTCAAACTTGAGAACTTTGACATGTGTGGACATTAGTTTGAAGCCCAAATCTAAATCTGAAGTCTAAAATCTGTGTACGGTAAGGTCCACAGATCTTAAAATTGCAAAGTTTGGTAAACACTACTTTAAAGAATCTTATTATTGTGGAAAATAGAACAGTTCAGCCTGAGAGATTAAAGGATCAGAAAATTTCCCCAAGTGTGGAATTTTGCTTGTTTGTAGAAGTGTAGGCAATCTAGTGAGTCACTCACTTTCAGGGGCTGTTTTAATAACATTACAGTAAAAAAAATCCTGAGTCAAATGTAAGGATGTGCACCTGTCCCATTCACCTTTTTTCTTTTTTGAATGGTAAACACCTGCACACAATTAATAACTATGCATTCAGATTTGAGAATGATACCACGCTTAATGTTGCACTATGTAGAGTCAGCATCAGCTTCCATTCATGTAGGGATCTGCTAAAACACATAATATCCCAAACTTTTATAAGTGACATCATCTTTGATCTGATAAATGGCCAAAGGCTGGCAATAAAATACATCCACATTCCCCTTTTTCTCCTTCTCTCAGCAACCTAGCATACAATTCCAGCTTCCTCAATGATTTGATAGACTATTAATTATGCGAATTAGGAATAGTGCTTTCTGGCAGACCTCCAGTTATTTGGTTGTTGGGTTTCTAGAAAGCAACTCCCATTGCACAAGAAGCTGCACAAGAAGTGACTGAAACCCACTGTTGGCACGTGACGCTTGGTCAGAAGGGAAACCAAGGTGAAAGATCCATTATTTACTGTCTTTAATGTGTTTCAAATCAAAGAACAAAACTACTTGCTGGCCTCTTTACAAAGACAGATTAGCGTTTGCTACCAGAGCCGTTGATGTTGTTCAGCTGATGTTGAAATGTTTTGCTGACACTTTAGTGATGGAAGGAATGTACCTAAATCTTGCAATAACAATCAACTACCATGCTCCTTCCTGAGGGATGTCTCCTAGCATTAAAATTTAAGAGGTGCCACACATCTTTTATTTCTCTTTTCTACTAAGTGGAGGGAAGAGCTAGAGAGATCATCTGGACTTTTCAAAGATTCCCCCGACAAGATGTAATATGATAACTATACAAATTAAAACTTCGTTCTGACCCCAAGTCTCCTTGGGCCATAGTAATTAACTACAAACAGAATTAATCACTTCAATCAAAACCCATGTCAAATACATGGAGCCCACAGATACGAAAATGCAAGGCCTTTGGGTGGAAAGAGATTGAGTTATGGCTTTCTTTCTAGTCAAGATAAATGATCTATTAAATTACAGACATGGCCAGCTTTTTAGTTCCTGCTCTCTGGGAGGATTGCATTCAATTCACTCAGCAATTACCTGTAACATGAGAAAAAAATCTTTACTCCAGAAACAAGCTCTAAAAGGTCAAAACGTAATCTCTGTCTTCAAAAAGACTTTCCAGTGAGGGTTTACTGTAATAATAAAAGTGATGTAAATACATCAAACTTCTATGCCTGCATCATCCAACTTAAAATCTTTGTCAGATGCATGGGAAAGCACGGATAAAAATCTTGAATACTGATGAAAACTAAGGTTGCTTAATAGTTTTTGTCTGCCAAATTATTGATTTGTGCATGTGAATTTTTTGTTTTCTAACAGAGTGAACAACAATGCAGCAATGGCAAAATTAACGGAATACTATATATACATAACATAACTTTTAACTAAATTTAAACAGCAAATTCAAGTTATGGAGGCAAGATTAAATATAATTTCTTAATGTTGTATGTTACCCTCTTAGGAAAAATACAAATGCCCTTAATGGATAAGTGTAATTTATTAATTGATTGATTACATATTAATCCTTAGCTAATTATGACACACTGAATTAACTTATTGTCTGAATGAAATATAAATTACCTGATCACATCTTAAGCAGCCTGTTGTGTAAACCAATCTGTTAATTTTTAATTATGGTGATAAAATGAATGGGATCAAGATTTTGGATGCAATATCTTCTAAATCTGGTATGAATATGATATGAAAAAGTATAGGTCACTGAGAAAGTTGTTAGACATTGAACTACTTATATTCATTGGCTCAAAGGTACTACTGATGCCATTTTTCTAATGCCTATTTGTAAGGTGACCAACCGTCCTCCTTTAGGGAGGACAGTCCTTCTTTTGTAAGTTCTGTCCTCCCTCAAAAAGTGTCCTCCTACATGTCTTCCTTTTCGATATTTGAAGACTAATCGGTTGCGCGTTATGTGATGTATTTGTATTTGACATGACAATTCGTCAAGACTCGATATAGTGCGGTATAAGACTCGATTATGAGACGCATGCGCTCCGCACGGGAGACCTTGAGAGAGAGCGCCCCGTGCAAGTGGCTTTGTTTACTTCTTACCGAAACACAACACGGCACATACACACGCAGTAGACTCACGGCACGTCGGCAATTGAATGACTCACGGTAATTATTTCTTTCTTAGTGAATATTCAATTATACAGAGGTAAGTACAATTCACGTTTTATTAAACAGTTTTTAATGGTGTTTTTTTTACTTCATCGCAAGTATATTGAACAGATATTGAATCTTGTGTTGATTTTTTATCTAAAGAAATGCTAGACATTAAAATAGACGACAATTGACTCTTTGAAGAAATTAGAAGACTGAATGTATATTTAAATTCTGAAAAATTAATACAATGGGAAAATCAACATGTTGAAATTGATAAAAGATGGGTGGATATTTTCAGCCATTTCAAAAATGAACATATTCCATCTGAACATTTATTTATACTTGTTCAATTTACGTTGTGCTGCCCTGGAACTAATGCAGCAGTTGAAAGAGTTTTTTTCAATTGCCAACGATTTTTCGACAAGTGAGAAATCGAGATTGAATGTTGATACTCTAGCTGCAGCACTTGCCGTAAGATTCAATATGAAGGATATTTCTTGTTCAGTTATTTCCAATATGTTAGAAGATGATACATTGACAAAAAATATTAATTCAATGGAAAAGTACTCATTTAAATAATAATTAACAGGCATGTAAGCATAATTACAATATAAAATGTTGCAAATGTTTTTATTATGCATATATCATATTTTAGTGTATTATTGTTGCAATGAATAAAATATTTATTTTATTTACGATATTTTTTTTCCAATTTATTTGTCCTCCTTTTCATTGTAAAAAAGTTGGTCACCTTATTATTTGACATTCAAAGATGCATGCAAACTAGGTGCAGTTTGCAATGGTATTATAAAGCAAATGTCATATCTTCTTATAAAGGATCCTTATAGCAAGTCCAGAATAATTTGATAAAAGATAGACTATTCTCCCATGTTTTACTGCAATTGATTGTAAATGAAAAAAAAATGGTTTACATGTGCTAACATGCAAAACATATTTATACATTCACAATCAAAAGCAATAAAACATTTCTTCCATTGCTTGAATAAATCTTAGATTGACTCCGGTTATGATCCATTTCATTGAATTTTAAAACCAGAGAAGAGGGAACTATGATATATGTAGAGGTAAAACAATTTTCCACATGAATATACCAAATCAAGTGGCAAGTTCCTCCATTTCCTGTATTATAGTGAGAGGGGTTTTTTTTCTTTCCATGATGAGAGATGTTCATGCCAGCCCAATTCCAACCAGTTGCTCAGCCTTCTAGTAGATAAATATTCTTTATATTGTGTGTCATCCACCCTGGCATCTACCAGATTTATGGGGCAAAAATATTATAATAATCCCACAGTGAGACACTAGATTGATGTGGTGGTGGGGCTTGTATGCTCTGAGGAAGATGACAGCTATGCCAGAGCTTCAATCATACTGGACAGGTCTCTTCAGAGGAACTAGAGAAAGGGTGTGTCTCCCATAAACAATATTGTAAAATGTCACTTACAAAAAACTATACGGGATGGGTCGTCAACAAGGACTATGCTAGGTGTTGGAATTTCTAGGTGACAAGTGGGTTAAAGGACTCAGGATTGAGCAACCAGGACCAACAGCTTGAAGACTACAGGAAGAAAAGTTGCTTACCTGTTGCAAATATACACAGTCTGAAAATAAAGAAATGATTTGCTATTATAAGTCACGTCCACTGAGAAGAGGATACCTGAAAAGAACATCCAGAATCAGAAATAATAGAACAGAGGCTAGCAGATGAACTTTGATTTACAATAAGAAATAAAGTATTCACAGAAGTAGAATTGTAAGAATTACAAAGGTCTACCCAGGTCTAAAAAATCAAAGCTTTGCCAGAAATAACTCACACAACAGAGACAAACCAGAGGGAGTTGGTAATAGAGGAAGCCACTACTGCTAAATAATTATTCACAATATCAATCCAGTCTTTATTTCTATTTGTCTTTTGCCATATAAGACATCATTGGTGTGTAAGAGACACAACAAACTTAGCTGACAACACAGGGAAAGTTTGTGAAAACCTCCTAACCAATAGGCGAAAAAAGTTATAGATGATATCTTGTTAAAGTTTTTCTTTTTTAAAAAAAAGTCAGATCTAAAGCAACAGATCAGAAAAAGCTGTGCAGTGAAATTAAAACTCAGCCTCTGGAGGGGAAAAAAAACAAGCTTTACACAGTTGACTTGCAGTTGGGCTGTGGGCAGCAAGTCCTTGGCATCTGCCAGGGAGATTTAGGTCCATATCTGTGCCTTGGCCACCAAATTCACTGTGTGACTTGGGGTCAGTTAATCATTCTTCATTTAATATTATTAAGGTCTATGAATGGATATAGCTGGAAAATAGTATTGTGTCCCTTAGAGGAATTTGATAAAAATATAATAAAGAAAAACTAAGGTGGGATTGTTGTTTGATATTAAGATGACCCTTCTAACTTGCTTTGCCTACAATTCTGCCAATAAGAGAAGATTTCTTAATTAAGATGAATAGTGATGATATCACAATCTGAAGAAACAAATATATTACAGCCAAAAAAAGCCCATTCTATTTAAAATGTACATCCATTTACATCTGATGTACCTGATACTTGGTTTTAACAAAACAATCTTGTCAATGCATTGGTTAAGCATTTTCTACAGATGAATAGAACAATTAATACTGACTTTTTAAAAGCAGCATTGTTTGGTTAAAATATATTTGTACTTATAACTGTTGTGAAAAATATCTTCCTCTTTATATATTTTTCTTTTCTGTTTTTCTTTAACTTTTTTTCTTTTCTTGCAGCTTTTGTTAGCCAAAAGTATTAGCTTTTATTTTCTCTTAATTATACATAAAAAAGCAGCATTTGGAAGAAAAATTTCCTGGATTCTTTCAGGACAGTGAAAGGAACATAGACACGGAAATAACTGAGGAAAATGCTCAGATAGGATGGTGATGATGACACAGACACTGGAGAAATAGAGACAATAAATACTTGAGACCAGTCATATTTCATTATTCTGCTGGGTAGAAACATGATATCCGTACAAGAGCACACACTAAAAGCATTCAACAAAAGGGAAAACTGCAATAAACAACAATAATCTACCCTGTCCCCATCCTATTTTAACAATCATATGGTTTTCCACTCATATTCAGATCTGACATTCAGACTCATACACTTCTATCAAAACAGTTCGGGCCAAATCAAAGTGTTGAGCTACTTAAAACAGATGTTTTAAAACGATGTTATCATCTAGCAATCCTTTAGAAGAGTCGGTGAACTAAAAAATTTAATATAGCTACCAGAAAATCCACCAAATGGGAAGAAATTGCTAAAGAAAGAAGGACATTTCAAAGAGCCCTCTCAAGTAAGACATCAACACAGTTCAGCTATAAGCAAATGAAGGGATGCGTTCAATATTCATTCAGTATTTCACAATAATTTATGAACTTACAATGTAACACAGTGGTTTGTGACTTTTTTTGCTAATGATAGCCATATATATTATATTCAGTGATACCATATTCCATTTTCTACTGGTACAGTAGTCTCAAGAACTCATATTGGAGTATTGAGTTATGTTACGGGATATAATACAGACTATATGGAAAGCTAAGCCTAAGGAAAATGTTTTTTGAAAGCACTGTGTTGCAATTACAAACTATAAGCTGTTCCAAACAAATTGGTAGCCTCCAAAACTGCTTAATTATTATGCATGCTTGTGTTACAGTATATTTCCAATATTAAATTATTATGGAACAACCAAATAAATTGGCCTAAATTTAATTTAATTTAATTTGGGAGGGGGGGAATAAATCTCTTTTGAGGAGATTTACATAATCTTTGGATATTGGAGGGCTGTATAAACAATCTCACTCTTGTATTTCTTTCAACCATGTGTAACCATTACTTTTTCCAGTTTTTATATTCTTGAATGCAGAAAATCCCATCTCAGAAACACAAAATGTTAAATTTGCATGAAAATACCAGGACTTTTTTTTTGCAATCTGAGGAAAATCATTCTTCATTCATACCCCAAATTCATCAAGAGCCACTTCCTCATGCTTTAATTTCAAATTGCAATCATTCCGTATGTTCCACTAATTATTCTTCTTCTGTCAGCCTAAGCTGGGATTGGTTTGATTTTGCTTCAATAAAGGGGTTTCATAACCAACCTAGTTTTCAATGGATATATTTATAAATAGTACTGAATTTTCTTTGCTTGCACTCCAAGATGCTCAGCAATTAGGCATATGACCTCATTATTGCTTCTCACAGCAACATTTGGGAACATCACCATATTGTCTTCCTTCCCCTTCACAGTGCAAATTCTCTCACAGAACATTAATTTTGTTTGAAAACATATTTTTTAAGCTTTGTCTCACATGTCTCTGTAGTTTTTAACAATTTAAGAATTTAGCATTTAAATTTTAACATGCTAGAGTTCTAAATATTTAAACCTAAATTTTTCAAAGATACCCATTAACTGAGGTAACTGGCAGACCAAGTAGTGTCTGTCACTGACTCACGGAATTCTTGTTACTCAAGAGAAAAGAAAGTTAAACGTCCCGTTCTTCAGTTCATTCACTCATGGCAACCCTTTCCTCTAAATAACCTTTTGACCTCTAGGAGGAGAAGGAGACTCAGATGATTTGTTATAATTTCTTCACAATATTTGACAAACAGATGTGCTGATGTGACTTGATGTGGCTCACCATTAAAGCATAGACACCTCCTGATGATCAAAGAAACCAGGCTATGACAGTGTGTGGTAAAAGTTCCATATTTGCATCTCCAAATAGCCCTGTAGTGAACTTAGCTGCACTTTTATAGTCTAGTGAAGGCTGTCCAACTTTGACAACTTCAAGACTTGGATACTTCAAGTCCCAGAATTCCTCAGCCAAAATGGCTGGCTGGGGAATTCTGAAAATTGAAGTCCACAAGTCTTAATATTGCCAAAGTTGGACAAGCCTGGTTTAGTGTTTGTTTAAGCATTGCCTCAGCTGGGATGATTCATTAATGTAATCCACAGATTATTTTACCTTCACATTTAAAAAAAAACTTGTAGTGATCTTTTTTCACATAACTCTAATCCTTAAACAAAACAGCAAAAGAAGCTAAGTTAAAATCAAATCAACCCATTATAACGTAAGACATGGAGTCAGGCAGGTCATAAAAAGCCACTTTCTTTTTCATGTTGCAGTGAAAGATATATTTCTTTCCAATTCCTAAAGAACAACAACAGATTGAACCATGTATATTTAAAACAAAAGCAGCCTAATATATGCTCAAAGATCGCATGATGCCTTTGAACAGCAATCTTCCCAAATAGCTATTTGCATAATTAGTAAAATGTTCAGTAACAGGCACTTGAGGAATGTCCCTAGAACAATTTGAAGTGAAAGCATTATCTTATATAGAAACACTAAGAGCTATCATCATGATTTGATTTTCAATGTACTGTTTTATTTATGAGAGTCATAAAATATTCAAAATAAATCAATGTTGGGAGAAAACCATCTGCTATACCTGGAATGAGTTATCTTCTTCCCAGCCCCAAACTCACTTCTGTTGCACTGAAATCCAAGGATCAATTGTAGCTCCTATTTCATCCAATTTGACAACAAGCTTACTTTTGCTGGCATGAAATGGAAGGGGAATGTTTGTGGCCAATCCTGTGCCTTGAAAAAAACAGAAATAGAACTGGTTCAAGCATAGGGATAAGCTTTAAGTAGGTCATTTGTTTTTAGCTTTGTGCATTGTGTAAAGATAAAGGCATCCCCTGTCCAATCATGTCCAACTCTAGGGACCAACACTTATCTCCATTTCTTAACCAAGGGAGCCAGCGTAGTCCAAAGACAATTCTGTGGTCATGTGGCCAGCGTAACTATATGCCGAGGTGCACAGACGCTGTTACCTTCCCACCCTAGTGGTATCCATTTATCTATTTGCATGCTTTCTTACTTTTACTTACTTTTATTTAGATTTTTATACCGCCCCCTCTCCCCAAAGGGACTCGGGGCGGTGTACAGTCAAATAAAAACACATCAATAAATAGAAAATACAAACACAAAGAGGAGGCAATAAGAAACTGTACATATCTGAAGTAAAGTAGTTAAAAGCAATATTTAAATACCCTAAAAATACCCAATTAAAATATCTGCCAGGAGGTAGAATAAAACTATAAATGGGCCAGGCCGGCTAAACGGAACAGGTGAGTCTTCAGTTTTTGTCGAAAGGAGCGGAAGTCGGTGGTGGTTCTGATATCGGGGGGGAGGTCATTCCAGAGGGTTGGGCCCATCACAGAGAAGGCTCTACTCCTAGGCGCCGCCCGTTGGCATTGCTTAGTGGACGGCACCCGGAGGAGTCCTTCCCTGTGAGAGCGAATCGGTCGCAGGGAAGTGTGTGGTAGGATGCGATCCCGCAAGTACCTAGGTCCTGAGCCATGGAGCGCTTTAAAGATGGTAATTAACACCTTGAAACGCACTCGAAAGACCACAGGCAGCCAGTGCAGCTCGCGCAGGAGCGGTGTTACATGGGAGTACCTAGTACTCCCCATAATAGCCCGCGCGGCTGCGTTCTGGACTAGCTGCAGTCTTCGAGCGCGTCCCAAGGGAAGCCCCATGTAGAGGGCATTGCAGTAGTCCAGCCGAGACGTCACCAGTGCATGAGTGACCGTGCGTAGGGCATCCCGGTCCAGTAGGGGGCGCAATTGGCGCACCAGGCGAACCTGGTGGAACGCCCCCCTTGCCACGGCTGCTACATGGTCATCCATTGACAGCCGGGCATCTAGGAGGATGCCCAAATTGCGCGCCTGCTCCACAGGGGGCAATTGCTCGCCCCCTATGGTCAGTGATGGAATCAACTGACTGAACCGGGGTGCCGGTAGCCACAGCCACTCGGTCTTGGAGGGGTTGAGCTTGAGTCTGTTGTCCCCCATCCAGACCCCGACGGCTTCCAAACACCGGGTCATCACCTCGACAGCCTCGTTGGGGTGGTCTGGGGTGGAAATGTACAGCTGCGTATCATCAGCGTACAGATGATACTCCACCCCAAAACCACGGATGATCTCCCCCAGCGGCTTCACATATGCATTGAACAGGAGGGGCGAGAGGACCGACCCCTGAGGCACCCCACAAGTGAGTGACCTCAGGGTCGACCTCTGCCCCCCTGCCAACACACATTGCGTCCAGTCAGAGAGGTAGGAGCCGAACCACCGCAGAACGGTGCCTCCAACTCCCATCCCCCCCAGCCGGCGCAATAGGATACCATGGTCGATGGTATCAAAAGCCGCCGAGAGATCTAATAGGACCAGGATAGAGGAACAACCCCTATCTCTGGCCCTCCAGAGATCATTGACCAACGCGACCAAGGCTGTCTCCGTGCTGGGTCCGGGCCGGAAGCCGGACTGGCATGGGTCTAGATATTTGGATTCCTCAAGGTGTTGTGGAAACTGCTGTGCCACCACATTCTCTACAACCTTCGCCAAAAAGGGAAGGTTGGAGACTGGACGATAATTAGCTAGCTCCATCGGGTCAAGGGAAGGCCTCTTGAGTAAGGGCCTCACCACCGCCTCTTTCAAGGCGGCAGGCAAGGACCCCTCGCTCAAAGAGGCGTTCACCAAGCCCAGTAGCCAGCCTCGTGTCACCTCCCAGGATGCCAGTACCAACCAGGAGGGACACGGGTCCATTAAACATGTGGTCGGTCGCAGCCGTCCACGCAACCTATCCAAATCCTCGGGGGCAACAGAATCAAACTCCTCCCAGAATGGTCTCACAAGACTCACTGTTGGTGGCTCCTCTGGTCCACTGAAGGGGGCCCATCCGCTCCGGATCTGAGCGATTTTGTCCTGCAGATATTCCCCAAACTCCTCTGCTCTGCCCTGTAAGGGGGCTTCCCGCGTCCTCTGTGATAAGAGAGAGCGGGTCACCCGAAACAGGGCGGCAGGGCGGTTATCGGCGGATGCAATAAGAGTGGCGCAATGTCTGCGTTTGGCCACTCTTAATGCCACAAGGTAAGTCCGTGAATAGGCTCTTACCTGTGTTCGGTCAGATTTGGAGCGTGAGGACCTCCACCTGCCCTCTAGGCGTCTCCTATGGCGCTTCATCACCCTCAGGTCCTCGGTAAACCAAGGAGCCCGGGTGGGTCGTCGCCGCAGGAGAGGCCGCAAAGGCGCAACCTATTCCAGGCGGCCACTAGGTTCTCGGAGCGAGAGCGGGTCAGGGCTACAGGGAATGGCCCAAGCTCCGTCTGGAACCTATCCGGTTCCATCAGGCGCCTGGGGCGGTACCAACTTGGACAGTTTGGTTCCGCCTCCTCGCGGTGGGGGGTAGCGCCAGGGAAGTCCAGCCGGAGACATGAGTGATCTGACCATGACAGGGGAGTGATGGTTACATTCCCTCTTCCCAGATCACTTGTCCACTGTTCAGATATGAAAACAAGGTCCAGAGTGTGGCCACCTTCGTGTGTGGGACCCTGAATTAATTGGGTCAGGTCCATGGCTGTCATGGAAGCCATGAACTCCCGAGCTACCTCGGATGCTTCCCCCGTCGACGGCAAGTTGAAATCCCCCATAACCACAAGCTTGGGGGTCTCAACTGCCGTCTCCGAGATCAGCTCGAGGAGCTCGGGCAGGGCTGCTGATGCATAGCGAGGAGCCAAGTATACAATCAGCAAGCCCCACTGCCTCCCTGGGCCCCATTTCACACCAAGGGACTCACATCCGGGTATCTGAGGTACAGTGAACTCCCTCGGCTCTAGACATTCCCGTATAACTACCGCCACCCCACCACCCTTACCCAGGGCCCGAGGCTGATGGAATGCACGGAAACCCGGTGGGCTAGGTGAGCAGGAGCTGGGGCAAAAGTCACAAGAATTCACCCCATCATGCACCCCATCTGGAACCCAGGCTGTTGGCAAGCTGAGAGTCTTTTTCTTTTTTTTGTTAATTTATAAACCGCACCCTTTCCTAAACAGGACTCGGGGCGGTGTACAGTCATATGAAAACAGTATGAATACAAAATATAGATATACTTAAATATACAAATAGGTAAATGGAGGAGGTAGGATATGCACTGTACAATATTTAAATTAAAATACAAATAAACATTAAAATTACCCTTAAAAACTACCCAATAAGATGTTTGCCAGGAGGTTAAAAGTGGGACTATAAATCAGTTAAGCCAGCTAATTGGAACAGATGGGTCTTAAGCTTCTGTCGGAAGGAGCGGAGGTCGGTAGTAGTTCTAATATCGGGGGGGAGGTCATTCCAGAGGGTTGGGCCCATCACAGAGAAGGCTCTGCTCCTGGGCGCCGCCCGTTGACACTGCTTAGTGGACGGCACCCAGAGGAGTCCCTCCCTGTGGGAGCGGATTGGTCGCAGGGATGTGTGAGGTGAGATGCGATCCCGCAGGTAACTAGGTCCCGTGCCATGGAGCGCTTTGAAGATAGTAACCAACACCTTGAAACGCACCCGAAAAACCACAGGCAGCCAGTGCAGCTCGCGCAGGAGTGGTGTTATATGGGAGTATCTTGTCCTCCCCATGATAGCCAGGAGTGGTGTTATATGGGATTATCTTGTCCTCCCCATGATAGCCCGCGCGGCTGCATTCTGAACTAGCTGTAGTCTTCGGGTGCATCTCAAGGGGAGCCCCATGTAGAGAGCATTGCAGTAGTCCAGGCGAGACGTCACCAGCGCATGAGTGACTGTGTGTAAGGCGTCCCGATCCAATAGGGGGCGCAATTGGCGCACCAGGCGAACCTGGTGGAACGCCCCCCTCGCCACGGCTGCCACATGGTCATCCATCGACAGCCGGGCATCAAGGAGGACACCCAAATTGCGCGCCCGTTCCACGGGGGGCAGTTGTTCGCCCCCTATGGCCAGCGATGGGATCCACTGGTTGAACCGGGGCGCTGGTAGCCACAGCCACTCAGTCTTGGAAGGGTTGAGTCTGAGTCTGTTGTCCCCCATCCAGACCCGAACGGCTTCCAAGCACCGGGACATCATTTCGACGGCCTCGTTGGGGTGGTTTGGGGTGGAAATGTACAGCTGTGTGTCATCAGCGTACAGATGGTATCCAACCCCAAAACCACGGATGATCTCACCCAGCGGCTTCATGTATGTGTTGAACAGGAGGGGCGAGAGGACCGACCCCTGCGGCACCCCGCAAGTGAGTGGCCTCAGGGTCGACCTCTGCTCCCCTGCCATTGTGTCTCCATGTGCAGTGTATAAACCCAATCTTTAGGAGAAAAGATTGAAGGTTGGTGACCATTTAGCTTATTCATCTCTTGCTACTCTAAAATAATTTGTAGAAAAAAATGAGAGATATTACATCATGATAAATGTATTTCTATATTAAATGCTAACCCATTAAAAATATGTTCCAGCATTCATTATTTTCCTGGAGGACTAATAGCAGTTCAGTTTAATTTATCAATTAATCCAGGTTTGGATGATACAATTGATCTGTAATTAAATAACCCAGAATGTAATAAACTATAATAGCAGAATGTGATTAATGCCTTTTTTAACTATTATGTAATCTATACTGGGTGACACACTAAATCAAATTTAAAAAGTGCTTTGTTACCTATGATCAGTTTTAAGAACTAGTTTGGTGTAGCAGGAAAGGTGTCAGGCTAGAAATTGGGAGTTCTAGTCCCGCCATAGGCCCAAAGCCAACTGGATGACTAGTCACTCTCTCTCATCCCTAGCAAGGGATTCAGTGAATTCAGCTTTCCCAATTCACTCTGCTTGTCATAGCCAGCTGGGAAGGACACAAATCATGATCACAAGATGCTGCAACCAGTGTAAATATGACCAGTAGACCTGCATTTCAATCAAGTGACTGGGGAGTAGGGGGGCAGTGCCATGGTCATAATTTTAAGGATGGGCTGTAAGTCATTTTTAATGAGGCCATTGTAACATTCAACCATTATTCAACTAATGGTTGTAATCAATGACTACCTGTACAATGCTTAGTCTAGGAAAAAGTCATAAGGAAGGTACTTTATGGGTCTTACATGTGCCTCCAGATTTCAGAATCAAACATGGTAGAATTAAATAATTTAAATAATTGATGATGCAAGCGCATTGTAAGTGCTTAGACTTGAAAGCCTCCTCTGAAATATATAGTATTATGGGAGAATATTTCTTTCAAGCTTGTCTGCACTTTACATGGCTCTTTTGTCAATCACCATTAACCTTATTTCAAGATGAAATTGATCTAAGTAATTAAAGAGGCAAATTGAGCAGTGTGATCTACATTAAAAAGGAAATAATTAACACATTTCAACTTTTAATTAATCTATCAGAAATTCAGTATGCCATGGTATTAAAGTGAGAAAATAAACGAACTTTTTCTGAAATGAAAGCAATTACAGCTGCTTTTCTTCCCTTTTTAAGACATTTTCTAGGCTTTTCCTAGAAATATAATGAGTTTTAAAGTTTCTTCATAAAGTATTGAACCTTTTTCCCCTTATTGTAGCATTCAGATGCTGAAACCTTAATTTACATGGTATATTTTATTTCATTTTCCCAAGAAACTATAAAACCACCACTGAAACATAGAACCTTAAAAGAATCCAAATCAAATGATGAAAGTAACAAAGGCTTTTTCAAAGTCAATTTTGTTTTACAAGCACTCTCAACCAATGGATGGCTGATTGAATGGAAATTATGGGACTTGAAATATCTGGACAGCATCACAACCAGATGGATTTGTAACTAGCTAGCAAACCGTACTAAATGAGTACTACATCTACATGGAAGGAAGGAAGCAGTAGGATACCACAAGGTTCGGTCTTAGGCCCAGTATTCTTCAATATCTTCACAAATGACGTAAATGATAGAAGATCACATTTGCAGATGACATTAAGTTGGCAGGAATAGCCAACACCCCAGAACACAAGCTCAGGATCCAAAAAAATCTTTACAGACTTGAAAAATGGGCTCTATCCAACAACATGAAATTTATTGTGGAGAAAAGCAAAGTTTTACACCTAGGCAAGAAAAAACAAAGATATAAGTACAGATTAGGCAAAACCTGGCTCAAAAACACTAACTGTGAGAGGGACCTCGGAGTCCTAGTGGATGATCATTTAAACATGATTCAGTAGTGTGCAGCAGCAGCCAAAAAAGCAAATATAATCCTTGGTTGCATAAACAGAGGCATAGACTCAAAATCATATGTATTATTAGTACTGCTTTATAAAGCTTTAGTAAGACCACACCAGTGGTGGGATTCAATTTTTTTTTACTACCAGTTCTGTGGGTGTGGATTGGTGGGTGTGGCAAAGAAATGATATTGTAAAATCTCCATTCCTCGGGATCATCTGGGACTCAGGTGGCAGAGAATAGATGGGGGCGGGGCCAATCAGAAGTGGTATTTACCAGTTCTCCTAATTACTCAAAATTTCCGTTGCCAGTTCTCCAGAACTGGTCAGAACTTGCTGAATACCACCTCTGGACCACACCTACAATATTGTATCCAGTTTTGGTCCCCATATTACAAAGAAGATGTTGAGACTTCGGAAAAAGTGCAAGAAGAGCAACTAAGATGATCAAGGAAACTGGAAACAAAAACATATGAATGGTTTCAAGAATTAGGTATGGCCCGTCTGGACAAAAGAGGGACATGAGGTGACATGATAGCAGTATTCCAGTATTTGAGAGGGGGGTCAACTTATTTTCCAAAGCACCATAAGGCAAGACAAGAAACAATGGATGGAAGCTAATCAAGGAGACAAGCAACCTGGAATTAAGCAAAAACTTCCTAACAATGTGGACAATTAACCAGTGGAACACCTTGCCTTCAAAATTTGCAGGTGCTTCATCATTGGAGATTTTAAAGAAAAGACTCAACAGCCACCTATTTGATATTGTGTAGGGTCTCCTGCTTGAGTAGAGGGTTGGACTAGAAGACCTCCAAGGTCCCTTCCATCTCTATTCTGATTGATTCAATTGCACCTCGGTGGAACAAAGGACATAAAACGTAATGCTTACCTCGTGTAAAAGTAAAATTTTGTATAGGCTACAATTTTTATCTTCTAATTGTCCACAGAAAATATATAGTTACCCTACATAACATTACGGTCAAAGCTAAATGGATTTTTCAATAAAGTTTTACTCTTCATAATTTTTACATGCCAGGAGTTTCTCTTTTTAAATGTGCCAAATGGGATGGTTGATATTACATTAATCAGGAGTTTTGCAACTGATACACATATATGACTGTCACAGGGTCCTATGTGCATATTATCAACAATTGTGTACTTTGCAATTTGTTTGTGAGAGTGTTTATTTATTTATTTATATCCTGTCTTCGTTGTTTTTATAAAATGATTCAAGATGTTGAATATAATATTCCTTCCTCCTATTTTCTCCACAAGAACCCTGTGAGGTGGGCTGGACTGAGAGAGAGTGACTGACCCAAAACAAACACAGCTGCTTTCATAGCTAAAGCAGAAATTATAACCAATAATCTTCTGATTTCTAAGCTGATGCTTTACCACTGGAGCAAAAAGGCTTTGTGGAGAAGACAGAAGTTAAATTTGTTCATGTGATGTTTTGCTTAGCAACCATGGCCTTTAACAATAGAGTTGCCAGTCCCAGTTGTGGTCCCTAAGCAGGCATTACCTGTATCACTTTCATGCTAGAAACTGGGACCATGAGTTCAAGTTTGGCCTGGGGCTGGAAGCCAGTCTGTGTCCTTGGGCCACTCTGTCTGTCTCAGCCCTAAGAAGGACACCATGGCAAACCACTTCTGAAAACTTGCCAAGAAAACTGCAGGGACTTATCCCAGAGAGGAGACGAGAGGAGAAACTCAAGATAATCCTGCCTTGATTTGTTTAGTTAAGTGCCGTGGTGGCGAAGTGGTTAGAATGCAGTATAGATAGTTTTCAGGTTATGATCACAATTGACCCCCAAATTTATGTTTTTAAGTGAGAAATTTGTTAAGTGAGTTTTGTCCCATTTTTTTTAATTTTCTCATCATGTTTGTTAAGTTAATTTGTTAAATTAATAACATGGATGTTAAGTGAATCTGGCTTTCCCATTCACTTTTGCTTGTCAGAAGGTCACAAAAGGCGATTGATTACATGACTACTGGATATCACAACTGTCATAAGTGTGAGTCAGTTGTCAAGCATCTGAACGTAAATCATGTGACCATGCTACAATGGTTGTAAGTGTGAAAAACAGTCATAAGTCACATTTTTTAGTGATGTTGTCACTTTGAATGGTCACTAACTGTATTTCAGGCTAATTCTGCCAACTGTCAGCAGTTCAATCCTGACCAGCTCAAGGTTGATTCAGCCTTCCATCCTTCCAAGGTCAGTAAAATGAGGACCCAGATTGTTGGGAGCAATACGCTGACTCTGTAAACCTCTTAAAGGGCTGCAAAGCACTATGAAGCAGTGTATAAGTCTAAGTACTATTGCTATTGCTAATTAGTATAAAATGAGGCAAGAACTTTCACAGGCTTTCTGAATTCTGTTAATTTTGGAATCCCTACCATGCATGTTTCTGGGCCTTGCCTGCTTTGAAGAGCTGCTTTCAGAAAGGAGGTCAAAGGCTCCATTGTAACATTCCTCCTGATAAATGATGGCCAAGATAAAAATATCCATTCTCCAATAAATAGCAAGATTCTTTTTCCCACTGCAATAAACCTGCCTACTCTCAGTCCATGAGAATCTTGCTATTTATTGGAGAATCTTAATCGTCCGTTAAAAAAGGCCTGGAAAAGGTGGGGGAGCTGAAAGTGAATGAATAACGGCTCAAATTAAGTTGACAAGATACTTTGTTTGGGGGCAGAGGTGGGTTGCTCCCAGTTCAGCCCAGTTCAGGCGAACCGGTAGTGGTGGCGGCAGAAGGCTCCGCCCACCTGCCCGGATGCTTCTGCGCATGCGCAGAAGCATTGCATGAGCATGAATGGACCAGTAGCGCCAGGATTTACAACCCACCTCTGTTTGGGGAGTTATGGTTTCAGTTATCAGGATGAAAGAATGCTAGCAGGACATAGTCTAAAATTCTAAAGGAGTTGTTGAGCCAAAGTATGATAAGAATAGGTTTTATACATTGAATCTATGTGGTTGGAGAAAAAAATTTGAAGCAAGCAGTGGGAATATTGCTTTAAGCCATTGTTTTTCAATCTTAGCTACATTAAATCTATGGACATCAGCTACCAGAATTCCTCAGTCTGCATTGTTTATAGGAATGAAAAGAAACTGTTTTTTTTTTTGTTCTAAAACTATATGTATGTTGATGCAATCTTCAGTTCCTTCCTTCCTTCCTTCCTTCTAATTTTGACTTATAATTTTGTAATCATCTATGCCAATGTTTAAGTTCTCTCTCTTTTTTTAAAAAAATACCAAGGTAATTTTGAATTATAGCAATATCTTCTATGATATTAACTATCCAACACAATTTTACATTCTGTAAATGTAACCAATTTGTGGTCCAAGCCACAACTTGGACCAGCAACTCATTCACTAATAGTTGCAGTTGCTAATCAGGAAATCATGTGACCACAACTTAAAATGCTACCTCTGCCTTCTCTATTAAGTGTGGCAAGGGGATTTCAAAGCATGTGAGTGATGATCATGTGACCATGGGGTATTGCAACAGCTGTAAATGCAAGGATTTGTCACAAAGCTATTTTTACATAGGTATAACTTTCAACAGTTGCTAGATGAGACAGTTAGTAAACAAGGATTACCTATAAGGAATTACCTATATATATCGGAGTTCAATATCTTGACTTTAGAGACCCATAATCCACACCTGGAACTCTTCAGGCCACTATATGCAACAAAATACCACACATTATATGTGATGTTTGATATAGGAACATCCTCGTTGCTCCTTGAAATCTATACCTAGAAACACTGAACTACAAAGCTCAACCACATATTTGTTTTAGTAGACACAATTTAATTGATATCAATGTTTATTTAAATAGAGTTGTGTTTAATTTCACAGTCTAACAGCTAAAGAGAAGTAAAAGAAACATATTCTGCAGTTGATAAGTTATGGCAAATTTGAATTTTGAATATGTTCATTTAATGAGGCATAAAGATAGGCTTACTCACCCTCTTCTTTTACTCTTTAAAATACAGCAATTTTTTTTTACTCAGCTGAATATAATTAGATATTAAAAGATTGTCAGGCTTCATTATGTATAGTATGTATTTGAAAAATAATCAAAAAGTATATGGCTATGTTCAGAATATAAATAGAGTTTAAAATCTAAAATAAAATTTGGTTGGTTGCCAATATTTGAGCAAGTCTATTAAGCCAAAGATGAAAAATAGATGCTAATTTATCTGCAGCTCTAAACTTCCCTAATGTTACTCATGTTTAGGGAATACAAGATGAGGCCTGGATCTAGCCTTATATTTTAAGAACATACTTTAATCCCATGTTTGAAATAGTTTTTGACATGGAATTATTCATAGGAGGAGGAGCTTCTGAGGGAGATGGCGGCTGCCGTGTGAGCTCCGCAAATTTGCGGAGGGTTTTTTTTTTTTTATCTGGGAGAGGTGCTGCCGACCCCTAATGCCACTCTGAGGGTCGTGCTTTGTCGACGACCACCCCCTGACTCTGCCCTGGCCAGGAGGGGTCGGGCAGGGCGTTTGGGGCGTTTGGGGCGGTCAGCTGGCTAGCGGGAAGCTGGAAACACCGAGGACGCTGAACGCGGAGAATGGAGCGGAGAAGGAGCTGTGGAATGTCTGTCTGGTTGTGGCTTCCCATCTGGCTAGTGAGAGCGCCAGATGTGGAGCGTGGAGCGTGGAGCTGAGCTGACCGTGGAGCTCGGGCGCTGAGTAGAGAACGAGGCTAGGAGAGGCGGCAAGAGAAGAACGGAGAAGAACGGAGGCATGAAATGGGTGCTCGTTTGGCTGTGGGTGCCCGTCTGGCTGGTGAGAGCGCCAGACGTGGAGCATGGAGCGGATCATCAAGCACTGAACAGAGAAACGAGTGTGAGAGGCGTGAGAGGCGAGAGGCACGGAGAGGTTGGAGAGACAGAAAGATGACAAGAAAGATTGCAAGCATGTTGGTTTGTTGGCGTGTTGGCGTGTTGGCGTGCTGGTGTGCTAGCCGGGGCATTGGTCAGAAACCTGGAGGACTGCCTCGTTGTGTGAGAAGTGAGAAGTGGGAAGATCTGAACGAAGCAGCTAGAGGAGGGGTGAGCCGGGCAAAGCATCTCAGAGCAGAGACAACTGAATGGCAAACCTGGAAACTTGGTTTGAACTTTTGATGCTACCATCGCGTCTTTTGACTTTGACTTTGTCGTTTGCTTTTAAACATTTTTTGAACATCTGCTTTGCCGGCTCCTACACCATTTTGAAACCCCCCTGAGTGAAACCCGGTTAGGTGACTAGCCCACTAACTCACCCTTTCATCTTGGGTAAGGAAAACTTCCTTGACAAACAATGATTTTATGATACATCTACATCTCCAGCACCTGTTACCAATTAATTTTACCCCCATGATTCCATTTTTATGTACACGAAGCCGGAATTACTGCGGCTGCGGGAATCCCCTTTCTCGCAGGTTTGGCCTCCAGCCCTTTCAAGGGCCCACCTTGAGGACGGGTTTATTAACCCTGAGAGGTGGAGGAAGCGTAAATTAGGGGTTTTTTTAGTAAAATATTTTTTAAGAATTTGTAGGGATTCTGGGGTTGGGGGGTGGGAGGAGGTCAGGAGTGATGACAGAGCCAGGTCACTAGGTGTGGTCGCGAGCGGAAGGAGTGGAAGGGAGGAGGAGGGGGAGGATATCGTTCCTATACAGGGCTCTTTGATTCCAACGGTCGTAGGGAGGGGCAGATGCGAGGACAGAAGAACTCGTAGTCGGTTGGGAGACCGTGGGTGCTGGTTACACCCGGTCGCTTGTACCAACCCCCGCGTTCTAGGTGGTCAGGAGTTGCAGACCCAGGGCCTGAGGCTGTTGTTATGCAATGCGAGGTCCGTTGTTAATAAGGCCCCCCTCATTCACGACCTAATTGCGGAGGGGGAGCCGGACCTCGCGGGAATAACGGAGACCTGGTTGGGCCACGAGGGAGGTTTACCCCTCGTGGAAATGTGCCCACCAGGCTACCGAGCATTTCACCAGCCTAGGGCCCAGGGAAGGGGCGGTGGGGTGGCAGCAATTATTTGGGAGGATTTAGAGCCGAGGGAGTCTCCTGTGCCACAGACGTCCGGATGTGAATCCCTTGTTGTGAAATGGGGCCCTGGGAGACAGTTGGGCCTGCTGATAGTATACCTGGCTCCTCGCTATACATCAGCGGCCCTGCCTGAACTCCTCGAGCTGATCGCATCGGTGGCGGTTGAGACCCCCAAACTTTTAGTGATGGGGGATTTTAACCTACCATCGATGGGAGAAGCATCAGAGGGGGTTCGGGAGTTCATGGCTTCCATGACAGCCATGGACCTGACTCAATTGATTCAGGGCCTGACACATGAGGGAGGTCACACCCTGGACCTTGTTTTTGTCTCTGGCCAGTGGTTGAGTGATCTGGGAGGAGGGGATTTAACCATCACTCCCCTGTCATGGTCAGATCACTCACTCCTTCGTCTTGACTTCCCTGGTGCTACCTCCCGCTGCAGGGAGGCGGAACCGGAAAGCATTAGATGGTTCCGCCCCAGGTGCCTGATGGAACCGGATAGGTTCCAGACGGAGCTTGGGCCACCACCTGCAGCCCTGACCCGCCCCCGGGTAGAGGACCTGGTGGTCGCGTGGAATAATGCGACTACCGGGGCCTTGAACCGGGTGGCGCCTTTGCGGCCTCTCCGGCGGCAACGATCCACCCTGGCCCCTTGGTTTACCGAGGAGCTAAGGGTGATGAAATGCCGCAAGAGACGCCTAGAGAGTCGTTGGAGATCCTCCCGTTCCGAATTTGATCGAACACAGGCACGAGCCCATTTAAGGACGTACCTTGTGGCATTGAGAGTGGCCAAACGCCAATATTGTGCCACTCTCATTGCATCCGCAGAGAACCGCCCTGCCGCCCTGTTTCGGGTGTCCCGCTCCCTCTTGTTTCAGAGGCCGCGGGAGGCCCCTCTACAGGGCAGCGCAGAGGAATTTGGGAAATATCTGCAGAATAAAATCTCTCAAATCCGGAAGGATTGGGTCCCTGTCAGTGGTTCAATGGAGACGTCCGTGGCGAGTCTTGAGGAATCGACCTGGGAGGAGTTTGACTTGGTTGCCATCGAGGATTTGGTCAGAATGCGTGGACGACTGCGACCCACCACGTTTATTGGACCCGTGCCCCTCCTGGCTTGTACTGGCATCCTGGGAGGTTACACGAGACTGGCTCCTGGGCCTAGTGAACGCTTCGTTGAGCGAGGGGTCTCTCCCGGCCGCCTTGAAAGAGGCGGTGGTGAGACCCTTGCTCAAGAAGCCTTCCCTGGACCCTCTGGAGCTGGCCAATTATCGTCCTGTCTCCAACCTTCCCTTTTTGGCGAAGGTTGTAGAGAGTGTGGTGGCTTACCAGCTTCCACGACATCTGGAGGAAAATGATTATCTAGACCCGCGCCAGTCCGGCTTCCACCCCGGTCACAGCACGGAGACGGCCTTGGTCGCGTTGGTGGATGATCTCTGGAGGGCCAGAGATAGAGGTTGCTCCTCTATCCTGGTCCTATTAGACCTCTCGGCAGCTTTTGATACCATCGACCATGGTATCCTGCTGCGCCGGCTGGAGGGGTTGGGGGTCCGGGGCACCGTTTTGTGGTGGTTTGGTTCCTACCTTTCTGGCCGGACGTAGCGTGTGTTGGCAGGGGAGGAGAGGTCGACCCTACGCCCCCTTACTTGAGGGGTACCACAGGGGTCGGTCCTCTCGCCACTCCTGTTCAACACATATATGAAGCCGCTGGGTGAGATCATCCGTGGTTTCGGGGTGGGATATCATCTGTACGCTGATGATACTCAGCTGTACTTTTCCACCCCGAACCACCCCAACGAGGCCGTCGAAGTGATGTCCCGGTGTGTGGAAGCCGTACGGGTCTGGATGGATGACAACCGACTCAAACTCAACCCCTCC
Organism: Natrix helvetica; assembly: GCF_964273705.1. Taxonomy (NCBI): domain Eukaryota; kingdom Metazoa; phylum Chordata; class Lepidosauria; order Squamata; family Natricidae; genus Natrix; species Natrix helvetica. The sequence goes on along the minus strand of NC_138549.1, from coordinate 45,484,674 downwards.
AAGACGGAGTGGCTGTGGGTACCAGCTCCCCTGTTCAGCCAATTAATTCCATCATTGGCCATCGGGGGCATCCAACTCGCCCCCGTGGAGCGGGCGCGCAATTTGGGCGTCCTCCTGGGTGCCCGGCTGTCCATGGATGACCATGTGACAGCCGTGGCAAGGGGGGCGTTCCACCAGGTTCGCCTGGTGCGCCAATTGCGCCCCCTACTGGACCGGGACGCCTTACGCACGGTCACTGATGCGCTGGTGACATCCCGCTTGGACTACTGTAACGCTCTCTACATGGGGCTTCCCTTGAAATGCACCCGGAGGCTACAGTTGGTCCAGAACGCAGCCGCGCGGGTAATTATGGGGAGTACTAGGTACTCCCATGTGACACCATTCCTGCGCGAGCTGCACTGGCTTCCTGTGGTCTATCGGGTGCGTTTCAAGGTTTTGATAACGATCTTCAAAGCGCTCCATGGCTCAGGACCTAGTTACTTGCGGGATCGTATTCTGCCCCATACATCCCTGCGACCAATCCGCTCGCACAGAGAGGGTCTCCTCCAGGTGCCGTCCACCAGACAGTGCCGGGGGGCGGCGCCTAGGAGTAGAGCCTTCTCTGTGGCGGGCCCAGCCCTGTGGAATGACCTCCCCCCGGATATTAGGAATACCTCTGACCTCCGCTCCTTTCGTGTAAAGCTCAAGACCCACCTATTTCAAGTAGCTGGCCTGGCTCAACTTTGATCCAACTATATCGCTCCTGACGGGTTTTTTATTTGGGGTATTTTAATTGTATTAAATTATTTAGGGGTTTTTAAACATTGTGTTTGAATTGTTTTTATTCATCAGCTCACCTCCTCCTTGTATATGTATATGTCTTGGTATACGTTTTTGTTATATGTATGTTTGTCTATATATTTATTTCCTATGTTTTATTGTACGCCGCCCCGAGTCCTTCGGGAGAGGGTGCAGCTAAGAAATAAATATTATTATTATTATTATTATTATTATTATTATTATTATTATTATTATTATTATTATTATTATTATTATTATTATTATTATTATTATTATTATTATAGAAATATAAAAATATAATATCGGTCAGACCGGTAGGCATTTTAAAAATATATATCAGAACAAGAATAAAAAGAGGAGCCCAGCCCCACCACATGTCATTAACTTAAACATCCATTACATTCTAGGTGCAGATACTGTGGTTCAACAAAAATAACCTTCTTATGATAGACCTCTCCAGTAAATGGCTTCCAATTCTGAGTAAATTTGTTTTGTCTGAAACCTTCATTAACAATCCTTGCAATGATAAAGCAACTCTCTGAGCATATTGTTATACTGAATGATCCTTGTAATAGATCAATTCAGAGATAAGAATGTACCTAGATCAGCATTTCTCAAACTTGGTAACTTTTCTGAGACTTCAACTGTCAGAATTTCCCAGCCAGCAGCATTGAGATTTGAAGTTCACCCATCTTAAACTTGCTAAATTTGAAAAACACGGATCTAGATTAAGCAATATGATCTTCTTAGATGATACATGAATTAAGTGTTGGTCTATCCTGCCTTCCACATGCAGTGATCATATAAGCTTTATTTTTTATTTTTTTATTTCATCTTTAAAAGATAAAGGTAAAGGTTTCTCGGTCTGGTCGTGTCTGACTCTAGGAGGTGATGCTCATCTCTGTTTCTTAGCTAAGGGAGCCAGCATTGTCCAAAGAAATTTTCCATGGTCATGTGGCCAGCATGGCTATACATAGAGGTGCAGGAAACACTGTTTCCCCCCCCCCACTGAAGTGATACCCATTTATCTACTTACATTTGTTTGCTTTCAAACTGCTAGATTGGCAGGAGCTGGGACAAGTTACAGAAATTCACCCCATCATGCAGTACTTGGGTCTCGAACCTGGGCTGTCAGCTTTCCAGCTGACAAGCCGAGTGTCTTTAGGCAGTGAAAATACCTAGTATGCCCTCCTCCTCTTGTTTTCCCCATAACAACAACCCTGTGAGGTGGGTTGGGCTGAGCAAGAGTGACTGGCCTAAACTCACCCAGCTGGCTTTCATACCTAAAGAAGAAGTGAAACTCACAGTCTCCTGGTTTCTAGCCTTAGATCATATTTAACAAATGTCATGTTTACTGCATTATTCCGACTTTCTGAATTCACAGTACACACTGAATTATAAATAATAATTTTATTGGATTCATATAGTTCTTTGAGACACAATATTTTAGCTAGGTTTTAACCTAGTAGTCAGAATTGTTGAAAGGATTAAATGCAATGAATATCCATGCCTCCTTTTGGATTGACTATAAACCTGTAATAAAAATGTATTTTTGCAGTAAGGTTTTTCATACTGAAATAGATTAGCACTTAAAATAGCTCAGTTCTTACTTAAATATCAGACAACATAACCTAATTTAATATGAATAATTAAACTATTGTAGTCATCAGAATTATATAACAAAATCACTATCCACAAGGCTAAAGAGATCAAAAGCAAAAGCAAATTAAGCATCTGTACTTAGCATTTCTTATTCTACACTGCCCTTTAACTGAACCTTTCAGCTTAATTCAATTTTCAGTAAATTATCCTCTACTTTATGTATGAAATAGTTCTTTACAGCTTTACAGCTTTAAATTCAACAGTAATTTGCAATGGCAAAATTTTTTTACATGATGTGGACTAGTTCTTTCCAAATAAGATGTTGCATTACTTTGTTAAAACATGCATGTTTATTCCACAATAAGCTGTTTCAGTGTTTTGTCATTACTACTTTTTAAAACCATCTCAGAGATTTCCTCTGATACACTCATTTCATGATAAGATCAGGTCAGGGAATTTTTCTGTCCACAAATGGTAGTCAAGTTGCTTTATCCTTCTTACAGGCTTTATCCGCCCATTATCACTATGCAGACTCATCACACCAGCATCACTGAGGGAGACTTCATAAGCAATGAAAAAGCAACAACCCTTTGAAAGGTCACTGGAAAGGAAAGTGATATTTCTTTCCTCAATGGCATCACCTCAGATAACCAATAACTACAAGGAAGGAGCAATCTGAGCAGAGTCACTGGAGAAGGAAAAGCTTCCTTCCCTTCCCACTTAAGCAATCCTGCTTAATCTTCAGGGAATGCACCTTCATTTCAGTGAAAACGATCCACAAAAGTTACAGAAAACTGATTGGCAGGAAATGCAATTATGATTGATGGAACATCCTGGGAGATCAAAGTGGTGATTGGCAGGCTGGAGGGACTTCCACCTATTGACCAGGCAGAAGGATATTTTCTCAGTATCAAAGATTTCCTCTATAGCATGTTATTCACTTCATTATTTTTGCTGTAGAAAATATGAGAGGGAAGCTGCTAAGGACTGCGTGTACTGTACTGTACACAATTTTGTTCAGGGTTGCTGTCCCAGCATAATAAAAAGCCAGATCCCTCCCACTGGTTGTAAATTCCATTTTTAGGCATTAAATACTAGTGGTTTGTTTTAAATGAGAAAAAGATTAAAGTTAAAGAATTTTCAGATTGTTATGCTTAAAATTTAGGAATGGGGTTTTTGGTAGAGCCCAAATGAGCAAATTACGAGCACTACAGGAGATGATGGCAAAACTAGAGGATAGGTTTTATCCTCAGTAAAATGTAATTTTCATCTATTCTCCCCTTTGCTTATAAAATAAACCCTATTATTGCTATATATTTTACACAGGTCACAGTCTTATCTATTAGAGCAAAATATTATTTTGTACCTTAAGAAAATGTTGACGTCACAATATAGGCATTAGATTTATACTCCAGCTTTCTAACTTGATGAGTACTCAGTGTACCTTTTAAAAAGGGGGAAAGTATAGTGCAAGAAAAGATAGCTTGAAGAAACTCATAAAATCGGTCAATATTTGATTTTAAGGCTATACTTGCCAGACATGAGGAGGACATGACCTCCTTTCATTAAACATTTGACAGCTGTAAGCATGAGGGACAAAATACAACTGGGAGGATTTGGACCAGATAGGCAGTATCATGCTTGGTAAGAGTGATTTAATATCTCAATGTCATAACATATAGAATTTTATAGGTGATACCAAGTACCTTAGATTGAGCCCAGGAACATACTGGTACCCAATGTAGCAAATTTAAAAGATTAATACTAAGAAATGAGTTGCATAATTAATAGTCTGACTATTGTATTTTGTACTAGCTGTAGTTCTCAACTATCTTCAAAGGTAGCTCCACAGACAGAGCCAATTATAGTAGTTCAGTCATGAGGTAATCAAGGAATGAGTCATTGTTGCCAAGGCTCCTTAGTCCAGGTAGACCTGTAACTAATATACCATCTACAGCTGGGCAAAGGTCACAATTTCTCTCTGCTGCTTTAGTAGAACAATTAATCCAGCCTTACAAGATTGCAAACCAGCTCCTTCAAGAGAATTACAAGCCAATCAACTGCAATGCTGGGGCCAATGTTGTGATATAGCAATCCTGTTTACTATTTAATAGCAACTCACACAGTCACATCCATGAGATGGGTGGCTATATAAATTTGATAAATATACAAACTCACTCCACATTGGCACTGCCCCCGTATGGGAAAGACACAGCCACTGGCAGCACTGCCATCCTCTCCCCCACTCCTCATCCCTTCCTGGCCATGGAGGGAGGGAGGAAGGAAGAAAGGAAGGAAGGAGATGGGAATGAGAAGAAGGGAGGCACAGTGTCATGGCCCTGTCGGAGCCTGAGTCAGAGGAGGAGGATGAATCAGAGCTAGGGCCAATGGAGGAATGACCAGAGGAGCAAGACAAGGCAGTTCCGGGTCCCTTGGGCCTGTGAAGGGTAACCAGAAAGGGAGGGGGTTCAGGAGGACCAGGCAAGGGGGGAGGACAGGGGAGGCAGTGGAGCAGAGGAGCAACAGAGCTTCAGCATTGAGCAATTACCTCCCCCCCCAATCCCCAAACACGAACAATGGAGAGGAAGTGAGATCAATGCAGTGCAACCCAACAACTCAGGAGGAAGGAGCCCACTCCTCTTCACAATCTCTTCTTTAAAGAGATGCTGTTGGGAGGGGCATTTGTCGGAAACAAATGTTGCTTTTTGTAGCCTCATGTGCTGTTACTGACGTCTGGATACTTTGCTGTGTTTTGTCTTGTTGCCTTGCTTGCCATGCTGGCCTGGCTACGTGCAAGGTCGCAGTGACACCATTATACTTCAGGTGGTGCTGCAGTCCCAGGAAATTCTTCCTGTGACAAGGACTCTCTGAAACCAAACTCTCAGAATTGTGCTATTCCTCTGGACTAATAGCAGCCAGGAACTATTGGAGATGCATGTTTAGAACTTTGCTCCTCGACTTGCAGTGAATGGTGGGACTTTTGGAGGAAACTTAGAACAGTAAAGGGGAGTTAAGTCTTTGTTCTGGCTGTGTTGTTTCTGTGTCCATCCCCAGGTCATCACACAGGGAGGGAGGGAGGATCTGAGGGAAGTCCTGCCTTAGCACTTAGCCGCCAGCAGCCCTGCTGCCTTTTCGCCATCTCCTTGCCCCGTCCTCCTGGCGTCTCCTGGTGATCTCCCATCTATCTCCAAGGATGTTTTACTTACAAAGTCAGGAGAGGGAGTGGGCCTCCCTCTGACCCATACACTTAGCCCTTCTGCACCTACCATGAGCAAGCTGGCCATGGAGAGAAAGCACAGCAACCGCCGCCACAAGGAAGAAATAAGCATGGCTAGGCACCCCTTCGGGGAAGCAGGGCTGGGCTAGGCTGTGGGGTTCAGTGACCTGGGAGCTTGAGGGCCAGGCTAGGTGCTTGCCCTCTACTGCTGAGGTCCCCAGGCAGCCGGCACCGCCATACGTGAGTCCTCTGCATGGCCTGGGATGAACAGCGAGACTCCTATAATGGGTGAGGCTTTGGCACTCACCCTGGTCTCACCTTCTTCCACTGGAGACCTCTGGATCCCCTCTACCAGGCTTGCCTGGACCCCCACTGGAGGCAGCGGACAATGCTGCTGTGTGTGGTTGCGCAGAGGAGAAAGTTTGAAGGAAGCAATTTCCTATGAGTCCAACTTATGCCTTGATGTATATCTGGAGAACAGGAGGGAGTGGCAGTGAAGCTACATGAGGGAAGGCTGCCCCAACCTTACCACACGATTGGAAATGGGGATTCCCTTTTGAGAAGAGCCAGCCTCCCTCATGCAGGACCAGTAAGTGCTGCTTCCCTGCCTCTTCCTCTTGCTCTCCAGACATGTGTTAAGACAGAAGTTGGACTTGGAGGAAACTGCTTCCTGCAAACTTTCTCTTCCACATTTCTACACACAGTGGCATCATCCTCCGCCTCTTTGCTGGGAGAGGACACTGGACAGGGAAATGCCAATGGTGTCTGGGATTGAGAGAACAGCAGCTCCTTTGGTGTGCTGTGCACATACATGCATGCATGCACATACACACACACACACACACACACACACACACCATTTCAAGCTTGGAAACTTTTATCTATATCTGAGCTTGCAAACTGCCAATCATGTCTGGGCATGGGGAGAAGGCCCTCTTCTTCTGTGGATAAAAGTCTCCAAACTTAGAATGTGTGTGTGTGTGCATTGTCTGCCAGCAGTTTGGGAAGGAAAGGAACTTGTGTGGCACTTAAATTATCCTCATTGAGTTAGTGAATGTGACTTGTTCCATCCCGATCCAGACATTCTGAGTCAGCCATGCCCAGTGAGCAGCACTGAGCCAGCCACGCCGTTCTAATTGCGGTGAACGAGCCAAGCCTACCCAGCCAAGCCCACCTGATCGCGATGAGTCATCATAGTTTTACATGCAATTGGCCCTTTGAGGGCAATCACAATGCTGATGCAGCCCTCAATGAAATTGAGTTTGACACCCCTGCCATAGACAATGGTTCTGAACATCACTCAGAAATCTAGAAGGGCCTGGAAGTTTGTCCAATCAACCAGAGGAGTCAGAAGAGGCTTGGAAGAACTATACTCATTTCCTCAGCTTCCACAAGTTCAAAAGAAACCCAGATAATATCATAAGTTCTGTCTGCTTATCTCTGCCCCAATTAGCATCTAAACCAAAATGAACATAATCAAACTTATCTTCAAGGAAACTAGCAACCCTGTTTGGATAGTCTGCCAGTTACTTATTCTAATCATCCGAAGCAGAGTTCATCCAAAATAGGATTTACAATCAGAAATCCACAGAGACTGTAAACAGTACTTTGATGCTCTTATACATGTGCAACAGGCCAATTGTAACTCTCAGGTATATTTACTTTTAGTTTTATGCTACTATTGCTCCAGGCAATAGTACTGCATTTTCAGTATTGCATTTTATTTTTCCTATGCCTTCTTATATAAATCATCTTCCCTTTTTTAAATAATTACTTTATTTTTGCAAATGGTCACATATGCTAGCAATATATAAAAGAGTAAGACAGGGTAACCATTTAGAGTATTTTTTGACCTTGCCTATTTCAAAGGATTTATATCAATCATGTCTTTTTCATCAGAAAAGCATCAAAACTTACCTTTAGGTCTTAAATATAAGGACTGATCTTCAAGCCATCATGCTGTCTACAGAACAAGTTTGCAGAGACATTGTTATAGCATCAACAAGTGAATATACAAAATAACAGACCTGTTTCATGCCACAATACAGCTAATAAAACATCTTATCTAGGTCAAAAGCCACCTGAGAATCTGTTGTCCATCCAGCATTGCTTCTGGAAGACTTCAATTACGGTTGAAATCAATTACGACTTCTCAACATTGGTTTTTTTAAAAGATTTTTTTTTATTTTTGAATAAACACAAACAGACAAAACACACAACCCCCCCCCAACAAAACCATCTTCCATTACAAATTGTAGTAAGTGTGTCAATTGGTTACAAAACTTCCGTGCATCCCTTCCACAGTCATCACCTACAATTCACATCAAATCATATATTTTAAATCAAGTATATTTATATTTATTACTATCATCATACCTCAACCTTCATTTGACTATAATTGTTTTTTTACGTCCTTTTATATATTCTCAACATTGTTGATGAACGGCCAGCAATGGAAAAATGGACTGAGCTTGGATTAATCGAAGACAATGGTGAAAATGGCATGGTGGTAAGATGCTGAATATTCTGCTGCTGCCCTTAAGATAAATGGAATATACCTTAATATTCTGGACCAAATCTTAATTGAATTGACAGAACTTCTGTACATGAAACAGAATAAGTCAACATCTTGTCATCCATCTTATAAGCAAGACACCTTGGGCTGGCATAAAGGCAGGTTTATCAACATTTTTAAAGCCAGACACAGAACAGGAATAATCTAAAATGGCATATTGACTAGATGTCTAAATATGGGACAAAATATGTTTTTCACTTATAAGAACAAAGAACTGGAAATCTCCTGCATAGTACCGAACTCTTTGGATGTCATTTTGTAATGAAGATAAAGACGGCTGTCAGAATGCACACTTGTGGATGCAAGCATCATTTATTAGTTCCCACTAGAAGCAAGTACCATGGCAATAAAATAAAACAAAGGATGATGTCCAATGGAAAATATAACTGAAACAAGAGCATACTAAGGCATAAGTGGAATTTTTATGAAATCACGATAATTTTAAAAGGTAATAAAACTATTCATGTACTTCTTTTGGCAGTTGTCATCTTTTCAGATTAATAAAGCCCAGCTTAATAAAAAAGCGCAATAGGAATTCCAGAATATTCTTTATTGTAGTATACTAGAATAAGAATCTTGAAGACTTAACCAACTTTCTGTTAGTTCCATCTTATGCGTATTCCACTAAACAAAATTGAGGCAGAATTATTTTGAGTTTCTTTCATCTTTCTCCGAGCTTCTTTATCCCTATTCCCAAAGCCACTTCTACATTCTTTGTATCACTTTCCTCGTCAGAAATCGTTCACCTTGGTTCACAAAGATAGGCCAGACAATCTGTCAAGGGCAATAGATACAGAACTACTCCTCATCCTCTCACTCTACTTGGAGATTGGCTCAACATCTCACCAAAGCTAATAGTCTGGGCAGAGAAGAGTTACATGGAGCTAGTAATTAAGGGCCTGCTCCATTCCTATTACAAGACAACTGTCACTGCAGAGTCTAATGTACAAAAAACTCCTTTATCCTGGAATTCCCCGCCTATGGATAGGAGTTGGAAGGTCACAGTAATGGTGCTTGTGTGTGACTTTCAGATGAACTAGGCAGGCAAAGTGTGGTGCATGGACATCTGCATTCTCTTCCATGACCTTTCCAGTTCAGGATAGTCCTAGTCAGCATGATTGGTGGAGGAGAAAAAGCACTTAAAGAAGCCAGTTGTTGACCATTTGAAATTGTATTAAAAGATAAAATACTGTGATAGTCTTTATCCACCCCCCTCTGCAATAAGCTATATATTACATTTCTACTTTATTTGAATAATCCTATATATAAATGTATAAGAAATCTTATTGCTCTACCAAGGACATTTTAGTCCTCTATTAAAAGCTGGTGCTGGATACGCTATGATCACCACAAAGAAGAAAAATATGAAAAATGAAGATGCTATAAAAATGACTCATGGATGAATTATTTATTATTCTGGTAATCTTGACATCCATTAATAGATGATGGCCGGCAATGTAACTGATTACATTAATAGAGCATTTCTCTATTATTAGAAACAGTATATACTTTAAGATAGCAGTTATAAATTTAAAAAGGGCCTCTGCCATCACAAGCACCAGGTTCTTCTAGAACACCAGTAAATGAACTTTACATTAAGCTTAAATATCTATTTGTAGTTGCCATTACCCAGTCTTCAAACAGTATGGCTGATGAGAATACAGAATGGAAAAGCCTAACATTGCCAAATTTTTCTAGATTGTCTCATGTTATTTTCACAATAGGTGGAAAAAATAAATTTCCTCAATAACAGTATATTTGGCATGATGGGCTTACAACATTCAGAGCTTTTTTTTTTGACATATCACATTAATCTATGTGGTTTGGTTTAATGTGTTACTGGTATCTACATAGACACTGCAATATGTCAGTGATAGGTCATTTAGATCAGGGGTTGCTAACCTTTCAGACCCCAGGGACCACTAAATTCATAATTTTAAATCTTGTGGACCACTAATAGGAATTTTTTAAAAAGATAAATAGTATTTAGTGCAATATAAAAATGCAAATAATTTTTCTGGGGACCACCAAAATTTTCTTGGGGAAAATTTTGGTGACCGCTAATTTAGATAACAAACCAGATTTAAAGAAAAACATGGTGTCAGATCCCTAAAAGTGATATTGTCATTCAATTGGGGGGGGGGGGGGAGGCCTTGGAGTCAATTTATTAGCAGTGCCTGTGACAACTGATATTTTACAACTGGTTTCCTGGCGCCAAAATGCCTGAGATCCCATCACCTTTGGGAGAACGTTTATGATGGCCATCTGGGACATTGCACTTTACTGTGTGAAGGAAGATAGCCATGGGGATATATGTTTATTCGGCTCTCAGGACAGTTGATAAAGAAAACATCTTCACACTTATGTATTGGCTAGAATCTGCATTCTAACAAATGGGAAGGTTCTCTACTGCTTTAATTCTACTTGCCTAAGGGGATTCAGATGTTGCTTTGACTCTAATGGTTTCCATTCTTCTTAATAAAAGGATCCTTTTGAAATACTCCATTTCAAGAGTCTTCACTTTCTTAAGTTAGGATAGGAGCCCTTATACATAGCTTAGCCCAAGTTTTACAGCCCTGATATTTCTTTAGTAGTCTCCCATCCAAATACTACAGAGCCCCCCTTAGCTTTTCAACATCAGCCAAGCTAGGGGTTGCTACTTAGCTGAATAATTTATTTACATAATGTTGATTTTATTTAACTATTGAAATAGTTTACTTTGCACTTAGTGTTGAAACTTGGAAGCACACAGCACTGCTAAATTCCTGGTACCAGAAACATTGCCCTTTCCGTTGTCTCAGCTTACAGAATATGCTAGCTAGATGTAACAGATATTACAATTTAACATCACATGTTCTTAATTGTTCAGCTGTTAATTGTTTATGCCTTTATGCTTTTAAGCAATTATGGTTATTGTTCATGCTGGAATTATGCCAATGAGACCATCATGGCTAAGTACCCCAAGTTCCTGATTTATAGGAGAAAGTCATATGTCAATTGCTTAAATCTGTGAAGTAACCTTTAAATATACAGTATATTAGGAAAATATCACTTTGTCACAAATCACTCTCTTTGAGCAGGGACTTTGTGACTCATAAAAGGAACAAAAATAAGTGATTAACTGAGGTTGGCTCTTATTGACAACTGTTCCCTTAAGATTTTGGATCATTGCTGTTAATTGATGCCAAACCGAACCCTGAAACTTCAGTTAATCTCCCAAAAACTTTAGACAAAGGAGGTAAAGTTAGGAGTGGATAAATAAATCAACAGGAATTACAAACATCTTTTTTTAGAAGAGGTATCATGAGTTGTACCAGTTAACAAACTGGAGTCTTTAGAAAAGGTCATGCAGCAGTTGCCAAAAGGCTTGCACAACAATCAGCTAGTCAGAGTAGGTTCTTCCAAGTGATAGGTCTTGAATAAAACAAAATACTTTTCTTCTAACAATCATCTACTCCTCTTTGCTGCCCGAGATAATCCATTATTATAAAAAATGAACTCCTGCTTCAGCGTCATAATAGCTCTGGTTAAAATATCTAGTTTTCTATCAGAAGAGCCTACCAAGATTCACACCGCTAATGGCTGTAAAACTCTGCATCCAGTTCTCAAAGATCTGGGACTTTGCAGCACCACATGAGCAAGTTATGAAACACTTCTACAAGTATAACATTTGTACACAGGATCATCCTGGAAGAGATTGTATCTGCATTAGACTCCCCATCTACTGTGGGGGAGGGGGATAGTTTAAAACATTTTCACTGTGCTACATGGGATTATTTTTCAGTTGTGGCAACCAATAGCAAATCTATATGCTTCTCAATTTAAAAAAATAGCCCCTTTCATAGGGAAGCATTGTAAAACTGCTATTCCCTGTATCGTTTTGTCATAGGTGATTTTTATTTTGACTTTGGAGACTATACAAGGAACTTTCTATAAGATGTTTTCTGCCTCTGTTTTCAAGCTTTGCTTGACACTTGGAATTACATGAACTTTTTTTGAAAATAGTTTATAACTGCTTTTATCCTAGGGGTGAGACAGAATGATTGGTGCGCAATCACCTATTTGGCCCACATGCCTAAGGCACAATTAGAACTCCAGCTTCCAGCTTCTAGTCCAATTCCTTTAAATGGTATAGTAAATTGACTTATTTTCTGTGTTGTATTTATCTTATCTGGCAGCTATTGCAGTGAACCAGTTTTAAGTGCTGAAGGAGATGCTCTCCTTTGATTCTGTTAGCCATTGGGTAAAGAAGCATGAAACATACCCTCCTCCTCAAATGATCATAGCTCCTAAACCGCTATGACGGGTTTTTAACTGGGTATTTTAATTATATTTAATTATCTAGGGGTTTTTAAATACTGTATTTTAATTGTTTTTATTTATCAGCCGACCTCCTCCTTGTGTGTGTCTCGGTATATGTCTCTGTTATATGTTTGTTTTGTCCACATATTTATTTCATATGTTTCATTGTACGCCGCCCCGAGTCCTTCGGGAGAGGGTGCGGCTAAGAAATAAATATATTATTATTATTATTATTATTATTATTATTATTATTATTATTATTATTATTTTGCATACTTAGTACATTACAGCTGCTTCTTCACATTTGCTTTGATTCAATTATTTCCAGGTGTCCCCTTCCCCAAACAGCATCAATTCACTTAAGGTCTATTTTCTGTACAGGCAACAAGATAACCATTCACACATTTTACAATTGTATACATTTATTTTTGAACACCACAAGAACTAGAGAAGAAAACAATCAATTGGCTCATGACAGATTATTACCAGTTTTCTGGATCATTTCCAATTTTTCAAAATTCTTAAAAGCATATAAACCAGGAGTGTCAAACTCAAGGCCCTCGGGCTTGATCTGCCTGTGATGTGGTCTGGTTAGGCCCGCGGGACCATCCTGGTCTACTTAATGTGAAGAGGAAACATGCCAGCAGTTTGGGGAGTGACGTCAAGCTGGCCATGCCTACCCAGTTGGCCATACCCACCCAGCACCCTGAGGTCAACCAGAGCCCTGATGCGGCCCTCAATGAAATTGAGTTTGACACCCCTGATATAGACCATGCAGTTATAATTGGAACACACTGATAACAGGAAACATGTATTTTAAAATGTAAAAGTGCAACTTGCCTACAGATTCATAATGATCCATGATCACTGATTTTTGCATTAAGCAATAAGGATATTCTGCATTCTCATAGATTTTGCTAATTGTCTGAAACATCAATGCACCCACATTTTAAAGTTCCTATTCTTATTATGTAGACTAGGGAACAAATTTGGATCAGATATATGTAATTCTTTCATAGAAACTCTTAAATTCTAAACTAATGTATTTTTTCAAAAAAATTAAATTATATTACAATTCTCTGCAAATTAAAATACAGTAAAACTGATATTCAATTGAATATTTTTCTATTTAGTTTCTAAATAAATGTTCCAAAAAAAGCTAACATAGAATAGACTGATCTTATTCATATTTTGTTAATCTATGGCAGGGGTGTCAAACCGAAGGTCCAGGGCACGGATCCAGCCCCACAAAGTGCTTAGATCTGGCCCGCAGGGCCACCCTAGAAACAGTGAAGGACTGGCCTGTGGTGTCTCTGTCAATGAAAATGGCGCTTGGGAGGGCCGCATGTGGCCCACCCAAGCTCAGTTTTCACTGGCAAATGGTTGCAGGAGGCCGTTGCAGCCGAAAACAGAGCTCGGGAGCCCATTTTCCCTGGCAGACCACTTGGGCCACCACAAGCACCCCCAACACTAATTACGTCAAGCTGGCCATGTCCACCCTGCCCCCCCCCCAGGTCAAACACAACCCTGATGCAGCCATATCCTAATTATAATCCCAGCCTTAGGTATATTTTCTGCATTTCTCTTGCCCAAATCTTATTGTTATTAACATGCAGGATAGGTGTATGTGTGGATGCACACATTCTAGATAGCTAGTGTAGATGTCAGATAGGTTTTACTATAATTGTCATAATTCTTACCTGTGATTTTCCATCCAGTGTAAGTGGATTATTTCTAAAAAGATGAGAACATAATTACATGCCAGCTGAGTGTTAATCAAATATAATGAGAAGTGTTTCCAACTTCCATAGCCATGTACACTAAAACAGAGGCTTTATTTATCTAGACTAGTGATCCTTATCTTGCAGTAGAATAAAATACTATTCTAAACATTTTGGCCTTGAAATAGAATGCAACTCTTTCATGCCAAAATAGTTATCTGTGAAACTCCTTTCAAATAGATACACTAAAATAGCACATCTACCTTATTTTTACAAATTTGTATCTCCTATCATTACATTTTAGAAGTTTCTAAAAATAATTGGCTCAATATGTCAAGTAGAACCATTCCTCTAGTAAGGCTTAACAATGAAGTATCATTATAAAGCTTCAGTATACTCATATTTATTTTTGTAATGTTTAAACACTTGAATGACTACGTGAATTAATGTAACATTAACAGCTTAATCAGAAAAGAAAACAGCCATTTCTGCCTGTAATAAATCTTACCTCAATAAATATGTGGTATATCTTTATGGGAGAATTTACTTACCATTGCATACTATAGACATATGAAAGTGAGAGCACAGCTAAGAAAAATGAATATATTGGACATTAAATAAGAAAGATGGAATGAAGTATTTTCAAATGCTGAACTCACATAAAGTATTTTGTGTTCCTGTACATACAAATAAATGCTTCCCCTTCCCATCTAAAGCAGCCATAAGGGATTGGGTCAATTTACCTATTGTAGGCCGGTTTTATATTATTATATATAGGAGAAAAGTGGGCTGAGCTGGAAGGCAGAGTTAAACAATCACCAGTTTGGAGTCACTGTGTTGTCATAAAAGATCCAAGTTCAGCCCTCCCACCCCACCCCCCTTCCATGACTCTTGACTCTTATCTGGTACCAATTTAGCTTTGACTGTTAGTTAATTTGATTCTTGATTTTACCATGTATATAGATAACAACAACAAACTCTTCTGTGTTTTGAACTCAGTGAATGCTCCTGGTTATTTGTGCCTGATACTATGCAAGCTTTGGATGCAATAAAATATAGTACTTAGCATTCAAACATGCTGAAAACAGAATGATAAAAATGTTATTTATTATTCTACATTCATACAACATTAATATTTAATATCTTTAAAACAGTATTTTACATCAAACTTAATAAATGCTTCACTCACAAGGCTGCAACCCAAAGTCTAAATTTGTTTTAATATTTAGGACTTATGTCAAAAAAGTAATGCATGCAATCAATCAACCAACACATTTATACTGAATTTAGCACCAAAATAACAGCTCACAAATTAGAGCTGGTCACACATTTTTAACAGGTGTCCATTCAAAAATTATTTAAGGGTATGAAGATAATTGCACCCATTTATATTAGCATGCTTTTTTAAAAGTTCTCTATGTAACAGCAAGAATTTGGAAGCTGAATGGCAGGCATTACAAAGCATGACCTGAGTGTTGAACACTAGTATCAACAAAATGTTTTTTCTACAATTTCTGTGCTGAGATTTTTCAACATTTGGCTCTGCATGTTGGAGTTACAGTTATAGTCCATATCATCACAGAGATCACAACTGTTATTCCTATTCTTAACTATTAACTACTTGCGCTTATGCTCTGAATTTCTAAAATAAGACAGTTAGGGTGCCATTACTTATTAGGATTGCTTCATGAGGCTCAATTATCCAATAGGCAGAGTACAATATGAAGTATTCTATTTCAGCAGTCTCCAACCTTTCCAGCTTGCTGGCCCAGTGTGGTTGTGCTTGAAGCTCTATTCCCACGAATGGAGCTTTGCATGAGCACAAGTACTCTCCCCTCATGCTAATGGAGCTTTGTATGCATACTTGCCTGCCATTCGCACAAATGGAGTTTCACACATGCACATGCTCGCCCATCTCTCCTGCAACCCAGTTTTGAACAGGCCGCAGCCTGGTAATGGACCCTGACCCAGGACTTGGGGACCCATCTTCTAGTTAGCTTGCCTCATGCAATCACATTATATTTGCAATGTATCAGATGAGTTGACCATAATAATCCTAGTGAAATTATTGGACTTCCCAAGATGTGCTGTATAAGACCGGACTAACTGAATGATAGCATAACTTTTCCATATTTATCAACTTCTTCCAGTTTAGAAATCAGTTAGGTTTTGTTAACATGAACAAAATATTCTGATTCTTCTCTTACTTTCAGAAATAAATTCTAGTTGATTTACAAGCAAGAACTATAAAATTAAAATAAAACTCAAGTATTTCCAGATCTAAAATTTTGCCAAGTAACTATCACTTCATCATTCTTTCTTCCAAAAATTATGAAGTATATCCTCTTCTTAAATACAAAAAACCCTAACCCCCTAAAGCAATTCAAACAATATATGGGATTTATTAATTCCAATCAAAGCTATTTGGTCACTGTGAAATGGACCTATAGAGAATTAACAGCTTCCTTGACAGTATCCTCAAGTCCATTCCTCATACTTAAATCACTTGAGATATAAAGGATACTAACATAGAAGTGGTTTCTTACAGATTTAATGGAAAAAAATCCCAAATATGAACAACCTGTACAATGCAACTGCATTCACTTTTTAAATAGAAATGATGAGAGGTCAGTCTGAAGCAAGGCTATAATAATGTGGAACACAGGATGAATTAGTTCTTTTGAAGTCTGTTTCTAATGCATCCCTTCCTTTTTCTTATTTTATTTGTATGCAGTTCTATGCATTAACAGTCAATGCAGAGCTAGAATGCAACATTAGCATAGCTCTGAAATGAAATTTTCTTTATGTCAAAAGAACATTGTAGAAAGCCTTTGTGATATTATAATTATATCTTCCAATTTTTCTTGATCTTGAAGTAATGCAATAAAATAGGAGACATGGAACGTGCCCAGTTTGTACAACTGACTGCATCCACAGTTTCAGTAGATAGCACGTGGATTTTTGGTGCTATAATAGGCCTCGCAGGCTGCTACATAAGCCGACTCTGGAAAGAAGTCATCATGATACTCAGCTAGGAACCTGTAGAAGTAAAATATGTATGATTAATTGTTATGTTAAATTATCCAAAATACTCTTAAAATGCTTCTGAAAAAGTGCTACAAATTAACCATGGACAAAGAACCCCATGCCATAAATCTTATAAATGGTTAATTGGGTGTGGTTCCCATTATATCCAACAGAACTTACTTTTGAACTTTGAACAATTGCAAATAATCCACTGAAATAATTCTGGAAATGCTTTTGTTAAAAAGTAGGATCATTATTTGAACAGATTTTTTATTTATTTTTCTAATTTATGTAACTTATTTGAAACTAAAACAATTAGATAGTATTATAATTTTATACTTGATTAAATGCTTTTTTCAGCACATGAACTTTAAAATAAAAATCCTAATCCAATACATTAAAAGAACGTTTTGTTTGCAGTAGTAATCCAGACTGGAACTATATTATCTGCATATTAGTACAGACTAGTGGTCACAGGCTATTACTGCAAGTTATATTACCTAACAATATTTTTTTCTACAAATATTCCCAAATATTTTTATTAGAAAACTGAGAAAATCAGACATCATGCATTAAATGGCATTTGTCAGAAGAACTGATTCAGTGCTGCAGAATTAAGATATATTAATTTTGAATGGCAGGTTTATTGTTCTATATGAAAAAATAGATCTTAAATATACATCAGCAATGAACCTGCAGGAGGTTATTATTGCATTACATGAACTAACAGTATGAACAAAACTTTTCATGTGAACACCTTCTTTTAAGAAATACAAGAAAAACATTATCTTTCTAATCTACTGTATATGCAAGCTCTATATACACTGAAATGTCTCTTTAATCATATGTCTGGCATGCAATTTCTGTCAATCTATTGTACACAATAAAAGTAGTCTTTGTTTACCGACTACCTTGATTGGCAACTGTTCACAGTTATAAGAGTGATGAAAGGGTAATTTTGTGACCAATGCCCATATTTACCTTTGCAGGCTCTCTCTCTCTCAAGCATGTGTTCATTATTACAATCAGTTACTGGTTTGTGTTGTCCTGGGCCTGACCTTTTCCTCCCCTTTTTCTCTGCTTGCAGAGTGGAAAGATTGCCTAAATAAGCTATCTCTTGCTGAGCCACTTTTCTCTGCAGCACACCATATCCCTACAAAAAGTGCTAATTTGTAATGGTATGTGGGAATAACCTTGAGGGAAGACACAAGGAGATGCTACCTACAGAATGACAAGAGGAGGAGCTTAATGGTCAGGAAAAGAAATTTAGGAAGGACCCACTCTAATTGACCAGGGTATAAAAAGTGAGTGTATGGGGGTGGGGGTGGAGGATTTGTACTTTGAATCTTGCAGGATTCTGTTAATTTATCCTTATAATAAAATAGCATTAGTTTATTTGGTTGTTTCTATCTGAGAGCAGTGACATATTCGCAAATTAACAAATTCAACTTTGTGATCGTAGATTCCTCTGCCAGCTCATACCTGCTGCCTAAAGTTATCAAGCCTTAATCGATTTACACTGAAGGTTTTTGTTTACCTCCTAAGCAGCTATGAACTCCTCTAGATACATATTCCCCATTGTGTGCCTGCTTACTCTCTTGTAAACTCTTCCTCTCTAATGAATGTAAATGCAAACATTAATTCTCTTCTTGCTAATTACCCTATTAGCAGGTGAGCATTCCAAAAGTTTGGGAATTGGGGAAAAGAGCTATAAGATTTTATCCTTTTATTTAGCTTCCTCGTGTTCTGGAAACTTTCTCTGCCATTTGGGCTCACCTGACTCTTTGGGATCATACCTTATGACACTGTACAAGCAAAGGACAACTGGAGTAAAATTGCAGCACAGTTTCAGTCAGGTGAGCCCCTTAGCACTGCTTCACTTAATAATCATGTGCCAGTCCTAATTACAGATGCCAAATAAGGATTACTTGTAATATTACAAGGAAAGTATTTTTACAGAAGCTAAAACTTCCTGATTAGAATCTCTACTGTTCTCATGTAAGATGAATAAGCTATCTAACAAATAACTTTCCTATAACTAAAAAGTTTGTTCTGCAAGTTACTAGCTGCTCTTGAATATTTAGGCTTCTAAATTTGCTGTTATCCATAGGTTACCTTAGGAACAACTCAAAATGCTTTACTAAAGCTTTTAGATTTTTGTCAGAAAAGCTCATCTTCCCAAGTATCTCTGGAAGCTTTACTGTAAAAACAAAAAGGGAAAAAATGTCAACCTTTCCCATTTGACAGTTTTTCTTTCAATTGAAAGCAATTTACCACTAACACTTCCCCTTATTTGTTAGTTCTACCTTTTTATACTCCATCTTTGTTTCAAGCATTCAGTTACCTTCATCCAATTATCTCTCTCTCTCCCCCCATAACATCTTAAAGTAATTTTGGCTGACAGTTAATACGTGGCCTGAGATAACCCGTGCTTTATAGAAATTATTATAAAAATTGGAAAGTGAGTTAGATTGAAATATAGTTCTGATTTTTTTTTAAAAAAAATCTTCTTAAGAGAGATTTATATTTCTGAATAGATCAGATTATTTACAAGTACCATTGCATATATGTACCTGAGTGAACTAAATCCTGCTAGGAATGCAGAATTAATTTCCAATTAAAATTATCCAATAAATATAGTGTATAAATTAAAGTTATAACAAAAAACATTGTAGAAGTTCATATAGGTTACCAAACATGCGCAGCAAATGTTGAGATCCATAAATGTAAGAAGGTGGTGGCGGCTGATCGCCTGGAGGATAGCTTTCTGGCATGAGTTTCCATGACAACACCTAAAAATAAAATTAGAATAAACTTTGTCTTGATCTAAATCTAATTTAAAATCATATCAGGATTCTACTAAATATTATCAAAATCTTTACCTTAGTAGTTTAAAATATATAAAACAGAAACCTTCCTAATTTGTACATCTTTCTTCTTTCTGCATCAGAACTATTTCCAAAACTGTTTGTAATCCAACATACTTAGAAAGGAAGAGGTTAGTACATATTAAACTAAAATGATACAAGCTCCATTTCAATAATATCTGGAGGAATGTAAGTTCCTAGTTTAAAGACATTTTGATTCATATCTTGAATCAAAGTCTTGGACCAAAAAAGCTTACCTCATTCAATTCATTATTTCTTCTGCCTTCAAATCCAGCAAATACTGCACTACCCTCTTTGCTAGGGGTTAGCGTAATAGGAGATGATGACCCACTGTGGACAGGAGTTTCTTCAAGAAAAGAGTAGGACATTATTTTATGCATGGATATATAAAAACAAGTACTCTTATTCAGCTGTTAAGAAGTTCCTTTGATATTTTTGTGAGTGGATGCTTTAAAACAGTTTATGACTCCTGGAAACTGCATGGATTCCTCTTCGCAGTTTTCTTGGCAAGATTTTCAGAACTGGTTTGTCACTGCCTTCTTCCTAGCTGAGAAAGTATGTCTGGCTCAAGATCACCTAGATGGCTTTGTGCCCAAGGTAGAACTATAATTCACAGTCTTCTGGTTTCTCCTGGTGCTTTAACCAATGCCCCAAACAGGCTTCCCCATTGACACAGGCAATCTTATTTTTATAACATTTCAATTATATAAATGCATGTGATAATCACATTAGTATCTTTGACTAATATTCAAAATATATAAAAGTATAATTTCTAATAATATTTTAAATCCCCGTGTCACAATTCCTCACACACTAATATCAAGGAGCTAATAATTCTTTGCTCTGAGAGTATGCTTTTGAGTCAGTTTTGAATTCCTGGCAATTTGGATTCCTAGTCCCTGCAATTTTCTTGACAAGATTTTCAGAAGTGGTTTGCCATTTCATTTCCAGGGCTGAGAGAAGTGACTAGCTCAACTCACCTAACTGGCTTCATATGTAAGGCAAACCATTGCTAGTAGCTCAAATCAGACAAATTATTTTGCTAAAAAACAAAGTGATAATGGATTCTGCAAAGTTATTAGCATAAAGCAAGTTGTTTCAACTGCTTCTACAAAAAAAATCAGACCAGAACTGATGTTTAAAGTAATCTGCCTATTGCTAAAATTTAAGACAATTTTCTAATATGTAGTCATTCAAAATACATAGAAAATATTGCTCTGCTTATATTTCTGAGTCATCCTCCTCAAATTCCATTATTTGTTGCTAGAACTATTATCATATTTAAGTGAAGACACTTGAAATGCATGTTATTATACCACAAGCATGCTTTTTATCAACTGCAACTGCTATTATTACAACAAAAATAATATCCGGAGATATCCCCATGACAAATCCAATGTGGACTGAATGTAACATACTAAATATGACCCACCCTGAAGCACAGGTTAACCTTTCAAAGCAAGGTGGAGTAAAAACAGATTTTTTTTTTAAAAAAACAGATTTTTAAATTTAAACCGGATTTTAATTTTTTTAATCAAATTTATTTTAATAAAATGCTTTTGGCATAAAAATCTATCTAAAGATAGTTTTTTATTTAAGATACATTAATAATTTAGTTTATTCAGCATGGAATGGAGCTTAGTTATGTAGCATGAGGCTGTATATTCTGAAATATTTGCATTTTTGGTAAACTCATTCAATGAATCCAAGCTCTGCAAGCTGAGATAACATGCACTGCATTGATGCATTCACACAATTTCACAGTAACCATGAGATAAAACATAAAACAAAGTTCAGGAATATTTCTTTATCCCATTATTTTGCAAATCTATGTACGCTGCAAACTGTATGATTGTTTGAAGAGAAATGCAACTATACCACCAGGCTCTAAGTGTGAGGAGGAAGGGCAAGCAGTACAAATGAAAGTGAAACCTTCTAAGCAACTTATAAATATAATATTAAAGAGCATCTGTCATTTCAGATCGATCCTGGAAGGGCCTGTTTAGTGGGCATCCACTCACCTGCTGCCTGACTAATCCCTCACTTTGTTGTGTCACTGCCGCATGACCAGCCGTCCCATTAAAGTGAATGGGACTGCCAGTGAGTCAACAGCGGGTCAAAGGAGGAGCTTTGGGATGACAGTTGCTCTTTAAAAATTATGATTTAAATTGAGTTGATTTACATCAAGCCTTTTTATTAGTGATTTAAATCATGATTTAAATTGACTTGATTTAAATCAAATCCACCCTGTTTCAAAGTCTATTAAAATAGCGATATTGGTAATGTAAGCTTTATTATAAAAGTTTAAAGTACATATGCAATGCCTTTGAAAAATGTTCATTATTAGCACTCACATTTATCATGCTCAAAGCTTCACTGAGCTTGTTAAAAGACAACCAATAAACTGAAAACACTTTTACATCATTATCTTAACAAAGAACTCACTTTTTTCAAGATGCAAAAACAATTTTGGCATTGAAGCAGGTGTCTCAATATTCCGCCTTTTTGGCTGTGGAGAAGCGCTGCTTTCTGACAGCCTATCACAGTTGGACGTGTGACGCGTAGAACGCCTTAGAGACTGCAAGATTTCAGGTTCAGTTTTTCTGCGTTTAGGTGTTACAGGTTCTCCTGTTGCAAGCTGACTATCTGTGGATTGTGGAGTTGATGGATTCAGAAGAGGTGGGCTTGGAGAAAGCTCTTCTTGATTTCTGATCAAATAAAAAAATATGGTGAACTAGGATGTTGAGTAGTCATTGTGGGCCAGTATACAAGGCCAATAAAGAACATTTTAAATAGTAACAATGTAACTTTAACATTATTGAAATGTCTTCTTTCAGCTTACTGGCTGGCAGTAAAAATTATAGTTTTATGATTACAGGTTTTAAAAAATGCCATTAAAACCATTCTATTTCTTAAAAGGAATGCAAAAAACCAAACCCACCTGTTAGAATTTGCTACACTCTCTTTTATTGGTAGAAAAAATTTGGAGGACGTCACCTTCTTAAACTGTGCTTGTTCATAAGGATACAGTAGAATAAGAGGAAGAGTGAAGTCAAAGGTTATTCTTAGGCCATCAACCATTTCTTTACATAATTCAACACTAGAAAAATAAGATTACAAAAGAAATAGTTATTTTATATAACAAAGTTTATGTTAATATCTGATTTATTTTGAAGAACAAAGTCATAACAATCAGTATTATTTATCAAACTTGTATGCTTCCTTTCTTGCCTAAGGCAACTATTATAATGTCTCATACTGTTTTTGGTATTACTATTACTATTAGCTCAAGTATCTATTTGGGGTCAGGATCACTCAATTGGAAACAAGCCAAAAACAATGCCCACACAGCTGCAATGGAGTGACAACTTTTTTAATGTGTTTTTTCCTACATTAAAGAATTGAAAGTTGCTCCCAACAGTATGTGTTAGTTAACCTGAGTACTATATGACCTGATTTTTTTTCATATTTCCCTTCTAAAGCCTGATTTTTCAGATTAATGAAATGACTTTAAAACTACTCAATAATTTTAAATAATGTATACTAATGTAATAAAAGTTAAATAACAAATAATAGTTTAGATTAAAAGAAAAGAGAAAATGCAGTGATTTTGACAGAATTAAAATTTTTAGAAATCGATGAGAGGCCAAGAAAAGAATCTTCCCTAGGATGGAACTCAAAAGCGATGGAATGATTTAGGCTAGAACTGAAAAGAAGGAATATATATATACTCCTTGGCTTCCAATCAGTTTCTTAGCAACCTTTTGAAGTTGTGATGGAGCGCCCCCATAAGGTACTTAGACCCAGTTCTGAAGTTGTGATGGCTGCCCCCCACCCCCGGCAAGTCATTTGAGCACATTTTGAGTGCTCAGCAACTGACCTGCATTTATAGCTGTTTGCAGCATCTTGTAGTCATGTGAATGCAATTTATGACATATTTGTCAAAAATTGACCTTTACATCCTGGTTTTGGTAAAAACACCCCATAGGGAATAATGGGTTCACTTAATAACTGCATATTTGTTTAATGATCATGGATTTGCTTAATGACCACTACAAAGAAGGTTGTAAAATTGGGTCAGTCACTTGGATGACTCATTTTATGACTGACATGACTTATAACCATAATCGGCAGTGTCCATTTGAGTCATAAGTCGAAGACTACCTCTAATGAAGAGTATTTTAGAAATATGTATAAGAATGATAGTGATATGTTAAAGGTTGGAACATAAGAAATGCATGTTATGTCAATAAAAAATTGATGAAAAGAAAGCTGTACTACAGTATTATAGAAAATTGAGAATTAGGCAAATGATGTAGCTGGAAAAAAGTTAAAATATGAATATTGTTGCCTTATTAAATGGCTATATGATTTATTTGAACAGCTATATGAACAGCATTATTGTTTCTTTATACAAAGTGAAGTGAATGCAAAACTATAGGAAATAAATTTATTAAGCTTGCTAATACCTAATTAGTTGAAATTAAGTTAAACTTTTCATTTTAACACTTAAACATAAAATTAAATAGTGTTTGCTTACTTTTTTTCTGGTGGGATATAATGGAGATTCAAGTTAGTATGTGAAGTCATTTGATGGTGTCGGGATCTCTCATTGGCTGAAAAAGCTGCATTAATGGCAAAATGCTTTACGTATGATTCCAAGATGGTTATTATATTTGTCTGACATGGTAGTTTCACAAGCTAAATTAAAAGAAAACAAATTAATTAATTTACACATTATACTTTCAAACAAGAACAGTCTTATAGAGACAAAATAGATATTTTTAAAAAAAGTTGAACACCCCTCACACACCTTGAGGTCAAACCTATTCTCCACTCTCTTATAACTGGTTTGCTCACTAGCCTACAATCTGGACGAACAAGAATAAACAAGTATGATACAAGTACAGCATATTTTTCATCCCACTAGTTTTATTTTTCTCCTTCCTTGTCAAGTCTTGTGTATCTGGCAAGACCAAGGAATCAAGAACAACACAGATGTCAATAGGCTATACTTAAAGCCAGGGTGAAATAAATACTGAATTCTATAAACAATGATAGCAATTTTGAAGCTTCATATACTTGTCCATGCAGTCTTTGAGAATTAGACACAATTGAATGGAGAAAAAGAAATTATGGTTGAGTCTCGCCAGAGCAGTTTTTCCAGAGCAATCATTGCCCTTGAATTGCCTTTTTTGTAATAAACATGGAACTGACTTGACTCTAGCATTCCCACAATTTCTTGTTCCTTAATCATTGTTAAGTCTTTAAAGGGAAATTTAACAAACTCATAGATAACAAATATATCAATGGTTATTACTCTCAGTTCTATTTCCAGGGTAAGAAATGCTTCAAATATCAGTTGCAGGGAAACCACAGCAGGAGACGGATATGTCTTCATTTCCTGTTTGTGAGCTGCCTACAGGCAATTGGTAAGTCCGTTACTGGTTGCCTGTAGAAACCATAAACAAAATGCTAAACTAAGATGGACATTGGCCAGGCCAGAAGGGCCAGTCTTAGGTTTCTATCATTAAAACTCAGAGATCAGAAAGTCAGAAAAGCTGCAATAAGAATAAAAATAAAAGGGTGAGTTGATACATTTAGAATTAAGAAACAAGCTGCCTTAGTGTTTTCACTAAGGAAACTGAGTTTACACTTTTCTCATATAAGTAATACAATACAATACAATAGCAGAGTTGGAAGGGACCTTGGAGGTTTTCTAGTCCAACCCCTGCCTAGGCAGGAAACCCTATACCATTTCAGACAGATGGTTATCCAACATCTTCTTAAAGACTTCCAGTGTTGGGGCATTCACAACTTCTGGAGGCAAGCTGTTCCACTGATTAATTGTTCTAACTGTCAGCAAATTTCTCCTCAGTTCTAAGTTGCTTCTCTCCTTGATTAGTTTTCCCCCATTGCTTCTTGTTCTACCCTCAGGTGCCTTGGAAAATAGTTTGACTCCCTCTTCTTTGTGGCAACCCCTGAGATATTGGAACACTGCTATCATGTCTCCCCTAGTCCTTCTTTCTATTAAACTAGACATATCCAGTTCCTGCAACCGTTCTTCATATTTTAGTCTCCAGTCCCCTAATCATTTTGTTGCTCTTCTCTGCACTCTTTCTAGAGTCTCCACATCTTTTCTACATCGTGGAGACCAAAACTGAATGCAGTATTCCAAGTGTGGCCTTACTAAGGCATTATAAAGTGGTATTAACACTTCACGTGATCTTGATTCTATCCCTCTGTTGATGCAGCCTAGAACTGTGTTGACTTTTTGGCAGCTGCTGCACACTGCTGACTCATATTTAAATGGTTGTCCACTAGGACTCCAAGATCCCTTTCACAGTTACTACTGTTGAGCAAGGTACCACCTATACTGTACCTGTGCATTTTGTTTTTGTTGCCTAAATGTAGAATCTTACTCTTTTCACCATTGAATTTCATTTTATTAGATAGTGCCCAATGTTCAAGTTTGTCAAGATCCTTCTGTATCTTTAGCCTATCTTCTGGAGTGTTGCTATTCCTGCCAACTTGGTGTCATCTGCAAATTTGATGAGTTCCCCATTTATACCCTCATCCAAATCATTGATGAAGATATTGAAGAGTACTGGGCCCAAAACAGAGCCTTGGGGTACTCCACTGCATACCTCCCTCCATGTAGATGCAGTTCCATTGAGGACTACACGTTGAGTCTGGTTGGTCAGCCAGTTACGAATCGATCTGGTGGTGATGCTGTCTAAGCCACATTCTTCTACTTTATCTAGTAGTAGGTTATGGTCTACCTTATCAAATGCCTTAACTTAAGTCCAAGTAAACTATATCGACGGCATTCCTCTGGTCCACTAATTTTGTCACTTTGTCAAAGAAAGCAATAAGATTAGTCTGGCATGATCTGTTTTTGACAAAGCCATGTTGGCTTTTGGCTATTACGTTGTTTGCTTCTAGGTATTCGCTAATTCGTTGCTTGATTATCTTTTCCAGAATCTTTCCTGGTATTGAGGTCAGGCTGATAGGTCTATAGTTTCCTGTTTTTCCCCTTTTTTGCAGATGGAAACCACATCAGCTCTTTTCCAGTCCTCTGGTAGTTCCCCGGTACTCCAGGGTCTCTGAAAGATATAATTCACTGGTTCTGAGATCTCGTCTGCCAGTTCCTTCAGAACCCTGGGGTGTAATCCATCCAGTCCTGATGATTTGAACTCGTCTAGGGTAGACAGGTGCTCACTTACCATTTTCTTCCCTATTTCCACTTGTGTTCCTAATCTGATTTTTGTGGTGCTGTTTTTGATAGGTTGGACTGTTTTATCCCTTTGTGTAAAGACAGATGCAAAACATGAGTTAAATAGTTCTGCTTTCTCCCTGTTGCTTGTCACCTTCTTGCCACTTTCTTCCAGCAATGGACCAATTGGTTCCTTAACTTTTTTCTGGTTTCTAACATGTTGGAAGAAGCTTTTTTTGTTATTTTTTACTTTTGTGGCAAGTCTTTCTTCATTGTGAGCCTTAGCTTTCCTCACTTCATCTTTACATGCTCGGACTATTCGCTGATATTCTGCCTTAGATATGTCCCCCCCTTTCCACTTTTTATACTTATCTTTTTTGTCTTTCAATTTGTCAGAGAGTTCTTTATGCAGCCATGCTGGTTTCTTTTGGGAGCTGATATTTTTCTTCTTCATTGGTATTGTGCTAGACTGGGCTTTTGTAATCTCATTTTTCAAAATTGCCCAAGCTTCTTGAGTTGTTTTCCCCTTGAGGATTCTCATCCATGGACTTTTTTCCCAAACTCTCTCTAAGTTTATTGAAATTAGCTCTCTTAAAGTCCAAGATTCTAGTTTCACTTTGTTCTACTACTTGTATTTGCATAATGTTGAATTCCAATATTAGGACCATATTTTTTTCAGTTTAGTAGCCTAATTTAAGGCAAGATATGAAATTTCTTTCTTGTCGATATATGATTGATAAGGAAATGAATTAATTCAGATAAATAAGAAATTACTTTAATGTATTTAATAAACTAAATTGATTTTTCCTTGACAACATCCAAGAATTTTAATGTACCGATGCTACCTCTATCAAGGCTAATATGTGCTCAGGGAAGCTGTGGAATAGAAAAAGCAATCAAAATGGAGAATTCATCTACTTCTTTCAATGTCAATAAAACAAATTGCTATTAAATTGTATTGTAGAACACTTTTTCACTAGTTTCCATATTTGCTTGCATTTTGTACATTTATATACAGTCATCTGATATCAAATCCTACTGAACTTAATCAGTCTTGTAACTGACAAATTGTGCATGTGATTGCACTGTCAAATAATGTTAATTTTTGCATACAAGTATTTAATATTACTATATCCGATTATTTTAATTTGCATAAAATGTTTCATACCCGCTTTCGTCTATTAATATAATAACAATCCTCTTCAAGTTTCTTTTTCAAGATTTCAGGAATTTCAATGTTTATTGCTCTTTCTTCCATCTCTCTTTTAGCATGAGTCTCTTGCTCTTCTTTCTGTATCAATATAATCAACATTAAAAAAAACCTTAAATTTACTTATGCTGTATTAAATATAATAAATTATTAGGAATATTGAAACTATATAATGAGGCATATATAATGTTGCAGATCAAGGCAAAGAGAAACATCTAAAATAGTTTTATTCAAGATAAAAGTCTATTTCTGATCTATTACTTGGCGTTTTACAAAATCTACTTTCTTTTCAGTCTCTTTCCTAATTATCCTTAGCATGGAATTTGCCTTTTTTACAGCTATGAATCAACATCCTTACTGATCTCCTTACTAGAACTCCTAGTCTCATTTTTCTGGTTCATTATAGATAATAGCAATCCATTAAAGGACAAGTCCTCTATTCCCCTAAATGCCCCGTGACTGCTAAACTTCCTGAAATGCCTTTGACAAGAAACTTTATCAAAGTGTTGTTGAAAGTTATGCAATGGTCATCCCCCTCTAGGTTCTTACTAATAATTTTTTTAAAAAAATCCTCCAGAAGGTTGGTGAAGCAGGATTCACATTACAAGATCGAAGCCAATTTTCCTTCCAGCAATTCTTGTTCTTTTCTATGTGTTTAATTTTTTAAATTCTTTTTTTATTAACATTCTAACAATTTGTTTAGAAAAGTTAGCTGATCATCATGCAATTTCCCTATCTCCCTGCATCTCCTTGTCTTTTTAAAGAGTAGATAATATACTTCAATTCAATTCATGAATTATACAATGGATACCAGTAACCTGATCATTTCATTTAAGAATTATTGTCTAGAATAGATCTAGGGTCATAGATTAGGGTGAGGAAGTTCTGCATCCAACCCCCAAATCAAAAGTTCTAATAAGTACATATATTCTACAGTGCAAATTTGAACTGATATTAGATAATAAACATTGCCTTATGGACAAAAATGTTCATATATTTATAATTTCAAACTAAAATTTAAGATGTGTTATAGATAATTTTTGACTTACAACCATAATTATCTCAAATTTTGGTTGTAAGTTGTTGTGGTCCTAAATTGAGTTAAGTGACTGGATTTGGTTTAATGACTGTT
This sequence comes from Natrix helvetica, assembly GCF_964273705.1. Taxonomy (NCBI): domain Eukaryota; kingdom Metazoa; phylum Chordata; class Lepidosauria; order Squamata; family Natricidae; genus Natrix; species Natrix helvetica. The sequence goes on along the minus strand of NC_138549.1, from coordinate 45,455,004 downwards.
TTTGTGACACTCATTAACTGAATCACTGTAGTTGTTAAGCAAACCACCAATCCAGTTTATGCAATAAGCATTTCTGCCGTGACTGTAGGATTCTGCAGCTGGCTGTCACGTGACTACAGAACATTGTGAGCCAGTAACATTGAGGACTGTTCATAACTTTGAGTCTATCACAACTTTGAACAATCACTAATCAATTGGTTGTAAGTCAAGGACAACCTGTAGTTCTGACTAATTTAACAACTTAATATCACATTTTAACCCAAATGTTAACCTGTGGGTCGGGACCCCTTTGGGGGTCGAATGACCCTTTCACAGGGGTCGCCTAAGACCATTGGAAAACACATATTTTTGAAAAAAACATAAAATAATATTATGGTTGGGGGTCACCACAACATGAGGAACTGTATTAAAGGGTCACGGCATTAGGAAGGTTGAGAACCACTGCTCTATATTAACTTGTATTTTTAACAATATTTGTTAACCTGAACCTGAAAATGTGAAAATGTTTTATAAATCACATGATTTATTGAGACTTGTTTTATAAAACAAAGGTATTTTTTAACGGCTTCCTTTCTTCCCCACCCGGCATCTGCATATCTTAGTTATCCACTCTAAAATTAATATTCTCATTCTTTATACTTAAATTGATTTGACAAAATTTACGGTATATAAACATACCATTTCTATCTTTTCATCAATGTCACTTTCTTCACTCTTTAGCTCCTCTTCTGTTCCTTCATCACTATCATCATCAGAAGAACTACTTATAGCTGTTTAAAAAAGAAATGAATTACCTTTCACATTTAATGATTTGTCACAATGTTACATTGTTAAATTTTAAAACCACAATAGCATATTAACTAGAGTTCCTAGTTGAATTATAGAATTTAAACAAACCACAAAAATCTTTAGGCTATTTAATTTCAAACATAAATAATAGGAATTGGAAGTTTACCTCTTCCAAGATCTGAATTGGTTTTATGGTAGTATTATGTTGGGCACCACTTTACTGTGATCTTGAAGCATTTTTAATGACTAAAGCGTTAGATAGATAGGGCAAATTACTTACATCTTGTAAGATCATTTGAGATTCTTTCGTGGAAGAGACAGAGGAAGCAGATGGGCTCTTCTAGAGCATGAATTCTGCTTCCTGCAAGCTGGATCAATGAACTGTGTGGATGGACAATATGTGGTAAACTTGGGAGATGGTAAACATTTAAGAAAGGGATAATGCCATCGGTCTTGAAAAAAAGTGATTACATAATCATTTCTAAACAGATCATCTCTTGATCCAACCATGCAATAGCCTGGTCAATCTCCAATCTTCTCAATATGGTTTCAGACTTGACATGGAAGGGAAACAGTATTGCAAACTCTTGTAAATAATGGTCTGTATATGGAGGGAGGGAACTGCATTCCTCCTGGTTTCATTGGCATTTGATACTCTCTATCATGCTATCCTACTAGAAAGCCTACAGCATTTAAGCATTGGAAGAACTGTTTTCTATTGGTTCCACTCCTTCTTTAGCAGGTAGCTTCAGTTACTGTACATAAAGAAGGTAGTTGTTTCAATAAGAAATAACCCAATTTTGATTTCCTTTCACACTACTTACCATTACTACAGAAGTTACTACAGAAGAAATATGTTAGTTTGGGACTAGATATCATAATATGTGAATATATTGCCTTCCCAGTATATTATGAAAATACTGACCTGGTGTCTGGAAAGTTCAAAGCAAGTTCTACAACAGAATTCTGTCTATTGTAAAGAAATCTAGCTTTACTTTGGCTTTGATTTGAGCTCCTGATGGGTATCTTAAAAAGCAGGTAATTTGGATTTAGTCTGAATCACAGCTCCAATCAAAGCTGTTGACAAAGATGGAAGACTGGCACATTTTTTTTTTTTTGGTTAACTCAGGTTAATGCAGAGGGCATAGGCAATGATTTGAAGATCAAAAGGAAGAGTCACTATCTAGGCCACGGGTGTCAAACCTGCGGCGTCACGTTGCTGTCACATGATGCTTAGCGAAGTTTTTCCCTTCGTGGAGCTGGAGTGGGGTGTGGCCTAAGCATGACATATCTGGCCTACGGGATGCCAGTTTGATACCCCTGATCTAGGCTATGACCAAGAAAGTGGGATGTCATGTTATCTGTGGGCCCACCTCCTCCCTCAGAATATTTGCCCATCCACAAGTCAGGTCCCCTGTATCAAATGATGTCAATTTATAATGATATGTAGGGATGATCTTGGGAGACAAGAGCAAGAGACATAAACTGGATAATTGGCATATAAAATAGCAATAGAACTTAATATTTAGATACCGCTCCATAGTGCTTTATAGCACCCTCTGAGCAGTTTACAAATGTCAGCATATTGCCCCCAACAATCTGGCTCCTCATTTTATCGACCTCGGAAGGGTGAAAGGCTGAGTCTCCCTTGAGTGATCAGGATCTTGGCTGTAGGCAGATTTGCCTGTAATACTGCATTCTAAATACTGCACCACCAGGGCTCAGTCCACAGAAGGATATGGGGAATGGAAAGCATTTCAGAAAGGATCCTTCCTAGTTTTCCAGAGAGTAAAAGGAAAGATGGGGTTACTGTTTTTTTACATAAGTAGTTTGATGATTATTAGCTACTTAGGCTATATTGTACAAGATGGGCAACCATATAACTTTTATAAATATACAAACATCTTAAGACCTGGCTGTTCTACTGACCATTTGTGAGCTATCTTTTAAATTGTTAATAATTGTTTGTTTTGTTACATGTATCCCCTAGTTCCTGTAAACAAATTTAATTGGTAGTAGGATATATAAATATATAAAGAATAAAAAATAATAAATCTAGGTTATCCATCTGGTATTGTTGACAAATGCCTACATTTTGCTAGATATTTTAGTGCTTTGACTCTTTTCCTGAAATATATTTACTTTCAAAACCTGAACTCGGAAGCCTTGTGAAAGTTCTTTAAAGAACACTTGGTTCAGTAATATATAAAATAACTGACTTAAAAATAATCCCAGAGTGTACATTTAGTATGTTCCTTAGTTATTTTTAATGTACTAGTTAAATTCAATTATCCAAATAGATATTAAAAAGAGAAAACAATCCATAGGTCTATATCTATTTATATTTACAATTTATATTGTACAATATATGTTACAATTTAAACTACAACTATCTTAATCAACATTTCATTTAAGTTGCAAGTACTCGTGGAAGAGAACATAACCATTTTCCTATTTATTAAGTATAATAATATTTAATTATTATATACAATTTTTAATTAGATAGCACAAGCATCCTCTATAAGCCAACTTACAATTTTCACTAGTCTTTTCATTCTCTTCAGTAGGAAGGACCTTCAGTACAGAATCAACACCTGGCAATCTGCAACGCCCTTTCTTTCCTTTTCTTCTCCTAAAAAAGATTGAACATAGGTTACCATTTAGCTAACATGACTGTTAGCAGTAAAAGTAAAAATTAGCACTGAGAAAAGGGGGCATATTTGTATCTTTCTCTGAACATAAAAATATAGTTTTCCAATATACAAGGGTGAATTCATACACAATACAAATTAGTGACGTATCTTCTTTTTCCCTCTCCATAGCTTACCACTGATCAGAGCCTAGTTTACTTTTGTCTAATAATCTATCATGTTATCTAAGCCAAAATTTTAAGAATTAATGAAAATAAATCAGCAGGATAAATCAGCAAGTAATTCCTTCTTCCATAAGTTTACTAGTTTACTTTTGTCTAATAATCTATCATGTTATGTAAGCCAAAATTTTAAGAATTAATAAAAATAAATCAGCAGGATAAGAACAGCAAAAAAGGAAAACCTGTCTTGTTTTTCTACCTGCTACTAATAAGCATTCTCTCCATTTTATAAAACTCCTAATCAGAAATGATTTTCCTGCCATTACATCATATGTAACCTTATAAAGGCACCAAATATTTTACAGTACAAAATATTGCATGCTTTAAACAATGGGAAATCATCTGCACATATAGAATAGCTACATCAGATATCCAGAATTAAAGACACTGGAGCTGATACTGAAATTAAGTCTTCTGAAAATGACTTAAACTATTTCAAAAAAAGTGTTAACCATATTTGATCCTTACATGCGAGCAACAGCTTTTCTTGCCAATTTGCGCTGTAATCTGCGGTTTTCATCAGTGTCACGAAGTACATGATCTTCAGCTGCCCATCTGTCCCAACTAAGTAGTTTTTTAAAAAAAACCAATAATAAAATATTTTATTATAGAAGATGTCTGCCAAGCTTATTTAATGTATTAGATAAACAGCAAATGAATTTGAACGTTACCATGCATATATCTCCTAAGCTCCCAACTAATCTTACGTGGCACTCTGTATGAGCAGGTAAAATACATTGATTCCATTAATACAGGTAGTCCTTGATTGTTATTATTTAAACATTGATGCTACTATACAAATGGCATAAACCATCTGGGGATTTTGTAAAGTTAAGATAAAATTAACAGAATTGCTTTATTCCAATTATGTAAGGCCATCTAGGGGGATGTTGAGATGGAAATTTGATTTGCACATAAAATCTGCTGAATCAAGATTTCAAATGACTTAAAATTAAAGATAGAAATATGCTGGCAATCAGGGTACTATACAGTTTACTATGCAGATTAACTACCAAGGACTTGTGATTTAGCAGCACTTTGTACCAGCAGAAGCTTCCAAATCATTTTTAAAGTCAATAGGGACATATTAGAGTCCAAGCTTCATCTAGAGTAGTATGGATTATATCTGAATTACTAATTGTCTCCTAATTTTTTTAAAATTTAAATTTGCTCACCTTCTATTCCAACCATTAAAATGGATCAGATATTCTGGGACCTTTCTTCCTTTCTCATCTTTTCCAATAACAATATCAACAATCTAAAATCAAACACATGTATTCTTATACAAACACTTTTATAGGCATGCACTCAAATTATTAAAATCCTTTTTTACAATTCAATGTCTTATAACATAGGAGTCTAAGCAAAGTAATTAAGTACATATCCCACCATTTTATTTTAAAAGAGTATATTTCAGAGATTAAATGCAATATTTGTATGCAGTAATATCTCTCCATTACAAAAAAATTAAATCATCCAGAATAAACCACCTCAATTTGCAACAAATATAAATAACAATATTGAGTTTTGGTATTTATTTCCTTTAAAAGTCAGAAATGGATAGGTGATTGAAGTGGGCAAAGGTGTCATAACACCACACAGCCTGCAACAGCAGTATTTCCATGATATCACAACATGTTAATTGGGTGTTATTGTGATGTGTGTCATATTCTATAGAACGGATCCAAGAATATTATCAACAGGCAATTATCTGTGAATATAAATTGTCAAAGTTGTTTTTCAGTTAAATGTTTGTTCCAAATATGATTTAATAGCTACTTGTCACTAGATTTTCAAATTTTGATTTCTTGCTTACTTTAAGAAATTCATTAATTCCCCCTTCCAAAAAATAGAAATACCACCCATTTGCTTTAAAAACTTATTACTGTTTATTTTAAAAACTTTTATGTACGACTGACACATTTATATTATTGGCTAAGCGTATATAAACTAAATCCTGTGAAATCCATATTATCCCTGCTTCATTTTATTCCCAAGCAAGTCAGATGACAAGAATCCAGTAAGGGAGGGGTTCCCAGCACACGGCCCACTACTATGCCATGGCTTATTTAGAACTGGGCTGCTCAAGCAGCGGGTCGGCATCAATCCATGTGCAGCTCAACTTGTGTGAGTGGTAGGCTGGCATGCGTGCACACACGCAGCTCATCTTCCACAAGTCAAGCTGCGAGCACATGCGTGCCAGCCCACTGCTGGCGCAGCCTGATTCCCCTCTCCCCACCCCAATTGGACCACCAAGTTGCAAAGGTTGGGGACCACTGCAGTAAGTGAAGCATCACTCCTCAAGTTCAGCCTTCATGATTAAGTAAAAATCAATTGCTTCCTCTTGGAATATTCTGGATGTTTCTTCACTAGTTTCTTATCCTACCTTTATTATTTGAAATCTTGCAGGCTATATTTGGCCCACATGAAGTAGTTCCTGGAATTCAGGCATCTCACTTTGAAGCAAATTATTTACAGAATATAGAGGTGAAGGGGATCTTGGAGGTCTTCTAGTCCAACCCCCCTGTTCAAATAGGAGACCCTGTATCATTTCAGAGAAATGATTTTCCAATCTTTTCTTAAAAACCTGCAGTGATGGAGGACCCACAACTTCTGAAAGCAAGCTGTTCCATGGATTAATCGTTCTGTCAGGAAATTTCCCCTAAGTTCTAGGTTGGTTCTTTCCTTGATGAATTTCCATTCGTTGCTTCTTGTCCTGCCTTCAGGTGCTTTGGAGAACAGATTGAAACCCCCTCTTTTTTATGGCAACCCCACAAATATTGGAACACTGCTATTATATCTCCTGTAGTCCTTCTTTTCGTTAAAATAGACATATCCAATTCCTGCAAGCGTTCTTCATGTGTTTTACCTTCAGATTCTCCAATTATCTTTATTGCCCTTGTCTGAACTCTTTCTAGAATCTCATTGTCTTATATTGGGGCAACCAAAATATATATTAAGTTGCAAAATCCAAATTTAATTGCACACCTTAATTTAGAATACAGGAGCAATTCTGCATAAGGAAAAAAATTCTATTACAATGCTCAAATCTATCAAATAACTGTCACCAGTCAAGGGAACACCTTAATTTTATAAATATAGGAATATGTTAAATTATTCCATTTTTAAATCATGCTTATCTGCATATATTATATATACATATACATATATACATACATGTAAATGTAATACATACACACACACACTACACACACACACACACACACACACACACACACACACGTTTTCCCGAAAATAAGACCCTGTCTTATATTTTTTTTCCAATCAAAAAAGGTACCAGGTCTTATTTTCAGGGGGATGTCATTCACTGACTCACCTCACTTGCGCCCACCCTCCTTTTCGCTGTCAGATGCCTTCAAGGAACTTCTTCGGCTTCAGATAGTTGCAGCCAGGCCTCACACACCTCAGCCCATTTCTTCTGCAGCCAGAAAGGCTTTCCTGAAGGCTTCTGTAGCCGATATTAGAGCTCTGTTATTGGCTACAGAGGCCTGCAGGAAAGCCTTGCTGGCTGCAGAAGAAATGGGCTGAGGTATGTGAGGCCTGGCTGCAACTGCCAGAAGATAAGTTGTAAAGCAGCTCCACCATCTCCATCCTAGCTTATTTTTTACCCATGCACCCTGGAGTGGGCAGGGTCTTAATTAGGGCAGGGTCTTGATATTTGGGGATAGGGCTTATATTGGGTGCATATGTAAAAAACAAGCTAGGACTTACCGAGGTTGTTATTTCCAGGGAAACACGGTATATACACACACACACACACACACACGAGCACGCGTATGAATATATATATATATATATATATATATATATATATATATATATATATATATATATATATATATATATATATATATATATATATATATATATATATATATAAATAAATATATATAAATATATATAAATATATATAAATATATATATATATAATATATATATATATATATATATATATATATATATATATATATATATATATATATATATATATATAATTTGTTTTCGTAGATTTTCACGGGTGTAGGTATGCTGGTTTTGTTGTATTCGGATCTTTTGCCGTGTAAGGTTTCCCGTGTAACCTTACACGGGAAAAGACCAGAATACAACAAAACCAGCAAATATATATATATATATGTATGTATGTATGTATGTATGTATGTATGTATGTATGTATGTATATATATATATATATATATATATATATATATATATATATATATATATATATACATACATACATACATACATACATACATACATACATACATATATATATAAAATATATATTTGTGTTGTATTTGTGCTGATAAATAAATAAAGGGAGACTAGTATAGATCTATTTCAAGCTATTTAGCTCTCATCAGCTAGCCATACCCTTACTGGGATTTGAACCTGGGCTGTATTACATATTAGGCAGATGTGTTAGCCACTAAGCCACAGGCTCTCTCCTTATCAGCTGAGCCAGGGAAATAGGTATGTATTTGTGTTACAACCCCTGGTATGCCCAAATATGGGAGGGAGCTCACTACTCCCCCTTTCTGTCCTTCGGCTCATTACTGAAGACCATCCAGGCAGAAAACCATATTTTTATTTTTAATGTTGCCTTTGCTATGTTTGTGTTGTATTTGTGCTAGGGAGACTAGTATATAGATCTATTTGGGCATACAAGGGGTTGTAACACAAATACATACCTATTTCCCTGGCTCAGCTGATAAGGAGGAGAGCCTGCGGCTTAGTGGCTAACACATCTGCCTAATATGTAATACAGCCCAGGTTCAAATCCCAGTAAGGGTATGGCTAGCTGATGAGAGCTAAATAGCTTGAAATAGATCTATACTAGTCTCCCTTTATTTATTTATCAGCACAAATACAACACAAACATAGCAAAGGCAACATTAAAAATAAGGTTTTCTGCCTGGATGGTCTTCTGTAATAAGCCAAAGGACAGAAAGGGGGGAGTAGTGAGCTCCCTCCCATATTTGGGCATATATATATATATATATAGATAGATAGAGAGAGAGAGAGAGAGAGAGAGAGAGAGAGAGAGAGAGAGAGAGAGAGAGAGAGAGAGAGAGAGAGAATCAAATCATAAGAATGAAAAATATCTTGTGAAAATGGGTTGGTGGGGATTTTTAGTGCATTTATTATGAAGATGAATATTGCTTTGTTATAGATCCTCAGACTGTTATCAGCGCACATCACAATTGTAGCGCTGTGTGCCATATAAACCCAGGACACATATTGTAGAGTGGTTTGCTTTCCAAGAGACTAATAGTGGAATGGAATGTGGGAGGTCTATTATGTTTTACACTTGCTGTCAAATCTATTCTATAACATTGCCACCACAAAGATAATTATTTTGTCCTTGACTTTCATCCCCAAAATGTTATGGAATGGTACACATGACTCATAGGTGGTCTGTTAGGTGAACCAGGATTAAGCAAAGTGTTAAGAATATAGTCAAGTGCAAACCACAATACTCTGAAATTTCATTTCTTTTAAAAAAAAACTTGCATACCAGTAACCAATTAGCAAAAATAGCATTGATTTTGAATAAATTTTAAGCCAGAGAACAAAAATAAAAATACCATTGCCAATTAACCAGAAGAGATAAAAACCTGCCATGTCTGAAAGCAGTTTTAATATACACTATTGAGCAAACAGGCATGAAATGCCAGAGGCAGTTCAACTGTGTGAATTAAACTGCATTGTATCTGGACTGTACTATAAACAAAATACCTTGTTATCAAGTGTTTGCCTCTGATTAGGAACCGAAGAATCTACTTATCTTACACTCACCAGAAAACAAAAGAATAATCAAATTGTTACCTACACACAGCGTTTGTCTATTGCACCCAACCATTTACAAGTGTTATCCCTGAGGATCACACTGGTTTTAAATGCACCTCCTAAAGGGATTGGTGGCCCTTTTGCAACAAACACGATTAGGCGTGGATGGGGAGAGAAAGGAGAAGCTTGCTTGCTTTCATTCGGGGCCATCTCTTCCCTTATCCGGCGCCGTACATTTTCGTGCAGCGCCCGTTTCGAAGAGAGGCACCCGCAATCGTAATAATTTTAAATCCTACTTTTTTTTAAAAAAAAGAGGGAGAAACGGAAATGGAAGAGAGCTGCTTCCTCTTTCCGAGCTCCTGTCAGAAGCCTCGCAAGTGGCAACAACGACACAAACAACGCCCGGAAGCGCCAGAGAGAGAAGGAGGCGGCTTCCGTTAGGAGGCGGTGGTTGGCGCGCGGGAAAAAAAGGGCCGCGCGCTGAGCGGAGAAATCCCACCTTGGCATCATAAAGCACCTTCGCCTTGGTCGGGTCCGGCTCGAAGCAAAGAACTCTCTCGCCTTTGTGGAATTTAAATTTCATTCCCCGCGAGGTCATTTGCTCATCATGGCGAAAGGCAACGCTAGCCACGCCCCCCAGGGGAATGGGGAGAGGGAGGCGCAGCGCGGGCCGCCCAACTCCTGCTCATACTCCGCGAGGAAGGCGTCCTCGGGGCGCAGGCCCACGCGAGCCGAGACAAAACGGGCTGCTTTTATCTTTGCGTGTGGCGTTGGGCGAATGCCTTCGTCCGGAGAATCGGCCGCCCCAGCGTGCTTACCTCGGACCATGGGAAGGCCGCCTCTTTCCTCGGCAGCCTGCGTGAAAGTACAGTCTTAGTCTAAATCCAATGTTGATGCTGTGTCTGTACGAAGTACAGATGCCACCGCTCTTGAAATAAAGGAAAAGAGCCAGCACCCTCTCCATTTGAGATCCTCGGCTGAATAACAGAATAACAGTCGGAAAGGATCTTGGAGGCCTTCCAATCCAAACCCATGCTCAGGCAGGAGACCCTATATTATTTCAGACAAATGGTTGCCCAATCGCTTCTTAAACACTTCCGGTGTTGGAGCACCCACAACTTCTGAGGCAAGTCGTTCCACTGGTTAATTGTTCTTCCTGTCAGGAAATTTCTCCTTCGTCCTAGGTTGCTTCTCTCCTTGATTCGTTTCCATTCATTGTTTCTTCTTCTGCCTTCTGGTGCTTTCGAGAATAAGTTGGCACCCACCCCTCTTCTTTGTGGCAGCCCCTCAAATATTGGAACACTGCTATCATGTCACCCCAGTGCTTCTTTTGACTAGACTAGACATACCAATTCCAACAACTGTTGTTATGTTTTATCCTTCAGTCCTCTAATAATTTTTGTTGCTCTTCTCTTTACTCTTTCAGAGTTTCAACATCTTTTTTATATTGTGACCAAAACTGTACGCATTGTTCCAAGTATGGTCTTACCAAGGAATTATAAAGTGGTGCTAGCATATTATGTGATCTTGATTCATCCTGTTAATGCAGCCTAGGACTGCATTGGCTTTTTGGCAGCGGCAACTGCTGGCTCTTATTCAAGTGATTGTCCACCTGGATTCTAGCTAAATCAAGACAGTTCTATGCCTGTGCATTTGGGGTTTTTTGTCTAAAAGTAGAACCTTTACTTTTCTCATTGAATTTCATTTTGTTAGATAGGGTCCAGTGTTCAAGTCTGTCAAGATCTTTCCACATCTTGAGCCTATCTTCTAGAGCAGCGATGGCGAACCTTTTTTGGCTCGCGTGCCACAAGTGGGGAGAGCGCAGGGGGGTCGTGTGCAGGTGTGCCGCACCCATAATGCAATGCGCAACCCCCCCCCCATTTTTACATGCTTTTTTCGCCCTCCCCAGGCTCCAGAGGCTTTATAGGATCTAGAGTGTTGGCTAGCTTGGTGTCATGTGCAAATTTCATGAGTTTGCCTTCTATTCCCTTGTCTAAATCTTACGAAGTTTTTGATAATTTTTGCCTAAGGCAGAGCTTTGAGTTACCACACTGCATGCTTCCCTCCATGTAAATGCAGTTCAATTAAGAACTATTCGGTGTGGTTGGTCAGCCAGTTACAAATCCATCTGGGTGATGCTATCTAACCCACATTTTTCTATCTTATCAAGTAGTAAGTTGTGATCTTTATCAAATGCCTTATTGAAGTCGAAGTAAATTATATCCACAGCATTTCACTGCTCCGCTAATTTTGTCACATTGTCAAAGAATGCAATAAGATTTGTCTGGCATGATCTGTTTTTAACAAACTCATGTTGGCTTCCAGTTATGACTTTATTTGCCTCTAGGTATTCAGTTTTGTTGCTTATCTTTTCCAGAATCTTCCCTGGTATTGATGCCAGGCTGATAAGTCTGTGGTTTATTGGATCCATTCCCCCCTCCCCCTTTTTTAAAGATTGAAACCAGATCAGCACTTTTCTAGTCATCTGGTAGTTCTTTGGTGCTCCAGGATCTTTGAAAGAAATGGTCAAATGTTTCTGAGATCACATCTGTCAGTTTCTTCAGAACTTTGATCATTTGGTCTGGTGATTTGAACTCATCTAGAGTCATAAATGTTTTCTTACTATTTTCTTGCTTATTTTGACTTGCATTCCTAATCTATATTTTACAAAAAAAAAAATATTGGTTGGATCCCACCAGGTTTTGGTAATGGCAACAACATCGTGTCTGCCCTCATGTACTTGAATTTCTAGTTTATCCTGTTTATTCCTCATACTGAAACAGATGTGAATATAATAAAGAACTCATGCAAAACAGTGTCTTAATCGTCAACCTCAGTAGCTGTTAATGCTACTCTGCTAATATTTTTAGACAAGTTACCTGAATTCTTTGGATGACTTAGTGGATAATTTAGAATGTAGCAAAATCAATAAAGCAGATAAAAAAATTTTTAAATGCAAATCAAAGCTACTAATCTAAAATCCTTGGTTTTATTATGTTGATAGCAATAACACTTAGACTTATATACTGCTTCACAGTGCTTTACAGCCTCTAAGCGGTTTACAGAGTTGGCATATTGACCCCAACAATCTGAGTCCTCATTTCACTGACCTGGGAAGGATGGACGGCTGATTCAACCTTGAGTGAGAATTGAACTGCTGGCAGTCGGCAGTCAGCAGAAGTAGCCTGCAGTGCTGCATTTTAAACATTGTGCCACCACGGCTCTGATAATGGACAATACTTGGATTCTATAATGAGATAAAATTTACTTAATAGTCCAGCTCTGTAAATTTTAAGAGTCCATTCATCTTGGAAAAAATGAGTTATGATCAGATTCATTGGAATTTTATTGAATTACCTTTCTCTATAGGATGATGGTGAACCTTTTCAGCACCTAGTGCTGAAAAGGGAGTGCACGCACTTCGTGTGCTCATCAGGCCTGGACGAGGAGCTGCCCAGGGTGCATGTGTGCACCCAAAAACTCACTTTTGGCACGCACATGCGCGCTAGGCAGCTATTCTTCCAATTACTGGCGTGCATGCACGGACGACAATCAGCTGGCTGGCATGCATGCTCACACAGGAAAATGGAAGACCAGCTCTTCCAGTTTCCGGCACTGTTGCACGTACGAAGGCCAGCTGATCATTGTGCACACATGCGAGCCAGAAACCAGGAAGAGGAACAGGCGATGCCGCGCTTGCCAGACGACATGGCTCTGCGTGCCACTTCAGGTGTGCCATAGGTTCACCATCATGGCTATAGGGAATCAGACTAAAGAAATCAGAACATTTTAAGGTTACATGTTGGGGATAAATCCAAGTGCTGACTTTGACATTAATTAATAATCCGAATGACTCCACGTCTTATACAATTTTCTTGTCTACCCTAAAATATCTGATGTTCCTTTGATGTAAAGTGACCCATTCCAGTCCATTTGACTTCTTTGGTTCCAAGACAGCTAATGTTTATTCAATTTTAACATTTCTGGTCTGGAAACAATGTTCAGATTAGCTGAACAATGGAAAAATGATGCTTTTGAATTGTGGTGCTGAATAAAATTATTGAGAATATTATTGAGAATATCTTGAATCATAAGAACAAATAATTCAATACAATAAATTAGTTGCTCACTGCAAGCATTAATAAAAGCTTAAATACTTTGGACACCCAATGTAAAGGCACAAAGCAATGGAAAAATTACACACCATTGAAAAATTATTTGGAAAAATTGAAGGCAATTGAAAAAGAGGACAAAAGAGGTACTGATGGCACATGAGTTTACAAGGACTTATAGAAGTAGTTGCTATCAGACTTCCTGGCTAAGTAATGTATTTTGAGTTATGAAAATTTGGAAGCAACCTGAATGACCGAAGAAGCAAAGGGTGGAGCATGCATCACACATATGAGTGAAGTGAGAGCGCACACAAAATTGTGCGTGCACCGAGCCAGCAGTAATGCCGGCAGCAACCCACCACTGTGTGGGATGGATTATTGTTTTTTATTTTTTTTAAAAAAATGTGTTTTTATTTGTAAATCTAGAGTTGCTCTGAATGAGTAGGTGGAAAGAAAGGAAAGGAAACAAAAAAAAAAGGATGAGGAAGGCTTTTCGTTGTTTTGGTCAAGCTAGTAGCAAGGCCAAAGAAAATTGAACATCCTCAGCATAATTATATATTTCTTCCAGATTAGCCTGTAACAGTAGTATTAAAAGTTATTGAAACATATTATTAATGAACTATTTTAATTGTGATTTTTAATTTTATTTTGTCAATTTTAATATGTTTTATTGACTTTTAAAAAATAAGTCATGTTGAACATTTGTATAAAGAGTTAGCATAAATTCAACAATACATTTTTACAAATTTTAAAACATGTCACCACTACATCAATTTTCAGAGTTGCTACCACATTGTAAAGAAATCTGAAATTATGAAGGATTAATTTTAAATCAAAATTATTTTCTTTTCTTTACTTATTGCGGTCAATTTTGTCTTGATTGCTATAAAATTGAACTCCAATCGAGCAATACACAAATAAACCATCCTCATTGTGGAGTTAGGGAAAAAAACCATCAGAAGCTGGCAGTGGCAAAATACTTCAATATTATTATCAAGAAAATACAGATTTCTCCACATAATCATTATGGGTTGAGTTTAAGCCGAAAACAATAATCTGCACTTTTTTTATGTCCCACTAGATGGCCTAAAAGCCTAACTTCAAGAATGACAATGGAAAATATTTATTTCACAAAACTGTAGGTCAGACTAACCAAATGGTTTACTGGAGCAATGAAACTCTTGAAAATGAATAACAGCTGTCTCTTATTTTCCCAAAGAAAAAAAATCTCAAGTTCTCAGAAGCAATATAGTTGTTTTCCTGTGAATATTTTTTTGACCTTGTGAAATCAAGATGATCGTTTTAGTGGCTACACTATTTGAAATAATCTTAGTAAATTTTTAAAAGAAACATATCTAAATATTGATGGGCAGATTTAGAATAATATAATTCTTCTCCCAAAAGTGCTTTTCAAAAGGCAACTGGATTTTCTTTGTTTTTTCCTTGAAGACATTTTGCTTCTCAACCAAGAAGCTGCTTCTAGTCTTACTGAATGGTGGGGAATAGAAGGATTTATATTCTACTCATAATCTGATTATTAGCACTCCGAAGGTCAGTCATTAACTCTGATAGCCATTGAGGCCACTTGTGGGTTTATATCATCTTTTCTAATAAGAAAGGACTGTTGCAAATTCTTAAGCATTTATGAACTTGATTACTCACATGCTTTTCTGTTTTGCATGTTATATTTTATAGTAGCACAATCTCAATGCTGAGCAGTTGTACATTTTGGCAATAATATGAAAAACATTTCTTTCCCATGATTGCAGATATTATTCAGTACATTTATCACCTGTAACCAAATCAAAGCTTGTTTTGTATAATTGTTATCAATAATAAATACAAATATTTATCAGCACATTATTTAGCAAGCAAAATAAATAGCTAACTTTTGTGGAAAAATGTGAAGATATTTATATTTTGTATTCCTTTGAATGCAATATGGTATATTTTTCTCAAAGTGGAAGCATTTTATTTACTATATCTTTGACAATCTTATCAATTTTTGTATTGGTGCAGTTTAATTTTCAATTAATTTTTAATTACATGTAATAAGTTTAAGCAATTTAAGCAATTTCACTTAAGAAGGCATAGTACTTTTTATTTATATCATTAACTTTGTTTATATATTTCAGGGTTATTATATGTCTTACAATATATGCATTGTTACACTCTTTATTTGCTGCCACATCATTGCAAACAAAAATGTGGATACACATGAATAAATTCTAGGAACTTTTTCAAATTGTACTGTCTTAAATACTATCTGCCCAATATAGATTTTTCAGAGATGCTCTTGTGTTATCCCAAGGATGTTAAGACCAGAGAAGTCAACATAAGAATTTCAAATTGTGATTGTTTTAAAAATTGTCTTAAAATCATCATCTTCCTTTTGCATTCAAAGTTATCAGCACTGATGAAATTAGTAATTCTTTCTGTCTTTCAACGGGATGTCTATGTGCCATAGTTTAATTCCAGTTGATAAATCTGGTACTAAATCTGAGCAAAAACCATAACTGCATGCATATAGAAACATCACATCTCTTCTAACACTTAGCATGTTAGGAAGGCTTTCTATCTTCTACATCTATGTCTAAAATGTACTGCTGGAATTTTGTGAGTGAATAATTCAAAATGATCAGAAAGGTTCTCATTGTGGGCTTCATTAGTTATTTATATGCAAAGTTTCTTATATTTATTAATTTTAATGAATTTTGAACCAGCGTTTGTGTCAAGATTGAGTGTGCATTTTGCTCCACGGCCTTTCCCATTGCCATCTCTGACTTATCAACCTCTACATATTCCTTCTTGATGCTTGAAGAGGGCTCAGGCCCTCTTTGAAACAATTCAAAGGATAGGTTCTTATAATTTGCAAAGCTGCAGCAGTGCAATTTGGTTTTGACTTAGCATGGTGTAAATACCCAGTCACTGTTGTTTAAAGTGATTTAGAATGTTTGGGAATCCAGCCTATAGTGCTTTATTCAGTAAATCATGGCTAAACAAATCCTGGCTTGGTATGTCATTTTGAATTGTCTCCAGATTTGTAGAATTCAAATATCCAGTTTTGCCTGTATTTGCACTGACAGATTACTGCTGAAATTTATGGTGTAGCCAATTTAATTCTGAATTGTCCATACTTGATGAAAGTTGTTTTGTAGTATTTTTCACTAGTATCATCTGTCATAGTTTGCAAGTGCTTCTGAATGATAAACATGGTGGATTATGCCAGAACAGAAAATAATACTTTCATCTCCTTAAACTAAAGTATAGCAAAATTCTAAATATATTTATTTTGATAAACGGAATGATGTATAGCCACCTTGGCTAGCTGATTTCTGAACCAAAAGATGACTCTTGGACACAATCATGTACAGTGCATTCACACCTTCCAGCTGATGTTGCGGCAAGATTGGATACAAGGAGCAAGTCTCCGGGCTCCCCCGCCAAGATCTCCCCGTTGGAGGGCTCCAAAAGGAGCTAAAGTTAAAGTAAAGTTGACACAGAAAGTTGATAATTTTCTGCATCTAGTTGTGTCTCTTATTCTATTTTAATATCATAGGTAGGATTAAAATATTAATATATTTTGGCTGATTCACAAAACGACGAATCTTCTCCAATGGTCAAGACTCTCTTTAATAACTGATACCAGCTCAGAATTAGGAATCCTCATAGCTCTAGTGGTCAGAGACAGTTATTTATTTAATTATTTTTCTCTTTTTCCAGCCAATCTGAGTCCTTAAAAATTGGCAGATTTCAACCACCCACAACAAAACAATACAGAGCAACTAATTATTTTTAAAGTAGTAGATTAAAGCCATAACTTTTATCCTTATATTTCAAACAAACAATATTCCGTGCTTCCTTATTTTGGCTGCATCTAGAAATCCTCTCCCTATTGTTTTATAGTAAAGAAGAAGTCTCAAAAATGGCATTCAAAGCTTCAAAAGGGGGGTGGTAAGCTGTAACTAAAGAGAGCCTCTTTATCTTGTAAGGTCTCATAAATTGTTTAAGAATTTAAGGGCATGGTTTATTGTTCATTTGAAAAATAAATTCCAAAATGGCTGTTTTATCCAATAATGATGTAGTTTCAACCTCACCTCCCAGCTTCAGCTCACCAGTTATCTTGGAATCTCAGCTTCTAAAACTGCTTGCAGGCTGTTACTGTTGGGAGGATCTTGAATGATGATTCTGGGACTTTCCTTAATCTTGGAAAGTCAAGCAGACAAAAGGAAGCCTGCTTTTGTTGTTGAGTTGGAAAAACAACAGTCCAGAGAGATGAGATTCCCTGGGCGTGTCAGCTGCCGGCCATATTTTCATCAGAAGTCCTCAGGAGTTGACCTATGGTAAATTAAATGGCTTGGACATGATTTAGAAAGGCACTTCTCTGTAGAAGATCTCACAACTGACAATGTATACTGTAGCAGAGCAAAAGCCTGCAGAACTCAAGAGACAGGATTATTGCAAGGCAAAGATCTGGGGAAGGCCTCAATAAAATTTCTGCTGCACTGAAGGTTCCTAAGAGCACAGTGGCCTCCATAATTCTTGAAAGGAAGAGGTTTGACACAACCAGGACTCTTCCAAGAACTGGTCACCTGGTCAAACTGAGTAATAGGGGGAGAAGGGTCTTTGTAGGAGAAGTGACCAAGGACCTGATGGTCACTTGACTGAGCTCCAAAGATCCTGTAAGGAGATGGGACTGTTCCAGAAGGACAACCATTACTGCAGTCCTCTACCAATCTGGGCTTTATGGCAGAATGGCTAGACGGAAGCCTCACAATGCAAAACACATGAAACGACTGAAGGACTGTGAGGAACAAGATTCTCTGGTCTGATGAAACCAAGACTGAACTGTTTGGCCACAATTCTAAATGTTATGCCTGAAGGTAACCAGGCATCACTCATCACCTGCCCAATATCATCCCAACAGTGAAGCATGGGGGTGGCAGCATCATGCTGTGGGTCTGTTTTTCAGCAGCAGGGACTGGGAGACTGGTCAGGGTTGAGGGAAAGCTGAATGGAGCAAAGTACAGGGATATCCTCAATGAAAACCTGTTCCCCAACGCTCAGGACCTGAGACTGAGCCAAAGGTTCACTTTCCAACATGATAATGATCCTAAGCACACAGCCAGGACAACATGGGAGTGGCTTAGGGACAACTCTGTGAATGTTCTAAAGTGGCCCAGCCAGAGCCCTGACTTGATCCCTATTGAATATCTCTGGAGGGATTTGAAAATTGCTGTCCACTGATGGTCGCCATCCAACCTGACTGATCTTGAGGGGATTTGCAAGGAAGAATGGCAGGAAATCCCCTTATCTAGGTATGCAAAGTTTGTTATGTCATACCCCAAAGGACTTGAGGCTGTAATTGATGCAAAAGGTGTTCAACAAAATACAAAAGGCACTGTGTTTGGTTTGGGCATGGATTCTGAGCATCTGTTTTGGGAACAAGTATTTTGGAGTGCGGAGAACATGAAAACAAGGCCATTCACTGGGGCATACAGATACTGAAAAGCTTGGGGAAAGGTTGCATTTAAATTCAAGGGCCGAGTTGCCCTACTCATAACCTCACAAATTGTCTCACACCACTTCTGCTAATCTACCCAGATTATCTCAATTTCCCCTCACCTCCCATTATGATATTCATGTATATTCACATACATATCCAGAAGAAAGCAATTATAAATAACTTTTGTACCTTTGCTAAAAATTTATGTGGCATGTCCACGTAGTCACTAGAATTGAGTCTAAGTTGATGGGTCGATGAGCCTTTAATCTTTAAAATACAAACAGTATGTATTAAATAGAGATGTTTAATTAATGTATAGAGATTATTATTTGAAGCATATTGCATTTTTCTTATAGAGAAAATGAGTATTCATTCGCTTGAACCCTAATTTATTTTTAATATCTGTTCTACTATCAATGGTCCATCAACAACAAGCTAACTAGATAAGAACTTCATATTTCTTCTCATAGTACAGTTCATGGTTGTTTCTGATATAGTAGTTCTAACTCAGATTAGAGTGAGTATCAGTGATTGATCAAGCTCCCAGGTCACATCAGGAAGTATTCCGCTGTTCATGCATTCTTCAGACAATACTTAGGTCAGGGGCCTTATATTTCCCCTGAGAACATTTGAAAAAAACAAAAATGTAAAAGAAACTTCATTGCAATCTACTCATGTGCTTCCAATATGTCTTGCATCTCACTAGTCCAGACCTCAGCTATTTTTTTTTTGTACCCTTGTAATTTACTTTTTTGTTGCTCCAGTAACAAGAAGTATAGAGAAAGCTCATATCTCTGAATGTAAAATATTTACTGCAAGGATCCTATCACATTATTATTCCATTAGTATAATATTAAGCCACCAGATATCAGGGTGGTAAAAACAAGAAATTGAAAGCAAGCATGTATTAATAAAAGAAAAAGATCACAGTTGTATTATAAACATAATGGTAGATTTTTCAGTATAAAAAAATGTCATCATTCTAAATTTAAGGGACTGTTTTATATTAGATATGATGTGTCTAGCAGCTAGAATACACGTACTCTGAACAGAGTTGAAATTTCTAACCCTGACCATACTTTATCTTATACTAATATCTGCATATTTACTGGCTGAGGTCAACAATTGCTTCCCACTATCCTCTGACATTAGAAATTTACCAAGTTTACTTCAGATATCTTGTTTATTTTGTTTCCAACTTCCTGTCTTAATACCCAGGGGATACATTCATTCTAGATTAAGTTCTATTGTGCAAATGTATGTACAGTTAATTTAGAGCACATTCAAAAATAATAATTTACATTTTCCCTAAAAACTTTTTTCCAGAGTAAAATCAATGCTATGTCCAGTTATATACTGAAAAATATTGTAACAGTAAGTGGAAGACTCAATAGAATTTCTGACTGAAAATCAGCCCAAAAATATTTTTAGACAGGAATAAGAAACTGATACAAGGCCTAGATAACAGCAGAAGTATGTTCTCAGTTGTGGCAATACGTGTGTTCTTTTAAAAGAAGTACATCTTTTAAAATGCAAACATGATGTGTGGCAAGACTGCAATTAAAAGATTCCAGCTCTTAAGGACTGAATATGACCTTGTTTTTCCATTAGCTTTCACATTTTGAATGGTTTATGGGACAGATGCACAAGCAATAATAATAAAGATGAAGACATACAACATCAGTTCAGCAGACAGCTGCTCTGGTGTCATAAGATGATGTATTCAAGAACCAATGACAGTTGAAACAATCATAACACCCATCAAGCATTGCCAATTTTTCAGCCTTTGTTGTTAAAGTCTGTAGCTTTAACAACATTTTCATAATGCAGACATTAAGAGCCAATGGATTATTTCTTTCAATATGGAAATTGTGTAACTTTCTGATTTCTGATCACAGTCCTTTGTAAAATCACCAAATCGCTATTGGTTGTTGTTTCTTGAAACTTTATTTTACAATCCTAACTGCTAAATGCTAACATTCATCTGTCTTGAAAAAGTAAATGTTAACACACACCCTACGCGTGCATGCACAGTCCTAGATTTGTGGAGCACAGAGAGAATGGTATTCTGCATAGCATTAAACAATGTTGTTATCAAGTTTGTCTCAACAGGATAAGGCAGTGATGGAGAACCTTTTCCTTATGGTGTGCCACAATTGTGAACGCACGCATGCCCACACCAATTCAATCCTCCCCGCCCACCTACGCATGTCCGCGTGAACCCCCTCCCCCGCGCATGCATGCACGACCCCTCCCCAGGCTCCAGAGGCTTTCCTAAAGCCTGGGGAGGGCGAAAAAAGGCCCCAATGGGTCAACTGGAAGTTTGTTCCTGAACTTCTCGTTGGCTTGTTGGGGCTGTTTTTTGCCTTCCCCAGATTCCGGAGGCTTTCCTGAAGCCTGGGGAGGGCAAAAATGGCCTCCCCTGGCCCTCCAGAAGGACAAAAATCAGCTGGCCAGCGAGTGCATGCACGCTGGAGCTAATGGCTAGCGTGCCAGCAAATATGGCTCCACGTGTCACCTGTGGCACCTGTGCCATAGGTTCGCCATCATGGGGATAAGGTGTCCAGCCTCTGCTGAACATTTTGAATACTATCAGGGTATATTAAATTGTTTTTTATTTCAAAGAAGAATTAAAGTAATTAAGTACTTGAATTCCAAAATGATTTTAGACTTCATTTTTTCTCCTATGTCGTCTGATAAACTATTTCTACTAGACCTTTCGAAATAAAACATTGAAAATGGCCAGGAAAAGTGCAGCCATGGATCTCTTTATGGGCCGAAGTAGAGGACGCAGTGGCACAGCACTTTAAAGAAGCTGGAATTTTCGACCACAGATGGTCAGCACTCCGATGGATCGAGCCTATGGCATTGTGCCGCAGAATGAGGTCTCATAATTTGCCCCTAGTTCTTGCCAACCAAGCAGTTTGAAAGCAAGCGAGTAGATAAATAAGTACCACTGGTGAGAAAAGCAACATCCCATGTAGAAATAGGAACTGGCGCCGGACTTGTGGGGATATGAGGTGAAAGCTGGCGCCGGACTTGTGGGGATATGAGGTGAAAGCTCAGATGACCTGACATCCCCTGAATGCTGGTAGTCACTGGTGAAAAGGTAGTTCGCCCCTGTGGTGCACCATAGGTAGTAGTGTGCATGTATGAACAAAATGAACTAGCAATCTTAAGCTGCCCAAACTACTCTGTGGTAAAAAGCATTGTAGACAAAAATGGACCTAAGTTACTATTTAGATCAGTTTGGCAATCTCTTCATTTATGAATTATTGGAATTGAAATCTATCATTTAAAGCTACCAAGTTTGAAAAAACTGGTTTAGATCTTCACCAATTTTTGTTTTTTGTATTAAATATCTTTTCTCCTTCATGAGACATGGTCACCAGAATAATTTACAATCTACAATCAAATTAGTACAATATATTTTTACATTTATGTGGTTATTTTGAAAAGGCAACATGAAATATACTGCCCATCAGCTACTTCACAACTGCTTTCTGAGATCCAACACAATCACTCTATCACATTGATCAGTTAGAAAATACTTCCTTCAAGCATCAAAATATCTTGGGTCATTTTTGTTAGTGCTCTCTCTATTCCAAAACATTGCTGTTCTAAGATTATAAACTAATATTTATACTATAATAATTTGTTATGAATGATCTAATTTCAAAGCAAATGTGCATTTCATGATAAAAATAATTTTACATATATGTTCTTATTTGCAGAATATTTTGTCATAAGTAAAATGAAATGAATTCTCAGAAAATTTAAAAATACACACAAATAACTATTTTGTGTTACGCCAAGAAATCTAGGCAACACAAAAATTTGCTTCCAAAAGCAAATGGACCATCAAATGAAATGCTATAGATAGATAGTACTTAAACAGAGCCAAATCAGTTTCTATTTTTAGACTCATCTCTACAACACATAAAGAGCTAAACAAGCAAAAAGAGGAAAGGAATGTATTTTAATTTTAGAAATCTTTAAAGCTTTAATGTACACAGAACTACTTATAAAACGTAAAACAATATATTTCTGAGTGGATTTGTATATGACAACCCTAGATACTCATTTCAATGTAATTCAATTCATTACTTGGTCATTCTATAATTATTACATATACAGTATATTACATACTGTATATATTTATCAAATGGTAGTTTTAAAAATAGATCCTCAGAATGTGATGCAATAATGTTAAAGTTTGTTTGATAAATGTATGTAAATATAGGCTAAATCTTAATTTAAAAATTTATGATGTTGGAAGATAGGAGAAAGCATAAATGTGACTTGCCATTTTAAGGAACTACAGTACAAGATCTGTACATTACTGAACCATATTATTATATTATAAACCATTTTGTTCTGTATTCATGCTGGCTTGACTGTAACCTGATTTAAGAAAATTCTATCTGGACTAAGGTGTCTTGACAGCACTTGACAGCAGTCTGGTGAGTATTAAAGCTACTATGTCTTATAATTAGACAATCCTGCTAACCTTTAAAAATCGCACTGGAAGACTTGTCCCAGCAGAACACTAGTTAGATCAAGGAAAAGAAATACAGGTAGTCTTAATTTGCAACCACAACTGAGCCCAAAATTTGTTGCTAAGCAACAAATGCTAAGCTGTTAAGTGTCACAACTGTCCTGCCAAAGTTATTAAGGGAATCCGGGCAGTTGTTAAATTAGTAACATAGTTAAGTAATTCTGGCTTTCCCATTGACTTTGCTTGTTATAACGTTACAAAAGGAGATCACACGACCCCAGGACACTGCACCCATCAGAGCCAATTGCCAAGCATCTGAATTTTGATTGCATGATCACAGGGATGTTGCAATGGCCATACATGCGAAAAACAGTCATAATCACTTTTTCCAGTTCCGTGGTAACTTTGAATGATCATAAATTAAGTACATCGAGGATTAGCTGTAACGGTTTTAAAAAAAATCCTGCATGGTTTCAGACTGGATATTTTGGAAATCAGGCAAGCATTGCAATAACTTAAGTCAGTGAGAAACGTTTGCAAGAACATGCACTGCAGCAGACTTTATTGAGGAAAATGAAGTGCTGGGGTATTTTTTGTCTCTGGAAAGTAGCCAATGAAAGGATAAGAGCTGGACTAGAAGAAACTAAAATGCAGCAGATAAACTGGAAAGCAGTACTTAAAATGGCAGCAGCTGGAAAACAAACCTGTGGTTTGCATTTACACTGGGAGGAGGATGAGTTAAGGGTAATGTCACCAGTTCCTACTGTTGAAAAATGGCTGCTGCTCTGAGGTGGAAACAAAGCAACCTGCCAGTATTGATAAGTCCTGTGTGGCGTATTAATTATGTTACATAGGGTTGTATCTGGGTAGCACAGGGGAGATTCTAATACAAAGCTGAGGGCGATTATTTTGGGAACCGGCACCTACTTGCAAATACTTACCATTTACAGCATTATTATTTTTTAGCGTATGATGAGAACGTGACAGAAGAGAAGTAAACATATACACAATCCACATAATTATAACTTCTACGCAGGTGGCCTCATAACTGGATGTCCAATTCAGCTACCCAGGTGATTGCCTCTGATGTTGCTTCATATAGATCTTCTAATGAATCAGGGAATGCACATTGTGGGTAATCTTGCACAAGATGCGCTCCATGGCACAGGACCTAGTTACTTGCGGGATCGCATCCTCCCACATACATCCCTGCGGCCAATCCGCTCTCACAGGGAGGGGCTTCTCCAGGTGCCGTCCACTAGGCAATGCCAGCGGGCGGCACCAAGGAGTAGGGCCTTCTCTGTGATGGGCCCAACCCTCTGGAATGACCTCCCCCCCGATATCAGAACCACCACGGACCTCCGCTCCTTCCGACAAAAATTGAAGACTCACCTGTTTCAATTAGCTGGCCTGGCATAATTTTAATTGTTACAACTGTTCCCTCCTGGAAATATACTCTCAACTGGTATTTTAATGGGTATGGTTTTAAATCTAATTGATTTTAGGGCTTTCAGAACCATATTTATGTTCTTCTGTACAGTTCTTTTAAATTTTTTAACCTCCTCCATATGTATATTTATATCTATATTTATATTTGTATTTATTATTTGTTATTTGTTGTGTGGACTGTACACCGCCCCGAGTCCTTTTTTGGGAGAGGGGGCGGTCTAGAAATGCGAAGAATAAATAAATAAAATGTTTAATAATAATAATAATAATTTAAATTTATTAGCCGCTCCCTTTCCGAAAAGGACTCGGGGCGGCGTACAATGGAGTAAAAAACATATAACATTTACATAAATCCATGACATACATAAGTACAAAGACACACATGTTCGGAGGAGGTTAACAGATACAATACATAGACAATTAAAAACCATTAAAATACCCTAATTACAAAACCCCATGTACAATCCAAATTCAAAATGTTAAAAAACAGACAGTCAGGAGGAGTACGGGAAGATTACGGTTGAGCCAGGCCAGATAGTTGGAAGAGGTGGGTTTTCAGTTGTACACGGAAGGAGCGGAGATCGGAAGTAATCCTGATGTCCCGGGGGAGGTCATTCCACAGGGCTGGGCCCATCACAGAGAAGGCTCTGCTCCTGGGTGTCGCCCCCCGACACTGTTTGGCGGTCGGCACCCGGAGAAGTCCCTCTCTGTGAGAGCGGATTGGTCGTAGGGATGTGTGGGGCAGGATGCGATCCTGCATGTAACTAGGCCCTGTGCCATGGAGCGCTTTAAAGATCATAATCAAGACCTTGAAACGCACTCGGAAGACCACAGGAAGCCAGTGCAGCTCGCGCAGGAGAGGTGTTACAGGGGAGAATCTAGTCCTCCCCATGATCACCCGCGCGGCCGCGTTCTGGACCAACTGTAGTCTCCGAGTGCATCTCAAAGGAAGCCCCATGTAGAGAGCATTGCAGTAGTCCAGGCGAGACGTCACCAGCGCATGGGTGACTGTGCGTAGGGCATCCCGGTCCAATAAGGGGCGCAATTGGCGCATCAGGCGAACCTGATGGAACGCCCCCCTTGCCACGGCTGTTACATGGTCATCCATGGACAGCCGGGCATCCAGGAGGACGCCCAAATTGCGCACCTGTTCCATAGGGGCTAGTTGCACGCCCCCAATGGCCAGAGATGGAAACACCTGGTTGAACCGGGGCGCCGGAAGCCACAGCCACTCCGTCTTGGAAGGGTTGAGTTTCAGTCGGTTGCCATCCATCCAGATCCGTACGGCCTCCAAACACCGGGACATCACTTCGATGGCCTCATTGGGGTGGTTTGGGGTGGATTTGGCATATCAGCATCTCAGTAGGAAGCAATAGTTGCCCATGTCTGTAGCATTCCTTAAGCTACACATGCTCTGTGGGTGGTGCAAATGATAACTGACCAGATGCAGCCATACTGCCCTTTTAGGCCTTATGGCCATGACAAACAGAAGTGCATAAAATTAAATTTACAGAATGGCGACTTCTTTTTCCAATGTATTGCAGTCTGTTCAAACGTAAAAAAGCCAAATCTCCCAAAAATCTTGATATTTCCACAAAGGATTTATATCAAATATAATTCAAATTATAGTGTATGTGTGTAACGAAGTCCTATAATCCAGAATATCTGTTTATGTCTCTTAAGTAACCAGATGTGAACATATGTCTATTATTTCCTTAATAAAAAATTCATATTATAATTTTGTTTATAAAATATATTTGGGGTCTGTTATGTTGTCTTCTGTTTTACACAACATTTAATGATCAGCATTTCAGAATTATAGCTATTGAGCAATTAGTTTTCTAGGTGTTTGCCATCTCGTTATTTTATGATATCATATCCACAAAAGAATATCCAATTATCAAAATCCAACAATAATAGAGATATATTGCAGAGATGACTGGATTATTTTTTTCTGTTTGTATTTCCCAATGTTAATACAGATACAACTGAGATGCATACAGCATGCTGGATTGTTGTGTCTGAATACAGGTAGTCCTCGACTTTACAACAGTTCATTTAGTCACTATTTGAATTTACAATGGCATTGAAAAAGGGACTTTTGACTGTTTTTCACACTTTAGACCGTTGTAGTATCCCCATGGTCACATGCTTGACAGTTGACTCTCATTGATGATGGTTGCAGTGTCCTTAGGTCATGTGATACAAGCAACGTCAATGGGGAAACCAGATTCACTTAACAACTGTGTGACTATTTTAATAACTGCAGTGATTCACTTAACAAATATAGCAAAAAACTTGTAAAATGGGGCAAAACTTACTTAACATAAATTATGAGCTCAATTGTGGTCATAAGTTGAGAACTACCTATATTCTGTCTTCCAGGTTTAAAAAAGCAGGTTTAAAATGTATCAGATACATTTAGTTTAGATTAGTTCAATACTTTACTTTTTAAAAAAAAAACAATGTGCTTGTTTAATAATGCTTGTTGCCTTTGATATTTCAAGAGAGACATAGTTGAAAAATTAAACAATTCAGCTCAGTACAAATAGGCCTTTAATTAAAAAATGTTGATAGTATTTATCTTATAATTGCATAATTCTATAAGGGACCCTTTAATAATCTTTAGCTATATAAATTTAGAACAGAACATTTACAACCTTTCATTGAAGAATTAAAATTAACTTCAAATAAAAATCAAATTGCTACCATAATTCAATGAAGCTTAGGAAAATAAATTGTCAAATATGAAAGCCATGCCTTCCTTACGAACTGGGAGGGGGGGGGTTGCAGGGTGGGGAGGGATTCTAACTACCAACTTTTTGATAAACATTCTCAGTTGTATTTCCATCACTGTTATCATTCAGTGGTTGATGACTCCTATGTAAATGCTTGCAACTAAAAAACAGTTGCTTCCAGTATTAAGATGGGAGCTGAAGTTTTCATCTAGTGTAGTATCACATACGATCATCTCAAGCATAATATGCATTTCCAGCAATGTCCCTGTGCCCATATAGCTCCCTAGAGGCTTCCTTAGAAAACAAACATGATGACTGATTGCAGCCCAAAGCTTCTTTTGGAACTGTTTTTCCCCAGCTGCTATGGGGGGAAATTTGTAAACTAAGTAGAAAATATCCTGAAAAGCTATGAGAGATAGGTAGGGAGAAACTTTGCATTTTAGTATATAATAGGTCAAACCCGCAATGCAAGTTATTTCAAAATTCTAAACAAACCAGCAGCCTAAAAAAGATGAGATATCCTGACTTAATGGACAAGTACAATCTACAAGAACAGATTAGACGAAACCTCACTCAAAATCAGTAACTGTGAGAGGCACCTTGCAGTCCTAGTGGATGATCATTTAAACATGAGTAAGCAGTGAGCTGCAGCAGCCAAAAAAGCTAATACAATCTTTGATTGTATAAACAGAGGCCTAGAATCAAAATCATGTGAAGTATTAGTACTGCTTTATAAAGCCTTAGTAAGGCCACATCTGGAATACGGTATCCAGTTTTGGTCAGGACATTACAAAAAAGATGTTGAGACTTTGGAAAAAGTGCAAAGAAGAGCAACTAAGATGATTAAAGGCCTGGAGACTAAAACATGAAGAATGGTTGTAGGATTTGGGTTTGGCTAATCTAGAGAAAAGAAGGACGGGGTGTGGGGGCATGATAGCAGTATTCCAGTATTTGAGAGGACGAGGTCAATTTATTTTCCAAAGCACCAGAGAGAAGGACAAGAAAC
Source organism: Natrix helvetica (assembly GCF_964273705.1). Lineage (NCBI taxonomy): Eukaryota > Metazoa > Chordata > Lepidosauria > Squamata > Natricidae > Natrix > Natrix helvetica. The sequence continues at coordinate 45,426,223 of NC_138549.1, read as the reverse complement.
AATGGATGGAAACTAATAAAGGAGAGAAGTAACCTGGAATTAAGGAGAAACTTCCTAACAATGAGGAGAATTAACCAGCTTTCTTTCAGAAGTTGTGGGTGCTTCGTTACTGGAGATTTTGAAGAAGAGTGGACAGTTCCTTGCCTGAAATGGTATAGGGTCTTCTCCATAGCGCTGCTTGGAGAGTCCAAGGATGGGTTAACACAGCCTGTTTGCCCATGGACTGAGTAGATTTTTCCCCTCTGGCCACGCCTCCTTTGCCTCTTCTGGCTCAGTTTTAAAAACTCAGTCTGCCCGATAGGACAAGTTTTGGGGAACACTCAGCTTTGAGCAAATAGGCTGGGTTCTCCAATAGTAATTTTAGAGTATTTTATGTGTTGATATTTAGTTGTTATTAGGATTTTTCCCCAGCTTTATTATTTTGACTTTTTATTTTCCTTTTTTCTATTTTTACCAAGAAGAGGATTTACTAAGGTAAGGCTGAGGCAGCGATCGGTTCCACAGCTGCTTAGTCGCAGCTGGGGGAACAAGCGAGGCCGCTTGTCCGGCGTCTGCTGGCGAGCGCAGGGAAGGACGGCAATCCCCGTGTTTCCCTGGTCGTTTGGGAGGAGAGGCTTTTAAAAAAGCCCTTGCTTCTCCAAACGGCGTCTTTTGCCGATCGGGAGAGCGGCGGCCATTTTGAAAAGCGCTGCTTTGGCGCGCTTTTCGGCTGCAGCCAATGGGAAGCGCCTGGCCCTTAAGTGAGGCTTTTGGCGCGCAGAAGAACCGGCGGCCATTTTTTTGAGACTTTTTTACCTTCCGGAAGCAGCAGCAAGCAGCAGAGCCTCTCCGCCTCAAGCAGACAGCCGCAGAGGATTGCGAGGGCTTGCCTGGGTCTCCAGCAAGCCTGAAGTTCCCCAGCCAACTAAGGGGAAGCGGCAAGGAGTGTCCTGGTGCCTGATCCAGCCTCCCAACTGAATCTGCAGACGCTTCTGGAGCCGTCGGGCCAGCGTCCACTGCCCTTCCCTCAGCAGTGACCTCTTCGACTCAAGATCAACCAAGGATGGCTGATGAAGGTTTGGAGCGAAGGGAGGAGCTGGCAGGGCCATCTGCAAAGCGCAGTAGGCCAGATCCCTCAGGCCAGGGGAGAAAGGGAAACAAGGGCGCTGGGGGGAAAGCTTCCCACTCTTCAGCTGGGAGCAAGGCCCCCAAAATTCAAGGGGACAAGGGGCAGGACTCCCTAAAGGACAAGTCTGCTAGGCCCCAGGTTCCCTCTGCACCCTTACCAAGTGAGGCTGGGCCAGTTCCTTCCCCACCCATCCAGAGGGAGATAGAGCAGGGGGAGGAAATGGGGGATAGATCCCCATCCTTCTGTGATAGGGATTCCATGTCAGGATCCCCTGCAGCCTCTCTGGGCTACCCAGGTTCTCCTAGCTCTTCAGTCAGGGAGGATATCCCCTCCCTTCAATGCTGTTTTCATGCAGAGGATCAGAGAGATCCTCCTAGGGGGGCCAGGGGACAGGCCTATGACCAATCCAGGCCTGTAGAGGACAAGGGCCCAGCTATGTCAGCAGAAATGAGGGATCTCATCACGCAGGCTATTTCCCAGGGTGTGGTGGAAGCCATGAGGCTACAGGAAGGCAGGGGTGGCAAGGCCTCTAGGCCTGCTCGCCCCCTGGGGGAAAAGAGGACCAGAGTACTCGATTCCCCGGGCACTTCTATCACCACAGAGGTGTCTACGTGGGAGGAGGAGACTGCTGAGGAATTTGCTCTCTCGGAGGATGAGGATATGCCTCCAGACAAGCCCTCCTTCACTGGTCTCTTTAAGCCATCCTTATTCAAGTCCATCTTACACAAGGCCAGAGCCTCTACTGAGCTTGGTGCCAAACCTAAGGACAAGGAAGTCCCCTCTACTTCCCAGGACCTCATGGCAGGGCTGTTCAGCGAAACAACCCCTGACCCAGAACTGATACCAGTCCCTGACATGTTCATGGAGGTTATCCAGCGCCAATGGGCACAGCCAGGTACCCTGGCCAACCCCAGTGGCGCAGACAAATCACTGTATCCCTTAGAACCTAGGCTGGAGGATGTATTGAAGCCTCCAGAAGTGGATGCCCCTGTGGTCTCTCTGACCTCTAATTCTAATCTCCCGGCCGAGTTATTAGAAGGGTTAAAGGCAGAGGATAAGAGGGCAGAAAAGGCTTGTCTCAAAACGCACCAGGCGGCTGCCTGGGCGATCAAAACCTCCACTTCTGCCTCGTTCTTTACGAGGGCATCCCTATTATGGCTGCGCCAACTCAGATCTCAGCCCCCATCTGAAGCATCTCGTTGGCGACATGATCTTAACAAGATCATTACGGCTGTGGAATATGCCTCTGATGCATCCCTGCATGCAGTGAAATTCGCCTCCAGGGCACTAGCGTCCAACATCACTTCTCGCCGCCTGCTTTGGCTTCGGCACTGGCAGGCGGACATGAAGGCTAAGTGGAAGCTGGCTTCAGCTCCATTCAAGGGAGAGAACCTCTTTGGGGATTCCCTAGAGAAATTCCTAATTGAGACAAAGGATAAGAGGAAGGTCCTTCCTTCCACCTTCAGGAAGCATGACAGGAAAGGTCAGGGCTCATTCAGGAAACAGGCCTTTCGGGCACAGGAAGGTGCCCAGACCTCCTCCTCTTCATATTCCTCCCAAAGACAGTTTAACCAGTCCTCTGACAGGTCCCAGGAACGAAACAACTTTTCTTCCAGGGGCAGACAATCCAATCAGGGGTCCTTTCGGAAGCCCTTTCGTGGGGGATCCCACAACCGTCAGTTTAGACGTGGGAAGTGACCGTCTGGGGTCTCCTCCCATCGGGGGCCGCCTGCAATTCTATGCAGACCGTTGGGAGGAAACAACCTCGGACAAGTGGGTCTTAAATACCATCAGGAGGGGTCTAACCTTGGAGTTTCTATCCTCTCCTCCGTGGACCTTTGTTCGCTGCCCACTATCCAAGAACCCTGTAAAGAGGGCTCTCATGCAGGCAGAGATAGATCATCTTCTGCAGATCAACGCAATAGAGGCAGTTCCTCCAGAACAGGAAGGGAGAGGGTTCTATTCCATTCTCTTCCTGGTCCCAAAGAATTCAGGGGGGTGGAGGGCCATTTTAGATCTGAAGCGCCTGAACAGACATCTGGCCTACAAGCGCTTCAAAATGCAGTCTCTTCAGTCGATCCTAAGCTGCATGCGACAAGGGGATCTGCTCACCTCCATCGATCTCAAGGAGGCGTACCTGCATGTGCCCATCCATCCTGCACACAGGAAGTTCCTGCGCTTGTGTTACAACGGAAAGCACTTCCAATACAGGGCGCTTCCGTTCGGACTTTCTTCTGCACCCAGAACGTTCACGAAGCTTCTTGCAGCTGTGGCGGCCCACCTGCGCAAGCTTCCAGTCCGCCTGGAGTGCTATCTGGACGACATCATCATCCACTCAAGGACTCAGCAGCAAGCGGTGAGAGATGTAAACATCACAGTTCACACCTTACAGGACCACGGTTTTTCCGTAAACATGGAAAAAAGCAACCTGACTCCTGCCACACGCATACAACACCTGGGCGCCATAATAGACTCAGTATCTTGCCAGGTGTCCCTGTCTCCGGAAAGAATCCGCAACCTCAGGAGCAGGAGCCGGTTGTGTCGCAGGAACAGGTCCTGGCAGGTAGTGCAGCTATCCCAACTGTTAGGGATCATGATTTCTTGCCTCAACATAGTTCCCTGGGCACGTCTTCATGCAAGGGAACTGCAATGGTTCTTGCTTCCAATGCAAAGAGCAAAGATCAGCAACTCCACCAGGAAAGTTCGCATCCCACCAAGAGTGACTCGGTCTCTGAGTTGGTGGCAGTCTCAAGCAGTGGAGAAGGGCTGCCTATTCAGAGAACCCGACAGGATCGTGGTAACGACCGACGCCAGTCTCTACGGTTGGGGGGCGCATTGCCAAGGTCAGCTGGCGCAAGGCAGGTGGTCCAGCGCGGAGGCAGCCCGGAGCATCAATTGGCTAGAACTCAGGGCAGCCCGGCTTGCGCTGAGGAGATTTGCAGAACAGCTGAAGGGGCACCACGTTCTGCTACTGACCGACAATGTGGCCACAAATGCTCACGTGAACTGACAAGGAGGGACCCACTCCAAAAGACTCATGTCAGAGGCGGAGGCCATAGGACGATGGGCAGAGATATACTTAGCATCGCTGAGGGCAGATCACATCTCCGGAACCAGCAACGTAAGTGCGGATTGGTTGAGCCGTCAGACCATCGACAACTCGGAGTGGCAACTTCATCCGGACCTGTTCGCACAGGTGGTAAGGAGGTTTGGTCTCCCACAGGTCGACCTGTTTGCCTCGGCGGCAAACACACAACTCCAGCGGTTCTTCTCCCGCTACAAGTCAGCACAAGCGGAGGGGACGGATGCCCTGAGGTCCAGCTGGCCTCCAGGGCTTCTATACGCTTTTCCGCCCCTCCCTCTGATCCCGCAGGTGATCTACAAGCTGCTGAAGGAGGGGGCGGAGCTCATTCTGGTGGCTCCACATTGGCCCAGGAGATCCTGGTTCGCAGACCTGGTCGATCTGTCTGTGGAGCAACCGTGGAAAATTCCTCCAGACCAGGTATCCTTGCGTCAGGGGGCCATCAACCATCCAGAGCCCCAATGGTTGCAGTTAGCCGTCTGGCACTTGAGGGGTAGCTCCTGAAGGACCAGAGCCTCTCAGACAACGTCATTAAAACCATCCAAGCTTCCAGACGTCCGGCCACTACTCGCATTTATGACGCGACTTGGGCTGCCTTTTCTTCCTGGTGCAGCAAACGGGACATTGACAGTGTGGAAGCGTCCATCCCTCAGTTATTGGACTTCCTACAAGAGGGCTTGGACAAAGGACTGGCACCAGCCACTCTCAGGCGCCAGGTTGCTGCATTATCCACCATCTTAGCCAGACACCAACTTCAATCCCTGAGTCACCATCCTCAGGTCAAGAGCTTCTTGAAGGGGGCCTACAACATCCGACCCCAGGTGGTGCACAGGTACCCGACCTGGAACCTACCCTTTGTCCTGCAGGCATTGACAGCGGCTCCCTTCGAACCTTTGAGGAAGGTATCTCTTCGACATCTGACTCTTAAGACTGCCTTCCTCATAGCCATTACTTCAGCCAGAAGGGTATCTGAGATTGCGGCCTTCTCGGCCAAGGAAGAGCTGTGCATCATCCACCCAGACAGAGTCATCCTACGGTTAGACCCCGCCTTCATGCCGAAGGTGAATTCTCATTTTCACAGGTCTCAGGAGGTCATCCTCCCGAATTTCTGTCCCAGCCCTCAACACTCCAAGGAGCGCAGGTGGCACAAATTGGACGTGCGAAGGGCAGTCCGCATTTACCTGAAACGAACTAAGGACATCAGGCACTCCGAGGCCTTCTTTGTGTCTTTTCAACCAGGCTCGCTGGGTCGCAAGGTGTCATCTTCAACCATAGGTCGGTGGCTGCGAGCTTGCATTAAGATGACATATGACCTTCAGGGCAAGCCGGTTCCACCTCGTGTAACGGCACATTCCACCAGAAGTGCGGCCACGACCGCGGCCTGGGCGACTCAAGCATCTATTCTGGACATTTGCAGAGCGGCCACGTGGGCGTCTCCCACGGCTTTCATTAGAAACTACAAGATCGATTCCTTTGCCTCTGCCGAAGCCTCTTTTGGCCGTAGAGTATTACAGAAGGTTATTGAGGCTCCGGACAATGTCACTTCTTCCCGCCCTGGGACACAATAGCTTGGGCATGTCCCATCCTTGGACTCTCCAAGCAGCGCTATGGAGAATGACCGTTGACTTACCTGAACGGTCGTTCTCATGGCGCTGCGGAGAGTACAAGACCCACCCAGGGTGATTGTTTAGCTCCGAGATTGTATCTTTACACAGGTGTGAGCTGAGGACGTCTTCGTCGGACAAGACCTCGTTTTTAAAACTGAGCCAGAAGAGGCAAAGGAGGCGTGGCCAGAGGGGAAAAATCTACTCAGTCCATGGGCAAACAGGCCGTGTTAACCCATCCTTGTACTCTCCGCAGCGCCATGAGAACGACCGTTCAGGTAAGTCAACGGTCATTCTGCTTGAGCAGGGGGCTGGACTAGAAGATCTACAAGTTCCCTTCCAGTTCTATTCTGATTGATTGAATAAATGCAATAGCCAAGGCCATTGTGACTTATTTAACAATCTGAAAATCTTGTCAGTGATATTTAAACCAGTTACAATTTATTGGCGTTGTATTTTAAAAATAAAAATGTGTAAATTAGTCCTAAAATAAATGTAATAAGAATAATATAAATACGTACTACAAACTAAATACTGTGCAGATTATAAATGCTAATTTTGAGTTTTTGTGTTTGGTGAGATTAATTCTACTACTGCTGGCAGAGTTTAATAGAACTCTGGGAAATAAATTCTAATAGATTTCCTTCTCAGTGGGAAACACTTGCTCATAACAAGAAGATAACCAATGCCTTTATTATGAACATCTAGGAATGCATAAAATCTCAACACCATGTGGCTAATATTTATGTTTAATTCCTCTAGGGTCGGTACATTTAGATAAGAATGAGTTTTTTTAAAAATCCGCTGTGGTCTTCAAATCCAGATTATAATTACTTCTAATTACCTAATTTGATCAGTGTGTAATAAGTCTTTTTGAGAGGTAATGTTTCAAAACCTTTCCTACTATACAGAAAGTCATGAGCCATTTGTTCTTTGTTGATCCATTGGAGGAAGGGAGTCATCAATATGATATGCAATAATTTTTTTTTTGCAATTAAGTAAATTAAAAATGTACAATATAATTAGTATAATTGTCATTCTGTGGAATAATACTAACATTTGCCACAATTACTTCATTTGTGTCTCTTCCTTCATTTCCCTGCAAAAATTAAACGTATTTAATACATCTATGCATACTATATATTTTTATAATATATGAACAGACATTTAGCTAAATTATACAAAGTCTCAACAAACCCAGCATGATGGAATGGATAGCGATTTAGCCTAATCATAATTCACTTTTGAAGTGTTTAAAATACTTCACACATGCTATTTTAAATCTAGTACTTGTAGTATAGAAATTACAACAACTCTATAAGTAAGAGAGAGAATTGTTAATATGTTCAGAGTATACATTTCCCACTTCAGGCACAATCCTGATAAAATTCCTTCCATACACTGAAATGTCAGACAATAGTTTCTGTTGCTAATGCATGCCAAAGGGTTTGATTTCAATGTGAATCATGACTGGATGAAAAGGATTAAATCTCCCCTCTCTGGGCATTTTGCTCTAGCTAGAAGTTGAGAGAAGCTAGATCCGGGGTTAATGGAGGGTGGAACTCTGACTTGACCACAAGCATGTTAACAATGTAATGTAATTGCGTAAAAATATTCAATATTCATTGAAAATGTTAACCCTAAATTAAGGTCTTGCTTTTCTGCCTCCTTTTCTTCTCTTCATTTTAAAGCAGAGGACAGAAGTGGGAGATTTCACTTTCCCACTTGCATTAATTTCATTCAGACAAATCATTTTTCAGCTTAATAACCTCTACAATAAAATATCAATTTGCAAAAATAAAAAATAAATCCTTACTTGTTTGTCCATCATTGGTTGTTTATGCTTTATAGGAAAAAATGGCATTTCCTCCTTATATTTCAAGGCTCCACTGTCATAGTGGGGAAAGCCATAATTATGGAAATAATCTTTTTGCTGAAAAACAATAGGAAGTCCACTTGCCCTCATCTCTCTGGCCTCCCTGATACCAATTAAATACTACAGTGAGCCTTTTGCAGAAGTGAAAAGAAATGTATTGGTTCATGTAACTTACAGTGGGGCAAAAAAGTATTTAGTCAGCGACCAATTGTGCAAGTTCTCCCACTTAAAAAGATGAGAGAGGCCTGTAATTGGCATCATAGGTAGACCTCAACCATGAGAGACAAAATGTAAAAAAAAACCCAAACTATCACATTGGCTGATTTGGAAATAATTTATTTGTAAATTATGGTAGAAAATAAGTATTTGGTCAATATCAAAAGTTCATCTCAATATTTCGTTATATATCCTTTGTTGGCAATGACAGAGGTCAAACGTTTTCTGTAAGTCTTCACAAGGTTGGCACACACTGTTGCTGGTATGTTGGCCCATTCCTCCATGCAGATCTCCTCTAGAGCAGTGATGTTTTGGGGCTGTCGCTGGGCAACACGGACTTTCAACTCCCTCCAAAGGTTTTCTATGGGGTTGAGATCTGGAGACTGGCTAGGCCACTCCAGGACCTTGAAATGCTTCTTACGAAGCCACTCCTTCGTTGCCCGGGCGGTATGTTTGGAATCATTGTCATGTTGAAAGACCCAGCCACGTTTCATCTTCAATGCCCTTGCTGATGGAAGGAGGTTTGCACTCAAAATCTCATGATACATGGCCCCATTCATTCTGTCCTGTACACGGATCAGTCGTCCTGGTCCCTTTGCAGAGAAACAGCCCCAAAGCATGATGTTGCCACTCCCATGCTTCACAGTAGGTATGGTGTTCTTTGGATGCAACTCAGCATTCTCTCTCCTCCAAACACGACGAGTTGTGTTTCTACCAAACAGTTCTATTTTAGTTTCATCTGATCATATGACATTCTCCCAATCCTCTTCTGGATCATCCAAATGCTCTCTAGCAAACTTCAGATGGGCCTGGACATAGACTGGCTTAAGCAGGGGGACATGTCTGGCACTGCGGGATCTGAGTCCCTGGCGGCATAGTGTGTTACTGATGGTAGCCTTTGTTACATTGGTCCCAGCTCTCTGCAGGTCATTCACTAGGTCCCCCCGTGTGATCCTGGGATTTTTGCTCACCGTTCTTGGGATCATTTTGACCCCACGGGGTGAGATCTTGCGTGGAGCCCCAGATCGAGGGAGATTATCAGTGGTCTTGTATGTCTTCCATTTTCTAATTATTGCTCCCACAGTTGATTTGTTCACACCAAGCTGCTTGCCTATTGCAGATTCAGTCTTCCCAGCCTGGTGCAGGTCTACAATTTTGTTTCTGGTGTCCTTTGACAGCTCTTTGGTCTTCACCATAGTGGAGTTTGGAGTGTGACTGTTTGAGGTTGTGGACAGGTGTCTTTTATACTGATAACAAGTTCAAACAGTTGCCATTGATACAGGTAATGAGTGCAGGACAGAGGAGCCTCCTAAAGAAGAAGGTACAGGTCTGTGAGAGCCAGAAATCTTGCTTGTTTGTAGGTGACCAAATACTTATTTTCCACCATAATTTACAAATAAATTCTTTCCAAATCAGCCAATGTGATTGTTTGGTCTTTTTCTTTATATTTTGTCTCATATAGTTGAGGTCTACCTATGATGCCAATTACAGGCCTCTCTCATCTTTTTAAGTGGGAGAACTTGCACAATTAGTAGTTGACTAAATACTTTTTTGCCCCACTGTATCTCATATGTAGAAATTTCTATGAGTTTAATCTGCTCATACCTCATCTTCAATAGTGCCTGCTCTGAATAACAGCAATTTTGAGAATTTAGACAGCTTTTCATCTACCATCCTTCAGAGAAATCTTTTCCCCATTCTCATTTCCCATTACCTGATCCTTTGAACTTGTAATGCTTAGTGTTTTCTTTGAGTGGAAGCTTCCAAGACTGCAGATATTTTGGTTAAAAAGGAAAATAATGTGTTTTACCTAGTTACCAATTGTCCATATTTTGGGTTCCTTAAACTAGGAATGCTGAAACAGGTTTTTGGGCTACTTAAAATAATACACGATTTTGTGTAATTCCACCTATTATTTATTTAGGGTTATGTTGAAGAAGAAATAAATTTATATATTACTAAAACTCTCTGTGTTTATTTGTAATCTTCAATTAGTTGAAATGGTGCTATAAGCACAATTTTTAAACCAAGGTACTTTAAATCCATTAATTTAAAGAATAGCTATAGAATCTGAGACACATGGAATTGAAATTCCAAAGATCTTCAGATCAGTTGTATTTTCAAAGATGTGGCCACTGCAACACTGTCAAGGTCAGCTGTGGTCATATGATCGTGATGTTCAGTGCTCCCTGCAATCTTCTTACAAGCAAAGTCAATGGGGAATCCAACAGAAAATTGGAAGTCGGTCCTGTTCCTGCTGTTTTGCCCACCTATGATTATTCTCTAACCATATTTATTTCTCTCTAGATAAATAAATATTGGCAAATATTGACCCAACAAGTCACAGGTTGTCTAGTATCAAATAAAACAATAACAATTATAAAACAAACGAAACATCCTACTTTTCAATTTGAATAATGACATTGCTTAGTTTAGCATAATTCAGGGATTCTAAAAGCTGGGCGTGTCACAAAATTATGAGCTGTGAGAAATTTGAGGAAAGTTGCAAATATTTTTGGACTTAAATGCACAAAGTACTCATTGCTGTTCTGCCTGGACAAGCCAGCTGTTATGTTAGAGGAAAGTCAAGGGCATGGTATGATAGGGTACCAGTTTTCTCTGCTCCTGTGCATTTGTACAGGCAAGAGCCCATCCATAAATTGCAAAATCATCATTACCATCATCATTTAACATTCAACGCTTTAAAGAGAAATGGATTGTCACGTGCAAACTCAACAATTAGAGCTTGTACATGGCTACTAAGTCTTTAGCTGTCTTGTTAAGCATGAAAAACATAACCTTTGTCATCTATAATTAGGTCTTCCTCAAATTCATGGAACTGAAAACATAATCTGAGATGAATACTGAGTACAGTAGCTTTACAATTATGCCTTCACCTATGTTCATAAGGATTTACTATATTGATTTTTCAGTGCAGTATTATACACATTTTATAGCCTGCTTCTGAATGTCAGATAGGTTTAGGTTTCCTTCCAGAGGAGAGTATGATTTTGTAAAAATATACTATTTGCCTCAGTGAGACCCAACAAAATAAATATTATCACATCAAGAATTCTGGACAACCCAACATTCACTGTTTATATGCAAAATATTACCAAATATACAGTAAGATATATCAATATATGTAAAATACATTGAGCACACACCAAAATAGAAATTCTGACTTCTCCATTAAGAAATTGAGCCAGGAAGTATACAATATTGTTGTTCCTCTCTCTTTACAGTCAGCATAATAATAATAGCTACTATCCTTTTAACTAACATCACTTCATCAGTTATATGTTGCCAAATATACACTGCAGGGATTGCTGTACTACAAGTTATTTTAGATCAGACACTTTTTTCAGTGTTTTAATTTCCCCCTTTCAAAAACAATGAATATCAAACTGGGATGCTGAAAACTACATCTGTGAAAACAAATCTCTGTTTTGCTAGATCAGTAATAACAGACATATCTGGATTTTTTCCAAAAAGCATACAACTCCTGTTAATTATTGTGGCATTGCAGTATTACAGCGAGGTTCCAATTTCTTTATGCTAATAGAAAAAAAATTTAAAACGATATTTCAGAATGCACATTATGTGTGATTAGATGAAACATGTAAATAGGTGTTAAATTTTATGTATTATGTTAACATTGTAACAAGAAATAAGAGAAGACAGGGGGAAAATCAATGTTTCATTTACCATAAAAGTCCATTGTTGGGTGCAATAATTGATGTTGCTTTCTGTTTTTCACTGATCCAAGAACCAAGTGATGGGAGGTAGTGCTTTCCTATATGGACCTGTAATGAGAACTTTAGTGAACTTTTAGTAAAAGGTGAGTTTGCACAAGTGACAACCAAATATATTTATACCTTTATATATTTTGTCTACCCAATCTTCCTTGACAATATTTTTCTTCCCTCCTAACCTTCAGCCTTAAGTTGTAGCCGATACTGGGGTTTATCAAGGAGATGCTACATACATATAATTCAGAACAGCTTCTGATTTGGTGGATCATCAGTGTATTTCTTGCAATGAATTAGCAAGATGTAAGTCCATCAGCCTAGTTGTTTCTTGCATCAAAAGAACAAAAACTGAATCTAGAACATTCTGATCTATTGGTTTGGTTTCATGATGAATAGATTTGAAGAACTGACTCTAATATTTGTTCTGTTCTGATTAGCAATTTTGATATTTTCCTTTAAATCCTAGCCCTGCAAAACTTGTTGATTATTTATTTGCCCAGACCAAATAAATAATCAACATGTTTTGCAGGGCTGTGAACTCATCCTTGTCCCTCCACCCCAGGCTCCCGGGTCCTATAACTTTCTTCTCTTTCCTCCCTCTCAACAGCTTCAGTATCCTGTTTCTAAAGCCTGCCTCTATACAGTACACTTTTATAACCTATTTCCTCCATTATAACATGTTATCGTGGTACTTGGAAATGCCTTGCTGGAAAATTGCCAATATGCTCTCATTGCTCTTTCACAACTGACAGAAGCTTTAAAATACAGCAGAGAATGATTTGGCAGCCAATAAAGTTTCTGTGGAATATCAATAGTTTTGTTTAAATTATTTATAATTCATCCTGTTGCTACTCAGATTTTTTTTCCAAGCCACTATATAAATATGCTGAAATACATTTCATACATGATATCCTGAAACATATTTGTCATATCTATGTTCAGCTTCAGTAGATTAAATTCTTGTATGGAACTACAGTATCATTAAATTCTCTAAGAGAATCCAAAGATGTCTCTGCCACCATATGTACACCAGAGGTGGGTTGCTTCCAGTTCGGCCAGATTTGGCCGAACCGGTAATGGAATTGTGGCCTGGGTCGCAGAACCAGTAGTGACCCAGGCTGGCCATGCTCACAAACCGGTTCCACGATCTCTTATGCCATTGCCAGCATGTTTCTGTGCATGTGCAGAACAATATTTAGTCAACTGTGCATGCATCAGCAATGTGCAGCTGGTGTGCGTGCAGCGAATCACTACCAACTGGTATAGGAACCCACCCCTGATCTACACATCAACAAAATCCCCGTTTCTCTCAGCCAATATATGCTACAAACACTCCTTGAGACATACATAGACCATATTAACACAACACACTTAATCAACTTGCTGATAGACTCAGTGACTACATTTATGCAAATAAAGCTTGGTCATTTTTAATTATGAAGTTGGGCTTTGGGGAGAAGGTGTTAGTGTTTTATACAGCCTCAACTATTTGGTTAGTTTATGGCTATATGTCTTCTGTGAACCTTAATATCCCTGGTAAGTCTATTGTCCAAATTCGGATAGATAACTGCAACTCTCTCCTTCTCCTACACCCCTGCCACTCATCCATCCACCACACGGCCCATGTTAGTGCTGCACTTTATAGTTTAGCTGTCCAAGGAGTTCTGCTTGCCCCAGGTCAGGTTTCACAATCACATCTAGAATGCTTCCTACTATAACTATCAAAATGTAATGACAACAGTGTGTCATGCAGTTTCTAGGCTTGGGCAGCATTGTATGATTGCAATATCATTGCTGCTGTACATAGTTTTCCTTTACCACTACAATATAGCAGCATTTCTTTACCAGGCAAACTATTGAACTTGTTGACACTTAAAGCTATTCTTAAAAATTTCCTCAGTACTCTGTATTTCTGTAAAAAGCTGAAAAATACCTGTCATTGTTTTGTATTTATTCACAAGACTGTCCAAGGAATTAAATATTGCTGAGGGAGGGAGGGAGGGAGGGAGGGAGGGAGGGGGAGAGAAATACATGTACACAGTCTACATGTGAGTTCCTCTCCTAAGAATTGTTACTCCCCCCCCCCCCCAGAAAATAAGCATCCAGCAGGTCTTCTTTCAAGATTTGCCAACATTTGGGGATCTCTCCTTTACTGTTATTTTGTTCTCTTGTTGGTATCAGTGTTTTCCAGTCATCACTCTGATGTTTGTATATATTCGGATTGAAATCTGAAAGGAATCATTGCATTTACATTCAATATATTTACAATCTTTCAAGTATTTTGTCTTGGTTGCTCTTTTCATTCTCCATGGTTCTGAGCTGGTTTCCTACTAAACCTTTTGATAGTGTCTTTCAAAGACAATCATATCTGTTTTTCATGAAAATACTGTTACGAACTGCATTTCTGGAACAAATAGTGGATAAGAGGAGCTATTTTTAGCACGATATTAGCAGGATTTTTTTCTCTCCAAGCAAAGCCTAATTAAGCATACTTGTTTAAAAGAATGTGCATAATAATATCTTGTTTTATACACACGTACCAGTGGTGGGTTTTAAATTTTTTTAGAACCTCTTCTGTAGGTGTGGCCTGCTTTGTGGGAGTGGCTTGCCAGCCATGTGACTGGGTGGGAGTGGCTTGCCAACCATGTGACTGGGTGAGCATGGCCAACTTGTAAAATGTGGTGAAACTCACTTAACAACGCTCTTGCTTAGCAACCAAAATGTTGGCTCAGAAACTCTGGCATTTGAAGCACGCAAGTCTTAAATCTGTCAAGTGACAAGACCCTTGCACCCCTAACCCTTTAGAAAAAAAACCCCAGGGGTGTTCAAACGTGACAGCTTGAAGACTTGTGGACTTCAACTCCAAGAATTCCTCCTCCAGTCATGCTCAGGAACTCTGGCATTGAAGTGTGCAAGTCTTAAAGCTGTCAAGTTACAATACCCTTGCACCTCTAACCCTTTAGAAAAAAACCCCAGGTTGTTCAAAGTTGACAGCTTTAAGACTTTAAGGTTTAGCTAGGACTCTTAGAGGCAGGTGGGGCGATTGGTGAGCCAGCCAATCAGTGAGCGATGGGTGGGGCAAGCGTGGTGCGGACAGGGGGAGGGAGCTGGAACCGGTTCTAAACGGCACGGTAGATTTGTGGAACCTCTTTTATAGAAGAGGTTAGAATTGGCAGGAAACCACCCCTGACACATACACACAATTACATTCAGTGTGTGTGTGTGTGTGTGTGTGTGTGTGTGTACACATACGTACACACAATTACATTCAATATATTTGTGTGTGTGTGTATATACTGTACACATACAAACACACACACACACACACACATTCCAGCACAGCTCTGAGATTCAGTCCCTTATCATTTTTATTTTTGCTGATGCAGTAAGATGAAAATCAGAGAAAGAGTCTCGCCCTTGCTGGCACACACACACACACACACCGCCCTTTTGTCTGCCTATGACTTAATCGCAGGGTGTGGGGAGACATACTGCTAAACCAAAATCTTGTACAGTGGTGAAATACTGTTTTCCACAGGGTGGCCCAAAAGAACATACAGATTCAATCCAGGGCTTCTGTTAGGAGGCTATGCCTGACATTAGAACAGGGAAGAACATTAGACTGGAATGTATACACAAATGAGGAACCATTCCTTTAATGTCTTAGCCATAGTAAAGAAAACCATAATGGTTTTCATTTTGGGAATCCTCTAAATTAGTACTACCATCTCCATCATTCTCAGATGGCTTAGACAAACTCTGCTATCTGAGGATGTTTGGAGATGTCTATAATTTGTCTATATGATACTAAATTGGAAGTATCTGTGCTGGGGATACATGTACAAATAAAAAACATGTTTTCTCTGCAGTGAGAAACATTTCAGAGTTCAAGAGAAAAAGCTATTTAGATAGCTTTATTATGGATGTGTGGCTCATCCTTTTCCACTTGATATGGATCTATATTCATTCAAGACTTATATAGGAATTGCTCTTAATTTCAGAATACAGAGGTTTTAAGCAAGGAAACAAAAGAATTAACACAGCCTAAGCAGAAGAATGCTTGCTTCATTATTTATATATGTAGCCCAAAATAGGAAGAAAATGTGCTAAGGGAGTTGATTTGGCTCATATGTTGCTATGAATATACCTAACCATATCTTGAAATACTATCTGGTTATATAGCCAGAGTAAATATATTTTCCCTTATAAAACAAATCTCATGCATTGCTCAGTTAAGGAATTCAAGCAATTTTATTTTTTACATTAAATAAGTAGATGTTCCAAATGAATCATATTTTTTAAAATTATAGCTTACTAAGGCTAGGTTCAAGAATTGTTTTTCAGAGGCACAGTATGTAGAATAACAATTCTATAGGCAATGACTAGAGGACAACAGATAAACAGAAAAGTTTATTCAACAATTTTGGATTTATCCCATAGGTGCAAACACCAGCAGAGTTGGTTACAATAGTTACAAATGTGCATAGCACAATGTGTTTCTTTTTCATTGTTGTATGCTTTGTATGTTTTTCCATATGTGATTAAACTATATATTTTTGCCCATCTAAAGCATTTTGTTCCTTATATGGTCTTTCACACATGCACATTTATTTATTTATTTATTTATTTATTTATTTATTTATTTATTTATTTATTTATTATTTATTTATTTATTTATTTATTTATTACCTTGGTTTCTTCATACAGTATGTGTTTGTTTAGAGATAATGGAAAGGGACTTTTATATGTTCCTATATTTCTGCCATTTCTATTGCCTTTGAAATAAAATTTAAATGTTAACACAGGGATCATCATCAAGCTGAGCTGTTTGATAAGAGGTAGAGAGATAAAACATTGTGATGGCCATGTTTTCAGATGTGGCTTTGGTTTCCTATCGACTCTGAACAGGCAGTCCTTCTATACCACCTGGGATAGTTGTTTGCCTATAGATGCAGGTAAAGGAGTGGGAAGGTAGTAATCTAGAAGCCTAAATTTGGTTGGACATGATTTCTGCTGGTGGACCTGCATGAACAGTCACTGGCTTTGCTGAGCCCTAGATTGGATTTAGTAGTAAAGACAAGGATCTTGGTGCATACAGATATTAACATTTTGCTTAACTATAGATCAGCAATGGTGAACCGTTTTTGGCTTGCGTGCCATAAGTGGGGGGAGCGCAGGGGGGTCGTGTGTGGGTGTGCTGCACCCATAATGCAATGCGCGACCCCCCAGTGCGTATGTTCACACTACAGGCGCGACCCCCCATTTTTTGCATGCTTTTTTCACCCTCCCCAGGCTCTAAAGGCTTTATAGGAGCCTGGGGAGGGTGAAAACAGCCCCCCAGACGCCCCTGGAAGCCCTGCAGAGGTTTCAGGGACCTTCAGGATGCTTCCCTGAAGTCTCCAGAGCAGTCAAAATGAACCTCCGAGCAAACTGGAAGTCACTTCCGGTTTGCTCGGAGGGTCGTTTTGAGCACTCCGGAGTCTTCAGGGACCTTCAGGACGCTTCTCTGAAGCCTCTGGAGCAGTCAAAACTAACCTCCGAGCAAACCGGAAGTCTGTTCCTGAACTTCTGGTTTGCCCGTAGGGCCGTTTTTTGCGTTCCAGAGGCTTCAGGAAAGTTCATGAAGCCTCCGGAGGGCCTCCAGGGGGGCGGGGGAGGCTCTTTTCGCCCTCCCCAGTCTCCTATAAAGCCTCTGGAGCCTGGGGAGGGCGAAAAATGGCTTTAAAAAAAGTTGAACTCAGTTGACAGGGCAGCGCCTCGCATGCCCTGACAAATGGCTCCGCGTGCCGCCTGTGGCACGCGTGCCATAGGTTCGCCATCACTGCTATAGATAGTAAGAGGGACATTAATCATCAGTCAAAACTAATTGGCTGATTGTTGGTGGTAGAATACTGCTTTCCACAGGGTGGCCCAAAAGAACATACAGATTCAATTAAGTGGTTCTGTTAGGCTATGACATTGGAACAGGGAAGAACATTAGACTGGAATGTATACACAAATGAGGGACCATTCCTTTAATGTCTTAGCCATAGTACCAATGTTGACTTTCCTCCAGTGACAACTTTCAATCTTTTAAACATGCAAATAATAGCATTGGGCAGGTGGTATTTCAAAGTTTCCACCCCCAGAAAATGGAGGATCATTAGGGGAGTCTGTAAAAGCTTTTATGTTGTGACAGAATGCTTAACAGAAGAAATCTTTGACTAAACAGTTTGAATCCAGTGGAGGAAAAAAGCATATGATTTAACAAGAATGACTGGAACTCTACTTTATTGATATAGGCTATGGGAGTGTTTCTCAACTTTGGCAACTTTAAGATGTGTGGACTTCAACTCTCAGACTCCCCCAGCCAGGATGGGAGAGTGGGGTAACAGACCCTTTAAGTAACAATATTCTTCCTCCTTCATTCCTTCCCTCTTATACATAAAAGAGCTAAGGTGGGACTAGTTTAAGTTTCTTTCAATTGTCTTCATATCTTAACCTTAAATCAGAGGTAAAATTCAGCCGGTTCTGACAGATTCTGGATGGAGAACTGGCAAATACCACCTCTGGCCCCAGAGTGGGGTGGGAATGGAGATTTTGCAATATCCTTCACCTGCCACGTCCACCAAGCCACGCCCACAGAACCGGTAGTAAAAATAATTTGAATTTCACCACTGCCTTAAATGATAATTTTCTAACTGATATCACATAGTTTCTCCAAAGTTATCTCTACAACCATGATTAGTTTAGTAGCCTTTCAAGATTTGTTACGTTAAACATAATTAGTTTGGCAAGCTTTCAAGATGCTGTGATCATTTGGAAACTGAAGAGCTGAGGGAGGGGGGTCAAGAAAGCACCTGAATTCAGTCCTTATGTGCTAGGTCTATTTTCTGAGCAGACAACGTAGAAGATAATGGAAGCAACAAGGAGTACTGTAATGCATCATGTTTAACTCAAGAAATAGCAAATTCACTGCTGAGGAGGCTAATGAGAATGGCTTTTTAATATAATGCAGCAACACCAGAGGGCAGAAGACTAGCATGAAATAAAGGAGAAACAAAGCCAGCATTCGGAATTGGGGAACTCGAGGATGTGAGAAACTCGCAGTTTCACCAAGTTGGCTCTACAGTTACATGCAAAGCCAACATAATAATAATTATCAGTATAAATATTAATAGAGAAACCAGAGGCTAAAAGGCAAGTTCAGATCTCAATTGCAACTTAAACAGAGATGGAAGAAGGCTGAGCACCAGATTTAACACACTGAAAACATACTGAATATCCTGAAACTGGGTCAGGGATATAGTAAGACACATTAGTTTAAAATTAAAAATCAGCATTTGCAGTAGGAATTTCCTGAAAAACAGGACAAAGGAAAAGTTCAGCTGCAGTTTAAAGAAGGTAATCACCAGTTTAGTGTTGAAGCACCGCTAGAAATTAGAAATGAGGAAACTGAGTTTTAGTCCTATTCTAAGGGAAGAAAGTGACTTTGGGTAGCCATATTTTCTCAGCTCAACTAATCTTACTGGGCTATTGGTGTGGGGAAAAGAGGTGGCAGAAGATGCATTACGCATGTTTGCCACCTTGAATTATTTATAAAGTAATAAATAATTGGAAAAACATTCAGCAAGAGATAGGGTTGAATGGCTGGAGAATCCAAAGGAGGAAATATGGGTGATTGACACTTGCTGAAATAATAGCACTAAAGTGTCAATTATTTTGTACTAGAGACTATACTCTCTTGTTTCCGGTGTCGCTTTTTGACACTAAATCTCAAAGGAAGAAGAAAAAAATGTTTTGCTTCTCATCCAAGAAGCTTCATCAGTTTTGTCACAACTGATGAAGCTTCTTGGATGAGAAGCAAAACGTCTTTTTCTTCCTCAAAGAAAAAGCAATCCAGGTGTGATTTGAAAAAGCACCTTTGAGACAACTATGACCTGGATGACTGAGAATCTCCTCAGAAATTTTAACACTAAGGTTGGAAATGTTATATGGACTGGAAGTATGTACCAAAATTCCTTATTATCGTAGTTAAGTAAACTTAGTTTTAGGGAACTGCAAAATCATATTATGCAGGTCCTAAGATGTCCATGGAGTTCAAATCTAACACCATCCCCCAAACCTGATACTTGGGATTCCAAATCATACCAACCATCATGCAGAATTTCTGAGAAGACAGTAGTGTTGGAAGAGACCAGAATCACACATAGCTAGAGGGTAGTGTTATTTGTATCATATTTATCAGTAGATAATTAAGGATACTGTACAACCTTCTCGGTGGCACTGATATATCTGGTAGGTGCTTTCCAACAATATTTTTTTGTTTCAACCACTTTTTTCTTTATCATTAGGTTTTCTTTTGCAGATTCCTTGTATGAGACCATTTTTGTATGCTTTTTCTGCCCACAAATTATAACATCCCCCCAAATATTCATATTTCTAAAATTCCTTTAAGATACCTTTTTTTGGCCAATATGAAAAGTTGCCTTAGTAGGAAGCAGCCTAATTGGATCTTAAAGCATTCATTCATTCTATTTACATGTTTGGTTTTTTTACAATACTATGAGATCCATAAGTTATTATGTATATTGAGCTGAGCTCTTCCTGGAGCCACCAGACCACGTGAGCTGGTCCTTATTGGCTCTCATGAGTTCCTCTCACTAATTCTCATGATTTGTAAAAGGTATAGAGTCTATAGATCTCTGTCAAGTCACATATTTTCTTTACACAATTATCTTCACCAGGCTGGGCTTGGAGTAGAGGTCAGGAAGGGCAAGAAAGGCGATAACACTGAAGTTGTTGAATGAAGCCAGATCCCATTTCCCAAAGTACACTGTTTCTGAATCTACTGCTGAACCAATTGTTGAGGAATACCAATTCTGCATCCAGCGAGTACAGAAAGTCAACAGGTAAATCTTTTATTTAGCAATGATTGTTTGAACGGCTCTGCAGAAACAAACATTGAGAGGGTTGTGTATTAAGAAGTGTGCATTGCACAGTGTATCCATTTCTCAATGGTTTAATATATGCATTTGCTTTCTAGAGTTAAACTTTACTTTTTGTTTTTTTGCACAAAGACAGTTCCCAGTATGATCTTTTAAAACACTAAAAAGCCATTGTCCAATTCTAGAATATTATGGCCTGGATGGATACTAATTTATTACCTTGGCTTCCTTGTATGAGATCTGTCTTCTTAGAGATAAGACTCTTTATTTCTCCCTAGAAGAAATTGTCTTTGGAACATCTGAAACAAACAAAAGCTTCTAAGCACCTGCACAGTATTTGTCAGAAATAAAGGAGTAGGTAAATGTTTTTCGACAAGTATTTCTGGGAAGGATGGAAGATCTTGCAAACTGACTTTTTAAGCAAGTTCTCTGCCACCCCAACTTTAGAAATCAAATATTGGTGAAAAGAAGCAAGTTAAAGATTTAATAACTGTAATAAATAATGAATAAAAATTCATTATTTGAATGCTACGTATTTCTCTGTCTTCACTTTAGATAACAATTATTCATTTAGTTTATCCATACCTACAAAATACTGTTTTCCCCAAAAAATGAAAATCAGAACAGCCAGGAACATGGGAGGCAATAAAAGCATACAGGACCGGTAATGAAATTCAGCTCCGAATCAAACCTTGATCCGAAATAATTCAAAGAACTTACTGAATCCAAAAGCTGCGGGATATGGACCTGATAACAAAATACACCACAGCCCGTTGCGCAATCTTAAAGCGAGCGGTTGTTGAGGGTTGCGCAGCCCCAGGGCGTCTATCTGAGTCGTAGCAGACAACGCTCCAAGGTGGAGCGTGGGGACTCCAGAAAGGTCAAGCTTGGAGGGAGGGCCTAAGGCACGGAGGAGGAGGTAGGACTCGCCTTCTCCTGCCAAATTAGGCTGTGGTCACGGAATAAGGCTTAGCAATAGCAAGCGAGGATGCCAGAAGGCACGCGTGGGGCCACCCAGCCCATGAACTAGAGCCGAGCCGCACGTCCCGCGGGAGTGGAGGCCTGCGGCAAGAGAAAGGGCTGAAGTACAGCCGTTGCCAGAGCCGAGCAAGGGAGCGCGGTGCCTCCGAGGAGTGGACCTAGGCGCTGGTTCGCGGGGACGGTTGGAGTAAATAAAACTCGAGCGGCGTCCTCCGGCCAGCGCCAGCGTTCGAGGCAGCAGCTTGCGGAATAAAAGGCGGCAGCGGCGGCGCGAAGGAAGGAGAGATCGAGCGGCTCTCGCGCCGCTGCCCTCAGGATGTCCGCGCACAGCCTGCTCAACAGCGTCTTCTCGTGCTCCTCCTCGCCGGCGTCTGCCGGCAGTCCTCCGCTCTGCCCCAAGAGCTTGTCCAAGCGGGGACTTCGCCAGACCCGCAGTCTGGACCCCGCCGTGATCGGTCGCTCCGGCGTGGAAGAAGGGACGGCGCTGGAGAGTTCGGCCCGCTCCGCGCGGGCCAAAGGGACGAGTGGTGCTTCGGCCGAATACTTGGCGGCCTTTTCTTCGCGCGCCCTGCTGCGTCCGCCCGGCGGGGGGCAAAGCGCCTTCTCGCTCTCCGTGCCCAGCACGCCCCTGTCGACCTCGGGCAGCTTCCACTTTGACTATGAGGGCCCTCGAGGCAAGAGGCTCACGGCGTGGGAGCTGCCTTTCTTGGCGCGCGCGCCCTCAGCCTCGGCTCTCAGCGGCGGCTATGGAGGCAGCGGGGCCAACAGCATCTTCTTTTCCCCCAGAAAGTGGCTCCAGCAGAGGAAGGGACAGCATCTGCCCAGCAGTCCCGCCTCTTCCTACGTAGTGTGGAAAGCCGAGGTAGGAGCGTTGTCTTTAAAGCTTGGATTAATCATTGACCCTCTCGCCACAGTCGGGTAATTTTTCAGTTAGGAGCTATAGTGGAACTGATGTGTTGAGAACTTTAAATTAAAATGTCCTGGTTTATGAACTGCTGACTTTAGGTAATTATCCTGGGAAAAGGAGTTGATCACCTGTCTCAATAAAGGGGAATATTTGTAGTTCAGAGTTGAAATAAGGGGTCTTTGGTGCTCTCTAAGTTCCAGGGTTGTTTTCTTGCAAACTTTTCATTACTCAAGCTGCACTGATGATGGTTACCTAGCTTAGGTAATGTAACGTCTGCAAGAAAACAACCAAGCTCAGAGAACACTAAGGACCCCTCAGTCTTGCCTCAGTTATAGAACAGGTTTAGAAAAGGTACCATATATGGAACTATATTACTATTTGAAACTATTAGACAAATGCAGAATGATCTTTGCCAAACTAAAATGGATCCAGAACAGGATGGAGAACCTTTAACCCGCCAGATGTTTGTTGATTCAGCAGTCTCAGTTAACATGATGAATGAGTGTATGGGTGTTGCAATTCAGCTCAAGGAAGCACATGCTTCAAATACTGTACTTGCTGAGAATATTGTTGTCCCATGTTGAGTGAGGGAATGTTCATCCTTCTCTATCATAAGAGTCTTCAAAAACCATATTTTATCAGTATCAGGTTTACCTGGATGTATGCCTTAAATATGGATACTTTACTTTCCCTCTTTCTGCCTTTCTCACAGGTTTATTTGTTTAATTATGTTTAAACTTTATCCTGAAAGTTTTGTATGCCTGTATAAGAAAATCTTTCTTCCTATATCAAGTTATTCTTTCTTGTTGCCAGGTTGCATTTCTTTGGTGATGTAATGGCATGACTATGTTCTGTCCTCATTACACACAGTTTACAAAAATAATGGATAACATAAACTTGAGCGTTCAAAGAAAAACTCACCTCCCAAAGCATACAATGAATGTGCATAAATTGCAGTTAGATTATTATTGTCTAGTCACATTGAATATAATTAAATATATATGTTGGATTTCAAAAAAAATATTTATTTCCAATTAACTCTGAGCAATAAGTAAGAAAATTCTGCAACATAACAAAGAGGAAGAAGGCACCAAGATGGATAGGAGGTTTAAAAGAATAGAATAGAATAGAATAGAATAGAATTATTTATTGGCCAAGTGTGATTGGACACACAAGGAATTTGTCTTTGGTGCATATGCTCTCAGTGTAAAAAGACATGAAAAGATACATTCGTCAAGAATCTTAAGGTATAACACTTAATGATAGTCATGGGGTACAAATAAGCAATCAGGAAACAATCAATATCAATATAAATTGTAAGGATACAAGCAACAAGTTACAGTTGTGCAGTCATAAGTGGGAGGAGATGGGTGATAGGAACAATGAGAAGACTAATAGTAATAGTAATGCAGCCTTAGTGAATGGTTTGACAGTGGTGAGGAAATTATTTGTTTAGCAGAGTGATGGTGTTAGGGGGAAAAAAGGTCTTGTGTCTGGTTGTCTTGGTGTGCAGTGCTCTATAGCGTCGTTTTGAGGGCAGGAGTTGAAACAATTTATGTCCAGGATGCGAGGGGTCTGTAAATATTTTCACGGACCTCTTTTTGACTCATGCAGATCCTCAATGGAAGGCAGGTTGGCAGTGATTGTTTTTTCTGCAGTTCTGATTATCCTCTGAAGTCTGTGTCTGTCTTGTTGGGTTGCAGAACCAAACCAGACAGTTATAGAGGTGCAGATGACAGACTCAGTAATTCTTCTGTAGAACTGTATCAGCAGCTCTTTGGGCAGTTTGAACTTTCTGAGTTGGTGCAGAAAGAACATTCTTTGTTGTGCTTTTTTGATGACGTTTTTGATGTTAGATGTCCATTTTAGGTCTTGAAGTATGATAGAACCTAGTATTGTTGATACTGTGTTGTCTAGTATTGTAAGAGGTAGTAGTATGGTAGGGTATCTCCTAACGTCTACCACCATTTCTACGGTTTTGAGTGTGTTCAGTTCCAGATTGTTCCAGTCGCACCATGAGGCTAGTTGTTCAACCTCCCGTCTGTATGCTGTTTCATTGTTGTCTCAAATGAGACCAATCACTTTTGTATCATCTGCAAACTTCAGTATTTTAACAGAGGGATCCTTTAAGATGCAGTTATTGCTATATAGAGAGAAGTGGAGAGAGCACACAGCACAGCTCCTGTGCTAATTGTACAGGTATCTGATGTGATTTTGCCTAGCTTCACCAGCTGCTTCCTATCTTTTAGGAAGCTGGTGATCCACTTACAAGTCTGTTCAGTTACCACTAGCTGATTTAGTTTAGTTAGAAAAACGTCCGGTATGTTGGTATTGAATGCTGAACTAAGGTCTACAAAGAGGACCCTTGCATAGGTCTTTGGAGATTCAAGATGTTGTAGGATGTAGTGCAAAGCCATATTAACAGCATCATCTGTCGATCTATTTGCTTGGTATGCAAATTGCAGGGGGTCTAACAACGAATCTGTGATGGTTTTCAAGTGGGATATCACTAGCCTTTCAAAGGTTTTCATAACTACAGATGTTAAAGCAACTGGTCTGTAGTCATTTAGTTCAATGACAAATAAAAAGCCATTAACAGCAAATCACAAATCTAATGACAAAAGAAAGAGGACAACGTAAGTCAATGTATAAGTGACATTTTTATTAATAATTTGGATAAAGAGATGGGATAATCTTACCAGATTTGCAGATGACACATACAAGATAAAATAGCTAATACCATAAAAACAAAATTCAGTATGATCATGAGAAGCTGAAGGATGCATTGAAAATATAGAATGAAAAATTAGTAAAAACAAATGCAGATTTAAGTTCACTATGTAATTTATAGGACACCGAAATCCACCAAGACTCTGGGCAGCTTACAAATTTAAAAGTAAAGAACATTATTAAAAGAATAAAGATAATAGACCTTCTTTCCCCACAAAAAGTGAGCCTAGAAGGGCTTAAGAAACAGATTAACTGCAAGAGTGTGGATGATGGATTCTGGTCAGGTAGTAAATCTGAAAGAAACCTTGGAATAGAACTTGGTTACACACTTAATGAGTCAATAATGTGACATGGGTGTAAAGTATGTAAAGGCCGATCACATGGGAGAAGGATATGATTTGTTCTCTGAACTGCCAGAGTACAAGTTACAAAATCATGGTCTTAAACTGCAGGAACATAATTTTCTTTTGAGTGTTAGCAAAAAATAATCATAATCTGACAGTAGAGTCATTTCCTATGGACAGTTCTGACAGTGGGAAGCTCCTCTTTGTTTTGAGTGTGTTTGAGCAGATCTATATCTGGAAGGCTTTAAACTGGATTTCCTAATTTTCTGAACTCAATAATTTTAACTCCAGACCTAAATGGCTCATTCCAACTATGTGAATCTAATATACTTGATTAGCTATAAATTTCCTCAGTCTCTCTGAGTTTGCATATATTCATGCACCCACCAGCGCCCTTCTTCCCTACCCTCCCTGCACTTGCACATATATACCCTATGACCCCTTTCCCCCACATGCTAATATTTGCACACACACATGCATTCAGTAATTTCCCTGGCCTCCCTGCACTCACAACATGTACCCTGTACTTTCTTTCCCTGGCTTCCCTGTGCTCACACATACACCCAGCAGTGCCATGCTACTCTGGCTTCCCTGCACTTGCACACACATGTACCCACAATTCTCCCCTGGGTCTCCCTGCATTTGCACACACGTGCGTTCACCAGCATCCTCCTTTTCTGGCTTCCCTTGCTCACATACATCCAGATGCACAATCATGCACCCCACCCCCTCTTCCTCTGCTTACACACATCCACATTCCCTCTTTTCTATTTGCACTTGCACATGTCCCTCCAGTGCCCTTTCCCCAGCCTCCCTGCATTTGCACACCTGTATCCTGCATCCTCTTGCCCCAGATTCCCTGAGTTCATGCTACACTGTATCATTTCTGCCCCCCACACACACTCCCCCACATTGTCTGGGACTGCCTCTGCTTCCTATTTAATGACTTCGGGGTAAAACAACAGCCGGGATTGCCTAAATTGCCATTGCTAAGTGAGTCATGTTATGTCACACTTTATGACTGCATCACTTAACGACAGCAATTCTGTTGTCAGTTGCCATTGTAGCATTGCAATTGAGTTGTTGATTAATAAAAGTTTGCAGAACCTGCATGTGTAAATTTATTTGCCATTGAGCAAAAATATTTTTGACACAAAATTCTATCATTAGTGGCAGTCAAAAAAGAACCAAGAGCCTATGCCTATATTTATCATAAATAGTACATTTCTATTACAGCAGCGGTATCGTTTCAGTAAAGTATCTGGATAAAATCTGTCTCATCTAGGGCTTCCTACTGAGGACTTCTGTTTGTTCTCCTCCTCTTCCTCCATTATAAGGTCAGGGGTGAATCTACACCTTATTGGCTTTATGTGGTGCACCACCCAAAATCCTCTGTAGTTTCAAAAAGAAATATATCCACCTGGCTGGCCTGAGAAAAGGAGAGAAGAGTTTGCCATATCCTTCTGTAGCCATTTTTGGCAATGCCTTCACAGCTCTCTTAGCATGGGCAGAGTAAGAAGTCTCCCAGCCAGCATTGGCAAGAAGGAGAAGGACATGGCAATAGTATGGCCTCTGGGCGTATAGAAGAAGATTTGCTAATGTCTGTTATAGGTAATACAGTATAGGTAAGAATTTTGAACATAGAAATATTACGAATATGTAAATTCTGTTGTGTTCTGCATAGGCAGAATTACTTATGCATTTAGGCTAAGGATCTAATTAATTTTATTTATAAAATAAAAGTAGCTCAGTTGGCCCTAAGGATAAATCTAAACCCTTAGATAGGTAGAACCTTTATTTATTCAATTCAAAGGTCATCCCCAAACAGTGAACTTTACATTAGGGTAGATTAGAAAAAAACAAGCAGATAGGCATTGAATCATGAGTTCAATCTTCAGCTGGAACGAGAAAGAAAGTTCAGGCGTTGATGTTAAGCTCTGGAGGCTTCTGTGATTATTTCTTTTTTTTTTTTCCCAGAAAATTTTATTGGTTTTTTGAAACATTTATAAGGAAAAGGGTAGGTGGAATGGTATACAAATTTTGGCAGTTGCAAGTATGGCAGACGCCCCCTCCCTCCAAACTCATAAGATACATCTATGTATAAAACATTAATACAAAATCGTATAAAATCAGCATATTAATTCTATAAAAAATTTTCAATCAGCTTATATATTATGATATATAGTCTAGATATAATTTCATTATTACTTTCGGTCTGTTTATAACAATGTGATTTTCTTATTCATTTTTGTGATCTGAGCTTTCTTAGTGTTGCCCCTTCTCCCCCCGCTGGCAGAGCTCCGGCCCCTCCCGTGTCCTGTGTGACCGTTGTAGAGTCTTCTGTTTTTTCTAGGTTCGCTTTATTTTTTTCCATAAAGGCCTGAGCCTCTATGGGTGTGTTGATTCTGATTCTTGTCTCCTCCCAGAATATCAGCATCCCTTCAGGCATCAACCATCTAAACCACACCCCTTTCTGGTATAATTTATTCGCCAATTGCGAATAATTTTTCCTTTTCTCCCTGATTTTTTTTGGGATCTGCTTCAAGATGGTTATCTCCCTGTCGTGATATGTCAATGCTTGCCCCCTTTGTACACCCAGAATTGTATCTCTTGTACTTTTCCTAAGAAATTTGATATGGACCTCCCTGGGTACATTGTGTGTTCTGGCATATGCTGAGTTCACTCTATAGACCAGGTCTATCTCCCATTCCATCTGTTGTTTATCTTTGTGTATATATTCAGCTAGAATATTAGTCATGATGTCCCTTATGTTTTCCCCATCTGCTTCTATAACATTTTGAAATCTAAGATAAAAGGACATTCTCTCAAATTCTGTTTTCATTTGTTGTATATCAAGTTCTTTGTTACCCTTCTGCAAAGCTTCTACCCCCCCCCTCGCCTCCGCCACCCCACCCTCCACAAGGTCCAGTCTCTGTGAGTTCTTATAAATTTGGACTTGATTCTCTTTAATTTCTTCCTTCATTTCCTTTAATTGTTTCTTAATTTCTTCCTGGCCCTGTATGAGTTGCTGAAGCATTTGTTGCAAATCCATCTCTGTACTCTTAGGTTGCATCAGTTCTGTAATCTTTGACTGTGTAGCAGGACTGGATGTTGCAGATGTCGGTGCAGCGGTAGCAAAGCCAGATTTTCCAGGTGGTGGTCTTTTTGGAGACATAATTTATAAAGCAGAGAGATCAGTCAGTGTAGAGACTGGACAGGTGAAGAAGTAGAGCAGGCAGATGAGTTCAGCAGGCAGAAGATCCAAGCAGCTGGGAGTTTCTTTGGTCAGTCTAGCAATAGAGGAAAATTTTCTCTCCAGAGGGTTCAGGAAATAGCAATCCACAAGAGATTCTTCTGGGTGACACGGAGACAAAGACCGGAAGTCTGAATTTTAAAGGTGGAGTCAGGTTTCACAGTTCATGAAGACAACGGAAGTGTGCCATCTTGCCCTGCCAGCTTTGGGCTCAGAGGTATAATAAAATTTTAAAAGTTCAGAAAATTCTCAGTTCACCCATAAGTTCTGGAACTAAATCCAATGAAAGTCACTTTTACATGGGTGAGGCATCATTAGTTGGCTCTCCCCCCTCCTCCTTCCCCTGGCGGCGAAAGCAAAATCTTCTCAAGCCGCTTGTCCAAGGGGGGGGGGAAATCCCCCTCCCTCTAGCCGCACCTCCAGCAATAATACGAAAGTTTAACTTTTTAAAAACGCTGAAAAGTCCATCATTTCAAAAGGAAGGGAATGAAGAAAGGAAGCCTCTCACCATACCGCCGCTGCTTCCTTCAGAAGTACGTTGTCCGCTCGGCATGGAGCGAGACGCATGCGCGCCCTCCAAAACTGCTCCCCGGTGCCTAGAGCGAGGCGGAGAAGCCCCCACCAGCCGCCGCCGATGCAGGGGCCCTCCGCGAGCCGCTCCCTCGGCAGGACGCCTCTTCGGGGCGTCCTGTGCCCCCCCAGAAGCGGGGGAAGCCCACCGGGAGAGCGGGAGCAGGCAAAGGCTTGCCTGTCGCCGTAGCCGCCGGAACCAGAAGTCCCTTCTGTGATTATTTCTGTATGAACATAGGGCTGAGACTTACTCTCTGTTGTGCAAAAAGAAAAATCCCAGCCCAATCGTTATCCTTAGACAAAACCAATAGTATTTTTTTTGTAATTGGAAAAGAGAAAAAGCAGATTAGGGAGGAATCAGTATGGAGATTGTTTTTATTTTGGGTGATGAACTAGATTAAATGGAAAGAAAGACAATGTTATTTATTAAAAGGTTCTTGTAGGATTTTTTTTAAAAAAAGAAACAACTTGCATTTCTCTCTCAAGTGACAATGTTCCAAAAAGTATAGAAACTTTTTAAAAGTTCTAAAATGTGTTCTTTCATTAAACATATGCTTTTTATTTGTTCAAACAACTTCTTAAAAGACGTACCAGGGAAAATTATTAGAAATTATATTCCTCATCCATATCTTATTTATTTATTTAAAACATCGCCCATCTTATATTGAACTCAGGCGGGTTCCCACTCAGCAATTAAAACAACATAATACCCCCCCCCAAAAAATTAAAACCATAAACATTAAAAAAACTGGCAACAAAGTTAAACTTTCAACATAAAGTCCCTCATAAAATCCTCTCACTTGAAGGAAATGCCAGGTCTTTAGTGCTTTTTGGAAGGTTAGGAGGAAAAGGCCTGTTGAACTTCAGGGGAACAGTATTTATAGGGCAGGAGCTGTCACAGTAAAAACTTGTTTTCTAGCTCCCAATGATGGCAATGTTAAAGGAAAGAGATTAGGAACATGCCCAACTAATCTGAACTGGTCCTTAGGGAGAGCTAGTCCTGCAGATCTTGTGCCATGTAGGGTTTCACTTCACTTCATTTCAGTTCTAGTAGCAGGTTCTTTCTGTTCAAAGGTGTGTTTTCTGTTTGTAGACTCAATTTATTCCATTCATGGTTGAAATGAGCATGCAGAACTCTTCTTACACTGTGAATGCATAATAATAACTACTAATAACCCTGCTAGGCTAATTATTTCTGCTATGTTCAAGTTACTGTTTAAAAACCAAAAAAATTTCCAACAGTAAAATTTAATTAGTAATGAAGTAACGAGGCTCTGAGGCTGAGGCTGACATATGTAAAGTTGCCATGACATCCATAAATACCTGAGCTTCTCCTTTTTTTAAAAAAAGTATATGAAAGTAACATGTATTATAACCCCTGCCTCAGACTGCAACAGTTGGAAATCTTCATCAGCCCAAGCTAAATTCCAGACATTTAATAATAGTGTCAACAGTTTTGTGCCAGTTGCAGGTTCAGAGGATTTTGAAACTGCCATCAACAATGTACCCTCATATGAAAACCAAAGAGCTGCATCTATACGTCTCCCATCTAAAATGTACCATTCTGTTTTGACTTCAGAATATTCTTTTGTAAGAAATGATTTGTAAAATATATTCATAAAAAAAAGAAAAACAGCTATCTGATTTTAGAGTTTTGATCACTAATATTTCACAACAAATTTGATCAGCTGTCCAGCTGTCTGTTTTTTTTACATTGAACTGCTTATATCAGGTAGCCTCGTTCAAAAAAAAATCCAGCATACTTTTTTTTAAAAAATGTCTTTATTGTGGTCAACGTCAGAAGATTATTTTATATATTTATATATTTGGGCATACCAGAGGTTGTAACACACACACACACACACATGCATACATACATACATACATACATACATACATACATACATACATACACATATACATACACACACACACACACACACACACACAGTCGAGGAGGAGAGTGCATAAAATACTAAAAATGGATATTAAATTATTGACATTTATATAGTAAAATATTAAGACTACTGGCTAAGATAATCAAGGATAAATGCTGTTAATTGAAGATGAACTCTACAAAATTACATGGAAAATTTGAATGTATTCAACATTAGTTTGATTATGTTTATTATTTAATCCCATTTATATGCAACTTCAATTGCAGTAGAAGGCACACAGCAGTATAATAAATACAAGTTAAAAACAACAGCAAATGAAGAAAAATCAGCTACAACAAAAAGTATTAAGAAACCCTGCAGAGAGTAAGGAATATGATGTGAATGGAAATATGCCAGCTGTGTTGCCGAAATAACAAGAGGCAAAACATATTTTAAGTCCACAACAGCCAGATAATATTTGGAAGCAGCTCAGACAGACATCTCCCTAATTCACTGAGCTATAAGTAGGAAAAGGACATAATGTTTCAAAGAAGCTCTCTAAAAACATAGTACAACATAGCATAAATCAGCAATTGAGCTATGCAGACTCTGTTAACAGATTCTATTAGCATAAGGAATCTTTTAAATCTAGGATTTCTTGGAATAAGATTTGTATGAAACACAGTAGTACAAAATATATCTGTAATATGTAAATATATCAAGCTGATCAAGACATCTAGCTGGCTAATTGGTTCCCTAATTGGGCTTTCCATATCCTGGATCCTTTATCTGAGATGTGCTTGAGCCTTTTTGTAGCCTTAAGGCCAATAGCAATTGAGAAGACTATCAATAGCATGGCAGCCTCTCCTTAGCTTCCAATATCCTTAGCTTCCAATATATATTGACAATATATTGTCAATCAATGTTATCAGGGTTAAATTCACAAAGTGTTAACTTTAACCATTAATTAATGTTATTATTGTCTTGGTTATTATTGTCTTGTAGTCAACCCTGTGTCAGGTTTGCAGCCATATTCCCCTTTGGATCTTTGGCCTGCCACACTTTCTATTATTCTACTATGTCGTTTCTATTGTGGGAAAATGGAAGGGGGGATGGTACGGAGTTGAATGCTATGTAGCCAAATAAAATTCCTTTCTAGAATCCTTTGTCTCTACACCTCTGCACCTGAGTGGAACTGGATGGGTGGAACTGCCAGCATGGCAGTGGAAGATTGGACCATGTGAAGGACTTGTGGGTGTGGGGGCAAGATCTGGGTCGGGGTGTTGCAATATGGGCTCTTGGGCAAACAGCCGTTTTAATTTCTCAAAGGCTTTTTGACAGTCCAATTGTTCACTTTAGGGGTTGGTTTTCTTTTGGCTTTGCCAGGGAAGGCCACGTTTTTAATAGTTTAGTCAATGGGAGGGCAATCTCCGTGAAAGCCAGAATGAACTGCCTGTAGAAATTGGCAAATCCAAGAAAGCTCTGTAGTTGTCTGCGAGTACTTGGAGGTTTCCAGTCTAACACAGCTTTCACTTTTCCTGGATCCATTTCTATCCCCTCGTTGGAGATGCGATAACCCAGGTAATCTAGTGAGCAATGTACCCTCTAATTTTTTTTCAGTGTGTGCGGAAAACTATTGTGTTTCAGCGGCACATTTTCATGCCTGAGCACCTGAGGTTGAGACACACACACACATACACACACATATACATATATTTGTTTTCGTAGATTTTCATGGGTGTAGGTATGCTGATCTTGTTGTATTTGGGTCTTTACAATCTTACATGGGAAAAGACCCAAATACAACAAGACCAGCATATACATATACTCATATACACATATACATACACACACACACACACACACACACACGAGCAAGGGAGAGGCGTGTTTAAAGGAAGGGAAACCCATTTTCTCTTGTGAACCCATGAGATCCTTGTGGAGATTCCCCCCTGAAGAGGGTGGCTGGTAGAAGAGGATCCGGCTGGATCAGGAGGGATCCTTGCAGATCCTCTCGGTCTCTTCCTGCATGGACTGTCAGTTGAGGGTTTTCCTGGCTTCCCTTCAGATTGGGGTGAGTGTGTGACCCCCCCAAGTCCTGGCTGGCTGTGTGGCTGCACCTCCCCCCTTGTCATGTGGTGCAACTGCTGGGGGCTCCCTCCTTCCATACTGAGCGGGGGGTGAGAGCCCAGCCAGACCCCTCGATCTCTGGATCTACTTTGACCTTCTGGGGTTTCAGCAGCTCCAGCCTGGGCTCCCTCTGCACTGTGGGAACTGAAAGGGCATCTAGTCCACCCTCCAGGCACACAAAGGGAGACTGGGTGAGAATCATGGGGTGGAGTCTCACAAAACTCTCCCCTCCGGAGCTGGCATGAAGTAGCCCCCTAGAATGTAGCCCCCCAAGACTGAAATTATTCCCCCCTCCCCCTTTCTCCGCTTTTCTCTCTGCGCAGAACTATCTCCTCCATCGGGTGAAGTCAAGGGAGGCTCTGCCCGGAGACTGATGACGCTGCAGAAGGGAGAATTCCCATTGGTCTTTCTGCTCCTTCTGGACATTCTCAATGCCGAAGTTTGAGGAAAACTCCTCCCCCCACCAATCCAGACCCTCCGATACACTGTGACATTAAAAATAACTGCGCGGCAGTTGGAAACAGCTGCGCGGCATTTTCTTGTCGCGTGTGCAGCCACGCAGCTTAGAGAGAACATTGCTAGTGAGATTTTGTGGAACTCAAACTTCGATAACTTAGTGTATAGCTTGGCGGCTAGAAGTTTTTCCAGGACTTAACATATTAGCTTCACGTGTTCTTCCAGAGTTTCAGAGAAGATCAAGATGTCATTGAGATAAACGAGCACTTCACAGTACAGGTGTTCCACATTTATGTACTGCATGAAGATTGCAGGTGCTCCTTGTAGCCCAAATGGCATGACTTTGAATTGAAGGCTGCCAAGGAGACAGTTAAAAGCAGTCTTCCATTCATCTCCCTCTCTGATTCGTATGTGGTAATACACCTCTCTCAAGTCCAGCTTGGTGAACACCTTGCCTTTAACCAAGTGGTTCAACATATCTTTCATGAGGGGGAGGGGATAGGTGTTCTTCATGCACACGGCGTTCAAAGGGGAGAGGTGGTTAATTCTGTTATATTAACCCCTACATTATTCTCTTTTCAGGGAGTGGGTTTCTTCTGAGAAGAGGCCGCCTTTCAGGCCTGTAGCCATATTCCCTTTTGGATCTTTGGCCTGCCACACTTTCTATTATTCTAGTATGTTGTTTCTATTGTGGGGAAATGGGAGGAGGGATAATAGGGAGTTGAATGCTATGTAGCCAAAATAAAATTCCTTTCTAGAATCCAAGGTCATCCTTTGTCTCTGCAGTGGAAGATTGGACCATGTGATGGACCTGTTGGTGTGGGGGCAAGATCTTGAACTTTCAACTGGGTGGGGCAAACCAGGAAGCTTCAGATTTGGGTTTTCCCAGATGTGCCAACATGGCTCTCTTAATAAACTGGAACTTTGAGCAATACTTTGCCTTGGACTCTGATTTAATTTTGGATGCTGTTTGGAACCCTGACACCCTGTTTCAGTGTGGAGAATAATAATTTGGATAATTTGCAAAAATTAATACAAGGAACAACATACTCCAGTCATTATGTGGAACTAAATGGGGAGTGGCAGTTCAGCTGCCACTCTCAAGTATTCAGCACTAAGGTTGGAATACTCTGCAGCAAAATACTGTGCCCCTGATTGGCTTAACATCTGCCATGCTAGTAAGTTAGATGTCAGACTCAACGACACCATGAGGGTTATAAGTGAATATATTAAAACCACTCCAACTTGCTGCTTCCTGTTCTGAGCCAGATAGCACCACCAACTTTATAAAGGCAAGATGCACTAGTGACAGAATGCAGAAAAATTATGAACAGCTCACTTCTTCTTGTGCATGCCGACCTTCCTCATTTATCAACTGGGAGAATCAAATCCAAGAATCCCCTACTGGCACTTGTACAACATCTGCCCAACAATTTTCCCAATGGAAAGCCAAATGGGTTGCTCAATGCCCAGACAGATGAAGACATATAAATGACCCCACAAAAAAGGTGTCAGGCTTTGAACCACCATGTCAGCAATGGACAATCCTGAATAGGATTCACACCTCACACAGTGTCTGCTGGAACTCTTTGTATAAATGGGGCATAATATCCTCCCTTCAGTGTGACTGCGGGGTCGCATATCAAACTGTACATCATGGAGGAGATGTGACAGCTCCTGACTTTAAATAGTTTAGTCATAGTAGAGATGTTTTCTGTTTATCCTGTGTAAAAAAAGATTATAGCTAATGAGTTTCTTTGAGCATTTTGGGAAGTATAAGCCACTCAAACGTGAAGCATCATATAAGACCATACACACATGCACGCACGCACACACAAAATATACAGGCAGTTTGCTTTTTTGTGTCTTGGAAAACCATGTCTCGATATTTAAAACACACCATTGGGATTTAGCAGTCATATTCTTCAGTTGTTAACACTTGGAGATTATCAAGTCTATTAAGAGCAGCTAGAGAGAACTCAAGATAAATTTTAATAGTCTGTTGGTGTGCCTGCTGTTTCATAAAGCATAACTTGATTATATGTCTCTCAAGATGACTATTCTCATGGCAATTTTTTATACTTCATTAAATTGCTTGAACTAGATGAAGGCATATTTAATATTAAGACATTTTGAAAAATTGCTGAACAGTAAACATATCAAAGTAGACTGCTGCAAAAACAGTTTTTAATCTGGATTTATTAATTTGTTAAAGTGGTCCCGGGAGAAATAAAGGAATCCAAATATGGAGAGAATTTGAGTTATGATTATTATATTAAGATTGTACTGAGGTTTATTTTATTACAGTATTTGTCATTAATTGTAAAGCTTCCTTGTCTTTCAGATTTCAGAACAATATGTAGAAAGATGGTACTTACAAATAGTCACTTGGTTCATACATCCTGCTAAGTCATTAATCATAGTTTACAAACCATAATGAATATGTTCATTGTTGCAAGCCAAAACAAAAAGAAATGCTCAACATGAAGAGTGTAGTCAGCCCATTTCTGTACTTTAGAGAATAAGGACACATAAAAATATTTGCCATTTATCATTGATTTGGTGCCTCTGTAGAATTTAGCAAGCAAACTATTATCAGCCTATTTGACTGAAAGAAGCATTTGTCAGCTAATGAAATCAAATTATGTATATACAAGGATAGTTACTACACACACTTTAAAAAATGTATTCTAGAGTGTGATGGGGAAAGAACTTTTAAGAGACACAAATATTGCAGTCAGATATTTATCTTTGCCAATGACAAATTTAACAGGTCTAAGGGAAGCAAGAGATGATTTTCTGTTCTTTTTATTTGGAATCCTATATCTGATATTTGAAGGGAAAATTTAAGGACGTAGTTCCATTGCCATTGAATTTCATTTGTATATTAAAATTTATGGGTGAAGGATGCATGTGATCAAGTTTTGAATTGGAAATAACATTTACTTGGATATGGTTTTACTA
The DNA here is from genome assembly GCF_964273705.1 of Natrix helvetica. Classification (NCBI taxonomy): domain Eukaryota; kingdom Metazoa; phylum Chordata; class Lepidosauria; order Squamata; family Natricidae; genus Natrix; species Natrix helvetica. The sequence goes on along the minus strand of NC_138549.1, from coordinate 45,389,446 downwards.
AGGTGTAGTGTCAAATAGTTAGAACTTCATGTAATACAATAAACTTTTGAAGAAGAGTATGTATAGGTGTGGAATTTCTGAGCAGTTACATTAAAGAAGAATAGCTCTTGGAGAAAAGAAATATATTTCATATTTCTTTCCCTGTTATGACAAGCTAATATCCCTGAATTGTTAAAACCCTAGAAGTCACTGCAGCTAAAAGGATATTCGGAAGAATTTAGTTACATCAGAAAAAGTGCTTTTTCTCCCATCTAAATAAATCACAGCCGTGGACCATCTTGGCTTCAAAGTAATCAGAACCTCTTAAAATATTCTAAATGCATGTGGAGGGATTATTCAGAGGTTGAATAAAAGTAGACTTTCTTACCAATGGTGGGTTGCCAATTTTTTACTACCGGCTCATGCGCACTTCTGCATGCGCAGAAGCGGTTGGGCAGAGCCTCCCGCCACCCCTACTACCAATTCGGCCGATCTGGGCCAAACCGGGAGCAACCCACCTCTGATTCTTACCTGAACCTAATCCTCATTCCAGTACTTTATATCTGTTCGTTTGTTCAAATCTCTTTTATGCCACTAGGTTATTTTCCTTTGAACTTTCTATTGCTTCATTGGTGTATATTGGTTGAAAAGAAAAACGAACATGCTTAATTTTACAGGAATGTTTCTAAAACTTTATGAGTCAATATTTTTCTGCATATTTTGGAAGACACCCACACCCAACAGGTTTTCAGAAATACTTGATATGATTTGAAAATGGTTCTATTTCATGCTTTGTAACTGATAAGGTCCAAATGAACAAGCTTGCATGAATGGGATATGTGCTCCCCATGCCTAAAAGAGGAAGTTGACCATTATTGAACAGAGCCTTTATTTGATGAGAGAGTATATACAATTAAAGATTGGTCTCAAATATTCTGTTTCTGCGAAGGTATATTTCGTATGACTCTGATTATTTGAATCTGTTTCAAGCTACATCCATACATCTGTTTTGCAATGTTCACTTCCAGTCCCTAAATTGGCAGGAAAACATACTACCCAAAATCTTGGTGCCCCTAAAGTATATTCTTTTTAATAATTGATTTCTGTTCAGATGAAGTTAATAGTTGCCAATAGTGCATACATTGTCCATAGCTAGAGAAATGAACATAAATGTGTCTGTTTTCTTGGGACATATTAATATATTGCAACATTGGTGACTGAGCTGGGTTGTAGAGATGTTATATTTGGCCATATAAATTAAATTTGTCTTCTCCAAAATAACACTTAAAAAAATAACAAGTATTGTTCCTTTTCTCAAAGCAAAGTACAATACCGCACTTGAAGCACTTCATTAACTCCAGTGGCATCAGTGATTAGTATTGGTCCCATATTTCATTTCATTGTCTCAGTTCTCTGAAAAATTGAAAAAATATTTCTACAGCAGGAAATGTTTTTCATTCTGTCATGTTATTTGCTTCCCATAGTATTATTTCTAATTTACTGAATAAACATTTCAGTTGTATTCCCAAAGGTTCCTAGGTATTATAGAAATGTCAGTATATATAGCTCAGTCCTATGTTCAGAAAATATGCAAACTTTTATAGGGACTGGAAGCACTGGAAAATTGTAAGCTACATGAAGTCTGATAGATGGAGGACTAAGGGGAAATACATCTTGGTATAATTTGCTTGCGGATTTAAAAAAATAGTCCAGTAACATCACTTTGTATGTATTTTATAAATGATGAATGAAGTATTTTCTCTTTTTTTTTTTAAAAAAAAGAACTTTTAGGCCAAGCTTTCAAGTAGGATGAATAAAAACCAATGATTTTTTAAAAAAATTTAAATTGGATTTTTTATTTTTATAAAATTTATTTTAATAAAATGCTTTTGGAGTAAAAATCTATCTAAATATAGTTTTCTGTTTAATATACATTAATAATTTAGTTGATTCAGCATGGAATGGAGCTTAGTTATGTAGCATGAGGCTGTATATTCTGCAATATTTTTGTTAAACTCATTCAATGAAACCAAGCTCTGCAAGCTGAGATAACATGCACTCTAAATAGGAAACCTTCATTTTATTTGAAAATAATAATATTAAAGATTATAACTTCCAGCAAGAATGAGTCCTTCCATTTAAAGAGCACTTGTCATTTCAGATCTTTCATGGCAGCACCTGTTAGTAGGCATCCATTCACCTGCTGCCCGCCACATCTTCATTTTGTTATATCACTGCCGCATCACCAGCCATCCCGTTAAAGTGAATGGGACTGTCATTGAATCAACAGCGGGTCAGAGGAGGAGCTGCTACAGGATCAAGATGACAGTTGCTCTTTAAAAATTATGATTTAAATCAAATTGAATAGAAGGATAAAGTACTATGTATATTCACCATCTTGAGTTATTTATAAAGTAATAAAGGCAGGATAAAAATCAAATAAATAAATAGCTGCATATGGAAGCAAGGATGCCATTGAATGAAAGAGAGTTTCTGCATTTTAAGTGTTGCCAGACCTTTGGCATTGACATACACAAGCCTCTCTTTGTAAGCATTGCTCAGAAAACTTGTTCTGTTGTAGTAGTTTTATACTACTAACAATACTTCCAAATATTGTTGACTCAGAAAGGAGGAAAGGGAAAGACCCCTCAGAGATAAACACTGGAATACAGATCTCTATATACTTTGTGGTTTAGATTATGTACTCTGCAATACATATGTATTTTTACTAATAGTAAAGCAGATAGTCTGTGTCATGTACATTAAATAAATATGTTCCTGAATATGTGGTTAGGTGTTTGGAGATTCTATTGTCATACTGGTGTGAACTCTGGCAATGTTGTTTACATGCTTTGGAGCACAGTAAGTCTCCCATATTGCGTGTACTTCTCAAGTGTAGCAGTTATCACTCCCTGGATTAAAATGTAAACAGTATTTTTCCAGTTTTACCACTGAAAAAGTGAACAAATTTATCTTATATTGTTTGGTAATTGTGATGATGATTTAAGGTAAAAATAGAGATTGCAGCATTAATATTTGATCTCTGTTAACTTTGCTAATATGGTTGTTGATATTTGGCTATGCTGTAAACCTGAAGTTTTTACATGGAGTTTTTACATTTCATTTAATATGAAATACTACTTCCCATATTATCTTTTCTTCTGAAAAGAACACTTGGATCAACCAAAAGGGAATCATAAAGGACTCTATAAATATACTTGTTTTGAGAGGGGAAAAGAGTGGCAATCAAATGGTAAACATTTTGATGCAGGTTCATCTCTGTAACAAACACTGACCATTTATAGTATTCACCTGCCATTAGAAAGAAAATGTGAGTGTTCTTGCTTTGAATTATAACCATCCAAGCTAATCTCAGATCTCCCCTCCCCTCTTCCCTTCCCTTAGGAATTTATAATTTTCTAATTTTGTCTTTTGAACATTCTTCCCCATGATGGAACTGCTGCTCCACTGTGTACCCACAATTCTAGGACCTAAATAAAGTATTGTGCCTAGATTAGGAACATGAGCTGGTTAATAGCTCAGCTGCTATTCTGCTACAGAGAACTACCATATTTTTCAGAGTATGGTACATTCCACCCCCCCTAAAAGAGGGTGAAAATTTGGGTGTGTCTTATACACCGAATGTAGCCCTGCCCACCCACTGGCCCCCACTCTTTGGCCTCTGCCTCCCAGCAATTTACCTCCTTGCAGCAAATGGGGAAAATAGGACTTGCGGAGGCAGCAATAGGCTATGGCAATCCCTACAGCCTGAAACAGCTGATCATTGGGAGGCTCCTACTGAAACTGAAATTGAAAGTGAAACGGGCTGTTTAAGGTTTACTGCAAGAAGGCAAATTGCTGGGAGGCAGAGGCAGATTTTTGTGTGTGCTAATCAGACTAAACTGAAACAGGCTGTTTGCTGCAAGGAGGTAAGTCAATAACTATAAATGCCTATAGAATGTTCAACTTATTAGACTTATTTTTTAAAGACTTTTTTATTATTGTTCTAGACAACTCAACAAAATGAAGAAGCTTTTTAAAATAAATGCTTGGTCTGAAGAGGCCCAGTGCTATTGTATCTTTTTTTAAATAGCAGAGAATGTAACATGTACTTCCAGAAAGCCACATGAATTTTAACAGCATCTGTACAAGTGTAGTCTGAAATGTAACACCACAAACAGTGTATATCCTCTGTACTGTTTGCTGCAAGGAGGCAAATTGCTGGGAGGCAGAGGCAGATGATTCCCCCACCCCCGTTTTCCTTCCCAAAAGCCAGGTGCGTCTTATACTTCAGAGCGTCTTATACTCCAAAAAATATGGTAGATATTCTTCCAGTCATTCACTTCCCCAAGCTATGAGGAAAAAAATGAGCCCACTCAGACAGGAGTGTACTAGGCCCTTTCTACCCAGACTAGTATGTTGTGCCCCTGTGAATATCTTATTCAAAGACTTAGGAAGTTTTTGCATTGTCATTATTAGAGTATGCAGTAGATAACCTTGCAGTAGATCTTCTGAATCATCTACATGAATCTTGTTTCCATACTTTTTCTACAAATTGTAATTCTAGATGAATTGTAAAAAATTGCAAAAAAAAGTGACATTTAAGGAAAGCCTTAATAGACTCCAATGGTCATGAGACTGAATGCAGTGATAGAATATTCATCTAGCTACACCCTTGTTCATGCTGTAACTTAATTTAGTAGAATGTTACTGTTTAAAATCATGCTCATAAATTGTTTATTTAACTCTGGCAGGGTATTGAGAAAGTCTCAATAATATTTTTGTTATGAGTCATGTTTATGTATAGCAGTATTAAAGTCTTGCTTTTTTCATTATTAGTTGTTTCTAAAACAAATGGATTCATCTTTGTTTTAAAATTAAACGCAGCATGAAGATAGAAGGTATATTCATTTCTTTCATGATAAAATTACAAAGTACTGTGAAGTCCTACTTTAATTAAATCTTTCTTTATCTTCATATAGATCATCACCAAAATTTTCCTAGTTTCTCCTCCCAGCCAATCCCTAATTCTTGATATTACTAATAAAAAAATCATGTCCCTTCTCTTGCTTTGAAAGCAAAAAGCAATAAGGTGCTATCCAGATGTTTTAAATTACCTTCTGCAATCTCCTACCAATTGATAAACTAGATAAGAAAGCTTTAAAAAACAACATTTGGAATGTACCAGTTTCCTGCCCCTTTCCTATATGAATGGACATGTGAATAAACATCTGGAACTACAAATGATTCAAGTATATCTTTCTGTCATGAGAAAAGCCATTCTATTTGTATCAGATTTCTTCTTTTTTCCCAGACATGTCAAACGCAAGGCCCGCGGGCCAGATGTGGCCCGCAATGTAATTAGATCTGGTCTGCAGGGCCGTCCTGGAAACAGTGAAGGACTGGCCTGCAGCGTCTCAACCCAGCCCAGCCCAACCAGGTGCTGATCTACAACGTGGTGATAGCCATCCAGGCTGGAGCACGGCAGCCCTTATATCGGCAGGGCCGCCCCGGAGCTAGCTGGGAGCCACCTCAGTCCCACCCCCCTGGGCATACGCACAGGAGGTGGCACCTGCACAGGGCCTGTCATCCCTGGGGACCATCTTGTCTCGCAGGCTGATTGCGTTCTGAGCACTTCCCTTTCACCCAGCGCTCGCCACCTCCTGTGTGCATGCCCAGTGGGCAGTGGGTCCTCAATGAAATAGAATTTGACATCCCTGGTGTATGTGGTTTATCTCTTATGTGCCTGATGATATTAATTAGTACCAGGGTTCCAGTAATAACCCTAGTGTTTTTGGGATTTAGTTTGGTGTAGAATACTCAGTTTCCCATATAACTATGGTTAAATCCATGGGTTGTAAACTTCATTGAAGATGTTATCTAGCCAGGCAATGAAACATCTGCAAGAAAATAACCAAATTTAAAGAGCATTTCAGGACTCCACAAATTATAATTATAATAGAATCTTGGTGAGGTGCTACCAGGATAATATCAGCACAATTGTTAATGTTCTTCATGATTCACATCTTATAATTTCCCAGCTCGGCACTGAGATAATAACTCAAGCTAGCGATAATATTGGGCACAATATGATTTACAAATTATATTGCCTAAACTCAAACATTAGATTGAGCAAAAAAATATTTATGGTTTTAGCACAAGATGTCAATCCAATTTAATGTTTCATGCTTACTAATCCTAGTGGAGTTTTAATTATTTTATTTATTTGTTATATTTAGCTGCTATTTTTTATCCAGGAGCTGTTCTCCAAACAAGAAATCTATGTAATAGAATATGTTGAGGAAGTGTGGCTGGACCAAAGCTATGCAATAAGCTTTCATAATGAAGGGTGACTTTAACATGAATGTCCATGTTAACAATTATATCACATTGCAGCAATGTCTATAAGGAAGCAAAGGCAAAGAGGGTCTGATTGACCAAAGCAGTATTGTTGTGAAAATCCTGATCTTTTCCTGTACACCGCTTGGAGAGTCCAAGCAATGGGTTAATTCAGTCTGCTTGCCCTTAGGACTGAGGAACTATTTTTCCTTTAGCCACACCTCCTCCTGGTGTGATCAATCCCCCAGAATTCTTCCTCAGTCAGCCCATTTGGACGTAATTAGCTAGAGCTCTGAGCTGAATTAATCTTTTTTTGGCTTGGACTCTCTATTTGCGTTTTATTTCTCTTACCTAACATTTCCCCAACTTCGTGAGACGTTTTTCTCCTCATCGCTGCGTTTTTCTCCAGAAGAATTTACATTTGAAGGCCAGGAGGTAAGCTGGAAGGTGGTGGGGGGTGCCCCTCAGCCGATCCTTATGGGACGGCTTCGGAGGCCTGCCGCTTGTCGTTTAAAACGGTGCGGCTGCAGCGGCGAGGTTCCTATGTTCCCAGGCCCCTCGTTTGTTATTTTAGACGACGTTTTTTTCGTTCCCCGGCCTGCTAGAGGACCTCTGCCGCAGGGAGGAGTGAGCGATTGTCACCATTCGAGGCGCGTTCGCTCCTCGCTCTCCCTTAGCCCCACGCTGTTGCGGCGGCCATTTTAGACGCGAAAAAAAAGCACGCCCAGCCATGGCCGTCATTTTGCATCAGCCTCGTTATCAGGAGACCGCTGGAGGTGGCAGGGCCTAGCAAGGGTTTCTCAGGCTGGGATCGCCACCTCCATCCTTTTGCCTATTTTTGCGAGCGGTGCTGGTTCCTGGGCCATACCAACGGTCATTATACCGGCTCAGGGAGGAGGCCTAAGTAAGCGCAGGCCAAAGCATTTTTCTAGTCATTCTCCTCCCTGCTTCTCCTGCGGAGCCTTGCGCCTCGGTGCAGGCCCCAATCCTACCCCTGGGCCTCTGACTGGTATTAAGCATGGGATACTTTCATACGTATTGACTCAATTACTGTGCATATAGCAATTTTGACAAATCTTTTTGTTTTGTTCCCCTTGCAGCAACCAGTCTCTCTCTCTCTAACTTCTGCCTTGTCATAGCCTTGCTCCATCTTGTGTGGTCATTGACTATGGACCTGCCCAGTCCCCCCGATTCCCAAGATACTAGGCCGAGCCTCTCTCAGGCCCCTAGCAAGGGTTCCTCCTCATCAGGGAGTGGGGGTGCGGGCAAGAGTGGTGGGGGTAGTTCTGGGAAACAGCGTTCCAGAACCCCTTCCGTGGCTGAAAGGCGCCAGCGGGCCCTTGACAAGCAGTTTGAGAAGGCCAGACGCCAGGCAGACAGGGAGCAGTCCCACTCAGGAACCCCTCCCTCCTGGGAGGATCTCCAAATGGTCCTTGCCGAGGAGGTGGAGTCCCAGGACCTATCCCCAAATAGGTCATTTGCAGAGCCGGCTTCCCCGGCACCCTCTTGGGCCTGTGAGCAGGCCCCTCCCCCTGGGGATGCTAGCATAGATGATATGCAGGGTGAGGCTTCACCCCCCCCCCTTGAGGAGGGTTTGGATCCTGATTCTGACTCAGAGGAATTATCTCCCCGCATGCAGGAACTGATGGCCCGTGCCATTGCCAAGGGCATCACGGAGGCCATGAAATTTAAGAATCCCACTGCAGTGGCCCCAAGGGGTCCCAAACCCGATCAGGCAGCTCCCCCTCCAAGCAAGCGTGCTCGCCATCCTTCCCTGGAATCCTCGGTGGTCAGTGAGGCCTCTGCCATTGAGGACCCTGACCCGGAGGTGCTAGGTCTCTCGGACGACGAGGACCTTCCCCCTGAAGCGCCCGCCTTTGCGGGTCTGTTCAAGCCCAGCCTTTTCAAATCTGTCCTCCACAAGGTCAAGGCTGCCACCAGGGTGGGGATCAAGCCCAAACCGGCCGCGCCGGCGGCGGATGCCACTCCGGCTAATCCCAATGAGGTCATGTTTGATGTCCCAGCACCCCAACAGGAGCTGGTTCCGGTCCCAGGGCTGTTTCTCGACCTAATCCAGCACCAGTGGGCTCAACCAGCCACGCAGTCCTCTCCCAGTGGGGTAGATAGGAAGCTTTATACTATGGAGCCAGTGCTGGAGGACCTTCTGGCCCTTCCCACTGTCGACCCGCCCATCGCTGCACTCACTTCTAACTCCTCCCTACCGGCCGACCTTCTGGAAGGCCTTAAGGTGGAGGACAAGAAGGCAGAACAGGCGTGCCACAAGACCCACCTGGCTGCTGCCTGGGCCATTAGGGCCTCTTCATCCGCCTCCTTTTTCAATAGGGCTTCTGTGATCTGGCTACGCGAGCTCCTAACCAAGCTCCCAGCGGGAGAGGTCCGCCTCCACCAGGACGTGTCTAAAATAATCGCGGCTTCCCAATACGCCGCTGACGCTTCCCTTAACGCCACTAAATTCGCCTCCAGGGCACTCGGCTCTAATATCACTTCTCGCCGGTTGATCTGGCTCCGCCATTGGCAAGCGGACCAGAAAAACAAGTGGAAACTGGCTTCCGCCCCCTTCAAGGGGTCCAAATTATTTGGCGAGTCCCTGGATCCTCTCCTCATCGAGTCCAAGGACAAGAGGAAGATCCTCCCTTCTCTAAACAAGAAGCAGGAACGTAAGACCGCTCCCTATTCCAGGAGGCAGTCCTTTCGTGCCTCCGAGCCTTCCACCTCTGCCTCTTCCTTCTCTCCCTCCAATAGGTCCTTCGGTCAGCAGGGCGACAGGTCCCAGGACAGGGCGCCCTTTCGGGACAGAGGCAGGCAGCAGTTCGGCTTCCGCAAGTATAACCGCGGTGGGGCCTCCAACAGGCCGTTCCGTAAGTCAAAGTGACTGCCCGAGCTCGGCGCCCATCGGGGGTCGGCTCCAGCTGTTTGCCTCCCATTGGGCCCAGACAACCGAGGATGCTTGGGTTCTGCAGATAATCAGGGAAGGCCTCTCTCTGGAGTTCCTGTCCCTCCCCCCCGGACCTTCATCCGGTGCCCCGTCCCATCCTGCCCTCAAAAGAGGGAGCGTATGGACCAGGAAGTCAGACATCTCCTAGGCATCAGGGCCGTGGAACCCGTTCCCCAGGGCGAAGAGGGGAGGGAGTTTTACTCCATCCTCTTCTTGGTGCCAAAGAACTCGGGGGGGTGGAGAGTCATCTTGGACCTCAAAAACCTCAACAGGCACATCGCCTACCGGAGGTTCAAGATGCAGTCACTGCAGACCATCCTGGCGGGGATTCGACAGGGAGATCTCCTCACATCTATAGATCTCAAAGAGGCATACCTCCACATTCCCATCCCTCCACAGCACAGGAAGTTCCTGCGCTTCTATTATGCAGGTCGCCACTTCCAGTACAAAGCTCTCCCATTCGGCCTCTCGTCCGCTCCTCGGACGTTTACCAAAGTTCTGGCGGTAGTGGCGGCCCAGCTAAGACGCAGGCCCATAAGGCTCCAATGCTACCTGGACGACATCCTTATCCAGTCGTTGTCCAGGCAGCAGGCCTTGTGGGATCTCCAAACCACTATGAGATCCCTCAGAAATCACGGCTTCACTCTAAACATAGAGAAGAGCCATCTCACCCCAACAAACAGACTTGTACACCTGGGGGCGGTGATAGATACCAACTTGTGCAGGGTTTTCCTCTCCCAAGACAGGTTGTACGGTCTAAGGTCCATGACCCACAAGGTGATGAGCTTGAGGCAGGCTCCAGTGGTCCTTCTGTCGCAGCTGCTGGGGAAAATGATCTCCTGCATCTCCATCGTGCCGTGGGCCCGCCTGCATTCCAGGGCGCTTCAGTGGCTGCTGCTGCCGCACCAGAGGGCATCCAGGAGCAACTCTCCCAGGCCGATTCGAGTTCCGCCGGAAGTGAAGAGGTCTCTCCGCTGGTGGGTGTCTCCGGCCATCCTCAAGGGCCACCTATTCAAGGAGCCCGAGAGGTTAATCATCACCACAGACGCCAGCCTCTCCGGCTGGGGAGCCCACATGGGCTCCTTGGTTGTCCAGGGCAAGTGGTCCCAAGTGGAAACCAGTTACAGCATCAACCTACTGGAACTGAGAGCTGCTCGCCTGGCCCTGCGCCATTTCAGCCGGTCCATCCATCGTCAACATGTGCTTCTGATGACGGACAATGTGGCCACCAAGGCCAACATCAACCGCCAGGGTGGCACCAGTTCCAGAGCACTAATGAGAGAGGCGGAGTCCCTGGGCCACTGGGCGGAGCGCCATCTGGAGTCTCTCCGCTCCGACCACATCTCCGGAGTGGACAACACACAGGCAGACTGGTTGAGCAGGACAACCATAGATCCTGCGGAGTGGAAACTGGACCCTCGCCTGTTCCACCAGATGTCCAACAGATTCGGAAATCCGACCGTAGACCTGTTCACGTCCAGGGACAACAAGCAGCTCAACCGCTTCTACTCCCGGTTCTTCACCCCGGGGGCGGAAGGGACAGATGCACTGCGTTGCAAGTGGCCCCGCAAGCTCCTGTATGCCTTCCCTCCCCTGCCTCTCCTTCCTCAATTCATCTCCAAAGTCATCGCAGAGGGAGCGGAAGTTCTCCTCGTGGCCCCACACTGGCCCCGCAGGTCGTGGTTCGCCGACCTTGTCCACCTGTCGGTGTCTCCTCCGTGGCGCATCCCTCCGGACCAGATCTCCCTCAGCCAAGGGGCCGTGATTCATCCAGAACCACAGTGGCTCCAGTTGGCCGTCTGGCACTTGAAGGGGACCAACTGAAAGGCGAAGGCCTGTCGGAGGAGGTAGTGAACACCATTCAGGCGGCGAGATGCCCTTCAACCACCAGAATTTATGATGCGTCTTGGGCCGCCTTCGCAAAGTGGTGTGAGGAGCTGCTCATCGAGCCGACGACCGCGCCTGTTTCCAGAGTCCTTGACTTTCTTCAAGCGGGACTCAACAAGGGCCTGGCCCCGAACACCCTTCGACGCCAAGTGGCGGCCTTGTCCACCGTTTGGTCGGGCGACCATCTTTTGCCTCTCAGCAAAATCCCGAAGGTGCGCCTCTTCCTCAAGGGCGCCTCTAACCTTCGCCCTCCCACCGTTCATCGCTACCCCACTTGGCAGCTGTCCGTGGTCCTACGGGCCCTCTCCGGCCCTCCATTCGAACCTCTACGCACTACTTCTCTTAGATTCCTGATGCTGAAGACAGCCTTCTTGATTGCCATCACATCCGCTCGCCGGATTTCGGAGCTGGCGGCTCTGTCTGTTCGCCAGGACCTGTGCGTCATCCACCCTGACAGGGTCATTTTGAGGCTGGACCCGACCTTTACCCCCAAAGTAAACTCATGGTTCCATAGAGCGCAAGACATCGTGTTGCCAAATTTTTGCCCTCATCCGTCGCATCCCAGAGAGCGTTCCTGGCACAATCTTGATGTCAGGAGGGCCCTGAAGGTTTACATCGCTCGTACTGCGGAGTTCAGGAAGTCTGAGGCTCTCTTCCTCTCCTTCCAGCCTGGTTCCCTTGGGAAGAAGGTCTCTTCCTCCACGATTGGCAGGTGGCTTTGTGCCTGCATTGCGACAGCCTATGAAAGCCAATCCAAAGCCGTTCCGCGCGGCATCACTGCACACTCCACACGAAGTGCTGCTACCTCGGCGGCCTGGGCCACCCAGGCCTCAATCCTGGACATCTGCAGGGCCGCTACGTGGTCCTCTCCTTCTCCTTTTGTGCGACACTATAAATTGGACATTTTCGCCTCGGCTGAGGCGTCCTTCGGCAGGCGTGTGCTCCAGGCGGTTGTGTCAGAGACCGAATCCCGGGAGCCTTCTTCTGCCCACCCAGATGGACAATAACTTGGGTATGTCCCATTGCTTGGACTCTCCAAGCGGTGTACAGGAAAATGACCATTGGCTTACCTGAAGGGTCCTTTTCTGTACACCGCGGGAGAGTCCAACCCACCCTGGCTCTCAAGGCCGGGATTCGGGTTCTTCGTGTCAACAGTACATCATCTTGGACGCTTCGCTCCGTCCGCATGAACTGACTCCTTCTAAGAATTCTGGGGGATTGATCACACCAGGAGGAGGTGTGGCTAAAGGAAAAATAGTTCCTCAGTCCTAAGGGCAAGCAGACTGAATTAACCCATTGCTTGGACTCTCCCACGGTGTACAGAAAAGGACCCTTCAGGTAAGCCAATGGTCATTTTCTATATTTGTTGTGATGTTGCTATGGCTGCTCTGAAGAGGTGAAAGTAGCATATGTTGTGGCACCACTATTTTCATCAAAATAAGCCAACTAGTGTGTTCCTGCAAATGCAGCTGGTACATTGGCTCTTCTTTTTATATGATTTTATAGTTTTTGTAGTTTTGTTGTGTTTTGATCTTCCAGAGTTGTATTCTAAGATGGGCAGTCATACAAATCTTTAAAATAAATATGTGTCTCTGTTGTAGACTCCAGGTATGTATGCATGTGTAAGAAACTATCAACCATGATTTGTTGTGACGTCTGGATGCATTTGCTGGGTGAATACCAGCATGACATGTGTATAATTTATAAAACATATTTTACAAATTTGAAAACATAAAAGTCAGAAATGTTCAGTAGTAATTGTTTCACCCTACTTCTAGTTTGTGAAAGAATTTCTGAAATTCTACTTGCTTATAAGGAAGATACGTATTTCTTTAGTTGTTGGTTTACATATCTCTACTGTACTTGTGACAAGTGTCAGGCTTAGCTATATATCAATTTGCCTTATTTGCAACAAGTCTGGAATTATTTGAGCCTGCATTGTTCTTTTGTCAGTTCACAAATGGAAATTCTTACTACTCTGGTGCCATAGTTATTTAGATCATCTCAAATTAACATTGTGAAGGAGTGTTGTGCTACAGCAGTGGTGGGCAACCTTTTTTTTCAACTGAGCCAAATCTCGCCAAAACCACGATTGAAATTTATTTTGAGAGCCACATTTTTAAAACCAAAAATACATAGGATGGTACACTGTTTTTAGTTTCAATAGACGAGCCGCCAACAGCGAGTCTTGAGGGACCATTCTGGGAGGAGTTTGACTCTGTTGCCCCCGAGGATTTGGACAGGCTGCGTGGACGGCTGCGACCCACCACTTGTTTAACGGACCCGTGCCCCTCCTGGCTGGTACTGGCAGCCTGGGAGGTGACACGAGGCTGGCTCCTGGGCCTGGTGAGCGCCTCACTGAGTGAGGGATACTTACCAACCGCCTTGAAAGAGGCGGTGGTGAGACCCTTGCTCAAGAGGCCTGCGCTCGACCCAATGGAGCTAGCTAACTATCGTCCAGTCTCCAACCTCCCCTTTCTGGCGAAGGTTGTCGAGAATGTGGTGGCGCAGCAGCTCCCGCGACACCTGGACGAATCCGACTATCTAGACCCACGCCAGTCCGGCTTCCGACCCGGGCACAGCACTGAGACAGCCTTGGTCGCATTGGTCGATGATCTCTGGAGGGCCAGAGATAGGGGTTGCTCCTCTATCCTGGTCCTATTAGACCTCTCGGCGGCTTTTGATACCATCGACCATGGTATCCTATTGCGCCGGTTGGAGGGGATGGGAGTCGGAGGCACCGTTTTGCGGTGGTTCGGCTCCTACCTCTCCGACCGGAAGCAATGTGTGTTGACAGGGGGGCAGAGATCGTCCCTGAGGCCACTCACTTGTGGGGTGCCACAGGGGTCGGTCCTCTCGCCTCTCCTGTTCAACGCATATGTGAAGCCGCTGGGTGAGATCATCCGTGGTTTTGGGGTTGAGTACCATCTTTACGCTGATGATACTCAGCTGTATATTTCAACCCCAAACCACCCCAACGAGGCTGTCGAAGTGATGTCCCGGTGTTTGGAAGCCGTCGGGGTCTGGATGGGGGACAACAGACTTAAACTCAACCCCTCCAAGACCGAGTGGCTGTGGTTACCGGCGCCTCGGTTCAGCCAGCTGACTCCATCGCTGGCCATAGGGGGCGAACAATTGTCCCCTGTGGAGCGGGCGCGCAATTTGGGCGTCCTCCTTGATGCCCGGCTGTCAATGGAGGACCATGTGGCAGCCGTGGCAAGGGGGGCGTTCCACCAGGTTCGCCTGGTGCGCCAATTGCGCCCCCTACTGGACCGGAGTGCCCTGCGCACGGTCACTCATGCGCTGGTGACGTCTCGCCTGGACTACTGCAATGCTCTCTACATGGGGCTTCCCTTGGGACGCGTCCGGAGACTGCAGCTAGTTCAGAACGCAGCCGCGCGGGTTATTATGGGAAGTACACGTTACTCCCACGTAACACCTCTCCTGCGCGAGCTGCACTGGCTACCTGTGGCCTTTCGGGTGCGTTTCAAGGTATTGATCACCATCTTTAAAGCGCTCCATGGCAGTGGACCTAGTTACCTGCAGGATCGCATCCTACCACACACGTCCCTGCGACCTATCCGCTCACACAGAGAGGGGCTCCTCCTGGTGCCGTCTGCTAGTCAATGCCAGCGGGCGACACCTAGGAGTAGATCCTTCTCTGTGATGGGCCCAACCCTCTGGAATGACCTCCCCCCTGACATTCGAACTACCACCGACCTCCGTTCCTTCCGGCAAAAGTTAAAGACTCACCTATTTCAATCAGCTGGCCTGGCACTTTCTTAGTTCTACCTCCCGGGGATTTATTCATTTTAATTGGGTTTGGGGTTTTAAAAAGTTTTTAATACACTATATACTATATTTAATATTTATTATTCTATGTACAGTCTTGCAACCTCCTCCACCTACGTATTTAATTATTTAACTGTTTTGTATGTATTTTATAACGTATTTTAGTGACTGTACACCGCCCCGAGTCCCTTTCGGGAGAGGGGGCGGTCTATAAATATGAATAATAAATAAATAAATAAATAAATAAATAAAATAAACTCTGGCATTTGAAGCATGCAAGTCTTAAAGCTGTCAAGTTACAAGATCCTTGCATCCCTAACCCTTTAGGAAAAAAACCCCAAGGGGTCTTCAAACCTGACAGCTTTAAGACTTGTGGACTTCAACTCCCAGAATTCCTCCTCCAGTCATGTTGGCTCAGAAACTCTGGCATTGAAGCATGCAAGTCTTAAAGCTGTCAAGTTGCAAGACCCTTGCACCCCTAACCCTTTAGAAAAATAAACCCCAGGGGTCTTCAAAGCTGACAGCTTTAAGACTTGTGGACTTCAACTCCCAGAATTCCTCCTCCAGTCATGTTGGCTCAGGAACTCTGGCATTGAAGCATGCAAGTCTTAAAGCTGTCAAGTTGCAAGACCCTTGCACCCCTAACCCTTTAGAAAAAAAACCCAGGGTCTTCAAACCTGACAGCTTGAAGACTTGTGGACTTCAACTCCCAGAATTCTGAGAATTGAAGTCCACCAAGGGCATCAATCATATTAGCCCAGGGATCTGCAAAATTGGCTCTTAAGACTGGTGGACTTCAACTCCCAGAATTCTGAGAGTTGAAGTCCACCAAGGGCATCAATCATATTAGCCCAGGCAGGGATCTGCAAAATTGGCTCTTAAGACTGGTGGACTTCAACTCCCAGAATTCTGAGAATTGAAGTCCACCAGTCTTAAAACAGCCAACTTTGCAGACCTCTGTGTTAGCCCAAAGCCTGGCGCTGGGCGGGCCTTGCTCCCCCATTGGTGGAGCCCCAGGAAGCGAGGAGGGAGAAAAAGAGACGGAGGCCAAGGAGCTTCTCCCCCCCCCCCGCAAAAATCTTATCAGGGAGCTGGCGGGCAGTAGCAAATTAGCTGATCACGCGGCATGATCGGCTAATTTGCTACTGCCCGCCCGGCTCCCCGGTTAGATTTTTGCTGGGAGGAGGCAGGGGGGAAGCTCCTTAGCCTCTGTTTCTTTTTCTGCCTCCTCGCTTCTCGTCCCCTCCCGACTTCAGGATCCTCCCTAATCATTGTGGGTCGAAAAGAAAAAAGGGAAAGAGGCGCTTGTTTTGAAGTGCCCGAGAGGAGGGAGGGGAGCGGGCGCCCGGCACACAGAAGAGTTACATTAAAGTGGGTAAAGAGCCGCATGTAGCTCGCGAGCCGCGGCTTGCCGACCACTGTGCTACAGTATAAAAACTTGTATAAAATAACTTTAACAAAAAAGTGGACATCTTAGCAATGCATATTACCCCACTATATTTTTTCTGGTTTCTGTCTTGGCTGTAAGGGAGCACTTGAAGATTAAGGCCAAAGAAACCCAAGTCCAAATTTGGTAACTTTCACATGGTTCCTGATTATTAACTTAATATGTAGTCTTATTGTGTATGAACTGTTTTCCAACTTGCTTGACCATCCCATTTTTCTATCTGTTAGAATATTTTGTACATAAATACTTGATTGAACTTGGCTAGACGGAAGGGGGAATTTGCCAAAAGATTACAGCCACAGCAGTCAGAGACATTGCTATGAACGTAATGGCTCAATAATAGATACATTATTTGGGACAGAGTGGTCTCTTGAATTTGTTCTTCAAAAATTAAGGAGAAGAAACATTTCAGGCACAATAAACAGCCTTAAAATAATAGGTTAGATTTTACATCTATCTTTGAATTGTTACTTTGATATATATGTTTTATTAAATTTGTCACTAAGTTGTGCAAGAAAATTTCTGTGAACCTTGTTTTTTAACATTTTGTCTCTATTGCTCTCTTTGGTTATAATGATAATAATGTTTTATTGATTAGTCAATAGCCATAATACAGGTAGTCCTTGATTAATGACCATTCATCTATAAAGTGTTTGAAGTTGCAGCAGGGTTGAACGAGTGGTACATACAACCAGGCCTTTTATTTCTGGCCACTCAAAAACCCTGTGGTCACATCATCACAATCTGGGTGTTTAGTAACTGGTGTGTACCTATGACATCTTGCAGTTATGTGATCACTATTTTCAATTTTCCCTGCCAGCTTCCCTCAGCAATAACAACGGGGAAGCCAGCAAGGAAAGTCACAAGTCACTCTGGTAAGTTTTCATAACCTGGCAGAAGGCACCCCTGGCCCTCGTTCACTTGGGCCATGCCTCACGGGCCACCCACATACTCTTCCCCACCCAGCAGTAGCTATTTACCTGCCCACTGGAGTTGCTTGGGAGCAACCTGGGACTTGTTACTTCTTGCCAACTTCCCTACTTATTGGCTTGTTGGAAATCTGCAGGAAATTGTGAGTAGGTCCTCACTTAAAATGACACATTATCCTTGCTTAACAATTGCAACCAGGACTGCCAGGATTGCTGCCAGGCTTGGTCACATGACATCACACTTTAAAACCACAAATCGTAGTGATGGAAATTCCAGTTCCAATTATTGTTGTTAAGCAAGAATTACCTGTACTTTATTGACTGGCCATTAGGTTATATCAGAATACAAAATATAAACTACAGAAAATTAAAGACCATATAATACAAACTAGAATAAAAGGCATAGCTAAAAGAATATGCATTCATATTTCTGGATCACCCTACAATTTATTACAGTCAGATCCACATATGCAGTTCTCAGATGATCTGTTTTGTTCAGATAAATTTTGAGGTTCTGACTGCACATGAAAAATGTTGTTTTAATGTAAGAATCCTACTAGGCCATTCATGTAAATGTCCCTAGATATTGATCTCTCTCTTTCCTGTAAAGTTGACATTCAAATAATATATGTTCTATCTCTGGGGCTCTGCAAGTCCAAGTATGTTCTTTATAAGAAATTTGGTCAAGCTCCCATATTCAACCATTGTGCCCAGCAACTGAAATCTCATTTGAGTAAACACACTCCTAAGATACTTGAGTATTTCTACGTTAAGTATTTGGCAATTGGGAAGGTACATTTATAGTGGCTCATTTATTTCAATGTGCTGGCCTTAATAAGAGTAACTATGACTCTCTCAGCTCCTACATCCAAAATCCTTTGTGCAGCAATCTTTTTAATTTGTTTTCAAGAGACAATTGGATTAAAAAAAACCTGGGAAACTACATCTCCTGAAATAATTTATCTGCTGTACAATCCAAGAAGATTCTAATTGAGTTTTAGTCTGTTCTATCTGACACAATTTTGAGAGTCCATCAGTTTTCAGAGTATTGATTTTGCACTAATAATTGTATATTGTATATCTTGATTTTAGACAAAGAAAAAATTGTATGAATTCCCAGTTTTGCTCTAACTGCAGCAGCTGAGATCTTTTTTATCTATCCTAAATGCTGTGATTATATTTGTTCTAATAAAGAAAGTGAACTGAAAGTGAAACTGCTTGTGTTTCGCTTGTATTTACTGCTACCTTGGAAAAACCTGCTTTTGATATTGTATTGTATATTATTATTTTGAATCCTGCTGAATCAATTACTTGTGTGTGCTTTCTGAATGTGATTGCTGCTGCAAACTCTGATCAGCCAGGTCAGCTATAGCACTTATTTCAGCCTGATTCAGCACAGCTGATTGGCCGGTAGATTGGACTGCTGGACTACCTCCAATCTGCACAGACCATCGCTGCCTCCATGCCTCGCATTTTTGGCTTCTGATAGGGGGGGCTACATTCGGTGTATAAGATGCACCCAAATTTTCACCCTCTTTTTTTGGGGGGGGGGGAGTGCATCTTATACTCCGAAAAATAAGGTATTTAATATATTGTAAGTGCCATGCTGGGCTCAGATTTGGCATCAGAGGAGGAGAGAAATGAACAGTCAGCTCCGGAAGTGCCATCAAGCAGCCATCTCCAGTGCCACCAGACAGACTGCCATCTGAGCAGGCAGAGGAAATCAGGCCAGCAACCAGCATACACAGCCCGCATTGCTCTCTGAAGATGAGTGTGTGGATTTACTGCCCTCTCCCAATGCAAGACCTTGGTGGAATGCAAAGAATAAGAGTGAAGGTGTCCCTAAATCTTTCTTTTCCTTAGACTAGCCAAACCTAAATCCTGCAATCGTTCTTCATATGTTTAGTCTTCAGGGCTTTAATAATTTTAGTTGCTCTTCTTTGCACTTTTTCCAAAGTCTCAATATCTTTTTTGTAGTGTGACCAAAACTGGATGCAGTATTCCAGGTGTAGTCTTACTAAGGCTTTATAAAGCCATACTAATACTTCCTGTGATTTTGATTCTAGGCCTCTATTTATACAACCAAGGATTGCATTAGTTTTTTTGGCTGCTGCTACATACTTTTGGTTCATATTTATGTGATTGTCCACTAGGACTCCAAGGTCCCTGTCACGGTTACTGTTTTTGAGCCTGGTTTTGCTTAATCTGCATTTGTATCTTTCCTGCCTAAGTGTAAAACCTTGCTTTTCATGTTGTTGGATAGGGCTCATTCTTCAAGTCTGTTAAGATCTTTTTGGATCCTGAGCTTGCCTTCTGGAGTGTTGGCTATTCTTGCCAGTTTAGTGTCATCTGCAAATCCCCTTGTATTCCTTCACAAAAGTCATTTATGAAGATATTGAAGAGTACTAGGCCTAAGACGGAACTCTATGGCACCCTCTGCTTACTTTTTCCATGTAGATGTAGTACCTTAAGAACGACTCGTCAGACAGTTACAAATCCATCTGGTGATGATGTTGTCTATCCCACATTTTTCTAGCTTTTCAGAAGTAGGTTGTGGTCTACTTTGTCAAATGACTTGCTGAAGATTAAATATACTATGTCCACAGCTGTTCTCTGGTCTACTAATTTAGTCACTTTGTCAAAGAATGAATTAAGATTGGTTTGGCATGATCTGTTTTTAACAAACCCATGCTGGCTTTTAGTTATAACTTTATTTGTTTCTAGATGTTCACCGATCTGTTTTTTAAATTATCTTTTCCAAAGCTTTCTGAGTATTGATGTTAGGCTGATTGATCTGTAGTTTCCTGGGTCTGTTTTTTCCTTTTTTTGAAGATGGGATCTACATCAGCTCTTTTTCAATCCTCAGGTAATTCCCTGGTGTTTCAGGATTTTTGAAAGATATGGTACAATGATTCTGAGATAACATCTACCAGCCACTTCAGAACATTAGGCTGTAAACCATCAGGTCCCAGTGATTTATATCAAGATCAGATACGTGCTCTCTAATCATTTTCTTATTTATTTTAATTTTTATTTCTAGTTTGTCTTTTACAGTTACCATATTTTTCGGAGTATAAGACGCACCAAAATTTTGAAGAGGCAAATTAAAAAAAAAGTTTTTACACTCTGCAGACCTCGCAAAAACAGCCTGTTTTTTGTGAAAACAGGCCTATTTTTTCCCAAAAAAGGGCATAAATAACCTTTAGGAGGCTTGTAGAGTGCTCCTGTGGGATGCCCCCCCCCCAAGGAGCAAACAACAGCCCATTTCTCTCTTATTTCTGCCCTCCCCAGCCCCCAGGAGCACTCTGAAAGCCTCCTAAAGGCTATGCACGGCCATTTTGGTGAAGGGGGCGGGGTTTTGGGAGGCAAAAAATGCTGTATTCAGTGTATTATAAGACGCACCCAGATTTTCAGCCTCTTTTTTGAGGGAAAAAGGTGTGTCTTATACTCTGAAAAATACGGTAGGTTCTTGGTAGGTTGGGCTATAGTTTCTTTTTGCATGAAGACTGATGCAAAGAATGAGTTAAGCAGCTCTGCCTGTTACTTCCTTGCCATCTTCTCTCTTTAGTGGGCCTACTGTTGCCTTGACTTTTTTCTTGTTATTTATATGTTGAATTTTTTTTTATTATGTTTGATTTTTATTACAAATCTTTGTTCATGTTGAGCCTTAGCTTTCCTGATTTCATCTTTGCAGATTCAGGCTATCATTTATTATTTATTTATTTATTTATTTATTTATTTATTTATTTATTTATTTATTTATTTATTTATTTATTATTTATTTATTTATTTATTATTTATTTATTTATTTATTTATTTATTATTTATTTATTTATTATTATTTATTTATTTATTTATTATTTATTTATTTATTTATTACATTTATAAACCGCTCCCTCTCCCCGAAGGGACTCGGGGCGGTGTACAAAACACAGCTAAAAACCACATACAAAATACAATATCGGATCCCCATAAAACAAAACAATATAAAACCGTTCTAAAACAAAATTAAAAGCAATCTAAAAAATCTATCCCCAGGGATTAAAATACCGGCCAGAAGGGTTGGAAATTAAAACTACGGTTAGGCCAGGCCGGCTAAATGGAACAGGTGGGTCTTTAATTTCTTGCGGAAGGAGCGGAGATCGGTAGTTGTTCTAATATCGGGGGGAGGTCATTCCATAGGGTCGGGCCCATCACAGAGAAGGACCTACTCCTGGGCGCCGCCCGCTGGCATTGTGTAGTGGACGGCACCCGGAGGAGCCCCTCTCTGTGAGAGCGGATTAGTCGCAGGGATGTATGGGGTAGGATGCGCTCCCGCAGATAACTAGGTCCTGTGCCATGGAGCGCTTTGAAGGTGATAATCAACACCTTGAAACGCACCCGAAAAACCACAGATAGCCAGTGCAGCCCGTGCAGGAGAGGTGTTACATGGGAGTACCTAGTACATCCCATAATTGCCTGCGTGGCCGCATTCTGGACCAGCTGCAGTCTTCGGGTGCATCTCAAGGAAAGCCCCATGTAGAGAGCATTGCAATAGTCCAGACGGGACATCACCGTCGCATGAGTGACTGTGCGAAGGGCGTCCTGATTCAATAGGGGACGCAATTGGCGTACCAGGCGAACCTGGTAGAACGCCCCCCTAGCCACGGCTGTCACATGGTCATCCATCGACAGCCGGGCATCCAGGAGGACGCCCAAATTGTGTGCCCACTCCACGGGGGCCAGTTGTTCGCCCCCAATGGCCAGTGATGAAACCCACTGGTTGAATCGGGGCGCCGATAACCACAGCCACTCCGTCTTGGAGGGGTTGAGTTTGAGTCTGTTACTTCCCATCCAGACCCGTACGGCCTCCAGGCACCGAGACATCACTTCGACGGCCTCGTTGGGGTGGTTCAGGGTGGAGATGTACAGCTGAGTATCATCAGCGTACAGATAGTACTCAACCCCAAAACCACGAATGATCTCACCCAGTGGCTTCATATACATGTTGAACAGGAGAGGCGAGAGGACCGACCCCTGTGGCACCCCACAAGTGAGCGGCCTCAGGGTCGACCTCTGCTCCCCTGCCAGCACGCATTGCGTCTGGTCGGAGAGGTAGGAGGAGAACCACCGCAAAACGGTGCCCCTCACCCCCAGCCCCTCCAGACGGCGCAGTAGGATACCATGGTCGATGGTATCAAAAGCAGCTGAGAGGTCTAATAGGACCAGGATGGAGGAGCAATCCCCATCCCTGGCCCTCCAGAGATCATCCACCAACGCGACCAAGGCCGTCTCCGTGCTGTGATCGGGTCGGAAACCGGACTGGCGCGGGTCTAGATAGTCAATTTCCTCCAGGTGGCGTGGGAGCTGTTGCGCCACTACACTCTCTACAACCTTCGCAAGAAAGGGAAGGTTGGAGACGGGACGATAATTAGCTAACTCAGTTGGATCCAGAGAAGGCTTCCTGAATAAGGGCCTCACCACCGCCTCTTTCAAGACGGCTGGCAAGGACCCCTCACTCAATGAAGCGTTCACTAGCTCCTGGAGCCAGCCTCGTGTAACCTCCCAGGCTGCCAGTATAAGCCAGGAGGGACACGGGTCCAGTAAACATGTAGTGGCTCGCAGTCGCCCACGCAACCTGTCCATATCATCGGCGGCAACAGAGTCAAACTCCTCCCAGAATGGTCCCTCAAGACTCGGCTCTGACGTCCCCTCTAGACTACTAAGGGGGACCCATCCACTCCGGATTTGAGCGATTTTGTCCTGCAGATATTCCCCAAATTCAGCAATCCAGCTACAGCGACACCCCTTGGCAGCAATCCAGCTACCAAGCTCCAGATAATCACCTTAGCAGCACTCCTGCCTGCCAAGGTCCAGGGAACAGATTGACAGTAATCCAGGTAAACCCTTTAGCAGCAATCCAGCCTGCCAAAGTACGACACAGATCTGAGCTTCTCCAACTCCAATGATCAGTTGATTCCTGCAAAGGGTATGTCCACAAGCAGTCCCTTTATAGTCTGGAGAGGAGTCTAATGATCAGCAGCTGAGAGCCATTATCTCCTATAATTGCTCAATTGCTCCTTACGCCGGGTAGCACGTCGGTAACGAGCATTTAATAGCTCACTGCTGATGTCTGACTCACTGTCCTGTGACTCCTCCCCACTGCTCCAAGGCATGACATCAGGAGCCCCCTTCCTTTGGCTTTCACCACTGCTCCATGCCTCAGGCGCCCCCTGGTGGCCAACCAGCCTCTCTGCGCCCTGCTCAGCGTCGGAACCCTGTCCAGGGTCCCCCACCTCCTCTTGAGCCGACTCAGAGGACACCTCGCTGTCGGAGTTTGGTGGCAACTCCAACGGCTCCTGCTGGGCCACAACACCTTTGTATGTGTTTGGCCTTGAACAGGACAGTAATAAACTTTTAATATTTTCCATTGCACATAACATGTGGCAGGATTTTTGCTATATTTTTAGTTGTACATGTTAATTTTACTTATTTATTTTATTTCTATACTGCTGTAATCATGAGAGTTTTACAGAAAATAAAGCATCTGCAAGTAAAAATAATGAAGTAATATTGTTAAGAATGAAAAACATTCATTATTAACTGAAAACCAGAATAATATATTAGAAGTTCCAATAATACTTTTAATTAATTAAAAAGTGTTCTAGATGAGCTCCATTTTATCCTGATTCTGGAATATCCCAATTGAGCAGGATGAAATTGAACCTTTAATGGAAGAGTAATCCACAAGAAAAGCAGACTAACTGAAAAGAACATCTTGATTGTCTTGGCCGCTTGAATGACATGATAATTCAGAAATACCAGCATTTCTTTCTTGGGTTATTTGTATTATATGGGTTGACAGATTTGTGGATGTTGCACTAAAATTACTAAGGGAGGGGCCAAGCCATAATAGGGTTTTAGGAGTTAAATCAACACTTTAGACTAAACTTGGAAATGTTCTGGCAACTAGTGGAAACCCACGATAGGTTTATTGTAATTTGTTCACAATATCTACAACCAGTTACCATGTATGATTCTATATATTTGACTGGTCCTACTGTATGTAATAGTTCAACTGGATGGTGATGAGAACATAAATTTTGCCATCTTTCCAGACACTGGCTAAATTTAGTCTTAGAACAAAATGTAACTATTATATGAGGAATAATTCTATGCTTTGAATACGTTCTAAGAAGCATACATTGTATGATGTTCATGATTTTCACTTTAATGTTTGAAAGTAATTACTATAAAATTATATCATTATTTTTTCTAGCTTGACACATTTTTTTACACAAAAGCACAGTTATGCAGTCAAACTCCACAAATATCTTTGTATCTTAAATAGAATTTGGTACTTAGGGAATATAAAGACTGCAGGCCAACAATCAGTGATCTCAGTTATAAATAAATATGGCATATATTATTGTTGCTATTGTTTTCCTTAGCATTTGTTCTGCACGGATGCAGGGTCCATGCATTTTTTCCACTGTGCTTGCCTAGTTCTTACAGCAAAGCCTCAGGCGACAAAGTTTTTTTCTTTTCTTTATCAGCTAACTTGTTGCAGAGCCTGATGCTAATTATGGCTGAGAGGCAGTGACTGGCCCAAGTCCCCCAGCTGACTTAAGTACCTAAGAGAGGACTAGAACCTCTGTCTCCCCCCATCCTAGTCCAACATGCCATGCCAGTTGTCTCAGCATGATAATATATTGCTTTGCAAAACATTTGTTTGGTTAAGAGGATATGGGCTTGATCATTTTATTTTCTCTCTTTTATTTCTTCTTCTTGATATCTTATGTTCCTGATATCATATTTAAGCAAAATTTTCACCACACTAGAACATAATTTATGAATGGAATTATGATTACATTCTTCCTCAGTTCAGGGTGTCTTGTTTGATCAAACAAGAAAGCAATGGGATAAGTTGTTTGTAAGGAGAAAAGGTAAACAATGCTCGTACTTTTGACTCATTCCTAATTTTTCAGCTACAAGCATTATTCTGTACTTTCCAGTTAATTTGTTACAATTTACAGAAGAGTTAATTAAAGAAAAGGAAACAAGTGTAAAATGTGAAAAAAAAATTCCTTTGACAACAAATTGTAATAGTGTAATTGTAAGATTAAAAAACTAACAGTTCATTTTTAATTTCTTGGAGAGTGATTAAAGGAGAACTTCAAGCCAATATTTTGAATGACTGTAAATTACAGGAAATTCTGAATTCTTAAATTTTTTTCCACAATGTATAATCAATCAGTTTTGCGGTTGTGTTAGTTCTAATTGCTAATAGCTTTGAATAATTTTTTATGCTAGTTTATTGACTGATATTGTCACAGTTTATTCATATCTTAGGAGCTTGATTCATAACAATTTCCCATTTATACCTGTCTATTTTTCTTAGTTGTGCAGAATTACATTACAATAAAAAGGCACTCAGCTCTATTGTAGCCAACTTAGCCTCTAGTGACAGTGATAAATCTAGGAACATTCCTAAATTGTGAACCTGCTCCTTTAGGGCAAGGGTGGGACACTCCAGGACAGAAAGGACATTACTCAGCTGGATAGATACCCCTTACCCCAATTATAATTGGCTACTCAAACACTTTTCCTAAAAAGGGAATATGTGCCACTCAGTGGTGGGTTTCAAAACTTTTTAGAACCTGTTCTGTAGGTGTAGCCTGCTTTGTGGGATTGGCTTGTTGGCCATGTGACTGGGTTGGGAGTGGCTTGTTGGCCGTGTGACTGAGTGGGAGTGGCTTGGCAGTCATGTGACTGGGTGGGCATGGCCAACTTGTCAAATGTGGTGAAACTCACTTAACAATGCTCTTGCTTAGCAACCAAAATGTTGGCTCAGAAACTCTGGCATTTGAAGCACGCAAGTCTTAAAGCTGTCAGGTTACAAGACCCTTGCACCCCTAACCCTTTAGAGAAAAAAAACCCCAGGGGTGTTCAAACTTGACAGCTTTAAGACTTGTGGACTTCAACTCCCAGAATTCCTCCTCTCGCTCTTCATCTTGATGATGTGCGGACGGGCGGGGGGGAGGGAGCTGGAACCGGTTCTAAATGGCACTGTAGATTTGTGGAACCTCTTCTATAGAAGAGGTTAGAACTGGCAGGAACCCATCCCTGGTGCCACTGTCCTGTAATAGTTTTCATTTTTTGAGTCCAGGTTTAGTTTCCTCATAGGCAGCTTGGTCACTGCCTTTTAAAAGCTTGGAACTATTTACTTGCTCTCTTTTTTCACATTTATAACCTTTCATTTATAATTTCCTTTACCCAATTGGACAGCCCCCTTCTACTACATCTGATAAACCAAGATGGGGAAGGGTTGAGCACACGTGGAAGAGCAGCTCTGGAGCAATCTGATCAGTAACCTTTGCAACTGGAGTTACATATCCGTGCATAGTTGTCCTGAATTATAATGGGTTACTTTCTGCCCATAAATAAACAAAATCAGTTAGGAACTGGAACAGGATGGCATCTGATTTCTCTATTATCTAGAATAGCCCTCAGAATTTCATGTTATTTGATAAATGTAGGAAAGAGATTACATCAGTAATTCTGTTATCAGCTGTTCAACATCAGAAGAGAATGTTGCACCCTGTTGCAACCATGCTGATTAATGTGATGGGATTGTAGGTTATACAAAACATACAGGTGTCATTCTATGTTAACTATTTGTCTTAAAAGAAAGAGAGCTATCTAAGAAAGCTATTAGACCAGGATTTCTGAAACAGGTTTAAATTCCTTGAGCGGGAAAGGCAATATTTCCAAGGAAATATGAAGATTTTTATTTTATGTCTTCCTTAAAAATACAAAGGGTGAATACATTAGCAGATCATATTTCTTTATTGTCATACATTATGTAATGAAGATTAGAATAAAAAATGAAATACATATTTACTGACCAAACATATTTTCCAGTAAGTTATAATGGGGAGATGAAGTCATCCTTCTCAGAAATTATGGTATGTTTTTCTTACTGATAAATTCAAGTGGATTTCACAAACCATGAAAACATTGTTCCACAATAGAAATTTGTTCAAACAAAATGGTTGCTTTAAACATAAATATCTTGTTGCTAGTAAATAAACTGTCCTGTTACAAAATGTTTTTAGCAAATTTAAGAAATGATATGAAGCTTTAATCTTGTCAGATTCTATTCATTCTTGATGTTGTAATGCGACAGAAATGTAAAAGCAATGCCCATGTCTCTGAACAGGGAATATAAATTGATATAGGTTCATAGTTCACATAAAGAGTCAAGTAATTTATTCATCAAAGCTCTTACCTCTAATTATGAATGTTTTGGAATGCAGAGTGTAATGTGAAATTCAAGACATTTTAAAGATTATTTCCAGATAATTTATCTGTCAGTATCTCAACCATACAATTGTTAAAATGTATTTTTTGAAGGTAAATAAGCTGTTTGATGTATGTCCAGCTCTAATTTGTATAGAGTAGTTTTAAACATTTCTAGACAGGTTGATTTACTGTGTTTATGTCTTTTAAATGTTGCAAACAATTATGTGCATGTTAAATTTCACATTCCTATGTCCATGTCAATAAAGTAATACAACTTATTTCACAGTTTAGATCCATTTGTGTGCATATTTGTGTGTTGTCCATGTATAAATTTATGTTAGAAATGAAATGTGAATGATCAACATACTGGCATATTTATTCAAGCAGTGATTGATAGATTATGTACCATCATTCAATTTCGACTCTTAACTTTGGTTTTCCAAACTAGACAATCCAACTACATTTTTTCTTAATATTTCCAATTTTGATATTCTAGTCTCCAATTACAAGAGCACATCTTGCTTCCATGTTCTGTCAATTTCAATTTGAACTTCATCATATAACTCATGTACATCAGCTTCCACATCAGTTGTTGGAGGATATATTTTGATGACTGTCATATTAAAGGATTGTTCATGAAATCTAATTTAGAACATTTTGTCTTTGATTGTATTGTAGCGAAGTATAGATGGTGTTTAACGTCTGTCCATTTCTTCAATATCCATTTGAAGTTTTGATGGAGATGAATGACAAGGAACTATCACTATGTCCTTGGAGTTCTGGCTGTCACAGCATCCCCATGGTGCATGATCACAGTCTGGAGTGTGGCACCTGACTCATAATTACAGTGTTACATGGTCACATGATCACAATTTCTGACATTCTGTGCTTGCTTCCCACAAGCAAAGTCAACTAGAGAGTTGGCAATAAGTCACAAGTTGCAATCATGTGAATTTCTTGCTTAACGACCCATGCTGTCCCTGGTTAGTGATGGCAATTGGGATTGTCAGAACAGCTATTACTAAATTCCATAGTACTGTGATATCATGCTTTACAACTGAATCATTTTGCAATGGGAATTCCAGTTTTAGTATTTCATTTATCTACTGCATACTCTAATAATGACAGAAAAAGATAAAGTAGATGAATGCATGAAATATACTGAAAAAAAGATAAGAATGAATAGAGAAACAAAATGAATAAATAGAAGAGTGAACATGTACTATATATGTATGACATATCAGCAGTTAAAACTGGAAAACTGTCATCCCTGGTTTGAGATCCGAGACCCATGCAACAAGGTGAGCTCCCATCCTCACCCCAGCTCCTGCCAACCTAGCAGTTCGAAAACATGCAAATATGAGTAGATTAATATGTACCACTTTGGTGGGAGGGTGACAGCACTTCATAATGTCATGATCACGGAAATGTCTTCTGACAGCATTTACTCAATGGTCTTGTAACAGAAACGCATACCACCCCATATAGTCAGCAGTGACTAGTGGAATAAAATCCAAGGGACTCCTTTGTATAGTACAACTTACTGGTTTGTGTTTCTATAGAATATTTAGAAAAAAACATTTGACCTCCTTTAGTACTTCAGGTTGACTACATTATTAATCTATTGCACACACACGCACACACATAAACACACACATATATTGTGTGACTGCAGTTCAAGATTGGTCAATGAATGTTTCAGACATCAATACCTAGTAGAAATACTATAGTGATTTACATGTATACTGTATAATAGAATAGTGAACTTCAGGAAGTTTAGGCTATTCGTCTCCCACAGGCACATACTTTTTGTGTAGAAATTAAATATGCTATACTTGAAAAGAGAGTGTATTGTATATGCAGTGTAAGTAATAACATTTTGTCAAGTTCTTCGTTGAGTATTTACTGACTTAAAAATAAACTATTCTGTATTCTGTAAACATGGCATTTAAAATGCATGTAAAGCCAGTAGGGCAAATTCATGTGGGGATTTGAATGTATTTATGAAAAAGTTTTAAATAATTTCATATTTTGCACTGAAGAAGGCTTAAGTGCATCCTTAAAGACTATCATTAGATTCTTTTAAGGAGCTGAGGATCCCTTTTGTGTCTCTTCAATTTTTAGAGACTTCCAACTTTCTAAATAGATTCCATAGTGTGGAAGAAGATGAAAGGTGCTACTAAGCTTTGCATTATTTATTATGCTGATTCCCCCCCCCCCTTTAAAAAGCTTCTGAGATAGGCTCCCTTTGATTGTATTAGTACAGGTAGTCCTTGACTTACAATAGTTCATTTAATGATTGTTCAGAGTTACAACAGCAATGAAAAAAGTGACTTATGACCGTTTTTCACACTTACAACTGTTGCAGAATCCCCATGGGCATGTGATCAAAATTCAGATGCTTCACACCTGGTTCATATTTATGATGATTGCGGGGTCCCAATGTCGTGATTATCTTTTGTGACCTCCTAACAAGTCAATGGGGAAGCCAGATTGACTTAACAACCATGTTACTAACTTAACAACTGCAATGATTCACTTAACAACTATGGCAGGAAAAGTCATATAGTGGAAAAACTCACTTAACAAATGTCTCACTTAGCAACATAAATTTTGGGCTCAAATGTGGTCGTAAGTCGAGGACTACTTGTACTAAACATAGATTGATTCTGCAGTTTTGCATCCTTGCTATATCAGTAACTCTGTTAATGGAAGGGATTAGTACTAAATCCTTTTCCCATGAATTTGTTTTTGTGACTACAAACAGAATAAACTTTATCCATTCAATTATGTATTTTTTAAAATCTCTTTGAGATGTTTCGACATGTTAAGCTAAAATGAGTTCCTGTCAGAACCTTAATAATAACTTTTGTCTTTGTGGGATAATCTTGGAACTTTATAAAATTTGCATAGTTTACGATTTTGAGGCAAATGACTAACTTTGCAGTAGATTACTGTTTGTTAAAAATAAGTTAATTGAAGAGTAGATTTCTTCTGTATTGTAACTTAACATTTCCTTTCAAATTATTAATTAATATTATAATCAAGGGAAAAAAACATGGTCAGATCTGTTTCACCAGTTCACTTTTGCAGCATCTTAAAAGGAAAACTGCTGTAAGTCTAGATGTGATTCCTTCTTGTAAGTGACCTTCTGGATTGGCCACCTCTCTTTATAGCTGAGTTAAAGAGCTTATGGCCCAATTAAACCCAGGTAAAGCATCTGAAGATGATTTCATTCCCCCATTTTAGGAGACCCTTTTTAGACTTGATGCAATCATCATTATATTAGGGTTTAGACCTTTTTATGTGCATAAACAGTGAAAATCTTGTAAGGGAGCCATGGAGATTAACAAAAATTGACTAACATGGTGACTCTACTTGTTCATAGGAATTAGCTGAGCAGATTTGGGTGTGAATTTGAAGCAGGAGCTCTGAGATCAAGACTCCAGACAAGACTTTAGCCTAACCTTGAATTTGTTCTGTACACGCACTTTGGTTATAATGTCAACAGGAGGTTGGACCACTTATAACATGGGTTCTTTTGTGCACTCTGAGCTTGGTGGTTTTGTTGCACACCAGTGGTGGGATATGACCGGTACGCCCCGGTACAGGTGTACCGGTGTCTGCTGGGAGCACCAGGTACCATTCCAGTACGGTGCTCCAGTGGGTCCGCCTGCCCATCATCCTTACCTGTATTTGAGCCGATTGGGGCTTCCGCACACGGAGCTTACAGCACCTGAGTGACGTTCCGCTGAGCAGCTGGAGCGTCGCAGAGCATCGTGGGGGGTAAGTATGCATGTGTGCACTGCATGCGTGCTGTGTGCACGCATGTGGTGGACGCCTGGCCCCGTTGCATCATACCGGTTGTAATGGGATCCGGAACCCACCACTATTGCACACATTTCATTATCAAGCTAGATTACACCTTCTATCGGCATCTCTGATGCTTCAAGATTTGCTGTGAAATCAAAAAGACAAATTAGTAGAAAGTAGTTACTATTAGGGTGAGTTCTAATATTGAACTAAGCTAGGAGATAAACAAAGGTCTGAGAAATCATGATATCATCAACCACACTGGCTTCATTAGGGTGCCAGAATGTCAGTTCCTGGGGGTTCTTTTCTGTGCTATTAAGTATAACTAGATCTAAACCAGTGGTGGGTTCCTGCTGGATCGCACCGGATCGCGCGCGCTCCCTTTCAGCGCTCCACCTGGCTTGCGCGCTCCCTTTCAGCGCTCCACCTGGCTTGCGCGCTCCCTTTCAGCGCTCCACCTGGCTCTCGCGCTCCCTTCCGGCGCTGAAACCGGAAGTACAGTCTTGCCCCGCCCCTGGCGAAGCAACGACGCCTGCCTGCGCTCCACCAGCTCGGCTGGGAACGGAGATGTTTCCTCAGCGGAGCGGAGCGCCTGAAAAGACTTTTCAGGCGCTCCGCTCCGCTGAGGAAACATCTCCGTTCCCAGCCGAGCTGGTGGAGCGCAGACAGGCGTCGTTGCTTCGCTAGGGCCGGGCAAAACTGTACTTCCGGTTTCAGCGCCGGAAGGGAGCGCGAGAGCCAGGTGGAGCGCTGAAAGGGAGCGCGCAAGCCAGGTGGAGCGCTGAAAGGGAGCGCGCAAGCCAGGTGGAGCGCTGAAAGGGAGCGCGCAAGCCAGGTGGAGCGCTGAAAGGGAGCGCGCAAGCCAGGTGGAGCGCTGAAAGGGAGCGCGCGCGATCCGGTGCGATCCGGGAGGAACCCACCACTGATCTAAACTATCTACAAATTGAACCAAATGAAATCATACAATTGTACAATGTTGATCTTTAAAGTAGCCCACATTGGTTTTAGGGAGTATAAGCTTGCAAGAATGTATTGGACCACCCACTATATACGTTAAAGTCACTGGCAATAATAAATATGAAGCTTTGGTATTGATGTAATAAAATTATGTAACTGTCAAACTGCTCATACAAATTATTTATTTCTCTATGCCCAACAAAGTGGGGGGAAATATAGATTAACAAGCAAAACAGAATATGATTTAAATCCGAGCAGAAGGGAACCATTAAGGACTATAAACCATGCTTAGTGTTTTCTGAGAATTGAGCCTGTAAGACTTAAATTTAGCATGTGTACAGTTACTAGGTTTGAAGTAAAAGTCTGATAAATATGACAGCAGAGAGAAAATGTAACCCTTTGCTGCCATCGTGTGGTTGTCTGTACGCGTGCAGTCTGAATCTAGTCCTACGCATGAATGAAAACTATTCTTCATTAACTATCAAAAATCTTACTTAAATAAAAAAGTATTTAAAGTATAAGTGTGTGTGTGTATGTGTGTGTGTGTGTGTACTTCTAGTGACCGTTTTCTAGTCAGTTTTTGATTCCTGGATGCTGCATGGGCTAATACCTGTAGTTTTCATGGCAACATTTTTTGGAAGTGGTTTGCCATTGCCTCCTTTCTAG
The DNA here is from genome assembly GCF_964273705.1 of Natrix helvetica. Taxonomy (NCBI): domain Eukaryota; kingdom Metazoa; phylum Chordata; class Lepidosauria; order Squamata; family Natricidae; genus Natrix; species Natrix helvetica. The sequence goes on along the minus strand of NC_138549.1, from coordinate 45,356,397 downwards.
GGCTGAGTGAGAGTAATTCAAAGTCATGTAGGTGTCTTGGTGTCTTTGGTAGGACTCATGGGCTTTGTGTCAGCTTGGCCATTGTCGCTTTCCTTCACGTTTGCTTCCAGCTGCTGTGGAAACGGGAAGAGAGGGAGCAATGGGCATTTGGGAGGGGAAGTGTGCAGGTGGTGTGAAAAGTGGAATTGCTGAGAACTGATGGGGACGTTTGGACTAAGAGAGGCCAGCTTGGGTTTTAAAATCTCCAAGGCCAACTGTCCTGGGAAGGGCATGCACTAGGGCGGTGCAGAGCACCTGGACCAGACATATTCCCAAAACATATTCCTGGCTGATGATTGAATTCTGTCTGCCTGACTACCAGGAGGGGGGGGGGAGCTGTGGGGTAATGTTCAATTTGTCTTTCCATTTGCTTCAGACCTTGCCTGACTTTTGCTGCATTCAGTTCATTCTTAGTAAAAGTATGGTACCTTTTCTCTGAATCTATAGAGTCAAGGTTTCCCCCCCAGAAATTGATCAGAGGCAGCCCTGACACTCTGCATTTCTAACTTGATACTTTAACCACTACATCAAACCAGCTCTGAATTTGACGTAAGAAGCCTTATGCACAATTTTGCTCTGTATTAGTGGAGATTATAAAGAAATTATAGAAATACTACCTAAGATTTATTGACTAAGATATTCCGCCCCCACCGCCCAATAAATGACTTACATGTAATTTTCAACTTACAATCATTCATTTAGTCTAATAGACATTATAATGGCCCTATAAAAAGTGGCTTATAACTGTTTTTCACACTTATGACCATTGCAATCTCCCCTGGTCACATGATCAAAATTTGGATGCTTGGCAACGTGTGTATTTAGGATGGTTGCAGTGTCCTCAGGTCATGTGATCACTTTTTGCGACTTCTGACAAGCAACGTGAATGGGGAAATTTATTTAAGTTTAGCTCTTGTTAAACTTTATGTTGATATCCATATTCCATTGGGGAATGTGGTAAAGAAAACCATTTACAAATGATAATCTATTCACAAAAGGAAGCATGAAAATGAAATTGGCATAGCCTAAGATGACTGAGTGGCAATTTACAAAACTACAGAGCATTGGAGCTTGCTTTTTCAGATTCTCTGGCATCATGGGAACACTCTTAATGCAAAATTGAATATCCAATGAAGAAACAATTGTAGCAGACAGCTCTATGTCAGTAGTTCTCAACCTTCCTAATGCTGCGACCCTTTAATACAGTTCTTCATGTTGTGGTGACCCCCAACCATAAAATTATTTTCGTTGCCACTATGTAACACCGGGAGCCACAAAACCTGGGTGGGTGTGGCCAACTCAACATCACTCCCACCCAGTCACATGACATCCCCCCCCCAGACATGCCTACCAAGGTTTCATGGCTCACTGTTTTCTGTGGGAATAGGGTCTCTCTCTCTCTCTTCTCTCCCCCTCCCTCTCATTTCTGTTTTTCTCTATTTTTCCTCTCCCTTTCTCTTCTTCCTTCTTTTCTTTCTTTCCTTCCCTTTCCCTCTTTCTTTTTCTTTCTTTCTCATTGAATACGATAGCAAATCCAAAAAGTTATTAATTGTAGGAAATTGCTTCTCTGTAATCTTTTTATAGTGAACTCTAAGTTGATAGAAGCTGGCAAGATTGTATTAACAGCAATAGGATATATATTTTGATTTCTTTTGAGTTTGACAATATAATACGTTATCCAAAATTATAAATAATCTTATTTTCAGATGCATTTTATTTTGCCATCTCTGTTATTTTCTTTTTAAAAAATCAGACTTGCTTCCAATTTGTGTCTTCTGGCAAACTGCAGTTTTCTTGGCAAGAGATTTAACTTGCCATTGCTTTTGTCATAGGTCTGAGAACATTAGTTTGTTTGTTTGTTTGTTTGTTTGTTTGTTTCTTTCTTTCTTTCTTTCTTTCTTTCTTTCTTTCTTTCTTTCTTTCTTCTTTTCTCTTCCTTTCTTTCCCCTGATTTGTTTCCCTCTCTTTTCCCTCTCTCTCATTCTCTCCCTTCAGCTCTCTTTCATGTCTTTCTTCTTCTCCCCCTTCTTCCTCTATTTGTTTCCCTCTATTTTCCCTCTCTCCCATTCTCTCCTTCCAGTTCTCTTTCATTTCTCTCTTTATCTCTCTCTCTTTCTCCCCTTTTCTCTTTCATCTCTTCCTTGCATGTGCAAGCAAAATACCCTCCTGAGCCAGGATCATGGCAGCGGGGACAGCAACTCCTCCCGCTGCCACCACTGAGAAGTGAGTAGCTGGCTGTGCTGCACAGGAGACTCCTCAGCGCCAGACTCAGGTCGGTCCCCTTCGTGTTGACTCAGGAAAGAACCGGAGCAGTCATCTCTGGATGCAGAGTTCCAGAGCCCTGTGCAAGGAGAGCTCTTCCCTCCCTGCACTCAACCAGCTGCTGCTGCTGCTCCCCATTCTCCTCCTTCCTGAGCCAACACAAAGGGGACCACGGCTTGTGCTGACCTGAGTGTGGCATTGAGGAGTCTCCTGCGCTTCGTACCCAGTTACTCACCTTATTGCGCAGTGGCGACAGCAGGAGGAGAGTCATTGTCCCTTCCACCTTGATCTTTTGCTAGCGCGCACGCACACAAGAGATAAGCACAAGAAAAGGGCTGGAGGTCTTCCCGACACTGAGTTGCCTGTGAAGGATGCGGAATCGCAAAAGCAGGCGAGAGGCTCATGCCTTCTCAGGGCTGAGAGCAGATTGCACGATTGGGTCAGCAGGGAGCCGCAGGAGAGGGGCCAAAGCCTATTAAGACTGTTACCTATGCTAAGCATGGGTAGCAGTCTTAATAGTGAATCTCAGCGTACGCGCATCCCACGTTCCTTTATTTTATTTTATTTACCCTGCCTTGTTTTACGCCTCAGAAATGGTACCTCCTGGCTTCCGTAGCTCTGCTCATCAACCTCCATCACTCGGAGCGAGCTGCTTTCCCAGCGTCTCTCTTCTCCCCCTCCTCACCTCCATTCTGGCTCCTACTTTCTCCCCACCAACACACACCCTCTCCTTCTGCCACGTGGGGAACCAGAGCCACTCTTCCCTTTCGGGACGGCTTCTCGTCAGCCTCTCTGTGGGATACTCCTCGGCGACCCTTGTGAAAAGGTCGTTCGACCCCAAAAGGGGTCGTGACCCACAGGTTGAGAACTGCTGCTCTATGTGGATTAGAAAAAAATGGTATTATTCCTGATTGCCTTTCATTGAAAGATGAATGCATATCAGCTGAGTGGGGATAGAGCTTATATAAAAAGTTCTACATCAAAATAGAAGGTATTTTTAAAAATACCTGTTTTGCATCTTTACCCTTTCATGCCACAATTTCTGATTCAATTTATTTGTCTAGACTTTTGAACTCTGACCTGACCTTTACTGTATTTTGTTCCATCCTTAATCTTTTGGATTTTATGGAATTGTCTCTACCTACCAATGTTTCTCCAAAAATAAGACCTGGTGTTATTTTCTTCTGGGCCCCAAAATAAGCACTCAGGCTTATTTTCGGGGAGGTCTTATTTTTTTTATATGCAGGAGGCAGCAAGCACAGGGGCTGACAGGAGTGGGAGAGCTGCTACCATCAAATCCGTCCTCTGTCCCACCATCTAGTTGCCTGTGGCCGCATCGGCCTAAGCTCTCGGCGTGCCCCACCTCTGTCCTCCCTGGCTGTTGACTTTGTTGCTGCTGGGACATTGGAGTTCGGGTCTTGTTGTGCCGGTGAAGCCACTCGCAGCAGAACGCTGCAAGGCTTGTTGCGAGGGTGGAGCTACTTTCAGCAGGATGCCATGAGGCTCGTGTGGGTGGAGCCATTCTCAGCAGGACGCCATGAGGATCGTTGCGCCAGTGCAGCTACTCGCAGCAGGATGCTGTGTGATGCATTGTGCTGTTGCACATGTGAATGGCTCCACTGGCATGATGAGTCTCATGGTGTCCTGCCATGAGCGGCTCCACGGGTGGAGATAGCTTTGATGAGCTTTGTGGCCTCCTTCCAAGAGCGGCTGCACTGGAACAACGAATTTGGCTGCGAGCGGCCACAAGCGGCTGCAGAAGAAGTTGGGCAGTGGTGCAGCAGGTGTTGGGGCATGGGAGGCCTGACTGCAGCACTCCTAAGTTAAGCAGGTATTGTGGCCCACCAGTGGCCAGCGGAGCTGGTGACAGACTCGGATAGTGAGGAGGTTGGGGAGGAACATGGGCCAATCCTGGAGTCTGGGAAAGGCTCTGATGAGTGCTCTATGTCGGAGGAAGAAATGGAGCCAGGGCCGTCCGACAGTTATCAGCTACCTTCGGAGTCAGAGATAAGTGGGGCAGAAGAACAGCTGGAGCCTGTTCCTGACGTGTGCATGCACAGAACTATCAAGTGAAGGGAAATTAAGCAACAGGGGTTGACTCAGGAGTAAAGGCACAAGTAGACGCTGAATGGCCTCTCCCATATGGAGTAAATAGGAGCAAAAGGGGAGTAGTGTTTGCAGGAGACAATTAATTAGTTTCTTAGTGTGAACATTTCCTTATCTGAGTCCATGCCTCACAGAAACTCCTTGCCAAATATTTCATTGTCCAGTGTTGCGCCTGGAAGCTATCGGCATGACAACTATCCAAGGACTGATAAGGTCTGTTGTTGCAATTCACCCTTGAAAGACTGTTTGCCTGGATGTGAATATTGGATGTGAATACTCATATTAGCCAAATAAAAAGGGTTTTTTTCGGGACAAGGAGTCTGTTTCATGTTTGGTGAAGCCTAAGTCAGAACAACGGGTGCAGGGCATGTGGGGCACCTCCAACCCCCCACCCCTGACCTAGTGGATTGGCCTTGCCTTTGTAATAGTTATAATAGTTATATTGCAACATTGGAAAGACAAATATATGTCCCCATTAAATTTAATAGATTGAAGAGCTGATCATACTTGCTACCAGTAAGAGGATTGCCTATAGACATAGACTTTGTATGAATAAATATAATTGAGCCAAGCATGATTTGAAGAAGTCTTTAAATTACTCTAGATTAGTTATTCTTTTTCTTATATTAGTGGATTTAATTATACTCTGCAATGGTTGAAAGAAATAAAAGAAGTGGAAGCTAACAGATAAAATCAAGATAAAATCAAAAGAATAATTGGATATGATAGGATCATAGGAACCAATATCAGGCCAAGTCAGGATGGCAAGAATTTATTTGCATAAATTTATATAATCACCAGAAGTATGGAAATTAACTTCCTAGTATTCATTTTTTTAAAACAAATTTAAGAGCAGTTATATGTAATTCCATTTTGCAGCTTGTGTGTATATATGCACATGCACAAACTTGATGTGACATAAAATTTAATAACTGAAATGTATGGCTTAATTTTTATTTTATTATTAGCATTGGTGGTCCAGGAGGTTTATTTCAGGGCCACCAAGAGTAAAAGAAAAAAGGATTATTTCATACCCTATTATTTCAAGCCTTATAATCCTGATGAAAACCTGTTTCTGTCCAGCAGGCCTACAAATTGAAGTTATATTTGATTGGTTTGTACACCAAATAAATCCAGCTAGAGATTTAGGAACATAGACAATTTCACTGTTTTGACAGGTAATAATGTTTTTTGGATATAAGATCTTAAGAGATGGTTGCAGAAGCTATACTGATATTGCCAAACTTTTCTGGATAGAAAAAAATGCAGTAATCAGAATTTCTGAGGATGGCCTCGTTTTCGCTAAACTATTATGCCACCTGGAACATAGTTTGATTGCAAAAAATGTGACTCAGATTTGAATGTGACTCCTGACACTAGGTGAAATATAACAGTGGCATAAGGGCATGAAACTTTATCACAGCCAAATTTTCAGTCTTTTATCAGTATCACTTTTATTATTAAACATAATATTTATGATTTAGCGCAGTAGTGGATAAATATTTCAGTTTGAAGTTCAACTAATCATTTTGAGCTTTGGAAATGTACCTTCTGTGCCAAGCCTCTGATGTTCCACCAAGGCTTCTCTCGGTATCAGTATTCCCATCTTCATGAACTAGAACTAATAACGGTAAGGCAAGAAGCAGGTTCATTTTACTGGATGACAGTCACTCTATTACTGTGCCTAGATAGTGGCTTTAGTGGTTAGATAAAATGCATGCGCCTAGATAGTGGCTTTAGTGGTTAGATAAAATGCATGTCTTTTTGGCAAACATAATTGCTCCAGTATCTGCTGTTTATCCTGAAATGTCCTTGCCTGTGTGGAGTTTCTTATTTCAGATCAACTTCCCCATTGCTAACATAAGAACACATATTAAAATATGTCGTGAAAATTCAGAAATACATTTATTCTGCAGCTGTTCAACTGAGGTTTGAGCAGTTGCATCTGTCTCCAAATACTTTCTAAATCTATCTAAATTTAAAATATTTTGTGAATTATAATGGCATAATGTCCAAAATTATACTTACTAGCTGATGATTCCTCATTCTATTAAAAGAAAACCTGAGAAAAGTCTGCCTTCCCTTTTTTTTTGTAATACCCATCAATGTAATCTTTTTTGTGCTCCTTGAATCAGATTCAATATGCAAGCATTACATATTTAGATCATTACAGTGTATTTAGATTATTCTGGTTATCGTTGCCTTACTTTTGGGAATGAAGAAAACTATTCAAAGTGTCAGAAGAAAAATGCAGTCTGGTTCCAAGCTGGGTGAAAGATGTTGGAAATAAAATGGAGGTAGGCCGCAGGAAAGGAATTCTCTATTTATTAGAGAAGAAACTAGTGACAGCAGCATGTTTCTGGGATGGCTGACAAAATGGGATTGAGAGTAGGTGAGTTTTTATACATTCTTTGGGGCTTTCTGATTGAGATGCCTATTCCTATGTAAGAACAGGCATCTCAATCAGAAAGCTTTAATATTTTAATGGCTGTTGCCAAATTCCTATGAGGTCATATACGGATCATGGCTGGCTCTACAGGCAAGAGGGGAAATCCAAATCTTAGGTGTTTTGTTTGTCTGAGCAAATCTTGTCAACTTGGACTTCTTGCCTATTGTGTTGCTTATTTGGGGTTTCTGACTGCTCTTTGTTTATGAATAGATTGACAGTTGGTCTTACCTAAACTGTGATTTTAGGAGTTGTTGCAGGATGGTCCAGTGATGGTATTATCACATCCAGTTGGCCTCGAGACTGGGTTGAAGCTGAAGCCATGCCTCTGTGCTCTTCCCTTCTGACTACAGTTTCAACGAAGTGTGCACTCCCAAGACCCTGAAAACAAGTCACAAAGGAGACACCTCCACCCACAGATACTATCTACCTAATCTTCGGGCGGGAACTAGACCATCCTGCAACAACTCCTAAAATCACAGTTCAAGTAAAACCAAGTGCCATTTTCTGGAGTGACTTGCAGGATAATCCAGTGATGGGACATACCCAAGCTACCATCCCATAGAGTGGGAAAGTATTGAGCTGCTAGGACCTGTTGAAGGACCCAGCGACTGAACACCGCATCAGCTGATGCAAAGGCGTCCAACCTGTAAAGCCGAATGAATGGCGACGGGAAAGCCCACGTCACCACCCTGCAGATGTCACCTATTGGAGCCTGCGTGGCCCAGGCCGCCGAAGTGGCTGCGCTCCTTGTGGAATGTGCCGTGATTCCGACCAGCACAGGCAACTTCTTCGTCTCATAAGCAAGGGCAATAGTCAAATGGATCCAACGGCTAATGGTGGAAGATGTGACCCGTTTACCTAATGACGATGGCTGAAAAGATGAAAACAAAGCCTCTGACCTCCTGAAGTCAGCTGTCTGCTTCAGGTAGATGCACAAAGCTCGTTTTACATCTAAATGATGCCACTTATGCTCCCTCTCCCTGACCGGATCCGGACAAAAATCCTGAAGTATCACCTCCTGTGACTGGTGGAAAATGGAATTCACTTTAGGCAAGAAAACCAGATCCAGGCGGAGCACAACTTTGTTGTTGTGAAACATGCATAAATCCTCTCTGGACGAAAGGGGCCCCAGTTTGGACACGCGCCTCACTGAAGTGACCGCTACCAAGAATACTACCTTAAAAGTGAGTAGCTTCAGGCTGACCATTCTCAACAGCTCAAAGTGTTCAGCCATAAGGGCCTGTAGCACCTTATGTGGGGTACTTATGGACAATAGGGGGACGTAAATTCATGACCCCCTAAGAAATCTCTTGACCACTGGTAGGTGGGTCAGAGAGACCGAGCCCTCACCTGGGATAACCGTGGTGAGCGCAGCTAGCAGTCTCTTCACCGTGCCATGGGAGAGACCTTTGTCTAACCCGTCCTGAATAAATTCCAGTACCTGCGGCACTGTGGCCCTAGTTGGCACTATCTGGACAGATTGACACCAGGCCATGAAGGAGGACAGGTAGAATTGTAAATTCTGGTTGTAGACTGCCTACGCGAAGCCTCAATAGTCCTGATCACCCAGTGGGACAGATGAGCTTCCCTTAGGTGCTCCCGCTCAATCTCCACATGGCTAGTTGAAGCCAGTGTGGCTCCAGCGGGTCAGTTTCCCTTGATGTAACTCTATCTCCCCCCTCGGAATCATCCACGGGGACCCTACTGACAGGCCCATGAGATCCGCAAACTGAGCCCTCCTGGGCCCGTGCGGAGCCACCAGGATGACCTCTGCCTGTTCCCTGACTATCTTCTGGATGACCCTGGTAATGAGAGGGAGGGGGGAAGCATACAGCAACCCGGCTGGCCATCTTGTGCAAAGGGCATTGACCGCCTCCATTCCCTGAGCTGGGAATCGGGAAAAGAACCAAGGAACCTGTGCATTGGACAGATGGACAGTGGCGAAGAGGTCTACCACCAGTCTCTCAAACCTCTGGCAAACACTCAGGAACAGCTCTTGGGAGAGGCTCCATTCCCCGTTGTCTACCATCTCCCAACTCAACCAATCGGCCTGGTGATTGTCGACGCCAGTGAGGTGTTCCACCCAGATGGAGCTCAGGTGCCTCTCTGCCCAGTTTCCTAGTGACATTGCCTCGGTGTGCAGCGTCTTGGAGTGCATGCCACCCTGTTGATTTATGTGGGCCTTTGCAGCAATGTTGTCAGTTAAGACCAGGATGTGGCGACCCTCGACTGTGCTCTGGAAATGCCGCAGGGCCAGAAGAATCACCTGGAGCTCCAGCCAATTGATGTGCCGGAGGTCTCTCCATGACCACCGGCCTTGCGTCAACTGAGAATCCAGGGTCGCCCCCCCAGCTGAACAGACTGGCATCCGTTGTGAGGACGAGGCGGTCCTGTTCTCTGAATTTGCAGCCCTTGAACAAGGCTGGGGACAACCACCACTTGAGGGAAACTAGCACCAGTTGAGTGGCCGGAATCTTGGATGCCGAGTTGCTGGTGTTGGATCTTTGGTATAGCAGGAGCCACCATTCAAGAGTCCTGGTGTGTAGCTGTGCCCATGGCACAACCTCAATACAGAAGATGAGTTTCCCCAGCAAGCTGGAGAGAAGGGCTATGGGAACATAAAGATCCCTAGAGACCTGCTTAACCATTTTAACCAAACTGGACCTGCGATCCAGGGAAAGGAAAACCTTACCCAAAGGGGAAATCTGTAAGTGCCCCTAAGTGAAGGAACTTAGTTGATGTGGTTAGGGTACTCTTCTCTAAGTTAATGGAAAACCCCAAACGCTGCAGAGTGCCTATGACCTGCTGAAAATCCTCCCTCATTTGGAGTGGTGACGCCCCTGGATGAGGATGTCATCCAGGTAGCATTGGAGTCTGATAGGATCTTCCCTCAGGTGGGCCACAACTACCGCTAGCACATTGGTGAAGGATCTGGGTGCTGAGGCTAAACCTAATGGTAGGGCCTGTACTGGTAGTGCACTCCCAGGTAGGAGAATCTCAGGAACCTCCTAGGCTTTGGAAGGATTGGGATATGAAGGTAGGCCTCCGTGAGGTCAATGGAAGTCATATAGTCACTCTCCATTACGCCTGCCAAGATGGACTTAAGGGAAGCCATCTTGAATCATCTGTAAACTAAAAACTGGTTCAAGAGTTTTAAGTTCAGCATGGCTCTCCATCACCCCGAAGATTTTGGCATGAGAAAAAGGTTCGAATAGAACCCCCAGCCAGCTTGATCCGGCGTGACCAGCTCTACCGCTGTGATGTCAAGTAGGTGTTGAATAGCTTGACACATCTGTTTGTGTTTCTCTATACTCTTAGCCGGAGGAAACATGCAAATAAAGTTCAGAGGGAGAAATTCTAGACGGAGCCCAGATGTAACCATACTAAGGACCCAGGCATCAGAGGAGATCTCTCTCCAGGCATCTGAGAAGAGTACCAGGCAACCACCAATGGGTGGGGTTGAAGCTGACTTACTTGCCCCGGGAGTAAGGGCGACCACCTCCCCTCCAAAAGGGGTGTTTACCTTGTGATTGGAAACATGACCTATCCCTGTTATAGCTCCTCTCAGGTTGCCTATCAGACTGCTCTGGTGTGTCTCCTGCTCCTGTGGGCAATACAAGGGCTTGTGGTAATAAGGCATAGTTTTCTGATCTGCCTTCTTAGCCGAAGTAGGCAGGACCTTGTTCTTGTCCTCGACAAGGATCGGGTCAAGTGAGGCTCCAAAAAGAGAACCTCCTGCATAGTCCGCCGCAGCCCAGGACCCAGAGAAGGTTATGAGAGGCGACGGATGATGCAAGTGCCCTGGAAGCAAACTTCATAGCATTTAAGGTTGTGTCAGCCGAAAACTGAGATACCGCTACTAACTTGTTCAGATCCTGGTAAAGATGAATGTCCTCTGATGGAATGCGCTCCTGGATCTGCTCCATCCACAGGATAGCTGTGCAGTTGAAAAATGATGTGCATGCAGCTGCCTTGATGGCCCAAGCTACTGACTGGAATGTTTTATTCAGAGTCATCTCTGCCTTTCTATGCTTGGCCTTCAGGTTGTCTGCTACATCCTTGGATACCAGAGAGGTGGGTGATGCCAAGGCGACCACAGGAGGATCCATGGTGGGCATCTGTAATGCTTGGAAGAAATTTGGCTCGATGTTATAGAACCGCTGTCATTACTACCTGATTTGGGTAAAGACCCTGGCTTCTCCCATTGCTTCTTCACAACCTCCCAAAATAACTGGGGGCAGGGATCTCCTCCTTGGTGGTTTTAGGTACAGAAAAAACTGGGCCCTCAGGTTTCTTTTCTAGAGCCCCCTCCTTGGCCCTGTCACCGCCTTCTAGCTGTGCGGTAGTGTGCGCCTTGTGCAGGAGGGAGAGGAATAAATTTAGAGAAAACAATCCCATGAAAGCAGGGGGATCTGGAGTCAATTCCTCCTCATCTTCAGAAAGGTCTGGATCCCTCTGAGCCTTGTCCCCTAAGACCGAGCCTTCATTAGCTAGGGAGGAGACACAGGGTGACTTACAGGTTGGGATCGTGGCCGCCTCTGGGCGGAACTGGCCCTAGCGGTCTTTCCCTTGCCTTGCGACAAGCCTCGAAGGGCCTGTTGCTGCAAGCCTGAAGCAATGCCATTAGAGATAGCCTTCTCAATAAGATTCTGGAGCCCTATGGGAAGATTATCCCTATCTAATGAATCCCAGCCAGGATTCCCTGAAGCTTGACCAGCGCTGGCTTGGGGGGCTGAACCTTGATCCCCAGGCTGGGCCCCATGCAGGCAGGGATCTTCCTGGTACAGGTCCTGATCTTCCATGGAAAGGGGTAGAGAAGGGGAAACCTCGCCCAAAAACTCCCCCAGGGAATCAGGAGAACCTGGAGGAGAATCAGGCTGGATTGTGCTCCCCAAGTGGGATCTGGATCAAGATGGAAATGAGCTGAACCTGCCTTGTTGGGTCTGCAGCTTCCTCCTCAGCTCATCCCTCTGGGTGGCACATGAGGGATGAGAGGCAGCCGATGCCTTTGCCTCCTAGAAGAAACAGTAGGTTGCTGCTTGGAAGAAGTGCCCTCCCCCGGGGAAAGTGGGGGAGAAGGGGACCTCCCAGCTCCCTCCGCCATCTTGAACACGCAGCAATTATACTCACGACCATCCTTGTGCCATCTCTGCTCAAACTGCCCTCACCTTGACTCACTCTTCAGCTGCAGCAAAAGAATAAGGCTTGCCTCCCTCTTGCAGGCTGCCCCGATGTGAACACTGAGATTGGCACGCTCTGGAGCCGCTGTGGAGGCTTTTCTAGGCTTTGGGGCCTTTCGCGCCTTTCCCCGTTGCTGTGACGGCTCGCCAAAGGTGCCAAAGCTCTTCGTGCTCTTCCCAATGCTCTCCGACACCGCAGCTTGATCCTAGCCGTGCGATGCAGCCAGTGCCATCCCGAATGGCGAGGGACTGTAGTGCTGGAAATCCCAAGCCTGTTAACCTTTCAGATGCCGCGAAATTAGGAGCAGGCTCCACATGGCGAGGTTTGGCTCAAAATGGCCACCAGAATGGCGACCGAATCCCCAGGGCTTTCCACCCCACACCCTGGCCACAACCAGGCAACTTACTGGGGAATGGAGGTAGGGTCTCAGAAATGAGGAGAGGCAGGGTGAGGTGAGGAGGGTCCAGGAATGGAAATTTTAATCATGAGTCCATTTTTTTACATCTCGTCTCAGGCCGGACTGAGTTGAAACTGGAGTCTGAAACTGGATAAGTTTCCAGAAAAATTTTGAAGCTAGTATTTACTTTAGGAAAAAAAATTCTCTTTTTTTCACATTTTTTTTAATTTTTAAACATAAAAGACAACATTAAAAAAAATTTCATCCATTACATACAGTATGTCGTTTGGTTACAAGTGTTTTTGCATCCGTATTTTCGATTACATATACAATCACAGATTTTCCATCCAATATAACCAAAAACCTCACTTTCATTGTACAGCATATATTCAATTACGATTAATATTTCTTTCTTTTCAATAAACTTAATTCTCTTACATTCTTGGGAAAAAAATTCTCTTTGTAACTGGCCCTATTTATTAAACCATTATACAACTACAATTGAGCCCAACATTTTTATTACTAAGCGAGACAGTTGTTAAATGAATTTTGCCCCATTTTGCAACGTTTCTTGCTACAGTTGTTGTGAATCACTGCAGTTGTTAAGTTAATAATACAGTTGTTAAGTGAATTGACTTCCCCATTGACTTTGCTCATGAGAAGTTCGCAAAAGGTGATCACATGACCCCGGAACACTGCAACCATCATAAATATGAAACTGGTTGCCAAGTACCTGAATTTGGATCATGTGAGCATGGAGATGCTACAACAGTTGTAGGTGAGAAAAATGATCATGTCATTTTTTTCATCATTGTAACTTTGAATAGTGACTAAGTGAACTGTTGTAAGTTCATTAGTCTGAAAATTCTGAAAGTTATGGAATTAATTTCAAGTTGGCAGATATGACTTTAAAGAACTGTCAATTATAAAATGAAAATTGAATTAGTTATTAAATACCACAGTGGCCTATTTTTAAGTAAGAGATTACATTAATCATGTTCAGTTCACTGTAGGGCTATGAGATCTACAGTAGTGGCCAAAATTGTGGAAACCTTTTGGGAAACGTGTATTTTTGAGGTTTGATGGCTAATAACACTACTTTTTTTGAGTAGTACCATAAAATGTATATCAATGGAAAGATAATTTAATCAAGAATGTAATGCAACAAGGTTTGTTCAATTATCTGTATTCTAAGAAAAGTTATAGCCAAATAACCAGAAAAGGGAAGCAAACTAGCTTAGGTTGATATCAGGTAGCTTTCCTTCATCTGATTGTAGCCAATGAGCATGAGTGTTTAGAGAGCCAATCAGGTGTCATCTTGGTTTGGCAATGAACCAATCATATCACAGTAGGATTCAGTGATTAATGTCATGTATTGAAGCTGAGAGTGTTTAGAGAGCCAATCAGGTGTCATCTTGGCTTGGCAATGAGCCAATCATATCACAGTAGGATTCAGTGATTAATGTCATGTATTGAAGCTGAGAGGAGGACATTTGTTAGTGTGTTATGTGATCACTATCAAATTGGTTGGGGGTTTTTGTGTTCTTTCATTTAGTGAGCTTGTAAAACATAATGGTGCAAAGAGTTGACTGGTCACCCAGAAAGCGATGTAAAATAGTATTATTAAGTGAACAAGTCTACAATTATTTTAAAAATTAGAAGAAAAATGGGTGGAAACTTAACCAAAGATGGCATTTCCAAGTTTTTGAAGAGGTGTAAGGAGACTCAGTCAGTACAAAACCACACTGGTAAAGGCAGGAAAAAGTGCACAACAGCAAGTGATGATAAAAGAATGAAGAGACAGAGCCTACATGATAGAAGAAAATCATCTGGGTGTATAAAAGATGAAATGGCGCAATGCAATGTGAAGTTGAGTGCAAGGACTGTTTGGCACATAGTGCAGGAATTTGGCTTAAAATGTAGAATTCCACAAAAAAAGCCATTTTTATCATTCAAAAAAAGGTTTTAAAAGACTAAACTGGACTTAAAACCCATATTACCTGGACAGAGGATATATACTTTTATGGTACTACTCCAAAAGAAAAGTGATGGTATTAGCCATCAAACCTCAAAAATACTGTACACTTTTCCCAAAAGATTTCCACAATTTTGGCGACTACTGTAAACTGCCACTCTATGGATGACTACTAGATGGAAGCTGAAGTACATAATAATCTAACTTTTTGATGCCATTTAATGGATGTCTAGATTTATGTAGGAGAGTTGTGGTTACCCTAATATGTAGGATTTGAATCTATATTTGTATATGCACCTTTAAGGAACAATAAAGTCACATTAAAAAGAAAACAGGGTGGTTGCAATTACCAGAACAAAAAGGTCGTATGAGTAAGACAGTTGGATAACAGATCTATCGAAAATAAATTGTGAGTGGAGAGAATTCAGCTTTACTTCCTTTGCTCTTAACATTGCTTCCTTCTTTTAAATATAATTGTGTCTAAATTTGAGTTTCTACTGGAGGAATGTGGGTTCAACACTCTGAGTTTAGAAAGGTTAAGTTCCATTAGACATATCCCAGCATGCTCATAAATCAGTGAAAACATACTTCTCTTTGTAAACGAAATGTATTTAGAAGCTATGGGGGCAATAATTACTATTTAAAAGAATGAAAGATATTTTTTATAAAATTCTGAAATAGCATTTCTCAGAACTTGCTTTAAAATGTTCGACTGAGAGGGCTTTCGTGATTTGAGAAACTGACAGTAGAAGAATCCTGGCGAAATAAATGGGCAAGAGTACAACTTTTGTAGATTCCTAAAAACAATCCCAAGAGGGTAACTTCCAAAAATAGTATTGCAGGCTCCAGAAATCTAGCACGGGTCAGAAAAAGAAGTTTTGGAAGGGATAAAAATGAAAGGATTTGCATTCCTGTTCTTAAAGTAACAGATTGCAATGGAATCTGTTCTTATTAATCCATTATTTATAAATAATAGTTCATGAAGAACTGTAACTGGCGCACCAGCCAAATCTGGGTTTCTTTAGCCTGAGCTGACAGTTTAGTGCTCTTTTATAGAAAGTGGAACTCAGTTCTACAATCAATGGAACTTTATTAACATTGTTTTGAACAGCACAAACTGCAGATCATTAGGTTTAAAAAAGGTGTGAATATCGGCATCCAGATAATAAAACCCTCCCCATACATATGGACAGTGCTGTCTTAGCCCATGTCCAGATCCAAATTGCAACTGAAATGATCCAGTGAATGACTATAAATGAATCTATAATTCCTCTATAGCTGATGTATCGCTATCTTCTCCAGAATCTTCCCAATATGGTAAATCAAGAAATAAACTCTTCAAGAAGGATGCACTATTACTTCATTCAAGTTTGAAGGTGCTAGAAAATATGAAAATAAAGAGCAAGTGGGAATGTTTCTTTGAAATAAACATTGTAAGGAAAATATATATATATATACATATATATATATATATATATATATATATATATATATATATATATATATAGTACTTGAAATTATAAAAAATAATAGTATAAACTGCTGTTGATGTGAAAATTGTCGTCACTGCTTGCCTTCCAAATAGAAAATGCAATCAAAGTTCTTTGTACCATTTGAGTTAGGTTCAGACTGTGCCTCCTCTAGCCTAGGACTTTTACCATTGTATCTACACAGCCAACAAGAATTGTGGCATCACTTACTGTATTATAATGTGTATAGTTATTGAATGCTCTTTGCATGGGAAAGCATTTTAGGGATGATTTTCACCATAACAACAGCTTATTGAGAGCAATTAGGAATTGCTCAAAGCTGATCGGTCATTGAAGATTCATTAGGAATCTTCAATGACTGATCAGACTTGAGCTTCGAGAAACATCCTATCTGACAAATTATCCTGGTGGGGTGACCCTTTCTGATCTGGCTTTGTATTTGTCTTTGCCCTCTAGCATTTCAAGGATCACCTATTTGGATATACATATGTAAGAATATGTAAGTTATACATTTGCTACTTTGTCTATCTTAATTTATTATTACTGTAATATAATTAATTGCATACTTCTATCAAAGTTTGGATGTTGCTGCATATTTGTGGTGCCTGAATCTAATCTGCCCTCTGTAGAAAGTACAGATGGGGTCAATGGTAAAAGGACAAAAACATGACAACCTGCCATGTCACCTGGATAAAAGGAAGTAGATACTTGTGAGAAAAAATACAGTTTGTCTGATTTTCATTTTATTTTTCATATCAATTTGTGCAGTTCTCAAGTGCCCTCAAGTGGAAATCAGATGCACTGCATATGCCTTAAAAGCAATCATGACATGTTTCTCCACACATCTTCAAGCTGAAATAAACAGCAATCTAATGGTTAACAAAAGAAGCAAATGCTCCCTAATTAATTTTGTTCTTAATAAGTCTATAAAATTATAGATTCAAGATTATAAATATTTTTTAAAAAATCTTTCTTTTCAACATAATAGTTGTTGCTTTGTATGAAATACATTTCTGTAGCTCGGGTACACTTTCTGAACTATTATTCTCTCTCTCTCTCTCTCTCTCTCTCTCTCTCTCTCTCTCTCTCTCTCTCTCTCTCTCTCTCACACACACACACACACACACACTCTCATTCACTCACTCACTCACTCACTCTCTCACTCTCTCACTCTCTCTCTCACACACAGTATGGCTGCTTTTCCCCCTTTATTGATCTTTCGGGTTTAATTTGCTTGAAGCAATCCTGAGCATTTTTATGTTAGAAAGATTATTCTATCAATATTATCTAAATAGAAAAATGCAGACTGTGACACAGTAGGCTATGTTTGCATGATGAGTTCTCTACCTTCTGGATAAAGATGTATCCCTGTTGTGATTATGAGCATAGAGTTGAACATGGAATGCCTAGAAAAGCCTGGTGTTTGGGAACTACTTTGGCTGAAATGATATTACAGACCGTGGCTGTTTGGGACTAAAGCTAACCCATTCTAACGCCAATGCTGTTTGAATTTGGTTCTTATCATGACATAACTCTCCACTAGACGCAGTTAAGTGTGTGTCTTTGTGTGTGAGAGAAAAGTGCTGATTACATATAGTTGCAGATGTTGCAAAAGATCCTGCTCATATATAGTCACACCATTTTAAATTTAGGGCAGTTTCATTTTGAAAAGTTCCTGAACAAGTGCTAGTATACCTTTCCATTTCCTGTGCAATTCTTGTGTCATGTAATTATTCACAAAATTCGTGGAGAGGTGGTTACTTTAAATATTAATTTATTTTATACCATGTATATATTATAAACTATAAACTGTGGCTTATTTCTAAAATCCAACCTAAAACCACATTTCATAAAAACATTACAATAATATAGTTAACTATTTATACTAGGATAAATGGAATTTTATAGCTAGATGCTATCAGCATATTGATGACTCCTTATTCCAAATTGATAGTGATCTATTCCACCAGCTTCATGTAAATGTTAAATAAGATACTGACATGTCAGAGTGATGTTGCAAAGTGTAGTTTGGGCCTTAAATCTATCATGTTGGACAACTTTCCACATGCCAAATAAAACTTTTAAATGTACTAAATTTTTAAACACAAAGTGGAATAATTACAAGGAGTGGTTTTTCTTTTACGTTGAATCATGTATAATAATTGAGTTCATGAAATAATGTATTATGTATTTAAACTCCTCATCCTGTGCTGTTTTATTGCCATATAACAACCACCTGCAATTCTGTAAGGTTATTTAGAGAGTACAAATGGTCCACAAAAAATTAAGTTACATATTTTTAAAACTGTTACTTTATGGTAATCATTTTCCAATGCTTCAATTTTAAATCA
The DNA here is from genome assembly GCF_964273705.1 of Natrix helvetica. Taxonomy (NCBI): domain Eukaryota; kingdom Metazoa; phylum Chordata; class Lepidosauria; order Squamata; family Natricidae; genus Natrix; species Natrix helvetica. The sequence continues at coordinate 45,338,147 of NC_138549.1, read as the reverse complement.
GTTGCAGCTATTTTTTAAGTCAAGCACACGTAGTTCTCGACTTACAACCACAATTGGGGCTGGAACATCCATTGTATTTCTGTACACCCTCTACACATTCTTAGAGACTTGTAGTTTAAAACAGCAACATTGTTGTCTGTTTTAATACTTCATGCCTTTGCCCTCTAAGGCCATTGTTAAATGACTATAACTGCTAAATGATTATTAAGAAGTAACAATAAACAGGTATCCATGTCTGTGTGTTGATACGGGAAAACAAATGAACATGTGCTTTTAAAATCTATTTGAAGTATTGCAACTTATGTTAACAGTCTCTTCTGAAACACCCAAAGTCAGAAAAAGTAAATGCACTCACTGATAATCTTTGTGAATGAACCTTTCAGAATGGATTTGCATTTAGATGTCTTTAGTTTATTTAGTCTCCTTCCCTCTCCCCACAAGCCATCTGGTGAACCCTTGCAAAAATGAATTTTTAGGGGGGAAAAGACAAATATACATAAGTAATTAAGGATGCTACTTAATTGGGAACAACTGTATCTTTCTCCCTCCCTGTTTCTCAGTGAATTACAGGAGCATGTTCTGACATTAGCATTATAAGTCAACATAACAATCAGAGACAATTTCCTGTTTGTTAAGATGACCGGTAATATGATACATTTGGCTGGTTCTGCAGCCAAATATGTTGTGTTCAAATATTTCCTAACCTCAAAGAATCAGTTTGCCCTTTCCTTCCTGCAGCTTTCTGTGTGACTCATTGTGTATCCTATATTACATTTTTAAAATGTCTATGAACCATGAATAGTGCAATGTCCTTTGGAAATGCTACTATTATTCATCGTAAAGCTTCTAAAGCTTTCTAGACGCAGAAAAAAGAACATGGGAAAGAACAGAAAAACAAAAACACTGGAGCAATTGTTGCTTCACTGCCAATAGTGACAAGATAGTTTGCTCTAGCCTTGTTTTTCTTCATTGAAGGTGAAGGATGCAGTCTTCTAATGGTTCTTAGTCATTGTGTCAGACCCGTCCCAATCTGATCCCTTAGGAAAGAAAGCCTCAACTCCATTTGGTTAAAACAAAGGGTTTTAGAGTTGGTTGCAATAAAGTCAAGCCAGCCCTGAAATCTCCCACATTTGATAGATACAAAAAAGGTTTGCCCACAGTCCATCCCCCCCACCCCCGGTGACCCGTCCATTTCCATTTGCCAAGATGTTTTGAGAATGCTGAGATATGGGGGGAGGGGCTAATGCACAAATTTCTTAGGATGCCTTGCTGTGGGATGTTGGTACAAACAGGATCCGTCTGCTCTGGTCCTTATCACCTGTCATTCACCACTCCCTATTCCCCATCACATACACACAAAGCTTTATTGCCCGTTCATTCCCCCCTTCCCTCTTTCATCCCCCCCCCCTTCCCTTTGATGGCAAGGATCCCTTGAGGCACCAAACCAAACCAAGCAGAGCTGACACATTGTCTTGTCTTCTAAGCTGTATCCCCAAATAAAAGTGCATTGACTTTTTCACATTTATTCCTTTGAGCATCAGTTTTATGGCCACATGATGATGCTATAGCCTGTTTAATTAATTGAATTGGTGGTATTTACATGTTACAGTACACATACCATAGCACAGTCAGGTCTGGATTTAGAATAACTCCACACTTCTGTAGGATTGTTTTAGATTGATAATGCAGTAAACTTTAGTCTTATGATTAGCTGTATTGGGAAAACATGGAACAAAGAATTAAGGCTGACTTTCTGCATCAGTGAGAACCTAAAATGGTATGTTTGATTGCTTTATTATTATTTTTAAAATACAAAGATAAAAGATAAACAAACAGAAATAGAAAATTACAAAAGGAAAAGGCTCAGAAAGGAATACATGTAAAAGTAGAGAAAAGAAAAAAGTAAGAAAGTAAGAAAAATAGAAAATAAATTATTTCCAACTATTTTTGGTGCATATGTAGATATAAGAATACATCACGTTGTTACCCTAAGTTTAAAATTTGTGTATGTTATTTTAATAATTCCATATAATATTAATCATCATATCCTCAAATCAGCTTTTTATTTCTCTGTTTGTCACAAAAAGTCTAATAATGGTTTCCAAATAGAAATAAAATTGGCCAAAGTCTTTTCTTTCATCAAGGTTACCAATTTTGCCATCTCCTCTAATTCCACCAGCTTCATCATCCATTCTTCCATTATAGGTATTTGAAAGTCCTTCTACGTACCTTTGAGCATATAAAAGTCTCCCTGCCATTATCATATGTGAAAACAAAGTTCCATATGATGTTTCCATTTGTTTCTCCATTAAGTCCCAAAAAAGTCTCTAGCTTCAATTATACATTAACTTTTAAAATCTTTTGCAATGGAAATACGTACTTGATTCCAATATTTTCTAGCTTTGTTACATGTCACCAAAGATGAAAAAAATAGTTCTCTCAGTTCGATCACATTTTCAACAAATATGTGAAATTCCCTTATCCATTTTTGACGGCTTATTCAGCATCATATAATAACAATACATCATTTTTTAAAATTTTCTTTAATTCAATGTAAATTTCAATCCATTCTTCCACATGATCTCCTATTGATGCAATTATATACAATATCCAAAACTTTATGCCTATTTCACTATATACAGTCTCTAATTTGTTCATCCTCTATTTCCATTTTCAATAAAAGTGTATACATCTTAGCAATAACATGATTATCATTTGTACAGAGTTCTACATTAAATTCAGTCTTACCCTTTTTAAATTGATAATTCTTCTTATTCAACTTATTTTTTTTCCTTTAGGTGTATATAGGAAACCAATGGCATGTAAAATCTCCCAAGTTTTCTCTTATTTTTAAATTAATTTCTTAACTTAATTCAACAAATTTGCATAGGTTAACCTATGCAATTTTTTGTTCAACTATCATTTCCCTTCTAAAAAAGATTTCTTGGGGTGACAACTATAAAGGGATTTTAGGAGGCAAATTTTCACTATACCTATTCCTTATTCTCAATATGGCAGGCCTACCAACAGGATTTTTAAAGTCCACATTCACCTTGAGTTTATCCTACCACAAATAACTATCCAAATCTAAAGGCATGCTCTTCCAATTCCAATATCCTTCTATTTTTAAGGTCACCCATTCCAGAGTAACAGCAAGCTGCAAAATATGATTTTCAGATTGGTAACCCTAACCTCTGTCTTTAATATCCTGTAAGAGCTTAAATTTAATTCTTAGTTTCTTTCCTTGCCAAACAAATTTGGAAATACAGTATTTTTTAAGCCATTGCATATATGCTATATCGGTCATCAGTATAGGTAACATCATATTACCTATAAAAATCTAGGTAAAATATTCCTCTTGATCACAGAAATTCTTCCCAACAATGTCAGTTGTAATTTTTCCCAGCTAAGCATATTTAAAGATCTTAATGAGATTTCCCACCTTGTTTTTTTATTTTTAAATCCATTATCTTCTCATGTTGTTGAATGTCCCTATTCAAACAAAAACAAAAATAAACAAAGGAGACAAAGAACAATTGTATATTATCCCTTCTGAATATCACATGATTTAGTCAGAGCACCATTAAATAATTCAAGCTCTTTGTGATGCATATATTGACTTTATTCCATGAAGAAGATTCTCGCCAAAATTCCTATGTTCCAGAACTTTAAACAAGAATGGTATAAAATGTGAGTATATAATATTTTGTTTTGCTCTCATTTTTGTCTTCTGATTTTTATACTGTAGTTTTGTATTGATGAAAGAAATGTCCTTCTGGGTTTGGCTCCAAGTTGGGAAAAAGACACTGGAGGCATGGAGGCTGCTTGGAAAGATGGTTTTAATGGTGGATAGGATCACATGGCTTGAAAAGGTAATCACATGCTTCAATGTTGGTGGAGAAGAGAAGGAAGGACTGAGATGCTGAGTCCCTGGTTTTATGCCCCCTCTGGCTTTTGATCTTGAGCTTGTATTCTGATTGGTTGTCAGACTCCCATGGGGCCATGCAGGGGCAACTCTCTAGGCTGTGTTTTGAATCCATGTTTGGTTGAGTTCTCAGATGCCATGTGATGAGTTGGGTAAAGGGCCAATATTATCATGCCTTAAACCCATCCCCCTGGAGCTGAAGGGGAGAATTCTTTATTATGTAAAGGGACTGGCTTGGACATCTTAATGGACCATTGACAAAGAGGGTGGAGGCAGGAAACTGCAGGGAGCTACTCTGTCTTTTTAAAACATGTTTCTTCCTTTTCACATCCAGGGAAATATAATATTCTGCTATTTCAATATTTCCTAGGATATTTCATTTTTCTGGGAGAGGGCTGGGTGATAACTTCCTATAGTATTTTATTAGATTTTGCAGAATTTTCAGGAAGTGTGTTAGAGCTACCTTATTTGAGTTGGGCAGCCATGTAACTATAAATACTTTAAATATTTTCTTTTAAAAAGTAACTTTTGTTTTAAAAGTTTGTTTTAAAAAGCATATATAATATTGTAGGGATCCACAATCCCTAGGCCGCTGTCTACTATCAGGCTGTAGTCTGTTCAGAACCATGCTGCGGAAGTGGTGAGTGTGTCACTTGCACAAATGGAGTGTCGCCGCTTATGTAGAACAATCTCCTCTACCCCTGACCTGCCGGTCCGTAAAACCAGAAAATTTGGGGGCTGCTATAATATTGTGACAAGGATCCTAAAGAAACTTTGGGATTGGGTTTCTCACAGTTGATTTCTTCTCTGTGCTCCTCCTTCTTTGTTTTTTGTGAGGCAACAACATTTTCTATCTTGCTTAGGTCTCCCAAACAGAATCTTTGGTATTCCATTGCTTTGAAAAGCAATTAAAATACAGTTTTCTTTGCCTCAGGAAATATTTTAAAAATATTTTTGTTCATTGTGTTGTAGAAAGATTCAACATTTAATTATTCCTTGAAATAGGAGACGAGAACACTGCTTAAAAAGTGTTGCAAAAACAAAAGGGAAAAAGTTTATTGCACTATTGTTCCTTTCTTTCTATTTTCTCACCATTCTTTGTTTTTCCACTCTGCTTCTGTTCTGTTGCCATACTTTCCAACTTACTCAGTAGGTCTTGAACAAATACCTTGAGACTTCAGAATGGGCTGGCTATTGAGATATGGCTGAAATTTGGGTCTTTGTTCTTTTAAGTCTACTGAGTCAAGTTCAGTAATTTACACTGCTATGTCCGGTAACATCAAACAGTTATTTGTCAGAATGACAGCACTTGTATGACAGTATGTGTATATTATATTTTTATTTGAATGTGGGTGTATCTTCTCTTTTATTGAATGATAAATCAAACAGAATTTTTACTGAGTAAGAATCCAAACAGCTACTGTGAGGGAAGAGCAGAATATTTACATATTTAGGTATTTAAAAACTAAGTACATGGAAATTTAAGTACAAAAAGATAGGACATACTCAGCAAAAAAATTTATGATGATCTTACAAAAGTTTGTATATGCACATGTTTAAAAGAGATGGGAAAAAACTGCCACCTTACCCAACTCATAGCTTTCTCACTATTTGAGTAGGGCACCTCCTTTCACCAGATTGGCTTAACAAACATTATAGCCCTATTCCTACAATTAATCTTAGACATGCAATTAACCCCATAAAGTTTTCTTATCAGTTTTCTTTGGCACCACATAGGCCAGGGGTGTCCAAACTTGGGAACTTTAAGACTTGTGGACTTCAACTCCCAGAATTCCCCAGCCAGCCTGGCTGGGGAATTCTGGGAGTTGAAGTCCACAAGTCTTAAAGTTCCCAAGTTTGGACACCCCTGACATACGCTCACCAACTGAGTCAAACTGTGGGAAGAAATACCCATCTGGTTCAGTTCCAAGCCGTGAAGAAGGCTCTGGAGATGAAATGGAGGATGGAGGCTGATTGGAAAGACAGTCCATTTATTGATGAACAGAACCACACGTTTGTGGTTCTGGTACAGCTGACAAAATGGAGTTGAGGGTTTTTATACCTTCTTTGAGCTTTGTACTTTAGCTTCCTGTTTCTGTGCAAGAACATGTATTCTATTGGCTGTTGTCAGACTCCCAAGGGCCATGTAGGGGTTATGTAGGGTCATAGTTGACTATAGGCAAAGTACAAATCCTACTTTGTGTTTGTCTGAGCTAAGTTTGGTTGAACCTTGGACTGTTCTGAAAGGGTGTTGGGCAATTCCTATTGTGGCTTAATGGCTTTGCCCTGTGTTGGTTCTTGAGTGAGGTGCTAATTATACCATTCTGCCTTTTGTTTCAAAATATCCTGTCTTGAATGCATTACCAAATCTGCATTTCTAAAAGGTGGCCTCCTCAGTTTGGTTTCTGAATAGACTGACCCAATCTTTCTTAATGGGCATAAAATATCTGCTAGGGCTATCAAGAAAAAGGTGGGGGTTGCTTTCTGCCTCTAAAAAGCATGTTTCTCCATTTCTTCCCTTGGGAAATATAATATTCTGCCTTTTTAATATTTCCCAAAACATTTCATTCTTCTAGGAGAGGGGTGGGTGCTAACTTTCTACAAAACCATCCCCTTGGGATTTACATAGTTTCCACCCATCTTCTCAGAGAGGTCCCTGTTTTTCTATGAGCCTTTGGCCCATAAGATCATTGGCATGTTTTCATGGCGTTGTCAGTATCTTCTCTGTTATCTAACAGGCAGCATTAGGCATGATTTGGCTATTGTGGCAGTCGGATTTCAGAAGTACTTTCTGTACTGCCAGATGATGTCAGGGAATTTTCTTATAAAGCAGTTTAGTTTTATCTGCTTTTTATGATTGTTTTCTTGAAAAACAAGGCAGGCAAAGCTTGCAGCTGATTTCATTTAGGCATTTTTGCAGTGCAATTGATTTAATGGAGTTAGTTTAACTAAGTGCACGACTGGCTTGTTTTTGGACTAAATTTAACTCCTGGGAATTTACTTGATTGGCTCAATTGACTTCTTTTTATTTTCCCACAATACAGCAATTTTCTTGCTGAGATAAATATATTCTTCAAACAAGGCTTATATTTTGTAAAAAATTTGCTATATAATGTTACTTCATAGAGAAACCAGAATTTTTCTAAGGTTCCACTAAATGAAATACAATAGAATTCCCCACAAATTAAAACCAGGATAAGTTATGAATTCTGTTTTCTGGAACACAGTTACTGACACTGTGAAAACACTAGAGGGCAAGATCTCTATGCTACAAAGAAATGAGAAGTCTGATTATTGTATGAAGTATTTCTCTCTCTCATTCTCTCTTTCAGTTTTCAGCTTGAATTATTTCATTCTTTAAAAAGTTACATAGCATTTAGAACGTGGCAAGTTAATAGCAACCATGCCCTATTTGCTCTTGCTCTATTTGAGGTTAAATATTTGGTTCATCTCTTACTGGATTTTAAAACTAACTAACAAAATCACAGTCTTTGATGTGATTTGATGGTACATTTGTTGACATATCTCTAGTATAACTGTGCAGTAGGTAAGTATTTAGGAAAATTAACCTCATGAGCTGTTCCAGTCATTCAGATATATAGCTCACTGATAGTCCTTGTGAATAAATATCCTAAGCTTTCAACTCCTAAAAATCTTGGAAAAGGTTTACCAGTGTTAATCACCTCAGCTATTTCTGATGAACATGCTGTGAATTTACTGATTTTAGAATAATATCATTGATCCATTTGGCCTAGTGTGTTTCTTTTTTTTTTTTTTTTTTTTTCAAGAAAGTTTTATTGGTTTTTTTAAAAACATTTATGTGGAAAAGGGGTAGGTGGAATTACAAATTTTGGCAGTTGCAAATGTGGCAGACGCCCCCTCCCTCCAAACTCCTAGGTTACATCAAAGTATCAAGTCTTAATATATAATCATAAAAAGTCAGCATCTTAATTCTAGAAAAAATAATTTTCAATCAATTTATATAATTATAATATATAATCTAGTTATAAATTCATATTTACTTTCGGTCTGTTTATAACATTGTGATTTCCTTATTTATTTTTGTGATCTGAGTTTTCTTGGTGTTGCCCCTTCACCCCCCGCTGGCAGAGCTCCGGCCCCTCCCGTGTCCTGTATGACCGTTGTAGTATCTTCTGTTTTTTCTAGGTTGGCTTTGTTTTTTTCCATAAAGGCCTGTGCCTCTATGGGTGTATTAATTCTGATTCTTGTCTCCTCCCAGAATATTAGCATACCTTCAGGCATCAACCATCTAAACCACACCCCCTTCTGGTATAGTTTATTCGCCAATTGCAAATAATTTTTCCTTTTTTCCCTAATTTTTTTGGGAATCTGCTTTAGAATGGTTATCTCCCTATCACAGTATGTCAATGTTTGCCCCCTTTGCACACCCAGTATTTCATCTCTTGTGGTTTTCCTAAGAAATTTAATGTGAACCTCTCTGGGAACATTATGTGTTCTGGCATATGCTGAATTCACTCTATAAGCTAGGTCTATCTCCCAATCCATCTGCTGTTTATCTTTGTGTAGGTATTCAGCTAAAATATTAGTCATAATGTCCCTTATGTTTTCCCCATCTGCTTCTATTACATTTTGAAATCTAAGATAAAAGGACATTCTCTCAAACTCTATTTTCATTTGTTGGATGTCAAGTTCTTTGTTCCCCTTCTGTAAAGCCTCTACCCCCCCCCCTCGCCTCCGCCACCCCACCCTCCACAAGGTCCAGTCTCTGTGAGTTCTTAAAGATTTGGGCTTGGTTCTGTTTAATTTCATCTTTCATTTCCCTTAACTGTTTCTTAATTTCCTCCTGGCCCTGTAGAATTTGTTGAAGCATTTGTTGAAAGTCTATCTCTGTAGTCTTGGGTTGCATCAGTTCTGTTATCTTTGACTGTGTAGCTGGGCTAGACGTTGCAGACGTTGGGGCAGAAGTAGCAAATCCAGGCTTTCCAGGAGGTGGTCTTTTTGGAGGCATGGTTTTTAAAGCAAGGAAGTCTGTCAAAATAGAGACTGGGCAGCTGGAGAAGTAGAGCAGGCAGGCGAATCCAGAGGGCAGAGGATCCAAACAGATGGGGATTCTTTAGTCAGTCTAGCAGTAGATGAAAGTTTTTTCCCCAAAGAGTTCAAAGAAGAACAATCCACAAAAGATTCCTCTGGGTGGCTCGGAGACAAAGACCGGAAGCCTGAATTTTAAAGGTGGAGTCGGGTTTCACAGTTCATGAAGACAACGGAAGTGTGCCATCTTGCCCTGCCAGCTTTGGGCTCAGAGGCATAATAAAGTTTTAAAAAATTCAAAAAGTTCTCAGTTCACCCATAAATTCTGGAGCTAAGTCCGATGAATGTCACTTTTAAAAGGGTGAGGCATCATTAGTTGGCTCTCCCCCCTCCTCCTTCCCCTGAGGGCGAAAGCAAAATCTTCTCAAGCCGCTTGTCCAAGGGAGGGGGGGAAATCCCCCTCCCTCTAGCCGCACCTCTCGCAAAAGTCCGAAAGTTTAACTTTTTTTTCTTAAAAAGATGCTGAAGGGTCCATAAATTTAAAATAAAGGGAATGGAGAAGGGCAGCCTCTCACCACATTGCCGCTGCTTCGTTCAATAGCGCGTTCTCCGATCGGCATGGGGCGAGGCGCGCGCACACGGGCGCCCTCCGATACTGCTCCCCGGTGCCTAGAACGAAGCGGAGGAGCCCCCGCCAGCCGCCGCCGACGCCAGGACCCTCCGCGAGCCGTTCCCTCGGCAGGACACCTCTCCGGGGCGTCCTGTGCCCCCCCAGAAGCGGGGGAAGCCCACCGGGAGAGCGGGAGCAGGCAAAGGCTTGCCTGTCGCCGTAGCCGCCGGAACCGGAAGTCTTGGCCTAGTGTGTTTCTTGCTTAATGATAATTATCTAAAATTCTGACAGAACACCTCCAGTCTTTGTACCCTAAAAGAGTCTGTGCATGAGGATTATGAGATTTTAGATCTCTTAATTTAAGAATAGTATCTGGTAGGCAACAATGCATAGTTAAGGATGATTTGGTATGAAAGAGGCAGAATCTATCTGCCAACTAGTAGTTTAATAAAGGCTGTATTAACTGAACCAGACCCACAATAAAGGAATTGGCCTAGGTCACAAGTGTAGGGAAGGTGGATACAAGCAATGATAAAACATGCAAGATTCTTCTGTAGATTTTGCACATTTGCATTTATTCATCAAGAGTATTGTATGGAGAAGATTTCATTCCATCTTGATTGTCCAATTTCAAGGCAAAGCTTATCACATAATGCTGGCCATTGTATTTATATAGCTGCCTAAAAAGCAAAATATATATATTTTATTTTTCTATACCAAGCTGAAAGATGTACATCATTAATGGTAAGAATCTTGATTTATCAATAAAAAATAAGGTGGGCACAATTTATTCAAACAGCTATAAAACCTTTTGAGCTATCTATCAACACTTGAAATGTTGTTTGCTATATATACCTTGATAGCAAAAAATGTTCATTATTGAATTCAGATTAAAATACTTCCTTGATTTAGTGCATATTTGAAATAGTTGGATATGAAATATGAAATAGATCAAGAACAATGTTGAACAGTGAATAGATTTCTCATTAGGAAAATTTTAACAATTTCATTATAGAGGTAGCAAAAAATTGGGAAAAGAAAGCATTGTAGAAATAGGTTTACTTATCCATAATTAATTAAATATTGTTTGTAATTATATAAACTATATACCACATTATTTATCAAATTTATGCCTTGTCATCTTGCTTATTATAGTCCAGGCAATTTATAAAAAATTGAAATGAATATATAAAACATAAAACCAACATTTGAAATTCTTAAACCCTGGGACAACGGGGGAAAAACACGTTACCTAAGGACCGAGATATATATACTAGTATGTGTAAAATAGACATATACCTTTCCCACATTCTACAGGTAGTTCTTGACTTACAAACATTTGTTTAATGGCCAAATTTACGACAGCACTGAAAAAGTGACTTACGACTTGTTTCCACAGTTATTACCATTGTAATAGGGTCATGTGATCAAAATATGGATGCTTGGCAACTAGCATGCATTCATGACAGTTACACTATCCTGAAGTCATGTGACTCCACGATTTGTAATCTTCCTAGCTGAGCTCTGGGGGGAAAAGTCAGTGGGGGAAGCCAGATTAACTTAATAACTGCTTGATTCATTTAATAACTGCAGTGATTTGCTGAACAATTGTGGGGGGGAAATGTTATAAAATGAGGCACAATTCATATCATAGTAGGAAAAGTAGGATTAGGGTGAGAATTAGGGTTAGGGTTATTAAATTATTGATGTATTCTGATGTTTTGGCTATAATAAATAATAAAAAGTGCCCAGAAATTGCATTTAGTGAAAAATGTGGCAGCTTTTTGCTAACTAATGTAAGACCAATTGGATTATATATAAAATATACTAAAAGACTTGTACAGGCTATACATCACTTTTAAGGTAGTGCTGTCAAGTCTTTAAAACTCTACTGTATAACTCTGTTTTTCACCAAAATAACAAGAAATGCAGGTAACATATGTATGTGGAAGCAGTGTGTTAATATTATAATGTTCAAGTTACTTGAAGAATTTCCAGGTTGTGGAGGGACGGGGCCAAAGTTGCAACGACACGATGTGCAATTCCAATGCTCTGAGATCGCAATCGACACTTTTGCCACTGGGGTGGGGGTCCAAATGGATCTAAACTGTCCCGTAGAGACAGTGAACAGGAAGAATATGTCTTGCTGAACTCGGGGATATCGCAAAATCCCCGAAAGAAGCAAGAGAAATTTCTTCAAGCCAGTGACAAAAAATCCAGCCAAGGCTGATGAAGTCGGGGTGGCCCCAAAACGTAAGGAATGGAAAGTGAAAGTGTTTCCAGCTGGTGAGGAATCTTCATTGTTTTAAAAGAGAGACTGCCTATAAAAACTTAAAAATTGATTTAAATTGAAGAATAGAAGAATCAAGTGGCGAAATTAATCTTGCAACGGTTCTGGACAGTGGTTATCCCATTTTTTAATATGCTATCTTCATGGATGAAACCTTTACAAGCTTTTTAAAAAGGACGGATTAAGTCTTCTGTTTTTATCTTTTTTTTCTGTGACTCTCGGCGATTTATAAACCAAAGCTTTCCTCTTTCATCGCTGTGAGTATTATTATTTTTTAATTCATTTAAAGACTGACCTCTTTTTCTAATATGAAATATAAAACATATAAAAAAAGAAATATTTTAAAAGTGCTATGTGCCAGGAGGTTTTGTTGATTGGAGCTTTGTGTATTCAAGCGGAACTTTTCCCTTCGCGGTTTGTTTTGACGGCTAATTACAGAGCGATAGGGCTAAGCCAAATGTCCCTTTGAAGAGTGTTTTCAACCAGAGAAGAGGGGGGGGAAACGGCTTTTGTGAATCCATGTTTTGACTTAAAAAAACCTTCCAAGTGAGAGCTCTTTGTTTAAGATGGTGGAGTGTCAGGAAAATGGAGAGATTGTAAGCCTGCAGACAATATTTTCAGAATTACTAAAATTAACAAATACATATGAGAGGATTGAACAAAAACTGGAACTTTTGGAACAGTTAACAGAAAGACGTGATAGAAAATTTGATGATGTTCACCAAATGCAAAATGAGAGGATTAAAATCCAAAGAATTGAAGTGGAAAATGAATATAAAGCGATTAAACTTGCTGATATTTATGGCAATTGGTTTGTTTTTGAAAATGCAAAGAATGGAACTGAAAGAGGAAATAAATGGAGAGGAAACCTATTTCAAAGGGCAAGACACAGAAGAAGAAGAAGAAGAAGAAGAAGAAGAAGAAGAAGAAGAAGAAGAAGAAGAAGAAGAAGAAGAAGAAGAAGAAGAAGAAGAAGAAGAAGAAGAAGAAGAAGAAGAATTATTATTATTTATGGACTATGAAACTTTATTAACGAAAATATGGATAACACTGCTGACAACTAAAGACAAGTGGAACAAAGAAGCAGAAAGAGGGCATCAGGATTATATGAGAGGTCTTACAAGCAAGGAGTTGCTAGGACTAGTCCATACAAAGCTGATTAAGAAGAAGCTTAGAAGATTGATACCACAAATGGCAGAGGACATAAGATTGTTTTGTTATTGGAAAGATACAGGTTGATAGATGGAAGAATATAATTTAAAACTACTAGCTAAACCTAGTGAAACTTAGTGACAATAGATATAGTCAAATAAAAAATTGATAAAGATAATACTGTATACAATGTGTAGTGTTATGATAAGCAATAATTGGATATGAATATTGAATGATACCCGAGATTATATATAAAGGTTAATAATAATAATAATAACAATAAAAAAGAGAGAACTAAATTAGACACAGTTAAGTTTTGATTATTAGGGGGAAAATGTTGTGACATAGAATATAGCCAAATAAAGAAAGGATAATAATAATAATCTATATATATGTATGGGTATAATATAAGGAAATTGGATGTAAATTGTAAACAGCGATTTGGAAAGGAGGATTAGAAAACTTTGTTATTAAATATTATGGATGTTTAGCTAGAATAGGATATAAGGATTTAATGTTAATGGAAGATTTTATAAATAAGTAAATGAAATGCCAGTATGTGGCTATGTATTAAATTTTGCTATATTTCATGATGAAGGATGTTTAAACAATTATGGTCTAATAAAAGTGGAGGTATGATGATGGTAATATGTATAAACATTTGAGTTAAGATACTAGAGTTAATATGAATTATACTTGATGACGGTAGAAGAGATGCACAAAAACCGTTTGTAACCAACTGATACACTTTCTACAGGATGTAAAGAAGGAGGATTTTTATGTTTGTTTTGAAAATTAAAAATAAATAAAAAAGTTTTTGGCAAAAAAAAAAGAATTTCCAGGTTATGCAGTTATTTGCTACAGCAACAGCTTACTTACATCACTTCTGAAGTACTGTACAGCTATAATAATTTGTTATGCAGTTTGACTGATATTATCCTATGCAGGATTCCTGAACTTCTCTTTTTCCCAGCCCTTCTCTCATTCATCCTCATTCTCATTATTATTCCCTTCTCCCCCCCTCACACACACACCTATTGGATTGTCTTCTGGTTCACCACCTATTGTACTTCGACCTTGTGGATCTGTAAAGTCCATACTTTGGATACTTCATTTGTTCTGATTTTTTTAAAAAAAATTCTAAACCCACATTTAGTTTGGGTCTTTCCTGCCAAGATTGGTATCTTCTTAGATTTAATAATGATTTTTATAACTTTTCACTGTTAAAGCACAACCTTCTGCAAGAATCACTTGAGAAAAGGACATGATATGAAGACTGCTTTTCTAAACAAGTGCTAAAATAACAAGAGTCAGGATTTCTCATTTTGTAAATTGATTCCCAAAAAAGGCACTATGTTCGAAGTTTGTAGCTCATGCACTGTTGCAAGTTGATCTTATAAATGGCCTGGAACAAAGTGTCTTAGTGGACTTTCCACACTATTTGAATCTCATTTCTGCCTCTTCATTTGGATTCAGTGATTATAATAAAATGTTTTAGAGGATTTAGATTCTTCATTTTACATTTAAATATCCAATAACCTAGGCTTTATAAATGTAATTAACTCCCAAAAATATTCCAATAAAAACACACTGGGTATTAAAACTACCTTTCTAAAAAAAAAAAAGGAAAATTGACTACACTGGACACATACAGCAGTTGACTTTCAGATATTTAGCGATAACGCTGTGTGGCCATTAGTGTTTGATATTATTTGTGCCAAACTCTCATTTTGCAGTGATTAAAATCATTTAAATTTTGTAACTGAGAACTCCAATATTCAGAATATGTATTACAAAATCCATAGAAGTAGGATTGATTCAAAACCTATGTAGTCTATATTATAAATACCAAAATGTTATTTTAAGTGAGAATTTTGGTTATTGGAGATTTATATAATTAAGATTCCTGAAAATTTCTACATCCAACTTGTAAATTAATTATGTTAGCATATTTCTTCAGACTTTTCTAATCCTGATCAATCTCCATTCTTACAACACAGGGCATATGGATAAACTATATTTTGTAGAAGTTACATTCTGAATGATTATTACATTTGTTAGAGCAACTGATAGATAAAACCCCATAAACATACATTAGTTTCCATTAAGAACCCAAATAACTTTTGTAGATGAAGATAGCATGTCTATTGATAGATGTGTTTAGGGCTCACCAAATTATAATTATTGCTTTCTGGTGATTATTTCCTCATGTTACCTATATGCTTATTTTTCTTCCATAATCCCAGGACCTATTTTCAAATTTCTTTGTTTGGACCTACTGGCAGATGCATTCACACGTTCTCACGCTCACAAGTGAAGCTGAGTTTTGGAACAATCAGGATGCATAATGTGGAGGAAGATTGGATATTGCAAGCTATCTCTCACACTCCTGAGGCAATTATGAAGGCAGTCTTTGAAGATTCACAACAGTACAACTTATATATGATTTTAAAAAGACATATATGTTCTTTTTTTACTTTTAAAATAATTTAAATAGCTTTATTTTAAAGAAGATTTATATATAAATATTTTAAAGTAGTATTTTGGGATAGCTGAACAACATTCCTAATGATATCAGTAGTAAACTGATTGTAGGATTGTATGTATTTATAAAGATCTGCCTTGAAGCAGAATCTTTTTAATTCCTTATTTAGAAAGGGTTATTTGAGAAGATATGAACATATTTTAGATTCCTATGGGTTTTTTTAGGAGGCTCTGGAGTACTGAAGGCTGAATTTATTGACATAGCCCACATAGCAGTCTCTTCCTCAATTGAACATGTTAATAATATAATAACAATGAGAAAATGGGGGTTTTTTTGTGTGTGTAAATGTGGATTTTAATTATTTTTTAAAATTTAGTCTAGATACATATTTAGGAATAAGAACTAAAATTCAGTGTATGGATTTCTTGTCTAGCTTCCCCAAGTTTTGCCAACTATAGGTTTGTTGTCACAGAGCAATTTCCCCTTGTATCTTGAAATTGCTTTTCTCCTATGTAGGAGACATGCTGGAAATTGCTGATCAATTTAGCAAAGATGCTGGCCCAGTGTTCTGACCAGACCTTGACTATCATGGACTATTGAATTCCTCGATTTCTTTCCATCCTTATTAGAAAAGCAAATGCCATTCATTTTTCTTTTGGTGGGTATGTCATTGAGAACATTTGGTTTTCATTTGTGTAGTCATAGAAACATAACTGTTGACATCAACTAGTCAAATCCCTGCTCACTCTAGAACAGTGTTTCTCAAACTTGGCGACTTTAAGTCCTGTGGACTTCAACTCCCAGAATCCCCCAGCCAGCATAGCTGGCTGGGGGATTCTGGGAGTTGAAGTCCACAGGACTTAAAGTCGCCAAGTTTGAGAAACACTGCTCTAGAAGTTCATCACTTCATCATCTCATTGTTCTTGTCCTCATTTAGCTAGAAAAGAAAACTAGCCTGGTTTGGTCAATTTCAACTCTGCCTTTGCTTTCAGTTTAAGAAATGCCGGAGGACTTTTGAATTCCCTGTCTGTTCTCCTTCTTGTAACATTCCCCTTCTGCTTACTAACCCACTCGAGGTTCTTGTCTCTACCATTTCCCCGTCTTAAAGTAATTTCTATGAGAATGGAAAAGGCAACAATAAAACACAAAATGAAAGGTCCACTGTTTCACTGGTTTAGCCATAATCTGGATAAAATGATAAAATGAAAACAGCAATAACAAACAAAAAAACACAAAAAAAAACCAGTGACTGGAGCGACAAGAGATACTACCTGCAATGAAATGCAGCAGTGCAAACAGCCCATACAGCACAGAGTGCCACTTGTGCAAGGAAGAAGTTGGAAAACATTCTGAGTAATCTATGGGGGTCAGCTGGAGATAGAATTTCCTTCATAAATCAGTTGAAAGAAAAGGAACAAGCACGATGTACGTGTGAGCTCTCAGCAGAACAAAGATTTACATTTGATTAGTGTAAATAGTAGATTCTAAATTTCTTTTGCATTCATTTTGGAAATTCCACTTTTATTTTAACTTGGGAGTTTGGGGAGTGTGTAAAACTTAGGGCTTTTCACTAATATGAACGAGCTTCTAACCAAAGTGTTAGGTATTAAAAATGCAAAACTTAAGCAGTTACTATTCTAGTAGAATGAACAGAAACGTAATGTATATGAGAATTAGCATGCTATTGCTTTAAAAATGCTGTGGAATTACATATATGAAGCTACATTAGTTTTGAAAATAGCTAGCATTAAAGAAATTTGAATAATATTGCACAGATGTGTTGATGAATTATTTAAATATTATCATATATTTCAGGAAAATATCCAATTCTGTAAAATATAGTAAAAAATATAGAACAACCAGATCACACATCAACAAATAACACAACCAGGGTTCATATTGTATGTTACCATATAGGATGAGCTTAACAACAACATAGTCACAGTGTTTGAGGGAACTTTAAAGCTTTTTAAAGACTAAGAGGGTCAGGGCTTGTTGGATTGTGTAATAGTTCCTTTCCACTATATCGTACATCATATAGGTAATCTGCCAACTCTGGAGCCATCTTTGAGCATCTTCAGTGTTGCCACAGCAAGGCTGGATGGAGCTGTGCAGTGGTGGGTTGCAGGCGGTACGCCCCGGTACGGGTGTACCGGATCCTGCCCGGAGCACCGGGTACCATTCCGGTACGATGCTACGGAGGGCCCACCCACCCACGCTTCTTACCTGTGCTTTATGCTTCTGGCACTTCTGCGCACGCGCATGGTGCATATGGCACCTGTGCGATGCTCCGCGGAGCAGCTGGAGCATCACAGAAGCTTGCGGAAGCGTCATTTGATGCTAGAACACATACGCGCGCCATGCACGTGCATGTGGGTAACTCTGCCACTGTTCCAACCGTACCGGCTGGAATGGATTCTGAAACCCACCACTGGAGCTGTGGGAAAGCAAGGGTGGGAGTAGAGATAGCTGGGGGGAATATGTAGCCAAAATAACAGTCTTTCTTCTGGGTTCCAAGGACGCTCTCACCAGAACCTGGAGGTGTGTGGATGGGAGGCATGTGGGATGGGAAGAGAGACCTGATTGGTGCATGTGATGGTTGTGTGTGATGGGGGGGAAGAACTTTGGATTTTGAACTGGGTGGGGAAAACCCGGGGAACTTCAGAGTCAGGTTTTCATCAGTTGTGCCAATATGACATGCCTAATAAATCTATATTTTGAGGAACCGTGCCTTGGAGTTTTTATTTCATATGGGCTGTTACTTAGAACCCTCACATAGTCCTCGACTTACGAGAGCAATTGGGACTGAATTTCGGTCATAGGGCTTGATGCTCATAATTCAATACACCCATGTTTTATGATCATTAAGGAAATCACATAGTTGTAAATCTGAATCAGAATCATTAAGTGAATCATGTGATTGTGTGTACCCATTTCCTGGAAACTGACAAAAAAGTCACAAATCATGGTTATGTGACTGGGATGCCACAACCAGTTGTAAATGTGAGCCAGTTACCAAATGCCTAAAATGCAATCATATGATAGGGGCAGCACAACAGTTTACAAAGGTAGGAAGTGATTTAGGTGGCACCTTTCTGAGACTGTCATAATTCTGAAATGGTTGCTAAATGACCAGTCATAAATAGAGAATAAATAGAGAATATGGGCACATTGATACTGTTATTCATTGATACCCTTATTCTTCACTATTTTATCTAATCCCGTTTTAATTCCTATATAATTTTATTACTGTCTACTACTTAATTGTACATACAATTTGATTAAAAAGCATAATATTTCTTTTTTGTTGTTCTTAAAATTTTTATTGATTTTTACAAATTTTTCAGGGAAAAAGGGTACATAGGTATATAAAAAATTTTTTAGACAGCTACATTGTGCGGACGAAAAGAGAATCCCCCAAATCTCACTACTTTTACAATATATAAAAAAGTTAGAAAAGGCATCAACATTAAATACTAGCAGTTCAGGTCTAACAAATAGTCATTCTGTTTCTATCATTTCTTTTTTGCATCACTTCATAAAAAATACATTATAACAACAATTGCGGTAATGTTTCAAATCATTTTTGTGATCTGAGTCTTCTAGATGTTGCTTCTCCCCCCCCCCCTCCTCGGTCTGTTGGCAGAGCCTCAGCCACTCCCTCCCTCATCTCTTGTGTAAGATCCCCTATTCCATCTAGGAGAGCACTGTACTTCTTCATAAAAGCCTCAGCCTCCATGACTGTAGTAATTCTGGTTCTACTTCTAATATTTCTTTTAATGGCATATGCAGAGTTGGCAGTGGCGAAAAGAAAGAAGGAAATGTGGAGCTATACTGTAATTCTTTTTGTTGAGCTTCATTCTGAATTTTTAATAATGCATACTAAGCTAACTTTAGAATAAAATGTGAGGCATAGTGTAGATGGAGATGTAATACTAGTTTGATAATTCAAGGTACCAATTAGAATTTACAAAATGAAATTTCCTGTATTTTCATTAGTGAGACATTCCCTTGCTGCTTTATTTTAAATAACTTATTGTCATGTGCAGCTTTACAGTTAACTGTGCAAATCTAATGTTACAAGGCCTTTCAATATTAACAATTCTCTATTAAACTTAAAATAGGATTTTAGTCTTTGAGTTCAACAACTCATGAGACAGGGACTTGCCTTATTTTCACTGCACAAATACAGGTTAGAGGACTTTCTTAAAGTGCAACTAGTGAATTTAAGAATGAAATAGAGTTTAAATTCATATCTAGATTGCATATTACTAGTATACATTTCTTTGGAATTTAAACTCCATTTAAGAGACAAAGGCCATTCTTTTGAAGACAGCAAAGTCCACATTTTGAACAGAGATGACTGCTGGTTTGAAAGAGGGGGTCAAAGAGGCCATCTATGTCAAAGTTGAACAGCCCTCTCTCAACAGAGGGTGAGGGGTATGACATTATGTATTTCCAATCTACAACACAGTCCTTTCAATAGTTACAAAAACCCCACCCATTTGCACCACTCAGGAGACCCTGATGACACAGATAAACCTTCAGGTGACCTTAACAACTTGCTAAAAGAATGCAAATGACCAGTATCTGCAAGGAGTATAAATCCTTCCATTCCCTACCATCCAGTCTGAAGAAGCCTCTTGGATGAGAAGCAAAACATCTTCAAAGAATAACCAGAAAGCCCAGTTGCCTCTTGAGAAAGCACCTTTGGAACAACCATGATTTGGATGATTGAGAATCTACATAGATATTTCTTCCAGAATGTTCACAATAAATGGTTCCCTCAACTGGCATAAAGAGGCATTATAAAAATAAAATCAAAGCTGCAGATATATTGCAGTTTAAATGAGGATAAGGTTACATGTGGTTTAACAGATATTTGTGTTATTACAGCTGTAAATTCTAATACTATACTAATGTTCTGTTGATATGAGAATGCCAGTATTAACTTAATGGTTTTGAAATTCTTGGGACTCAAATTAACTTTTTCTGCCTTTTTCCCCCTGACCTACCATCTCTGCATTACCACTGTACTATTCCATTCTGAGATAAGTGCATTATGCAAAGCAGAGAAAGGGAATAAGAAATAATAAAATTGAAGGCAAAAGATAAAAATGGGGAATGCAGGTAAATCTAGTTTATACCAACACCATGCATTATGCAGTACTCTTCCATACATTTCTGTGTTTACAAACCATCTTTACTTCCACTACAGCCATACATATGCTGCATTTTGTTCTTTAATTTCTCACATCTGTCTTTTTGAATATCTTATCAACTCCATCCAACTATAATTTTCTGGGTTTTTTTTGACTCCTTTACTCTTCCTGTCTGTATTTTTATTTTTGTAATTCAAACCAAATCATTCTTTCTGTATGGCCCAACCCCCTCAATATACTTGATTGATTAATGGCTTTGAACAGTGGCCGAAAGAGAATTAGAGGAGGCTTCAGCTGGGGAAAGCTTACAGTAGCAGATACCAGCGAAGAGGAGGAAGAACTCTGCAGCTGATCCAAGAACACGCAGGGCAGAGAAAAGGCAGGAGCAATGGAGGTCAGCCAGGCTACTCAGGAGGAGAAGGTCCCACCCTTCTTAATGGGCTGCACTGGAAAGCTGGCTATTTATCACAGCAGACATAGGGAGATGTTGCTGGGAACAATGTGTTGCCTTTCTAGCTGTTTGTTTGATTGTTGTGCTTCCTGCTTCACTGGATTTGTGCCTTGGAGACATTGAACTTTTCTTGCCAAATGAGTTCTCATGTATGTATTTAAATTTTGCCTGGTGGATTTAAGTTTGTTTGGAGGAGTTATTTGTTTGGGCAACTTTAATTGCTTTATGGGCTATTGAGCCCATAATCCTGGCCTGCTTGTGGCTGGACTTAATTGGGACAGTTCTGAGTCTTGGTGAAGGGAATTGCTGGGGAACATTAATAAACTCACTAAACTACAGTTACGTGGTGGGGGGCAGTGCAAAAAGAGGCTTGTTAAAGTTTTGAATAATTTTGTGAGAAGATAGAAAGAAATGAAAAGAAATCAAATTCAAGGACATTATTTGAAGGGGCTAAAGATCAAGATTGTTAAAAGTAAAAAGAAGGAATATAAAGTTAGTTTATTTGATCAATGTTAAAATAAACATGTTTTCTTTAGTAAGTCTTAATGGACTTTTGCTGAAATTAGAACTGAAAGGATAAGGTTTTAAGGATTTGTTTATACCTAACTGATGGGATAGGGAGAGATCATTTGTTTTATTTTAAGAGGAGGTAACAAATTATTAAAATTGTTTGTTTGTGATGAAGGAGGAAGTAATTTCTTTATATATTTCTATTCTTTTTCTTTACTATATTTTTATTTTTTCCTTTTTATATACTTTTTTCTATTTTTTCTTTTCTGCACATTCTACTTTTATTTTTAATAAAATTACTACTTAAAAAAGAAAGCAAATATTGAAAACTAAGCAGGTTTGCAAGAACAAAAATAGTATGGATCATTCTGCCAGAATATTATTTAGCAATTCTTTTTTGACTATAGAGTGACGTTAACTCCTTTTCTACCATGTTTTGATCTATGTGTCCAATCGATGCATGGAAAGGAATATGTCCTGCTATCCCCAGATGTACTTCCCAGGGCAGAGAATATGAAGCAGCTTCATTCATCTTTCTCCATTTTTTTCTGGACAGTGAATTGTGAAGAATGCAATTCTCAAGACTTAATAAAGACACATGTAAAGTTTCTTCTTGATCTATTTTCCATATAGGCATAGCTGCTGTCAGCTTGGCAGTTTATTTGCTCAAATGTACAACCAATACTGGAGCAGAAATAATAAGCCATATAGTTTGCTTCAATAATTCAGTTGACTCTAATCCACTTCTTCAGTGATGACCAAACAGCTTCCAGTAAATATTGATGTAAGCTCAACGTTGACTATTCTGTAAGCAGAGTTTCCTCAACATTTACTGAAGCTCAACTGACCTGGAATATTTTCTGCAGGTGCTATAAATACTAAGGTGACCAACTTTTTTACAATGAAAAGGAGGACAAATAAATTGGAAAAAATATATCGTAAATAAAAGAAATATTTTATTCATTGCAACAATAATACACTAAAATATGATATATGCATAATAAAAACATTTGCAACATTTTATATTGTAATTATGCTTACATGCCTGTTAATTATTATTTAAATGAGTACTTTTCCATTGAATTAATATTTTTTGTCAATGTATTATCTTCTAACAATATATTGGAAATATCTGAACAAGAAATATCCTTCATATTGAATTTTACAGCAAGTGCTGCAGCTAGAGTATCAACATTCAATCTCGATTTCTCACTTGTCGAAAAATCATTGGCAATTGAAAAAAACTCTTTCAACTGCTGCATTAGTTCCAGGGCAGCACAACGTAAATTGAACAAGTATAAATAAATGTTCACATGGAATATGTTCATTTTTGAAATGGCTGAAAATATCCACCCATCTTTTATCAATTTCAACATGTTGATTTTCCCATTGTATTAATTTTTCAGAATTTAAATATACATTCAGTCTTCTAATTTCTTCAAAGAGACAATTGTCGTCTATTTTAATGTCTAGCATTTCTTTAGATAAAAATTCAACACAAGATTTAATATCTGTTTTCAATATACTTGCGATGAAGTAAAAAAAAACACCATTAAAAACTGTTTAATAAAATACGTCACATAACGCGCAAGAGATTAGCCTTCAAATATCAAAAAGGAGGACATGTAGGAGGACACTTTTCGAGGGAGGACGGAACTTACAAAAGAAGGACTGTCCTCCCTAAAGGAGGACGGTTGGTCACCTTATAAATACTCCATGCTGGTTATCTTCCATGCATGCTGCAGGCAGTTCTGCAACGTTTGCTGAAGTTGCCCAGAATCTGAAAACACTTCAGCTAGTGCTGTGGAAGAAAGGTATTCTCAGCCTCCTCTCCAAGTGCTATCCAAAGTGATCCCATGCTGAATGGCTTCAAAATTGTGCACAAGATGTGCTAATGCCACCCTGCATGAAGGGATCTTCAGCATCCACCAAGTGGGTTGCAAAGTGTGACTGGATTTGTGTATGCATGCTATGAGGAGTTATTTGCAGTTATTGTATTTGCTAAAGTATTCCATCTTGAAATCTGCTTGGTTTCACTGAAAGTCCTAGGCTTGCCAGTTTACAAAATTAGATGTATGCAAACAGATCACTAGTGTTGGAAGGAAACAGAAGGCGAGAAATTAATGGGCAGAACACTGCTGCCAGTAGCTTGTTCAACCATTGATTTAACTGAAATGCCCTAGTTATGACCTATGGCGAGCTAGTGCTGTAAAGACCAGGAAGGTGGAAGAGGTTGCCCCACTGCCCCAGTTATTCACTTCCCAACAAAATAAACTATTTCAATCAGACTCTGGGTGCACTGGATGATGCAAACTTAAACTAGAAACCTTAAACAAGCATATACATTTGATAGTATCAAAAACTGCAAATACTACACAATGGTACATATGACAAATTATTGTACAACTTATGAATGCTTGTGATGATGAAATTTAATTAGCATTTGGGAAATTTTGGGCATTTACTACTTCACTATTTCTTATACCTGAACAGAACAAAAAGAAATACTTCTTTTCAAAGTTGTGTAACTGCCTCTAACTTGGCATTAAATTTTAAGCAATATGTGTGCAGCATGAGTCAAGATTCTATATTGTGATTCTGTATTGTGATTAATGTGGATTTCCATATGTTCAAAGTGACTATTTTGAAGTATGGGAAATTTAATTGTGATAGAAGTAATTGACTTAAAGCTTCCAGCCAGTTGAATATGGAGGTTTAGAAAATATATCCATGGTTTCGTATGTATTCAGGGTCAGATATATAAGGCAGTAATTGCAAAGGAGATGAGTGACACAGTTGTCTAGAGGTGAAGACACTTGCCTCTCACTTGGAAAATTGAGAGTTCAATCCTAGACAGTGACAGATGTTTTACTATCAGGGCGCAAAGAGAAAATATCTGCTGTATACTCTGCGTAGGTGTCAGGAAGGGCACCCAGACGGTAAACACTCAGCTTCATTCAGTCACCCCAACTAGACCCCAATAAAAGAGTCGTAAAAAGGAAAAAAAAGTGCAAAGGAGATCATAACTGTCTGAAGTGATGATTTTGTTTCTTGTCTGTACATCTGCATTCCAGGTTTGGGTAAAAGCAGAATAAAACAATGTTTTGATGAGTGTACCATGTACTGGAGTTGCTAAAGCTCCACTTAAAAAGTGACATGGGTAAATCATTTTTTACGTAAATGCACTTCTGCCTAGTTGAACCAAAGTCATGTGTATCAAATTAGTGTTGCTGACAAGGGTTATGCTATTTCCTCTTAGGTAACGAGCACTAGTCATCAGTTTCGATTCCTGGAAGTCAAAATGAAAACAAGATGCTTCTAAGTTAGTAACGAATCCAGTTCAGTATTTTTTATAAGAGGGACTGGAACAGCACGTCAACACTAGGGGGGAAACTCATCTGTTTTATAAGACCCTCTCACTGTAAAAAAAAAATTCTCTCCCCTGGAGAAAACAGTAGTATCTTAAGAGCTTATAAACTTTTTTTCTTGTAAATATTTTGTCAATACATGTCCCAAAGGTGCTTTTTCAGGAGGCAACTGGACTTTTCTTGTTTTTCTTTTGAAGACATTTCACTTCTCATCCAAGAAGCTTCTTCAGCTCTGACTGGATGGTATGGAATGGAAGGAGTTATGTTCCTTGTAGACAGCTGGTCATTTGCATTCTTTTAGAGAGTTGTGGAGGCCACTTGGAGATTTATCTGTGTTCTCAGGGTCACCTGAGTAGAGCAAATGGGTGTGGAGCCTTCTTGGCTGCAGGATGTTTTCTGCCCTGTGTCCCTTCACTGTTGAAGACAGGCACAGGCTGTGTTGTCTGCATCTCAAACTGAAGCACAGATGTTTTCTGTAGTTTGCAGTTTTTCTGGAAAACTGTTCATACTCCCTCACCATGAAATGTATTCAAAAGAAAAAAAAAGCCCAGTTGCCTCCTGAAAAAGCACCTTTGGGACACCCATGACCTGGATGACTGAGAATCTCCATAGAGATTTTGCTATTACAATATCCTTGAAATAGAAGTAATTGAAATATAGAATAAAAGTTTATTAGAACAAATAATTACTTTCATGTCTTCCTATGAGAAAAGTTAACATCTATATGTAAAAGTCTTCTGGCAAAAATTAATATAAGTAAATCCATACAAAAGAATCTTGAATGTTTGATATCCCAATCAAATTTTGCAGTGAAAAGTAATACTTCTAGAGATATTATTATGAAATCTCCAGTGCTGAAACATTTCAATTTCTGATATGTATTACAGGCTAAAAAATTATAACAAAAATTATAACAACTAAGTTACTCTTCCCTTTTTTCCTTAATACTGTCCATGTGGTATCAGTGCCTAATTGACATAGCCCAGTAGGAACATAAAAATAGACAAACATTTACTGTAACTGGCATTGGTAAACGCCATTTTATTATCTAAATTTGACATTTTTAGACTTTTTAATAACCCCAGATCTTTGGATGATGTACAGAAGAATTAAACATATTAAAGATACGATGAGCAACTGAACATATGAAACCAACATAAAGCACAGATACGTATTGTTCTTTAGTAATCATGAAAGTGTCTAGCTGTTTTTTTAAAATCACAACTTGTCATGCCATCTAGCCCACTGTGGACACAATTAATCTAAGCTTCGGCTTTCTGGAATAGAATCTTAAATTTTGGTTTATGAAGTAGTTTGAATTGTTCACAGCTGAGTTTAATAACAGTTAAGGATTTGAAAGCTGTTTTAAATTTCTTCCATATGGTAGTTCTAAAAAAGCAGGTGGAAATCAGGAAAAAGTCCAAAGGAGGAAAGAGTAATTCCATGGGAGTGACATTTATCTGTGGGGGGCCATGGGGGCCACTGGTGAGAGACCCAAAGGGAGCTGGAGGAGAATTGAGTGCAGGCGAGCTGGAGCAAAAGGATGAGCAACTCCTAAAGTTCCTGAGGGGGGGGGGGCTTTTTGTTGTCTCAAAGCTGGAGAAGCCCTAGCCTGGGTGGCCACATCCCACTGACTAGCCAACTTCAGTCACAGCAGGAGGGGAAAACTACCTCTGCCATCACAATGGGAGCAGCAGTGAACCCCTTGGCAACTGCAACTGCTGCAGCGCCTAGCCCTGCAGTGCAACCTGCACCAGCCACAGTGACAATGCCAGCAAGGTGGAGAGGATGCAGCCTTTTAAGGTCTGCCTCTCTGCCAAATTCCTACAATCTAGACAACCATCAAAAAAATTGGGGCTGAAATACATTGGACCTTTCCCCATCAAAAAGATTAACCCAGTAATTGTACAATTTGAGCTACTAAAAATGCTCAGAAGTGTACCCCCAGTATTTTATTGTATCCTACCGAAACCAGAAATCACATCTTCATTGCTTCTCAAATTGCAACCACTTCCCAACCCTATTATGATTGAGGGAAAGCAGCACTTTGAAGTCAAAGACATTTTGTATTCTCACATACATCGGGGGGGAAAACTTAGTAGTTGTCAGCCTGGAATTACTTTAAACCCCTCAGTAACTGAATGGGTCAACTCCCAACATATTAAAACCCCCAAACTGCTTTAAAAATTCCATGACTGATACACAGATAAGGGGCATTTTAACTGTTTGCTAATTGAGAAATGTTGTGTATCTTTCCTTCCCTCTCTTTTTTCTTTTGCAGGACTAACATCTCTGTCAAGGGGGACAGAATGTCAGCTCAGCCTGGGGGCCTCACAGGCATCCTGCCATCAAAAGAAGAAAGGGGGGAGGATGAAAGGGCAATAAAGCTGTGTATACCTGATAGGAAATCAGGAGGGGGGGGGATGACAGTTGAGAAGGACCAGAGCATCCAGATCCTGTTTGTACCACCAGCATCCCATGGCCAGGCACCCTGAGAATTATATGAATTATCCCCAAGCTTCTCAGAGTTCTCCAAACATCTTGGTGAGCTCCAGTTGGCTGGGAACGGATTGGTCATGGGGGGGAGGGATGGGATGGGAGAAAACCTACACCTTATTTTTGTATCCAGCAAGCGCAGTAATTTCAGAGCTGGCTTGACTTTACTGCAACCATCACTCTAGTAAAAGGATCTTTTGCTTTAACCAAATGGAGTTGAAGGCTTTTCTTTCCTAAGGGATCGGATCGAGGCAAGTCTGGCAATAATGTTCTTATTACTTCCTCCTTCCAAACAGCACAGATATGTCACAATATAAAATTTGGTTTGTGGTGATAAATTTATCATCATTTTGCATCTTCTTAAATTAACAACCATTGGTGACTGCAATCATCATTCAGAAGGGAAGAGCATTAATAGTTGTAGTGAATTCTTATTTCTACAAATTGAATGTTTTTCTATTAAATGTTTTTCTATTAAAAGGCTTCATGGTATTTGTGAAGGCTTTAGGCCAGGGGTGTCCAAACTTTTTTCAAAGAGGGCCAGATTGGATGAAGTGAACATGCTGGAGGGCCAAACATTTTTCCGAACATTCTTTGAACAATTACAATTAAATGCAAATGAATTATTTTATGCCAAGTTAATTGCAAATGGCATACTTTTCATTTCATAACATTAAGATCAACTGACAGCTGAGTTTTCACAATGTATTTTAAATAAATTTTAAAAAAACTTACCTGCACTAATGTGAAGGGTGAAACTGAGATCTGTACTGCAGCAAATAGGCTCAGTCCAAAATGCGTCCAAAATGAAGATTTATGCCCCATTTTCCCAATGAATCATTATTTTGTTAAAACGGAAGCAAAATATGTGAGTTTTGTTGTTGTTGTGCCCAAGAAAAGAAACCGGGAACTTGAGTTACCCCCTTCAATTCCTTCTCACCCGCACCTCTCTTTTATTCTCTACATCGCTAAGATGTTAATAAACTTCCCCAAAGTTTAGACGCGGCAAATATGCGAGTGCACACACACGTACGCTTATTGATACCCTTTAAAAACCTTCCGATATTTCTTTATAGCGGCTCATGTGAGCTTTAATGGGCCATCTAAACCTGTGATGGCAGAGAAGTTAATGCGTGGCTGAATATTTCCTCCTTCCTTCCTTAAAAAAAACAAAAACAAAAAACCAACCTACCTTGGGGGAAGGTTCCTTGTTTTTCGCCTGCCAGACCTCTCCGAGCCCGGCGGAGAAGCTACAAGTATCCCTTGGCCCCGTGCTTCACGTACTGCGCCTGTGCCGCCTGGTAGTTTGCCCATTTCGCAGCCTGTGTTGCGAAGGCTACGGCGCGCGTTCTTCGGGGATACCCGTGAGGCTTGGTCTCTCGTTTCCTCAAAAGGCACCCTTTCTCTCTCCCCCCCCAAGGGAGACAGAAGTTTCCCCCTTTTCTTTGGTACGAATGTGGCCCCACCAGTTTACAAGCAAGTCGCCTTGCCTGTTTTTAGGCTGGCCTGTGGATAACATGTACCTTTGCTGTAGGACAGAGTTTCTCAACCTTGGCGACTTTAAGTCCTGTGAACTTCAACCCCCAGAATTCCCCAGCCAGCTTCCGATGCGGCCCTCTCACCACCCTCCCTCCTGTGGCAGACAGTCTTCTGCTTGCCGCCCTCAATCAGAAGGGAGGGCCGTGGGAGGGCCGCATTTACACAGAGCAGGGAGGGCTGTTAGAGGGCCGTATTAAACCGCCCCCCCGGGCCGCAAATGGCCCGCGGGCCGGACTTTGGACATGCCTGCTTTGGGCTTTGTTACAAACCATTACAAAAGACTGAAGAAATATAATATATAAAGATTACACTATGAACAGCACCACCAAATCTTTTATTTTCACTGTGCAATCAATCACAAAAAATATATCAAATAATTCATAAATAAATTTGTCTTGCTGCATTTTTACAGCACCACCATGTGCTGTAGAAGATAAATTGCAAATTACAGTTTTTCAGAGAAAGAATAGCGATTACAGATAGTTCTTGTTTAACAACCCTATTTGGGACAGAAATTTCTTCCTTAGGTGAAGCAGTCATTAGGCAAAACATCACCTGACCTTACCTTTTAGCGACAGCAATTCTAATAGTCCAGATTGCAGTTGTCAGGTGAAGACCTTATGCTTTTCCTGCTCTGCACAAACTGCCGGCTCTGTTCCACTGCCTCCTTCCCAGTCTGCCCTGGCCAGCTCTCTTTGGCAGAGGAGGCTCTGCCACTTTTCCCTGCTGACCTCCTTTCACCTCCCCCATCTCTGCTCTTTTGGTCACCCTGCACTTTGCACTCAGTCCTTTGGGCTACCTTTCCTTCTTCCTACTCCTTCCAGCCTGCGTCTTGAGACGTTGCAAAGGGCCAGCAGCTGCCTCAGCCAAGTATGTCTTGTCAACATTAGGAGGAAGAAGACAGCAAGAATCAACTGAGGATAGCAGGAGGCAGTGAAGTGCAGGGCAGAGTTCAGGGAGGGAAGAGATGGAGGGAAATAGGTGAGTGGTGCAGAAGCGCAAGCTTCAGGAAGTGGTAGTTACCATTCGTTGTGCCACCCAACTTCAGCCAATCATTGAGCAAATAGTTGTTAAGTGAGGACTGTCTTTAATTAACAGACAATTTAGCCAATTAGAAACAAAGAAACAAAGGAGAAATGAAGGAGAAGAAAGGAATACTGGATTTAAGCTTTAGAATATCTCAGAAGGAAACTTGCCTTCATGTTGACAAAATAGACAGCTGCTTTTAAGTGGCTTCATTCTAGTATTCTGTGCTGAATCAACTATCTAGGCAACTCTTACTGACTTACAGAGCCTGGATTGGTTGCCTGTTTGTTAGCAGTAGATATATTTGCTCTGGGGTAACATTACCCTTTTAAGATTTCAGCAGGAGGCTATATGAATTTCCGGAGCCAATGTTACATTTGTTCTGTGTCTGTTAGTATGGCTAAGGCCAGATTTGTCTTCAAGAAGTTATTTTACTTTTCATTAGTCCAGATGAATGTGGATATTTAGAAATAATCATCACATGCAATTGGCACCAGTAAACATACATTTCAATACAAGATTAATCTAATTTAAATCCTGGAACAGCTTTCACCCTCTTTGCTTTGTAAAATAGACACATTCAACATTACTATCATTCCCAAAATTTAAATAATGTTAAAACAGAAAAATCTTTTTAAAAAACCTGTACTGCTATAGCCTCAGAAATTCGTGTCTGTGTGTGTGTGTGTGTGTTTAGCAATGTGTCTGCAAGAGTTGCATGGATGTTATTACTTGAATTTCACAATCCCATGACGTTTACCCCCTCCTTCTAACATCTTATGCTTTTTAGCTGATCACTAAAACAGTGAACATGAGGAATGGCTGAACAGAACTTAAACCTGACTAGGGAATGCAGAGTGAGTTGATCTCCCCATTCCTTATCTTTTTTTATTCCTCTTTTAATTCCCCTTTTAAAACTATCTTGTGAATTTGTGAATTCCACAAATTAATTATTAGCCAAATTAATACATGCTTTTTTTGGTCTAAGTTACCTTCCAATATCTTGAGTGGGGAAAAACCTCCCTGCCCATTACATGATTCATGATTCCAGGCATCTTGATTATGTTGCCATAGTCACTCATTTTTCAAAATAAAGATTCCCAGATATTACATATGCTGCTTTTTTGTAAGGAAGATATTGGAGGCCATGTCCATTTAGGCTATCCTCTTTTTTTCTTTATGAGCATCCTTTTTCAAATGTAGCAACCAGAACTATTCTGGATGTATCATAATTAGTATAAGGGGTGCTACAGTGTTGGCATTTGTATTTTTAGGCAATTTCCTAGTGATCACTAAATTGTTCCAAAATTAAATGACATCTTTGTTAAATCATTATAAATCCAAGATAATTTTCCATGCTGAACAGCTCAGATTCTAGTGCATATGAGAAGTTGAAAGAAAGTAAGCAATTTATAAAATATGGCATAGAACATATAGGAAAACGAGAAAACAAATCTGTAAGTGAATAATAGCTGATCATAATTGTTTAATATAGTTGCCAAATCATTACCCTTCTCTATATTGATTCCTATTATAGTCCTTTC
The DNA here is from genome assembly GCF_964273705.1 of Natrix helvetica. Taxonomy (NCBI): domain Eukaryota; kingdom Metazoa; phylum Chordata; class Lepidosauria; order Squamata; family Natricidae; genus Natrix; species Natrix helvetica. The sequence continues at coordinate 45,306,579 of NC_138549.1, read as the reverse complement.
TTCATTAGGAACCATTGAGTTAAAATACTTTCTTTCCAATAGACTCTAGTGACTAAACGTTTATCAATTACCAGACCAATGCCACCTATTAATCTCTGCGACCAATTAATTTCTACCTTGAAATCTTTCTCCCTCTTCTGTTTGTAGCAACAAGTAAAAAATCCATCTCTTAAATAACGGTTGCTACAGATATTAAAGCATTTGAAAGCAGACAGGTTAATTGAATAACTTTAAATATTGTCTGTCTGTTTATCTATCTGTTTACAAAAACATTTAATTTTTACAAAAACCTGGATTGTTGATATCAATAGCTCAGTCCTGAAATCATTATACTTATCAGTAAATGTATATATTACTAAAAGTCTCTTGTCTGTTTGATTGTAATCTTTAATTGGGCAAAATGGTGTATAGGGCAATACTTTTTGAATTGATATATCTCAAATGGTCTGACTTACAGAATGTTTCCAAAATCTAGGATTCCTATTTCCTGTGGGATTAAAATTTGGCAAAGTTGTGCCTGCTTTGATGCTGTTATGGTCACCACCAAATATTGTTCACTTGATCATCATTTCCAACACTCTGCCAGTTTCCTACAAGGAAAGTTAATGAAAAATCTGGGAGGAAATCACAAGCCATTCCCACTCACACCGCTTTTTTGCCTTAAAAGGCAAATTAATTACAAAATTAATTTCATTATTTCTGCCTCAATTTTCCACAGGCAGTTCCATTATATTTTAAAAGGGGGCATCATCAAGAAACCAGCATGGCTGCATAAAGAACTCTCTGACAAATTGAAATACAAAAAGGACAAGTATAAAAAGTGGAAAGAGGGGCAAATAACCAAGGCAGAATATCAGCAAATAGCCCGAGCCTGTAAAGATGAGGAAAGCTCACTTTCATTTATCAGAGATTGTCTAGGGGCTATGGTTCTTCTTGTCTCTCAAAGTCATTTTCAGGTACCAAATCTGATGTGTAATGTGTAATGAATGCGTAAAAACCATTCACTTTCAAAATGACCTCTAGTTGTATTTTTCTTTTCCACTTCTAAAGTACACTTCCCTGTAATGTCATCTTGAGTGTTTTTGTCCATTTGGGCGAGAACATTTTAATTTGCTGCAGGCTAACCTCTGCAGTTTATTGGCTATTTTGCAGATGAATAAATAGATATCTATCATATTAAATCTTACTAGACTATGAATAAATGAAAACATATGACATTGGAAGGAAGAATAATTTTAGGGTCTTCCACATGAAATGGAGGAATAGGCGAACAGTAACATGTAAAGTAAAATGTAAAATATACCTTCAAATGTCAGAATATCATGTTTTGTACTTTATAGTGTTTTTTGTTGTAACTTTTTAATTAATTCAGTTCAATAAAATACACCAGGAATTTTGAGTGAATTGAAAAAGCTAAACCATTTTGGAAAAAAAAGTAGAATTAAAATTACTAATTTACATAAACAGGGTTATATTTAAAAAGTTGAAAATTCCTATTTATTAATTTGGTGTTTATAAAATTTATCTTTGTCCCTTTTCCCTTAAAGAACCTTTTGTCCTTTTACCTTCCTTTCACCTTTACCAGCTTTTTGGCAGGAACTTCAGTACCTTCCTGCCAGAAGGGTGTGAGCAACTGTTTGAAGCCAACGGCAATATTGGTCTTAGGAATCTGTTTTAACAATCCCTTCCAAAAATGGACACTTTTCCTATTGTGTTCTGAGTACTGCAACACACACAGCCTTAGAGCCTGGGAATCTCATTCTATTCACATCTGAGAGAGCTTAGAAAACAAAAATTGTATTTGGAACTGTATCAGTTTATTTTTGTTGAAGGGTTATGTTTCCATTTAGGATGCTTAGTTGCTCTGTCTTTCCGTTCAGCTGGAACATATTAAAAAAGTCCAAAGCATGATAAAAGCCAAGTAAAGAACATACATTCTAGTGAATGTTGGTAACTCAGAAGTCAAATTGTTCATTCTTAACATAACATATAGAAGCATATATAAAAGCATATAGAAGGATCCAAAACAAGATGGTCAACTGTGTATTCTGGAAAACAGAACTGCTTCAATAAAATATTAAATTTTCTCTCAAGAAAATTTAAGGAATTCATTGAGAATGAGTTGGATGTCGGAAGTTGATAGCACCTGCCTGAACTTGTTTGGGCTCAGGCCAAATTAGTACTTGAATGGGGCAGCACCAGGAAATCTCATGGAAACTTTAATAAAACCCTGGAGGGCAGCAACAATTTACTTCTGCATTGTCTGCAATCTGGCAGTGTTTCTAGATTAACAACATTGTATTTGTGGTGTTATAACATGTAATTGTGCATCTTTATAAAAAGAGCAAGGCAACAGGACATGGGCAGTAGGTTCAATCATATTCACCACAAAGCAAAATCTGAATGTATATGGGACTTTTAAAATTTCCAAAGGAACAGCCTTAAAAGTATAGTATAAACATGCTAAAGTTAGAGCTGTACCAAATTTGGAGACAGTTACTTGATTTCGATATCTTGCCAGCAGAAAAAGTAAGACTGACTTCTCAAATCTACGGCTCTGAGAAATCCAGCTGATCCAGCTGGCCTTACAAATCATGATGCTGATGACACTCCCTGCCATCATCAGAAGTGCATTCTGTAAAAACCTATATACCGCTTTTTCTACTGGTAATCGCCACGATGAGCCAACATTATAAAGCAAAGTTGAAACTAAAAACACATAATATTATCCAATAAGCCCATAGGATAGAAAACATGTCCATACTCTTCACTTTCACCACTCTAGTCTCCTGGTAGAGAATTACTTTGAGCAAACACAAATTAGATTGTATACTGTCCAAGGAAACAAATGAGTTACACAATCCCATCTGAGGTCCAAATACAAGGTCCAAGTCCTCAACTTATGACCACAATTGAGTCCAAAATTCTGTTGTTAAGTAAGACATTTGTTAAGTAAGTTTTGCCCCATCTTATGATTTTTCTTGCCACAATTGTTAAGTGAATCACTGCAGTTATTAAGTTAGTAACCTGGTTGGTAAATGGATCTGGCTTTTCCATTTACTTTGCTTGTCAGAAGGTCACAAAAGGTGATCACATGACTCTGGGACACAGCAAAAGTCGTAAATATGAATCAGTTGCCAAGCATCTGAATTTTGATCACATGATCATGGAGATGCTGCAAAGGTCATAATTATGAAAAATGGTCATAAGTCACATTTTTCAGTGCCATTGTAACTAAATGGTCACTAAATGAACTGCTGTAAGCCAAGGACTACCTGTACAAGTTGTGCAAAAACTTTAGCTAAGAATATTTTTAGCACTGCTGGGGTAAATAATGCATCTCTGCAAAGATAAAAATGTTTCAAGAGCTGTTGTTTTTTTAGCATCTTAGACAACGTAATTCAGATGTAGCCTATATTTGTCAGAGAGATTAATATATACCTGAATATTGAAAGTTGCTAACTTGTTCTATTGGATATTCAGGTGCCAGGTATGAAAACTCGGGCCCTTGGCAAAAATTAGGATCTTAATCTAGTTGAGCTTCAAAGTATCCTCTTTATAGTGGCCAACCAAACAAGCAAAAGTCAATTTAAACATAGTAGCAACACTGCATCATCCTCATTCAGAAGGATCACAAATTGTTTACTGCTTCAGGAAACAATTGCCTTTTTTTAAAGGAAAACAGTACTGTAAAAACAATGAAACAATTATTGATAATAGTGACAAACAATATTTGGTGTAAATCTTATTATAGCTGCTTAATTTCCACAGGCCTTCCAGAAAAATAAGGTTAATCACTTTAAGAAGAATTGGAGGCATTCTTTCCTCAGGAGGTGCATTGCCAGTTAAAAATAGCTCCCTGAGAGAGAAAGCAAAATTAAATTGTTTTTTCTTAAGGTGATTATCATTATTATTTCCTTGACTTTGTGAGAATCATTACAATGAAGTTATTCTTTTAATTTAAAAGGAAAATTAAATGCATTGATACATCCTGCAAAGATACCAGAGTTCAGCAGGACTTTCTGGGGATAATCTTAACAATCTGCAGCAGCCATCTGACCACAATTATATAAACCATAGTGTGAGAATCAAGAAACATAGCCTATTGATCTATTAGATTCAATAAGTCCTATGGATAATAGAAGCCCCCAGAAGAAAGAGATATGAACCAAAGTTTTCAGTTAGGATGATTTCAAAATTTACCATAAATGTTTGTAATCCTGCTGAGCTGTTGCTAACTGTGAAATATATATATATTTGCAAAATATGCACTTGTATGGATTTGTTTAAAACAGGAAGAATGAAACTGTTGGAAATGAAGAATTGAAAGTAATTTACACAGGTGTTCATGGAAGGTGACAGTGAAGTTGTGAAGCTTGTATGTGATTAGAAGAACAGTATAAAGGATAGGATTCAAGATCATCTCGGAGCCCTTTGATTTATAAGCAGTTCTTGTAGGACTTGCTATTTATCATTGGCCCATTGCAATGGTTTATTAGTACTAGTGTATTACTGCTATTATTTTTTATATCTATTCATTTCTAATGTTCCAAATTATTAGAAAACAATAAACTTGATCTTAAAGTAAGAATTATTGCTTGTGTTGTTGCTTTTGTTTCCTATTGGAATTTTCCTATGACAATAGTTGTGGATCAATATTTATATTAATAGTTGTAGCAACTTGTACCTTTTTGTCAAAATATAAGGCTATATTAACACTAATCATTGTTGATTGAGTTTTGGCTTAATATATCAGCCAATATCTGTGTAAAAAGCAAGGGTAAACAGCACATGGCTGGTGTGATGTGTGAATCAGATGATACTATAAGTGAATTAGTTTGAACTGATAATTGGAAGTTTTCTAAATCTGCTTCTGTTTTGGGACCCACACCAAAGTAGGAATCCCTTCATGTGACCTCAGAAAGCCAACTATTTTCTAATTTGTAGCCCAACCATGTTTTCTGTCCATGAACACCCTTTTATGTACAGTAATCAAGTATAAAAACTGATAGCTATTTTCATAGATTGTATCCAAAATTAACACAGTATGGTAAAAAATATTTAGAATCAGTACAACTGCTCATATATAAATTTATTTTCATTTGCTTCTTTTTCATTTCTTGGGGGGATGATGATAATGAGAATGTGTCTCCACTAGATCTTTGTTTCAGCATGGTTGTTGCATTCTATAAGTTGCAGGCTTGAAACTTAAGTCACTGTGTGAGAGAATTGGTTTTGTTTCTTTCTGTATGCTTGCCATACACATTATTACTTTATTATAAATAGAGATAGGAAGGAATATAATTATTTCTTCATAAAAAAATTATTAAAACTGAAATTAATTAATCTACCGTATTTTTCGGTTTATAAGACGTACTCCCTCCCAAAGTAGGTGGAAATGTCTGTGCATCTTATACAGCGAATGTTGCCAAGGCCACCCACTGGCCTCCTCCCTTTGGCTCTGCCTCAGCAATTTGCCTCCTTGCAGCAAACAGCCTGGTCAGCTTCAGCACAACCTGATTTAGCACGAGCAGCTGATTGGCAGTTTGATCTGCCTCCCAGAATACCGCCTATCAGCTGTTCCAGGCTGTGTGGATTGCTACCACCCATCGCTGCCATGGCCACCCATCACTGATGCTGCCTATCACCGCCTCTGCATGCCCCATTTTTGGCCTCTGCATGTCTCATTTTTGGCCCATTACACGTGGTGGGGATCCAAAATGGGACATGTGGAGACTGAAAATGTGGCGTTAAGAGGCCGAAAACAGGATGTGCACAGACAAAAAATTGGGCATGCAGAGGTAGTAATAGGCGGCGGCAGCGATGGGCAATGGTGGTTATGGGTGGTGGCAATTCCCATAGTCTGGATAGGCGGTATTCCAGGAAGCCGATCCAACCACCAATCAGCTGCTCATGCTAAATCAGGCTGTGGTGAAGCTGACCAGGCTGTTTGCTGCAAGGAGACAAATTGCTGGGAGGCAGAGGCAGATTCTTTTTCTTGTTTTCCTGCCCAAAAGCTAGGTGCATCTTATAGTCTAAAAAATACGGTATTTATAGTTCAAAGAAATGATAATATCTTTGTAATAATTATGTACTTTTTCAAAAATTGCCAGAAATTAGAAGTTTACAGCATTGGATATATGTATTACTGTAGACTTTTGAATGTAGGAACAAAATTAAGAACTGGGTTAGGCTCCTTAAGACTCCTAAGCTGAACTATAAGCTTCTACTCTATGCTAAATGTGCAGTATCAAAATATTATCATTAACTTTTTCCTTCAGCAAGGCATGTGGTTGTTGAGAAATCCATGCAATTTGTGCGTATGATGTAGTGAGAAGAATGATGGTTCAAACAATTAAGAATACCAATTCTATAATTGCATATACTACAATGAGTACCTACCGTATTTTTCGGACTATAAGACACACTTTTTTCCCTCAAAAAGAGGCTGAAATCTGGGTGTGTCTTATACACTGAATACAGCATTTTTTGCCTCCTGAAACTCCGCCCCTTCACCAAAATGGCCGTGCATAGGTCTTAGAAGGCTTTCAGAGTGCTCCTGGGGGCTGGGGAGGGCAGAAATGAGCGGAAAATGGCTTGTTTTGTGCCCCACCGCCTCCAGCAGCACTCTATAAGTTTCATAAAGGCTATCCATGCCTTTTTTTTTTGACAAAAACGGGCTGTTTTTTTGCTTGTTCCCCCCCCCTCCCCGAGCACTCTACAAGCCTCCTAAGGACTATTCATGCCCTTTTTTAAAAAAAACAGGTCCGTTTTCACAAAAAACGGTCCGTTTTTGGGAGGTTTGCAGAGCGCAAAAACTTTTTTTTTTAATTTTCCTCTTCAAAACCTTGCTATATCTTATGCTCAAGTGCGTCTTATACTCCGAAAAATACGGTAATATTATTGCAAAGTTTGACAAAATAGGAAAATCAATCGGTTACTAACAAGTTTAACAAGGAATTTAATAAGGCTAAGGGGATAAGAATGACTCAGATTTAAGCATAGAATTTGAAATTAATGTCTAAACAAATGTAAAATTAGGAAAGGAAATACATTGTTTATTAGGTGAGATGTTTGTAACTCAGAATTGTTTCCGAGTCCTGAACTGAATTTGCAACTAAAGCAGTTTTAAAATGCTTAGGGAGCAGAAACTTGTGATTATCTTCCTAATGGTTGATTCTTGATAACTCCTGAGAATCTTTTTTTCAGTTCTGAATTTCTTCAGCACTTTTACCATAGGAAAAGGCCTCTTACAATCTTTCAGTCCCCCCCAGTGATTCTAAAATAATAGAAGCTGGAATCTCTAAGTAACATAGAAAGAATCTCTGCAAAATAGTTATATATAAAACCTAGACAGTGTGAGAATAGTGTCTGAAACCTGATGGACGTGACAGCTAAAAATATGGTATCTTATGATACAAATCATTTATGTTGACACCTGTATAAGAGATCAAGCTGAGTATGAAGGGTAAACACAGAACCTGGATGGATAGGTGGTTCATATAAACCAGGGCTGTCAAACTCCTGGCTCACGGGATGGATATGTCATGTGCTGGCCACACCCACAGCAGGTTTAGCGAAGGGGGGGAAAGTCCCGATACATCATGTGATGATACCGTGACGATGTGAGTTTGACACTGCTGATGTAAATTAAAGTAGTTTAAGTTGTCCATGAAGTTATTTATCTGAAGGATGTTCTCACTTAGAACATCTGACTAAAAAGCCTATTTTATAGCAATTATTATCACAAATTTTAAAAACTGTCTTGCAGCTATAGTTCTAAAAGATTTTTTACTATGCTTTCTTTTGTCAGTTGGCTTTTTAATCTGGTATGACAGTCTTTTCCTAGTCATTTCTGTATCTTCATACTAAAATGTTAACTGCATTCCTTTTTAACTTATGTAGGTGGCCACTATCTGATTCCTTTTACTCAAGTCTTGAACAGACTTGCCTATCTGGAACACACCCTACTTTCACCTTGACATGCCACCAGGTTGTAATACATTAATAAATATGTTGTACATTCATGTAGTTGCTGCCTCATTCAAACTTTTAAAAAATAGATTTGGATTAGGTTACCACATTTCTGGCTGGAAATTCTACTAGCAGACCTTCAAATAGTTCTAGTAAAGGCCCTGCTTCTCTCCCCCACCCAGCCTCTTCATAATCATGGGCCAGAGCCTGTTTGCACATTAGCTTTTTCTCCCTATGCGTGCCAAAGCTAAGCTGGCAAGAATATATTCACTGTTTCAGACCCCACATCCTCTGTAAGCTGACAATTAGCTTTGTGGTTAAATTTAGTGGCTGAAATATGATTCACTGCATACATATTAATACTAATATTCAGCCAACAGACAATAATTAACAATCTTTAAGTGAAATAATGACTGAAAATTCACATGTTCTGTGCTAAGAACTATGGTCTCACATTTGTAATTTCAAAAGTACATCGCAAAGAGGATATTTCATGTTAAATATTTCAAAATAGGATTTCATTGGCTGCAGGTCCACTTGTTCCCAGCCACTTAGTACCGGTATTATGTACAACATTGTGCAATATTGTGCTTATGTACAACATTGTTGAGGAGCATGATTGTTCTAAAAGTTTTTATTTTTGTATTGAATAGTAAAAGTATCCAAATTGCAAATGAGCATTTAATTTAATTATTTTTTGATATAGAATTTGGTTTAAAAGAGGGGAGTAGAAATTATATTCAAATGTAATCTTAATATTTATTTTATTTGCCAAACAAGTAAATTCAAATTCACTTAAAAATGAAAACCTAATAAAGATGGATTTCTTTCATTGGGTCGTTCCCCTCATTTTCCAAATGTTTTAGTTGTCCATTATTGCAGAATGTTTGAAATGCTGGCATATTTTGTTGTAATGTTACGGCCTTCTATAGAAAAATTACTTGTTCCATTATATTATTATTATTTTGTGGTTATTTCACACTGCCTTTCTTTTGATTGAATACATACTATGTCTAAGATTATTTTTTACATTACTACATTAAATGACTTGTTTCTTTCAAATTATTTTTATTCTTGTTTATCATATTCCAGTGCCAGATGTTGACATTCCTATAAGATAGGCTAGACTAAGAAACCATTGTCATATAGGTCAGATCAGACTAAGAAACCAATGGCATATAGATCAGGTCTACTTTTATTGTAATAGCTATAATAACAATTTTGCAAGTTTAAATGTGCTCCCCCACACCTGTATGTTCATGTGAACTAGGATGAGATGTTTTCTCAAATTAGACACACTTAACATGCTTATCTGACCATTGCTTTGGGAAGTGGTCTTCTTCCCAGCCTTCAGTGCCATTCCTTTTCCCTTTTACAGATTTCTACTTAACCCTGCCTTCATTCAGGGCACCAAAAAGTTACTCATACTTACTTTATGCTTTTTTAGTACATGCCAATTGAGGAAATAGCAGCATGCCTAATGCAGGTCAGTTCCTACAATACTCACATTGTGTAACTGATTTTATGTTTTGGTAAAAGATAGCAACAGAAAGAAGCAACCTGCTGGGCATATATGTAAAACAGTCTTCATAAAATTCCAGAGACAGAAGCAGCCCAGAAGAATAGCATATTCTTAAACTCCAAATATAAATCAGTCAAGCATCCAAGTTCCAGAATGTGATTGCTGTGTAGAGGATACAATTTGTTTCCAAATATTATTTGAAAACATAATATTATGAAAACATATATTATTACATAATTATGTAAACAATAAGTTATTATGTTTGCCTCAATCATATCTGATATGAGTCTTAGTAAATAATAAAGAAAGCAATGGAAATGATTCAAAAATATCCTATCCTAATCCCAAACTTGTAAGGTAGTTTCCAAACATGACAGCAATTCCACATTAGTACTCAGTTAATCTTTAACAATGGCAGAGTTTTTAGGGAGGAGTACTAATGAAAGGGAAGAAACTATTTTCCCAAATGAAGGATAAACAAAAGTACTAAATGTATTTTAGTCTTTGGTGTAAGACGGACTTGATATTTCCTCTTAAAGGAAAAGGACTTTAATGAATGAAGTAGATACGAAGATAATTTCTCTGAGGCTTGTACAAATAACTCATATGATTAATCAGGCATCATAAATTGCAAGATGATTGATTCAGCAAACTTAAGACTTGAAGAGGTCAGTAACAATGTGATCAACCTAATTTTTTCTGGTATGTTACCAAGATCCATACAAAACAGAAACATTGTTTCTAACCTGGAAAAATGGCATAGAAAACTTTTTTTAAAAAAAAACCCCAACAAAGATCTAGCTTATATATTTTAAAACTTATCAGAATAATGTTGGAAGAAATGTCCATCTGGGTTCAATTCGAAGTGGGCAGACAGACACTGGAAACATGGAGACTGCTTGGAAAGATGGTTTAATGGTGGACAGGACCACATGGTTTGAGATCCTGGGCAAAAAAGGCACATGGGTGAGAGAGGAAGATAGTTTTATAACTTCTCTTGGGCCCCGCCTTGGAGCTTCCTGTTCCTGTGTAAGAAATGTATTCTGATTGGTTGTCAGACTCCCATGAAGCTAGGCTGAATCTTGCTGGGTGGTGATGTAATGAAGAGGCTTTGGGCAATTTCTATTATGGCTGAGGGCTAATCCTACCTTTGTTGGATCTTGGATGAGGGCATTTGCTTATGAATAGACCTAGCCATCTCTTTATCTCTTAAGTGCTGACATCTGCTGTGGGCTATTGAGGAGGGTGGGGGCTATTAAAAGTTTGTCTGCTTCCTGCCTAAAAAACATGTTTCTCCATTTCTCATCCAGGGAAATATAATATTCTGCCTTTTTAATATTTCTTAGAATATTTCATTTTCCTAGGAAAGGGGTGGGTGGTAACTTCCTACAATGGCAAATGATTATAGCCTATTTACATAAACATGAAACAAAATCAAATATATTGATGTTACTGTGAAAGACAGAAATCTGATGAATGTCGACATTCATCAGATTTCTGTCTGAAATATTTGCTAAATACCCTTATTTATGACTTACAGTAAATACCTAACCCTAACCCTAACCCTAACCCTAACCCTACGTATTTGGTATGTGTTGACATTCACCAGTGAAAGTCGACATTCACCAATTTCTGTCTTTCACAGTAACATTGATACCAAATTAAATATCTTGTTCTCTGTATTTCATCCTCTGTTTTTTTTTAAAAAAAAACCTCTAAATTTGTATATACTGTTATTTATTTATCTATGCTATTCAAAACAATCTCCTTAAATGCCTTGCAAATTATATGGATACAATCTGTGTGTAGAATATACTATGTGTTGACTGTGCATTACTTTAACTTGCCTCCTTAGCAACTTAAGATCTTAAGAAAAAACACTGAGATTTCTCTTATTCTGTACTGCTGTCCTTGGAGTGGTATTGGGATTTTAACTCTGGTTCATTGCATTTTGGCCCGGTAAATATTGCTCAGTCAAGTCTGTAAAATAAAACAGGAACCAGAGGATGCTTATTTAATTTCTTTGCTTATAAGATATTTGTATTAAGCAATAACTTGTTTAATGTATAAAGTTAATTAATTTTTACTTGGGTTTCAATATTATGAATTATTTAAACAAGATTTGAAAGGGAAATTAGAAACAGAAAATCCTCGTTACTAAATATCTCACAATTTTGCAAAGCAATAGCATTAACAGCTGTGCACAACTTTAAAAAACAAAAACAAAATACAGCTCTCAGAGTTCAGTTTGGCAGCCACTCTGCATTCTGGCTTTGCTTGAGTACTCAAATTATTCTCAAAGCTTTGCTGAGTGATTATTCGTCAGAGGAGAGGGGGCAGGGAAAACAAAGAAATTAAAACTAATTATTAGATTATCCATTGGTGTTTGTCTATCAGGCATGAAAGACCACATGAAGTGCCAATTAAACTAATTTATGACTAATGGTGCCTAGTTACAATAATCCACTTAACTGGCAGTTAGTACTATCTTGGCGTTAAATAATGGTCAATGGAATTCAAGATGGGTTAGACTTATGCTGTTTGTGGCTACATAAAGACTCTAGGCCCATGATGGCAAACCTATGGCACGCATGACCGAGGTGGCACGCAGAGCCCTTTGTGGGCACGCGTGCCATCGCCAGCTGATCTTCTGGTTTCTGGCACCCACATGTGCAGCAGCCAGCTAGTCTTCACGGGTGGTGGAGTGCCGGAAAACAGCTCAAAAAATGGCCTGAAAACAGCCTGCAAATGGCCAAAACCCACCAAAAAACAGGCACGCACACCTGTTTTTTGGCCAGATGGTCTTCAGGTTTCTGGTTCTCCGGCCCGCGCACATGGATATGCATGCATGGGCATTCCGGTTTGGGCAGTCAGTGCTGAAAAAGTTCGCCATCACTATTCTAGGCTGATTCCTCTTTTTACTCTGCCTACAATTTCTATCACTCCTATAGTGTCATTGACTAGTATTTTTTAAGCTTTCTAAAGAATTTACTTTTAATTCTGGAAGACTTTTTGCCAATAATAACGCCTAAAGTTGAATTTTTCCCTTAGTTCTTGTTCTATAATTTAAACACCTTTGAATAGTTTGATTTCAGAAATTATATTTTATTAATTATGAATTATGTTGCTGATACCTGAAGAAATGAAGTAAAAGTTGAAATCAAGGTATTTTTCTTAGTTTGTAATTAATTGTAAATATGGAGAATGATAAGCAAGATCAATATTTTCTAAATTTCTAAAATAGTGATAAACTTGTAATTTTAATTGTTCTCAAATGATACTGTATATCTGATACTGTGTTTTCATTTCTTGTTGTAGAATAATAATATTTTTGTTAAGATATTTAAAATACTGAATCCTGCAGAATATGTTAAGTTACTATTCCAAACATCTATGCATATATGTGCTATATTGAATTGAATAACTTTATTGATTTCCTGTTTGTTTTATGCATTATATATGCAGGGTCAATATATGTTCCTTTTATATTTTAATCTCATATGGTGATAATTTGTAATGAATGCTACTGTATTAGCTTTTGTCTGACTTTGGATATTAAGTAAGATTTACTGTTTTCAGTAAATGCATAGAGAAATGCCATGGCTGATGAATACACATGGAAGCAGATAAAACAAATATATATTAATGAAATTTATCTCACTGTCAGGTGACTCTTATAAATTCATAAAAGCAGAGATAGAAACATAAAAACATTAACAGTAAAATTTGCAGAAATTAAGTAATTTAGGTACCAGAATACAACAGGGTGTGGGCGAGATCTTCCTAGTTCACAATCACCTCCAGTAGGTGACACCTCCATTGGGACCTCAGGTCAAATGCCAGAGCCAGGTTTAAGGCTTTTTTTGGAAGGTGGGGTAGATCTTACTTTGAGGGGTATAATATTCCAAAACCTGGAAGTTGGAAAAACAAGAAGAGCATACAGGTATTCCTCAATTTATATCAGTTCATTTAATGACCACTCGAGATTACAATGGCACCAAAAAGTGAGTTATGACCGTTTTTCACACTTACAACCATTGCAGCATCCCCATGGTCACATGATCAAAATTCAGAGCTTGGCAATTGATTCATATTTATGATTGCAGGGTCCTGGGGCCATGTGATTGATCACCTTTTGTTACCTTCTGACAAGCAAAGTCAATGGGAAAACCAGATTCACTTAACAACCATGTTACTAACTTAATAACTGCAATGATTAACTTAATAACAAGAAAGAAATGGCAAGAAAGGTTGTAAAAGGGGGCAAAATTCACTTAACAAATGTCTTACTTAGCAACAGAAATCTTGGGCTTAATTGTGGTTGTAAGTCAATTACCTATAGCGGCAAATTGCTTTTGTGTGGTTGTCCTGAAAATGGTAAGAATGCAGCATCAGAATGCAGCATTGAGTAGTCCATTCTTGAAGATGTAGCTTCATGCTGTATTTATATGATATTTCTTTCTTATGAAATTGTGTTTACACATTCCTTTAGTGGAAGCTTCTTTTATAACTTTACAAATAGAAGGTTCATGGATGATCAGAAAAATAGAAAAGCTATTTGATAAATTTTGTAATTACAATTATTTGTTTCTTATATTGCACATTCAATTAGAAACTACTGTATATTCTTTTATGTCTTGTTCTTAATTTTATGATTGTTTCAAATATCATATTAAGTAATCATATGGCTGATTGGCTCCGGCATACAGTAGTTTCCTGTGTGACTGACTCCACTTTACAGTTTCTCAACATTGGTATAAGAGTGCTGAATGAATCCAATAATTATGTCTTAATCACTAAACTGCCTAAAGAAACTGTGATTTATTACATTATGTAAATCTTCTGAACTTTCATTTAAATAAAAGACGTCTTAGGCCAGGGTGGGATTATCAGATCATATAAATATGAAGCACTGGTAGGAACTTCAGAAATCATTTAGTCCAATCCTCTGTAAGTGCCGTGATCCATTACTACAGCATCCTTGTCAAATGGCTACGGAGCATGTTAAAATGCCTCCAGCAACATTTGTTGAACAGCTTTTACTATTTGAATACTTTAAATTGATATTCAGCCAAAATTAACTTCATTGTAATCTAAACCCATTGTTGCTTATTTTGCTTTTTATAAAATTTCTGAACAATTTTACATCACCTTCTACATGACTATCTTACAAGGACTTTAAGACAGCTGTTCATAACTTCCCAGAGGTGGGTTTTTTTTTTGAAGATTTGTTTTCTTGGCTGTCCACAATATTAATAATAATAATAATAATAATAATAATAATAAATTTGGATTTATTAGCCGCTCCCTATTTTCAGGAGTCCTTTGGAACACCAAAGTTCAAAGGTATCAATACTCTTTCTAGCCTGCTTCAGAATCTACCTTACGCTTCCCTAGAGCGGAACAGGGAAATTATGGCTTGCACAGTATGAATTTTTGAGGGTACAGGCACATCACGACCAGTGGTGGGTTCCGGATCCCGTTCCAACCATACCGATTGGAACAGGCCCGGTGTCACCCACATGAACGCACACAGCGCGTGCAACTGTCGTACTTGCCTGCAACGCCTCCGCAAGTCTCTGCGATGCTCCAGCTGCTTGGCGGAGCATTGCGCAGGCATCATATGTGCCATGTGCAGGCGCCATACGCGCCATGTGCGTGTGCGGAAGCGCCAAAGGCTTAAAGGACAGTTAAGGCGCTTGGGCGGGTGGGTGGGCCCTTTGGAGCACCATACTGGAATGGTACCCAGTGCTCCGGGCAGGCTCCGGTACGCCCATACCGCCTGTAACCCACCAGTGATCATGACATTGAATATGTTTTCCAAGTTCTTCATGACTGCTCTATCAAGTGCTAGTCTGGGGCCATTTCTCAAGCAATTGTTGCTTTGCTATTGAGTTGTTCCTAGAAGGCAGAAGCTGTTCACCTGACTGTTACCTACAGCTGTTCTATCTATTCTGTATCCATTGTTATCCTTGATTTTATCTTGCATTACTTTGTGTAAATCAAAGAACATATCCAATCTAACTCAGTATAATGTAAAAATAGACAATCTACATTGTAGCATATGAAAAGCCTCCCAACCCTAACAGTTGCTTATACAATGTACAGCAAACAGCTTCACACTATTTTCTTTCCCATATAAAAGGTAAACATGATATCTGCCAAGTTTTTGCAAATATACCTGTGGAAACCAGAGGGAATCACAATCATTAGATCTCAGGAAGAACATACTTTTTCATAACAAATGTTTTATCCTATTGAGTTTCAAAATAGCCATTTTTTCAGCTTTCTTCCTTTCTTTTTAAAATTTTAATCACTTTGTCAAAAAAGCTATCTAAAACAGAAATAAGCAGACTAGCATTTTTTTATATCAAAGGCCAGATTAATATTGGCCTTCTACTAACAGTGGCATCAAAGCCAGAGTACCAGAAGCAGTGGTGGCAGGGCCATTCCTTTTTTTTCTATCTTAATAGCCCTCTTGTTTTATGTCTCTTTTGTTTGATTGTCTCTTCTTTCACTGACCGAATTTACATAAACCACAATGTATTTGATAGTTTTACCTTACAGTGTCACATGAACTTACCTGCTAAGTTTAAAGAAAAGATATCATGTATAAACTTAGTTTCTTTATTTTTATTTCTTTTCTGCATATAATTTACAGATGGCTACTCAAAGAATTTTAGACCTCCTCTAAAACAAATGTGGATAGATCTCAATTTAATTTTCAAAAATATCTCTTGAAAATGAGTATCATCCTAAAAAAAGTAAGAGATTTTAGGGAATTATTCACCTATTACAAATGACTAAGTAAATATGAATAATTATGAATATATTATATAAATATAGCATACGTATGACAATAGTAAATATTTCATTTTACATAGTCTTCTTGATGTAGGATAGTCCAAATAGTATTTTGCATACTGACTCCATTTTAGTTTTCTTTAACTGTAACATTAGCAAATGAGAATTAAAGATGGCATGACTTTTAAATGGATGTTTGCCTGTATTTATTGTATGAAATATTTGGTTTAGGTGGAAAAGATGGTAAAGAAGTACATACATAGAAACTCTGACAGCTATTGCACAACAATCTAATATATTTTATCCTTTTCTTTACTTTACATAAACAATCTTACATCTAGCTGACATCAGAATTGTTTCTGGTAGATAGATGTTTTAGTCCTTTCTGGGCAATATTTATCTCTTTATTGGTTTCATTAATCTTGGACTTTTGACTGATTTTAACATACTGTTCCAAGGGAATTCTTTTCAATTGTTTCTCCTTTGCAAAACAATTTTTGATTTCATTCTGTGAAAGCCAAATAAATATCTATATTCAGGAGCAGTGTATGTACAATTTGGGGGTGGGATGGTGTTTTTTTAATTCTTGAGATAAGCAATTTCCATTATATTCCACTAACAGGCTCCATGAAACAATACAATAAGCAGGGAAAGACATGGAAGCTTTCCAGATAGCCCCTCCCCCCATTTGTTATTTTCCAGTTTCTGTTGAAACATTAGGAAAAGGAGAACAAACTATTCTTGCATTGATTTTCCTCCTGATATATGGAATTTGTAGTACATTATTTTCCTACCCATAAGCCTTTTTCCAATTCTGAATTGACTATTATCTGAAGGTCTTTTGAGTTGACATGAAACTGTATTAGCATAGTTCATACAACCACCCCTATCTTCTTTTTATTGTCTTTCTTATTTGTCATCTAAATTCCCTGAAAGGTAAAGGTGACAAAGTCTAATAGAATTACTCACTTTGAAGGTGTCCATGGACAATGTCAGAATAAAAGATAAACAGGACTTTAACATCATTACTACCTTGAAAGAATAATTGGATCTGTGGTGACTGATTTAGACTGAATAGTCTCATAATGTGGGCAGACAGATGGAATACAATATGTGTTTTCATGAAGGTTTCATATGGATCTCTTGCTCCAATTGAGATCAGCAGGGATGCATTTTTTCCCCGAGGTCCCTTCCCTTCCTCTCTCTTTGCAAGTTGCTGTCGTTTTTGTTTGCTTGTTTCTTGATGAAAGCAAAAAGGTGTTGATTTTCTGCCACAGCTCAAAGAACGGTGTTTCTGCTGAACGTCTGGTTCGTGCAGTTGTTACGCTCACCAGTCTTCCTATAGCGAAGCAAAAAGTGACAACCTACGTCTATAGTACGGTAACGTTAAAGTAACGAGAAGCTGGTAAGTGGCTGGGCGAGGGACAGGAGTTTTATGTTGCCTTTCAGGGCAGGCTACCAGAGGAAATCGGATGCCATTTTCTTCTTTCTATCAATTCCCGCCAAATAATTCGCTCTGCCAAATCTCCCCCATGAAACAAAAAGTCTGAGGAACAAAAAGAAACTCCCTCCTTCCAGCTGCCGAGGGAAGACGGGCTTGCGAGCCCCCGGCGCCTTCCTATCTCTCGCTCTCCCCTCCCCTCTCCAAGCTAATCGTCGGGAGAAAATCAGGCCCGCCCTCTTGGCCCCACTTAGGAGGCAATAGGGGTGGCGGCAGCAGTTGTAGTTGAATCTCCAAGCCATCCAGACTTTGCGGAGTATTAACCTTCTATAAAGCCGATTTTTCGAGGCGATGCGGTTCGTGTTGACGGTGCGAGGCGGCGGAAGCTCACCCTTTGGCTGCTGTCTCTGAGGTGCTTCGAGGGAGAGAGGGGAGAGGCGACCGCGGGGGACGGTCCCGCCAGCCATGCTGCAGCGTCGGGGGGACCTGGGGGGCTATCCCCAGGCCATAGCAGACCCGGTGTTGTTGAACGCCAAGCCTAAACTCTACTATGCGGTGAGTGCTGTCTCCTTCCTAAGAGCAAAGCGTCGCTAGGCGCCAAAATAACGGGGTTGGGTGGGCTGCGATAGCTTCTTCAAAGGGTGGAGTGGAGAAATAAACGTTAGGATGCGTAGACTTATCATACCCTTCGCACGGGCTGTTGCATCGCTTGCGTGCATTCCGAACTGCTTTGGTGGAAGGGCGGGGATCAGATTGGGGGCGGGGCTCTTCCCTGCAGAATTTCGGAGTGTGTAACGTGTGAAGCTTCCATCGGTCCGGAATGCATTTCCTCTCTTGGGGCTCTTTTAAGAGACCGCTACTTGCAGTAACGTCAGTTGGGTCTCTCATGCGCACACCTGCAGTTGGGCTGTTGTGGACCTAATGCTTAAACCTCCTCCTCTCATCTATGAGTTGGAGTCATTTTTAGAGGGGGCGGGAAGAGCGATTTTCATTTTTCTACCCAAGACGTTGGGGAGGACGAAGTGCTTGGGAGACGGAATAAAAAGCAAACATTTTCCCTTTGTGAACGCGCTCAGTCTGGGCTGGGTTTTTTGGTTTGTTTTTATAGTTTGTCGCTTCTCTTCTTCGCCCTCTCAGTTTCACAAGACCTAGTCTATGAGGATCTGGCTGAGTTATTTATACAATGTGGTCGTCTAATGCTTAAAGGAAAGGGCTTTGAGTAGTTCCTCGTGGACATAAGTCATTTGAGATGCCCCATCAAATGCTGTCCTAATGCAAATTTAGCATAAATCGACTCATAAACAAAATGTATTGTGTGGGCAATGTATTTTTTTTTATCCCACAATTCGGAATAGTAATTTCTATGCCAGGAATTATAATGGCAGCTGTAAATCCTGCAAGCTGCTGCAGAGATGTGCAGCAACAATTCTTGGAAAGTCTGAGCTGTCACAACAACCAAAACACCTTTTCTTCCCATTAAGAGTGAGGGTCAGTTACAAACACACACACACACACACACACACACACATACACACAATTTTGCTTTGTGACTCGAAGTGGAAAATGATGAACAGCTCAGATAAATAGATACTGCTTCTTCCAATCAGTGTTGTCTCACTTTGATCAGATTCTTTTTATTGCCCTTGCTTGGAGCTAGAAGGCAAGTAAGCAAGAAAAGATAGTCTCTTCACCATTCAGTATCACATATTTGGAATGAATCCAGTGACTTAGGGAAGTATGCAAACTCAGAAAAAACAATTGGCTTTTGCAGAGGAGTTCTGCCAGTTTGTTTATTCTATGTGTATCCTCTCTTAGTAGGGTTTATAAAGATGGCTCACCTAGAGCAGGGGTGTCAAACTCAATTTCATTGAGGGCCACATCAGGGCTGTGGTTGACCTGGGGGTGGGCAGGTGGGCTGGTGGCTGACTGGGTGCACGTGGCCAGCCTGACACCACTCCCCAATCTGATGCCATGTTTCCTCTTTGCATTGGGTAGACCAGGCTGAAGCGATGTGGGTAGACTGGGCTGAAGCGGTGCGGGCTGCCCCCTTACATTTTCCAGGATGGCTCCGCAGGCCAGATCTGACCACATCGTGGGCCAAATCCATCCTGCGGGCCTTGAGTTTGACACCCCTGGCCTAGAGAATGAGCTCTCTTCTTGAATGAGGAGGTGAAAAGATTGCAGAAGGTGAAAAATGCAAAAGATTGCAGGAAGAGATGAAAAGATTGAAAGGAAATATCTTTTTTTTCATGCTGTATTGATAGTAAGGAAACGGGAAAACTTTTCATCTCTCATGTCCAATGGGAGAAAGATAACACTTTTGGCAATCCAGTTAAATTCAGACCATCTCATGCCTGCAGATTCCCAGGGCATTATATATGGTAAGCAGCTCTTGTCAGTCTTATAAGTAGGTTTAAGAACAATGTGAATATCAAAAACATCTTCAGTTTTCCTATAATTTTGAATGCTTTTTAAAGTGTTGCTGTCCAACTTTGGTTTTAATTGATATAGAAGTAACTTGGGCTTAAGGTAATGTTTTCTTAAAAGTGTAAAATATTAAGATGTCTTTGGTAAGAATTAAGGTATTAATCTTTCATAAAATCAGTGTTTTTAGTATGTAGTAATATCCAGTGCTTGTTGTCTTGAATAAACTGAACAAATCTTGTATATGAAGGTTAGGTTCAGCTCACTAGAGAATGCGTGAAAAAACCTATAATATTATTTCTTCAGTTCTTCTCATGTTGAAAGTAAAGCACAGCAGCCTGTTTCACAAAATATGCATTATATATACAAAATATACATTATACAGGATCAAGAACCTTGGGAATATTTAAACTAGACATTCAAATAAAAATGTATCCATAAAAACTAATGCTAGCATGCCTCACAGTAAAAAAAGATCTGTGAAAAAAGTCCATTTTAGCTGCTGTTCTTTGTCAGGGAATGACCACAGAAGGGAAGTTACTTTGATTTTCTTTGTATAAAGTATTTTGGAACTTGGGTGAGGACGCCAAGAGGCCTGCTCCATTTTCCTATCAAGTACCATAGTTTGTCCTTGCTAACAGCACAGTGGGGGATGCTGGTTAAGAGATATTAACATTAGTTCAAGCTCAACATAACATATGTTCTTTTAAAAAATTACAGGAATTTTGTAAGTGCTATAGTACCTTGATTCATAATGACCTTTTACAGTATTTGTCCTTTCAGTGTTCCAAAGGCAGCGCAGCAACTTTAATTTCTAGTTTTTTAAAGCTTTATTACTGTGTTTTCAAGATTTAAGGAATCAATCAATTGCATTGAAGCTTTATGCATTTCTCGCCTCTCTAAACTGAAGGATGACTCATTGGTACTTAGTATTGTTAATATGTTCTTTGTTATTTTTAAGCTTTTAGTATTATTAGATTGCATTATATGTAGGTCTGAGGAAGTTGGGCAGTTGACAAACCACTTCCTTAATACCATTTATACTTGAGGTTTTTTTTTAAAAAAAAACAGCTGCTTATCACTGTGTAGTTTGCTCCTTGCAGGCATATGTAAATATTAAAGTAGCTTAATCATATGTAAAACATGTTGCGGTTAACTTTTCTGGTTTAATAATACAAAACATCACTTGAAAAAGAACGTGACAAGTCAGGTGTGTTTAGTAGACTTGGAATTCAGCTATTGGTTTGATATAGTCATATCCCTGTTTAATTTGATTCTAATTTTCTACATATGATAGATAGAAAGTTGTTTCTGCATAGAGAATCATTTGAAGAGTGAGCATAATAACTTGCACTCAGTGCAAAATCATGTCTTTAATGCCATTAGAAATAAGTATACAAATACAAAACACATCTTTCTTTATATGGAAGAATCTGAGGAGAGTTGAAGTTAATCTCTTAATCGGTTTAAAATTTTAGTCTTGAATCATCGAATCTAGCACTAAGTACTGTTGGAAGAAATGTCCTTCTGGGTTCGGCTCCAAGTGGGGAAAAAGACACTGGAGACATGGAGGCTGCTTGGAAAGATGGTTTTAATGGTGGACAGGACCACATGGCTTGAGTCCTGAACAGAAAAGGTGATCACATGCTTCAATGTTGGTGGAGAAGAGAAGGGAAGAGAAGAGCAGAGGAGAGAGAGAGAGAAAAAGGGCTTGCAGGGCTTTTTATAATCTGTTCTGTCCCACCTATCTGTTTCCTGTTCCTGTGTAAGAAATGTATTCTGATTGGTTGCCAGACTCCCATGGGCCCATGCAAGGGCAACCCTCTAGGGTGAGTTTTGAATTCAGGTTTGATTGAGTTTAGATGCCATGTGGTCAGTTGAGTAAAAGGCAATATTATCCTGCCTTAATCCCATCACAGCTGAAGAGGAGAACTCTTTATTATGTAAAGTGGACGAGCTTGGCCTTCTTAATGGCCCATTGACAAAGTGGGGATGGGCAGGAAGCTGCAGGAATTTAGTTTTTTAAAATGTGTTTCTCCCTTTTTCACATCCAGGAAAATATAATATTCTGCCTTATCAATATTTCCTAGATATTTCATTTTCCTGGGAGTGGGCTAGGTGATAACTTCCTACAGTACTATTTTAATAATGGCAAAAATAGTTATTAATTTAAAAAAAGTTTGCTTTTTATTGTTTTTATTCTACATTATCCAGAGTCATATTGTGAAATGGACAGCTATATAAATGTGAGTAATAAATAAGTACTCAAATATTCAATGTTGAAAAATATTTTAATACTCGCTGACTCAGGTTCCTATTAGAATAGGCTTTAAAACCTGTTTATGCTAATACATATGTCTAATAATTGGACTTTTTAGTAGAAAAGCATTAATTAAAAATATAATTTACATTTTACCTGCATGATTAAGCTGTAATAAAATAGCTAAGAGCATAAGGTATTTTCCACATACCTTATGTGAAGGATGACTAGTTCAGATTTTCTTGTCCTTTGTCTAAAACAAATGTTTGTTTTGTTTGTTTTTGTTTTTATTGGATTTATATGCCGCCCTTCTCCCAAAGGACTCAGGGCGGCATACAACATTAAAAAACACACATCCCAAAAGTTAAAAAGAAATTAAATATATATCCCAAAAAGACAAATCGAATTTATGGAACTTAAGTTACTCTTGTTATTGTTCTCTGCTGGTGATGAAAAGTAATGAACAGTTCATTATCTCAGGTTTGAATTTTGGACTTCTATGAAAAGAATGGCTGAGTCAGCAAGCAGCTCTTCACCAAATATTGAAGAGTATAGGCAGAAGTTTGCTATTATATTAATGTTCTGCTGGCAGAAATAGGCAGTCTATTGGTGGCCAACATTTATGCTTAATATTAAAGGATGGCTGAAGATAGAATTGCAAGTCTCATTAGGATAATGCTAAGATTTTTTTAGGGGTGGTCTACTTTTCAACTGTGATGTACATATTTACATTGTTTTTAGTATTCAAATTCCCAAGGGTGGAGTGAGAGTAAATAAAAAAGAAAATCTTTCAAATCAAGCTCTATGCCAGTGATGGCGAACCTTTTCAGCACTGAGTGCCCAAACTGGAGTGTGCATACACACCGGAGCCCCAGAAACTCAAAGACCAGCTGGCCTGTGCGTATACGTGTGCCGGCCACCTGGTCTTCTGGTTTCCAGTGCACCAATGCACGCCAGCCAGCTGGTCTTTGCGTACACCAGAGCTCCAGAAACTCAAAGACCAGCTGGCTGGTGTGCATGCGCGTGCCAGCCACCTGGTCTTTTGGTTTACAGCATGCGCATGCGTGCTGCACAACTGGCCTTCACGTGTGCCGGAATGCTGGAAATCCGAAGACCAGGTGGCCAGCATGCGTATTTGCACCAGCCAGCTGGTCTTTTGGGTTTCCGGCACTCCGGCACACATGAAGATCAGCTGGCCAGCATTAGCGCACACCAGAAACCAGAAGAGCAGCTGGCAACGGTGTGTGTGTGTGCTGGCAACAGAGGGCTTTGTGTGCCACCTCTGGCATGCATTGTCACTGTGTTAATTGATTTGCCAGCTTGTGCTTATATTCTGAGCTATACAGCAGAATGAACTATACCAGTGATTCCCAAAGTGTGCACCGCGGCTCCCTGGGGAGCCGCGCTATCGTCATAAGGGCGCCGCGAAATACCTGCGCCGGGCGCCCGCTTCCCTCCCTCCTCTCGGGCTTTGGAGGGAAGCTTCTGCAAAAGCCCGGGCATGACAAGTCTCCCAGGCTGAAATTTGCCGAGCTGTACGTGCGCGCCTGTTTTCCACGGTGTGGAGCAGCGGCGAGATTCTGGGCAGCGAGCGATGATTCCGGGGGGCATCAGTGGGGGGGGGCAGGGTCCCCCTCGCGTTCCTCATCTTCCCGGATGGCCCCTGGAATCATCGCTCGCTGCGCAGAATCTCGCCGCTGCTCCACGCCGTGGAAAACAGGTGCGCGCATACAGCTCGGCAAATTTCAGCCTGGGAGACTTGTCATGCCCGGGCTTTTGCAGAAGCTTCCCTCCGAAGCGTTCCGAGGGAGGGCTGTAAACGAGGGAGGGCTGTAAAGAGAAAGATAGACAGAGAGACACACACAGAGTGAGTGATTAAGTGAATGAGTGAGAGACAGACACACCCACATACACAGAGTGACAGAGAGAGAGGAAGGGAGGGGAGAGAGACAGAGGGAGAGACAGAGACACACACACACACACACAGAGTGAGTGAGAGACAGACAGACAGACACACACACACACACAGAGTGACAGAGATGGGGGAAGGAGGAGAGAGAGACAGAGATACAGAGAGAGAGAGAGACAGATAGACACCCAGAGAAAATGACAGAGGGAGACAGAGAGGGAGGGAGGGAGAGAGAGACAAAGAGCCAGAGAGAGAGAGAGAAAGAAAAAGAAAAAAAGAAAGAAAGTGGGAGAGAGAGATGAAAGAAAGAAAGAAAAACAACATATGACCACAATTGAGCCCAAAATTTTGGTTGCTAAGCAAGAGCGGCTCTCCAAATAAATTTCAATCGTGGTTTTGGCGAGATTTGGCTCAGTTGAAAAAAAAGGTTGCCCACCACTGGGCTAGTGTGGTGGTTAAGTTACTTTTCAAAAGCTATTTTTCTGATCCAAGATTTGAGAAGTTGTGCAGCGAACAACAAGCCCATCCATCCCATTAATAATTTTAAATCATTAAACGATGTTCAATAAATTGTGAATTTAAAGCTCGTGTTTAATTTATTTTTCAATTAACCTAACCTTAACAAACTAAAAAGTAGATTTCCAAATCCTTAAAAAGTCAAAAATTAAAAAAAATCGGATGTACCTATTAAGGGAGCCGCGGAAAAAATCCGAAGTGTTATGGGAGCCGCAAACCGAAAAAGATTGGGAACCTCTGAACTATACAATACAATACAATACAATACAATACAATACAATACAATACAATAGTAGAGTTGGAAGGGACCTTGGAGGTTTTCTAGTCCAACCCCCTGCCTAGGCAGGAAACCCTATACCGTTTCAGACAAATAGCTATCCAACATCTTCTTAAAGACTTCCAGTGTTGGGGCATTCACAACTTCTGCAGGCAAACTGTTCCACTGGTTAATTGTTCTAACTGTCAGGAAATTTCTACTCAGTACTAAGTTGCTTCTCTCCTTGATTAGTTTCCACCCATTGCTTCTTGTTCTACCCTCAGGTGCCTTGGAGAACAGTTTGACTCCCTCTTCTTTGTGGCAACCCTTGAGATATTGGAACAATGCTATCATGTCTCCCCTAGTCCTTCTTTCTCTTAAGCTAAACATACCCAGTTCCTGCAACAGTTCTTCATATGTTTTAGTCTCCAGTCCCCTAATCATCTTTGTTGCTCTTCTCTGCACTCTTTCTAAAGTTTCCACATCTTTTTTACATCGTGGCGACCAGAACTGAATTCAGTATTCCAAGTGTGGCCTTACCAAGGCATTATAAAGTGGTATTAACACTTCACGTGATCTTGATTCTATCCCTCTGTTGATGCAGCCTAGAACTGTGTTGGCTTTTTTGGCAGCTGCTGCACACTGCTGGCTCATATTTAAATGGTTGTCCACTAGGACTCCAAGATCCCTTTCACAGTTACTACTTCTTATTTCTTATCTGACAATGATTAGTGCGCATGTCACATAATACGTCACATATTCCAACCTTACTTTCTTTTCTGATCTTCCGTTCGCCTGCCGAAGGACGCAGGCACATAACTCTTGCCAAAATGTAGTTAATTGAGTTAGCAAGTTTTGTATTTTTATTTTCTTTTATATTAAAGTGTTTTTATTAGAATATGCTTTGAGTTTTATTTTGCTTGTCTTCAGAAGTATGCTACAAGGAATGCCAAGATCCTCGCCTCCTTAATTCAGGGTGGAAATCTCCCCTTGACAAATGGTAGCAAGAGCATGGTTGCTATAATTTATGGCTTTTCTCCTTGTTTAGCTACTTCCAACAGATAAGTGTAATAGGCTAATTAGAGAGGATGATTTACAAAAACACCCTTGCCTTTGATTTGCAATGTTACACTTCCTCCTGACACTTCCTCCTGATACGTTCACACAAATCAAACAGCTTCCTGATTCAGAGCAAGAGAAATGGTATGAGGCAATGTAGGATGAAATGGACAGTTTAAAGAAACTTAATTTATTTACACCTGCAAAACCTCCAACAAACAAAAAAGTCAATGGCACTTGATGGGTCTACAGAATCAAGAAGAAACCGAATGGTGAGTCATTGTACAAAGCCAGACTTGTAGCCCAGGGTTTCGCTCAATGTTATCCTGAGGACTACACAAACACCTACTCATCAACAGTCAGAACTGAGAGTGTAAAAATTGCTTTAACCACTGCAACTATTCTTGGTCTAGAAGTTTTCCAGTTTGATGTGGACAGGGCTTATCTACATGCTGACCTAGATGAAGAGATCTACATGAGAGGACCTTCAGGATTCCGACAGCAAGAAGGGGATACCTGGTTCCTGAACAAAAGTCTTTATGGTCTGAAACAGTCAGATTAATGTGGTACTTATGTCTTACTGACAACCTAAATTCAATGGGCTTTATTAAGTCCGAAACTGATGAATGCGTGTTCACAAAAAGATCTAACAATGCATATGAGATATTTCTTGTATATGTTGATGATATTGTTTATATTGGTCCAAATAAGAAAATGAGTGAGATTTTTGCTAAAAGTTTGCAGAGATACTTCACATTGAAATCTTTAGGTCACAGTTACAAGATCTGTACTGCAAAAAGTCCAGACAGTGATTAGATGATGCAAAGAAATATTAAAATTCATAACTCTGCTGATTTTCACATTCCAAATACTTTTATTTACATTTGTTAGATTTATATCATCATTAATTTATGATTGACATTTACGGTACTTTATTGAAGTACTTTGTACACCTTAAAAGTGCAATGAATAAGTATAATCTTTATTGTCATTGTACTTAAATACAACAAATATGTATTTTTTTAAAAATATCCCTGATAGAAGCATAAAGAAGGTAATTTTCTATTAGATGTTTATATTTGTCCAGGCACTTCTATTTTATAATTCATAAATTGAAAATCAGTCGGTCTACTTAAATCTATGTATATTGAAATGGTGGATACATGGAAGCCTTTTTTCTAACTAAACTAGGATTTACTGCATAATACTGTTATTTAGTATTTTTCCAAAGGAATTATCCTTAAGAAACTTCAGAATTTATCCATTAAGCCTGAAGTCCTTTTCTATATGGATATGTGATCAAAAAGTATACTTTTCTTTGTCAGCTTGTCTAAAAATCACTTGATGGCATCACTGTAAGCCAGATCTAAAATCCGAAGGATGTAGCCTCTATCAGAAGAT
This sequence comes from Natrix helvetica, assembly GCF_964273705.1. Lineage (NCBI taxonomy): Eukaryota > Metazoa > Chordata > Lepidosauria > Squamata > Natricidae > Natrix > Natrix helvetica. The sequence continues at coordinate 45,279,013 of NC_138549.1, read as the reverse complement.
AGCAGAGTAATTAATCAAACGTCTATTAAACTATGACAAGAGGATATACCACTATATCAATTTGATAGTGGGCTTGGCCTAATTTTCCATTTTAAATTCTGTTGAACAAAATTGGCTACTAATTAACTTACATATTATTTCCCCTTAATAAATATCAGATGTTCATATAATTCCTATGTTCAGTTACTTAATGCACTGATTCTCAACCTTTATCCTAAACCCCCTTTAAATATCTTTGGTGGCCACGGACCATGGCCACAGACCCCTAAGACTTGACTCAAGATTTAAAACATAACATCTCTTCAAACCTTTGTGGATGCTCTGTGAAGACATCGCAGCCCCCCAAGGGTCTGCAGACCATAGTTGAAAACCACAGCTTAAAGGTCTTAATAATTGTTTGGGAAATTGCTATGGTTTGTGTAAATTTATTCTAAAAGAATGAATAAAACAATTTGTGGTCGTCCTCTATATTGATCTTTAGAATCTATCTAATATTAATAACTAGCTGAATACCTGTGCTCCGCTACAAAACTGTGTGTCAGGATTGATAAATCGACATTTATAGCTTGAAAATTAGTGAGTAGTTACGATCGGCCTCTCCTCTCCCCTTCTCTCATCGGGCTTGCCCCACAGAAGCCTCTATTCTCCTATCCCCCTTCTCTCCCTCAGGCTGGCCCCATTGATCCTCTCCTATCCCCTTCTTTCCCTCAGGCTTGCCCCACAGAGGTATCTCCTCTCCTATCTCCCTTCTCTCCCTCAGGCTGGTCCCATTGATTCTCTTCATTGGTTCTTAATAGCTAACTGAATACCTGTGCTCTGATACAAAACTGTGTGTCAAGCTTGATAAATCGACATTTACAGCTTGAAAATTAATGAGTAGTTACGATCGGCCTCTTCTCTCCCCTTCTTTACCTCAGGCTTGCCCCACAGAGGCCTTTCCTCTCCTATCCCCCTTCTCTCCTTCAGGCTGGCCCCATTGGTTCTCTTCTATCTTATCCCTTCTTTCCCTCAGGCTTGCCTCACAGAGGTATCTCCTATTTTATCCCTTTCTCTCCCTTAGGCTTGCCCCATAGAGACCTCTCCTATCTTATCCCCTTCTCTCTCTCAGGCTCCTCTCCAAACTCTCAGTCCACAGGCTGGATGAGTCACGTGCTGGCCATGCAGTTGGAACAGAATTATTTTCAGGTTAGGAGGGGGAGTAGAACATCTAGCTCCTTAGCATCAGAGCATGTTAATAATAATGCAAGAAATACTAATGATCTGATGGTCATTTCAAAAAATCCTTTCTTAGCAAGCGCCTAGAAGCCAAGAGGAACATAAGTGCCAAATTTCAAGTTTGTAGGCTTTACAGTTCTCGAGATTTTGTGATGTCATGTGTGGCATTTCGCTTAGATAGATGGGTGGGTGGGTGGATAGATAGATTCAGGATTTACTCCTCAGAGAGCTATTTCTGTAGCAATAGAGACATTATGAAGATTGTGGGAAAAAGAAAAACGATGGAAAATCTTTAAACAGGGACATACCTTCCCTTTGGTAAAGGTTGAATTGTCATAATAAATACTGATGCCAGAATTAGTTATTATTAGTAGTTACAGGTAGTCCTTGCTTAATGATTGCCCTGTTTAGTCACTGTTGCTGAATAAGTAACCTTACAACTAGTCCTCATACTTATGACTGCCACAATGTCCCCGTGATCATCAAAATTTGGAGCTCTTGTAACCAGTGGCCATTTACAGCCATCATAACATCTGGTAGTCAGGATTGCTGTTTGTGTTCTTCAAAGTTGGCTTCTGAAAAGCAAAGACAATGGAGAAGCTGGCAGTAAAATCGCATGTTGCAGTCACATGATGTCTCCCTTAACAACTGTAACATCATTGACGTAAGGCTTCCCCATCTCAATTGTGGTTGATACGTGATGACTATCAATGTAATGTTATTTTAATATGAGAAGAAAATACTTTCTTCTTATATTAATACTTTTTTCATGGTATTAATTAAAATAGAGTAAATTCATGGAAAATAATTCAGGCATCTTTACATTTTTATTGTGAATAAATAACATGCTAAAAAGGGCTGGAATAGTTTATTGTTTGACAAACAATATTTATTGATTGATAAACAGTATTCCCATATCCTAATGCAGATTTTGAAAAAATGCCATGAGAAACTTTGAAAAAAAACCTCTTTTTATGCAGATATGTATTTCTGAATGCTATTTTTGTTGAGTGTATATGTGACTTTTGTATGGCTTCAATGAGTAAGATCCCAAAATTGTTCTTAAGCTAATGGTACTGTGAAATACTTAAATGACATTATGGCTTGAGTGTTCTTTCGGTTTCCATCATTATTTGAGCTCAATTTACTTTAAGCTAATCTTAGTGTAAGCCATATTCACAGGAAAAGTAGTATGACTAATCTCTTCCATGTATTCAATTCCAGTTTTCTCATAGATACAGCCTCTTAGTATGCTGTGCCTGTGAATCAAAAAGCTCAATCTAAGATAAATAAGTAGACTAAGTGCTGTTAGCATTTAGGAATGAACAAGACAGTTACAATTGTTCGCTGTATTATATGTCTTTATGATATCAAGGTATTGTCTGTGATAATCTGCAGTTCCATGCAATACAGGTTTTGTGTCTGAGATAAACAAAAGCTTCATGTATAGGCATTAGAAGGTCAGCTGTAGTGTATGTGGTTCCCGGCTTCCCGATTCAATCAGCATATTCCATCGCTGACCATCGGGGATGAGCAATTAGCCCCGGTGGAAGGGGCGCGCAACTTGGGCGTCCTCCTTGACGATCGGCTGACCTTAGAAGATCACGTGGCGGCCGTGGCAAGGGGGGCGTTCCACCAGGTTCGCCTCGTGCGCCAGTTGCGGCCCCTTTTGGACCGGGAGGCCTTGCGCACAGTCACTCACGCGCTGGTGACGTCCCGCCTGGACTACTGTAACGCTCTCTACATGGGGCTTCCCTTGAGGTGCACCCGGAGACTGCAGTTGGTCCAGAATGCAGCCGCGCGGGTTATTATGGGGAGATCGAGATTCTCCCATATAACACCTATCCTGCGCGAGCTGCACTGGCTTCCTGTGGCCTACCGGGTGCGCTTTAAGGTACTGGTTACCATCTTCAAAGCGCTCCATGGCACAGGGCCTAGTTACCTGCGGGATCGCGTCCTGCCCCATACATCCCTGCGACCCACTCGCTCACACAGGGAGGGGCTACTCCGGGTGCCGTCCTCTAGAGAGTGCCTGGGGACGGTGCCCAGGAGTAGGGCCTTCTCTGTGGTGGGCCCTACCCTTTGGAATGACCTTCCCCCAGACATCCGGACAACAACCGATCTTCGCTCCTTCCGTATGAAGCTGAAGACCTACCTGTTTTGTCAAGCCGGCCTGGCATAACGTTACTATCTTGCCACCCCAGGTCATTTTACAATGGGAAATTTTGTTTTTAATATTTTTGGGGTTTTAAACTTTGTAAGTATGCTTATTTATGGACTTATTTTTACCTCCTCTGCACGATTTTATGGTGCTATCTTGATTATTGCTCTGTACGTCGCCCCGAGTCCCTGTGGGGAGAGGGGGCGACTAATAAGTTCAATAAAATAAATAAATAAATAAATAAATATTGAAATCAAATTCATAGAATTCAGCTGTAGTGTATTGAAATCAAATACATAGAATTCAGCTGTAGTGTATTGAAATGCACTTATACTTAGTGCCTCCAGAAAAGAATGGGATCAGTCATCATTATAAGCAAATGAATTAATATGTACAAAATAAATGTCTAACTTAATAATAGATATATTACTATTTAAAAGATTGAAATTTTATGTATGATACATGTTTATAATTTAAGAAAGTTTTGAACTTTGTGAGTTTCTATTTCTATAACTTTTTATAATAATGTATAACATACTTCATAATTTCATCTCTTCAGTAATGTACTTTATTAAGAATCACTATTCCTGTATTTTACTTATTTTTTCTTACATACTCTATTTTTCTTTTCACTTATTCTCCTGTCTCCTTTTTAGTGAGCTCACTTCTTTATTTGTGCTTCAGTCTGGTATTTTATGTACCATTTGCTGATATTTCTGATGTATCAGTTCATCCTATTTTCTGAAATTCGGAGCCATAAAACAGTACAGTGAGGCACACTGCACTGAGGGGAGGGGGGAGATAACTAGGCACAGGAATGAGCCGAGATTCATGCCTATATTGTTGGAAGTAAGGATGGCAAAGCATAGTTCAGTGTTGTTATATACACAGAATGCTGTTGCTTGTTAACCATTTGTTTTGTGGATAAAATTGTTCAGATTTGCTTCTGACAGGAAACTACATTATCAGAATTAAGTAAGTTGATGGGATCATGCTTTCCTATGGATTTTGATTGTTGGAAGCCAGCAGGAAGTTGCAAACAGGGGCTCTCTTAGCAATCTATGAGAGACGCGGTGGTTCAGTGGCTAAGATCAGAAAGGTTGGCAGTTTGGTGGTTCGAATCCCTAGTGCCATGTAACGGAGTGAGCTCCCGTTACTTGTCCCAGCTTCTGCCAACCTAGCAGTTCAAAACCATGTGAAAATGCAAGTAGAAAACTAAGGACCACCTTGGTGGGAAGTAAGAGTGTTCCATGTGCCTTTGGCATTTAGTCATACTGGCCTCATGACCACAGAGATGTCTTCTGACAGTGCTGGCACTTCGGCTTTGAAACGGAGATGAGCACCGCCCCCTAGAGTCAGGAACGACTAGCACATATGTGCGAGTGGAACCTTTACCTAGCAATCTATGATCCTTGAGGACAATAGTGGGAACAGCAGGGGTTGATGTCCATAAGTGATATGGTCAATGAATTGCACTTCCTGATTGCATTACTTGGGGATGGAAATTCCTGTCCCTATTTGCTGTCATGACCGAGAATTACATGTATTCTCTTTGCATGAAGCTGCTCATGAAAATCACTTAGAAGATAAAACAGAATGACAGTGTTAAGAAACCAGGAATGGGCAATTTTACCAATGTACCACATGAGAAACTGGGACTGATATGGAGAACTGAACCAATAGGGCTGTGAAAGTGCATATGCATGCACACATCCATACGTAAATTGAAAAAAAAATTAGTCACCATCAAAATAAAAGCAATCTATGTGGGCTGGACCAAGGCAGCCGAAAGATTGTATGTGGCCCGGGGGCATAAAATGCCCAGGTCTGTATTAAAGGGTTTGCACTAGTTATTAGCTGCCTTCTAGATCAGACTTGAGATTCTGGATATTTCCTAGGTGGCCCTTTATAGCTTGTGTCTTCATTACATCCATGCCTTTCTTGTCAAGGCATACTTGCCTTCTTTCCCAAAAGTACGTTTTTCAAGAGGCAACTGGACTTCCTGGTATTTCTTTGAAGACATTTCGTTTCTTATCCAAGAAGCTTCTTCAGCTGAAGCAGCTTCTTGGATGAGAAGCAAAACATCTTCAAAGAAAAACCAGGAAGTTCAGTTGCCTATTGAAAAAGGAACCTTTCGAACAACCATGACCTGGATGACTGAGAATCTCCATAGACACTTGCCTTCTGTATTTATGCAAAGTGAGAGGGCATGCTACAGGTTCCATTTCCCAGGAGATAAAAAGGATGGCAATGTGGAACTAGCTTTTTTAGTCGTAACTCCTTGGTTCTGGGGTACCTTGTTCTCCTTTAAAGTGAGGATGACTCCTCATTCTCATTGAGGAAAGCAATAAAGTCCTTGCTTTATTTGGAGTGCCTTAGGAAAGGGCTGCATGAAGCGAAAAGCATCTTATTGGGAGGGGAATGGTAGTGATTTATGCATTGGCCAACACAATATATTATTGTTTATTTCTGTGGATTGATGAATGTTATTGTTTTATGGATGTAAATTACCTAAACTGTGTACGTGTGTTTATGTGGTCACATATTTCTGAAAGTGCTATCTTTTTGCAATTTGTTTCATTCAAATTATACATTTTAGTAACTCCATAATTTGTGCTTTCAGTATTTATTTATTTGAACTTTTTATATGGAGAAAACATGGTACATTTGGTTAGGTAATATATAAAGGTAAAATGTTCCCCAAGTTGGAGACTGAGTCATGATGACACATCTCCAAATAGCAACAGAATAGGAAATGTAATATTGTTACAGCTTTCTTATTCCAGGATCGTTGGCTTGTTTGTTTATTTTTTGTCTTTCAAATCTAATCTATAGCATTAGGATTTCCTGTATGTTTTCCATATAAATAATAGCCAGGTTAAACCCTACTTTGTCTTTCAAGGTATGCCATTGTCTAAATAGTGCCACCTATTCGCCTTGCATGGAATATCTCAAATTAATTTGTACTCTTGTTTAACACTTGTTGTGTTTTACAGCAATTAAATATTCATACTTTTTGAAATAATAATCCACTTACATGTTTGATTGGAGTAGTTTGAATAATATAGACTTCCTCTGTAAGTTTCATAACTAAGCATTGCACCTTTTTATCCGTGTGTGTGTCTGTGTCTGTGTGTGATACATTTGTGTGTATGTAAATATATATATAAAGATTATGTTTTTAAAAAGATAAATATAACTATTTTTCCAGTTTTAGTTTTACTTGAAATTTATATACATACCAAAGAAATTTTCAAGACATATAGAAACGTCAAGAATTGAATCTGGTTATTTTAGATACAAAACATACTTTAGCATAAAACTGCTCAGTATGACCTGTTGCTAACCCTGGGTCATGTTTATTGCTTTTTCATCAGTAGTGCAGAAATATTCTGTAATATTCTGAAATATGAAAAAACAATAAACATTTTGTAATATTCTGAAATATTATGTATTCTGAAATACAGAAATATTCTGTAATATTTCTGCCTAAATATGCACATCCTAGTCTGCATAGGCAATTAATTAATGTTGTGTTCATGCATGTTAGTTGTAATGGCACGTTGATCCAAACTTCTGAAAAGAAAATTCTGCCTACATTGTGTATGGAGGAGAAAGCAGTTATTTTGTCCCTGAATAGCAATTAAAGTCAAAATAAATTTAATACACAAAATCTATGAACATAATTTTCATCTGTCTGTAGATGTCCGAATTATAAAAAGGATTGGAGCCAGATAGTAGTTTAATCTTTAGTGTTGAGTTCTGAATCATGAAACAGAATTGAAGTTTGTCTTTACAAAAAAGGTACCGTATTTTTCGGAGTATAAGACACACTGGAGTATAAGATGCACCAAGATTTTGAAGAGGCAAATTTTTTTAAAAAAAGTTTTTTCACTCTGCAGACCTCCCAAAAGCGGCCCATTTTTCGCAAAAATGGGCCTGTTTTTTTTTAAAGGGCATGAATAGCCTTTAGGAGGCTTGTAGAGTGCTTCTGGGGGGTAAGGGGACCCAAAAACAAGCAATAAAAGGCTCATTTTTTGCTCATTTCTGCCCTCCCCAACCCCCAGGAGCACTCTGCAAGCCTCCTAAAGGCTATGCATGGCCATTTTGGTGAAGGGGTGGGCTTTCTGGAGGCGAAAAAATGCTGTATTCAATGTATAAGACACACACAGATTTTCAGCTTCTTTTTTGCATCCTATACTCTGAAAAATATGGTATATTGTCTGTTTTCTCTGATTGTCAGGTGCAAACAATCAGATTCAGACCTAAAGAGTTCAATTAGCTACTTTACTGCTCATGCCTAATGTAGTTCACAGGAATCTTCCTAGATTGGTAGTTTGTACCTGGGCTAGACTAGGTAGAAAGTTCAAAGGCATTCAAGGATGGTCAGATCTTGTCCTCTTTTTCCGATGTAATGACTCCAGACTAATTCCCTGCTTGATTCCTTCCCCCTGGCTCAGCCAGGCTCCCTCTTACATTGATAGTTGAAATATCTTTAGCAGTATAATTTAATCAAAATTATGGGGAAAATGATAGATCTTTTCTAGATAGCCATAACTATAGTTCTTTACCCAAAATACAACTTTCTAGCAAGTGATTTAAAAAAAAACTTAACACAGTTTATGGCTTTAGCCATAATAAAGTGTAGGTATATATGTAATGGACAGCATTAAAGCAGAACATCATATTCATGACTGTTTCATGCTACGTTACCTTTAACCATGTTTATATGAGTAAAGTAGATAGGGAGTATTTTTTTATATGTCAGCTAATCTAGCATTATATCACACTACTTTTTCTTGATGTTAAACATGTGAAATATACAACAGTACAAAGAAAGTGTGTGATTTTCAGTGCTTTAGCTTTCCTCTGTCTGCAGCAAGAATGTAGTCACAGACGGCAATTCAAACTAGGTGCATCAGAAGTCAAAGAAATAGTTTATATATCCGAACATATTCAAGGGAAACATGACCCATACTTGATTTCTGCAGATGAAAATTGATACTAAGTCTTGTTCTTTTGATAAGTATTATTTTAGTTTGGATTTAACTAGATTAATTCCTGTATTTTAATTGCATGTTAGTCTTTTGCTGTATTTCTTTTTCTAGTCTAGTAATTCATCTTGTATTTTGTAGGACTATATGAAATATGACTTACGTATACACTTTAAACACAGCTGGACTCTTTAAGGTGACAAGTGCTACAGAAACTAGCATCACAGTTCAGGCCCTTTTTTTAGAAAGAAGCTATGCAACCTTAAAAGGACTTGTTTAAATTTTTATGATGTCTATGTGTGTGCAGGATATGTGAAGTCTGTAAAAACCCAGCAGAGTTTACTGCTCTTAAAGTTAAGAAATCACTCTTGTGTTGCACGCTAATAAATATAAAACCTGTATCTTATTATATCTGAATTTTGTATTGAAAATGCTTTCATTTTGTTTTAATATTCTTTTTATTTAAAAAGGCATGCATGTCAGAAGAAAAAGATTCTGTACAACCTTGACATTGCCATCACAGAAACTCAGATGTAAACAATACCTTTTAAGGTTATAGCAGAAGTACAAATAGTTGTTGAGGCTGTATATGCTCTGTAAATCATCAAATGAAATAATATATGAAAGACTGAAAAGAACTAAAAATTGGAACATAATGCACAGCACTGTTAAAGTGTTCCAGAATAAGTCAATATCTTTTAACTCTGTTCTAAAAATAGATACTTGTGGTCAATAGAAAATTATGTTCTTAAGAATTGGTAGAAGGAGGAGAGAGTAGCTAGTTAAAAGGAATTGATTTAAAACGGAATTTTCTTTTAGTATTTTCTGTGTTAAATCCCCAAGGACATGTAATCCTCATCTTACAATAACAAACAAGCCCAAAATTTATTTTTCTAAGTGAGACTGTTGTTAAGTGAATTTTGCCCCATTTTGCTATCTCTTGCCACAATTGTTAGGTGAATCACTGCAATTTGTTAGTAACACGGTTTTTAAACATATCTGGCTTCCCATTGACTGCTTGTCAGAAGATTACAAAAGATGATTGCCTGACCCTGGGACATTGCAATTGTCATAAATATGAGTCAGTTGTGGCCTCCTTTCAAGATGGCTGCATTCGGTAAGGTTTTTTTTTCCTTACCGACAATATGCTGATTTCACTGCTAAAGCTGGTTCTTTTGCAGTGTTGCTCCCTGGTTTTGAAAGGGAGCACTTAGGAGTCCACCAAAGTGACGTTTGATGATTGTGGATCCAGTGGGGAAGGGGGTCTTGAAGATTTCAATTTTCTCTGGAAGCGATTGAAAAGTTACTGGGTGTATCCATCTTCCTGTCAAACAGTTTCATTTTCTAATCATTGCAGAATTTTAACTTTAACTTTTTGATTTATTGTTTTATTCCGCTTTATGCTTTGAAAGTTGAGCAGCAGTTGAATGCTAATTTATTTCAACCCCTAGCTGGACTCTTAATTGCTTTTTATCTTTTTTCCTTCTGATATATGTTGTTCTGGATAGCTTCTATCCCTTCCATATAGAAATATAGCAACATTCAGGAAGGGGGTGAAGAGACATTCCCACCCACTGGATTCTGTATTGTTTTGAATTTGCATAATACCTTGAGTTTATTTCTATTGAATTTTCCTTATAATTTTGGATTGAAATGTAGAAGGGTGTGTGTGTGTGTGTTGGTTGTTCTTTGTTCTCTGATTAAGTTCCATAGATTAAAATAGTTGAACTGTTTCTGAAATCTAAGAAAGCAGGGTGGGAATATATGCAGCTTCTAGCTGTTTTTCTCTTATATAAACTTATTCAAACTTTCATGATTCTTCAAAGAATGTTACAAGCTGAAACTTTATCTTTGGATAAAGGTACACAGATCAAAGAGATAATCTCATGGCTAAAGAACCAACAAAGTGGATTCATTTGTTGTTTAGAAGTTTAAGTCTGTATATTTCTCCAACATTAGGGCCTCAGCTGGAAGAGAGGAAGACAAATTCCTTTCCTTTATGAAGGAATCCTTTTCCTCTATGAAGACAGAGGGAGACTGGATGGATTTATTACATTATTATATTAACTGGTAACTAATTCTGTTTGCACTCTGACTCGAAGATAGACATATTCTGGAGACTGAATTTACTACATTTAATTAAACAGCAATTGACAAGAGAGGATATTAAGAAACAAAGAAGGATGTTTGATCCAGGATGATCTATTTGTAACTTTTGGGATGATCTGGGATAGTTAAGATGCCATGGTAAATTTTCTATTAATTGAAATTTGTTAACAGAGAGATTTGAAACTTTAATTTTGTTCTGTTTTACTATTATTGTTTTTCCTGCTAAGTACTTGGTCACTAATATAACCTATAGAAGATAGGTTAGCAAGTTAATAATAGATTTAGTAATTTTAAAAAAAATGGGAGGGCCTGTTTCACAAGGGGAGGGGAATTAATTATAGTAATACATTAATCAATATTCAACTAGACAGGATAATATGTGCATACAGGTAATCCCAGGTTATGAGAGTTCCCTTAGTGAACATTTGAAGTTATGCAATAAGTATTCCCTAGCGTTTATGAACAAGTCCCAAAATTATGATTATTGCAGCACCATGGCTGTTGTTCACTCTTATGAACAACCAGAGAGGCTCTGTAACATTTGCCCTCCCCCGGCCGGGTCTTCACAGGCACTTGGTCTGTGGAAACTCACTCAGCTTGCAAAGTTCTCTCTGTCACAGTTACTTTGCCTATGTGTTTGTGGTCATTAAACGAACTGTTGTAAGTCAGAATTGAGGAATACCTGTAGAGCTTTGAAAGATTATATTTCTCTCAATTCTTTTTTTAGTTGGAATGTGTGAATGGAGCAAACATTGAAAAATCACAAGCCCAGGATCAAGACTTGTAGCATCCATGTTTGTTGAAACGGTCAATGTCAGTGGCTTGTGGATCCACTTAATAAATCCACTCTATAATTAATTGCTTAACTAATAAGATGCTAATTTTGTCAGCTGTTTCCTAAAGTGAAAAAATATGTCTCCAACAAAGAACATCTAAAAAAGTTGTCAATTATAAAATGAGAGTAGGCTAATCTGCCAAGATTCTTAAAATTCTGTCACATTGTGATTTTGGAATCTTCCTTAATGCAGTTTCAGATTGCCTACTTTGCAGTTCCTGTATCATCCCTTTTCTTCTTTTGGGCTCAATATGTACATTTTATTCAGTCATCTGGTGCTTCTGTATTGGCCAAAAGTTTCAAAAATAGACAATAGGTTCAGTAAAACAACATCAAGCTCCTTGAAAGCTGATTTAATTTAGCTGGTGTTGTTGGAATTTGAATGGTCAGTCAACACTCTGTGTTTCTGTGAAGTCATGTTGCAAATCTGGTCCTTCAGCTAGCTTATTATAATTGTCTTGTGGAATGTGCATTTTCTACTTGAACAACCAAATCAATAGTTAATTTTTAACTTTGGCAGCTATGTTGTCTATATATACAGATCTCTCTCTCTATCCCTCCCTCCCTCCCTCCCAAGAAATATAGCACAGAGTAGACTATTTTTACCTATGAAGATGTAAGCCATGGTTTCTGGGAAAATGTCAGGGTACCAGATAGTTAGTCCACTCCCTATTTGCCCGGAAGCTCATCACCAGCAATTTCTCTACATGTTTTAATTATTGTGAAACTATGAAAAATTAAACTCTGTCCGCACTATTCTACTTTTGATACTGAATTAATTCTTGAATATAGTTAACTTTTTAATGGAACCATTAGAGATGGTATGTCTATAATATGAATACTAATTAATATTGCCTATGCCCTAAATAATTTAAAGAGTTCTTGCAATGTTTCTATTGTAAAATTAGTTTTTTTTAATCAAACGCAGTGTAACATTTGAGCATCATTTATTTTAGGCAAATATTAACTTGTTTTCTTTGTTGAATTTTTGTTCACTTCGAGATCTTAAGAAATGTTAGAATTTTTTTGGGACTGTGCCAAAAGTGATATGTATGCTAAATGATCAGCAGTCTTCCCTTATGAAGTAATAGATTTTAATGAAAAAAGCATGCTGTTTTGAATGAACTATGAAGTTGTTTTCTTTAACAGTTTCCAGTATTGAGGTCATCAGGCATTTATTACAATAGACCTATAGCTGTTAAAGTATGCTCTTAAAGGTAGTTGAAAGCTTTAACATCAAAAATATATCTAAACACGGTACACTACTAAAAACAATAGCAAAAAATATTATTTTCAGTCTTTTATTCTGACACTTTCAAATTCTTGTTTTGATCTTTAAAAGTTATCTGAACAATAAATACAATCGGAAGCATAGTATAATATACACATGTGAAATAAGTGTCTGAAGTTCAATGCTTAGTTTGAGTAAGAAGTAATTTTTCAATTTGTTCATAATAAGGAAGCTTGAATTTACTTATTTAAGCAATACTGATAAATTAGCATGTTGTTTCAGATTTAAACCATTGATCAATATAGTCCAGCAGTTATAACAGATTAACAGATTAACATAGTTGGAAGGGAACTTGTAGGTCATCTGGTTCAACCTAGCCCAAGCAGGAGATCCTACACCATTTCTGATAGATGGCAGTTCAGTCTCTTCTTGAAAGCCTCCAGTGATGAAGCTTTCACAACTTCTGAAGGCAAGCTGTTCCATTGGTTGACTGTTCTCAGTGTCAGAAATTTTCTAGGTTGAATCTCTTCTTGATCAGTTTCCATCCATTATTCCTTGTCTGGCCTTCAAGTGCTTTGGAAAATAGGTTGACTCCCTCTTCTCTGTGTCAGCCCTCAATTATTGTAACAGTGCTATTGTGTCTCCCCTGGTCCTTCTCTTCACTAAACTAGTGGTCAGTTCCTGTAACCATTCTTCATATGTTTTAGCCAGAGGTGGTATTCAGCCAGTTCAGACCGGTTCACCTGAATCGGTAGTGGAAATTGCTGTTCCTGCCAGCTTAGTGTCATCTGCAAATCTGATGAGTTCCCCTTCTATTCCCTCATCTAACTTGTTTATGAAGATATTGAAGAGTACTGGGCATAAGACGAAACCTTGTGGTACCACACTACTTACTTCCCTCATATAGACTAGTACCATTGAGGACGACTCATTGAGTATGGTTTGTCAGCCAATTACAAATCCATCTGATGTGATACTATCTATCCCACTTTTTTCTAGCTTACCAAAAAGTAGCTTATGGTTTATTTTGTCAAATGCCTTGCTGAAGTCTTAAGTATATTATGACCACAGTATTTCACTGGTCTACTAATTTAGTCATTGTGTTAAAGAATGAAATAAGATTGGTTTGGCATGATCTGTTTTTAACGAACATCTAGACTTCTAGTTATTACTTTATCCGTTTCTAGATGTTGGCAGATCTGTTTTTTTTATTATCTTTTCCAGTATCTTCCCAGATATTGATGTTAGGCTGATTGGTCTGTAGTTTTCTTTTTTTCCCCTCCCCTTTTTTGAAGATGGGAACCACATTCCTGTTTTCAAATCCTCTGGTAGTTTTCCAAAGATTCAACAAGCATTCATGTTGAATATTACTGGACTATCAAAAAATATAGGAATAAATTTGGAGTGTTCTGATTAAAAGCAGATATTTTCACTGCTGAATTAATTCTCCATTCACAGAAGCAATAGACAGCTAATTAAGTTAATGCAAACCTTTAGAGACTTGGGTGTGCTAATGCGAAAGACATATTTGGATAGATTTGTTCTTTTGCTTGTATTGGTGTTAACAATAATAAATTCAAACTTCATATTTAAGAGTATTAATGGTATTTTCAGTTTTAAATAAGTTTGTATGTACTCATTAGAAACAATGACAGTGAATTGCACAAATTGGATAGAAGTATCTTGAAGCTTTTACAAATATCAGTAAATACAGTGGGGCAAAAAAGTATTTAGTCAACCACCAATTGTGCAAGTTCTCCCACTTAAAAAGATGAGAGAGGCCTGTAATTGGCATCATAGGTAGACCTCAACTGTGAGAGACAAATGTAAAAAAAAAGACCAAACAATCACATTGGCTGATTTGGAAATAATTTATTTGCAAATTATGGTGGAAAATAAGTATTTGGTCAGTATAAAAAGTTCATCTCAATATTTCGTTATATATCCTTTGTTGGCAATGACAGAGGTCAAACGTTTTCTGTAAGTCTTCACAAGGTTGGCACACACTGTTGCTGGTATGTTGGCCCATTCCTCCATGCAGATCTCCTCTAAAGCAGTGATGTTTTGGGGCTGTCGCTGGGCAACACGGACTTTCAACTCCCTCCAAAGGTTTTCTATGGGGTTGAGATCTGGAGACTGGCTAGGCCACTCCAGGACCTTCTTACGAAGCCACTCCTTCATTGCCCGGGCAGTATGTTTGGAATCATTGTCATGTTAAAAGACCCAGCCACGTTTCATCTTCAATGCCCTTGCTGATGGAAGGAGGTTTGCACTCAAAATCTCACAATACATGCCCCCATTCATTCTGTCCTGTACACGGATCAGTCGTCCTAGTCCCTTTGCAGAAAAACAGCCCCAAAGCATGATGTTGCCACCCCCGTGCTTCACAGTAGGTATGGTGTTCTTTGGATGCAACTCAGCATTCTCTCTCCTCCAAACACGACGAGTTGTGTTTCTACCAAACAGTTCTATTTTGGTTTCATCTGACCATATGACATTCTCCCAATCCTCTTCTGGATCATTCAAATGCTCTCTAGCAAACTTCAGATGGGCCCGGACATGGACTGACTTAAGCAGGGGGACACGTCTGGCACTGCAGGATCTGAGTCCCTGGCGGCGTAGTGTGTTACTGATGGTAGCCTTTGTTACGTTGGTCCCAGCTCTCTGCAGGTCATTCACTAGGTCCCCCCGTGTGATCCTGGGATTTTTGCTCACCGTTCTTGGGATCATTTTGAGCCCACGGGGTGAGATCTTGCGTGGAGCCCCAGATCGAGGGAGATTATCAGTGGTCTTGTATGTCTTCCATTTTCTAATTATTGCTCCCACAATTGATTTGTTCACACCAAGCTGCTTGCCTATTGCAGGTTGAGTCCTCCCAGCCTGGTGCAGGTCTACAATTTTGTTTCTGGTGTCCTTTGACAGCTCTTTGGTCTTCACCATAGTGGAGTTTGGAGTGTGACTGTTTGAGGTTGTGGACAGGTGTCTTTTATACTGATGACAAGTTCGAACGGGTGCCATTGATACAGGTAATGAGTGCAGGACAGAGGAGCCTCCTAAAGAAGAAGGTACAGGTCTGTGAGAGCCAGAAATCTTGCTTCTTTGTAGGTGACCAAATACTTATTTTCCACCATAATTTGCAAATAAATTATTTCCAAATCAGCCAATGTGATTGTTTGGTCTTTTTTTTACATTTTGTCTCTCACAGTTGAGGTCTACCTATGATGCCAATTACAGGCCTCTCTCATCTTTTTAAGTGGGAGAACTTGCACAATTGGTGGTTGACTAAATACTTTTTTGCCCCACTGTATATTGTATTGCCACATGCAAGCTGTATGCAGAAATATGTGTGTTTTCAAGTACTATCATTTTAAGATAATCATAGTATTCCATAGGTATGACTTGGCAGTATTTTCTATCCAAACCTGAATGAAACAAATATTCTCACAATTAGAAATTAAATTTAGAAATAATAAATTTATTGTTGATGTATAACAAGATAGGCTGCTAGGACAGTAATGGAATTTAACACTTATTCCCTTTGTGCGAAAAAAAACCTGGGAAGTTGATCTGGGAAAAATAAATATATCTGTGTTGCCCATAATGTGTTCTTAAGTCTTCCAAGGTCCTACTTGTGGTCATTGAAATCAAAAATACTTGCTGGCCTGTGTTAAAAAATAATACAGTATTAAAATCTCATCAAGCAATTGGGAAAAGTGACAGCAGCAGGGAATGTGTCAATTTTAATATTTAATATGGTACGTACCATGTTTCTCCAAAAAGATGACCCACCTTGAAAAGAAGCCCAATCACGTTTTTGTGCGAATGCAATCAAATTAAACCACACCCATAAAATTAGACCTAATTAGACCCCACCCACCCGGGGTTGCAAGGGTGGGGTAAGGTACACAGGTAAAAAATAAGCTGGGGAGGGATGGGGGGGTAGAGCTGCCCTACTTACCAGGCCTCGCACACCCCGACACATGCCTTGCCTTCTTCTGCGGCTACTTTTCTTGTCTTAGAGCTGTTTAAGAATGTGAAAGATTAGTGGAGTACAGGGTAATTTCATAACATGTGGTAAAAATATGATGATCACATACAGTTTTAAATGACATTTATTAGATTAATACAATCCAAATCCATGCCCAAGTAATTATTGGAAAAATAAGGAATAACATCATTTTCTATGTTCAGATGAAAAAATATATAGATATATAGCAAAATTATATATATATATATTACAATTTTGTGAAAAAATATGAAATATTGCTGGATTGTGATTTAGAAATCATATATCTTAATGTTATCTTCCTTTAAAATGCAAGGTCCAAATTGTATTATCCGGTTTTCCATAAATAAGCTATTTAATACATCCTGTGTATTGAGCCAGAAGTATTTAAAATCTTGTCCTTGAGTCCAGCGTAAGAAGTTATTATTTGGCTTGATATCAACAGATTTTTTTTTTATTAACAGGATATGGGCTTTTGCAGTGTATTGACTCCTGTATAAAATTTCTTAGTTGCTAATATATACAACTAATCTTTGCTAATTTGTATTTTTTCAAATTTTATTACAGCATTTCTTTTTTATTATTATTATAATATATTTTTTAATTTTCCTTCAAAATCTGTAGTGAACAGTACATTGTCTGGGTTTAAATTTACTTTATACAAAGTTTTGATAACAATGATGGTATTGTTTAAACATACCGGTACATAATAATACTCTTTCAGCTTACATTGTAATTATAATGCATTCTATTTTGTGGCAGAATATGAAATGGTGTTTTTCCCATTTCTACTTTCTGTGTCTTATTACTAGCCTCTGATATAACAATTCCCATCTTAAGAGATATTGTGTATCTATCCATCATCCCTTATTTTTTTATCTTTTAAGTCTCCATAATACCACGTTTTCCCAAAATTAGGACATGTGCTGATACTAAGCCCAATCGGACTTTTCAGAATATGGGCTAAAATAAGTCCTCCCAAAATAAGCCTCCCCAAAACTACTAAAACGACCCTGCTGGCCATGAACCTAACCTTGTCTAAGGAAGGCTACGGTGTTTTCCACGCTCCCCATGGCGGCCCTCTGGAGTTGGGCCAGGCCCAGGCGATCCACAGATTCTTCGGCTGCCTGGCCCGTGCGTGCACCACCAGACCCAACCACCGGTCTTGCACTTCGACAGTGGTTTCAGGCCTGAACCCAGCACCTCCTGCCTGCATGGCAGGTGCCTTCTTGGCTATTCAGGAGGCCAGTCACTACTCCTATTTAAATTTGTGGAGAGGTGGAGGTGCAGGCATGCATGAGGCAGCTGCCTTGGAGAGCCACCTGTTGCCCTGTCCTGGCTGCCAGGGACTTCATGCTGCCGGTGCCCGAGCATTTTCCACCACCGCCAGGCTCGGATCTCCAGGCAGCTCTGCAACAGCACCAGAATGCAGCGCTGATTATGAAGCAAATGGCGGCCGCCCGCAGCCAATCTCAGCGCCTCCATCCACCTCACGCTGCCAGCGGCCATGGCCATCATTATTCCACGCACCAGCACCCGGGTGAAGCCGCTTTCAAAGCGCAAGAATGTGCTTGGTTCCCGCCACCTCATCCTCCGGCAGGTAGTGGAGATTTGCTGTTCCAACCAGGAATGGGCAGGTTGCAGGAGCCTCCGCCCCATCCCATCCCCTCCCCCACCTGCCAACACCCAAATTGTGCCCCAGCACATATTACCTTTCCAGCTCCATCTCGTTTCTCGCCGTTGTGTCCAGGGAAACACTTTGTAAAAAAACTTCTCGCGAATTCGAGAAGTTTGAACTCACGATAAGGTTTTTCCCCCAATGTGTTTTCCTGGACACAACGGCGAGGAATGTGATGGAACTGGAAAGGTAAGACATCTGCCTTGCTTCTCACCCGCCTCACCTGTCACCTGCCAGAAAACAATACCCTCTCCCTCCGACAATAGGCCGAGGCCATTGTGTCCCTCTACATCTCTCGTGTTTAATCTAAATGTCTTCTCTGCCTCCACATCAGCCTCTTGCTCTCTGCTTTCTGAGATACTCTTCAGAACCTCTTTGGTCTCTGCTAAGGAATCTTTCTTTTTGCTCTCTTCTACATTTTGGCTTCTTAAAAATCATTTAACTGTTCTATTTTTACTGTCTCTTCTGTGTCTTTATTGACTTGTGTCATTTGTTGGCTTCTCTCTTCTCTTCTTCTGCTCCTTCTGAATGTTTCCTCTGTTTGAATTTTTTGGTCGTCATCTACAGTGTTTCCCCGAAAATAAATCAGGGTCTTATTTTCTTTTGCCCCACAAAATATGGCTTGGGCTTATTATAGAGGGAGGGATTATTATTTTCTGGGGCAGGTGAGAAGTGAGGTGCACCTTTTACCTTTCCAGCTCCGTCACGTTCCTCGCCATTGTATTCAGGGAAGCCGCTGGTAAAAAAAACCCTTCTTGCAAGTTCAATCAAACTTCTTGAAGTCGCGAGAAGGTTTTTTTTTTACCAGGGGCTTCCCTAGACACAATGGTGAGGAACGTGACAGACCTGGAAAGGTAAGAGGCTCGCCTCGCGGCCCAACACTACCCACCTCTGCCCAATGGTAAAGGCATCCTGTCTGGTTCCCTTTCTCGCCGTCCCTTTAGCAAGGGGTAGCAGGTGGGGGGGAGAAGCGAGGCGCACCTCTTACCTTTCCAGGTCCATTGCATTCCTCGTCCTTTCGTCCAGTGAATCCCCTTGTAAAATAAACCTCATGTTCAACTCGCTAGGTTTTTTTTTTACAAGGGGCTTCAATGGACAAAAGGGCGAGGAACGCAGTGGAGCTGTCAATCTCTGGTAGCGCTAGGATGCGTGTCTCCCTTCTCCCCCCCACCTGCCACCCCTCGCTAAAGGGACGGCAGAGAAGGGAACCAGGCAGGCTGCCTTTACCATTGGGGCGAGGTGGGCGGTGTTGGGCCGCGAGACGCGCCTCTTACCTTTCCAGGTCCATTGCGTTCCTCGCCCTTTCATCCAGTGAATCCCCTTGTAAAAAAACCTAGCGAGTTGAACTCATGACTCAGCTTTTTTACAAGGGGATTCACTGGACAAAAGGGTGAGGAACGCAACAGACCTGGAAAGGTAAGAGGATGCCTCGCTTCTCCTCCCCACCTGCCACCCCTCGCTAAAGGGACGAGGGGAAAGGGAACCAGGCAGGCTGCCTTTACCATTGGAGTGGGGTGGGTGGTGTTTTTTTGCGCGAGAAGGAACAGGCAGGAGGGAGTGATCACATTGCTGGCCTGCTGCTCTTTTTGCAGCGGGCTCTTTTTGCGTGGGAGGGAAGAGTGGGGGGTGGAAGCACTTTGCTTCGCCTGCTTCTGCTTTTGCCGCGAGCCCTCTTTTTGCCCCACAAGCCGTACCGGTAGGTGGTACAGTGGTAATGGCGGGAACTGGTTGTGCATGCGCTTAAATAGTTGGGACGGGCTTATTTTGGGGGGAGGGCTTATTATGGCGCATGCTCTGAAAAGCCCGATTGGGCTTATTAGCAGGGCATGTCTTATTTTCGGGGAAACACGGTATTAACATATGTTTGCAATTTCTTGATCTCCAATCCGTATTGTGCATCAGTTCCATCAACTCCCTATTATGCCTTATCATTGTTTCCTTGATATCTTGGAACATTAATAATATTTCCATTTGAAATGTATTCATTTCTACTTGTAACATTTTATTTTATTTAGTTGGCTAAGAGCTATTCAGTAATCCATCCATATCCCCATGTCCCAAGTTTTCAAGAATGTCAAAAAGTCAATGTTAAATGAATTTGCTCAGTCCCTGAACTGCTTCAATATTCCTAATGTTTGTAATTCTCAAAGTCTGCTGTTTTACTCCTTCTAAGTTATTTAAGTTTATAAGTCTTGTTTAATTTTTTTCTACCCTCCTTTCACCTCATGGAATATTCTATCAAATGGTAATTGTAATCTAGAATGGCCCAAATTTCCCCATGACTCATTAATTTACAGAATCAGGTATTCAGTTTCAAGGGCAATTCCTATTATTTGTAATCCACATTGGTTTCAAATTTCAAAAGGGTCACTCGTTATTCCTTAGCCGCCTCAGCCGCCCAAAAATAACAGATAGAGACAACGGAAAAAACAAAGAGATGGCCTGTTTACCTTTTACTTTTCTTCTTATCTCCTCCTATGACCCCTCCCCCCCAATTCTGTTTCAAGATCTTTCCCAGCCCAATATAGTATCTTCTTTGGCCAGTAGACAACAGAGCTCTAGATTTCAATACCAAAACAGGGCATTTCATTACCAAAATGTAATACTATATAAAGAAAATCTTTTTTCTTTATATAATTTATCCCAACAGTCAGACACTATTTCCAGCAAATTTAAGTCACTTTTCACAACATAACAAATTCCAGTTCAGTCTTTAAAAATGTCATATTCTTCCATTAGGATCATTTCTCTGTTGGGTCTATAGTTTGT
Organism: Natrix helvetica; assembly: GCF_964273705.1. Classification (NCBI taxonomy): domain Eukaryota; kingdom Metazoa; phylum Chordata; class Lepidosauria; order Squamata; family Natricidae; genus Natrix; species Natrix helvetica. Next base: position 45,258,015 of record NC_138549.1, on the reverse strand, counting down.
GTTAATGTGTTAATTCGCCACTTTCTCCATGCTTCGGAGTCTTTCAAACATTCTTTTGTTTAAAGTGGATCTCTAATAAAAATAAATAAAAATTGTCTCAATGTTCCAATCCACTGTTCACGAATCACTCCACACGTTTCTTTCTTCGGTTGCCCCAACTTTGGTCAGCCATAATGGCTGTTTCTGTTCTTTGTTGGTTGGAAGGGTGCCTCAGATCCAGTGGAAGAGCCGCCACTGTTCCGCAATCAGCAAGGGATCCCGCCTTTCTTTGTCACCCCTCCAGGCTGACTTTGGCCCCTTAGGGCCCTCCAATGAAGAGGTATCAGTCAGGATTTTGCAGAGTGCCGCTATCCTGACCATGTCACCACAATGCCAAACCGGAAGTTCCCATTACAGCATTTCTTTAAGCTACACCATTGCAGTATTTGTTGCATTTTTTAAATTTATAAATAAATGTGATTGATATAAGCAAGACTATGCAAAGATGAAATTGGTTTTTTCAATAATAAAGCCTAATATTCAAAAAATAGGATTTATTATAATATATACATATATGTTAGATTGTAGCTGGATATTGTGAATCAATTAAATATCCTGGCATTGTTGATACATTGGCTTGAAACAAAATAGAAGTCTCCACTCCAAGGTTAGAACAAAACGGCCCTGCTCAAAATACTCTATTTTTGAAAACAAACATATTTAAATCATCTCAAGTATTTTGTTCCAATATCAAGACTAGGTTCTTGGAATTCCCCCACCACCACCCCCCAACCTTGCAGCAGGTTGGCTTGTTTCAAGGTGCTTTTCTTTAATTTTAAAACTCAAAAATGCTGCTACTAAAAATGTCAAGTTTTGGTTCTAATATCAGAAAAGAAAGTGCAATTTTATCCTACTCAACATAAAATGCTTGGAATATATGCGTTTTTTTCCCCAGCTTGATACATTCAAAAATGTTATCTTGAGCTTGAAACATTTTCCATGCCACTAGAATCTATTAGAAATAAAGAAAGTATTATTATCATAAAGAGCTTACCCTCAGGAACTATGTTCTAATGTGGCCTAGCATCTTCTTTTTTCTTATGGGCCTTAAGACACATTACCACTTCTCTAAACAATTGGTTCCATTGTTGAAACTCCATTAACCCTTAAAGAAATTTTCCTTGAAGTAATTTCTATTGTTACTTTCTGGTTTACATGATAGTCAACAATTGTGATCTTTGTGTAAACCTTTCAGGTTATTTTTAAAGGATTATGTTTTCTCAGTCTTTCCTGTGCGAGATATTATGAATATTCATATGGGTCTACCAACAATGCTTTTATCTAACTTCCCTATAGTCAACGGATTAAAAGTGAATGTTGGTTCTTGGGAAATGACATCATTAATAAAGATTGGTAGATCATGACCTTCAACCATGGAAAGGTTTCTAAGCAGAGATGAGATGTACCTTAGAGCAGAGAAAGATGTGTTTGGCAAAAATCATTTTTGGAGAGTGTTAAACAGAATTAAAAGGAGAATAAATACAAATATACAATTGGATAGGGAAGTGCTGTGTTTTAATAACAGGAACACATATAATAATCGAATTCAGGAAGGGATATAGGGAAATCATCAACATTAACATGGATATCAGTAAGCAGTGGCATCCCAAGTTTCAGTGTTGAAATATCAGAGATCAGAATACGGGAAGCAGGGGGAAGGAAAAGGGTTGACGGTTCATCAGCAGAATCTTTTATTTCTCAAGAATAAACACAGAATATAAACAGGTAGTTCTTGACTTAACAACAGTTTGCTTACTGACCCATCAAAGTTACAACAGCACTGAAAAAGTAACGTGACCATTTTTCACACTTATGACCATTGCAGCATCCTCATGGTCACATGATTTACATTCAGATGCTTGACAATTGGTTCATATTTATGATGGTTGCACTGTCCTGAGGTCACCGAGTGATCAACTTTTATAACTTTCTGACAAACGTAGTCCATATGGAAACCAGATTCACTTAACAACCATGTTACTAATTTAAGGACTGCACTGATTCACTTAACAATGTGGCAAGAAAAGTTGTAAAATGGGGCAAAACTCACTTAACAAATTTATCTCTTAGCAACCTAAATATTGGGATCAATTGTGGTTATAAGTTGAGGACTACCTATATGCTGTAGGTAATGGAAATTTCTTCAGTCCTTCATGCATTCAAGCGTGAGCAAGCAATTGGATAAGAATATGAATGGACAAGAAGCCTGGAAAGAGGAAAAAATACCTTTCCTGCTACCTAACCTGTTCTAGTTCTAATAAACAGAGGAGCATACTATCATTTACAGTGGCACCATTCCTTCCTTCTTGGTCAGTTGTAGTCGGTGTTGACAGTAGGAATAGTTTGCCCTCTCAGCCCCTCTTTTGTGGGATGGCACACTCTCCCTCTTATTTAATATATATCCAAAGCCATTGGTTGAAGCAATCTGTTGGTTCATAGTTAAGTATCATCAATATGCTGATGTTACCCAATTGTATCTTTACACAAAATTCCTGCTCAAAGGGAAGGTGGCAGATATGTTGAAGCAGGCCTTTACACAACTTAACCTTGTTTACCTGTGACATACCTTCCTGGAGCAAGAGGCTGTTCAGTCACTAATGCCTTAGTCATGACTTGTGACTTAATGTGTTCTGCATGGGGCTGTCCCTAAAGACAACTGGAAAGCTTCAAGTGGTCCTGAATATAACAGTATGTGATGGGAATGTTTCAATGTGCCAGTGTGCTGCTGGATGCAAATCAAGGTGCTGGTTATCTCATATAATACCCCATTCATGGCATATTTACCATTTCACTCCAGTTCCACCAAAGGTCATCAACAAATGTAGTTAATGCTGTCTCGGTACTGAAATGGGGTTATATAATACATGTACTCTAGGTTTTGACCACTAGTTACAGTAATGGAACAGCAAAACCTTGATCCTTTATTAGTATAATATTAAAGTGTTAATGTTATTTGATGGTATATTTTGTTGATGATTATAATTGGGCAGCATTAGAATTGTTTGATAAGAAATGTTACAAGGTATATCATTTGTGGAACTTCATTGCATACCAGAATGATTATTATTTGCACCTGAAGTTGTCCACAGTATTCCAAGCATAGTATTCCATGCAATTTTAGCTTTAGGTTTAGATTTAGATGTAATTGAAATCAGAAAATATGATTTCTGAGATTTAAAACTGCACAAGTGATCCAAGGTAAACTTGTCTTTATATAACAACAGATACAGATTTGTGGTTTTCCTTATCTTTTAAGGAAGATAAAATCTCAGCTTTCCATTTCTGGTGTTTTATTTATTCTTTTTAATATATTTTTATTCCACCTGTTAAGTCCTCAAAATCTAGTAACATGGAACTAGAATATTTATTGAAGTACATAGTTTTGTGTCTTCATTTGTATAGGTTTATTTCAGATCAGTGTAAAATATTTTTTTAGAATTCATGTATATTTCTATGATTAATTTGACAGATCTTGAAATAATCATGTATATGAATTTTACATATATTGTTTTTCCGTTCATCTTACAGCCCTTCTATACAAAATACACTGATTTCGTTTATTCGTTATGCATATGCAGTATATGTCTGTGTTTTGCTATTCCTTTTCTGATTATAAATTACTTAAAAACTGTGTGATTTTTATCATAATTATTTACCTGACCTTAGTTACTATACATAACAGCTGGAGGTTGTTTTAATAAAACAAGCATAAAAATGGTGCAGTTCTGCAACTATCCAATGCTTTTGGTCAGTTATTTATGTGTGGGAAACATGACATGCTTCTGATCGGATAGTGGGAACGTTTTCTGTGTCCTTGAGTCATTTATGAGGAATGTTAAGATTTAAGTACCAGATGATTTCTGTCACTGCTACAGTCATGAAAATCATTTGCTTTTGAATTTAACACATACTTAAATAAAAAAGCCAGATATTTATAATGTGAATAGAAAGGCTGGATTAAATTAAAAAAATAAATAAATTAGTTCCAGCAGTTCTACATTCTAATTATTAAATTGATCTCTGGTTGTACTGCTTAGTTTAGCTAACATGGAGTAGTTCACTGTTGTAGATAATTTTAATACTTGCACATTGTCATGACCAGTTATTAAAATTCTTCATTTACACAGCTTTAATTTTGCTTAGGTATAAAATAGAATTTGTTCTGTACTATAATCATCAACATCTTAACTTGGAAGTAAATTGCGCTAAATTAGGGTCACTGTCAAATATGTAGCAATACTAACTATATCCTACAGTTTTAATTTATAAGTATAAATCAGCTCTCAGTGATATCAGTGATGTTTTAAATATATCTAAACATTAAAAAGTGCTACAGCCAATCCAGAAATATTGCCTCTGATTTATAAGAAGTTGTGGCACTTCAGAGATGTAATTAATTCAGATGGCCACATTCATTACAATAAATGCACTGCAATAAGCTCATCAGCAGGCTAAGAAAAATAGCTTTGTTTGTTGTTGTTTTTATTTGTGTGTATATGTATATCTAATCTCTGTTATTTTTATAAATAACTCAAGACCATGAACATACCTAATAAGTGTTTCATTTTATGTGTATAATATTTTTCTTTATATGAAATAATATATTTATTGGAGATATATGCTCAATTGTTGTGGTAAGTTGACGACTACCTATGCTACTCCTAAATATCTTGTTATAATAATTGTAATTGTATGTGTATACCAAGGGTGGGTTGCTGTCAGTTTTACTACTGGTTCACAACTCGCACATGCGCCAGATGCGTGCATGTGTGCTGTTCAATGTGAATTTTTCTTCGGGCATGCGCAGAACAATTTACAGTGAACTGTGCATGCGCAGTCACTAATAACCAAAATGGCGGCAGCCCAGCAGCAAGGGAACTGGTTTGGGGGTGTGGCAGGCCTGGGTTGCTGCGACCCAGGCCTGAATTCCACTACCAGTTTGGCCGAACTGAGCTGAACCATGAGCAACCCACCTCTGGTGTATACACAAAGAGAGTACTTTGGATTTATAGCAAAAGTATTACAGGGATCTCATATGTCAGGCCAAAGCCCAGAGAGCAGACAGTGAGATCCAATCGAGTTCAGTCTTTTATTTCCTTGCATATAACGATTGGTGCATTATAAGGCAGCGATTTTTGAATTAAAGTAGCTCAAATGGGCTAATTTAAAGAATTTGTCCAACTCCATTACTCCTGTGAGATTGAGGTTTGAACTCAGCATGTTGTTGCCCAGGCCAGTTGCATTGGCAATGTTATGACCACTTTAGCAACACTGTGCCGCCCCGTGATCCATGATTTTGATACTCTCTGCTAGCTTCTCAGAGTCAACCAAGAAGCCAGCAGCAAGTTAGATTCAATTTCTATTGCTGCTTTTTTTGCCCACACATGGTCATTCTATTTATCGGTTTAGGTAAAGAAATATCTCTGAAACAGTAACCCAATGACTCATGGATTGTCTGATTATTTATTAAATTTGTGTGCATTGACTACTTGTGTGACGCAATAGTCAGACAAATAGTGTCTTTAACCGTAAATAATAACTTGAGTGATAATTTGCAGAAAACTATACTAGATAGGTTGTTGCCTGAGTCACCCAGGATCATGCTAGATGTTGGTGTTCCAGGACATCTGGTGACAAATGTGCAGTAGGACTGAGGTCGGTTGCTGAGCAACCAAGGCCAGCAGTTGCAGCATTACTGGAAGAAAAGTTGCTTACTGGACAGATGTGCCACTCTTATCACAGGCAGGGGAAAAATAGTGCAAACTGAAGAAATAAATATGCCATATAGCTGGGATGGCGAACCTATGGCACGCGTGCCACAGGTGGCACACGGAGCCATTTGTCAGGACATGCAAGGTGTTCAACCTTTTTTAAAGCCATTTTTCACCCTTCCCAGGTTCCAGAGGCTTTATAGGACCCTGGGGAGGGTGAAAAGAGCCTCTCCTGCCCTCCCCGGAGGCCTTCTGGAGGCTTCAGGAGCTTCCCAGAAGCCTCCGGAGCGCAAAAAAAACGCCCCTATGGGCAAACCGGAAGTTTAGGAACAGACTTCCGGTTTGCTTGTAGGGTCCTTTTTAGTCCTCCGGAGGCTTCAGGGAAGCCTTCTAAAGGGCACCGGGGGGGATGGGGGAGGCTCTTTTCACCCTCCCCAGGCTCCTATAAAGCCTCTGAGGAGAGCAAACAAAGCATGCAAAAATTGGGGGGAGCACCTCTCATGCGCGCACGCACAATCCCCTGCGTTCCCCCCTTATGGCACGCGAGCCAAAAAAGGTTCACCATCGCTGCCATACATAAACAAAATCAAGAGTCTTGATGAAGAAGATGACTACAAATATTTAAGCATCTTTCAAACTGAGATGAAGCACATTGAAGTGAATACATCATGAGACTGAAGAAGATCTTAGTCGAAACTCAGTGGAGGAAGTACTGTCAAAGCAGCTAACTACAAATAATGGCATGATAACAACAATGATGCATTGGAACATCTACAAGAAATACCATTTGCCTGCAAGCAAGAACTGGTGCGACTACAAAATAAATAAATAAATAAAGTAATAAAAAATGAAGAAGCTGAAGTGCTTTGGGAGTTTAGAATTCAAATACACAAGTATCTGCCACAATAACCCAGAATCCCGGGTTTGAATCACAAAACGGTATTAACTAACAAGAGCTAAATAGCTTGAAATAGATCTATACAAGTCTCCCTTTATTTCTTTGTCAGTAAATATAAAGATTTAACACAAAAATAGTTTGTCATGAAAACAACTGCTTCCAAAAGCTCCTGGCTTAGGGATTGCTCCATCCCATATTTGGGTAGAAAAGGTTGCCCTGATAAAAAACACATAACACCTCAGACTTAACAATTGTCAATAAGAAAGACAAAAAAGTCTGCATAGTGAATGTCGTAGTACCTGGGGAAAATAGAAGAAAAGAGAGAGAATCAGAGAAAATCTGGTTTTCTCTGATGATGAAAAGTGATGCAAAGTTAAACAGAAACAGCTAAACCCAGTGAAATATCTATTGACAAAACTACAATAAAGGAGCAGTTTGTATTTGCAATACCCCCAGTCCTTCACACTTTCAGATAATATTTTAAGTCATTTCCTGAAAAAAGAGGAAAATAGGTCCCCGATGCACAAAGAACTTTGAACATCCTGCTGCTTTCATTAAAAGGTTGGGGAGTTTCCCCTGTAAAACTCTTCAATGATCAGCACTTGATGGTAATCCTAAAATTGTGGAATGTAATTGTGGAAAGTACTCTGAAGACTTTCTTTTGGTTCCTTTGAATGCATAGCATAAGTAGAATAATATAAATTACAGACAGGGCTTTAATTCTAGCAGAGCAGTTTTTCCATTGAAGCCTGAAACCATCCCCAGTGGAAACAAATGCTCTACATATTTCCATTAGAGGAAATTACCACTAGAGATTCTTGACTTGTAGGGAAAGATTCTCTCTTTCAGTGTATTTTTTCAACAACATCTAACAATCATGAGGAATTGGGCATGGACTATGTTTTATTGTCCTTTATCTTTTTCCTTATCTTATAATCACTGGGCTTTTTTTGTTGTTGTTGTTTATCTCTTGTGCTTTGATTGCATTGCATCACTTTCGACTGCTACTTCTCAAGTCTCTGTGAGGATCCATGAGTTCAAAGAGTGTCTTTTCAAATCTGTTTTAATTTTGGAGACATGATACCAACCAAATTGACTTTAGGCCAATCACTGTTTTTAAGCTGCATCCACCTCACAGACTTGTACATAAATATTGGCTAATTTTTCTCTTGGAAGAACTTAGATCAATACTCACTTTAGCTAAGTGTCAACATGGATGAAAGGTCTTCAAACTTTTACATTGTGGCCCCAGAGCTGTGCTGGTCTTTAGATATGGGAAGTTATCTGGATACCACAACTCAATCTAAAACAGAAGTTAATGTCCCCCTGGAAGCAAGTAGACTAGATTTTTTTTCATGATCTCCTTTTATATCTTAAACAACATATTAAGTAAAATACTAAAGCATATCGCGTGATGCCTTTCCTTTCTCACTTGATACTATCTAAGAACAGATTCCAGATAATATTTTTTTTTTAAAGTTCACATGCTGACAGAAACACTCCAGACATTCTTAGTTTATGAGGTCAGGTGTTTTGGGGGTAGGATGGCTGTAGGTTTGTCTTAAACATTCTTGAGGTATTTCTTTCTTTGAATTATGAAGAAACTCATCTGTGATTTGAATCAGACTTATATGGTTATTTTTCATTAGCATTTTTCTGCATTAATGTGTGGCGGTGTTGATTAGGTTAACTTTTAGGAACAATGTTATTTTAAACTTCTTGGAAGGAGATCTGCTTTTTTCCATCAGCAAAAGGAAGATTTCTGGCTTGCAATCAATTGTTGCTTCATAATTAATCATCACTCCCCACTCTTTACCTAGGGTTCTAAAATAAAATATGGCTAGGAGGTGAACTTCTACCAAATGTTTTACAAATCTATTCATTTTAAAATTCATTTAGAGTGTATTAATGAAACTAGTATTGCAAGTGCAATATTTCTATTAGAATAATATTTAGTTTGCAATTAACAACTAAAGTGACTCATAATTGCTGGTTTAAAAGTGGTTAGCAAAACTAATGTAATTTAACAGATAGGAAACTGTAAAATGGTGAAAATTGTGTGCTTGGTATTCTGCAGTTTAACAAGACAATGTTAATCTAACAGTTTTCACAATAATCATGTTTTGACTTTGATTTTTAATTTCATTTCATCTTTCTGTCTTTTAACACATGCAAACTATATTTTTGTAATCTTTTAGGCAATAAATCCCAATTATATATTTTTGGACTTGAAACAACACATTGGCTTTGTGCCTGATATTAAACAATATGATTCTTTATATTACTGAATCATTTTTAATGTGTTTATATGTTATTTATTAAGAATAATGAGTATATAATTTTTTTTATAAGCCATATAAACAACAGCACTGTTTCCCCCTTTGACAGAAGAGACAATCTTGCGCTATAATGATGCTATAGTACTTTATTGGTTATACTTCAAAAATCATACTTCCACAATTACTGATTTGAACAATTTTTGTTTTCTTGTTTATCTGCTTCTATCTATAATTCTATAAATCTGGATTAATGGAAACTTATTACTGACTGCAGAAAAACTCTGGACTCTTGAGAGCATGTAACAGTATCTAAAGTATTGCTTTGCTTGCACTATTCTGGTATCTTCAATTCTTTAATCCTGATATCTTCATTCTTTAATCCTAGAAAAAGAAAGAACGAGATGACAAAATTAAAATCTGATTCTTAGTTATGAGAACCTTCACTATGATAATTGGGATTGCCAGTTTTCGTTTTTTAAAATAAAAGTCATAAACCATGTTCAAAGTGGCATGAGTTACAGGGTGTCTAGTCGTACTGTTTATAAAGCAACAAAACCTTGGAAACAGATACAGTTTTATACAAATTCAAAGATAGAGTTGCGTCATGGAAGTTATTTTCCTCTGAAGTGAACTAAATGACATAGAACTATTTTATAGCATTTCTTTCATTTCTTGGCATCATTCAAACAATAATAATGCCTGGAAATCAATTGAGTTGATAAATAGAAATGTTGAATGTTATATAAATAACCGTTGCAGGTTTTTGGTTTTTTTGCTGAACCAGTTATGATACGGAATCCAGAAAAGATTACAGGTAGCTACAGGTAGTCTTCACTTAATACCCGGTCTCTTAGGGATCGTTCAAAATTATGACATATATCTATATCTATATCTATATATATGTGTGTGTGTCTCCATATGATTTAACATATAATTTATTTTCAGATGTATAACAAACATCTTGATGCTGCCATGGTCCTTAAAAATGTTATTCTCTAATAGGGAGAAATAGACTCACATAGTTACTCTTCTGGCAATTGCAATATTATAGTAAAGATTACTTACCACTTCTTCTTTCTTGGTGTTATCAGCTGGCCATGCTTCAAGAGGTGTATCTGGAATAAGGGGAGGTAGTGGGTACATGGGCTGATTGGCATTCCCTGGTTGCTGAGGGTTCATTGATTGATTTGGATTTACTGGTGGTTGGGGTTGCATTGGATGCTCGCCTGCTTGTGGTTGAAGTGGATGCTGTATAGGCAGAAAGTGTGGAATTAATGTATTATGCCCATTTAGTTGAACAAATGGGTTAAGGCCTGGTTGCTGCAAATGTGGGTTCTGAGGAGGCTGCTGTGGCTGCATTTGATGGAGAGCTGGGCGTATTGCATGGACCCCATGAAAGTGAGTTGGGTGCATCATTGGTCCTGCATTATGGTGCATCCACCCTCCCATGGGCTCATAGCCGTAACGTGGATACTGAAATGAGAGAAAAATTTAAGATTATTCATGTGTATAGAATGTCAACTGCTACAAATCATATAGCTTGGTATTTTTCACAAAATACTGTTATACAAATATTTCTATAAATTGTATTCTTGCAGCTTCAAGAAAGTTAATGATTTATTCAGCTATTTGAAATATAGTGGCTGTAAAAGCTATTATTATACAACATGAGTTGATCACATGTAATTTAATTATATTGACTAACTTCTCCTATAGCATCACTGTTATATATTGCTTGACTACAGGTAGTCCTCGACTTATAACAGTTACAACAGCACTGAAAAAAGTGACTTATGATCCTTTTCCAAACTTATGATTGTGGCAGCATCCTCTTGGTCATGTGGTTTACATTCAGATACTTGACAACTGACTCACATTTATGATGATGGGCAGTGTCTCAGAGTCATCTGATTGTCTTTTGCAACCATCTGACAAGCAAAGTTAATGGGGAAGCCAGATTCACTTAACAACTGTGTTACTTATTGAACAACCACAGTGATTCACTTAACAAATGAGGAAAGATAAGTCATAAAATGAGGCAAAACTTGTTTAACAAAATAAATTTTGGACTCAATTGTGGTCCAAATTGAGTGTGGTACATTGAAGACTACCTATATTTTTTCTTTCTGGACTATGAGCATTAGGTTGATTGCATCAGGAATACACATATGTGGACAAGGAACATGTGAAAATCAACTCCAGATTGAAGTACTTTACAATTTTGACCATAGCTCTATTTATGCATAAGAAAACTTGAGTGCCCAAAATTAATCTGAGTAGAATCAGTTGGGCCACCTATTTTGTACTGTGACCATTTCTTATTTTTATCAGGAGAAAAGGGTGAAGTAAGTCTTATAACAACACCATATCAATTTTGTCAGTACTTTCCTAATCTGCAGAGAAACAGTTGGCACTATTTTACAGTTACATTTCTGGCATGTCAAAAGAATTGTGTTTGCAGTAGTTTAAAGAAATTGTTTTAGATCTTTATGATTATAAGAAATATTTTTTCACACGCAATGAATTAAAAATATATAAATATTTGGAATTCATGGCCTCGGGAATCACTTGAATTTTAGGACTTATTAAACAAACAACAGTGTGGAATTAAGCATATCTGAGATAAACTGTATATCCCATCTCTGTCTCCATTATTGTCACTTATGAATTTATCAACACTTTCTCATAAAAGGCAAGATATCTGACATACCTGATGTCCAATTATGCTCTGATACCATTTCAAAGGTGTCATCACCTTAGAAGATACAAAAACAAGCATAATTTATGAACTCTAACAAGCCTGGCTTTCATACATCACACTCAATCAGTGTTGTTTAGTAGTAAGGTTTTATATAAGGATGGAAAATATAGGTTCCCAAGGCATTATTTTGTGATGGAAACTCACTGGTTGACCACTACTTCTTCTCATTCAGAGTTAACTCACAGAGTTGCTACTATAGGAAAATATTGGAGAAAGGAATGCTATATGCACCATCTAGACGTGAGGCTAGATATAAATATAATATATAAATAATTTACAGTGGTATTTTATTACTTTGGCTTAATGTGAACCCAGACTATATAAAATATGCAACTTTTTAAAGAGCAACAAGTTTTATTAAGATGCATTCTTAATGCATCCAAGTATTACTTACAAATATTCCATGCTATCTTTCTATGTCTTTAATAATATTACATGCTACAGAATTAGAGCATACTGTATATTGCCAATATTTTATATCTACTAGTAAGTTATATTTTATTTAGGTAGTTAATTGCATCATTTTCAAATAGGTAGTGGACTGCTTTTAATTAAAGGCTATATTGTACGTGCCTAAGCACTGGTTAATTATTTTCCTTTTGTATAAAAGAGACTAAAAAGCCACCATTGCATTGTTTGAACAAAGTATATTTATCGCATTTTATTTCCAGTTACAATAGCCTATGGATAAAGTGAGAGATTGTGGAAATGCTGGTAATGGAAGGAATGTTAGATATAAACAACTAAGAGATAGGAGGGGAGTGCATTGGTAGCTTATTCATAAACAGTATTTAATCCAGGTGGCTAAAATCTTAGGGCATTGGAGAACTATTCAGAATGTTGTTAGACGCTCCACCTTAATGAATTCAGTGACAACTCACTGACAAATGAAGATTGGAAATCATCTTAGTTTCCAAGTTTCTTTACCCCTAAAACTAACATAACAGTCACCTTACTGAATTATTGATATCTGTAAATCTTCCTTTGATCTTACTCAGTTATAGGTGTATGCAAATTAAATTCAGGATAAAACAAGACAGTTGGAATATTTTTCAGAATGTTTGGAGTGTGATGCTGAGTGAATAAAACTCAAAATGACTTCAATTCTATATTCCACTGGAACTAATTAGGAACATTTTGGGGTATTGTACCATGGGAACAATGGGAAATTCAAACGATTCTGGGTTTTTTTATCCCAATCTTCCCCACCTCCTCCAAAAAAAATAATTATAATTACATGCTACCTATCACCTGACCCATAAAAAACTTGGCATGTTCTGTATCTCTGAAAATCTATTTTCCTAATCTCTTCAACTAACTTCAGTGAGTGGAAACAGCATCTCCAAATATGCCCTCTCCGAATCCCCATGGCTTCAAAAACACTTTTAAAAAGCAGATTAGTGGAGTATGTCAGCCACAGTACCTATATAAATAAAGTTATTTGGATTTCAGTACTCCAAGGTTTTATTTGAAACTTGAGACAAAACTATGAAATGCACTGTGTTTTGTTTCAGGAGCATGGAATGCTCTGAAAGACTGTTTTAATTCTTAGGATACTTTGAACATAGAGTGTTTAGCATATGCTTCATGAAACTGTCCTTATTTCCCATCATAAACAGTAAAAATTTCAGCATATCTTGTACTTGATCATTTCACCTGAAGGTAAGGTTGTATAAATTCACTATACTCTTCCTTGCTAAAAGTTATCAAATCAGTTGAAGAGAAACATTAGAATTAGCTTTGAGTAATTCTGTGCACTCTAATCATTTACTGTATGAATACAAGTGAAACGCAAAATTTAATTTTTTTACCTCGTAACTGAAATTGATATAACCAGGATGTTGTGGTAGCTGGAAAAAAATGAGATTTTACAGTGTAAGAGAGAACCTATTCCAATTTTTAAGCCTATTCAGTAAGTATATCGAACTTTAGGGGGCTGTGTAAATTGAGATAGCTGCATTCTTCATTTTATGAAATAATAAGCCAAATTCTGTACTGCTTTAAATCAGTGGTCCTCAACCTGTGGGTCGGGACCCCATTGGGGTGGCCGAACGACCCTTTCACAGGTGTCATCTAAGACCATTGGAAAACACTTATTTTCAATGGTCTTAGGAACCGAGACACCAATTTTATGGTTGGGGGTCACCACAACATGAGGAACTGTATTAAAGGGTCGCGGCATTGGGAAGGTTGAGAACCACTGCTTTAAATGTATATATGTACATGTATATACTTTAAACTAGACAGCTAAGAAAGGTGAAGTTACTATCTGAAATTATACCGGTATAAAGTAAAAGAAAAATAATGTTCAATTATAGTATTTCAAACCTGAATAAAATACATTTAAACTGAACTTTGGAGTTAGAAATGAAAATTCATAAGGAAAAATAATTGAAAGTAAGAGTTTCTATTACAACAAGGAGCTATGAGGTGTGGGATTCTAACAAAATTAATAATAATTTTTTGAAACATGAACAGCATAAGATGGCAGAAAGAAGTAGAATGAAATGTTCCTTTAATTATATCTGAAAAGAAAAAGATATATATTATATTGAAAGAGAAAGAAGTTACCATACATATAACTGAAACTTTAGAGGTAGCATCAGGAAAACTGAAATCCAAATATTGATAAAAGGATGCCAAAAACAGTTTTTAAATTATTTTTCTCAGATCTGTTCAACTAATACCTGCTTTTGAGTTAAGAAGCAAAATGATGAAAGGTAGAGAAAGGCAGAGATATTCAACTCATATTTTGATTTAGTTTTTTTTATAACAAACTGTAATAGCTGGTTCCCAGATTCAAGATACTGTTATGTACAGTAAATAGCCGGGTTAAATCTTCTTTATAAAAGAAAAATGCAGTCTCCTAGTCAGATCACAGGAAAGCTATTAGAAAGAAGATCAGAAAGGCTACACACTTATGTACATTGGGATGTATTGGTCCCAAATGGGAATAATTCATCTCACTAAATCTTGATAAAGAGAGCTCTTTGAGAAACTTGCTTGTAAAAGCATCACTTTTGGTTTTAGGCAGTTTAGACAAGGAGGCTGATATGGAGGGTATATATTCCACCAAGCAACTGTGAAGAACAAGATGAAGCAGCAAAATAAAAGCCTGAAATTAATAGAAACATGATTAAAGAACGTCTGTTTACTTTGGACAAGTTTAAACCAGATGAATTACTTTTCAGGGTAATGAAATAACTTGGCTGTTGATATGGCTGAGCCTTTATGTATTTATCTTTAACAAATCCCACAGAACAGATACAGTGTGAGGTGATTGCAGGGGACTAATATTTGTAGCATTAAAAAAGTGGAAAAAGAAGTTTCCATTTTGGTTCAGTATAGTTATCAACAGTAAATGTGTTTTTTACCCACATTTTGGTCAGATCTTACCTCTCATTGGGTCTAATACTATATGTTGCATAGTAAAAGGATTCAGGAAAAAAAAGGTTTAAAGAAGAGCAGCAAGAGTTAAAGAAGAGCAGCAAGAGGGGGTTAAAAACCAAACCTTTAAAACAGTGAAGGAACCAGAATTTCATGAAAAGAGAAAACCGGTTAGGGCTTATAATGCTTTTCAAATATTTGAAAGGATGGCACAAGGAAAAATGATTAAGACCTGTTATTTGTCATTCCAATATGCAAGACACAGAATAATAGGATTAAGTTACTAGAAGACAAATTCTAACTGAATGTTGAAAAAAAAATCCTAAAAGTAAGAGAAATTTTACAATGGAATCAGGTGATGAGCTCACATTCACTGGTGATGTTCAAGTGGAAATTGAACAGTGCCCACTTGGTGTGTTTTCATTGGCTTGTGCACTGAAGAGGAGGTTGGCCTTTCCAACTAAGTGATTGTAAAGAAATAGTCTCCGTGGATTTCCCCTTTGTAAAATTCAATGCCCTAGTAAGAATGATTGGATTAAAAAAACCCTATTTCTGAAAGTTAAAATGGAAACAATTTGTTGAAGCCACAGTTGGTATAGAAGCAAGGTATAAATCTCAAAATATATGGATATAAAGCAAAGTGTATAAAGGAAGAAATATACAGATATTGCTGTAGGTTGATATCAATACTAATACTCCTCCTTAGCACTGTCTTCTCAGCAGAACTCCGCTGTTGATTAATTTTATCCTTTACATGCAAGTATATATACTCCCCTTTTTTCCTGAGCTTGCCAAAGACCAACATTTTCTTCTGAGATACAGTCCAAGACATTCTTCTATCTGTACCCATTCTCTTGGTTTGTCCCAATGTCCATCTCCCCAGCTTCTGTTCATTTTAAATACTCCAGACTTTTCTGGTTTACTCTTCTGCCATTTCCAACCTTATCCCCTTTATCAACTAATAGTATTGTGACTAGTCAGGTTTTTTGTGGGGGAAGGGAGGATCAGTGAATAGTGAAGCACTGATTTCCAGATGCTACCTTTATTAGCCTAGAATAGGCTAAAATTATCTAGGGACTAAAGATGGCAGGCAACTAAGAGCTACTAATTCAAACAGCACTGAAGCTCCTGTTTGAAGCAATTCTGGCCAGCTTAAAAAAGAGCCTATATAAAATACTGATATTTATAAATTTGGGATGTGCAAGAAATGTGAGGGGCACTATGTTTTCTATCCCCAAATGTGGTAAAAGATGTTGAACCTGAATATTCATTGTAGTTATTTTATGCATTTTCACTTGTCATGAACTGTTAATTCAATACTTTGAGATTACACTACTTAATAAGACTTACTGGGATTGCAAATGCAGTACTTAAGAGGCACATAACCAAAGTCCAGCTCTCCATCTTTCTCATGAAAAATCCTACAGCATAAAAAGAAATATTTTTGTCTTATGATAGCATGAAGCCTAAAATATATATTTTTATATTTCCTTGATGAACTGTTAAAACTATTAATTTTTAGGGGTAAAGGATAATATTGTATCTCTGAAAAATAACAATGGTTGTAGTTAGAACACAGGAAAAGCATCACATTTCCATTGAAATTAATGAACCTTCAAGTGCTTAGTTTATTAGGTTCACGGAAAAAGGCAATTATAGTGGATGTTTCCTGAAGTTGTATCTTGGCATGAATACACAGTATGTTTCCCTTAGTTTTAAGACAAAACCAACACATTCCCAGATCATTTTATACACTGAAGACTATTTCTAATATATTTCATATCCTGAAAATTCAAAATATTTTTCCTGAATTCAATTCTGTTTCTATTTCTGACAAAATTTGCTTAGGACATACAAACCAATCCATTTTGTCACTACTAACTTTAAAGTTAGCTTGTGTTGAATAAACAGAATGAAGATTTCCATGACACCCAATAAGAGAATATATTAGGGTTTTAAGGTTCTGCCTGCCTTTGAACTTGCCTGTGGAATATCTTTATACAGGTTCTAGAAATTAAAGCATAAAATCTAAATTATCTGTAGTTTTTTGTGAATTTATGAACCCACAAAATATATTGTATATAAATTTAACATTAGATAACTTGTTGATAATGCTACTTTAAACTAAAGCCTGCTTGATCATTGAAAGGAATAAGGAAAATATGTGAAACAATGTAGCACTTAATTAAATGTTAAGGATGAATAAAGAAATGTCAATAACTCAAAAGCAAATTTTAAGTACTCCCACAATGTGAATGTATTATTGAAATTCAGAAACATATTTTGTTTTAGAAGCTCAGATCTTTTATTAGATTCTTTATTTTAAACATAAAATAAACAATACTGAGAAATACGTTTAAATATAAAAGTACTAGTTGATTCATTTTTGCCATTTCAGAAGAAAAACTGTACTTATATGTGAGTTATATATGTATGTATATATGTCTTGATTTGACTACAGTTTTATTCTGCAAATAATGAAAATGAACAATAACTTGAGAAAATGAATAAGCTTACCTTTGATAATTCTGTTGGATGGTTTGCTTCAGAAGCCTTGGTAGTTCAAGGATTTTTTCTTTGTTTGGCTCATATTTAAACAGTTTTTTCAAAGGGAACAACCAATCAGCTTTCACATTTAAACATCAGTTGTATCATATATTTTGAGACATCAAAAGCACACATGGAAGTGAGTATTATGGTTAAAGTATGCAGTCTTTCATTATGCATGCATAGATTAAGACATATTATTTTGTTTCTTCAAATTACCTGGGCTGGCTGATGTGATGGTTGATTTAATCCTTGCTTTCATTAATGGTTTTTCCAAATTGGCCTATTTTTATAATAAAAATAACAATTAAGTATATTATTACTTTATTTCTACTAATAAAAATAAATTTTCCTTCAAGTAGAACTTGATTTCCTGGAGACTGCAAGGACATATCCATGTCATTTTCATGGTAATATCACAGAAGTATTTCTTTGCTTTTTCCAGAATAGGTGGTCTCCTGTCCAGAACCAACCTGACCATAACTAGCTTCCAAGTGAAGGCTAATACTATCTCTGTAAAAAAATATTTTGTAACTGTTGTGCAAAATTATCTAAAAGAAATTAAACAATATTCCTTGAAATTAACTTTACTTTACTTTATTGTCATTGTATGTGTATACACAGTTTACACATACAACAAAATTCACATAACACCCAGAGACCAGGCCCAACTTACATAACAATCTGCAAACACACCCCCACCCACCAAAAAATTCCCCATCCCTAAACCACCCAAGCATCCACACAACAGACCAAGTAGTGCTGTCCAATAGCTCACTCATGGTGGCCCTTTAGAATTACTCTTGTTCTGCATTTTTTTTTTACACAACACTATTATTATGGACATTTAGTGTTTATACACACATATACATATGTACATGTTTTAGATGAGCACAATGGGATCATTGTTTTTATAAATTAACTCGAGAGGTCCATCTTACATATAACAAGAAAGGTGGAATATTAATTGAATTTAAATAATAAAATGAAAAAAAACCTATTCCAGCTAAGTCTTGAATTATTCATTACCCTGAATTCTTTTATAGAGTCCAACAAGATGTCTGCTTGCTTTCCTAAACCTATTGTTTACTTTCTCCTTTAAAAAAAAAACTCCCAACACCTATTAGTCCCAAGTATCCAGTCTATAATGCACCCCATGTATACTTTTATACATACATACATATAAAATAATAGATACTGATTTTTATAAATTAAGTATATTCAATGAAATTTAGTTTTTCTGTCAAACCATACTTGTAGTTCTTTTGTATAAATAAATAAGACTTCTATTTGAGGGTGGGGTTCATAAGCAAAAGAATACTAAAAATTGAGCAAAATGGTTAAACTCTTACAATTATTTGGGATGAAAATAATATTATAGATAAGTCAGAAATCAGAATGCATAAAATTTTAGATTAGACTCAAATGGGATTTAAAGTTTGGATTTATCCAAATAAAGTTTGGATTTATTTCGAAGTATTAATTTTCACATTTGATTTTTTTTTTTTTGCAGTTTTGCTTATTTTTTCAACTGAATGTATCATCTTCATGAAATACCAACATTGGGTGCTTTTGTCATTTCTTTGTGGTTACGCAGCATGCACTGTGCCCTAATTTATATCAATTTCACAGACCTTGGCTCCCCTCATCAAAGTAAAATTCTTACCTCAGAGATTCTAAAGCATATTAGACAGCATCACCACCAGATGGATTGGTAACTGGCTGACCAACCGCACTCAACGTGTAGTTCTCAATGGAACTGCATCTACATGGAGGGAAGTATGCAGTGGAGTACCCCAAGGCTCTGTTTTAGGCCCAGTACTCTTCAACATCTTCATCAATGATTTGGATGAGGGAATAAATGGGGAACTCATCAAATTTGCAGATGATACCAAGCTGGCAGGAATAGCCAACACTCCAGAAGATAGGCTTAAGATACAGAAGGATCTTGACAAACTTGAACATTGGGCACTATCTAATAAAATGAAATTCAATGGTGAAAAGAGTAAGGTTCTACATTTAGGCAACAAAAACGGAATGCACAGGTACAGTATAGGTGATACCTTACTCAGTAGTAGTAACTGTGAAAGGGATCTTGGAGTCCTAGTGGACAACCATTTAAATATGAGCCAGCAGTGTGCAGCAGCTGCCAAAAGAGCCAACACAGTTCTAGGCTGCATCAACAGAGGGATAGAATCAAGATCACGTGAAGTGTTAATACCACTTTATAATGCCTTGGTAAGGCCACACTTGGAATACTGCATTCAGTTCTGGTCGCCACGATGTAAAAAAGATGTGGAGACTCTAGAAAGAGTGCAGAGAAGAGCAACAAAGATGATTAGGGGACTGGAGACTAAAACATATGAAGAACGGTTGCAGGAACTGGGTATGTTTAGCTTAAGAGAAAGAAGGACTAGGGGAGACATGATAGCATTATTCCAATATCTCAGAGGTTGCCACAAAGAAGAGGGAGTCAAACTATTCTCCAAAGCACCTGAGGGTAGAACAAGAAGCAATGGGTGGAAACTAATCAAGGAGAGAAGCAACTTAGAACTGAGGAGAAATTTCCTGACAGTGAGAACAATTAATCAGTGGAACAGATTGCCTCCAGAAGTTGTGAATGCCCCAACACTGGAAGTCTTTAAGAAGATGTTGGATAGCTATTTGTCTGAAACGGTATAGGGTTTCCTGCCTAGGCAGGGGGTTGGACTAGAAGACCTCCAAGGTCCCTTCCAACTCTACTATTGTATTGTATTGTATTGTATTTTATATTACGTGCCAGTCAAAAAGGTTTCTGAAGACTTATGTTTAAAAAATATGATCTTATCTGTCTGGCAGTTTACAAAACCATTTCTAAAGTTCTGGAGTGCCGCTGATTCACAATAAGTAGCAAAGACTTGAAATGGAGACAGTTTGGGACAAAATGATTTTAAGAGTACAGCATAAAATCATTGGGAAGGTAAAGTTAATTCCCCCTCCCCTCTCCAAAGAAATACCCCAAGGATTTGCTGATCTTACTTGATAAAAATCAGTGTTCACAACTTCACTATCACAAAAGCACAACTAAAACTGGGTTTCACATGAGAATGACAAGACAAAGCCATTGCTCACTAAGACCTATGCTAACTTTTCATCTAAATTTGCTAAAAATCACCTGGCTGACTCTGGTATGGGTGTTAAGTCTGATAGAAATGAAACACTGCTTTCAACATGAATGTTATAACAAGCAGGGGGGCTATAGTGTTACTCTTTTGGAATGGATTGCTTCCTCAGATTTTGATAAAGCATTGGCTTTGCATTGGAACAGGCTATCTGCTGATAATTCAGTGCAAGTGAATGAAGTGATTTCAAACATACAAGCAAATCTACAAATGACTGACAAACAATACATGAATATTTTGGAACAGCTAGGTTGAGATATGTTCCAATATCTCAGGGGTTGCCACAAAGAAGAGGGAGTTAAACTATTCTCCAAAGCACCCAAGGGTAGAACTAGAAGCAATGGGTGGAAACTAATCAAGGAGAGAAGGAACTCAGAACTGAGGAGAAATTTCCTGACAGAACAATTAATCAGTGGAACTACTTGCCTTCAGAAGTTGTGAATGCTCCAACACTGGAAGTTTTTAAGAAGATGCTGGATAATTAGTTGCCTGACGTGGTGTACGGTTTCCTGCCTAGCTAGGGAGTTGGACTAGAAGATCTCCAGGGTTCTTCCAATTCTGTTATTCTATTCTATTCTAAATATTGTAACTGGGCTGAAGAAAGTCTGAAGAAACCATTCATGCTAGAACACCTTTAACTGTAGTTAATTCTCATGCAGGAATAGGCCAAAATAATAATATCACAAATTATAGAAATTTTGTGACAACACTCCACTAAAGATGGTACAACCAATTGACACTATCTAAATCTAAAGGTGGCAATTGTGTTTTTTTTCACCATGCCACATTCCAGGTTGGATGATTGTTTAGGAAATAAATTAACAAGCACAAAATTTGTGGGAGGTTTCTTCATTCTGACTTCCTATGTCAGCGTTGGTTAACCTTTTTGGAACCGAGTGCCAAAACGGGAACACATACACACATGTGCTTGAAACCAAAATAGAAGCCGCCTGGTGCACATCTTCCAGTTTCCGATGTGTGTTTGCCACCTAGTTTTCTGGTGTGCATGTGCGTGTGAAGACCAGCTGGCCGGTGTGCTGTGTGCGCCGAGAAGATCTTCCAGTTTCTGGCACACGCATGCGCAATTCCAGCTGGTCTTCGCACGCACATGCTTGCCAGAAACCAGAAGACCAGGTGTCTGGTGTGCATGTGCATGCCAGAAACCAGAAGAGCAGCCACCTGGTGCTCACATGTGCACCAGGAGGCTGTTCTTCTGGTTTCTGAAGCTCCCACACGTGTGAATACCAGCTGGATGGCACACCGGAACCTGGAAGAACAACGGGCAAGAGCTTGCATACTCGGAGGGATGGCTCTGTGTGCCACTTCCGGCACGCGTACCATAGGTTCGCCATCATGGTCCTATGTCAATCAGTGACCCACAGGAAACTTTTTGGAAGCAAATGTAAAAATGGCTTCAGAAAATCTGAAAGGGTGTGCTTCACAGAATGTGTCTTATTCGAGATTGATAATAGGCACACTACAAAGTGTGTATATGTAGATATATGCATATATGTATATACACACACATGTAGGATACATATAATTGTCTTAAAAGTTTCTGGCCAATGTAACTCATATAGATGTGTTTGCCTAATTACAATAAAATAAAGAATGCACATTTGATTCTTTTGTGCAGGCATAATTATGAGGTTATGAGTCAATGCTTAGTTCTTTGTTTGCTTTATTTTTAATTTTTAAACAACCTTAGACATGTTACCTGTTCAATTTATAATTTTAGGCAGTTGAAAGAATTTTGTATTTAGATGTCAGGAAAGCTTCCTTGACTAATCAAATACGATGCAAATAAATAGCATTTAGGGTGAGAGGTGACTTTACAGTAAAAAGAAAAAATTAAAAAAATGCTTGTCTAAATTAAATGACTGAATATAATTAGATTTTAAAAAAGGAATCCTGAATGCTAAGTAAGCCTGTACTAGATAAATATTTTGGGACATATACTCTGGTTCGTCAAGATAATAAAATAATTTGTGACACTGGACAGAGAGCTCTGATGCTGTTTCTGGGATCTGTTGGAGTCACTCTCCCAACTTCGGAGTCATAGACCTATGTGCTCCTACCACCACTGGTTCCTCCTTCAGATCCTGGGGCTTCTCATATGCCTCCTTCTCGATATTGCTGTCACTTGACACCACTATATCTCGTACCACCATTATACAGTAGAACCTCTGGTCACGAACGCTTCTGACCACGACCAAATCAGGTTCCAATTTTTAAAAAATCACTTTTTTGCGGCTGATTTCCCCTTCTGCACCATTTTTTGGTGCCAAATTCCCAAAATTATATTTGGATCACGACGGAATCAGGTTGCAACCAAAGTTATAGAATGAATTATGGTCGTGACCAGAGGTTCTACTGTATCTATATCTATAGGTAAGCCTTGACTTAACATCACAATTGAACCCAACATTTCTGTTGCTAAGCAAGACAGTTGTTAAGTGAATTTTGACATCATAATGAAAAAGCAGAATAAAAATGGCATGAAAATTACCATGCCTAAGTAACATTTCTAAAAATTAAATTTTGATAAAAATGTTTATGAACAGCAAAATTATCCAGTCTGATGGAAGTGAATGATTACTTACTAACGAAACCCATTCATTTCTGTTGAAGCTTAGAGAATTATTAAAAATCCACTATTTAAATTCCTTTTAAGAAATTAAAAATAGCTTCATTGTAATGAATTAATTTTCCCCTCCCTAGTAGCAGATTATCAAATGTTACTGTATATCAGAATATATAACATAACAAAATTGTAAAAAAAAGTAATAGAAATTTTAAAAGTGCAATTGCACGTCATAATATTTTAAAATGTTATAATTTCTTAGAAGTGAAAAGAAATCAAATTTAGTATTAAGTCTATATGAATTTCTTCATCTGTTCATCTCTATTTCAGCTTGTAGATAAAAGCTAAGAAATTACATTCCCCATTTTCCTTTTGTTATTTCTTTCTCATAAGAAAAAAATTAGAAGGAAAATGAGATTAAATACACATCCTGTATTTGAAATCTTATACAATGCCTTAAATAGAACAAAGATAATTATGTAATGGTTATAAATAGCACAAGATGTGATCATACATCTGCAGCATGATGATATGGATACATCTTTTTATTTAGTAAGTTTTTAAAATATACCACATATATAATTGAAAGGCAATAAAAATGTACCAATGAAAATAACCGGAAGCAAAAACTGAGTATTGGAAATGAATCCACAAATTCAGGAATGGAAAGGAAAACACAAACACTTGGGAGAAGTAATAGTTTTGAAGAGAGACAGATAGGGGCAGTTGTGGTATGTTTTGAAACTAAATGCAAATATTGTTAATCAAACAAGTACTTGACCTCAACCATTCATTTAGTGATCATTTGGAAGTACAATCACACTGAAAAATGTGACTTATGACAATTTTCAGTCATGTTATGTTGCAGCTGGGGAAAGCCAAATTTGCTTAAAGACCACAAGATTTACTGCAGTGACTCGTTTAACAACTGTGGCAAAAAGGTCATAAAATGGGGCAAAACTCATTTTTTGAGTTAGTAACACAGTTAAGTGAATCTTGCTTCCTTTGGCTTGTCTGAGAGTTACAAAAGTTGATCACATGACCCTGGGACACTGCAACCATCATAAATACATATGAGTTGCCAAGCATCTGAATTTTGATAATGTGACCATGAAATTGTAACTTGAGGACTACCTGTATAAATGAAGTTAAGTATGCTGATCTTCCTTTTAAAATGTCTGAAACTTAAAAATATAAAAACTTAGTTTGTTTCTACCTGTAACTCATTCTTATGAGTGTGTTAATCAAAATGTATATGACCTTTCTACAAATGTATCATTACAGTTTATAACTTTTGAAGCTAGCTCTCCCATTAACATATTTTTTGCTTTTTCCTTTTATATTTTTATTGGTGGGTATGTTTGATTTTTGAAGCCGCACAAACTATTTAACCATTGCTATGAGCCATGGTGGCACAGTGTTAGAATGTAGTATTGCATGGTAGCTCTGCTGACTGCCAGGAGTTCAATTCTCACTGGCTCAAGATTGACTCAGCCTTCCATCCTTCCAAGGTGTGTAAAATGAGGACTCAGATTGTTGGGGGCAATATTCTGACATTTGTAAACTGTTCAAGAGAGATTTGTATAGTACTATGGAGCAGTATATAAGTCTAAGTGCTATTGCTATGTCTTGTCTAACAATAAAGTCATAAGCTATTGATCCTTTGTGGAAAATAATCATATTGTATTAGGACCTAATGTCTACTTTTCTTCTCTTTTCACTAAAAAATTAAGTCAGTGTGGAGATAAAGGGAACGGTTCCAAGAGACATCATGTCATTGAAGCAAAGATGAATCAAACAACATAATATTTAGAACTCTAATGATTAGTGGAGAAATCCAAACTCCTTTGTTTCTCCTTTTAATAAGTTCCTTGTCCCTAATTCAGTGCAAATCAAATGCTTCTATGTATACCTGAACACAATAGGATTTCACCTTTTTTCCAAAGTTTAAATCCGAACAAAGATTTGTTTGGTCTTTATATCTGTAGTATGCAGGTATGTCTTTGAACATCACAGTTCCTATTAGTTATCATGGGAGTTCAAAGACACATGTGTAGTTAAAGCTGAAAAGGCAGTAACAGATTGAAGTGGGTAAAGCCAAGGTAGAATGGGAGCATATAGAAGAAAAGGTAGAGCAGAACTATTGGGAGTACAGATAATTCTTGACTTACAACCATTCACTCATTCATAACCCTATTCAAAGTTACAATGGCATTGAAAAAAGTTATGGATGATCATTTTTCACACAACTATTGCAGCATCCCCATGGTTATGTAATCAAAATTCAGATGTTTGGCAGCTGGTTCATATGTATGATAGTTGCAGTATCCTAGGGTCAAGTGATTCCTCTTTGTGGCTTTCTGAAGCAAAGTCAATGGGGAAGCCAGATTCACTTAACAACCATGTTACTAATTTAATGAGTGCAGTGATTCACTTAACAACTGTTGCAAGGAAAGTTGTAAAATGAGGCCAAACTCATTTAACAATTGTCTTGCTTGGCAACAGAAATTTTGAGCTCAAATGTAGTCATAAGTCAAGAACTACTTGTACCATCTCTTAGATGACATGCTTTAGATATTAAAAAAACAGACATCCATAATAAATTATTCCTTTTTTGACAGGTCTCTGAGAGCATGGATGGGTTGGCCTGGCTGACCAGTCTTTCTGGATTTGTGTATACTTTTGTTTTTGAGAATACTATTACAATATCCCCCCCCCCCAAAAAAGCACCTAAGTTATAGGTATACAGAATACTATGGCAACCAAAATGCACAGCATTTTCTCTCGTGTCTAATTTTGCACAGCATTATTTTATTTTACTAATTTATGGTTGGCGACTGAATAAAAATAGAAATGCAATGCTGTGCATAGTACAAAATGCCTCAGATTTTTTAGATTGCTAGTGGTAGTGATTTTGCTACACGGTGACCAGGCCTAGTACCTCTTGACCACAGTGGTAACCAAGCAGATCCTCACTTCATCCCTTGAGATTTTGGGTGAGGTATCTGCAGGTAAGAATATCTGTAGCAGTCCAATCATGGAGTATGAAAAAGTGAGAATATAAGTGAGGCGTACTAATTATAGTAGATGTGTAAGTGGAATAAAACTTCCTGAGACCAAGCATAAAATAGAGTTCAGAATAATCTTGTTCACTCTTTATTATATAAGGCTTCATGGCATTCTCTCAAGTTCAAATGACTACTTGTAAGGTGACCAACCGTCCTCCTTTAGGGAGGACAGTCCTTCTTTTGTAAGTTCTGTCCTCCCTCGAAAAGTGTCCTCCTACATGTCCTCCTTTTTGATATTTGAAGGCTAATCTCTTGCGCGTT
This sequence comes from Natrix helvetica, assembly GCF_964273705.1. NCBI lineage: Eukaryota > Metazoa > Chordata > Lepidosauria > Squamata > Natricidae > Natrix > Natrix helvetica. Next base: position 45,231,319 of record NC_138549.1, on the reverse strand, counting down.
ATGTGACGTATTTTATTAAACAGTTTTTAATGGTGTTTTTTTTACTTCATCACAAGTATATTGAACAGATATTGAATCTTGTGTTGAATTTTTATCTAAAGAAATGCTAGACATTAAAATAGACGACAATTGTCTCTTTGAAGAAATTAGAAGACTGAATGTATATTTAAATTCTGAAAAATTAATACAATGGGAAAATCAACACGTTGAAATTGATAAAAGATGGGTGGATATTTTCAGCCATTTCAAAAACGAACATATTCCATGTGAACATTTATTTATACTTGTTCAATTTATGTTGTGCTGCCCTGGAACTAATGCAGCAGTTGAAAGAGTTTTTTTCAATTGCCAATGATTTTTCGACAAGTGAGAAATCGAGATTGAATGTTGATACTCTAGCTGCAGCACTTGCCGTAAAATTCAATATGAAGGATATTTCTTGTTCAGATATTTCCAATATATTCTTAGAAGATGATACATTGACAAAAAATATTAATTTAGTGGAAAAGTACTCATTTAAATAATAATTAACAGGCATGTAAGCATAATTACAATATAAAATTTTGCAAATGTTTTTATTATGCATATATCATATTTTAGTGTATTATTGTTGCAATGAATGAAATATTTCTTTTATTTACGATATATTTTTTCCAATTTATTTGTTCTCCTTTTCATTGTAAAAAAGTTGGTCACCTTACTACTTGAAAGTAGCCACTGGAGCATCTGAAGTACAGGCTGAATTTACAAAACGATGAGACAATATTTTCCCCAAAATTTAATGTTAATTGGTAAATCTTATTTACCTCATTTACAAAATCAAAATTTATCTGAACAATTGTATTAGTTTTGACCATCTGATTTATATTATTTTGTGAAGCCATTTTTTCCAAACCAATTTATTCTTTATGTACAAGACCTAAATGAAGAAAGAAATTAAATTCCTGATAGATATACTATAACTGTTTAATATAGTGTAAAAAATCCATATGTAAAAGAATGTTTTCCCTGTTTATTCCATTCTATGCTCTTGGTAGAAATATAAAGAGAAAAGCGTAGATTGCAAAAGTATGAGTGCTTGCATCCAATTTGACTTTGATTTAGACATTTTACCATAGCTCTCCACACACTAATAACTAGCATGAAGTCTGTGTAGTTTTCTACCAAAAAATTTCCTACCTTAGTTTAATAAGACTAATTACTGAACCTAATTTATCAATATTTAATATTATGATACAGATGCAGGAAATGGTAGCGAATAGTTTGATAACTTTGTTCTAAATGTACTGTAGCATATTGTGCAGTAATATTTTGTTTGATAGAGTCAAAAAAATATAGAAAACCTAAAAAAAAAAAAGAACAGGCTGTCTTAGACAAGACCAGGAACATCAGATGTCTTTACCATTCTTGAAGAGATTTTACCAGATGTGTGCAGCATTCTTTGGAGTGCTCCTAATAAGGAAAGCTTGTAGAGTTACAGAGCAGTTCTGCATTCGTACAACCATGTGGAAAACGATTTTATTTGAAAGGAGGAGAGAGATAACCACTCCTTGTATTACTTCAAAAGAATATCTTTGGAATCAGCAGCATTTACAAGCTAACTCTCCTTTTTTCTCACAGTTGGAAATATTAAACTGGAAATCCAGTTAAAAAAATAATTTCCATCTCTTTTTAACTGTTCCAATCGATGGCGCAACTAAAGTGATTGTTGGAGTTATAGTTTCATCATTTCTAAGTTATCTGATGTACAAGGCTGCAGGAATATTTGTGTGATTCATAGCGGATTATTCTTCCATGTTAACTTTTTCAAGCTATTGAAGAACTTTGGTGGAAAAATCCGATTTGGTTAATGGGTAAGAAAGTACTTTTTCCAAAGCTTTGATTGTGTTGTTTTATGATTATACTTGAGATTGACTTTTTTTATACTTGAGATTGATTTTTTTTAATTTTGCTTTTAATTTTATAAAAGTACTATATGTAAATAATATTGTTCTGTCCACAATATTTTTCTTGCTTGGTAAGAGAAACAGTTCTACCTACCACTTAGGCAAAGAAGTCAACAAACAGCATATTTTCAAAGATCTTTATTTTTGTCTGTTTTCATGATCTTATACTGCTAACACTCCAGTGAGGGGCAAAAAGTCCTTCAGTCAGCAGGAGTATTGTGTAATTAAAGTCAATTATATGACTAGACTATACTGGTTTAGTTGAAAGTACTGAAATGTCTGATAATTTTTTATCATCTTTATAACAGAATCTGTAGACTCTATTATTCTAGTTACTGGTAGCTGCCAGGTGGGGCAGCTCAGTGTATGTAGAGTCTTCCTTCACATTTTATAAAGCATTCTAACAAAATATATATCAATCAGCACTATGTATCAACTCTGACCTCTGCATTTCTAGTAACCTTAGAAACTTTTCATAAAAGCATACTCACCAGTTTCCTCTGTGTTTTAAGTGTTTTAAGTTTCATGTTGCCAAAAAATAGAACACTTCCATAGTGTAACCTAAAATACCTTTGACATTTTTATGTAAAGGCCCAAATTTTACTTGAGAATGTGTGCTCCATAAAGCTGTAGAGCTTTTGGTGCTGGATAGGATATCTTCCAACTTTGCCCAGATATTGGATTAGTACATCATATGATCAGTCTGAAGTAAATTTTCATATTTATATTTTTTTTCAAAGTATGATAATCCTAGATTAATACTTACCTTCTGACTTAAAATCTTGGGAGTATCTTGTAACACTAAGAATTGTTTCTGTTTTTTGTAACCCTTGGAAATCTTATGGGCTTTTTTCCTTCTCTTTGTTCAAGATAAATGTACTGTTTAGAACAAAGTCTGAAAAATAAAGGAAAACAGATTATTTGATTTTTGGAAATATGTTCTATGCTAATTGTTTTTTTAGAAGATTTCAGTTCTGTCTTGGGAAAGAAACAAAAGATGATACCCCAAATTAATATCTTCAGTTTGCTTAATCATTTAATAAAATGCACTGAATCTTGATTATTTTAGCCAGAATTAAAGTAGCCAAATCTTACACATCGCAAATGCAGTTCAGCAGAAATGTATTACATGTACTATTTTTTCTAACTCTTGAGAGATGATGATAAAGTCTCTATTCATTGTCTGTCTTTTATATTAAACTGTATATATATTAACCTGGAATGTAGAATGACATAATACAGATCTAGCATATTGTGATTTATATATGATGTTATTTCTTAGCCAATTTAGCTAAATGAAATAGTTGCATGATACATAAGTTAATTGGCATTATATTATAATTTTCACCTATTGTTACTAAATTCCATTAACAATAGTATATTTATTGCTGTAGAATTTGTAAATATAATAGACATCAAAATAAAATATTTTGGAAAATAGAAATAGTTATAAAATGAATGCCTAAGGTATATTCACACACTATAAATCAAATTAATGTTTTATTCATGATCCTCCATCTTCATCAATGATTTGGACGAGGGGATAGATGGGGAACTCATCAAATTTGCAGATTACACCAAGCTAGCAGGAATAGTCAACACTCCGGAAGATAGGCTTAAGATACAGAAGGATCTTGACAGGCTTGAACATTGGGCTCTATGTAACAAAATGAAATTCAATGGTGAAAAAAGGTAAGGTTCTACATTTAGGCAAGAAAAACAAAATGGACAGGTACAATATATGTGGTACCTTGCTCAATAGTAGTAACTGTGAGAGGAATCTTGGAGTCCTAGTGGACAACCATTTAAATATGAGCCAGCAGTGTGCAGCAGCTGCCATAAAAGCCAACACAGTTAGTTCTAGGCTGCATAAACAGAGGGATGGAATCAAGATCACGTGAAGTGTTAATACTACTTTATAATGCCTTGGTAAGGCCAAACTTGGAGTACTGCATCTAGTTTTGGTCGCCAGGATGTAAAAAAGGTGTGGAGACTCTAGAAAGAGTACAGAGAAGAGCAACAAAGATGATTAGGAGACTGGAGGCTAAAACGTATGAAGAACGGTTCCAGGACCTGTGTATGTATAGTTGGATGAAAAGAAGGATTACAGGAGACATGATAGCAGTGTTCCAATATCTCAGGGGCTGCCACAAAGAAGTGGGAGTCAAACTATTCTCCAAATCACCTGAGGACAGGATAAGAAGCAATGGGTAGAAACCAGTGGTGGGGTTTTTTTTTAGAACCTCTTCTGTAGGTGTGGCCTGCTTTGTGGGAGTGGCTTGCTGCCATGTGACTGGGTGGGAGTGGCTTGCCAGCCATGTGACTGGGTGGGCGTGGCCAACTTGTAAAATGTGGTGAAACTCATTTAACAATACTCTTGTTTAGCAACCAAAATGTTGGCTCAGCAACTCTGGCATTGAAGTGTGCAAGTCTTAAAGCTGTCAAGTTACAAGACCCTTGCACCACTAACTCTTTACAAAAAAAACAAAACCCAGGGGTGTTCAAACTTGACAGCTTTAAGACTTGTGGATTTTAACCCCCAGAATTCCTCCTCCAGTCATGTTGGCTCAGGAATTTTGGCATTGAAGTGTGCAAGTCTTAAAGCTGTCAAGTTACAAGACCCTTGCACCCCTAACCCTTTAGGGAAAAAACCCCCAGGGATGTTCAAACTTGACAGCTTTAAGACTTGTGGACTTCAACTCCCAGAATTCCTCCTCTTGCTCTTCATCTTGATGATGTGCGATGGGTGGCGGGAGGGAGCTGGAACCGGTTCTAGGCAGCACTGTAGATTTGTGGAACCTCTTCTATAGAAGAGCTTAGAACTGGCAGGAACCCACCCCTGGTGGAAAGTAATCAAGGAGAGAAGCAACCAAGAACTAAGAAATTTCCTGACAATTAGAACAATTAATCACTGGAACAGAAGTTATGAATGCTCAAAAAATGGAAGTTTTTAAGAAGATATTGGATAACCATTTGTATGAAGTGGTGTAGGGTTTCCTGCCTAGCCAAGGGGTTGAATTGGAAGACCTCCAAGGTCCCTTCCAACTCTGTTATTCTGTTATGATATTATACATAAATTTTCTGCAGATTGATCTTTTTTTATTTTTAAGGATTTGGCTATTGGATTTATATTGCATAGTGCTCAGAAAGGTCCGAGGAAAGAAAAAAACGTCATAGTTAGACAAAGCTTTGGGATCCAAGTTTGATAATCTGTTTGTTTTCATAGCTTCATCTATCTTTCCATCCCATTCACTTTTCTCAATCCACAATTACATTTGCATCAGGAGTGGATTCTGCCCGGCTTTACTGCCGGTTCGCTCATGCACGTGTGTGTGCGCAGTTCCATTAAAATTGTTCTGCGCATGCACAGAATTAAAAAACAAGATGGCGGCGCCAACAGCCGGGGAACTGGTTTGGGGATGTGGCAGGCCTAGGTCGCTGCTGATTCCAGTGACCCAGGCCGGACCGGTAGGAACCCACCACTGATTTGCAAGTACATGTACAAACTTCACATAAAACTATACTGAACTTAATAAACCAGTTCAGTTGTAACTTAATATGTTTGATAGAAGTTATGATTACAAAATATAAATAGTAAAAAAATTAAGGGAAAGCCTCCAAATCTCAGAAATAATGTATGTAATCAATAGAATATTTTCTAAACATGGGAAAATGGAGAAATCATAGAATATGTAAACACTGTTAAAAAGATAGTATGTGGTTTTTTGTTAAGAGTGAGGTTTTATAAGAAATTAAAATAACTGTTAAGAGTATTTTCTTCCACTTTGTTAAGTGAGAGTTGCGTGTCAGTAGTTAGAAATAACAATTTCAACCTCCTCTTTATTTCCCACCTTTAAACTGCCTTTCTGCAGTTTGATTGATAAATTTGATAAATCCACTAGCAGAATTGTGCAAAGAACTATTTGTAAAGATGAAAAAAATTGCAGTAGTGATCTTTGGGATAAAGGGAGAAGTGTGCTAGAGTAATGTTTTCTCTGAGGCCTAATAATTGGAAACAAATTTGTAAATCTTTCATCCTATTCTGGGACTTGACTGAAATGGCCACTCTATACAAATACTCATTCTGTCTAGCCTGTCAATCAATTTACACACCCAACCTTCCTGTTTTTCTACGAAATCAGCAATTGAAATAAAATGGAAGCATCTTGTCGACTGAGAAGAATTTGGAAAAAAATCTTTCTCGGAATAAAGGGTGGGAGCAGTGTCTATGAAGGACAGCATTAGGAGGGGGAAGCAAAACACAGAAGACGACTAGGTGGACTGGGCTTGGAGAAAATCCAACAGCATTAGACAAAGATTGAAAATTATTTTGCCAGTCTCCTTTAGTCCAACATCTGCAATATTCATGGGATGAGAAAAGAAAATACTCATAAAAATCTATTTTGTATCTTTGTTTGCTTTATTTAGTTGCTTGCCAAAGTGAATCAAATATGTATATTACTGGCCTAAATGCATGGTTAAATATTGCCACATTCTGTTACTTAAAGATGTACACCCTTGAGGAAACAATAATGCCCAGTCCATCCTGAATGTCATCACTTTAACAATAACTTTCTACAATGACATCTTATTTCATAATAATGTATATTCAAAACATGAAAATGTCAGTAAAATGAATTAGCATGAAAAATAAATAGGGACAAATTGATTACCAGAATCTAAACTTACCTTCCCAGAATGACATTCAATGTATTGAACTTTATTTTCCATTATCCCTACTTTAAGTATACTATATAACTATTTGGAATTTCAGTTGAGCTTTATATCAAGCTGCTATAGAACTGCTTTGGAACATATTCTTATAAAATTACAATATTACAGAAGTTTGTTGCAATACAACAGTTTATTTAAACTGCTAAAATGGAACTGATCAAAGAAAGAAAAATAAATAGATAGAAATTTTGATCTTAATAAACCCATTCTTTTTATTATTATTGCTTGATTAATTTGCTTTAGCAATAGAAAAAATTATCTTGAAAAGGGTTAAGTAGGGTCAAATCTACTTTGGAAAATCTAGCATGGAAAACCACTAGGAAATTTCAGGGTGTTCAGTGCTAAAGTTGGAAAACAACATCTCAGAAAGCAACGTCAAACCACTTTGTATTGCTGCCAAGAAAGCCATTTTGTTGTCTCTATCTAGTCAGAGGAATCAAGCTCTGATCAAAGGAGACTTTAGCTAAAATCTGTAGCTTAAATCAGATATTATTCTATGGTATTCAGACCTCTACCAGAAACTAATGCCCATTTATTATTTAGATGATATAATTCTTTAATTTTAGAACCTATTCAGGTCCTAGGATTCAGTAGTTACAGGAAGTGGCATTTGGAAGCTCTATCACAATGGTGTATATATAGTTTAGCTTCCCTTAAGTTGTCAGAACAGAGAGATACAGATATTCTAACATGTTACGTCCCATGTTTTACATGACTTTTCCCTTTATTTTTAATAAAGTAGTCATATAAAGTTTGAAGGTCCATGAATTCAATTTCTGGTAAAGGGCTTGAACACTATAAATAATATCTAATTACCTAAGTTTAAAGAGTCTCAATAAGGATGAGGCCGAACAATGTATCTGTAATTGTATGTGGGAATGGTCTGGAGAGCTGGTGAGGGAAAATGCTGCCTAGGGAACAATCAGATAAGAGAGAGTGTAGTCCACAGCTGTGTAACAGGCAGAGAAGAAATTTAGAAATGAACCTCCCTAAACAGGCGGTAAAAGAATGGCGGGAAATTTATATTTTCAGACTTGCAAACTTTCTATTAACATACAATTACAATAAAGTAGAATTAGTTTACTGGTTGGGCGTTTTGTCTGCATTACCTGGAAAAACTGACAGTAAATGAAAATATTACACAGGATAAAATACCACACTATTAAAATTGCAAGGGTTGGAAGCCTGTTCAGCAACTGTTCAAAATTATAATGGCACTGAATGAAAATACTTACAACCAGTGATTGAAGTTGAGACTGTTACAGCAGTCATGTGATTGCAATTGACACTTGGCAATTAGTTCACAATTTTGTAGGTTTCAATGGCTTTAGTCACATAATCCCCATTTGTGATTCCCTACCGACTTCCCTACAAGCAAAGTTGATGGGGAAGCCAGCAGGAGATTTCAGGTTGCTCCTGTTCCCACAGCTTTTTTTTTCTTGAAGAGCCCCTGGACAGCATAGGAATCTTATATCCTGTAATGCCCATCCACACTCCAGAATGCCTGTGACTGACCATCTGCCTGTTCTTTGTAGTATTGACACCTGCCCTTCCATAACTCTCACCCACTGGCCTAATTGTCTGGGATATGATTTCAGCACCTCTTCTCATATGGTCACATGAGGTCCTTGCTTAGTGACAGCAATGGGGAGAACTGGGATTGCACTCCTAGCAATATGGTCACATAATATTGTGCTTTAAACTGCATTGCTTATTGTTGGAAATTCCAGACCCAATTGCCATTGTACTGTACATTGTACTGTAACTGTAAATACTCAAAACCCTAAATTTATACATTTGTTTAAACTGATCTAATAAATAGATTGATTCGTGTTTAAATGTGCTTTCCAGTACAAAATATTCAAATGTATTATGTTATTATCTATTGATTAAAGTTCCAAGTATGGTTTTCATACTTCCTAAAACATTTTTAGGAAGAACTGAGGAGAAATTTCCTGACAGTTAGAACAATTAATCAGTGGAAGTTGTGAATGCCCCAACACTGGAAGTCTTTAACAAGATGTTGGATAGCCATTTGTCTGGTATAGGGTTTCCTGCCTAGGCAGGGGGTTGGACTAGAAGACCTCCAAGGTCCCTTCCAACTCTGCTATTGTAATTTCATTATATTTTCATAAAAAGGAATGCTCTGAAATAATAAGAGTACACCAATCTTACTTAGTATTGCAATTTTGCCCAAATGCATGAAAAATTTGTCACTGATTGGGGAAGAAAATAGTTCAGTGTATATATTTTATATGGATATTCTGTTTGGTTTAAAAGTTTTGAATTGAAATAGCTTTTACTATACTACTGCTAATATACATAAGGCAGTAAATTACCAGCGTCATAGAACTGTTGTCCCCAATTCGGGTCTGAGCCTGGTGCCGAAGCTGATGAAGAAAACCAGACACGAGGTGCAGATTTTGTTTTATTTTATTTAAGCGTGTCAAGAAAAGGGGTCCAGGCTAGAAAATGCCAATGAACCTCAAAAAACAGAATTAAGAAAGCTTTATACATTTTCACTAAAGTGGAAGTGGGATAAGGTAGGATATATACAAAATCATTTAATAAACACTTTAGTAATGATTTAACAATTGTCCTATTGGTGTCTAGCCATCCCTATTCCAGTTTGCTTGAGAGCAGAACTTTATTCTTGGTAGGCCCTCATGACTGATTTTGTGTCTTTTTTCTCTCCTTAATCTTGGACTTTTTCTTTTCTTAAATACATTTTCTATGGTGAACATTGACATTTTATATGTAAATGATAAGCACAATTCTTTTTGTATTTCTTGCTGTACAAGCTTTATTTTATGAATGCTGTGAAATGTTATGTTATTTTGGTCTGTTTTACTACAGCCAGGTTGTGGTTTTCAAATAAAGTAGAACAGGTAACTGAAGTGTTCATAACATAACCTTTCTCCAAAATATGACAGATACGGTCTCTACCAACAACATCACAATAATGTTAGACTGACCTAAGAAAGAATTCACAATCAGTGACAAGGTTTACCACATGCATTGTTGCTTTGTAGTGCATTTAGGAGTAAATGAACAATAGCAAAACATTTTTTTTCTTTGGAGTTCTTTTGACAGAATTAAAGAATTGTAAATTATTTATCAAATTGTCAGTGAAAATAGATAGGATTTAAGAAATAGTTTAACAGTGGTATATAGTATAACATGGCATGGCACAGATGAGGTACAACTTTCCTGCACTGACTGATCTGGTTTGGGGTAAAAAAAAATATCAAAGATCTCTTCCAAATTTACATTCTATGATTTTAGACTTCCAGGAAGGTTTAACAATCTGTCTTCAGAATGGTAAATTAATACTTTTTTTTTCATTTTATAAATACAACATGGTTGTCTAACAACTCCAGGATTCTTTTTAAAAATGCTCTTTATTGTAGCAATTCAACAGTAAACATTGTGGGATATCTGCATAACTTGTATTTCTTTTTATCATTTACCACCCACTCAAAAGCTCTTGTCAATTTATAAAAAAATAAAACTCTAAACTCTAAAAAATAAACATGAAATACATTAAAATCTGCAAAGAATACAAACTTGGAAGCCACAGTAAAACAATATAACAGTACAATACCGCAATACAAAATTACACTTTGGTGATAATAATAAATCTGTTTTAACTATTGTGATTACAAAATGATTGTATAATTGAAGTTTTACGGCAGATTTTCATTAAACATTCCATGTTGCATATGACTTAAAACATACAAAACATATTTGGAAGCCCATATTCTTTTATATTGTATACCTTTAACATGAAAATTGACAATTCAACAGCAGCAGTAGATTCTCCATTCTGTTTTAAAGAGACTTGTCCTTCAACATTGGAAAGACAAATGTGTAGCTCTGATTACTCAGTGATTGAAGACTTGATGTTATTTGAGCTGCAATGGTGCAGTGGTTAGAGTGCAGTACTGCAGACTACTTCTGCTGATCACCGACTGCCAGCAGTTTGGCAGATCAAATCTTACCAGGCTCAAAGTTGACTCAGCCTTCCATCCTTCTGAGGTTGGATAAAATGAGTACCCAGATTGTTGGGGGCAATATGCTGACACTATAAACTGCTTAGAGAGGGCTGTAAAGCACCGTGAAGCAGTATATAAGTTTAAGTGCTATTGCTATTTGCGACTTAACTTGCTTACAAATGTAAGAAATATGTGTATACAATTACAATACAATTACAATAAAATAAAATACAATGTAATTTTAGAAGAGGCATTGCCTCAGACAGGCTCTGTGAACAATCTGGGGGTCCTCACGGCTCCTACTTGAAGAGCTGGTGAAGTTATGGCTAGAAGGGCCTTTACGCAGCTTCGTATTGTGCACTAGTTGCAGCTGTTCCTAGATTGGAGGGATTTGCTCACTGCCACTCACGCTTTAGTCACCTCCTCATTCAATTTCTGTATTGCACTCTACATGGCACTGCCTTTGAATCGCAAGATGGACGGCAAATAAATTTGATAATAATGATAATAAGAATATCCAGAAGCTTCAATTTTATTTAAATTAATTAAAAATGTCCCTTTTTGAAATAGTATTGCAAGTAGCCTTTGCTTAACAATCAATCTCTTAGCAACCATTAAACGTTAGACTCCCTCCCAAAAGGTACTTATAGCCATTTCTGGAATTCCAACAATACCATGGTTGTATTTTGGCAACTTGCTCACCTTTAAACCTGATTGCAGCATTCCCCAATGATATGATACAATTTACAACATTTTTGCTGAAAACTGGCCATAAAACACCCACAGAAATGGATTGATTCACTTAACGACCCTGGTGTTCACTTAATGACTGCTGAACAGAAGTTGTAAAATCAAGTCAGTCATATAGATGTCTCAACTTACAACTGTTAGGACTTACAATGAGCCATCCAGGTTCTAATATGGTCATAAATCAAGAATTACCTGTAATAAAATCATAAAACTTAAATGGTCTATTTAAACAATTAAGTCCAACTATCTATTCAACATTCACTTGAATACATTTCTTTAACACATTTTAAATCAACCAAATAAAATGGAATGTTGTTGCGGGAAAATATGAAGTATAGCTTAATAAAGCCTGAGTTATATTTTTAGTGTTGGGTAATTGTCAGGATCCAAGTAGGTAGCAAGACCAAGGAAGCAGAAACTACAGATTTCAATAAATTATTTTTAACACTAATATGAGATAAATGTAGTATTTTGGAGGCTGCATTAGAAATTTCCCAACCTTATTGATGGTGAGTTAATTAGGGGGGTGGGGGGGAAGACTCATTGAATGCTTTGTCCAAGAATTTTCCCCATCTGGATTGAGCTGCCATTTAAAAGAGAATCTGCCCACTGTTGATTCCCTAATCCTTTCCCAGCCAATCTCTCACATAATAAAATAATATTTTGCTCACTTGTTGATGTATATGTGACATGACATATTTCCTGCTTGAATTCTTACAGGGTGATTTCACTTGGAACAGCATGTCAGGGCGCAGTGTTCGGCTGAAATCTGTTCCTATTCAGAGCCTTTCAGAACTGGAGCGTGTCCGATTACAGGAAGTGGCCTTCTATCAGTTGCAGCAGGACTGTGATTTAGGATGCCAAATAACCATTCCTAAAGGTAAAAATACATTTAAATGCTTATATGCTAGCAATGAAATGGCAAGTATTGAAGAGTAAATCATAAGCCAATATTTTATTTTACTTTTTTATTTTTTAATCGAAATATAGAAGTTTGCTTTACACATTCATAATTAAACATTTAATATATACCAGCTGCCATCATACCTCTCATTCTGATTCATATGTTGTCATTATATAAAAAATTAAAATTATATCCTTTTCTATCATTATGAGTATGTATTTGAGTAGTAGCATAATTATGCAAATTGCATCATTTGTATAATAATGTCATGACATCTTTACAAATAATATACATTGCAATAGATATCAAAATCTTAAATCCATACTCCTATATGTTCAACTGATTGACTTCATTATTTTACATGCAATAGATTAGTTTATTAAGAGGACGCTTGGACAGATATTGTTTTTCTTGCATTCAAAGTGCAAGAAATGCAGAGATCAAAATTTATGGAGGTGTTGAATCTATCTTTGGTAGGAATTTGTCTTTCCTTCACTACCCCAACCTTTTCTGGCAAGCAGTTGGAGATCCTGAAGCTCTACAAATAGAACTTTACTAGCTTGCAGTTGATTTTGTTAGTCAGTTGATTAATTTTAATTCACTGATCACTAATTGAGCTCAGTTACATAAAAAGAAATTATTTTAGAAAGCTGTATCCAAAGTGAGCAGAACTATTTATCAATCAGAATCTTTATTATGCCATATTTGGTTCTGTGCCCAGTATGTTCCTGTTCTGTTCTGAATAAAAATGGGAATGTGCTTTATGTGTTTGTTTTGGCATAAAGTGGATTATTGAAGCTTTGGGGTTTTTTTCTACTTTTTATGTAATTTTCTATTATTCTACAGTGGAAGTTGTCATTTTTATAATTTGTGCTTTAGTGTTTTCATGAACAGTTTTGGACATTTTACATTATTGCTCTTTACTTATTCTTTGTCTGTGGACTTTATATTTAGATATTTGTAGTGGTAGAATAGAAACAATTTAATTAGAAATTTAGTAGCACTTAAAAACTGTGAATTATAAGTAATCCCTTAATGCATTAGTCAGCAGTTTTAGAAAACCTTTTTAGTCCTTATCATTAAAAATATAAATAATATAATATAATATAAACAATAATCAATATCATAAAATGGGGAAAAATCTAAAAGTGATACAGAAAGCATCTTTATTCAGCCAACTCAAGTTTAAAAAATATTTGCAATTTTTTCTGCATTATTCCCAAAGGCTACTATTAAAACAGATGGATTTTAAATCTATTTTTTGCTGTTTACTATTCATTTAGAGGTCTTCATCTGAGATCTGATAGGTCTATACTACGCTCTGTTGTCAAATGGATTGATGGGAAACCAACAGATATGTAAATGTGTTTTTATCAAGTATACTACGTATTAGGTAACAATGAAATCTTTACTTGACTTTCTCAGAAGAACTAAGCAAACTTTTCATTTCCGAAAGTACAAGTCCAGTTGTAAAGTCAAAATAAATTTCTAGTCTATTGTACAACTCTTGTTGCTGGAAAAAATAAGAAAAATAAACTAAACTATCTTTGAATATATTTTTATTAAGTATTTAATTACGATAGGGAAAATTAACACAAACTAAATTTAGAAAATAAGAATAAAAAATACAGGAAAAAAGAAAATTAAAATAAAGAATGTAAGAAATATATAAAGAAGTGACTTCCAACCTGCATTACAACAAACATATTTATACAAATTTAATAACTCTTTTCCCCCTGTAAAGTTATAAACATATCTCTTCATTTCATATCACATATGTTATCTATAAGCAAATTCATAAAACATTTTCAATCCTAGTATCAGCAAAAAATCCATAAAGAGTTAACAGCTTTGCAAAAAAAATGTTCCACTTTAACTGTGATCAAAGAAAATCAATTTATATTCCTCCATTTTTGCTTCTAGCAGTCTTAATTTTTAATTCAATCAAACGTTGTAGGATATGATTTTCTTCAATTCTTTTTTTCCTATTCCATATATTTCTTTAAGACTTTAACATGTCACTTTAGTAGATCTGATAAGAATTTTTTTCTTGGTCGTTCTCTTTGTTTAATATTTGAATTTTCCTTTTAATTTTTAAAACAACAAGTTTACTTTCTGTATCCAGCATAGTGCCCTTTTACAAATCATTCTCTTGATGTGCCACTTGTAGTCTCTTTTTTTCAGTACTTTCTGCCATGTTAGATAAAATTTGTTCCACATCTGTCATTTCTTCTTACCATCTTTCAAGGTTAACTAGAAGTAGCATGTATTAAATTTGCAACCTTCTACACTTTGCAGATAGACTTTGTCTTAATGACTGGTCATTTAACAATGGTTTAAAGTTATGATGGCCACAGAAAGATTACTTCACAGCCTGTAAAGCACTTCTGACCATAGCAAAACATTGTACCATCTGCCCACATTCCATCATTTTGGGCACAGTTGCATTTATGACCAGTTGTATTGTCCTGCAGGCATGTGACTGATTTGTGATGGGTTTTGCTGATTTAAACACCCATTTGGGACTATGAATTTGCTTAACAACTATGTGATTCACACTTACAACCACATCATTCACTTAACTACCACAATAAAAATAGTTGAAAAAAAGGGTCTCATCACATGGGTTTCTTGACTTACAACCCCAACCACTTAACTATCAAAACTCAAATTCCAACTGGGGTCATAAGTTGAGGACTACCTGAAATCCTGTGGCCTGCGGCCTTCTCTTTTTGTAGCTTTGATGTTGCTATGACAAAGCATTTTAAAACAGTACTAATTAGTTGAGCATAGGGTCATGGAGTGATCCCATGCTCAACTAAAAAAAATTTAAAATTATATTTAACAATCAAGTGAATAATTTATTTTTATTTAACAAAATAATTTATGAGCTTCTCTAAACTAGGTGTATACATTCAAAGGGACTATTCTAGTGCAAAGATTTTCAGCACTACATAATCAGACCAGAGGTGGGTTCTTACCAGTTCACATTGGTTCGGGTGAACCGGTAGTGGTAATTGGGCCTGGGTCACTGAACTGATAGGGACGGCAAGCTGGCCACGCCCATGAATCAGTCCCTCGGTCGCCGCTCGCTCACCCACCCAACTCATCTGTCGGATGGCAAGCTGACCAGAGCTGGGAAGTGGCTAGTAGGCAAAGAAGCTTCTTAGCCGACTCTTTGAGTGGCGGAGGATCAGAGGCTTCTTTTCCACCCAGCCGCTGGCCATAGGGCACCAAAAAGTCTTCCAGCCAGTGAGAAGAAAGCTGTGCATGCATGAAGATGGCGGCAGAGACCAGAGGTCTTTTCAGCAACTGTGGCCAATGGCTGGGTGGAAAAGAAGACTCTTGGCTTCCATGTTCAGCAGCAGGCCCAGTCCCTTCACAGGGTCACTTTTCTCTGGGCCCAAGAAAGATCAAAAGGCTCGGAACAGCCTTTAAGGACAAAATTCTGCAGAATCTCCCGGTGCCTGGACTCTTCTCCTTAGCAGTTTTAGGTATCCTATGAATGTGTGTTGAGGCAAAAAAGGGGCTGCTCCAATGCCGTGTCCCAAATCCCACAGAGGAGATGGAGCGAGTGAGGGGGAATCAGTTAAAGAAGGATCAATTTTAAGTAGCTTATGAATTCACTTTGATGACAAAGGGAATGGGCTGCAGCCTCGATCTGGGGTTAGCCTCTGATGGCTGGCATGCTGAGCTGGGCTGGCTGAGTCCCCCTGCCCCCCTCCAAAAAAAGTGTCAACAAGTCCCAAAAATTTTCACCACTGGTTTGATGGGTGTGGTTTGATGGGGGTCATATGACTGCATGCATGAGTGTGAGTGACATCAAGTTGGCCACACCCACTCAGTCACATGCCCCCCCACCTAGCCATGCCCACCGAAGCAGTGGTGAAAATTTTTGAAACGCACCACTGAATCAGACTGAATGTGAATGACAGTAATATAATGATAGTTATATTTTTGCAGCTTTATTCCTGCATTTTTTTCCCTGAAGCATGCAAGTAACCTTTCCTATTTGATGCTAAATACTTTCATCTGATTGTGATTTATTTACAAGCCCTCAGATCTTGTAGAACCATTTCTGATATTCCTATGGGATGGATTTTTCTCCAAACAATTTGTTTGGACAGTTTGAAAAATATGTAAACTAAAGTGAACTTCAATCTTATGATGTTTTTCAGTAAATAAATAAAGCGTCATATTGGTGGATGCCACACTAAATGAAGCTGCAGCTGGGTACAGTATCTGAAGAATGATTTTTTTAGTATTCATGATCATAATAATACCTTTGGCTCAGATGAAATCTGTACTGAATGTATTATCTGAATTAATTTTTGCAAAATTGTATTTTTTAAGATTTCAGTTTAGGAGTCTAGCTGCTTATCATTCACCAGTGGGAAGCATTATTCAGTAGATAATTATGCTCTTTTGGATCTGAAATTCTTTTGTCTCAACATTTCTAATTTTTGTAGTTTCTCTAATCTATTCATCTTGCCTGCAATGAATAAACATGGTTTTAGAGCCCCCTTTATTGCAGTAATCACCCACAAAGAAATAGATATCTTGACACAATGACAGGTTTCTTTCTATCTGCCACGGCTAATTCGGTTGAACTTTGGTTTCTTTATTTTCATTGCTTGGTTGAGACCAGTGTTACTTAATTAGAAAACTAAGTTATTTGCTGATTAGGAAGACTGATTGATTAATGATCTTCACATTCTATTTGCTAAATTTCCACTGATAAATATATCTACTTAGTTTCTCTTTATATTGACACTGGATTCTCAAATTACCTCATCTTAATTTTCTCCCTGAAACAGGTGGGGAGATCATCAGCATGCTTGATTATAGCCAACTATATCACCATTGATCCCTGGGCTGTGGAAGTCTTGATTCTTGCCTAGAGGCTATAAGGAATTGAGTGGGGTAAAATAAGGTGAACTTGAATGCTAATAAGATGGAGTTACTTTGAACCTTGCAATACTATGCTCCAGTATTGTTTCTTGAGTGGGAAGCTAAACTGAGGACCTTCTGGGTTCATCTGTACTATTTTATGAGGATGGTAGGCCATAGATAAGATACTCAGCTGCCTTTGATGTTTATTTGTAAGGCATAATTAGTGTGGAATACAGTGGCCCATTGGAGTCAATCCATCCAGTAGGCTTTTCCTTGAAATGGGTATTAGTTATTAACCACTTTGCTAAAGGGAAGGAAGCCAGAGACTAGGAGAAGTTCTGTTGAGGCCCTAGACCTGTAAAATGGTCTCTTTCCTGTAGTTAGCTCGGCTCCCACATTAATGGTGCTTCTAGAACATGTTGAAAGAATAGCTTTTCTGCAGAATTTTTAATCCAAAATTATCTCCATCATTTTATTTTGGATTCTTTTTCATTGATGTAGTTATTCTTGTATGA
This sequence comes from Natrix helvetica, assembly GCF_964273705.1. Classification (NCBI taxonomy): domain Eukaryota; kingdom Metazoa; phylum Chordata; class Lepidosauria; order Squamata; family Natricidae; genus Natrix; species Natrix helvetica. Next base: position 45,213,582 of record NC_138549.1, on the reverse strand, counting down.
ATTATATTGAGGATTAATGGCTCTGTTCCTATTGGATTAGTTTATTTGAAGCATAATTTCATTTTTGCTATGGATGTTTTAACTTCGGATGATTTGTTATGTAAAGGATAGCATTCAACTGATTTTAATAATAAATAAACACAGCATTCCATATGGATGTTTAACCATGAGATTTTTTATCCCATATTTTTTCTATTCCTATAAAAGCCAGATAGATAAAAATTGAGAATCCCTCAAATATACATAAATATAGTACTAGCCTTTCTGTAATGTTTCTAGTGACTGGTAACCTACTGCTTCTATTAGTAGAAGTAATATATAATTATTTTATGTAGCTATTCATTTTGTAATCCATGTCATGTAAAATTGTCCAGTTTTATTTAACATTTCACTCAAGCTTCACTCCTGGGGAGGGGGAGGGGAGAACACTTAAGACAGAAGTGAGTTGCCATGTCTTCTTCAAATATCTTAAAATCTGATTCTATATTAAAAGGTTCCTCATAGTCTCCCTCTATCTTAAAACTGGATCTTACTAGCATCTCATATAAGTCTGCTTCATGCAATGACATCCAAAATATAGTCATAATATCTATAAAGAATACCATAAATTACAATATATAAAGAATATTTATTGTTGTCTGTGCATAATATTTCATAGTTAAGTTTCACTGGTTGTCCCAAACATATCCAATGTCTCTATACTACACAGATTGACTTTGAAGTCTACCTGTAAACCATAATTGGTACAGAATGCTCCAGCTCTTGCCCTTTCCAAAGTAAAAACATTCAAATATTTTAAATTTAAGCGATAAAATATTCTGTGTAAGGTCAGTGCTTATATAAAGATGTAATGACATTGATGTTATTTTCTTTATTGCTGAAAATACTGAACCATTCAGTTAATGTCTTCATAGTATTTTATACTCTTGTCCCATGATTCCCAGATAATTCAAATCATGTAATATATGTTTGCAGTTGGATGTATTTGCAATTAGCATTTTACATGCATCTTTATAGCAGCTTGCATGCAACCTTTGCTGCTATAATTCAACTTTTGCTGCAGTAATTCCTCCAGATTGGAGAACCACTCGGAGCAATTTTGGACTTTATTGCACAATTCTCCTTTTGTATCATTGCATGAACCAAGCAGAGATATATATTTTTTTACTCTCTGCGTTTTGTTTCTTATTCAGTTACTCTACAAAAATAAAATCTCTTATCCTTTGTTTAATCAGTTTGCTTAGGAAACTTTCGTGAGTAATTTTATCCTTTAGTTTGAAATGACAGCAGAAGAATTTCTGTGGCGAAAGGACAGCCAAGGAAATGGTTTAACAGTTCTTCCCTGCATCCTCTCTAATGTCATCTCTCGCTAGTCTCTTTCAGAGACTATGTGTATTTTTCAAAGGGGGGCAGCTGTACGTATGTGGAAAGTGGGAATTGGAGCAGAAAGCCAGAGAGTAGCATCTGACCATTTTTTTTTTCAAATTTAGAAGTTGGGCACAAATGTGTATTTTTGCCTCCAAAGAGTAATTCTGTCCATTACCTTGAAATGTGTATTTACTGAGACACTTACTATACACTAATGGAATTATTTCACTAATGCTTCCTGGATTGGTGAATTCTGCAATTAATGGGAACTGTTTATTGTAAGCCACATGAGACCTGTCATGGAGATAATGTCATGTACTTTTTGCTGTTTACACCCCCACTTTTTGTTGAATGGAAACTCAAACCAGTCTGCAATTTAAAGTGGCATAATCCAGTTACAGGTCCATCCCTTAAATATTCTGAAATGGCAAGTTGAGGCAAACAATTAAGTTCTCATGTTGAACAAATATCTGCTTAATCGCCTAGAAAATTAGTGGAGTTCTACTTTACAATTCATATGCTAAGATGATGTGTTAAAGCAGTTTAAGTTTCTTAATCATACTAGAACATTTTATTATCATATATCTTTTATACATCTATTTACAAAAATAGATGCATTAGAAAACATTAGCTAGTATGGCTTCTGCTGTTAAGAGAATAACCTATACATCATAAAGTATAATGTAGGCTTAATCTCAAGGAGATATGAACTTTTTATTATAAATCAGTAATAGTTTTTATAATGGACATGTTTATTTATAAACTTACTATTAGATTTGTAGAATGTTAAAAGCAAATATACAAAAGACGTATTTTTCTAGGTACCAGCCTATTATTTCAGATAGATAAAATAATTCATATGTTATCTGGCATTTGGTAAATTAAACTTGACACATTTATTGCTTGTATGTTCTAGATGGACAAAAGAGGAAGAAATCATTGAGAAAGAAACTGGATTCCCTTGGAAAAGAAAAAAACAAAGATAAAGGTATTAAAATGTATGGATGTGCATAAACTGACACATGGCATATGGTTTACTTTTAGTTAATTTATATATTTAATTTTGATCATGATCTCTTTCTGTCACACAACATTTACCTCAGCTTTCCCTGGTTTGGTTCTCTAAGATCTGTTTTAACTAACTGGCATAGCATCCATAAATCTGTGAACATCGATTTGGTATTCTTAAAATTGTAATCCAACATTTCTAGAGGTATGGGAAGACTAATATATAGAATATAATAATATATTAATGATTTTTTAAAACTGAAAATGAATATTAACCAAATGTGGGAAATACCAGTTTCACCAGTAAATATTATTTGCCCAACTGCTTAAAATAAAGTTCCTAGCTGGTTCTTTATCCTAACATGCCATTGATAGTCTTGATTAAAAAACAAAACCAAAAAAAGATAAACTGTGAGTCTACTACAGGTAGTCCTTGATTTATGATCACAATTGGGACTAGATTTCTATTTGGACATCATAATAGCTGTAAGTCGTGGCACCTGTATGACATGATTTTAGGGTTGTTTTTTTTTGAGGTTAAACAATGGTCATAAATGTGAAGCCATTCTTCAGAATGGATTTTTTCCCCTGGAATAATGATCACATGACCAGAGATGATGCAACTAAGTCATAAAGATGAGGTGGTTTGCCAAGCACACAAAATGTGTTCATATGGCTGTGGAAGTATGTGTGCTCTATGGGCCATATTTTTTTTTATTGCCCACAAAGCATTCATTCTGAGCCTGTCATAATTTTGAATGGTCATTAAGTGACTGGTTGTAAGTTGAGGACGACCTATACTCCTAAAAAAAGGTACTCTAAATATATGTAGAAAAACTGTGCTAATAGAATCTTATGTGTTCTTAGAATAACAAGAGTTGGAAGGACCTTGTAGGTCATTTAGTACAACTGCCTGCTCAAGCAGGAGACCCTATACTATTTCTGACAAGTGGCTGTCCAGTCTCTTCTTGAAAGCCTCCAGTGATGAAGCTCCCACAACTTCTGAAGGCAAGCTGTTCATTGGTTGATTTTTCTCACTGTCAGAAAATTTGTTCTAGGTTAAATCTCTCCTTGATTAGTTTCCATCCATTGTTCCTTGTCTGGCTTTCAGGTGCCTTGGATAATAGAGTCTCTCTCTCTTCTCTGTGACAGCCCCTCAAATATTGAAACACTGCCAGAGTGTTACTCCTGGTTTGGCCCAGATCGGGCGAATCGGTAGTAGTGGCAGCGGGAGGCTCTGCTCACCCGCCCAGACGCTTCTGTGCATGCACAGAAGCGGCACGCAAGGGAGTGCACCCGAACCAGTAGTAAAAAAATTGGCAACCCACCACTGAACATTGCTATCGTGTCATCCATAGTCTTTCTCTAAACTAGACTAGCCATGCCCAGTTCTTGTAATGTTCTTCATATGTTTTAGCTTCCAGGTCTCTAATCATTTTTGTTGCTGTTCTCTACACTCTTTCTAGAGTCTCAACATCTTTTTTTATTTTGTGGTGACCAAACTGGATGCAGTATTCTAGCTGTGGCCTTACTAAGGCTTTATAGTGTGTACTAGAACCTCGTGATCTCGATTCAATTCCTCTGTTAATGCAATTTAGGATTGCATTGGCTTTTTAGGTTGCTGCTGTACACTGCTGACTCATATTTAATTGATTGTCCACTAGGACTCCAAGATTCGTCTAACAATTGCTGCTATTAAGCCAGGTTTCACCTAATCTGTACATGTACTTTTGGTTTTTCTTGCCTAAATGTAAGACGTTACTTTTTTCTACGTTGAATTTCTTTTTGTTAGATAGGGTCCAAAGTCTGTCGAGATCCATTATCATCTAGGGTATTGGATATTCCTGTCAGCTTAATATCATCTGCAAATCTGATGAGTTCCCCTTCTATTCCCTCATCTAAGTCATTTATGAAGATATTGAAGTGTACCTGGTCTAAGATGGAGCCTTGTGGTACCCCATTGCTTACTCTCTCCATATAGATGTAGTACCATTAAGGACGACTCATTGAGTATGGTTTGTCAGATAGTTACAAATCCATCTGGTAGTGAAGCTGTCTATCCCACTTTTTTCTAGTTTACCAAGACGTAGGTTATAGTCTACTTTGTTGAACGCCCTAATGAAATCTAAGTATATACTATGTCCACAGCATTTTGCCGGTTCACTAATTTAATCACTTTGTCAAAGAATGAAATAATTATAACTAGAAGCCAGCATGGGTCTGTTTTTAACAAACCCATGCTGGCTTCTAGTTATAATTTTATTTGTTGCTTAGATGTTCACTGATCTGTTTTTTGATTATTTTTTCCAGTATCTTCTCAGGTATTGATGTTACACTGATTGATCTGCAGTTTCCTAGGTCTGATTCCACCCCCCCCCCCTTTTTTTTTTTTGAAAATGGAGACCACATCAGTTCTTCAATGGGCATAAGGGTATACATGGAACATGTTTCGCAGATCACAATTGTATCAGGTCATTTAAACATGTCAAAGTTTAAATTTTTCAGTGTTGAGTGGGGCTTAAATGCAAGGTTCATTCTTATCTTCTCATGGCGTGCTTTATAATTACCCCTCTCCTCCCTGCCTTGTTGTGATCCTTTCCTTGCCTTCTTGTGAGCTGTATCCCCTTCTTCTCTGCCTTTTTATGTTCCCTACTTGTTATTGTCTACTCAGCCTACTTATTTATGCCTTTATTCTTTGCCGTGTGTTATGTAGTTGCTTTTATCCTCTCTTCCTACTTGCCTTTTGCCTGCCATTATCGGATATTCAGCCCTCCCTGCTTTTCTCTACCCACGTCCTTGTCTCCCCTGACTGTTGGTTTACCATGCTGTTCTGTTGCCTCTCACAGCCACCGGTTCACTGATCCCAAAACAACCACCAATTCCACAGTTTCTCCTTGTAGCTTTCCACACTGCCCTCCATGCTGCTATCATGCTCTGGTTCATTGTACTGTATACCTGTACTTATTACAATTACACTTGGTCAGTAGGAGCTTAGTAGCTCTCATGGTTAGGACACTTGAGTTGGAGGTTAGTCCCATGTTCAAGATCCGAGTGATACCGTGGGGTGGAATGAGCTTTTGTCCTTTGCTCCAACTCCTCCAGGGATATGAAAGGAGCCCCCAACTGGCATCAACAGTGATGTCACCAGCTAATCCTTTCAACTTGGAAGTGCCTTGGTGCTTCTGACACAAGCGCAAACTTGGTCAATCCCAGAAATATGAATATTTCCGATTTTGGAATACATTACTATATCCCTATTTCTAATTTAATTAAATGGAGAAATGAGCAGGTCTCCCTATCCATAGTGTAACTGCTTGGCTGCAAAGTTACAATTAAGAATGTTTTTTAACCCATTAGAATTATTTTATCAAGTTATAGGAGCTTTCTTAAAGCAGAATGGATAGTTTGTGAGAGATATAAAAAATCTTATCTGACCTGAATATGAATGGTCTGTTATATACACTATAACAATTATATATTTTAATTATGATTAGAGGTTATATCAGTGCACTCCATATGTATATGTATATATATTTTCAGTAATATCTCAAATAGATTGATAGAGAGAAAAATTCAGCTCTGCATCATATTTAAAATTTAACAATATTTTTGGGTGTGAAGGCACAGACGGGAAACACAGGTATATTAAGTGTTTTCTCTAAAGTTTGTAGACTAATGGTAAATGATACACAGTGTTTGATTTCTTTAAGGCAGTGATGGCTAACCTTTTTGACATTGCGTGCCAAAAGCGGGGGGAGCACATGCAATGGACCCATTTTTCACCCTCCCCAAGCTCCAGAGGCTTTCTAGGAGCATGGGGAGGGTGAAAACGGCCTCCCCCGCCCTCCTGGAGGCTTCAGGAGGCTTCCCTGAAGCCTCCGGAGGGCGAAAAATGACCCAACACACAAACCAGAAATTTGGGGATGGACTTCTGGGTTGCCTGTAGGGCCGTTTGTCTCCCTCCTGAGGCTTCATTAGGCTTTCCTGAAGCCTCTGGAGGGAGAAAAACACAGAAACCAGAAGTCCGTTTCCGAACATCCAGTTTACGCATTGGGTTGTTTTTCACCCTCCACAGGCTTCAGGGAAGCCTCCAGAGGGCAAAAAACAGCCGAATATGAAGGCCAAAGTCAGCTAGCCAGTGCGCACATGTGCCCTGGAGCTGACAGGGCAACCTCTCACGTACCCTAACAAATGACTCCATGTGCCAAGGGTTTGCTGTCAGAGCTTTAAGGGCTTTATAATTCTTTTAGTCCTCTCCTCTAAATTGCTTTCATTTTCATACTCTCTTTACAAATATTTTCTGAATATTTTCTTAGTCCACCAGCTCATGTTACAGCAATATTTCTTTCTTAGAATTTGGATAAGATACGTGGAAGTAGACTTCACCTTTTTTCTTGGAATATAAACTGTTTCTCCTTAAGCTGCCCATAGCTCTCTGCTCTTGGCTGACTGTGCTTCTCTTTTGTCAGTCCTGTGTGATTCATTATGCTCCCATTTCATTTTTTTCCTGGATACATATCTTGTCTTGTTCAGATGATTTTTTATGCTGTAGTCTCAAATATCCACTTCATTTGTGACACACTCCAAACTCCAGCACCATCAGCAGTCCCACATTCCAGCCTCAGCTGTCTTGCCTCGAGCCATTTCCTCTACTTCCTATGAATTCTATTTATTGGCTGGCAGCTGGCAAGCAGGATGAAAAAATATGAAGATTTTGTTTCTTCTAGAATAATTTGAAAGTACTGAACAATGAAGATTGTTCAGAAGAGTGTTGTTTTTACAAAACAACAGAGAGGATTTTTAAAAATTGTGCTTCTCTGTATACATGCATTAAAGAATGAGTTCACATTTTCAAGCATCCTCTATGTGAACGTCCTTCTATAGCCTCATCAACAAGTAGACAAGTCACTACTATACTCAAATCCTGTTTCCCATTCCAACTTTAATGTAATGTAATATAATGCTGTGCACATTAGGGGACTTTCCTCCTCAGAATAAAATGGTAGGATGCTATTCTATGCATTGAAGTTGTACATCAATCCCTGAAGGTCCTTTCAGCCACAGTTTTTACTGAAAATGTCTGAGTGAAAGAGTTGTCAAGACAAATGAAACTTGTAAGATAGCTGGTACTTTTATCCTCATAGCTACTTCCAGTGATATGGACAATATTTAATGGAATTCTTGTTAGATAATCATGATTTGCTTGTGCAGGTTCTGTTCAATGTAAGTTATTTTGACATATATCATATTTTAACATTTACCATATTATAATTGGCACTGGTGTTAAGCTACAAAGGAAACTTATTAATTATTGTTAATTACAAGGCAGTTTGTATGGGGCTATTTTTGAAATATATTCAGAAGCTGCAGTTGGTGCAGAAGGAAGCTATGTGAGCATATATATATATTAGTCTTATGCCCATGTAATATTTTGTTGTATGAACTGCACTGATTATCAATAGGTTTATGAGTGCAATTCAGGAAGTTAGTTATCAGTTATGAAATCCTATCATCTGTCTCCTTTGGCTTCTACTCACTCTAGAAAAACTTAGTGTATCCTCTTTGTCAAAACATGTTTCCTCTGGAATAAGTACCCATGCAGAGACTGCCTATTTGCTTGCCTTTACGTAAGCATTGAAAACTTAATTACAGGTAGTCCTCAACTTATAACCATTTGTTTAGTGATTGTTGAAAGTTACAGTGGTCCAGAAAAAAGTGACTTATGACTGGTTTTCACACTTATGACTATTGCAGCATCTCCATGGTCCCATAATCAAAATTGAGACCCCTGGGATGTATTTATGAAAGTTGCACTGCAGTGATTCGCTTAACAACTGTGACAAGAAAGGTTGTAAGGTGGGATAAAACTCAATTTAACTGCCTTGTTTTGCAACAGAAATTTTGGACTACCTGTATTACTCCGGATATTGGACTAAACATAGACATATTATCAGATTAAATTATAAATGAGAATTTGTATTGTTCCCTTTGGGTAACTGTCATATTTCTTGATGCTGTGATGTTTATTCAGTTTTTAATTTTGGAATTGGGATAGCTCTAGAAGTATTTTTATAAAGAATTGACAATAATATATAGATGCAATAACATTAAAAATAAAATCATGAGGTCATGTTTTACAGAGAGCAAACTAGTTTACAGCAGCAGTGACAAGACTAGCCAAACTAGGATCATCACAGAGTAAACTGTTTATATTACTATACCCTTCCATCAGCAGCAGTTCATTTCACATTGAAAACTGCCTTGAAATTGAGTACACATGGATAATTTTTTGAACTTGTGCTTTTCCTTAAAATTTTCCCTTGAGAACCTTTTAAATACACCACATGCCTAATCATCTCTTGTACAAAATGTACCCTTTTGCTTTGATAAGCAGTCCTACAGGGTTTCTGGAGAAAACATGCTTTTAGTGAAACTGTTGGCGTATACCTTATATGAGAGCTAAGCTTGAAGAAACTTGAAAAATTGATTGCTTTCCAAACAGAAAGCTTTCCTTTCTATTTGTGAGGTTTGTGCATTGCATATTACATATTTTGCCTTGGCAATTAAATAAATCTCTGAATTGCTCCTCTCAGTAAGAATATGAATTCACTGCAGTGACGATGTTTCGTCAGCCTACTCTGTCCCTAAGAACATTCATAGTCAATTGTCAACCCCCTATCCTTCTTTTCATGTTTAACAATGAGTTGAAAAATGCTTACAGAATTGTGGGCTTTAATAAGCATTTCAGAGGTTTATTTTATACAGTGAATGCCTCCCTTTGCCAGGCAACCTGTCCAAAATAAATACTCCACTTTGTATGGCACAGCACATGTAGGCGTCCCAGCACAAATGTGTTTTGAGTATTCTCATTCACAGTGTCTCTCCTGATTCTGTTTTGCTATGAGCATGTTTTGCAGCTGTCTTGCTTATATGCAAAGCCTCTGGTTCCAATCTTGTGAGTTAGTAAGATGTAAAAAATAGACCTAAAGAAGAAAGGGATTAGAGGATTTTTAGATCATGTTTCAGATTTCTTACTATATTAGGAGTTTGGGCAGATAATTTTTGAGGTATCACAAAACTTATTTGTTGACTCATCGTATAAGCTATTTTAATTTTTTTTCAATCTAAAGGTTTTTTTTTAAAGTTATACTGTTAAAGTAATAACTTCATAGGCAGACAGTCAAAGGCCAATCAAAGGACAGTCAATAGGTGAAATATAATTGACTGCATTAAAGCTCTTTTGCATGTATACAAAGGCTCCCCTCTACAGATAACTGTATATATGAATGACCAGCTGTTCGCTGACATGAGATCATAATGTAGGAAGAAAGAAAGGCTGCCCACTACTTGCATACTAAATTTTTAAACACAAATGTATTGCTGGAATACAGCTTTGGAGAAAGAAAAATTGGAGCTATTGCTAGTTTATGGTTGTTTAGAATCGACAGGTATTTGAGTACATGCCTAAGCTGGTCCTATTGTTCATACTCCATTTGTCTTGGAAACTTGAGATTTTATTTCACTTCTCATATTTTACCATTTGTTTTATGTTGTTGGCTTTTCATTTGAACAAAAGATGCTTAAATATTCTTTTAGGAATGTTTAAATCTTACTGCTTCAAGCACAGTGAGATCATGTTAACTAATTGGTTAAAATTAGAGATATGCTACACAAATGTTTATATAGATAACCTTTTTTTCAAGCTGTTGTTGTTTATATCTGATTTTTTTTCCAGAGGAATTATGGAGCAAACTCTTTAAAAGTGTTGGAAATTTGTATAGATGCATGCCACCATTTAGGCATCTTTTAGTTAATTTATATGCTTAAAAGATTTCCTAATTTCACAGAAGCTAACACAATATGATATCAGATTAAGTTTAATAACTTTCTGCATATATGAATATGTATTATTTTCCTACAAATCTTTATATAGATTTAAAATAATAAAACAGTGAAAATTGCAAATGCCAACGTGTGGGCACCATGTAATGGTGTTCTGTAACACTTTGTCAGAAGTAACAATTTCTATCACTTTTTGAAGCTAGCTAATACTCTTTTTATTTTTCCTTTTGGAAAAATATTTCCTCTCCTTCTTTGCAGAATTCTTATATCTCCTTACATATACTTCAAGTTTTCAATAGTAATATTTAAGACTATTTCCTAAGTTTTTTTTTTATGTTTGCACCATGGATGATTTGAAGATTTTTCAGATCATTAACTCACTGAAATATCCAACCCCTTTTCAACTTGAAGTTTTCACTGATTCAGCATTAGTTGGGCAGTGATGGCGAACCTATGACATGTGTATCAAAGGTGACATACCATGATCTTTTGGGTGGCCTAACAGCATTAACCAACACCAAACAGCAACTATTCTTGAAAGCAGACCCTATTCTTTGCAGGGAGACATCACAGTTGTTCAAGTCTAAGCCCCAATACCTGCTGCAACAGAGCTTGAAAGAGATGAGTTTTATGCCATGGCCCAAGAAACAATTGCCCCAAAAGGTGTTGTTTACATTTTGAGTGACTTTAATGCAAAAGTTGCTAAACAAGTGGAGAAAAGCATCATTGGTCATTTTGAACTAGGTTAGAGGAACAATGCAGGTGAACATTTGATACAATTTCAATAAGGCCACACTTGGAATACTGCATTCAGTTTTGGTCTGAAAAGATGTGGAGACTCTAGAAAGAGTGCAGAGAAGAGCAACAAAGATGATTAGGGGACTGGAGACTAAAACATATGAAGAACAGTTGCAGGAACTGGGTATGTCTAGTTTAATGAAAAGAAGGACTAGGGGAGACAAGATAGCAGTGTTCCAATATCTCAGGGGTTGCCACAAAGAAGAGGGAGTCAAACTATTTTCCAAGGCACCTGAGTGTACAACAAGAAGCAATGGGTGGAAACTAATCAAGGAGAGAAGCAACTTAGAACTGAGGAGAAACTTCCTGACAGTTAGTACAGTTAATCAGTGGAACAGCTTGCCTCCAGAAGTTGTGAATGCCCAAACACTGGAAGTCTTTAAGAAGATGTTGGATAGCCATTTCTCTGAAACGGTATAGGGTTTCCTGCCTAGGCAGGGGGTTTATACTAAAAGACCTCCAAGGTCCCTTCCAATCCTGCTATTGTATTGTATTTTGCCAAGAAAACAGACTTCGGGTCATGAATACATGGTTCACACAGCACAAGCGCAGCTTATACATTTGGACCTCACCAAATGGAGTGCACCATAATCAGATCGATTATATCCTATGCAATCATTGATGGACAGGCTCAGTCCTCACTGTTAAGACATATCCAAGTGATAAATGCTGTTCAGATCATGAATTGTTGGTAGAAAAGATTAAAATCAAATTATGCACCATCAAAAAGGCAGTGCCTCCAAAGAAGTGATGTCACGAAAATTTCTACTAAAGATACAATAGAGGTGGAAAAATAGGGTTGAACTACTGGACACTGCTGAGAACATGCCTTATAAAGTGTGACAGAAAACTCAATCAACCATGAATTGCAGAAGAACACATACCACACAAGCAGCCAAAGAAAAAATGGCTCTCAGATGAAACCATCAAAATAGTTGAACAAAGAAAAGCAGCCAAGCACCTCATGATAACTCCAAATGGCAATTCCCCACCCTATTTTCACATCTACCACCGCTGCTGCTACACCGAGCTCCAGGCCAAAGAGGCCAGGAAAGGCAGTGGCAGAAGAGGGTCTGTAAAAATGAGAAACCCCTTGCTGCTGCCACCTCCCTGCTGCCCGCCCCACCCACAATCATGGGGAAACCCTCAGCCACTGCCTCTGCCATTCTGCGCTCTGCCTACCCACTTGCTCCCCCACCAGCCCAGCTCTCCCTCTGGCTGTCCACGGCAAGTTATATACTATGGCGAATTGGCCATGTGGAGTTGTCCTGTGGTGAGTTGGCAGAGGCAATTTAGCATTGGCGAGCTGGCAGCGGTGAACTGGCTATGCCAAGTTGGCTGTGCCGAGTTGTCCCATTTCATCCTTTGTATTTCTTGGATAGCAAAAATGTCTATCAAGCAAGTACTGGAGTGCATAATACCAAACCTGTCACTAGAAGGCAAAATCACAAAACTGTGCCTCACTTACTTTGGTCATGTTATGCAGGATAATTCATTAGCGAAAGCAGTTATGTTTGGAAGCGTTAACAGTAAAAGGAAGCCAAAGAAGGAAAACACTAGCTGGCACTAACCAGGGCATAGAAAAACTCAAAAGAAATAATGCAAGATCAGAAGATGTAGAGAGACCTGGCTCATAGACTTGCCAAGAGTCAGACTAGCTGAACGGATATCATCATCATCATCATCATCATCATCATCATCATCATCATCATCATTGTATTGTGCATTCTAAAGCATATAAGAAAACCATTTAAACAGATTATACTTTACTTGGTTTTGAGATTTTATTTGACAAAAGTATACTCTGGATAATTGAAGGGCTAGAGTCCTACAATCTAAAAAAGTAGATGTATGCAAAACATTTTGAATTTTAAACACTAGGAGGTTTAAATTCCTTGTTTCAGACTTTGAAACAATTATGCCAGACTTGAAACGCTTACTTGCAACCTCACTACAAATGTCCTGGTGCTCCTCCAGTCATTTCAGTTTTCCAAGTTCAAAATTGCTCTATTTTTAATTCAGCATAATTAATTTGGACTCAGATGGACTGTTTCAAGCTTGAAATGATTCCTGAAGATTGAAATAGCTTTGGAATATTGGAATATTTCTGGCATAAAAACATTTCCAATTCAGAAGATTTTGTATACCACTGAGAATAACCTCTTGATTAAATCAGTTTAGGAACAAAAGAGCAATGTCATCATTGGATGTGGCAAAAATAAAATTTCAACCTAAGAGCAGACCAACTACTACCACTGATCTTAGAATAATTGCTGTTATGTTTTATGTACATTTCATAGATATTTATTAGTATCATTTAAGCCTGCATAACTGAGTAAAAAATTATGCATTTGGAGTTTTGAAAGTAAACAAGCCCAATTTTTACATATGAACAAAGGGTACACTGAATTGCTCTTTAGAGTGCTACTATATATCGCTGAAATAAGTCTGTCATATTTTGCCAGCTTCGGTCAGACTTTGCTCATTAAATTCAGCTTTTATCCCACCTTTCTACTTAATCATATATTTAAGGAAGCTAACAAAACTAAGGAAAATGTGAAAAAATAATATAAATTAAAAATAATGCTGAAATTAATCATTTTTAACCAGATAAGCAAAAATCTATCTATCTGTGCTCCTGTCCAGCTTCACATGTGTCGTGCAAATTCAACCACTTGGGCTGTGGAAGGGGAGTGGAGACTGGCCAAGCGTTAGAGATCCACACAAAATAAAGCAATTCCAACCTGGATCCTGTTGGGGAGACTCCCCTTTTCTCTCTCCCTCTCTCCCCCTGCTTCACAATGGGGGAGGTGGGGTCCCTCTACAGAGAGAGAGGGAGACATTGTGAGCTGAACGTTCGGAGCCGCACTTGAAGAGTTTATAAGTGGGCTCGGTCGCTTAGCGGGGAGACCCCAGCCGGTTCGCTTCAGTGCAGGGTGGGAACACAGAAGTCAGAGGAAATCCATGCCTCATGGCGTTCAGCCCTCAAAAACTCCTTTGGGGCAACTTTTTCTGCTTTTGAAACATTACGTTTAGCAACAATAAAAAAGAAAAACTTTTGTAATATTTCTTTTTCCTTCCCCCCTCTCTCTTTCCCTCCACCCTCTCTTTTCCCTTCTCCCCTTCTCTCTTTCCTTCCCCCCTCTCTTTCCCTCCCCCTCTCTCTGTCTTTCTCCCTTCCTCCATGCTTCTCTCCCCCCCCCATGGGGTGTGGAAAACCCCCCTGAACTGGTGCTGGTGGGAATGATGTCCGAAGTCCGACGAGCTCAGGAGCAGTGTGCCCATGCTCAGCTGGCTGGCGGGGAGGGGCTGGTGTGGGGTGACTGCGTACAGAAAGGGCTCTGTGTGCTACATCTGGCACGTGTGCCACAGGTTTGCCATCACAGGGATAAGCCATTCTCAGTCAGATTTCAAGAAGTTTAGAGATTTAAGGATTAATAACAACACTTTAATTTGACATCAGTTGACAACTTATGCACATTTTTCATACAGGCATCATATCATCCCAGTATCTTATCCTGATTAAGATCCTAACTTCTCTATATCAAAGTAGATGGAAGCATGTAATGAGGTACCTCAAGATTCTGTCTTGGGCCTTATGCTATTCAACATCTTCATCAATGACCTAGATGAGGGGAGTGAAGGAGCACTCATCAAATTTGCAGATGAGACCAAGCTTGGGGGGATGGGGGAATTACTAATATTTTGGAAGATAGACTCAAGATTCAGAAGGATCTTGGTAGACTTGACATTGGGTCCTATCCAATAAAATGCAGTTCAGTGGTGAGAAAAGGAAAAAAATATTTTCCCCCAGACCTTCTTGAAAATAACAAGATTACAACCAGCAAAGCTCTGTGACTTGGCTACGTTTCTTCCCTCTAACTGAATAACAGAGTAGAAAAGTATCTTGGAGGTCTTCTAGTCCAACCCCCTGCTCAGGCTGCAAACCCTATACCCGTGATGGCGAACCTATGGCATGTGTGGCCAGCTGACTTCGCCTTCTTTTGAGGCTGTTTTTCACCCTCCAGAGGCTTCTTGAAGCCTCTGGAGCATGAAAAATCGGCCCTACGGGCAAACCGAAAGTTGAGGAATGGACTTCTGGTTTGCTCGTAGGACCGTTTTTCCTGAAGGCTCTGGAGGGTGAAAAACAGGCCTAGGGCCAAACTGGAAGTCACTTCCGGTTTGTCTGTAGGACTGGTTTTTTGCCCTCCGGAGCCTTCAGGGAAGCCTCCTGAAGGCCCCTGAAGTCTCCAAAGGTCGAAAATCGGTCCTACGGACAAACCGAAAGTCGCAATTCCCAAACTTCTGGCTTTCCCTTAGGTCCATTTTTTGCCTTCCGGAGCCTTCAGGAGGCTTCCCTGAAGGCTCTGGAGGGCAAAACCCGGCCCTATGAGCAAACCGGAAGTGACTTCCAGTTTGTCTGTAGATCCGTTTTTCGCCCTCCGGAGCCTTCATGGAAGCTTCTGAGGCCTACAGAAGGTATCAGGGGGACGGGGAGCTGTTTTTGTCCTCCCTCTCCAGGCTCCTAGAAAACCTCTGGAGCATGGGGAGGGCGAAAAAAACACACCAAAAGGGAAGGAGGCACTGGTCATGCATGTGCACGCGGGGGAGTCATGCACATAGCATTATGGGTGTGGCACGCCTGCCCACAAGCCCCCTGTGCTCCTCCCACTTTTGGCAGGGGAGCCAAAAAAGGTTCGCCATTACTGCCCTACACAATTTCAGACAAATGCTGTCCAATCTCTTCTTAAAAATCTCCAGTGTTGGAGCATCCACAACTTATGGAAGTAAGTCATCTAACTTATTAATTGTTCAAACTGTCAGGAAATTTCCCCTTAGTTCTAGATTTGTCTCTCTTGATTAATTTTCATCCATTGCTTCTTGTTCTGCCTTTAGATACTTTGAAGAATAGGCTGACTGCCACTTTGTGGCAGCCCCTTAGATATTGGAACCCTGCTATCATGTCACCCCTAGTCCTTCTTTTCATTAAACTAGACATAGAAAATTTCGGCAACTGTTCATCATATATTTTAGCCTCCAGTCCCCTAATCATCATTGCTGCTCTTCTCTGCACTCTTTCTAGAGTCCCAACATCTTTTTTATATCATGACCAAAACTGAATGCAGTATAGTCTTATCAAGCATCATAAAGTGGCTGTGACGCTTGATCATGATTTTATTCCTCTGTTAATGCACTTGAACTGATTTGGCTTTTTTGGCAGCTTGAACACATATTTAAGTGATTGTCCACTAGTACTCCAAGATCTTTCTCACAGTTAATACCATTGAGCTAGGTACTGTTGTCCCCTCTCTTGTGTAAAGATAGAAAGACAGATGCAAATAATGAGTTACAATTCTACTTTATCCTTGCTGCTGTTACCTTCTTGCCATTTTTTCCTATTATGGATAAATTATTTCTTTGACTTTTTTTTAACATGTTGAAAGAAGCTGTTTTTTGCCCTTGTTATTTTTGACATTTGTCACCAGCCGTAGTTCATTTTGAGCCTCAGCTTTCCTGATTTCTTTTTGCAGGTTTGGGCTATTTGTTGGTATTCTGCCTCTCTTTTCACTTTTTATACTTGTCCTTTTTGTCTTTTGATTTATCAGAAAGTTCCTTGTGCAGACATGCTGGTTTATTTTGAGATCTCTTATTTTTCTTTTTCATTGGAATAGTGCTAGACTGGGCTTTTATAATCTCACTTTTCAAAGTTTCCGAGGCTTGTTTTATTTTCAGGATATGTTATGCTTAGATCTGGCCCATGGGGCCATCCTGGAAACAGCAAAGGACTGGTCCGAAGTGCCTCTGCCAGCGAAAACTGAGCTTGGGAGGTTGCAGGCAGCCCTCTGAAGTTCTGTTTCGCTGGCAGAAGGTTACAAGAGGCCATCACAGAGAAAACTGGAGCTCACGAAGGCCACTGATGGCCCCCGGGAGCTCTGTTTTCACTGGCAGAGGGTTGCAGGAGGCCGTCACAGCTAAAAATGGAGCTTGGGATCCCATTTTCACTGGCAGAGTACTTGGGCCACTACAGGCTTGACACAAGTGATGTTGAACTGGCCCTAGCCCCCCAAAGTCAAATACAACTTTGATGCAGCCCTCAATGAAATTGAGTTTGACACCTCTGCTCTAAGGTAATTGATAGCAGCTCTCTTGAAGTCCAAGACTCTAGTTTCACTTTGTTCTATTCTTTGTGTTTTCATTATGTTGAATTTCAATATTGCATGGTCACTCTCTTCCAAGGTTCTTCAACCCATTCTATAAATGTATCTCTATTAATGAGAATTAAGTCACATATGGCTGACCCTCTTGTTTCTTTCTCTACCTTTCCTGTAATCAATAGGCTGCAAATTCTGTTATTGCTTAATTGTTTTCATGCTATTTCCCACAACAACTTTATTCTCTGATAAAGATTAGATTCTACTGGAACATAATGAATTAGTATAATGAAATAGGAATTTTAAAAGTAAATTAAAAAGAGAAATAATGTGTTCCAGTGTAAATTTCCTTTCTACTTTGAAAAGACATGCAAATAATACCCTTGATTATTCTAGCTATAGTAACTAGGTAATTTGACAATTGCTAGGAATCCTCTATTGGCTGCTTTTATTATACCTAATGACATGCTAGAATTCCATACTTCATTCCATTGCTGATTATTTCCAAGAAAAGGTGCACTGCTGTGAATAAATATTTGATTCTTCATGTATTATAACCCCCAAACCAGATATGTTCTTCTCTTGTGTTTACTTTCTTCTTGTTCTATGTTACTATAACATATTTTTATTGTTTATGTTTAACTTGTTCCAATAATAATTCCACTAGTGATGTTAGCATGCAACTGCGTATATAGACAAGAGAAAAAAGTCTCTTACTAATATAAAATGGATATTTCTCATTTCTTGGAAATTACAGTATTTCCAGCATTTGTTGTTCCATATTTTGCTGCTCATTAAACTTTGAGGTTATGCTCTTTTATAATATTGTAACTACATTACTTCAGTATTAGTCAAAAGAAATCCTAAAAATATACACTCACAAGTTATTGACCATTGAAAGAGATAATTGATATTCAGGTTTCTTGCGGTGAATTCTAAATAGGAATTCTTTTTTGGTTATGGCAGATGTTCACCCATGTTTTACCTGGCTTCCATTTCTTTATTTTGTTGTCTTTTTAAAAGCCACTTAAAATATTTGGAAGTTCGGGAATTGCCAAAAGTAAAGAGTATACCTTTATTGTGTATTTTATGTGTTTTTTTTATCTTTTCCTACTCCAAATCCTTATTTTCCATTAAGAATTGCTGAGAACCACAGAAACTGCAATCAAGTATATTTTAAAAACATCAGTTGGGAAGGCTAACTTTTAACTAAGCAACCAGTGTTAAAAGATGCTCACAAAATTTGTTAACTGAGGATTTATTAAATCCATTTTCAAAATGTTGACTGCTACAGTTATTAGCCTTTGATACATAAGGCTTTGATACATACATAATTCTGTTTTTCAGAATTCATACCCCAGGCTTTTGGAATGCCTTTATCACAAGTAATAGCAAATGATCGGGCATACAAATTGAAGCAAGATATTCATAGAGAAGAGCCGAGAGATGTTTCAGAATTTGTAACGTCACTTTTACCTTTTGGGAGTAAAAGACAGAACAAAGAACTCTCAAGCAGTAATTCATCTCTTAGTTCCACCTCGGAAACACCAAATGAATCTACTTCACCGAATACACCAGAACCAGCCCCCAGGGCACGGAGAAGAGTAAGTATATACGCATTGCTTAGTGGTTACTGCAAGTATTGTGGGACCTTCCTTTGCTTACTGAAGCTGGAGTCTCTGATTTGTTAGTTTATACTAAAATTAAAGCCAGCCCTAATAGAAATAATAGAAATTTTTATTTTAATGGTCGTTGCCTTTCCCAGCTGTTCGTGGGAGAGAACAAAATGGACACAAATCTCTTGCCAGCATCTCAAGGGACATAACGATTCTTTGGAAACTTTCCTTTTCCCCAGTCAGTTTCCACTTAGTATTTCAAATTACTGAAAAAGACATCTTTCTGTTGTGCATTCTCTCTCTCTCCCTCCCTCTCTCTCTCTCTCTCTCTCTCCCTCCCTCCCAAATGCACACACATGAACCCAGATATTTCTCCACCTCATCTCAGCCTCAAATATGTTTATAGTATAAAAGATGGTTTATGTAGTTACAAGATTAATGTTCAGTCATTTAAAAACATTGGAAGCTGCCATATACTGAATCATTCCACTTACGCATCTATTATCAACAAGTAGCATCTTTCCAGAATTTGTTTAATCTGGAGTTTTGCCAATCTTGCCTGTGACATTTTTCTCTTTGCAATGCATACAGAATGCTACACCAGTGAATTCATATTGCATATTAAAAATTACTTGTTCCATTCTAAAAGAACCTTATAATTCTCATGAATTATCTGACAATCTTACCATCTTTTGAATAAAGAGTGTTAGTGTTTTAATACTGGGAATCCATTGGCGTCTAATAATCTGAAGTCTGGATTTTATTCCCCTAGTGACTTTGTACATACGTTATTTTAAAAAGCAAAGCTTATTGCTTTAACCTACAATTTCACCTTTCATTTCACAAGAGGTAGTCCTCAATTTACAATGGCAATTGGAATTTACATCGCTAAGAGGTGTGGTCATAAAGCTCAACATCAGGTGACCACATTGCTTAGCAACAAAAATCCCAGGACTCCCTGTTGCTGTTGTTAACTAAATCTTACCAATTGCTAATTAAGGACACCCTCTTTCCAGCCCCAAACCTTGGTTCTTCCAAGGAAATAGACTGCCTCACTTCACACACACACACCCCAGCTGCCCATTCCTCCCCATCCATGCCCTTTTGGCTACCCTGCACCATGCCTTGTGGTCTGCCATGCAGCCCTAGAACTGTGTGATTCATGGGTTTCATGGCACACTATGTCTGTGGGGCTGCAAGCAACCCTTGACCCACAGCCAAAAGTCACAGCTGCCCTGGGAAAAGTCAACCCAGGTCCATAGGGCAGCATTAAGCTTTAGCTGGCCCAGCCCAGTATGAAGCCATAGGCAACCCAGCCTGGCTCAGCAGTGCAGTATGAAGTCTCAGTCACCCCAATCCAACAGCATGGTACACCCACTCTTTCCCAGCTGACCTTCACCACCTTCTTCCTCCTACTTCTGATGAGACATGTCTGGCCAAGCCATCCACAAGGCAGCTGCTGGCCACTCAAGGCCTTCTTTCTCAGATCTCATATGAAAAGTGACACTTGTGACTATAACTTGAGGACTGGACATAAGTACCATTTATTCAGTGCCACTGTAAGCTTGGATGGTTGCTGAATGAGTGGTTGTAACTCAACAACCTGTAATGCTATTTATTTAAAGTGCAGATGGCAAGAGTACTTGATGCTGCTTTTGAAGACTCCAGCTAAGGCGGTTTTTGATAGTTGATGGATGTAATAACTATGGTATTTAGTTCATGTACCTTTGGATTTATAGAGATTATGTATTTTGGGAGCCATATTGCCTTTAATAACGTTATAGAAGAAAATATTGCTCATTTAGTTACTTTTATAGATGGCAAGAGAGCTGTTTCATATTATATGCTGCATTTTATACCTCAGAAGTCTTTCTGAATAAAAGTAAAGTTTCATTGTTTCAAATATCAACTATATACACTTTTTGAATTGCTGCTCTATGAGGGATATGAAGACTAAGGAAAAGTAATTATCATACAACATTTCTATTACTTTTGTTCAAATTAGCAGATATGCATAATCCATCAGCTATAGTATCCTTCTTGGTAATTGCAATTATAGGCAATGTATTGGAGGCTGAACAGCCATTGCTCAAGAGTGGGGTGCTGAGTGGTGTTTCATATCTGCATAAAACCAGGGGGGGGGTTGTTTGCAGTATCACCAGTATATGATTGTTAAATAAGTAAGCTCCCCGTTAGGAGAGCGAGTGTGCAGAGAAGCGTAATGAGAGTGGTATGGAAGAACATGCACAAACCAGCATACAGGGACACCGAATAGTATAAAGTATAATAGTTTACTATGTGTAAATATAGAAGTATTCAGAGTTCAATTCACAGTCCAAGTCATACACGGTTCAGTCAGTCAGTTATCAATGTTCTCAGTTAAGGAATGATCCTTCAAACACAGTCCAGTATCAAATAATCAGTTCAGCACACAAAGCAGCTAACAGTAGCAAAAACACAGTACCTCACAATACATCCACCAATCAGCATCTAACAAACAAGAGAGCTAACAGTCATTCTGGCTCCCTCTTATGGCTAAGTGAGGTAACAGCAACCAATCACATTACAGCAGTACTTAAAGCTACAGTACTACCATCCTGGTTTATATATAGCTAACCCAACTGTTAGCTTACATTCCTAACAGTGATGATACACAGTTGTATGTTACCATCAAAAACTAGACCAGGGAGGTTGTTAAGTATTAAACTAGTGTCTACATGGATTAAAACAAAGTGAAAGACGGAGGTGCTATTTGTTGATAATCAAAAATGACCTTTTTAGGGATTACCTGACAACAGTGATTCATGCCCTCATCACCTTGCAGATAGACTATTGCAATGCATTCTATATTGGCAGTCACTTGGAAGCTACAGCTGATCCAAAATTTAATGGCCCTCTTGCTAATTATTGTTAGGGCAATTACCAGTGTGCACACATGCTAAGATCACCGTAGCGTTCATTGGTTTGCTTCCAAATCCAGTTTGCGATGCAAGTCACCATCCATGTAATCCTGCATGGCTCAGCTCCTCATACTTATATGACCATCTCCATGACAGTTTAAATGATATACAATTAATAATATCTGACAATCAGTTAAAATTAAATAAAGTTACTTTTATTCTATTCATAGAAGCAATTAACAAGAAACTTTGACATCAAATTTTGTCGCCATAATGTGACCTGCCCAAATATGCCCAAATGAATTGTTTCCTCATGGCAAATATCTTCTTTTGTCAGTAAACACTGAACAAAAGTTGAAGGATTTCTCATAAAAACAGTTGCCTCACCG
This sequence comes from Natrix helvetica, assembly GCF_964273705.1. Lineage (NCBI taxonomy): Eukaryota > Metazoa > Chordata > Lepidosauria > Squamata > Natricidae > Natrix > Natrix helvetica. The sequence goes on along the minus strand of NC_138549.1, from coordinate 45,191,509 downwards.
GTTGTATATTTCAAGTTGCTTCAGCATAAACATACTTTATTTATTATTTGTTTGTTTGTTTGTTTGTTTGTTTGTTTGTTTAAATTTATTTATCACCTTAGTTTCATTTATATTTACACAAGAGGAAGATTTTTGTTAGGTCTATCATCATCGACTTGGCCTCTTGCCATTAGAGCAGCGGGGGGAGGGGGAGGTTTATTTGGTGCTATTGCTACAGCTTCAAACATGGGGAATAGGGAGGGAAGAGGGACAACGGAAGAAGACCAGATCCCCAAACTGGTTCATACCAGCATCTTCCAGACCACTTGAATGTTACCAGTTTGACATCTCAGAGTTTGTCAAAACATCTTACTGGCATCACATTGGCTGGCCGGGGGATTGGCCATGGGGGGAGTGAGTGGAAAGTGAAAAGAATAGCTTTGTATTTTATGTGGGAATACCAGATTCCAACTGACTTTACTGCAACCAGTTTCTTCCAGTAAAGGTTCCTTTACTTCAACTAAATGGAGTCACTAATCTTACTTTCCTGAAAGATTGAACTGGAGCCGGTTTCTACCACCTCAGGGGAATCTCAGAGGCCTATATTCCATTAAAGGTTATGATCAGAGCAAAACATTGACAGAGGTATAAATTTGCAGACATGTATGCAGACTTATACGTTTCTCATCAAGCAATTAGGATTCTCAGAAAAATGCAGTCTTATTTATAACTACTGCAGAATAAAAAGTTGAGTAAAGAGAGATAAAATGAAACTATTTGAAAATGGAGATGCACAAATTCCTAGTATAGCCTTTAATGCACACTTTCATCAGATTATATTAATATAGTCTTTACTCTACATTTCAAACTTTGTATAAACTGTTTGAATTTTTGTTATTTGCCTTAAATACTTGCCAGAAGAAATTAACTAATAAGGATACTAATACATAGTAGATGTTACTAATAAAGAATTAACAGTGGTTGGTCAAGGAACCGTTTCTAGACAAAGTTGTGTAGAAAAGGGGATTTATTACCTTTGCAGAGTTGTTACTGTTCTTTCCTCATCTTCTTAAGCAAAATGCTTGCAGTTCACCATTTTTAGTGAGCAACACTTTTCAGGTGAAAATACAAATGTTGTTGGGTATGGCAGCAATTGCTGGGATTAGGAACAAAGTGAATGAACTGGAATAACTGACGAATGGGAGTGCGAAAAATAGTTTGGACAGGCATACAACAGTAGCATGTAATATGACTTGTAAAATCATGGCATTTGTCTTGAGCTACCTAGTGACAGCTATAATAATCAGTTGTCACTTAGAGAGGAGTTTAGAATAGATTTCTGTTGCAGTTAATACCTTCTATTATAGGTTAATATTTTGTTTTATGATGGATTAAAGAGAGAAGTGTCCTTCTTCCATCTTTACCAAATGCATGTTTGTATATTGTAGGGTGCAATGTCAGTGGATTCTATTACCGATCTTGATGATAGTCAGTCTCGATTACTAGAAGCTCTACAGTTATCCTTGCCTGCTGAAGCACAGAACAAGAAAGAAAAATCCAGGGACAAAAAATTAAGCCTCAATCCTATTTACAGGCAAGTTCCTCGGCTTATAGATAGCTGCTGTCAGCATTTAGAAAAACATGGTAAGTATATTTTATCTGAAATGTGCACACAGCTTATAATACAAAAAATTGATTTGGAGTTTGAAAGCAATTTGATCGAATCCACAAACTAAATTAACTTTCCAAATTTGGATGAATATAAATCAGACGTCACCAGAAAAATTGAACTGGCTCAAAGCTTTGAATTACATTAATGAATTGAATACGTGCCTATTCAGAGAGCACTAAAAATTATATGGATTCTGTTCAATTTTATGCAAGCATTATGATTCAAGTATAGCTTTTATTCCATGAAGTATAGGCTGTGAACCCTGTCAAAGTACAATAGTCCTTGACTTATGACCCTACTGGAGTCTAACTATTATCATTTTGTCATGACAGCCATAAAGTGGGTCACCTAGCATATGTGACTGATCAAATTTTATGATCTTTTTGTGGCAGTCATTAAGCAGTGGCAATCATTAAGTGAAGACTATGGTGGTTAAAGTGAATACAGCAGTGTAAAGCGAGACCATTGTTAACTGGGTGTTTTTTTTGCTGAAAACCAGAAGCAAATGCCAGATTTTGGCAAAAATGTCACAAAATGTGTTCAGGTGACTGCAAAATGCTGCAAATGGTAGTAAATGCAGACAGGTTATCAAGGTCTCCTCATGTGGTCACGTTACCACAGGAAGAGGGCAGCTGTCAGAACTTTGGAACCAGTTCTTTATAACTTCAAGTGGTGACCAAGTTGAGGACTATTATAATAACAATTGAGTAAAGAAATTTCTACTTCTACTGTGGAATTGGAGAATTTTGGGGAGTGACAGTTTTAAAAAATAGAGAAAATTGTGAAGTGCCACAAATATTTTGGTCAACTGTTGTGTGATATAGGAATATATTGTATATTGGGAGATAGGCGAGGAAATATAATTGTTGGCTTTACTTGGTCTAGGAACTTAGCTATAATAAGCCTTCAGACTCTAAAATAATCTCCTGCATGCTCCTGAGATTAACATTTGAGATGGGATATTAGTAATTTTAATGTGGGTTAGCACACTATGCTCAAATTCAAAGAAAAATCAACCATTGGTTTACTAATTTGCTGAGTTTTGGTCTCTAGTGCTGGAAGGGCTCTGGAGCTACATGCAGCCTGAAAGCCAAGGTTAAATATTTCACACCCTTCCTTATTCTCAGCCTTTCTATTCCTCTTGTAGAAAATAAAATCGGATCTGGTACAAAGAATATTTGTGGGCTTTTCTAACCAAGGGCTATGCGTATTTTTGAATATAGAAATACAAATTCAGGTGAATTCAGGGCTAAATCTTTTTATAAATGTATTATGCGATTTTGTATGGGCACCATTGGTCTTAGGCTTCCCTCTAGCGTCACTTTTGAGCAATGCACTATTTAAAAAAACAACAACATAATAACGTACAAGGAGGCTTTACTGAAGTAGATTTCAGTGAACACATTTCCTCCTAAATTGTTTACCTATTTTGGATTTATGCTATCTTCTGATAGGGTAGGAATAAGAAACACAAATATTACAATAATTATATGCAGCATAGTGATGCAAAATAATTTACTAATGTTTTAACTTTATTGTATATTTAGATGCATTTATATAAATAAATAATATAATAATAATAATAATAATAATAATAATAATAATAATAATAATAATAATAATAATAATAATAATAATAATAATAATAATAATAATAATAATAATAATAATAATAATAATAAAATCTTGTGGGATTTTCGCATACAAACGGATAAAATACTGGCGCATAATACACCAGACATCACACTGGTTGAGAAAAAGAAGGTTACAATCATAGACATCGCAATACCAGGTGATAGCAGGGTTGAGGAGAAGGAACATGAAAAGTCGCGAAATACCAGGACTTAAAAATTGAAATCCAACGATTATGGCACAAACCAGCAGTGGTAATTCCAGTGGTAATCGGCACACTGGGTGCTATTCCAAAAGCACTGGAATTACATTTAAAACAGTTAAAACTTGACAAAATCACCATCAGTCAAATGCAAAAAGCTGCACTGCTTGGATCTGCACGTATATTACGAAAATACGTTACAACGTCCTAGGCCCTGGGTGGGGCCCGACTAGTAATCAATGCCAAATCCAGCGAATCAACTGGTGTAGTAGTAGTAGTAGTAGTAGTAGTAGTAGTAGTAGTAGTAGTAGTAATAATAATAATAATAATAATAATAATAATAATAATAATAATAATAATAATAATACGTGTCATTTTACAGGTCTCCAGACTGTAGGCATATTCCGAGTTGGGAGCTCAAAGAAAAGGGTAAGACAGGTAAGTTGTTATCAACCCTTATGAATATCATGAAACTCACTATTTTATATTTATATATTTTGGTCAGTGTCATCTTTCATTATAGTCTAAATATGCAGTAGTAATATAACCAGGAAAATATCAATATTTTTTTAAAAAAATGTTTTTTAGATCTGGGATCTTTTATCTATATATTTCCAGTACCGTTAGTATCTGTCTTTAAAATAGTTTTCAAGATCTTATCTGGATCTAAATGGTGTAAGAAATATAAGACATCTGAATATCAATTATGTATTATGTTAAAGTTACAATTCTTTTTTTTCCAAAACATTTTATTTTATTTCCATATCCATTTCAATCAGTTTTCCATGCAGTATGTTTAAAAGAAACAGATTGTCCTGACAATTCTTTGAGCTAAGGTGGATTTGCTTCTGTTTCTATCAAACATTTGATTAAATTCATTTTTACATGTCACCAACAAATATTTCAGACAAAAACATCTCTTACATTTATTTAAATACTTCATGAAATAATGACTGCAATTTCAAGAGGAAGATATTCATGTTACTGGTATTAAATATTAGTTCAAAATACCATTGCTATTTCTCCCTAACAAGTTATTAGTTTAACCATGTAACCATGTAAACCAGAAACAGATAACCAGTTTTTAGATATTTCCTGTAACCATTATGGCTAATAACCAGGAATGTGAGTATTATAACCTACACCATTTTATAAATTTTTGATTTAGTTGATCAGGAATAGACTAAAGTCAAAATAACCATATCAAAATTTAAAGAGCTACAAATAGATTAATAATGTAGTATAAATTAGATTAAAGCATTATTATGGGAATGGGAGAAACAGAAAGCGAACTGGAGAAAAGAGGTAGGAGGTGGAATGGATAGTTCTGGAATTAGACAGTGAGAAAGGGTAAAGTTGGGAGGAAAAGTTAGATTGCATAGTGAAATAGGGGGAATTAAAGACCTAAGGGACAAATATGGGAGGAAAATTAAAAAGAAAATAAGATTAAAGATTCGGATACGGATAAGAGATGAAGGATAAGGGAAAATAAAGTAAAATAATATTTTTGAATATATTTCAATAATATGTATTAATATCAGAACTATACAGGTTGAATTATTATTTTAGCAGTATGATAGATATCAGGATAATATTGTAATATAAATGGATATGAAGAATAGGAAAATAGATTTTGAATGGCTGTACTACTACAGTAAATATGTATAAAAATATGAATAACCATGGAAGGTTAGAACTTAACGATGGGCAATTAGGGAAATAAATATAAATATATATTAATCTAAACATGCATTGATAGTAGAATTATACGGATTGAAGAACGGGAAAGAATATGAATAGAAATACCCTAAATATATAAATGACTGTGATTGATACCTAAAACTGTATAAGGAGATATTGAAAAATGGAAGAATGGAGGATGTAACTTTGATTTAACTAAGGAAATATGAATAACAAAATAGGTGGAAAACACATCTTTGAATATTATAGCGATATGAAAGGGGGGGAGTTAAAATAGGAATAGAAAATAGTAGGGGGAAATAATAATTATATATTAATATGTTAAGATATACAAAAGGACAGAAAGATAGTTCAATACAATACAATAGCAGAGTTGGAAGGGACCTTGGAGGTCTTCTAGTCCAACCCTCTGCCTAGGCAGGAAGCCCTATACCGTTTCAGACAAATGACTATCCAACATCTTCTTAAAGACTTCCAGTGTTGGGGCATTCACAACTTCTGGAGGCAAGCTGTTTCACTGATTAATTGTTCTAATTGTCAGGAAGTTTCTCCTCAGTTCTAAGTTGCTTCTCTCCTTGATTAGTTTCCTCCCATTGCTTCTTGTTCTACCCTCAGGTGCCTTGGAGAATAGTTTGACTCCCTCTTCTTTGTGGCAACCCCTGAGATATTGGAACACTGCTATCATGTCTCCCCTAGTCCTTCTTTCTATTAAACTAGACATATCCAGTTCCTGCAACCGTTCTTCGTATGTTTTAGTCTCCAGTCCCCTAATCATCTTTGTTGCTCTTCTCTGCACTCTTTCTAGAGTCTCCACATCTTTTCTACATCGTGGTGACCAAAACTGAATGCGGTATTCCAAGTGTGGCCTTAACAAGGCATGATAAAGTGGTATTAACAATTCATGTGATCTGATTCCTCTGTTGATGCAGCCTAGAACTGTGTTGGCTTTTTTGGCAGCTGGTGCACACTGCTGGCTCATATTTAAATGGTTGTCCACTAGGACTCCAAGATCCCTTTCACAGTTACTACTGTTGAGCAAGGTACCACCTATACTGTACCTGTGCATTCCGTTTTTGTTGCCTAAATGTAGAACCTTACTCTTTTCACCATTGAATTTTATTTTATTAGATAGTGCCCAATGTTCAAGTTTGTCAAGATCCTTCTGTATCTTTAGCCTATCTTCTGGAGTTCAGAAAGGAAGGGTGATAATAAAAGACATGAATAAATAATATAAAATAATGGAAATGAAATGTAATATTTAGGAATAATAAAGCTATGTTTATGTGTACAGAAATGTATGTTACCCAGTTACCACACCTTTCATGCAGTGATATGTATAAAGAATATAAAAAATAAAAAATTGATTGAAAAACAAGCATTATTATAATTTTTATTACAGAACTGTTTTGCAATTATTTATTACAAAGGTTTATTATTATTTATTATAAAGGTAGGATTTATTCGGTGGTGAATAAGAAATATAAAACACAATAACAAAAATTGCATCCTTTGTTAAGTCTAGATATGTAATGCAGTGGTAGAATTCATCTATGATATCAATTGGGAAGAATAACCTTCACTGTTATTTTCTTTTAATAATCTAACACCGCTGGAATATTGAGGTTTTGACATTTCCTAAGTTCTTTGTATGCTGAAAATTTTAATTCTGAAATAAGTCCTTTTCTACAGAAAACAATATCATTACATCAATTTGTTCCATGTAGAGAGAAAAATGCATATGCATTGGGAAAGGATCTGACTACAAACTAAAGCTATGTCATCACGTATTTGTTTGTTTTTTTAAAACTTGTAATATAATCATGTAAATGTTTGACATGATTTCTGTTTCTAGTTACGTGAAGAGTTTGACCGTGGTGTGGATGTACTACTGGATGAAGAACAAAGCATTCATGATGTAGCAGCTTTATTAAAGGAATTCCTTCGTGATATGCCTGACCCACTCCTGACCAGAGAGCTTTACACTCCTTTTATCAACACACTCTGTGAGCAGTCTGTTTAACTATATCTATCTGTCTGTCTACCTAGCTGCCTATCTAAATGGTTGATAAACTGCAGCCCTTATAAATCAAAATCAATTTGTGCTTATTTTTATTTAAACTCTGGGCATGTTTCTGATTCCAATGATTCATAATTTATGAGTGGTAACTTTCTTTATATGTTAACATGGAGAAGATTTTAAGCTGTCAACTTAAATTACATAGCTCTACTAATGAAATGCCTGAAATTATTAAAATGTATAGAATACTGAATTAGCTGATAATAGTGTTACACAAAGTAGTGCAATTAATGTGTATTTTAAAATATATATATATTTCTTTTTTAGTAATGGACCCCCATGAACAACTAAATGCTCTAAGACTTCTAATTTATCTTCTACCTCCCTGCAACTGTGACACCTTACATCGGCTCCTTCAGTTCTTAGCTATTGTAGCCAGCCATGCAGAAGACAGAAAAGATGAAGATAACCAGGAAGTAAGTTTATTTCACTGATTTTTATTGTGCAATTAGCACTGCGGTTCACCTCGTAGCAAAATGGATGGCAAACAAATCAAATAAATAATAACATTTTGACTGTGATAAGGAATACAATTAATGAACTATCTTATGAACAAATCTTTGTACTATTTCTAAAGAAGTTATTCAGTGGTGGGATTAATTTTTTTTTTACTACCGGTTCTGTGGGCATGGCTTGGTGGGCGTGGCATGGCTTGGTGGGTGTGGCAGGGGAAGGATACTGTAAAATCTCCATTCCCTCCCCACTCCAGGCGAAGGTTACTTCAAAATCCTCATTTCCACCCGATCAGCTGGGACTGGAGGCAGAGAATAGATGGGGGCGGGGCCAGTCAGAGGTGTTATTTACCGGTTCTCCAAACTACTCAAAATTTCCCCTACCGGTGCTCCAATACTGGTCAGAACCTCTGAAGCTATTATAATTTAGGTTTAAATCAGAGTATATTTGGTTTTATTTATTTATTAAGCGTTATTAATTAACACTTGCTTTAATAAACTTAACAATGTTTGTATCATTCTCTCTTTTATTCATGCAAAAGAATTATTCCTGCATTCAGAAACTTTTAGAACTTTCAGGTTTGTTGGCAAAAGTACCACCCCTCAAATTCCATATATAACTTGGTATGGCTCTTATTGATTCCCCTGGGTGGAATACTCTTTATATACAGCACAAAGTGACTTAGAAAAGGCAGGATCCTAGTCAAGTTAACTAAACCAAAACTACCTACACAAGTGCTAGGAATCCATTTGCAGCTAAATAGTACAGCATTTTATTTCTTTTCTTTTTAGATCCCTGGGAACAAAATGACATCACTCAACCTAGCCACCATATTTGGACCTAACCTGTTGCACAAGCAGAAGACAACAGACAAAGAATTTACTGTTCAAAGCACAGCACGTGCTGAGGAGAGTGCTGCCATTATTACTGTTGTACAGAAGATGGTAGAAAACTATGAAATGCTCTTTATGGTAGGTGAAGATTTCCTCTCTCTTTTTGCATTTAATGTAAGTTTTTGTAGAATAATTTTTAATTTAGTCTTTACTTTTTGAAATTGGACACTACATAATAGTATCATTTTAACATTTTTAACATTTAAAAGTATTCATTCATGAGACAATGTTTGTACAGTGAATAAATAAAATAGGACCATAATAAACAGAAATGAAAATTGGGCAGGGTGAAATACTGGTAGCAAACTGATGCAGGTAAAAGAAGGCCCTTGGCTATTTGTCATGTGGAAACATAGCTCTTAAAATTGAAAGAAAAAGGAAAGTACATATGAATGTATTTCTTTATACCTATTTCTTCAAAGAACTTCTATGATAAGGCTAATTATATGCTTATTTCAGTAGATTTATAGAATAATAGTTCAGAGCTGTTAGATAAGCAGATAATTCATCAAAATATATGCTTCAAAGTTTCTGCTTACTAAATATGTTCATGTTTTCATTAAAGATTACATTTCTAGTGTAATGGTATTTTCCCATTATTAAAATTTACTGGTAGATTGCATAAGATAGCTCATACATGAGTACTGTACTTGCTGTATCAGAACATGACTCAATAATTCCCATAATACTCTCAGGAATATTTTGCATACTCATCCAGTTATCTATAATCTACTTATCTACCATCTATATATTTAAGGGTATTCATCTTTTGTACCTGTTTTTAATGAGATGCCTATACACCGCACCGAGTCCCTTCGGGGAGAGGGGGCGGTCTATAAATTTTGAAAAATAAAATAAATAAAATAAATATTATCTATCACATTTTTCAACTGGCCATCTCCTTCAAAGGGATTCTGGGCAGTGTACAATAAACATTAAAATAAATTATATATATTTTAATAAATAAACTATAGATAGATGGATAGATGGATGGATGGATAGATGATAGATAGATAGATAGATAGATAGATAGATAGATAGATAGATAGATAGATAGATAGATGATAGATAGATAGATAGATAGATAGATGATAGATAGATAGATAGATAGATGATAGATAGACAGACAGACAGACAAATACAGTATAATTTCAATTTTCTTAAGATTTAAACACTTATAGATACTTTCCAAGACAGAAAATGGTTTTGAATTATGTTAATATTTATAAGAATATAGTTTTTTATTAATGAGGAAATGTGCAGGTGACTATGTTTCATGTATTTGTTTATCATTTCTGTATATATTATACGAAAACAAATATATATATATGCTGGTCTTGTTGTATTCGGGTCTTTTCTCATGTAAGATTGAGATTGTCTTGGCAACGTTTCAACGAGGTCTTACTCGCCATCTTCATGCTGGTGTTTTCTTTTGTGTTGTAACAACCTGGGTGGTGGGTTGGGTTCATTTGTTGACTAGGGCTGGTTTCCAGAATAATTATGGAAGCCATTGAAATAGAGAAACACCCCCAACAACATGAATAAACATGATGATACCTCCCGCCTACCAGACATCTGGAAACCAGCCCTAATCAACAAATGAACCACTTATAAATGGGGAAAGGAATTAATTAGCCTGGCCATTTCATTTGTAATAGATTCATTCTCTTATCTTTTTCTCACTTCATTTTTAACTTGATGTCTAAAACGAATTGCATGAAATTTGTTTGCCTATTTATTGTAGCAATTACCGGATAAATAATCTTGTAGCTCTTCGAAAGGCAAGCTAAGTCGCTTGTTGGATTATAAAATGCTTATTTTATAAATAAAATATGATAAATGATTAAATATAGTAGAAAGTATATTTATAAAAGGTTAAGTACTTTGTATGTTATTTAACTGGAATATATTGTATTAGATTTGTTATTATATTAATTTATATTTAAAAATAGAGGTGGATAATTTTGCTATTTGTTTTTTGATGTTTCATTAATGTATAGGTCCCAGCAGATCTTCAAAATGAAGTTCTAATTAGTCTGCTGGAGACTGATCCAGATGTTGTAGACTATTTGCTGAGAAGAAAAGCTTCCCAGTTATCGTGAGTAATTTGTTAACTTTCTTTTATTTGCTTTCATTGGGGAAATTTATCATAATTTATCATAGTTGTCCAAAGGCTTCTTATTTCAGAACCCCCGGCATTTTTGTTTAAATAGCAACTATGAATAATGTTAACCATTATGAAGTTAAATTATCTACCTTTTCTATAAAATGCTAGTGATTAAAACCTTTATACTTAACACCTTTAGAACAATCCTTTAATTATTTTTATTTGAATATCTTAATTTCCAAGCCTATTTTAATAAAATTAACTTTAGTTAAATGTCCGAGATTGTCCAAGGCCTTTAGTGCTCCATCTGTGCTAAAATCTGGGTTCATACATCATGGCAAAGGTGAAAAGGTGTCTGCAGTTAGAACTTTCTGGGACATTTAACATTTAAAGTGTAATAGAATTTTAAATAAACGATTAAGCTATTAATTCTTAGTATGTTGTTAAGAATTGAACTCCAGCATTTATTTCTAAAAATGCTTCTGGGTCCCATAAAGAGCAAAGAAGCATTTTACATAGTCACTAAAATTGATAGCCAGACTGCAGCAGAGTGCTTTGTTAGGATGTGTGCCTATCTGTCTAGAAAAAAGACCAACTCAAACTGAGACCGTAGACTACATCCTAGAAAGCTGTGTGAAGTAACACCTTCACAGTGTGACTTTCCATCAATGTTTTGTATTTGGTCCTGTCCATCATAATATGCCATTTGTGAAAGTGCTTCTAAATGCTTTTACAATTCAAAATGAACCCAGCAGTTGGGATCTCTGTTCATGAACTTTAGCTCCATTCTTCTACCTTTTATAAGTATGATATAGCTATGAGGACATAGAAATCCAATGGATGAGAGCTTTCCTCTTGCTCAATAATATCTCTTAAAAGTTGAATTCTATTAAAACCTAAAATATCTGCTCATATTGCTTAGTTTAAGAATGTTTAATTATTATTGCTCAACTGCTCTATAGAGCCTCACCAAACAAGCAAAGTCAAGTAGATAATAGCACTTTAGTGTCTTATTCTAGCAAATGATAATTGACGGATATAGCCATCTGATACTGAGAATAGTGTCCTTATTTTCTATGTTCAACTTTGCTTTGGTAAAAAAAAAATATGTGCACTATGGCTGCTTTGTATGCATATTATTTTATTCTACCTTGCAAATGAAAGATGACATGCTACTTTTTAAAGCCCTGATCCCTTACTTCAGGGGTGTCCAAACTTGGGAACTTTAAGACTTGTGGACTTCAACTCCCAGAATTCCCCAGCCAGCCATGCTGGCTGGGGAATTCTGGGAATTGAAGTCCCCATGTCTTAAAGTTCCCAAGTTTGGACACCCTTGCCTTACTTATTCTTAAGTATTATTTAAATCTCCTCAGAAGAAATATACCTTTTCAACATTTTCCAAAAAATCATTGGAAACCATTTGTTGTAATTCACAGTTGATAGGACAGTAATTGTGCTACTTATTTCAACAAGAGTATTCAATGTTTGAAAATGACAGAATTGTCACTTTAGTTTTGTTCTCCTCTTAGATGCCTAATTAATATTGAAGTGCCCAGGAATCATTTTTATATGTTTTGATACTAGCATGTTTCCAGCTGTAACTGCGAAGTCATGGGAAAGAGTTTGGCTAAAAGATTAGAGGGACAATTTATTCATCATGAAAAGAAAATGACACTCATAGGACACATCTCTTTTTCTGTATCAATCTGGAGAGACGACTACATAATCACTGGGCTATTTTTTCTGATAAGCTGGAACCCAAAACTGAGATATACATGTCTTGGGACCATCTTAATATTCTTGATAATGGATTTCAAATCTTGACATGAAAAACTGTAACTCTGCAATGAAAAGTGAGCACATGTCCACCAGTAATTGGTCACATAGCAAACTTCAGCTGCTACTTGTAAAATGGGCATAGTGTCTTTCTACATAGACATTTCTCTTGATCAGAATATTTTCTTGAATCTACTTCTGCTAATAACTTCACTACTTCACTGTTTTTCCTTTTAACTGGAAGATTATCTGCTCAATCACAATGAAACAGTACAACGTTATATAACACTGCTTGCTACTAACAGTACAATGCTGACAGCGTACTTCTAGAGTCTTCTTATTGTTTCTAATATGGCTGGATTTGTCAGAAATTCATCGCTAACTCCATACTAATCTAAAATTAAACCATCATTTGAAAATGAAACCAAGGTTTTTGCTGTGAAGGATCTCATGTTAAATCCTAAATAGAAAATGGAGTGGCCAGTTTAAATTCTCAATCAGGGAATATTTTTGAGAAAAAAACTGTAATGTTCATCATTTACTCAAGGTAAGATATAATTTGAAAGCTTTTATAAAGTTTTATTTTATTAAAAGCAGCATTTAAATGGACTGTCCTTTGTTCTATGGTTATTGTTTGTTGCAGTTACATTTTTCATTCTATTTCCTCAATTCATTATATTGTACTTAATAATGTACAAAACACTTCCAGTGTTACATTCAGACTTGCAACATGTTCTTAAAACTTTCTTTTTAAAATTAGAATCTTGTATATAATTGTCTTGGATATAATTTAACAGTAATTTCACCTATATTGTGTTGTATCCCATCCTATAATTTTGCTATTAAGGCAGTTATTTTCTGAAATCTTTAGTTTAATTCTATCCACATATTATCCAAATACACCGTTCTTTACATGGACTAAGTTTTATTAATTCCTGTTTATGTTTCATTTTATCAGAAGCCCTGAAATGCTTCAGTCTGAAAGATCATTCTCCATAGAAGGTAGACATTCATCCATAGACTCAAACCGAACCTCAAGTGGCGATATATCACCATATGACAACAACTCTCCAGTGCTGTCTGAAAGATCTGTTTTGGCAATGCAAGAAGATATGTCCCTTACACCTGATAAGTTACATAAAGTACCAGAACAGAACACATTAGGTAGCAATTTTCAGCCAAAATCAAAAGAGAATTCCTTTGGTATGATCAGCATATACCATAACTATGAGCATTCATTGGTTGTGAATAATCTTTTGTAGTAAAATGCCTATTGTAAATATTGTTTTTCTTAATGAATTGATTTCCTTAACAAAATGGAGTCAGACTGCTAAGGTTGGATAGATATAGTTTATCAATTTAAATTGCCGTTCCTAATAGCGAATTTCTGATTTTAATTTAAAGATTGAGAAGACATTTTTTGAAAATGTTTGATAAGATTTTATAAATAGCCAAAGAAAATCTGCATCCAGGTGAAAAGATTGTTGCAATTGAAAAGAACCTTTACACAGAATTCATTAATTCAGAAGTGCAGAGTTTGTATATCAATTCAGATGTACAAAGTCAACTCACTTGTTAATACAAAATTCATTCCGTGGATTGTTAAACTAGAATTATAATGGCATTATTATGTCTGTGGTTAAGTCAGAGTTTTAGTGTTCTACTATATAAACATCTCAATATTTAACCTGCGTAATATCAGTGCAGAAATTAAAAACATTTTTAAAAAATGAAATCAATTCTAATTCTTTGCAAATATTTTGAATTATAGGTATTGTATTATCTTGAATTTTATCTTTGAATTTTTGAAAATCACATCTTTTATTTTCCAATTGAGGAATGTTTGGGCCAGAAGCAATCAAAGGATGAAAAATTTTGTGAACCTAAAGAAAATTATTTTGCTTAAAAGGGGGGGGTCCCAATATTTCATGCTCCTTTTCATCTGAGAGTTTCAATGAGTCGTTCACATGGGGATCTAGTGCCCGTATTGTAAATAAATCCACTGAGGTAGAAAATGCTCTTGACATTAAACGAAAACATTTTTTAGATCCTAGCTGTTGTTTCTGTTCTTTGGTTATGACCCATTAAGATTTTAGCTTGATATCAAGAGCTTTGGCTACCTCTGGCTGCCTTCTTGTGGCAAAAGTAAATTGCAATTTTATTATATGATGATAACAGTGCTTCTGTCACAAATGTCAGTTGCACTGAAATGAGGGCTGCATGTCCTAGCCATGAATTGTTCTCAGGAAGTACTTGAAATTAGATATACTAAAACTAAGATCTTATTTTTGGCAAAATAATACAGGATTCCTAACCTGGCCATAGAACTAATCAAAATATTTAAATATTTAGATATGGTTTTTAATAACTCTACCAAATACAGGTCACACTAAAATTATATAATTCAAAATGCACAAAAATTAGTGGTAGCAATGCGATTCTTCTGCTTCACTAGATCAGGGGTGTCCAAAGTTGGCAACTTTAAGACTTGTGGACTTCAACTCCCAGAATTCCCCAGCCAGCAGAGCTGGCTGGGGAATTCTGGGAGCTGAAGTCCACAAGTCTTAAAGTTGCCAAGTTTGGACACCCCTGCACTAGATATACAGCTGTTAGATACTATATTCCAGGTCTGACTAAAGTATAAATGAGTGCATGGATTTATTTTAATTCCAATGGAAGAGAATACATGTAGCTCAGGGTTGAAGTATGAAGTCTCTGGTGCTCTCTGACCCTGGTTGCCTGCTTGTAGACTGGAAGAGCAGGCTAATGAAGGTTGCCTTCCTTCCCTGCCAGTGTAAGAACAGCAAAGTGGTCAGTAAAGCTACAATTCAAGGTGCTGGTTGTCACCTTTAAAGCCCTTCCCCCTGCCAGAGATTAGACTGGCCCCTTCTTTAACACTCTTTTGGAAGGCCCTGGAGATGTGGTTCTGCCAGCGGGCCTGGGGATCCTCATCAGAGCAGGATGAAGCCCATTAAATGGCTAGTGTGAATGTGTGTTGTCGCCGGGGTGTGGGGGTTATTATTTTATTATTTTTCTTTTTATTCTTTTTGTTTGTTTTATATGGTGTTTTTGTATCCTTGTAAACCGCCGTGAGTTGCCATGTGTGAGTATACGGCAATATAAAAATTTTAAATAAATACATAAACAAGCAAATAAAACACACAGACAATTAAAAGAGCTACAAAGGAGACAAAATTACCAGAACACAGTAGCCAACACCCAAAGAAGCAGGGATTAGCAGCAGATGAACAAGCAAAAAACAATACCATAATCCAGGAATTACCATGGAGAAAGCCACACACTGATTAATACTGATGATGTTACCTAACAACTGCAAACAAACAACCAAACTCAGAGCACCAAGGACTCCACATTTGTATTGATGCCTGACTAAATTTGTTGGGTTTTTTTCCCCCCCCCCGGAGACTCTAGACCAGTGATGGCGAACCTTTTTTGGCTCGCGTGCCACAAGTGGAAGGAGCGCAGGGGGGTCGAGTGCGGGCGTGCCGCACCCATAATGCAACGCGCGACCCCCCAGTGCGCATGCACGCACAACGCGCGACCCCCCCCATTTTTACATTTTTTTTTGCCCTCCCCAGGCTCCAGGGGCTTTATAGTAGCCTGGGGAGGGCGAAAAGAGCCTCCCCCCGACCCCCCAGAGGCCCTCCGGAGGCTTCAGGGACTGTCCAGAGGCTTCCCTGAAGCCTTCGGAGCGCTTAAAACCACCCTCTGAGCAAACCGGAAGTGACTTCCGGGTTGCTCAGAGGGTCGTTTTAAGCGTTCCAAAAGCATCAGGGAAGCCTCGGACGGTCCCTGAAGTCTTCGGAACGCTTAAAACGACCCTCCGAGCAACCCAGAAGTCACTTCCGGTTTGCTCAGAGGGTCGTTTTAAGCGTTCCGAAGGCTTCAGGGACGGTCCCTGAAGCCTCTGGGGGGGAGGCTCTTTTCGCCCTCCCCAGGCTCCTATAAAGCCTCTGGAGCCTGGGGAAGGTGAAAAATAGCTTTTAAAAAGGTGAACTCAGCTGGCCAGCTGACAGGGCAGCGCCTCGCGTGCCCTGATAAATGGCTCCGCGTGCCACAGGTTCGCCATCACGGCTCTAGACAATTGACTCTTAGCAGATAATTATAAATTAATGACAAAAAAAGGACAGCCCTGAAAAAAAGTACAAAATTGTGGACTCATAAGAGCAGCCATCCTGATAAAGAGATAGGGTTGAACATTTCCTGCATTCAAATGCTAAAGATTTGAAACCTCATTTGGAACAGTCTGACTTAATCAAAGTAGTCAGTCCCCATTTTTTAAGGTTACCAGTTTCTTTATTCTATTCAATTGTGTTGAGTGCTATGTACTCCAAAGAGTCCCAAAATCAGAACAGCTGTGTTCAAGGGAAAATACTTAAAATTCCTTAGAACTTAACATTGTGTCCTTGTAAAAAAAAAAGAGATACTGAATGCATATTTCATGTCCTTTTACATTGCACCTTCTATAAGGAAACAAGTGCTCAGACAGGTCTGATTTACGTTTTTATTTTGCTACATTTGAAATAATTATTTTAACTATTTTACTAACTGATAGAATTCTGGTAGGTGACTGTAACAAAGAATACTACCAATACTAGAAATATATATGTAAATTAGGATTGAACTGTTGGGCTCTTGGTTGTTCTCTTAGTTTGATAGTTTCTTTGAGGTGTTGTTTCTTTCTTGATAATTCTTTTAAAATATTATTAAGGAAGATATCCTCCCACACCATGACTAGAAGTGTAAGATGCTTCAGTCCCCAAATACTGATGATATTACCTAGCATAGTACATCTGCAGGAAAACAGCTAATTTCAGAGAATACTAAGAGCCCAAAGATTATTGCTACTGCTACTTCTTTCTAATGTATATCTCTGTTAAATAGTAGGATTGCCTACATTCATTTTCCTTCTAATCTTATAGATGTGTCAGACGATTATTTCAACATCTGGGGCACCTGGCATTCAACTCTGAAAAGTGGTTCCAAAGGGCTGGGAATGACAGGTATACATATTGAATAATTATCTGATTTAACTATTCATATATTAGCGCTATTTCATTATAGTATTGTACTAGAAGAGGACTACTAATTCTTTTTCTCCAAAAGCCATCTGTTTTATAAAGCATATGATTTAAAAAAAACTTTTGTTTACAAAAGTTTATACCAAATATTTTTTGTTTTGACTGTCACAGGAGTTTCCACAACGAACAATTTGTTTTTGCAAACTTTCAGATATTATGATATTTAAATCAAGGCACAACTATCTGTAGAATATTTTGTAATTTAAAGCAGGACTATCTCTATGGAAAGGTTGTGTATGTGATTAATCAATAGTAATTTTAGATATCATTCCCAAGACTGATGTAAGATCCCAATGCCCATGTTATTGTAGATTATCTCAAAAACAATGTATGATTTGCTTTATTATTAATCGTTCTCTGTGGTTTTTTAGGGTCATATGGAGACATCTATGAGAGCAGCTCCTTGCGGCCAGGGCAGTGTTCCCTTTCTCAAGGGAGCCTATCATTGTCTTCTCCTCGGTGGCAGGAAAGCAATACAGAACTAGATAATGAAAAACAAGTCATCCGGAGGAGTCAGACAACAACTGCCCTTCTTGGTTGCCATTCTCATCCCCCTCTGTCTCAAATGTACAGCACCCCACAGATTGAAGTAGGTAGAAAGAATTCCAGCCAGTCCAATTCAAAACATCATTCACCTGTAAGATATACAGATAACCTGATGGAGCTTGACTCAGATGCAACTTGCCCATATGCTACATTTAAGCCAACGTCTCTAAGGCAAGCTGAAGTAATCCGAAAAGACAGACCACCGCCTCCTTACCCTGAAACAGCAAAGCAAAGCAGTTTATCATCCCTCCAGCCAGCAACATCTTCTACAGGGAAACTTCAAAAGACAGACTTGTCTGAGGCCCAGGGAATGAGGATCATGACTCAGGTGCCTGAACAACCTATCCAGCACGAAGAGCAACAGAACCAAAATGAAAGAAAGTACTCCTTCCCAGACAGCGAGCAGAACAGTAAAAATTTGTCAGAGACAGATTGGCATGGGTGGCAAAGCGATCGATGGCAAATTTGGGAGATTTTATCACCTGATAATCCAGATGCGCTCCCTGAAACATTAGTATGAGTGAAGAAATCAGCAGGTCTTTTCCAAATGGGGAAAACAGTGGACTGGATTTATACTGAATTATTTTTTAAAGATATGTTTACTTTATGGAGTATTTTAAAATTAAATTTATTAAAAGAATTTTAATAGCAGTGTAAAATTTAGTGACTTGTTTTTGGGGTTTTGTAGAAGGAAATGTGAGATGGCAATTTCAGTCCAAACTACTCTGTGAAATATAAGCTTTGTATACAATAAAAACGACCCTCTTGGTGTTGCTAAGATACATTTATGTATCTGCAGCTCAAATGACTGTATATTATGCAATGTTTTATGTACAATAGCATTGTGTTTATATGCAAAAAATAATCTTGAGTGCTTTTTTGAAATTATATTTTAGTCATGCACTAATATTAATATACAATATATTGATATCGTTGAAAATGCACAAACTGGTTTCTGTGCTTTTAACTAATCTGTTTGTGAAAGTCATATATTTTCACTGACAAATAAGGTGGAATGAGAACATTAAAAGCCATATATTTTACAATAAGGAAGTTAAAGACTAATGTACTATTTGCTTGCAAGGAAAAATTAATGAACATATATTTTTACTCTTTTAGAAAGCAATTCCAATCACTCCTTCATAAATATGTCCATGTCTACACTATATACAAAAAGATCCCAAAGATTCTTCTATCCATTCCACATTAGGCTTATAAAATTTTGGCATGGGTGAGAAAATACAGATTTACAAAGTACAAAGTTACAGAAAGTAACCAATTTCGTTGTATTTAAGTACAAGGGCAATAAAGATTATACTTATACAGGAGAGGGTGTTTATTAAGTTTTGTTAAGACCCTTTTGACTTTTAATATTTCTCTATAAATATGAACTAAAATGTAATCTGCTCTCACAAGTCCTAAAACTAGATAAAAAGAACCCAATTAAATAAATGAACCAAAAACACTAAACCTTACATATTTATTAAGGAAAATTATCCAAAGTTTTATATGTGTATATTGTAAAACTAAGTGAACCTTAGTAACTTGTGTGCCCCTGTTGAAGAACAAAAACATCAACTAAATGTTTCCAATAACTCTTGATCCGGTGCATTGGCTTGGAGGAATTCTAGTTCATTCCTCCTTAGAGAATACCTTTAGCTCAAGGATGTTAAGCTTCCTTGCATAAATAGTGCAGTCAGGTTCTTCCAAAACCCTTCCATAGAATTTCAGTCAGGAATTTGCCATTCCAGTCTTTAACTTTCTTTTTTAACCATTCTTTGTTTGTACAACTTGAGTATTTGGGGTCATTGTCTTGCTGCATGACCCTTCTTTTTCTGAGCTTCAGTTCATGGACAATATCCTGCTATTTTCCTGAAGAATTTGCTGGTACAATTCAGAATCCCATCAATGATGGTACACTATCTTGGTCCATAAGGTACAAAGGAAGCTCAAACCATGATACTGCCACTACCATGATTTACAGATAAGTTTCTTACATTACAATAATAATAATAGTATTTGCCAAACATAATGCTTTTCAATCAAGACAAAAAGTTCTATTTTGGTTTCACTTTTCCATAAAAGATTATTTCAATAGACTTCTGGCTTATCTATGTGTCTTTTGCAAATTTTACATAGCAGTAGCAATGGCATTTAGATCAAGAGTGTCAAACTCAAGGCCTGCGGACCAAATCCAGCCCACGGGCTGCTTAGATCTGGCCCATGTGGCCACCCTGGAAACAGAAAAGGAGCAGCTTGCAGTGCCTTTGCCAGGGACCATGTGCGTCCTGCCTGGGCTCCGTTTTCAGCCACGACAGCCTCCTGCAGCCCTCTGCCAGCAAAAACAGAGGTCAGAGAGCCTGAGCTCCGTTTTTGCTGGCAGAGGTTGTTGTACCCACAGCAGCCGGCTGAGCTGTTGGTGGAATCTGACAGCGATGAACACTATGGGACTGCCCGAGAGACTGAGGAAGACTGGGGGGGGGGTGTTCAGAGTCAGAGCAGGGGCTAGAGAGTCCTGTTGGCCACCAGGTGGCATCTGATCAGGGAGCAGTGAGGAAGAACAGAGAGGGAGGCTGTCCCTGACGTACGTATGCATAGGGCTGCGAGAAGGAAGGAGAGCTTTGGAAAAAGGGTCACAGAAGGAAATAGGAACAGGTGGCTACTGATTGGCCCCTCCCGGAGAGCTTATAGGTGGGGTGACGGGAAGGGAATTTTGCAGGAAACAACAATTTACTGATCTAGCCGTAGAGAAAGATTGGGAGAATTTCGTGAGTTCAAGCCTTGTTTCATAGAGATAGCTTTCTGTGCTCCCAGCCAAGGGGTTGCTTATCTCCCTCCTTAGTTGTGGCAGACAGCCAAGTCTGTGTCCATATATATTGTAGAGGCTTGGGACAGAACAGAGGGCTACAGGAGGCCGTCGCAGCTGAAAACAGCCTTGACGAATAACGTTGTCACACCCACCCTGGTCATGCTCCCAGGCCCCCTGAAGTCAAACACAACCCTGATGCAGCCCTCAATGAAATCAAATTTGACACCCCTGACTTAGACATATACTGCTTCACAGCCCTCTCTAAGTGATTGTAAGTCAGCATATTGCCCCCAACAATTTGGGTTCTCATCTTACCGACCTCAGAGGGATGGAAGGCTGAGTCAATCTTGAGCCGATGAGACTCGAACTGCCAAACTGCTGTCAGCCAGCAGTCAGCAGAAGGAGCCTGCAGTACTGCATTCTAACCACTGCGCCACCATGGCTCAATTATGAGATGAGATGAGCAGCAATGTCAGCTTTATTTTTTATATCTCTCCCTTGTATGAGTCATGATAACTTTCTACATACCCATAATTGTGTACTTTAAATAAGGAAGGACCTCCCACACTCACACTTGATTATCATCCCATGGATTGAAACATCTGATTCTTAATTTCCCCTTCAAATGAATCCTAAAGGTTCATTTACATGTTTCGAATAATTCTCCAATAAACGAATGAACAAGTATAATGCTTTGAATCATTCATTTAATTGTGTTATTTTACCTATAGTAGTTTTAGGACTTCTGTGGAAAACAGATAATGTTTTAGGACATATCTATGCAAAAATTAAATTAACAATTCAGAAGAGTTCACAAACTTTTAAGCACCACTGTACTGTATATTTTTATATGTATTCATGGGACCTGGAATCCTGACAATTAATTAAATATTTTCCTTTTTAAACCAACAAGAGTTTTCAGTATTCACAATTCCTAAAATATTGACAGATTTCCACAAGGTGATTCCAGTGCAATGTTGCATTTGTTAAATGTTAATATTCTGTGCTTTTAAAAGTTTTATTATCATTCAGCATGGGAGAGGTCCCCCTATTACATTCTTTTATTCTAAAAATGCTTTCCTTAAATTTCAGTGGAATTTTATCTAGTGATGTCTTTTAAGTTATATCTTGTGCAATAGAATAAAAGTCTTGCAGAAAACTTTGTTTATATTTATTGATTAAACATTTTGTGCATAAAATCCATGAAAAGTAAGTACTGAAAACAGTAGCACGTAATTGTTATTTGAAGGGTCAAGGTAATTAAAAGCTTTCACTTAAGGGACCATTTCAGTGGAAACACATGTGTAGGTGTTTCCATGTGAAGAGCAGAATAGAAAACTGTATGCTTCTTTCTACTTACTAAGTCGGCATGAATTGATCTCATTGGGCTCTGTTTCCTAAAAAATAACGTTATAAATAAACTAAAGTTATAGAATAATTACATACGTCCTTCATGTATCATCACACCTCAAAAATTTGTAGCATCAAACAAGTAATTAGGAATTCTGTTTCAAGCTTCAATGTCCTCGTTCAGCCAAGTGAGATCTGTATCCTTGTAAGCACAATTAGTTCTATTTTACAATTCCATACCAGCAATGGAAATAGGCATGCCATGCATGGCTGTAATTAAACTCTTAAGCGATAAGGTTGGGAATTACCTATTTTGTGAAGTGCAGATCTGCAGCTGTCATAATGTGACTGAAATGTGTCCAGTCAACAAATTCCAAGCTGCTATTTCACATGCCCAGATGTGCCTGTAATTCTTTCTTAAAACTAGAAGGAGACCTGAGTTTATTAGAAATCTGAATCTGTTCCTGACATTTGCGATCACAGCAGCCTTTTGGAAAATCCTTTAGATTATTTGGCTCATAAAATAACACTATGCCATTATGGTCAATTGAAATAAAAGCCAATTTTGGACTGAACTTTCCATACAATATCTGTCTTGCATTTAAAATACCTCAGTCTATTTTATATTTTTATTTATATTATATTAATAAGGTATCAGACTACAGGTAATGCTTGCTTAACAACAGCTTGTTCAATGTCAAGTGACAATGGTGATGTAAAAGATTTATAACCAATTTGTGAATGTGCAGCTATCACAGCATCCCACAATCATGATCACAATTTGGATGCTTGACAATCAGTGTATTTACGACAGTTGTAGCATCTTTCACATGATCACCATTTATGTCCTTCACATGGCTGTGATTTGCGATTTCTTACCAGCTTCCCCATTGATTTGCTTGGCTCCCAACAAGCCAAGTCAATGTCGAAGCAGGCAGGAAATCACAAGTCACAGCTATGTGACATTGTGTTTAATGACTGCAGTTGGAAGTGGAGCATGGTTGTGTGATGTTTCACTTTTTAACCACATTGCTTAGCAGTGGAGTTGCCAGTCCCAATTGTGATTAGTATGGAAGACTAACTGTATTGACCTAGATTTACAAAAGGATCTAAGCTTTGTTCCACAAATAACTACAGTTCAAGAATGCAAGGGAGAGCAATTCACAGGAACCAATTTTTTTTGTCTGACAAAAGAATTTTGTTTTCTTTCAGGCTTTATAGAAAGTGAATTCCACAGCCTTCAGGACAAGGTCATTTAAACTTAAACTCTATAGAATTAATCAAATTCACAATACTTTATTTGCTGCTCCTTTCATATAAATAAAGATCCAATTATACTTCTTTTAACTCCAACATAAACATTTGAACTCATTTTCTCCCACTTAGGAGACACTTCAAAGATGACTTCCAGAAGAAGCTAAATTTCAGTCAATTGCCATTGTTGTTAGTTGTAAAATAGATGAGTTTAAATTTAAGGGCTCAGATAGACTTTTATTTATTTATTCTAGTGGTTTTGGAGTTTAATTAAAGTTTAGTGGCAGCAAATAATTTTATATTTATTATTTATGCCTGTGTCAGGAGGCAGTGGAAGCTGAAAACGTGCTGCAGTAAGGCAGGTGTGCCTCCCTGTTTTGGCTGGCAGACAGAGGTATTGCAGGCTGGCCCTTTGATATTTCCAGGCAGGCCCCATGGGCAGGAGGCACAGTGCTGCAGGATGCAGAGGCATCCCATGGCCTGTATTCACTGGCAGAATGCTGCAGGAGGCAGCACCTTCTTCAACTTCTGTTTAGCAGCATCTCCCAACTACAACTAGGTACCCTCCAACATCTGGATGGCTGTTGTTCAGTAGGGCCAGAAACATCTAGCTCTTCACCCAGGTCTTTGATGAGAGAGAGTGGGCCCCTTGTATCACTGAGTTTCTCATCTTTTATCTTAATCTTTTACCTGTAATTGATTTAATTGTACATTTTTTGATTGTTGTGAGTCACCCAAGTTCATTAAGAATTGGGTGGTATATCAATTTTGTAAATTATTACTAATATTATGTCCTCCTCTAGGGCTGTGTCAAAAGTAGTAACAATGATTGATAGACTGTTGGACAGACAGTTTTTAGAGACATCTGGAGAAATTGTCAGTTCATTTATGCTCTGCTCCTATACAAAAGAGTTAAGTCCCATAGCAGCTGGGGACTCTACATGTCTTTAATCTCTACATTATGGAATTGAGACTATTTGTGTCAGAAAGTAAATCTCCCTTTGTCTGGAATAGCTGTTTTGAATGCAAAGGGGAAAAATGCATCTTGAGCCTGTGTCAAACGCCCACCCTGGCCATGCCCACCCCCATCCATGCCCAATCCCACCCACCCCGGCCCTCCAAGGTTAAACACAACCTGATGTGGCCCTCAATGAAATTGAGTTTGACACCATTGGTCTATAAGAAAAACAGCCTGTTGCTTAAAGAGCTACAGCAAGTGAGTTGCTGAGTAAAAACATTTTAACTTGTTTTCACCTATTTTTTTTTTTTGAAAAGAGTTTTATTGGTTTTTTTAAAACATTTATAGGGAAAAGGGTAAATGGAATGGTTACAGATTTTGGCAGTAGCAAGTGTGACAGACGCCCCCTCCCTCCAATCTCATAGGTTACATCCATATATCAGACATTAGTCCATAGTCATAAAAAATCAGCATATTAATTCTAGAAAAAAATTTTTTTTTCAGTCAGCTTATATTGTTATAATATATAATCTAGATATAATTTCATTATTGCTTTCGGTTTGTTTATAACATTGTGGCTTTCTTATTCATTTTTGTGATCTGAGCTTTCTTGGTATTGCCCCTTCCCCCCCTGCTGGCAGAGCTCCGGCCCCTCCCGTGTCCTGTGTGACCATTGTGGTATCTTCTGTTTTTTCTAGGTTCACTTTGTTTTTTTCCATGAAGGCCTGTGCCTCTATGGGTGTATTAATTCTAATTCTTGTCTCCTCCCAGAATATCAGCATACCTTCAGGCATCAACCACCTAAACCACACCCCCTTCTGGTATAATTTATTCGCCAATTGCGAATAATTTTTCCTTATCTCCCTAATTTTTTTGGGAATCTGTTTTAGAATGGTTATCTCCCTATCATGGTATGTCAGTGTTTGCCCCCTTTGCACACCCAGAATTTCATCTCTTGTGCTTTTCCTAAGGAATCTAATATGAACCTCCCTGGGCACATTGTGTGTTCTGGCATATACTGAGTTCACTCTATAAGCCAGATCTATCTCCCATTCCATCTGTTGTTTATCTTTGTGTATGTATTCAGCTAAAATATTAGTCATTATGTCCCTTATATTTTCCCCATCTGTTTCTATTACGTTTTGGAATCTAAGATAAAAGGACATTCTCTCAAAATCTGTTTTCATTTGTTGGGTATCAAGTTCTTTGTTTCCCCTCTGCAAGGCCTCAACCCCCCCTCTCGCCTCCGCCACCCCACCCTCCACAAAGTCCAGTCTCTGTGAGTTCTTATAGATTTGCGCTTGATTTTCTTTGATTTCATCTTTCATTTCCCTTAGCTGTTTCTTAATTTCCTCTTGGCCCTGTAAAATTTGTTGGAGCATTTGTTGAAAGTCTATCTCTGTAGTCTTGGGTTGCATCAATTCTGTTATCTTTGACTGTGTGGCTGGGCTAGATGTTGCAGATGTTGGAGCAGAAGTAGCAAAACCAGGTTTTCCAGGAGGTGGTCTTTTTGGGGACATGGTTTAAAAAGCAAAGAAATCAGTCACTGTAGAGACTGGGCAGCTGGAGAAGAAGAGCAGGCAGACGAGTCCAGGAGACAGAGAATCCAAACAGATGGGAATTTCTTTAGTCACTCTAGCAATAGGGTTTTCACCTATTTTTACAGTACTATTCAGAATAACGAGTTTGAATTGCCAAATCTAACCCAAAATATAAATAAATGCTGATTCCTGTTTTTAAATGATGGTCTATAGCAGGGATGGGCAATTATTTTCCCAAGGGGACAAATGAGGAACTGGGAGGGACTGTTATGGTGAGTGCAACCAATAGAACCAACACATTACTGTGAAGATGCGTAGACACGCATATAGTATATACATGTTTAAAAATAGCAGTAACCTTCAAAATAATGCAATTGCATTGCAGTCACAGTAAATACTTATTTACACTTGATTTCTAATTTCTAGCTGACATCATAAGGGCCAGATAGGACAGCCAAAGATCAGATGTGGGCTGGGGCCCATAAAATGCCCAAGTCTGGTCTCTAGTATATGGAGGAAGTAGAATGCTTTGACAAGTCATCTTCTATCTTGGCATATAGTGAAGTCAGGATATGAAAGACTGCAAATGCTTGGTGGACTTTTTAGAAACACAAATACCCTTTTATCTCACACATTTCATCAAAATGTTAAGAAATGTTTGCTATTTACATATGTCATGCTTTAAATTATTCTGCTTCTAATCAGCCAATCTTTGCAACAGGGCTTCTACCTCACCCTCTTATATTTGTTCTTATTCCAATACCAGTACACAAAATATTAACCCATTTAAAATATTTGGCATGGGATTGTTTAGCTGGATATGAAAATGTCTCTTCTGTGCTCTAAGAGCATGAAAAACTGTCAAATATACAAGATATTTGTAATGTAGCCAAGATGCAAAATATTTTGTGGTTGGCTGTGGCTGAAAATAATATTTATGGAGGAAGGGCCATTAGAATTTAAGTGTTTTACTTGAAATAAATGCATGTATTAATGCATAATATCAGAAGGATTTGTTACATAACCAGTAGGAGGCTCTCTGATCATGCAGCATTATTATTCCAAATCTGTTCTGTGTTGTCAAAGCCAGGGAATTTTTTTTCCTTAATATATTGAAATGAAATGTCATTCTGGATAAATACCAAGAAACATGCGTGAATACAAACATTGTATATTTAAATATACAAAAATTGTATATTTAAATAATTACCAGAAAGGGTGAGTCTCTGTCAGCTGACCAACTAGTGAATCCAAAAAGAGAATTCCTGAGACATTGTTTTTCCCAAAAAGTAAAACTTTATTTAATACACTACATTGGTACAGAAGAAGTGAAACTAGCTCTGAGTTTCTCATGTGAAAGCCCATATAGTTAAACTTTCTTTTCCCCTTTGGCCTATTCCCTCAGTTCATTGTGTTATCCAATTAAATCTGCTTCTTTTGTTATGAGAACAGCCTGCATTGTTCACACACCTGTGTGGTATGACCTTGGGGTGGCAGCAGGGTCTCACAATCTGCAGACGGAGTCTTGGCATTCCATTTGCACCCCAGATGTTCCAACCATCCTCCTCCTGATTGTTGTCAAGCTGAGAGCGAAGAAGTGACTAGATGAAAGAGCAAATTACTCTTGATAGTCTCATGATTGAAGTTATGAATATATTGACCAGAATGCTGAATTATTATGGTCTTTTGGAATCATTAATTCAAAGTGATAATGTTGCATCTAACTTCATATGAAATATTTTAAAATTATGGGCTGGCATGCACCTGGAATTTAGAATCAGAATCAGAATAGAGCTGGAAGGGACCTTGGAGGTCTTCTAGTCCAGCCCACTGCTGAAGCAGAAGATCCTATACTATTTCAGATAAGTGACAGTCCAATCTCTTCTTAAAAACTTCCAGTGATGAATCACCCACAATGTCTAAAGGCAAGCTGTTGCATTGCTTAATTGTCCTCACTGTTAAGAAGTTTTGCCTTAATTCCAGGTTGCTTCTCTCCTTGATTCATTTCCATTCATTGTTTCTTGTCCTGCCTTCTGATGTTTTGGAAAATAAATTGACCCCCTCCTCTCAAATACTGGAATACTGTCCATAGTCCTTCTTTTCTCTGGACTAGTAATACCAAATGCCTGCACATTCCTCATATGTTTTTGTCTCCAGGCCCTTAATCATCTGAATTACTCTTCTTTGCACTTTTCCAAAGTCTCAACATCTTTTTTGTAATGTGACCAAAACTGGATGCAGTATTCCAGGTGTGGTCTTATTAAGGCCTTATAAAGCAGTAGTAATAATACATATGATTTTGATTCTATGCCTCTGTTTATATAACCAAGGATTGTATTACCTTCTTTGGGTGCTGTTGCACACTGCTAGTCATGTTTAAGTGATCATCCACTAGGACTCTAAGGTCCTTCTCATAGTTACTGTTTTTGAGCCAGGTTTCGCCTAATCCAGGGGTGTCACACTGGTGGTCCATGGGCTGGATGCATCACGCAAAGTTCGCAAAGGCAAAACACATCACACAATGTCATGTGATGTCACGTGACACAATTGAGTTGGACACCCATGGCCTAATCTGTACTTGTACCTTTGGTTTTTCTTGCTCAGGTGTAAAACTTTGCTTTTTTCCACATTAAATTTTATTTTGTTGGATAGGGCCCAATGTTCAAGTCTGTTAAGATCCAACTGGATCCCAAACACTTCCAAAGAATAATTAGGCATTCAAGATGTATGGGAGAGATATACTATAAGAAAAACCAATATTCATTTTGTTCAAGTAGACCAGTGATGGCGAACCTATGGCACACGTGCCACAGGTGGCACACGAAGCCATTTGTCAGGGCACACAAGGCGCTGCCCTGTCAGCTGGCCATCATGCATGCGCGTGCTGGACAGCTGAGTTCACCCTTTTTAAAGCCATTTTTGCCCTCCCCAGGCTCCAGAGACTTTATAGGAGCCTGGGCAGGGTGAAAAGAGCCTTTCCCCACAGGAGGCCTCCGGAGGCTTCACGAGTTTCCGTGAAGCCTCCGGAGTATAAAAAACCAGCCCTACGGGCAAACTGGAAGTTCAGGAATAGACTTCTGGTTTGCTCGAAGGGTCGTTTTGAGTGCTCTGAAGGCTTCAGGGACCGTCCAGAGGCTTCCCTGAAGCCTTCGGAACGCTTAAAATGACCCTCCCAGCAAACTGGAATTGACTTCCAGTTTGCTCGGAGGGTTGTTTTGAGCACTCTGAAGGCATCAGGGAAGCCTCCGGATGGTCCCTGAAGCCTTCAGAGTGCTGAAAATGACCCTCCGAGCAAACAGGAAGTCACTTCCAGTTTGCTCGGAGAGTCATTTTGACTGCTCCGAAGGCTTCAGGGAAGCCTCCTGAAGGTCCCTGAAGCCTCTGGAGGGTGTCCGGGGGTGGGGGAGGCTGTTTTCACCCCCCAGCTCCTATAAAGCCTCTGGAGCCTGGGGAGGGCGAAAAAAGCATGTAAAATGGGGGAAGGGAGTGCCTGTAGTGCGCGCATGCGCACTGGGGGTCACACATTGCATTATGGGTGCAACACGCCCGCACACAACCCCCCTGCGCTCCCCCCACTTATGGCACGCGAGTCAAAAAGGTTCGCCATCGCTGAAATAGACATATCTTGGTCAAGAATAGATATGATATGGATTTCACCTGAGTTAAAATCAAATGTGCAGGAAATAGAAACAAGTGTTTGGGCGGACCCATAACCCAATAGAAGTTAAATGGAAAGGACAAAAGAGAAAATTGAGATGGATGCTGAACCAATCAATATTAAAGGATAAGGAATTTATTCAAAATATGAAAAAAGAACTACCATATTTTTCGGAGTATAAGACACATCAAAGTTTTGAAGAGGCAATTTTTTTTTAAAAAGTAGATAGGTAGAGAGAGGGAGAGAGATAGAGAGAGGGAGAAATACAGTAGGTAGGTAGGGAGAGAGAGAGAGAGTAGGTAGGTAGGTATGGAGAGAGAGAGAGAGAGAGAGAGAGAGAGAGAGAGAGAGAGAAATACAGTAAGTAGGTAGGGAGAGAGAGAGAGAAGGTAGATAGGTAGGTAGTTAGATGCTTCCAGGTGTATTTATCTATGTGCTGGAGAAGGAAATCGCTGACAACCTGCAGCACCTAAGACTTGTTTCTGCTGGCACAATACTTGATCACTGTAATTCTCATCAATCACTCTGACTAAAGAGCTTTCCAAAAGAAAAAAAAAGTTTTTGCACTCTGCAAACCTCCCCAAAACGGCCTGTTTTTCATGAAAATGGGCCCATTTTTTTTCAAATAAAAAGCATGAATATCCTTGGGAGGTTTGCAGGGTGCTCCTGGTGGGAGGCAAAAAAGAACAACAAATGGGCCCGTTTTTCATGAAAACGGGCCCATTTTTTTTTTCAAACAAAATTGCATGCATAGCCTTATGGAGCCTTATAGAGTGCTTGCTGGGGGCTGGGGGGGCAAAAATAGCCCATTTTTTGCTCATTTCTGCCCTCCCCAGCCCCTAGGAGTTCTCTGAAAGCCTCCATAAGGGTATGCACAGCCATTTTGGTGAAGGGGGCGAGGCTTCGGGAGGGAAAAAAAAATTGCTGTATTCGGTGTATAAGACGCACCCAGATTTTCTGCCTCTTTTTTGAGGAAAAAAGGTGCGTCTTATACTCCGAAAAAATATGGTAGATTTCTTTTTTAAAGAGAAAAGGGAAGAAGAGATTTCACTGCAAAATGTATGGGATACAGTAAGCCGCATATTTGATGACTAGTCA
This sequence comes from Natrix helvetica, assembly GCF_964273705.1. Lineage (NCBI taxonomy): Eukaryota > Metazoa > Chordata > Lepidosauria > Squamata > Natricidae > Natrix > Natrix helvetica. The sequence goes on along the minus strand of NC_138549.1, from coordinate 45,160,701 downwards.
TAGCCTATATGGGAAAGAAAAATAAGAAGAAAAAACAAAACAAAAAAATATTAGAAGTAGATTATATTATTAGTAGATGCGAAAGGAACTCTCCATTATCAAAATGTTAAAAATAATAATAATTCAAGATTACTATGAAAAGCTGTATGATCAGGAAAAAAATCCAGAAGATAAAATAAAACAATATTTGGAAAAAGCTGAATTTTCTGAAATACCTGAGACAGGAAAATCCCTGTTAAATGAACAACTAACAATGATGGAATTAACAGAAGCGATCAAGAGGCAAAAGAGTAATAAAACACCAGGACCAGATGGGCTAGCGGCAGAACTTTATAAAGAGCTACAAAATATTTTAGGCCCATCAATGTTGGAAGTTTATAATGAACTACTGTTAGATGTGAAGGTACCAAGTTCATGGATGAAAGCATATATTACTATTATAATAGTATATAATGTGATATATAATGTGATTTAAAAAGTCAAGAAGTTGTCAGTCCCCCAAGTCATAAAAATGACCATACATTACATTACCTGGATTGGTTCAGTGTGCAGAACATCACACCTGACAAGCATCATTGTATTATGTAATGGAGCTGATTATTGATGGGCCTGCTATTCAAGTATGAAATCTGTTGTAACTCAGTTGCAGCTAACTCAATTTTCCTGACAAGAAATCAGTACAGAATACACACTACATGATGAAATCAGTAGAGATTTTCAGCATGTCATAAATGCTACAATATGGTAAGAATGAAATAATCAGAATTGTTACAGTGTTTGAAGATGATAACGATAAATTAAGCATATCAGCATCAACTACCTGTAGATAAACTGTCTTCATTTATGAAGTAATATAACTATAATTTGCATGCAGTTGCGTATCTTCCCACCCACACACCCAAATATCAGCATTGCTCCACTAAAATAAATCTAAAATATTTACTGGTGTTAAGTTCGGGATGTGTAGGTGGCACAAGCATACAAACATAGATAAAGCTAAGTGAATCCTTTTACGTAAAAAATTCTCAAGAAGTAGGATTTAAAAAGTAGCATTCCTGTCCTTAGTTGAGCCTACATTTGGGGGGAGTGTACTAAACAATAAGTGAACAAAATTTCCAGCGATTAAGGGTAATAGAAACATAAGAGTGCAAAAGTATAGAAAGAGACAGGAAATTAATGTTAAACAGAATAATAATATTGAACAACTCTTCTTCTTGTGATCTCAGATCTTTTTATCTGGACACACATACCGTATACTGTATATTATATACACATACACACAGAACAGTGGTGGGTTTCCAAATTTTCTAGAATCTCTTCTGTAGGTGTGACCTGCTTTGTGGGAGTGGCTTGCTGGCCATGTGACTGGGTGGGAGTGGCTTGGTAGTCATGTGACTGGGTGGGCTTGGCCAACTTGTAAAATGTGGTGAAACTCACTTAACAACGCTCTTGCTTAGCAACCAAAATGTTGGCTCAGAAACTCTGGCATTTGAAGCACACAAGTCTTAAAGCTGTCAAGTTACAAGACCCTTGCACCCCTAACCCTTTAGAAAAAAAACCCAGGGGTGTTCAAACTTGACAGCTTTAAGACTTGTGGACTTCAACTCCCAGAATTCCTCCTCCAGTCATGTTGGCTCAGGAACTCTGGCATTGAAGTGTGCAAGTCTTAAAGCTGTCAAGTTACAAGACCCTTGCACCCCTAACTCTTTAGAAAAAATAAACCCCAGGGATGTTCGAACTTGACAGCTTTAAGACTTTAAGTTTTAGCTAGGACTCTTAGAGGCGGGCGGGGCGATTGGTGAGCCAGTCAATCAGTGTGGCGGGCGGGGCAAGCGTGGTGCGGACGGGCAGGGGGAGGGAGCTGGAACCAGTTCTAAACAGCACAGTAGATTTGTGGAACCTCTTCTATAGAAGAGGTTAGAACTGGCAGGAACCCACCCCTGAAACAGAACCACAATGAAACTTCCAATCACATATACTGTAGAGCCTATCTATACCATTTGAAATAAATAGTTGTCCACCCACAACTTCTGAAGGCCAGCCATTCCACTTAACCTAGATTATTTGGTATTGGGTATGTAAAAGTAAGCTGTAAAGGTGAGCAAGAAGATGATGGGGTAATTATTCTTTAGTTGCTTAGCCATGGGATATATTTTTACTGAATAATTAGAACATAAATTAATAGGGTTGGAATGGACCTTGGAGGTCTTTTAGTGCAAGCCCTGTCTGTATCAAGAAGCCGATAATCAGGGGTGGTATTCACTTAACTTCCCTATTGGTTCGCAAATGTGAGCGCGCGTGCAAGCACGCTCACTTCACACGCACACACCACCTCTGCACATGCACTCAGCCTTTGGTGCATGAGCTTTTGAATAAAAAAGGACCTAAATGGAATGCCATAGAGCTGGGGCGGGGGGGGGGGGGGCACCTGCGATTTCCGCTACAGTTTCGGGCGAACCGGTCCGAACTGATAGAATATCACCTCTGCCTATAATTGATCTGAAGCTTTCTAAATAAATATGTGCAGGTTCTCAAACAGGACATATCTGGCCTGTTTCAGATTGATATCAATGTCTGAATGAGCATGTACACGCAGAAAGTATTATAAGAAATTCCTTTCGTAGAAAATATACTGCATCCCTGTCACCAACTATAACATTGCAGTAGAGGTTCAGAATATAATAAAAAAATTCCAGTAACAATGGAAATTGCAGAGAATGAAACCCACTTTCATCATTTGAGAAAATGCAAAGAAAAAGGTATACAGGTAATCTTCAACCTACAACAATTCGTTTAATGAGCGTTCAAGGTTACAATGCAACTGAAAAAAGTGACTTATGGCAGTTTTTCATAAAAACTTAGCAATTATGGTTGCTAAGTGAATCTGGCTTCCCCATTGTTTTTACTTGTGAGAAAGTTGCAAAAGGTGATCACATGACCACCGTTTTTCATACTGTTGCACCATCCCTATGGTCACATGATTAAAATGTGGGCTCTTGGCGCCTCATATTTCTGACGGTTGCAGTATACTGGGGTCATGTGATCACCTTTTGCAACTTTCTCACAAGTAAAAACAATGGGGAAGCCAGATTCATTTAGCAATCATAATACTAAGTTAGTAACCACAGTGACTCACATAACAACTGTGGCAAGAAAAGGAGTAAAATGGGATAAAATTCACTTAACAAGTAACTCACTTAGCAACAGAAAATTTTGGCTCAATTGTGATCGTAAGTTAAGGACTACCTGTAGTAGATTGGAAAGCTCTTGCCTTATGAAAACCGCCAGCAGGAGGCACTTAAGGCTGACAAACTGAAAAAGGGATTTTCAATGTCTTAGACTGAAAAGTAATCTGAAATTTAGGATTTGGTACAGGCTGATGATGTCCAACTTTTTCTTTTATTTCCATTCAAGGATGCCGTTCATGTTTTAAATTACTACATTATATGATACTAGAAATCAATAATATGAAATAACAAAAGTAAATGGCAAGATAAAAGTATTTTATCAAAAGAAAGACTGTGAATAAGGTTAAATAAAATAACCAATATTAAATAAGAAAGAGTTAATTATTGTTAGATAGGATTATATTCCTGAAAATTCCAGTCTGTAGTTTGTTTACTGAATTCAATTTACCTGAATTCAGCCCTGAGCTTAGATGGTTGTTTTATACTCCCAAGAACAGTTCTGCATCGTTACATTGCAACAGCAAACTGTCCTCATTCCTGTGCATGTCAGGTCAGGCCATGATACACATGTCTTAATTGCATTCTGTTTAGACTACTGCAAGATCTTTCTTATAAATGTACTACTGAAGGTGTTTGGAATTGCATGCTGAAAAGGGAAGCTCTGGTTAACCGTCTCTGATTAGACATATATTTATTTAGTTAGATCATTGTCAATTAAAATAAATGCTAATTATTATTGTCATTATGATTTTGAGTCAGTCTTGACTCCTCATGACAGTCTGGGCATGTCCGTGCACTTTTCTTGACAAGCTTTTGTGAGTGCTTTGCCATTTCCTTCTTCCTAGGGTTGAGAAAGAGTGACTGGTCCAAAGTAGGTCAGATGGTTTTGTGTCTAAGGTGGGACAAGAACTCAGGTCTCCCGGTTAGGGCTTGGTGCCCTAACCACTATACCAAACTGGCTCTATCACTGATCATTTTAATAGTACATTTTAAATATTATGCAGATATTTAAACAACAAATTTGACTGGCTGTGTGTCTGTGTAAATGTATATACTTATACATATAGCTAACTACTTTGAATGTCATCTTTTCATAGAATGATGAGATACATTTTAAAGAAAGGAGAGCTGACGTCACGATGGCACGACATGCAATCTTGGTGCTCCGAGATCGCAGTTGAATTTTTGCCACTGGATGGTCTATTTGGACCTAAACCATCCCACAGACGGTGATTGAGAAGGGCACCTCCTGCTGATCTCAGGGACACCGCAAAGTCCCTGAAAGATCCAGGAATAGCCCTTTTTTCCGGCAATAGAAACGCAACTAATGAAGCTGCTAAAGTTGGGACAGCTCCGGAATGCGAAGAAAGCGGAAAGAGAAAGTGTGTTGAATTGGTGAGGAAATTTTATTATTAGAGGAAGAGACTACCCAAGAAAAAAATTAAGTTAAGATTGAAGACAGAAGACTGTAGGCGGCGAGATTGATCTGCATTGAACTTAGTATGTTATCCAGTTTCTAATTTTTTTTTCATGGATGGAACTTTTGCAGGGGCTCCCTATTTTTTAAACTGAATGGATTAATTTCTTCTTCTTTTTTCACTTTTGCTTATACCTATGGATTAAATTCTCCTTTTTTATAGTGCTTGATTGGATTGATTGGATTGTTTTTGATCTCCATTTAAGAGTTTTCTTTCTTTCTTAAACTTGGAATATAAAAAAGATAATAAGAAGGATTATAAAGAGGGTTGTAACAACAGGAGGAAAAGCAGTTACACTGCCACTTAGAGGCTAGAGGCTGGCTACATTGTTTTTCTTCTTTCTCTTTGATCACTTGAGATTCAAGGTTCTTTCAGTTTGTTTACTGACAGTGATAGTAGGAAGAGCACAAGTTGTTTATACAGGTGCCTTTTGGAAGTTCTATCACTAGCTATTGGAGGGAAGACAACATTTTGACTTGAAAGATAATAAATGAACCTGTTTGAAGTTTATTAAAATAGCCTTTAACCCTATAGTGGCAGTGTCTGCAAAATTGAAAGAATGGCTCAGCAGGAAAAAGAAACTGTAACATTGCAAATGATTATGTTTGAAATTCAAAAGCTATTAGTTGTGACAGAGAGAATTGAAAAGAGATTGGAGAATATGAAATACAAAACAGAAAAATGTGATGGAGAAACTGAGGATGTACTATTACTGGAAAGATACAGGTTGATGCAATGAAAATGTATAATAAAAAATTAAGCTAAATTTCGTTTACTAGTAATATGTGTAAAATGAAGCAACAATAGCTTTAGTTAAATAATGATTAATAATGATAATAATACATATAGATATATGACCTAGTTACCTGCGGGATCGCATCCTGCCCCATACATCCCTGCGACCAATTCGCTCTCACAGAGAGGGACTCCTCCAGGTGCTGTCCACTAAGCAGTGCCAGAGGGCGGTGCCCAGGAGTAGGGCCTTCTCTGTGATGGGCCCAGCCCTCTGGAATGATCTCCCCCCCGACATTAGGACAACTACCGATCTCCGCTCCTTCCGCAAGAAACTCAAGACCCACCTGTTCCGACTAGCCGGCCTGGCTTAAATTAGAACTATATTCTCTAATCCCCCTGGCAATTTTAAATTATAAATTTCAAATTTTAGGATATTTTAATTGTTTTAATTTTATTGTTACTGCTTTTAACTTTATGGCTATTTTATTTATGAATTGTAAAAATGTTTTATGTATATTCCTCCTCCGTGTCATATGCCTGTATATTTAATTGTACGCCGCCCCGAGTTCCTTCGTGGAGAGGGAGCGACTTATAAATTGAATAAATAAATAAATAAATAAATAAATAAATAAATAAATAAATAAATAAATAAATAAATATTAGTTTGATAATATGAAATTTTATATAAGCAACACATGGAGATTATGAGACGAGGTTTAAAAGTTTTATCTAGAATATGTTAGAAAGATGTATTGTGATTGGATGATTTTATGATGATTTAATGGAATGTTATAATATAATCCTATTCTAGATTTTGAATATTATATATAAAAGGATGTAAAAACAATTATAGTCAAAGTAAGGTTGAGATATAATAATTGTGATTACATGAACATAGGTGAATTTAAAATATGTGATTTGATATGAAAAGCAGGTGATGACTATGGAAGAGATGCATGGAAATACTGTAACCAACTGACACACTTTCTACAATTTGTAATGGAAGATTTTTTTTTTATGTTTGTCCTTGTTCAAAAACAAATAAAATTGTTTTTTTTTTAAAAAAAAGATACATTTTAAAAATAAAATTAAAATTAAATAAAGTGGAGTCCCCGGTGCTCTCTGACCTTGGTTGTTTGCTTGCAGACATTTCATTACCTGATTAGGTAATATCATCAGTGCTAGAGAATATTGGGTTTGCTCTTTGATTACATATAATAGCTTAGCTGGACAGAATTAATGGGAGAATGGTTTTCCCCTTGGTAGTTCCTTGATTAAGGTATTGTTTGTCTGCTTGAGTGTTTGTCTCCTTGGTACTTCCTTCATTTTTATTTTTTTGCTTTATGGTTTGTCTTGTGTTAATCCCTGCTTATTTGGGGATAGAGAAAATACTGACTGAATCCCTGCTTATTTGGGAGATAAGATAAAATACTGACATGCTGAAAGTGCATGGATTAAATACAAATGTGTGTAACTAGTACTTTAAAAGTGCACTGAGATAGTTTGCTCATATTGGGAAAATGAATGAGGATCAAATTCAGAACAAACAAATGATGAAAGAATTAAGAGGAAATGGAAATCCCTTGAATAAAATTGATATGATCTTTATGGTTGAGTGGTTGAGATCTTTAAAAAGAGTCTAGAGGTTTAAATAACTTCAAAGAAGTTTAAAGAGGTGAATAGCCATTGGGGACACAAGCATAGTTTGTGAAGATAGAAAGATATGTATAATAGATGATATTAATATAAGCTCAATTTAGCTATATTATTTCTGTTTTTATTCTCATGCCTTAATTCCTTTGGCTTCATTTTTCTTCCTTGTTTTCTGTATTGATATGGCTTATCCTCAAAGAGAATGATGAATATCAGAAAAATAATGTGTGATTCATTGTTCAAATCCAGATCAACAGGCTTATGGACAGCTGCATTACTAAGAAGTATTAGATTGTTGGAATGTATGCTAGGTCAAAACATACATTCCTATAATGTAATCTTGTGACTGGGCCTTGGAGAATAGGATAGGACAGGATAAGATAGGATAGGATAGTTGGAAGGGACCTTGGAGGTCTTCTAATCCAACCCCTGTTAAAGCAGAAGAACCTATACCAGCGATGGTGAACCTTTTTTGGCTCGCGTGCCATAAGGGGGGAGCGCAGGAGGTCGTGCGGGGCATGCCGCACCCATAATGTAATGTGTGACCCCCCACCAGTGAACACGCATGCATGAGAGGCGCAACCCCCCATTTTTTGCATGCTTTTTTTGCCCTCCCCAGGCTCTAGAGGCTTTATAGGAGCCTGGGGAGGGCGAAAACAGCCTCCCTGCCCCCCGGAGGCCCTCTGGAAGCTTCCGGCTTGCTTGTAGGGTCATTTTTAGTCCTCTGAAAGCTTCAGTGAAGCCCCCTGAAGGTCCCTGAAGCCTCCGGAGGGATTAAACTGACACTACAAGCAATCCAGAAGTCCGTTTCTGAACTTCTGGTTTGCCCTTAGGGCCATTTTCTTTGCGCTCCGGAGGCTTCAGGGAAGCTCCTGAAGCCGCCTGAGGGCCTCGGCGGGGGGCGGGGAGGCTCTTTTCACCCTCCCCAGGCTCCTATAAAACCTCTGGAGCCTGGGGAGGGTGAAAAATGGCTTTATAAAAAATTGAACTCAGCTGGCCAGCGCCCGCATGCGCGCTGGCCAGTTGACAGGGCAACACCTTGCGTGCCCTGACAAATGGCTCCACGTGCCACAGGTTCACCATCCCAGACCTATACCATCTCAGAAAAGTCTCTTTTTAAAAACCTCCAGTGATGGAGTGCCCACAATTTCTGGAGGCAAGCTGTTCCACTGGTTAATTGTCACCTGTTAGGAAGTTTTTCCTTAATTCCAGGTTGCTACTCTCTTTTATTAGTTTCCAACTGTTATTTCTTGTCCTGCTCTCTGGTGCTTTGGAGAATAATCTGAGTAAATGAGTTAACACATTCATGGAAAATATGTATGTGTGCAAGTGTCTAAAATGTATTTCATTGCTTTAAAAAAAGATAATTAGCTAAAACTACCCTAACTACTTTATAGGACATTGGTACTCTTAATTACTGTAGTATTAAGACTTCCAGTAATTTACAAAAAGTCAGCAATATCAGACTATAATATAATGCCTTTAAACATAGAACAGATGTTTAAAGTGACAAAGAGCACATTAGTTGCATATTTATATTAGAAAGAAAACAGTTTGTTATTTTACATGGAAAGTTTTGGGAAAGATCTCAAATACTAAATAGTAACGTAGAAAATGGTAAATATTTGCAAATGTTTATGCAGGTGCTCTCAAAAGTACATTACTAAAAAGAGTAAAGGAAAGAGAAGATGCAAATATGACTGAGAAAAAATTCACAGATTCCTCATTTGGTTGATGGGAGAACAAAACCACACATATACCAGAGAGAGAGAGCAGGACAGTGTATTGCATACATTGAATTCCTTTCAGTGTTAAGCAAGCTGAAAATGTGGTTCACTGTAAATGACAGACAAAATAATCCAGGGCAGATCAAGAAGAGGTAAAGAAAGATACCCTCTTTAAAACTATTTCTTTTTTTTAATCCCTTCTTTCGAAAGACAGCACTGTTTCATTTCAAAATTTCTGCTCTTTTATTCCCATTTAAATGGACAAAACCAATACACTACAGTGACATGCGGTGAGGTTTATGGCTGGTGAGGCTGGTGCCGTCATCAGCGTGAGCCGCGGTCCCCTTCATGTTGACTCAGGAAGGCGGGGAATGGGACCACGTGTGCAGGAGGCTGAGGCAGCTTCAGCCTCCTGCACACATGGTCCCATTCCCCACCTTCCTGAGTCAACATGAAGGGGACCACGGCTTGCACTCTGCGGTCCTGCGGCTTGTGCTCCGTGGTCCTGCAGCTCGTGTTCTGCGGTCCCCTTCATGTTGACTCAGGAAGGCGGGGAATGGGATCACGTGTGCAGGAGGCTGAGGCAGCTTCAGCCTCCTGCACACATGGTCCCATTCCCCACCTTCCTGAGTCAACATGAAGGGGACCACGGCTTGCACTCTGCGGTCCTGCGGCTTGTGCTCCGTGGTCCTGCAGCTCGCGTTCTGCGGTCCCCTTCATGTTGACTCAGGAAGGCGGGGAATGGGACCACGTGCGCAGGAGTCTGAAGCTGCCTCAGCCTCCTGCACACGTGGTCCCATTCCCCTCCTTCCTGACTCCTGAGTCCACATGAAGGGGACCACGGAGCGCGCTCCGCGGGACTGCAGCTCACGCTCCGCGGTTCCCTTCATGTTGATTCAGGAAGGCAGGGGATGGGACCACATGTGCAGGAGGGAGGCTGAGGCTAGAGGAGCCTCCTGCACACATGGTCCCATTCCCGGACCACGTGTGCAGAAGGCTCCTCAGCGCCTTTTTCCTTTTTTTTATTTTCATGATGAGAGGGGTGAGGCTCTGCCTCCCCTGCCTCCCCTGACCGCACGTCCCTGATACACTATGTGTTTTATCAGTACCCAAAAAAGAGAAATTACTCGAGTTTGGTTCTTGCTCCCTTGTATTTTTCAGTATTTATCTTTGGCAAGATGCCGCCTCTTTTTTCTTCTTCTTGTCACTTAAGTCCATATGGATGTAAAGACCATTATGACAATTTTGGTTAGGTTACTCTACAGAAAGTTTCCTATTGTCAGAAGGGTCACTAATTTCCCCACCAACATTAAAGAAATAATGGTTTCTTTTATACAAAGCAGTAGTAAGCATTATTTTATTAAAAAAAAGATTGCCCATGTGAATCTCCATTACACTATTCGTATTCAAAAACATTTGCATTTAACAAATGTATTTGGATCTTTGAACTATATTAAATTTACTTCAGTGATTCTTCCAATAAATAATCTGAGCCACAGAAAGCTTGCTTTTAAAAATCAGCCATGTCTGGAGCCTTCAAAATGCAAATAAAAACAAATTATGCTTTGTAGACAAAATTTACTTTATGTCCAGAAACATGACTGCAATCATATTATTCTCACAGTACAAAGTGTTTCCTTTGTGAATTAGTTTCAATTCTATTCTATTCTTCAATGGACTGGAAAAAAAAACCCCTAGACTACAGACTGAATAAGGATCTGCTTTGTGGCATTTCTACAATACCAAATATTCTTACACATTATATATAACTAGCCATTCCTATAACAACACATCTATCTAATCAGCAAAACCAAAGTCAAAGTTTCATTTTTTTATCACGAGCACAAAATACAGAAGTGATATCCAAATAAAACATAACTATTTTGTTGAATAGAGCAATCAATTTAACCATTAATGCTTTATCTTCCTTGCTGTTGAAAAATGTATTTCTATTTGCAATTAATAATCTTTATAAACTATCACCATTTATATTAACAAAATTCACTGTATTCCTTCAGATTCTTTAACTTTGAAGGGAAAATTATTTTTCATCCATTTTAAAATACTAAGCTTCTCTTAAAAAACATTTCTAAAATTAAAATATTCTAACAAATCTTTTTTTTTTACTTTTTAAAACTGTCAGACCAATAAAATTCAAACTAACTAATGCCCTCTGGGAATGAAAAATGGGGGGATGTGCGAACATGCACGCTAGGGTCATGCACATAGCATTATGGGTGTGGCACTCCCGTGCATGACCCCCCCTGCACACTCCCCCCGCTTTTGGCACGCGATCCAAAAAAGGTTAGCCATTACTGCTCTATCATGTCTTCCCTCGTCCTTTTTTCCTCTAGACTAGCCGAATCCAAATACTGCAACCATTCTTCATATGTTTTTGTCTCCAGACCCTTAATAGTCTTAATTTCTTTTGTTCAATAACACAAATTGATAATTGACATTAATTTGTATTATATCTAATAACATTGGCAAAACTTGAAATTGGTTGATTCCTATATTTGCAATATCTCAGAACTTTGAATTTATCATGAATTGTGGTTTAGATCCAAAAAACCCTTTAATTTTTTTTCAAATTTAAGCTGAGTTTCCATTGTCTCCCAACACACACACAGATACACACACACACACACACACACACACACACACTGCATATAAGCATTGAGGTTTACATGATTTGGCATATTCACATATTTCTTAATAAATGTACAATAATATAAGTTAAAGTTTGTTTATTGCTTTGCTTAGAATTGTTGGAACTGCAGGCTGTGGTATGTTTTTAAATATGAAGTAAAAATTGCCCTGGAATCATAATCATGTAAATTTATCTCTAGGGCATAGTTCAAAACCAGTGAGTAAGATATGATTTCAGTAAACAAAGATTTAAGTTTCATAATTCAATTTACATTTAAAATTACTACACAATGCAAAACGGGAAGATGTAGGTTTCTTCATGCCATTAAATGCAAAAAACAATATGATTTGATTTTTTAATCATCTTGTAAAATACTTTTAAAGATTTCTACACTGTGGATGGGTAGAACTCTGCACAAAGAAGCTTCTAATATAAATGTGAACCAAATGTGAAATAAAGGTAGAAAAAGATCACTGTCAATAGATAAATTTGCTTGATTTGTAATTAAACAACATAACTAAAATATACTGATGAAAATGAAATATAATATTAATAGCAAGAAATAATTCAATAGTCTGAAATTATAAGGCAAGGATCAAGTCCCTTCCTAAAACTATCGTATTTTTCAGAGTATAAGATGCACCTTTTTCCCCCCCTAAGGAGGGTGGAAAAGGTGTGTCTTATACAGCCATTTTTGGCCTCTGGAAACCCCACCCCGTGCATCCTGTTTCTCTTGATATGGGAGCGCCAGGTCGGGAATCTCCTAAGAACCTGGCACCTGCTTTTGCCCTGAGACTAAAGAAGCAGGGTTGCAAAGAAGTCTTTGAACAAGCCCGGTTGTTGAAGGAGGCAGCCATACCAGGTCGTTTTCTTTGAGCTTTCCTTTTGCCACTCAAGCGCCACTGCGAGGAACCATTAATCCAAATGGAAGGGATCCCCACTCCTCCTCGCCCAATGAGCAGTTCCCAGTTGAGCGCAGTGGCAGCCATTCAGTAGCCCACATGCATCTTTACCTCTCACTGAAGAGAAGAACCGAGCTGACTGCCGCTCCTTGGGCAAAGTGGCTCTGCATCGCCACTGGTCAGAGGGAAGGGGGGGAGAACCCAGAGAAAGAGATATTTAGTCCTGCCCTGCCACGGGAGGGGTAGAGAAAAGTGGATTTGAGATCGATCAAAGCCTTACCCTTTAGGAAGATTGAGCCCATCCAGAATTTCGGAAAGCCCACAGCACAGTGTAGCAGCCTCTTCTGCTCCCGCCCATTGCCTTCCCCCAGGACTTTGCAATTACAGCACAAGCCCCCCTATGAGTGGACATCATCCTGAGTCAGCAATTTAGGGAACTTTAACAACCTGCCTTTTCTTGAGGCTGAGCCTTCCGGGTCCAGGTGGTCAAAGACATTCGCCATGTGACAGGTGGGAGTTCTCTAGGTCAGGCAGGAGTTCCTTTTTAGCCGCAGCTCAGGACGGGTCTGTTTTTTACCTCCCAAACCCCACACACATTGCATTTTTGCCCTCCCTGGCCCCCAGGAGCACTTTGCAGACCTCCCAAACTCTCTGCATGCCCCGTTTTTCACAAAAAACAGGGCCTGCAGAGGGTTTGGGAGGCTTGCAGAATGCTCCTGGGGGCCAGGGAGAGCAAAAACCTTTTTTAAAAAAATTACCTCTTCAAAATCTTGGTGCGTCTTATACTCCAATGCAATTTATAGTCCAAAAAATATGGTAGATTGATCTAAAAACATCCCTCAGGAGAGTGTATTTGTGAATGGTGAACTTTACTTTGTTTTCCCAGCCGGCTGCACTTGGATTCAATTATTTATAGTTATCAAATGCTTATTACAGAAAGTTCATTTAAAAAAAAAAAAAAAGGTTTACAGAAGATGATAACATTTTTATACAAGATATCCCAAGATGGATGGATGCATTACAGGACTTTTCATCCAGGTATGGTATGCCAATTATGGGGCAATTTATATTTGAGATCATGTTCAAATTGAATAATACATCATACAATTTATGCAAATTTCACTCTTTTTAAAATGTAAAAGATACACATTATTTAAAGCAATTTTAATAATATTCTCTAGCACTTTGGGATTTGAATAACAGATTATGTAACAATGAAATCAAGCAATTAACTTTGACAATATATCTTGTTGTATCATTGGATTTCTACCCAAATGCTATTGAGATGGCAAATAGGAATATGGACAAATTTACTCAAATGAATTGTTGAAATGGAAAGAAGGAGAGTAATATTTAAGAATTTCCATGGGTATATTTAAGAAGCTATTTTCAAGGAGTTGTTTTGTGATCTCTTACATTTTTCAATGTCTGACATGAATTTAGAATAATAGGATATTTATCTTACACTAAAGAAACTTAACTGAAGTTGCTATATACAGTACACCTCACTGATTCAATAGACATGATGGCAGATTTTATATGATTAATTAAATGCCCCAGTTTGAGTGTATTTGGTCATTATTCATGCTCTCATCTGTCAAAAAAAAGCAAAACACTTCAGCCACCTCATTTTATCCATAAAGTACTGCAACCTGAAGAAAATACTATTCTAGCATAAATATGAAGAGTGTCAGCGTTCCAAATGTCATCCAAAATTAAATCAGATTTCAAGGCAAATCTCTCCTCAAAGTTCTAATTTATTAATAGAGACATGTTGGTACATCTGTGGGAAACCCGAATCTAAAAGCTTCTGGGTTTCTCACCCAGTTGAAAGTTCATGATCTTGTCCCCACACCCACAAATCTATCACATGGTCCAATCTTCTCTGCCACGCTGGCATGTCCACCCATCTGGTTCCAGTCAGGTGCAGAGGTGCGGAGACAAAGAATGACCTTGGGCTTCTAAAAAGGAAAGTTTTATTTTTACAACACCACATTCTATAGTTCTACTCCCCCCCCCCCCCAATGAAACAGCATAGTAAAGCTGAAGAAAGAGAGAGTATGGCAGGCCAAAGATTCTTAAAGGAACCATTGCAGGCCTGACAAAGGGTACATTGTAACCTAGTTTATATATTGTATTTATTTTTTGTTTTCTTGTTTATGGCTTATTATATAAACCTCAATCAGCCTGCTTGTACTATAAATATGCTAAAGAATATAGTTTCTAAGTCATGTGAGGTCATATCACATGTGAGGAATGTATGAATCTGCTTTCAAGTATTAAAAAGAAACTTAGTTCCAGAATTGTAGTATGACTAAGAACCAACAGATTGTTTTACATAAAGAATTCTGTTACATTTTTGTATCACCCACAAATCATTCTGAAACTGTAATCTTGATAACATAAAATAATCCTGTTAGATATCCACACAAGCTGCTGTGGTTTCCACTCCAGTCCTCTGTTTAGGCGGGAACAGAGGTTTAACCTGATTGGTTGAGAGGTCTGACAGCTCCCTATAAAAGGAGAGCTGTCAGACCTAACAGTTGCTGGATTGTACATACTTGTCTGGGAATAAAGAGCTGTTGTTGCCTTGAACCTGAGTCTGTCCTCTCATTGCCCTGATCTAACAAATCCAGATTCAGAAATAAATTGTGGGACTAAATAAATTCTGGATGGGAAAAGAAAACATGATAATAACTATACACATTCCATGCTACAACTTAAAAAGCTAATAAACTCTTTGAAACATGTAGACAAAAACTTATTTACATACTATCTTTTGCATAGAAAAAGAAGCAAATTGGTTCATAATTCAGTCTACCAGACTCTGAAATCTGGATCTAAAGAAGCTAATTGAAAGATCTATAAGTGATTTTCTTCGCCAATTCCATAATAAGGATTGTTTGATGTAAAAACAAATGAAATCAGTATAATAGAATTGTTCCACTGATTTAAAAAAATATAATGACAAAAAAGAAGAAAAAACAATTATATGTAATAGTGATAAAAATAAACTATAAGTTTTTTTTAAAAGGAAGAAAAATCCATGTAATGTTAATATATAACTAGCTCAATTTTTAAACATTAAATAGAAACAATACAGAAACATAGTGCTTCATCTGATCGATTCTATAATATAAAGATATTTCAAAAAAGGACAAAGAATTCATCTCTTAAATCTACTGTTTTTTTCACATGGATAGGATGATTGTTTTAGGTTTTATCTCAGACACTCCAAATTTCTCATAAAATTTCAAATTACATTTTTGGCAGGAAAGGAGTATATAGTTCAATGTTCAATTTACATCTAACAATATATGTTCCCTAAATTTGTGCTAACATATGTAATAATTTGAAACCAAAAAGGAGACAGAAAGAAACATGACTGAATTATGGCGATCAAAAAGCCCTTAAATTTTTACAAAAACATCTACTATCCATCCTTTTAAAAATATTTTGTAGGCGCCCAAATAAATACAATTTTTTAATCAATCAACTTTATCTCTAAATCATATGAAATATACATTGGTCTACTGACAATGTTCAATGTCCATTTTATCATAGTTGAGAATCTCATAACCTACTACTTGATAAAGTGGAAAAATGTGGGTTAGACATTATCACCACCAGATGGATTCGTAACTAGCTGACCAACCACACTCAAAGTGTAGTCCTCAATGGAACTGCATCTCCATGGAGCGAAATATGCAGTGGGGTACTCCAAAGCTCTGTTTTAGGTGCAGTACTCTTCAACATCTTCATCAATGATTTGGATGAGGGGATCGATGGGGATCTCATCAAATGTTCAGATGACACCAAGCTAGCAGGAATAGTTAACACTCTAGAAGAAAGGCTTAAATATAGAAGGATCTTGACAGACTTGAACATTGGGTGCTATTTAATAAAATGAAATTCAATGGTGAAAAGAGTAAGGTTCTACATTAGGCAAGAAAAATGAAATGCACAGGAACAGTATATGTGGTACCTCACTCAATAGTAGTAACTGCGAGAGAGATCTTAAAATCCTAGTGGACAACCATTTAAATATGAGCCAGCAGTGTGCTGCAGCTTCTAAAAAAGCCAACACAGTTCTAGGTTGCATAAACAGAGGGATCGAATCAAGGTCATGTGAAGTGTTAATACCACTTTATAATGCCTTGGTAAGGCCACACTTGGAGTACTGCATCCAGTTTTGGTCACCACAATGTAAAAAATATGTTGGGACTCTAGAACAGTGTTGGCGAAACTTTTCGGCACCAAGTGCCAAAACGGGAGCACACGAGCGCACGTGCCTGAAACCAAAAGAGCAGCTGCCCAGTGCGCATCTTCCGGTTTCCAGCATGCACATCCCACCTAGTCTTCCGATTTCTGGTACATATGTGTGTGTGAAGACCAGTTGGCTGGTGTGCTGGAACCCGGAAGAGCAATGGGCGACAGTTCATGTGCCTGGAAGTATGGCTCTGCGTGCCACTTCCAGCATGCATGCCATAGGCTTTGCCATCACAGTTCTAGAAAGAGTGCAAAGAAGAGCAACAAAGATGATTAGGGGACTGAAGGCTAAAGCATATAAAGTATAGTTGCTGGAACTGGGCATGCCTAGTCTGATGAAAAGCAGGACTAAGGGTGACTTGATAGCAATGTTCCAATATCTCAGGGGCTGCCATAAAGAAGAGGGAATCAAGCTATCCCCCAAAGCATCTGAGTGTAGGACAAGAAGCAATGGGTGGAAACTAATCAAGGAGAGAAACAACTTAGAACTAAGAAGAAATTTCCTGACAGTTAGAACAATTAATCTGTGGAACAACTTGCTATCAGAGGTTGTGAATGCTGCAGCACTGGAAGTTTTAAAGAAGAGATTGAATAACCATTTGTCTGAAGTGGTGTAGGGTTTCCTACCTAAGCAGGGAGTTGGACTAGAAGACCTCCAAGGTCCCTTCCAGCTCTGTTATTCTATTCTATTCATTGGCTTTCATTCCAGAATTGCTAATTTTGCTATCTGTAGCAAAAGCACGAGTTTAAGATTTTCAGATAACTCTTGATGAACTTCTATAAGAGCATGCCAGAATGTGGGTGAAGTGGAGCAAATGGATTGTTTAAATATTTGTGTTAGTTTAGAAATCCCAACATATATTTCAGAATGATGCATTATTGTTTAAACTTTAAAGCTAAATTCAATTGATGTTATGGGTGATTATCTAAGAGTGATAGTTGAAGACAATATATAGTTTATATCACCTGTTCTATTTATTTTAGCACACTGATAAATACAGAGAAATAAAGATGTATACATACTGTAGCAGGAAGATACTTTCATTTAAGCTGTATGTTGAGGCTGTTGGAAAAATTACTTGATGTATAAGAGACAAAGTAGCATAAAATGTCATTCTCAGAATAAAAATCCACATTTGACAGTGTCTATTCTTACAACAGCTTATTCCTTTTGCTGACCTTATATCTTTTTCTAGTACATAATGTTTTCTGTGTTATAATGTTTACAATATATCACAGATCATTTTTCCCCTCTTTATGAAAGCAAACACAATGTTAACCACTCTGAAGATCTTTGTTGAGGGTTAACTTGCACAATAATGTTTTTATTATAGTTATTTATGTTTTCATTAGTACTTCAGAATAATATGTCTGGACACCTTGAGAATGGAAATCAACAATATTAAAATAAAAACTTTTCAAAACATTATGGGAAAATGCCACATCAGAAAATATTCAAATGCCAAGCTCAGATTTCTGTAAATGGAAATCTGAAAAATGATACTCATTTAAAAATGCCAACACAAACACAATATTATCTGAAAATGTTCCTGATATTAGACATGAATGTGACTTTGCTTTAGGGAAAACAAACTGACTTGTTTAATTTTTAATAATAAATCTTTATGTTCATTTTGTTTATTTTTGCTTTCCCTTGCCTCTTATGTCTGCTGAGGCTTTTACACCTCTTTTGAAATTGTTGCAAGTGATGTATGGATGCTCAGCTTTTTAAAAGCCTTCAATGTTCTTAGATCAAAATCAATGTTTTGTTCCAACATTAAAAGCAGAATGTTACATTTGTGAGTGAAACTGAATTTTGTGTTTACACATGGCTTTTGTACTTTTAGATCTATGCCTTGAATCATTCTAGACATTTTTCTAATACTAATTTGTATAGAACAGGAAATAATAAACCAATTTTAGAATTGTCATGGACTGGTGCAGGGGTAGGTTTCAACCGGTACGGCCATACCGGATGGTGAAATTTAGTGTGCCTTTCTGTACCCGTTGGTCAGGAGGCCCCATACTGGAACGCTCCCTCCCCTCCTTCACTCTTTCACTCGCCCTGCCCATCCTCACTATGCTGCTGAAAAGTTCTCAGAAGAAGAACCAGAAGAAGAAAGAACTGGTGAGTGGCTGGGGGGGGGAGGATGTTGGGGAAGAGGCAGAGGGGCTACTGCACAGGCTATGAGTCTTAAAAACGTCTGAGTGAATCCAGGAAGAGGGAAGAGGCAAAGGGGCTGGAAGTGTGTGTGCTATGCACAGGCTGTGAGTTTTAAAAATGTCTGAGTGAATCCAGGAAGAGGGAAGAGGCAGAGGGGCTGGAAGTGTGTGTGTAAGGTGGTCAGTAATGTTGAAGACCAGCAAAGACAGCCAAATTTCCTCTGTACGTAGCTGTTTTATTATTTTGTGTACTTATTTTATTCTTATTTAAGTAATAAGTGCACAAAATAATAAATTTCCTTTTTTTATATCTTCTTTTTGTAAGTCATACTTTGGGGCAAAGAATTCAGTGACATCCCAAGCGACTCCCACCTGGTCACATGACCACCAAGCCACTCCCACAAAACAAGCCACATCTACAGAATAGGTTCTAAATTTTTTTGAAACCCACCACTGGATTGGTGGCGTCTCTCTGATTGTCATGAAATTGCTACAATCGCAGCACCCAACGATATTAAAGGACAAAGTGATGCTCATGTTAACATGCACCAACAGACTTCTAAACACTAGCTAAAACTGAGGTAAATGTGTAAGTAAAAATCAAGATGGTGACTGCAACTATCTGTCCCCTTGTACGTGCTTTGCAGTAAAATTGATCTGGAGGCTATGATTGTAAACACAATTTAGACCTTTTCTATCCTAGTACCTCAGCAGATGTTCCTGTCTGGAGGGCTTTTGGTTGCTAATGCAATGTTGCCAGGGTTGTAATTTTATTAACTGTATTTTTATTATTAAAAATATTAATTTTTAGATATTTTCTGTATTTAATTTAGAGAAATGTAATTATGCTGATTACGTTTCTCCAGTTTTGAGTCAGATACAGGTGAAAAAGTGAGTTTTATCAGTTTAGTTCAATAAAATATGGTAGTACTGTTTCTAGCTTTACTTGGCATCATTTTGTAATACCTCACTTCCTAATCTCAGTTCCTGGCTGGGTTCTCATTGCATGCCTAACTTTCACACTGATTTGACCAATTTTTTGAGTTCTCATAGAATCCAAGAAACCAGACTATGTTCATGGGACATAGTCAAACACACAAGTTCAAGGAAATTATTTATGTGTCTGTCTGTCTGCTTTCTGTGAGTAGGAATCTAATCTGAGCTTGGCCTCCATTTCACCTTCAGCCTTCTGGAAAGCCCTCTGCAGCCAAGAAATGAGGTCTAGATGGATGCGTGCGATGCCCCCTGGCCTCCATTTTGCTCTCAGAGCCTTCTGGAAAGCTCTCTGCAGCTGAGAAATTGGCTCCTGATTGATGCGCACAGCACCCCCTGGCTTCCGATTTGCCTTCAGATGCCTTCTGGAAAGCCCTCTGTAGAGTCAATAGTTAGACCCACTTGAAAAGAAGCCCTAATCTTTTTTTCAGGGGTCAAAAGAAAATAAGATACAGTCATATTTTGGGGAAAATATGATAATTAATAATGACCCTATTACTAACCCAGGAAAAGGTTAGAGACATAGATAATAGGTATTGGCAAAGCCTATAATTATAATCATATAATTATAATTGCTTGGCTAACTATGTCCCATCAGAGTCAGTTTGGTGAAGTGGTTACGGCACCAGTCTAGAAAACAAAAGACCACAATGCTAGCTGGGTGACCTTGAACCTATCATTCTCTCTTAACCCTAAAAAAGAGACAATGGTGAACCTCTTCCAAAATTTTGCCAAAAAATTTACAGAGAATAGCCCAGGAGTCAACACTAATCTGAAGGAACCCAAAACAACTGCAAAAATAAAATAAAAAGCCCACCATCCTACAAAGAAGACAATGAATACCGAGGAACAAGACAGAAAGAATGAAAGTAAGAAATCAAGGGGAAACTCTGTGTAAATCCTTAATGCTCTATCTATATTAATATTATTATTAAAATTTGCTTTAGATTATCTATCAAAAGCCGTGGTGGTGCAGTGGCTAGAATGCAGTACTGCAGGCTAAATCAGTGCTCACTCCAGAAGTTCGATTCTGAGCGGATCAAGGTTGACTCAGCCTTCCATCCTTCTGAGGTCGGTAAAATGAGGACACAGATTGTTGGGGGCAATATGCTGACTCTGTAAACCACTTAGAGAGGGCTGTAAAACTCTGTGAAGCAGTATATAAGTCTAAGTGCTATTTTAATACCAAATGTTCCTTCTGGTTAGAAAAGTGTGAGGTGCTGAATAATCAGTGCCATGAGTTACACTGTGTATATTGAACTGCTCTGATTAACATCTTGGCAATAAAATTGAAAGGATGATTTCCCAAACAAAATACTTTTTGAAGCACCAGATACATTCTTTTATGGGGAAAAGGTGTTTTTAAATCAATAGTTTCTTATCCCTATTGTGGGTTATTATAGAACCCCAGTTGTTATACCTTCTCTCCCCAGTCTTTCAAATGCAACCACATTGGAAATGGTAAAATCTATCTTGCTTTCTGCCAAAATTCACTGGAGCAAATAACTGGATAGTCCTACCATTTTCAAAATAATATCTTCTTTAGTCTTCCAACTGAATGGTTGTGGTTCATTTTTGCATTCTAAAGTGGATATCTGATGGATATGAAACATTAAGAGTTATGCAGCCCATTAAAACCTGGCTCCTAATCTTTGTCCTTATGTACTCCTCCTTAATTTCCCATTAGATGACACAGCCACAAAAATAGGTTTCATATATTTTTTTTGCATATTTTTCTCCATTAGCAAAACAAATCAGAGTAAATTATTTTTGTATTAGATTACGTTATGGAAAGTATATCTCTCAATAGCAGGAAAGTGCGATGTCTTCTAGGACTCACAAGGACACAATGGAGGCTGCCAACAAACATGTAAAGTAATACAGATTCATATGAACCATGAAAATAGTATATTACAACTTAAGTAATAACATTTAAACCTTAGAATGAGAACAACAAAAACACCAACTGGGAATTTGACATGTTTGCATATATACATAGTTTCTGAGGTCTGTGGTCTCAGATCGGAATTTTATTTTCAAGCTGGAAAGAAGCCTAGACATGAAATCAGAAATCCACAAACAAATTGGAAACACTATAATTTTCATGAAACCTTTTATATTCAGTTTCTGCTTTTTTCTTTAGTCTTAGATTAATGTGGTTGCAACTGCATCAGTGTGTATCTCTGTTTAGATCGGAAAAAGATCCCTTTCTTGCTTGTTTTCCTTTTAATTTTGCTTACTATAGGGACTTTTCTCAATAATGTCATGGCAATACTCAGTTACAGAAAGATTAGTGACCTTTGGTATTGTTGCTGTGTACTGAATTAGAAAAAGGCAATGACTCACTATACAGGCCATTTGGAGCTCCTTAGCTTGCCTCATGTCATCTTTTGGGGTCTCTCAGTTTGAATTGCCAAAATTATGCCAGCAAACTGATGATTTAAAAAAGAGATTTTTTTTTGTTTGAACAGTAATAATGTAGCTGCATTTAGCCACTCATAGGCTTAGAATACTATTTTTACTTTTAAAGCTTCTTTAAAAAGAGTCAAAATTCCTTCTTCTTGGCCTCCCTGGTGATCTCATTATATCACTGTGATGATATTCTATGGTGCTCAGCAAGAACTCCTCCTAATAACTTAAAAGAAAACGGTATCATTTGAACTCAAAGATTTTGTCCATCTTTTATTTGGTGGAAACTATGAACTGAGTCCAGGATTTCTGAACAATGTTCTGTTCTAGGAGCAGATGCTTTTGGTATCTGCAAAGGAAAGGTAATTGTTATTTTTCTTCAAATTATTCAAAAGAGTTAGGTGGACTTTCTAAACTAGGCAGAAGATAATTCAGGACCTGCAAAGCAAAGAGGCCATTACGAAAAATAATGTGCAAATGTTTCTATTGGGTCAAAGTATTTTTCCATTGGGAGAAGGACACCTTTGATTTCAACTCTCTTATATTTAGCCTGGAAAATACATTTTTTTTAAAAAAAGCATTGTGTGTGGAGACCTTTTACATATTTACACATTAACATTGATTTATGTTATAGACTATTAAATCAAGTATTGAAAAACTCTTGGGTTGCAGAAGTGATATGCAAATAGTCCATATAATGGTGCTTTCAATCAATACAGAATACAGTTCTATTGTTAGAATCGGTAATCAATTTTGAATTTAAGATTGTGATTGTTGTGTTGGCTAATCCCCAAGCAAATATGTGTAAAATTTTGCTATTAGGATGGAGAGATACAGGCAGCTCTTCCTCACTGACATTAATTGGAGGTTTTTTTTGTTTAAATCTAACTGCTATGGGAGAATGATAAGGTAGGAAGGAGACATACAGAGACAAAAGAAAGAAAGAGAGAGAAAAAAGAGGAACAGAAAAAAAGAGAGAGAAACTTCACTTTTTGGCTCCAGTCTCACATCTGAACCTCTGCATCCCTGAGGATGCAAGCAAGACAATATGGTGTTCATGGGCCACAGAGAAATATTAAATATTAAATGATAGAGCCCATTGAAAATAGTATCACTGAATAAAACATATTTAGACTCTTCTTCATAATCAACCAATAGTTTCTCTTGCTGCACTTCATTTATTCATAGCATTATGCTATCATAATTCTGTTGATTGTACATGCATATGTAATATCAGGAAAACTGGGACTGAAAAACAATAAGCAAAATTAAAACAAATGTTTGTAGTTCCATACCTACATTCACTCATCTAACTCTACTAAGGGACTAGGACTGGGACACTGGAAACAAATTTGAGAGAAAAATACACAAAATATCATTTTGATTTTTAAAAAAGCAATATTATACTTTATATACTGCACCTAGATCTAGGTATATGCCAAGATTTGTTGATTTATACATTGAATCTTTTCCTTTGCAAATACCAAGCACATATCTGCATGTATACTGACACAGAATAACAATATTCCAGGTACATTTAAGCAAGCCTATTTTCTCTCTAAATTATTTTGAGTTATCAACTTAATCTCTGTGCAAAAATAGTTCACAGTAAGGGCACTCTGAATAACTTATAGAAAATAGTTTCCTTAATTTGATTTGCAATGAAAGAAGGGCTAACCCATCCAAAACAGCAGAAAACTAGGTTGAAAGCAGACCAGCAGGAAAAGCGGTGGTTTTGAAACAGTCCAAGCTATAATATAAAGAAGCATGCTTGTAATTTAAAGCATTTCCTGATGAAGAAGTAGCCAACTCGTCTTCCTGTACTATCATCATATTCTTAAGAATTTGCATTGATGTAACCTATCTGTTGGCTGTGCTTGAACTGTGTCGCTAATGATAAAGTAGGAAGTCTATTGAGCAAAAAAGGACAGTGCAGTTTGGTGACTAATAAGCCAACTATTGTTTATTTAATGCTTCCATTCTGATAGAATAGATGAGCTATGCAAGTTCCATAACATAATATTATGCAATAGTTTAGCAATAACCATTAAAAAAAAACACTAACCTTTCTGGATTTTTGGCTTTCCCCTGAGATTCTCCATTCATGAGTATAATTTCTTGAGAGTTTGTTCCTTCACAGAACTCACAATATGTCCCCTAAGACCACTGAGTTGATTTGACAGTTTCATTATATATTAATTATTTAAATATGATATTTAAATCATAATTTTATTTTAATGGAAAGATAGGCATATCTCATCACTTTTAGGATTTCTTAATTGCTAAATATATTAAACTTTTGTCAATGCTATGTATCTGTATCTGTAATATATATGTATGTATGCTTGTATGTATATATAAGATAGTAGATTATTGTGGTATTATCATTATCCCAGAAACATAAATCTGATTAAAGTTTCAAATTTCTAAGATGCTGGGAGTCCCAGGAGATTGAAAACAGGAACACATGCTCCATGTATTATTGTTTCTGGAGAAACACAAAATGTTCAGGTAGGTAATGCACTAGGTTTAATTTCTGGTTGTGAATAGGCCAATCCTCATTGTACCCTGCTCTTACTTCATATAAAATTAGTGAAATATACTTTTACTTCTGATTGGACATGAAGATATGTTTTCATTTATAACCTTCTTGATATACAATACAATACAATAGTAGAGTTGGAAGGGACCTTGGAGGTCTTCTAGTCCAACCCCCTGCCTAGGCAGGAAACCCTATACCGTTTCAGACAAATAGCTATCCAACATCTTCTTAAAGACTTCCAGTGTTGGGGCATTCACAACTTCTGGAGGCAAGCTGTTCCACTGATTAATTGTTCTCACTGTCAGGAAATTTCTCCTCAGTTCTAAGTTGCTTCTCTCCTTGATTAGTTTCCACCCATTGCTTCTTGTTCTACCCTCAGGTGCTTTGGAGAATAGTTTGACTCCCTCTTCTTTGTGGCAACCTCTGAGATATTGGAATAATGCTATCATGTCTCCCCTAGTCCTTCTTTCTCTTAAGCTAAACATACCCAGTTCCTGCAACCGTTCTTCATATGTTTTAGTCTCCAGTCCCCTAATCATCTTTGTTGCTCTTCTCTGCACTCTTTCTAGAGTCTCCACATCTTTTTTACATCGTGGCGACCAGAACTGAATGCAGTATTCCAAGTGTGGCCTTACCAAGGCATTATAAAGTGGTATTAACACTTCACGTGATCTTGATTCTATCCCTCTGTTGATGCAGCCTAGAACTGTGTTGGCTTTTTTGGCAGCTGCTGCACACTGCTGGCTCATATTTAAATGGTTGTCCACTAGGACTCCAAGATCCCTTTCACAGTTACTACTACTGAGTAAGGTATCACCTATACTGTACCTGTGCATTCCGTTTTTGTTGCCTAAATGTAGAACCTTACTCTTTTCACCATTGAATTTCATTTTATTAGATAGTGCCCAATGTTCAAGTTTGTCAAGATCCTTCTGTATCTTAAGCCTATCTTCTGGAGTGTTGGCTATTCCTGCCAGCTTGGTATCATCTGCAAATTTGATGAGTTCCCCATTTATTCCCTCATCCAAATCATTGATGAAGATGTTGAAGAGTACTGGGCCTAAAACAGAGCCTTGGGGTACTCCACTGCATACTTCCCTCCATGTAGATGCAGTTCCATTGAGAACTACACGTTGAGTGCGGTTGGTCAGCCAGTTACCAATCCATCTGGTGGTGATGCTGTCTAACCCACATTCTTCTACTTTATCTAGTAGTAGGTTATGGTCTACCTTATCAAAAGCCTTACTGAAGTCCAAGTAAACTATATCAACGGCATTCCTCTGGTCCACTAATTTTGTCACATTATCAAAGAATGCAATAAGATTAGTCTGGCATGATCTGTTTTTGACAAATCCATGTTGGCTTTTGGCTATTACTTTGTTTGCTTCTAGGTGTTCGCAAATTCGTTGCTTGATTATTTTTTCCAGAATCTTTCCTGGTATTGAGGTTAGGCTGATAGGTCTGTAGTTTCCTGGATCTAATTTTTTCCCTTTTTTGAAGATGGGAACCACATCAGCTCTTTTCCAGTCCTCTGGTAGTTCCCCGGTGTTCCAGGATCTCTGAAAGATATAATTCAGTAGTTCTGAGATCTCGTCTGCTAGTTCCTTCAGAACTCTGGGGTGTAATCCATCCGGTCCTGGTGATTTGAACTCATCTAGGGTAGACAGGTGCTCACTTACCATTTTCTTCCCTATTTCAATTTGTGTTCCTAATTTTGTGGTGCTGCTTTTGATAGGTTGGACTGTTTTATCCCTTTGTGTAAAGACAGATGCAAAACATGAGTTAAATAGTTCTGCTTTCTCCCTGTTGCTTGTCACCTTCTTGCCACTTTCTCCTAGCAATGGACCAATTGTTTCCTTAACTTTTTTCTTGTTTTTAACATGTTGGAAGAAGCTTTTTTTGTTAATTTTTACTTTTGTGGCAAGCCTTTCTTCATTGTGAGCCTTAGCTTTCCTCACTTCATCTTTACAGGCTCGGGCTATTTGCTGATATTCTGCCTTAGTTATGTCCCCCTCCTTCCACTTTTTATACTTACTTTTTTTGTCTTTCAGTTTGTCAGATAGTTGTTTATGCAGCCATGCTGGTTTCTTTTGGGAGCTGTTGTTTTTCTTCTTCATTGGTATTGTGTTAGACTGGGCTTTTCTAATCTCATATGAGCACCATGCCTCACAGTCAGCCATGACTTTTTAATAAAGTTTGATTTTGTGTGTCTGTTGTGAGATTGGTTTATTGTATGAAGTTAGTAGGAACGGGAGATGAAGAGTTGAATATAGCCACAAACTTTCATGCTAAAAAACTAGATAGTTGCATTATAGAAATTATTTCACAGATGGTGACAGTCGGTGGGCTATCAAAATGTTACCATACAGAGGACTTGACATTAGGGTGTGAAGACTAAGAGACTACTTAGAGGGGAGGTTTGAGATCCTCACAGTCCATTTTATAGATTCAGCTGTCCATTTCATAAAATAACAGGGATTATCCTTTCAGCCAACATATATGAGGTTACACTGTTATGCCAAACTACAGCCCACAATATGAGGTATCAGAATGTGAACCATAAGGCAATTCAGAAATGAATATCTAGCTGAATTAGATGTCAGTCCTTACACTGAGAATTTAATTATAGTGAGTTCAAGAAGACTGCAGGTAAGAAGCATCCAATTACAGTATTAACCCATAACCACAGACCTGCAGTCATAGTGACTGCAACAATTTTCCAAAAAGTTCAGAATGCCCCTATTTTTAGAAATGAACCATTCCGGTTTCGAATAGCTTTTGTTTTCCCACCAATAAGATTGTATGCAGCATTATGCTTGCATTAGTTATTTGGTGTTTTCTGTAGCAGCATTTGAATTTGAGTTTCGATCATTTTGACTGCAGATCTTTGGTAACGTATTTTTTTATAATGTTGGGGCCAAGTTTTCCGCCAAAAAGAGTGCAATTTGGTGATCCAAACTTCGAAGAAGCTGCTCTAAAATGGTATGAAGAAGCAGAGAGTGATCTGAATGAAGTGGAATCGGATTGTGACTAAAATTTTGTAATGGAAGATGAGGAACCCGCTGCCACTGCCGATTCTGACATCAGTGATGATGAAGCTCCCAATGAAATTGAGGACCAAGTACAATCTACATTGTACAATTATTTATATGGCAAGAACAAATTCAAAAGGTCTTCTGCACCTTTTGGAAGCAATAGATCCAGAATTGCTAGTCGTAATATTCTTGTGCACTTACCCGGACTATGGCCAGCTACTAGAAATCTCAGAAAGTCACCTACTCCCCTAGAGATTTAGAAATAATAATTTTCTAAAGAAATTATTAGCGCCAACAGACCAATGTAAAAATTAGAGAAGAAAGATTGAAGTTCAAGGATGGAGAAACAAAAAGTGACCTGCGCGATGTGGGTTTGATAGAGATCAATACATTTTTTGGTTTACTGCTCAGTAGATGAATTTTTAGATCCAACCATGAAAACATTGAATGTCTTTTTGCTACTGAGGTCATTATGACCTCATGTCTGTAATAGTGTAACCAAAAAAGTATCTGTGGTTAAGAGAAAAATTAGAAACTGGTTGATTGATCTACAAGGAAAGCAATATAAGGGCTCTAGCCTGCATTGTGTGGCCTTCCAGCATATCATTCATTAAAATGTGCTTTTTAGGTATAAAAAGCTTAATACTTTATTTAACACTTTCACATTCTTTTACTTTACATATCTAAAAATGCTCATTCCTGTTCTTGATAACCACAAAACTGAATATACCTTCTGCTAGCCTTACAAGCCACAATCATTTTGTATTATTTTGTTTTTTGGCTGCCCATTTCACAATAGTGATTCTGGGCAGGGTGTACAGTAAAGATTAAAAGCAACATTGACAAGCCACAGCCCATAATGCTTGAGGTGACTAACACATTCCTGTCATAAAACTTCATCAAGGTTTGCCTCAGTCCTCTTGGACAAATAATGAGTTCACAACAAAAGCTACATTTAAATTTTCAAAAAGATAGTATACATTAAAGGGAATGGGCATCATGCTTATATTATCTCCAGCATGTCACCAGTTTGTCGAATTCAGCCTAAGTAACAATACAGAGAAGTAGATTGTTTTTTTCTAAATTAAATACTTAAAAAGAATATGAAATAAAGCCAATGAAACACTCTTTACTGCCACCAACCTACAGCTTAGAATGCTATTGGAAAAGAAATAACACACAACAGCTTGGCAGTTCAAACTAGTATGCAGGTCAGATTCTCTGGTTCCTATTAGTCTCTTCTATTAAAATCCTTGTTATAACTATGAGACTAGCAGGCAACAACAATGCAGTGCTTTTCATGGTTAGAGTCACAAAGTAAACCCAGAGGAATTCGGGTAAAAGAGAACACTTAATGACAACTACTGTTAACTTGAGGGTTAAACATAGGGATTAGACATACCTGGCATTTCACTTAGAAAAATTGCCACCAGTTTCCTTGAATTGAAGCACAAATATTACAGAAATCAGATACATAAAACCATTGCACTTTCTTGATTTACATACATGCCCATATTGCTTGGTTGCTGAGCAACTTTTTACAAAACATATTGCACATCAGCTAAGATCCAATGTGGGAAAGGAAAGTCAATTTTATGATTTTGATGTTGTTGCTGTCAAATCAAAACTTCTATATGATCGTCATTTATACTTAGTATTCTGCTGGTAAGTAAACTGAAATGGGAAATGACTATTTTGTTCCAGGATGCCTTTTTGGATGCGTTTTTATTTTTCCAAGGTTACAAAAGAAACATGACTTTAAGGGACACAGGTGTTGGGAGTGTCATTTGGGTAATTGCTATAGATCATATACATTGTCCTTTTCTCTCTCTGTTATTACTTTGGGTGCATCCTATAATTGTGAATGGAATGTTATACATGTCCAGCATTCCTGCTGGAGATGGTTTAGATTTTTCAAGGTATTTGCTCTTTGACCCCTTGATAGAAGATTATTGAAAGGACTTAGACATTTCAATTTTATTTTTTAACATTACAGACAAACTTCTTTCCCTGTGCTTGAAATGA
Organism: Natrix helvetica; assembly: GCF_964273705.1. NCBI lineage: Eukaryota > Metazoa > Chordata > Lepidosauria > Squamata > Natricidae > Natrix > Natrix helvetica. The sequence continues at coordinate 45,130,932 of NC_138549.1, read as the reverse complement.
GTGCACATATTGGACTATACACTATATTATTAACTTTTGGAAGAGCCTGCCAATCAAGACAACTGATAAATAATGTAGAGTACTTGCTGCAGGAATTGTTTATTTAAAGTAAAAGAGAAGTAATAGGAAGCCCATGGAAGTTACATGTCCTTTACATATTTTTTAAAAAATTAACTTTGAATTTTTATGCTTGCTACAAAGAAAGAATAATATAGAATGAAGTATCTAAAATGTAACAAATATATGGTCATGATGAACAGGTGAATATTGGATATATCATAATATTATATCTATCTGAAAATCTTTTTGAAGGTGTTTCTAATGAAGCGAAAACCAATTTTCCCATAAAGATACTCCTCCAATGTTTTAGTCAGTTAAATTCTCAGCTAGGTAAAAAGGTCTGAAGGAGGACCTATGTGCTATGTTCCCAGTGCCTCTGGGAACAATGGCAAACAGGAACACAACACACTGGCTTTAAAAGGAAAGAATGCAAGCTTCATTCATAAAATTTGAGATGGAATGTAATCAGACAAGACTGATGCACTTATATATTTCCTATCTCTGCAGGAAGTATTTACTATTTGATAGTACGTAATTATCACCCCTTTTTTCCTTTGGGCAAAAATGTATTTGAAGACATGCCAGAGACGTCTGCCCCTGTAGAGTCTGTAGGATAGCTGGAATCATTGTTGGTTTAATCAACATTTATGGAAACATGGAGACTAGACTGGTTGGAATTTGATATTATGCAGTATGAACATATCTATCACTCTCAATGATAATATTGTTCATCAAACTAGAGCATGCCAAAATCCTGAAAAGAATTCTCGAAATGCATCCAAAATATTTGTAAAATATATTTTTTAAAATATTTCAGTGTCATGCTTAAGGTCTACTCCCAACATAATAATGGTTGTAAAGCATTTTAAAGCTAGTTTTATTACTGTGCATTGCCCCCCAAAAGACCTGATCTTAACTTTTTTTGGCTCCAAAAGACCCTGTCAAGGTTCCGACTAATGAACCCAAGCAAATCAGATCTCTTACTGAAAGAATTTTTTTATTGGGTACATCATATCAGCACCTGTTAAATGTAAAACCAACTCTAAATATTCCCAATGGTTTCAGTATAATTAAAATAATAAATGATCCCCTCCCCAAATGTCACAAGTCACATTGTCCAATTAGATTAATTGGCAGGCTCCTTAGGACAGGGGTGTCCAAACTTGGGAACTTTAAGACTTGTGGACTTCAACTCCCAGAATTCCCCAGCCAGCCTGGCTGGGGAATTCTGGGAGTTGAAGTCCACAAGTCTTAAAGTTCCCAAGTTTGGACACCCCTGCCTTAGGCACTCCTCTCCATCTTCATCTGATACCTGTGGAGAAGACCTTGGTTCCCATGACATAGATCGGTGCTGTGTCTAGCAATGAATTCCAACCTCCTTGCCTCCTCCCCAAACTGTGTGGCAACTGAAAAATGAAAACATTGCTTTGCCATTTTCAGTTTGAAGTTGATAGTCAGGTCTCCCCTAGTGACTGAGAAGTACCTGGAAAATATTAAGTCTAGACAGATTAACTCCCTACTAGCCACACCTCCCATCAACAGGTTGCTTATTTGGTTTCTGGCGAGTTTTATTATGGAATAGGATCCTGTGTACTTCATAGTGGATTTCCCCTTCCACTATGATAAGACCTGGAGCTACCCAAGCTACTGGCCTCAGCTCTGATCCTATTACCAACTTCAATAAGCTACTGTGGAAAAATGAATGAACTTTCCCTAGTAGATGTAGAAATTTCAGCTCCACTGTGATTGGGTTGATGGTTTTTACAATGGGGAAAAGTCCTATAAATTTAGCCCCATACCAGGGGTTGTATTTGTGTTATAACCCCTGGTATGCCCAAATATGGGAGGGAGCTCACTACTCCCCATTTCTGTCCTTCGGCTCATTACAGAAAACCATCCAGGCAGAAAACCATATTTTTATATTTAATGTTGCCTTTTTATATTTTTATATTTAATGTTGCCTTTATTTATTTATCAGCACAAATACAACACACACACACACACACACACACACACACATATATATTTTCTGAGGTTTTCGCGGGTGTTTGTATGTACGTCTTTGGTTGTTCGGGTTTTCTCCCGCGTAGAATTGGAAGTATCTTCGCGACGTTTTGATGAAGTCTCATTCATCATCTTCAGGCTGGTGCTTCCGGCTTGGTGCTTCAGACCCATAGTCAGGGTACTACTCTGGGTACTATTCATAGTCAGGATAATACTCAGACCCATAGTCAGCTCCATAGGCTCACCTCTACAAAACCTAGCCAAATTTCTCGCCAAACAACTACAGCCCTATGCAGAATCCATCACCTCACATGTAAAAAACTCATTCCAGTTCATAGAGATCATAAAGAAACAAAACTTACAGCCCAGTGACCTACTCGTGAGCTTCGTGAGCTTCGAAAGAGGGAGTAGTGACCTTCCTCCCATATTTAGGCATATCAGGGGTTGTAACACAAATACATACATATATATATATGTTGTGGCCCAGCCGGTGCCGCTGTCACCAGACTCCGAGAGTGATACTCCATACGAGTCAGCTCCAGAGGAGATGTGCGATCCTGGACAGGATTCGGAGGCTGAGCAGGAATCAACTGATCATTGGAGTTGGAGAAGCTCAGATCTGTGTCGTACTTTGGCAGGCTGGATTGCTGCTAAAGGTTTTACCTGGATTACTGTCAATCTGTTCCCTGGACCTTGGCTGCTAAGGTGATTATCTGGAGCTTGGTAGCTGGATTGCTGCCAAGGGGTGTCGCTGTAGCTGGATTGCTGCCCAGAGTGCTATCTTGACCTTGGCAGGCTGGATTGCTGCCAAGGTGGAACCTGTATGTCAATAAACATCTTTGAAGAGACTTTGTGTCGGAGTGTCTTGGTATACAAGAGGAGGGGGTCAGAACAGATTGATTCCTGCCCCAAACAAAACTCCATTAAGTTGCAATGGAGCACCTACAAACTGAGACGGCCCAGTTGGCTCAACTGATTGCTTTGCTGGCTGGTCAGGTCTCTCAGCTCCAGGGGCTTGCAAACCCCCTCCAGCCAAGGAGGAAATGTCCAGTGGCTACACCAGACAAGTTTGATGGCAAACAAGCAATGTTTGCAGCGTTCCTGGGCCAATGCCAGCTGTTTATCAGCTTGAGAGTGGAGGACTTTCCCACTGACCGGACGAAGGTGGGATTTATCATCAGCTTGCTCTCAGGCACAGCAGCGAGGTGGGCCACTCCATTGCTCTCCCAACCGAGCCCCCTGCTGGACGATTTTCAGGGTTTTTGTAACCATCTCCGGCTGATGTTTGAAGATCCCATTAAGGGGGAAACAGCCACCAGACTCCTGAAAGAGTTGCACCAAGGGCGTGGTTCTTTGCAGGATTATGTCAGCGAATTCCGGCTGCTTAGTCAGGACTCTGCTTGGAATGAGCCAGCCCTTATGGACACTTTCCAGGATGGCCTATCAGATGGCCTGCAGGACGAGCTTGTGAGGGTGGACAGGCCTCCAACGTTCGACGCGTTGGTTCATTTGTGCCTCCAGATAGACGCCCGGCTGCAGAGGCGGAGGCCTTGCCGCGTGTCCCAGGAGACCAGTAGGGTGCCGGTCCCTCACGAGACTGCAGTTGCACGGAAGGAGCCCATGGAGTTGGGTGCCGCCAAACCCCGCTTGTTGCACACGGAGATGGACAGACGGCGTGCAGGGGGGTTGTGTTTCTACTGTGGGGATTTTGGACACTTGGCTTTGGTTTGCCCCAAAAAGGGTAGGGGGGCTGTGCGGACTGCGGCCTCCCCTCAGCAACGTGTCGGGAAATGGGCGGGGCCCAATCTGAGGGAGACTTCGGGTCGGGCACAGGCCGGAACAGAGGCGGAGGGGCCTCCACGACATCTGATTCTTGCAGCGCACATTCTCTTGTCGGGTAGTCCGCAGGGAATTCCAGCCCATGCCTTGGTCGATTCCGGGGCTACCACGAATTTTATGGATGCAGCATTTGTCACGAAATATCACGTCCCTCTGTGCCCGGTAGACCCTCCGATGCGAGTGGAGACCATTGACGGCCGGGTGCTTCTGTCTGGGCCCATCAAGAACGCCACGCAGCCTTTGTGCCTGATCCTCGGGGAGCATGAGGAGGCCATTCAATTTTACGTGGCTTTGCGTCTGCATTTCCCCGTGGTGTTGGGCTTGGCTTGGCTGCGGGCACACGATCCCCAGATCCACTGGTCGCAGAACCGCATCTCGTTCCCATCCTTGCAATGAGTGGACCATACCCGTCATGTTTGCGCGGCTCAGGTGCCCAGTTCGGCCGAGGTGACAGTGCCGCCGGATTTAGCGGAGTTCGCAGACGTGTTTAGCAAGCAGGAGGCGGATCAACTGCCACCGCACCGGCCTTACGACTGTCCCATTGACCTGGTACCTGATGCGAAACTCCCGACGGGCCGCCTATACTCCATGTCTGAACCGGAGTTGGCCGCATTGTGGGACTTCCTGGACAAGAACCTGGCCCGGGGTTTTATCCGGCCTTCGTCTTCGCCCTTGTCTGCCCCGGTTTTGTTCGTCAAAAAGAAGACCGGGGATCTAAGACTTTGTTGCGATTACCGGCGCTTGAACGCCATCACGATCCGTAATCGCTACCCGTTGCCTCTGATTCCCGAGTTGTTGGAGCGGCTCCGGGAGGCCGTGGTGTTTACAAAACTGGACTTACGTGGAGCTTACAATCTGGTTCGAGTCAGGGCGGGGGACGAATGGAAGACAGCTTTTGGCACCCGATACGGACATTTTGAGTATACGGTCATGCCGTTCGGGTTGACCAATGCCCCAGCTGTCTTCCAACATTTTATGAACGATATCTTTCGGGACCTTTTGGATCAGTTTGTCGTCATCTACCTGGACGACATCTTGATCTACTCTACGTCTCGGAAGGATCATCAACAGCACTTGCGTCAGGTCTTGCAGCGCCTTCGAAAGCATCGCTTGTTTGCCAAGCTGGAGAAGTGTCAGTTCTGGCAGACCGCCATCGAGTTCCTGGGGCACCGTATATCCCCTGAAGGAATTGCGATGGAGTCAGGCAAGGTGGAGGCATTACGAAGTTGGCAATCTCCTCGACGGATGAAAGACGTTCAGAGACTCCTCGGGTTTACCAACTACTACCGGTCCTTCATCCCCGGCTTTGCTTTCTTGACCGCGCCCCTCACTCGGCTCCTGCAAAAGAAAGTGCCGTTTCACTGGGGGTCCACGGAACAACAAGCGTTCGTGGCCTTGAAGCGCGTTTTTACAAAGGAGCCGATCTTGAAACACCCTGATCCCCATCGCCCCTTTGTAGTCGAGGCGGATGCGTCCGACATCGCGGTGGGGGCGGTGTTATTGCAGGCTCACGCCCCTGATGGCACCCTTTTCCCTTGCGCCTATTACTCTCGGAAACTCAATCCTTCCGAGCGCAATTATACCATCTGGGAGAAGGAGTTGCTGGCTATCAAGGCGGCGTCCGAAGCCCGGCGACATCACCTGGAGGGGGCCAGGCATCAGGTCGAAGTCCGGACAGACCATCGGAATCTGGAGTTTTTGACAACAGCGCGAAAGCTCAATCAGCGCCAGATCCGGTGGTCTCTGTTTTTTGCCCGGTTCCACTTCAAGGTCACGTATATCCCCAGTGCCTTGAACCAGAGGGCGGATGCCCTATCTAGAAAGCCGGAGTACTCAGACCCTGCTGACTCACTGCCCCCCCCGGACGGTCCTACCCGTCGAGTCCTTCACTGCAATCCAGGAACCCGTGGATTTACGGTCGTTGATACGGAATGCGCAGCGAAACGACGAGTGGGTGGAACAACGGCGGGCAGAGGTAGGGCCGACATCCCCGTGGACCTTTGACAAGGACCTTTTGAGGTATCGGGATCGGCTCTACGTGCCTGCAGGACCGCTCCGTGGATTGGTTCTCTCCCAATGTCATGACACTCCGGCAGCGGGACACTTTGGCCTGTTCAAAACTTTGCACCTGGTTTCCCGTACGTTTTGGTGGCCTCGCCTGCGACACGACGTGCAGACGTACGTCACATCATGTGTGCAGTGTCGACAGGCCAAATCAGCGACGGGAGCTCCTCCAGGCTTGCTACAGCCGTTGCCGACCCCGGACAGACCCTGGGGAGCCGTGTCCATGGACTTCTTGACGGAACTGCCTCCGTCGTCCGGTTTCACTACGGTCCTAGTGGTGGTGGACATGCTCACCAAGATGGCGCATTTCATCCCCTGCCGGAGATTGCCGACAGCCCGCACCACCGCCCGCATGTTCATCCAGCATGTGTTCCGGCTGCACGGCCTACCTGACGGGTCGTCTCCGATCGTGGTACACAATTCACGGCCCAGTTCTGGAAAGGGCTGATGGCCGCTCTTGACGTTCAAGTTTGTCTGTCCTCGGCGCACCATCCCGAAACCGATGGAGGGACGGAGAAGGTGATTGGGATTCTGGAACAATATCTGCGCTGCTTCGTGAACCAGCAGCAAAACAATTGGGCGGAGTACCTCGCCGTGGCGGAGTTTGCGTTCAACAACTCGCAGCACTCCTCCACACGGACGACGCCTTTCATGGCGAACGTCGGGTACCACCCTCGTTTTTCCCTCTCACCCCGGTGGACTCTCCGGTCCCCGCAGCGCAGGATTTCCTCTCTGAGCTTCAGGCGGTTCACCAGATGGTGCGCCGCTACTTGAATCAGGCGAAGGAGGATTACAAGCGGGTGGCGGACAGGTCTCGCCGTGCGGTGCCGGAATTGGCCGTGGGTGATCGCGTGTGGTTGTCCACGCGGCATCTTCCGTCCCACCGGCCTACGAGGAAGTTGGACCACCGGTATCTGGGGCCGTTCCCTGTGGAGGCCGTTATCAATCCGGTGGCCTATCGCCTGACCCTCCCGCGCTCGATGCGAGTACACCCGGTGTTCCATCGCTCGCTCCTGATCCCTGAGCGGTCGGATTGTCCTCTCCGACGTCCCTCTTCACCCCTGCCGTCGTCGCCTGAGGTGCACGCACGGCCATCGCACAGAGTGACCCAGATCCGTGAATCGAGATGGCTCAAGGGTCGGTTCCAGTATTTGGTCGACTGGGCGGACGAGGACTCGGACGGGGGGTCCTGGACCGATGCGACGGCTGTGCATGCTCCAGCTTTGGTGCGGGCCTATCATGGACAATTTCCCTCCCAACCGCATCCCGAGCGTCCGGCCCGGGGGAAGGGCCCTGCGGTGAGGGATAGTGTTGTGGCCCAGCCGGTGCCGCTGTCACCAGACTCCGAGAGTGATACTCCATACGAGTCAGCTCCAGAGGAGATGTGCGATCCTGGACAGGATTCGGAGGCTGAGCAGGAATCAACTGATCATTGGAGTTGGAGAAGCTCAGATCTGTGTCGTACTTTGGCAGGCTGGATTGCTGCTAAAGGTTTTACCTGGATTACTGTCAATCTGTTCCCTGGACCTTGGCTGCTAAGGTGATTATCTGGAGCTTGGTAGCTGGATTGCTGCCAAGGGGTGTCGCTGTAGCTGGATTGCTGCCCAGAGTGCTATCTTGACCTTGGCAGGCTGGATTGCTGCCAAGGTGGAACCTGTATGTCAATAAACATCTTTGAAGAGACTTTGTGTCGGAGTGTCTTGGTATACAAGAGGAGGGGGTCAGAACATATATATATATATATGCTGGTTTTGTTGTATTCGGGTCTTTTCCCGTGTAAGGTTGAGATTGTCTTTGCAACGTTTCGGCAGGATCTCACCTGCCATCTTCAAGCAATGTGACATCTCAACAACCTACACCCCAAAATACAATTCACCATGGAAATAGAAGCAAACAACCAACTTCCCTTTCTGGATGTCCTAATCTACAAAAAACCCAATGGCTCCCTAGGACACACCATCTACCAGAAAAAAACACACACCAACCGCTACTTAAATGCACAATCCCATCACCACCCTGCACAGATCAACTCTGTAGCCAAGACCCTCATCTCCAGAACCAAACGCCTAGCCGACAAAGACCACCTGAAAACTGAATTACACAAACTCACAAATGTATTAATCTCCAATGGATTCCAAAGAAAAACAATCACCAACCTAATCCAAAAGGAGACTCCCCCAAAAAACCAAGATACAGAACAGGAAAATGGCATCGCCCTCCTCCCTTACATCAAAGGCACCACAGATAAAATCAGCTAAATTTTCCACAAGCACAATATCAGGACAGCCTTCACCACTGACCAAAAAATAGCCAACATCTTAAGAAACCCCAAAGACAAAATCCAGCTAGAAAACCAAGGAGTCTACGAAATACCATGCAAAATCTGCCCAGCAATATACATAGGACAAACAAACAGGAGAATAAATGCACGCATCACAGAACACAAAAATGCAGTAAGAAAAAAAGAAAAAACTTCTTCCCTTTTCCAGCACCTTAAAGCTACAGGACACGAAATCAACTTTGAAGGAGCCAGGTTAATCTCCAAAACAGAACACCTCCACAAGAGAATAATCATGGAAGCCATCGAAATAGAGAAACACCCCCACAGCATGAACAAACGTGATGATACCTCCCGCCTACCAAACATCTGGAAACCAGCCCTAGCCAACAAACGAACACCACCCACCACCCAAGCCGTTAAAATACAAAACAACAATGCACACACAACCTGCACCAATCAGCACCAATCTACCAATCATGATACAACCACACAACCAATCATTCCACTTACTGAAACAAAGCCACCACCCCATCCCCTCCCACCAAGACTTACAGAAAGACGGCAGCTCCGTTCCCATTTTAAGCCCACAGCTTGAGCCCACGCTTGAGGATGGCAGGTGAGATCCTGCCGAAACGTTGCAAAGACAATCTCAACCTTACACGGGAAAAGACCCGAATACAACAAAACCAGCATATATATATATATATATATATATATATATATATATATATATATATATATATATATATATATATATATATATATATATATATATATATATATATATATATATATATATATATATATATATATAATTTGTATTATATTGAAATCTGTGTGGCTCCATTTTTTTTTTATTTTTCTATTTATTTTCTATTTATTTTATTTATTTATACAGCCACTGACTTATGAATTATACAGTTACTGATTTATAAAGAGATCTTCTCCTTCTCCTCCTCATATCCTTCCATAGAAAGCAAGTTTGTTCTTGCCAGAAATAGGAACTAATTGATTGCAAAGAGTTTTTAAAATGCTTCTCAGGGTTGCATTCATCCCTTCAGCTACAGGCTGCCCACCTCAAACTAAAGCATTGCCTTATGTTATTACTTTGATTCTGCTGGCACTTTGCAGAAGTCATTTGAGCTTCATTATATATGACTGCAGTGGAATATGTTATTTAACGAAAAACCAGCTGTATTATATAAAAAAGGCTCAAGGGATTTTCCTTAGCTGTGCTGTACATTGTCTTTCATAACCACAGTGGGAAATGAACACATGTCCAAATCAAATAATGGCTGAAGTGCTTTCCTCTTTTTTCTCTTTAACCTTCATTATTCCAGCTGGGGAAAATTAACCAAGTATTCTTGATACTATACGCATAGCATTTTGTTAACATTCCCCTGCTAGGAGGTAGAGGTAATATGGGCAGGAATGTAGACAGAGTAAGACTGATTTAAGCTTTAATCCTCAATTAGTTAACTCATATATCAATCAGTCAGTTTAACAATGAGCCTTCAGTACCCTTCCAATTTTTTAGTATTTTAAATATGTTCCTCTTTTCCCATTCCACAAATTACGAGAAAGAGTTCTAAGGAGTAATGCTTCCCTTGCTATGTATAAGCAGAGATCTCTGGACACGCAATATACTTTTGTAACATTTAGATATATTACAGATATCATTGTTGAGCTGAGTAAGACACCACTGAACTGCAACAGTTGAAAATGCTTTGGCCAGGCTATTTGACAATTCTGGGAGTTGTGACCTTCAAAGTGTCTTCAGACTCATGTTCTCATGTAACAGTTCTCAGATCAGTGCTCTCCCTGTTTCTCAAAATTGTTTGATCAAAGGAGTGTCATATGTGTCCATTCTCTTTTAGAAACTTAACACCATACTTCTTAACCCCACTCTTTCAAAGTTACATATCAGAAATTTACAACAACAGCACCTCTCTTGGACTTTAAATATCTAGAGATATCTTAGTTGTCCTGGTCTATTATTCATCAATTTAACCATAAAAAATGGATATTTTGAAAAATACATTTTGAGAAACAGGCTGATTACCCATTTGGATTTCTTGTGTAGGTCTTGCTGAAGTTGCCAAAGTAATGAAATAGACAAAAAATTTATGTGAAAGTATGCAATCAGGAATCTAAAACTGATGTGGTTTGAATCAGAATTCTTTGGAATTTAATATTGCCTTTAAAAAAAACAGTTCTATTGGACAAAGCTTAGCTACTTTGGAAAGCTCTTTTTTTATATACTTATGTAAATTCCTTTTTACAAAAGACATCCATTCTCCAATGAAGATTAGGAAAGAGAGGCACAACAGTAATATGGTTGGCACTGATTCCAAAAAAAGTTTCACATTATTTCTTTAATTTTTAAGCCAATATACCGTTATTTATTTTACAAACGAACATTTTGTCTTAACTGCTATAACCATGGTTAAAAGGTGCAGCAATAGCTGGAAGCAATGGGGTGCATGGTAGGGATATGTTCCAAATAATGTCTACACACAGACACCAGAATTTACTGTGGTTTGGTGAGCTGTAGAACTCTGCTGTAAATGAAAGGGAAAGTATGGAGAAAAAAGAGCTAGTCCTAGTTTTCATTTGTGTTTTTTTCTAAATAGTCACTGAGGTAAACATGAAACCAACCAAGATTCTTCTCAGTCCCTTTGTTACTTGGGCTACTGTGCATGTGGGAACATTTTCAAAATTCCCCAAATAGCTAAAAAATATAATATGTATTCTGTCCTATGATATCTACTCTGGAAATGGCTGTTAAGAAATGATGTGTTGAACCAGGGGTGTGAAACTTGATTTCATTGAGGATTGCATCAGGGTTGTGTTTAACCTCAGAAGGCTGGGGTGGCAGTGTGTGGCTGTGGCTATGGTGGGTGTGGCTGGAGTGGGCCTGGCCATGGTTGGCATTTGACACAGGCTCAAGATGCATTTTTCCCCTTCTTTCTTTCCACAGTTCTTTACTAGAACCATTTTCTTATCTCTTCTACCAGATATTACTGGCAAATATTTATTACTTATTCTTCATACTCCAGTAATCTTTTTAGTTGTAAATTTATACCCCATTGTTTAATAGTAAATAGCTATTTCAGGTGGAAAATCTATTTATACTATTGTATTTTTGTTATTCAGCTAATAATAAAAATACAATAGCATAAATAAAATGATAATACAAGATCTAACAGCAGAGGTAAATTTCCAGGACAGTAAATAGAAATGGTTGTCAATCATAGATTGTTGATTGTAGATTAAATGGACCTACAGTATGTACAATCTGGCATTAAACTGTAGCATTAACATAGGATGTTGCTTGTTTTCTATCCAGATCAGGCACTTACTTGAGGCCACATAATCGTAATCCAGTCCAATCCTCTAGCACTCTGCTGGCGAAAAATGGCAGAGTGCTGTTGGAGGCTGAAAGCGGGTCACACGGGGTCTGGGCAGGGCCTCCCTATGGCCCATTTTAGCTGGCAGAGTGCTGCTGGAGGCAGGGGAGGCTGAAAACGGGCAACAGGCATATTCCCCCTGCCCCAGTGGCCTGTTTTGGCCAGCAGAGGCACTGTCCTTTGATATTTCCAGGCCAGTCCTATGGTCCAGTTTTAAGCACCCTGCAGGCCGGATTTGGCCCATGGGCCTTGAGTTTGACACTCCTGTTTTAAAGTATTTTAATGCCTTTCCTTTTTAAGGAAATGTATGCAGACTACACTACCAGTTGAAATGTATGGATCTGAAGAAAGAAGCTTCTACTTAATGGGGTGAATGTCAGTCCAGAAGCCCAGAGCTGAAAACATAAAGATCACTTTGGATTATACTTAAGTGAACCAAAAAGAAAGCAGCTCAATTGCTCACATGTATGATGTCAGGAAGGCAGGAAGAAGTTTCTACTTCGAATCAAAGAAACCAACAAGTTTTCTATTGTAGGATGACATTATTCAAGCCTGCTCTTCAGAGTTCAATATCGGTACTTCATAAAGTTATCTTTTATTAACATTTCCTCTTCAGAGGCCCTATTCATGACCTAAGTGGAGTTGCTTTCACAATTGGAATCAGGGAGACCATTATTCCTAACCATTTTCTGCAATTCAGAAAGAAAGAGTATGCATTGAATGGAGCTTGTAGTGTCTGCTCATATTTACTTTCCCTATCAAAGTGCTTTAAAAGGTGAACTAGCATGGCAGTTTCCTATTCATGAAATGAGACTATGGGCAATTCTACATTTCATCCTATATTTCCTGTCCCCCATCCCATGCTGCTTCCAGCTATTTTTAAGCCAATTAAAAAAATTCTAGTCTGAACTGATCTGACAATGGGGTTGGGCTGATGCTTAGTCTGAGTTATGGCCACTCAGACCCGATTGGTCTGACCTGTACTTCTTGCCCTGCCCAGCCTCCTTTTTGGGGTGGATTGTGCCTGCCATTTCTTTTTAGGGATTATTGCCTTCTCATTGGTCTCAGTACCAATCAATTGTGGTCATAAGTCAAGGACTATCTGTATACCAATCAATTTCTTCTGTATGTTTACTGGGAACTTATTTGACTTAGTCCCAGTTTTCAAAAAGTCATTCTCAAAATGTGATCGTTGATTTATATTGTTATATTTATAGTGCATTATTTTTTCAGTATTTGTGGTTTAATTAAAAGCAACTGTTCTGCATTTACAAAGGATGCATGTGCCTTCCATGAAGAAAAGGAAACTATTTCAGATGGGAAACATTGGATATGCATCCAAATTTGTGCACCTGCAGAAAAATAAATGGATCAGTCCAATTACATTAAACTAAAACATCTGTTTTGTGTACAGGACTACAATCTCATTTACAGCATTCTTATTTAAAATCTGGCAATAGATTGTAAATAGCATTTTGAAAGTGTGTAGAGGGATATGAGGTCTTCTACAAATGATTTTTATTTTTAAAAAAAGTCTAGCTAAGCTATTTTGAAGCTAAGTCTATAAAGGTCAATTCAAAGTCACTAGAATATTTTTAAAATGTCGATGTTACAAAGAGAGACCGAATTTATAAGTGTTTTTAATTGGTGGCCTTGAAATCAAAGTCATGGTAATTTTTTATAATTGTACCTCCAATTAAAATTACTTGTGGAATGCTGCTGTATAGTGTGAATTTTTTTAACTCTCATTTAGACTACCTTAGTTTGGGACTGTGAAAGATCATTAATTTGCTTAATCACACAGACAGGATTTGTCTATTCCAACAATTAGTTTTACATTTTTTCCTATATTACATAAACATGCAGAGTAATCATTTTTAATGAAAATCAGAAGGAGCCCATGTATTTCACTCTGTCAAGTTATTGATATATTTAGTATATACTGAGTAATATAACTATTGAAACAATATAGCCCTTGCCTAATCAGATGATGCAGTGGTTTTAAAGCATTGTTTCCATTTTCACAATGAGTTTCTGGGTCCCTATACATATATTATGGTGATAGGTTTGTTTAAGCCTTCATGGATTTCATGGCTTACACCAGGGGTGTCAAACTTGCAATGACATGTTGTTGTCATGTGACATATTGCAACTTTCCCCCTCTTCACTAAACCAGATGTGGGCGTGGCCAGCGTGTGACGCATCTGGTCCATGGGCCATGAGTTTCACACCCCTGGCGTAAGCCATGAAATCCATGAGGGCTTAAAACCAACCCATCACCCTAACAAATGTATAAGGACTCAGAAACCCATTGTAAAAACAGAAACAATGCTTTAAAATCACTCCATCATCTGATCAGGCAAGGCCTATATTGTTTCTATAGTTATATTACTTTGCACGCTTGACTAAAGATAACATATGAAGAGACCAAGTCAGATTGCTAGTTATCTGCACTCCCAGATACTTAATACTATTGACCATCTCCACAGCTGCAGCCTTGATACAAAGTGGAGTATGACTATGCCAGGTCTTTCTAAAATCAACAATGATCTCCTTTGTTTTGTTAACATTCAAAACCAATTTATTTTTATTGCACCAGTTCACCAAAGCTTTTACCTCCTCCCTATAAGAATCTTCATTGTCATCCTGGATAAGACCCACCATAGCCATGTCATCCGCCTACTTCACAATATGATTCATCACAGACTTGGCACAGCAGTCATGGGTCATCAAGGTGAACAGTAATGGACCCAAAATACAGTCCTATAGGGAACCCGTACTCAAGGAGGTAGAATTGGAAACTTTTCTTCCAATTCACACAAACTTGATTTCAATAAGGAAATCAAATATCCAGTTACATAAAGAAATATTAAAAGCTAATAGGTCCAGTTTGTTCACCAAATGCTGAAGAATGATTATGTTGCACGTCAAACTAAAATCAACAAGCAACATTTGCACATTTAAATTATTGTTGTTATTATACTTGTATTACTTTTTAAATAATTAAATTACATTACATTAAATAATTACAAATTATTTATTATTTCATTTTTTTAAAATTAAATCTTTGATCTGCCAGGGAATCTGCACTGTTCTTTGGGGCTACACTTTATGTATCTGATATTACTCACTACTGAGCGCTGAAAAAAATACTCTAATTTAGGGTATTTTTCAAAATATAAAAATCATTATGTCTTAAGGATTGCATTAAAATAGTACGTATATGTTGTATGTAATTGTTGCAAGACAAATTATTGTTATGGAAAATTGTTGTAAAAAATAGAACAAAAATTAACTGGCCAAATTGTCTGAAAAAAATAAAAACCTGTGCTTTCATGCAAAACATCCATATAGGCCTAGGGATTATTTAAGTTATATTCCAAAACTGTATTAACTCTTCTTCTTTTTAACTTCCTTTTTTACCACTTCCTGTGTCAAGGGAGATACAAATTTTTGGCTCTCGCTCTTTTAGCAGCCTCAACCATTGTTAATTGATGTTGTTGTTGTGTGACTTTGATGTTCTCTCTCCATCTTCTTCTGGATCTGCCTCATGTTCTTTTACCTTCTCCTCTTTTTATATGTGCTTTGTATGGTATGAAATCACAATGACATTCTCTCCATTTGGGCAAACAACTTTATTTTCTGGGGTTATATTTTTTGGAGTTTAAGATTGGTTCTGTGTCTATTCTTTCTCCTATGTTCTTATTTCTGAATTTATCTTTCCTGATCACACTAGCAGCTTTTTTCAAACACTCATATCCATGATGACTAAATTTCTTTATGCCTTTCTAGAAGTGTCCGTGTTTGGTTGGGGAGAATGTGCTTTGGATGCTTCTTTGTGCTGATCGGTACTGCCCAGTGGTGGGTTGCAGGCAGTACGCCCCGGTATGGGCATACCGGACCCTGCCTGGAGCACCAGGTACCAGTATGGTGCTCCAGAGGGCCCATCTGCCCGCCCGAGCTCCTTACCTGTCCTTTAAGCCTTTGGCACTTCCACGCATGGGCATGGCATGTACGGCGCCTGCATGACACTCCACCAAGCAGCTGGAACGTCACGGAGCTTTGTGGAGGCGTTGCAGGCAGGTACAATGCATGTGTGCGCCCCCCCGCTTGTGCATGCATGCCACTTCTGTCCATGTAGGCAACGCCGGACCAGTTCCAACTATACCAGTTGGAATAGGATCCAGAACCCACCACTGGTACTGCCTTATATTGTAGGAGTGGAACAAGCTGTCCTAATACGTGGTTTGCCTTATATGTTTGTCTCTTTGTCCATTTTACCATTTTCAATGAATGTTGCTCCCAGATACTTGAATTTTGATAACTAGTTTATGCTTGCTCCTTCTAATACTATGTTTAGGGTATGCTTTTTTCCTTCCAATTGCCATTACTTCTATTTTCTCTTTTGCTGATTCGCATATTATTTGCCTTGCATTGTTGGTTCATGGCCATAAGATGTTGTTGCAGTTTCTTAGCTGTACTTGCTATCAATGCCTGATAATCTGCAAAGAGTAGCTAGTTGATATTTATTTCCACTCTTGGGTTTGGTTTTTTTGCTTATGCTATCAATGTAAGTGACAAACAATAGTGTTGGTGATGGTACACATCCCTATTTTACTCTAAATATTGCTATGGACTAATTTCAGTGGACCAGTCTATTGATGAAAACGTCTCCCCTTCACGCCAAGGCACATAAATAAATGAGTTATATAAATAGAAATCCAAGGATAACAAAAAGAGCACCAAATACAATTCTAGAATTTGCCCAAAGCAAAATGGCTAAATATAAAATCTGAGACGTAATCATAATATGTTCTGACCCCCCTTCCTCCGTTGCCCACACAGAACACACACTCCGGAACAGTACAAGGGAACAAGTTTTATTGCACAAACAGACAAAAGGTTCCGTGGCAGCAAGCCACCAAGACAAAACTCACAGGAACAGAACACAAAAGCAGCTATCCAGCTTGCCAGGATCCCAGACTAGAGCTTCTGGCATAAGTCTTCTGTTGACTGCTGCAAAGGGCGTGTGCAAAGTCAACCCTTTTATAACCTAAAAAGGGCGCCTCCCAAACAGCAGCTGAGAGCTCTTTACCGCCTATAATTACGCCCACGCTCCTTGCGTCTGTGGGCGCGCCGGTAACGGGCGTCCAGAAACGCCCTGCTGAGTTCTGACTCACTGTCTCGTGAGTCTTCCCCGCTGCTCCAAGGCATGGCATCGGGAGCCCCACTCCTCCGGCTCTCACCGCTGCTCCATGCCTCAGGCGGCTCCTGGTGGCTGACCAGACTCTCGGATCCCTGCTCAGCATCCGAATCCTGTCCAGGGTCGCCCATCTCCTCTGGAGCTGACTCGTAGGGACTATCACTCTCGGAGTCTGGTGGCAGCGGCAACGGCAACGGCTGGGCCACAACAATAATATATGAACAATTTTTAAATAAATGTTGACATTCAAAGCATGAGAAATATTACAATTTAGATCCAGAACAGAATTATGTAGTTTACCAAATATCAGTCCTTGTTAGTATCCTATATATTTAATTCCTGTTTCCTATTATTATATTCCATGTAATTTCTTGTGTTATCATTACAATAAAAGGATTTGCATTTATTTCTACACAGTTTTTATTATCTAGAGCTTCTTTGTGAATCATGCGTATATATTATATGATGTATGCATTTTGTTTAAAATGTTCCAAATGTGTGCATTTTTCCACACAACCTACCTCATAATGAGCATTAGATGCATTTTGTGCCGTGAAATATTATTAGTGGATTTGAGAATTATGAATACAATTGTATTACAAGATTTCACTTGGCAGCTACACTATATTTCATTTTAAAAGAAATATATGACAGATTATTCTGACATTTCTGATTCAAGAAATTAGGCAGACAGATTTTCTGATGATGTAGTGATATATTTTTCAGATTCTTTTTATTATTTTGGTGAACCTTTATATTCTCAATTACAGTGGATAGAAATGTTTTAAAACATCCTAGCCCAGGTGTGTGTGTGTGTGTTTTTGTGTGTGTGTGTGTGTGTGTGTGTGTGTGTAATATAAATTATATACATACATACATACATACATACATACATACATACATACATGGGTGGGTTACGGCAGTCTCTACTACCGGATTGCCTGTGGATGCGCTGTGCGTATGCACAGAGCAATACAAATTGCTCTGTGCATGCACAGAAGCAAAAACCAAGATGGCGGCACCTACTGCACTGCCGGGAGAACCAGTTCGGGGGCGTGGCAGGCCTGGGTTGCTGTCAGTTCCAGCGACCCAGGTTGCCAAACCACTACCAGTTCAGCTGAACCGGTCCAAACTGGTAGGAACCCACTACTGCATACATACATACATACGAAATATATAATTTGTTTCTTCCTGGAGGAAATGTAGGCTTTAGATACATATGCATATGTAGCTACACAAATAGACAGTCCGTTTCTGTTTAATAAATAGAGACATCTTGAAAGCTAATATGATGGTTTCAAAAAGTGAAATTCTTCCTCATTGGTTGACAGTGTAGCTGTACAGTACAGCAAACTTGCAAAACATTTCATGATGTGATTGATTTTTTATATTTAAAATAGCTTTCTGGTTTTGGAAGTGACTACATTGCTTTGGCATTTTATGCAATAAAGGAAAACAAGAATCCTTTATATGAGACTGATCTTTAACATGCTTTTATTTTTGCAAATAAATGAAAACATAAAGGCCTTTTGCATTGAGAACCTGTGGGTGCATCTCATTAAAAAAATACTTGAGCAACTTAGCCCTGCAACAATCTTTAGCAACTTGATAAATTCATACTAGGCTGTGCTACATAAAGTGTTGTCTGAAATCACAGCTGTTTTACCTATTAATTAACAACTGGGACTGAAAAAGCTTGATAAAAATTATGTTGGGCGGGTGCACATTAACTTGCTTGTATTTATTTTGTTCGATCCAAGTGCTTAGTTTCAGCAAATAATTGCGAGTGACATTATTTTTATGGGTCCTCTTCCTCTTCCGTGTACTTTTTAAACAAAAAAGATTAGAGTTCATAATTTCAAGTTCTTTCTCTTCTCTTTTTATAACAGGAAAAGAGAAAAAGAGAAGAACTTTAGTCTACTGATATACTTGTCAGACAAAATTGTCTCATGAAGAATATCTAATGGTGAACTACTTTCAACATAGGTCTTCACAATGCAGAGGTATAAATCCATAGTGATCTAAACTTTATTTCAAAATCCCTATATTGCCCAAGTATTTCTATTTTTCATTTGCTAGAGTGAATATATAAGGAAAAAAATGTAATTGGGTCAATTAACCAGATTAGAAAAGGTATCCTTTTGTATCCTTTCAATACAAAATTAGATTCCTTATCTTCAATCCGTATGCTTCTAATATCCATACAAGCATTCCTTGGTATTTCCTAAAATGTAGTGATTAAGGTGCTGGCCTAATAACCAAGAAACCATGACTTCTAGCGCCATTTTAGCCATTAAAAAATGGACTGGGTGACTTTGGACCAGTCATTCTCATTCAGCCCAATTCACCTTACAGGTGGTTGTTGAAAAATAAGAAGGAAGGAGTATTAGCTATAAAGGTGGGAAATAAATAAATAAATAACTTGGAATACTGCATTCAGTTTTGGGCACCATGATGTAGAAAAGATGTAGAGACTCTAGAAAGAGTGCAGAGAAGAGCAACAAAGATGATTAGGGGACTGGAGACTAAAACATATGAAGAACGGTTGCAGGAACTGGGTATGTCTAGTTTAATGAAAAGAAGGACTAGGGGAGACATGATAGCAGTGTTCCAATATCTCAGGGGTTGCCACAAAGAAGAGGGAGTCAAACTATTCTCCAGGGCACCTGAGTGTAGAACAAGAAGCAATGGGTGGAAACTAATCAAGGAGAGAAGCAACTTAGAACTGAGGAGAAATTTCCTGACAGTTCGAACAATTAATCAGTGGAACAGCTTGCCTCCAGGAGCTGTGAATGCCCCAACACTGGAAGTCTTTAAGAAGATGTTGGCTAGCCATTTGTCTGAAGCGGTGTAGGGTTTCCTGCCTAGGCAGGGGGTTGGACTAGAAGACCTCCAAGGTCCCTTCCAACTCTGCTATTGTATTTGTATTTAACTTTAATGACTAATGACAGAAGTCATATCCTTGTCTTAGTTGCTGCATTTTGTTGAGCCATCCACTATGCATTCTATTTAGTCCCCTGCATGACATAATACTTTTCATGCTGCCCCATGCAGCTTCCATATCTTCTTTCCTTATATTTATTTTCTATTCTGTTGTTAGATTGATCTATCTTCTAATAAAACTTGGCTTGCATGTGAGCCTTCTGTATTCTCCTTCTTCGTCTAATTTCTTCCATATATTTTGTGTCTATTTTTCTCTATCTACTCTTGATAATACCTATATTGTTGTTTGTCCTATATTCAGACTCTCTCATCGTAAAGTACTTGATGTCCATATATCCTTTCTTGATTCACTAAGCCTTTTTTTGATAAACAATCAAATGTTAGATTTATACTAGACAACCCATAGTCTTTGGGACATCATTTCAGAGAATTTTTTTTACTTAAACAGAGAAACAGAATGAGTAATGGCAGGCAAAAAAGTAGAAACATGAGTGACATCTGACTTCCTGCCAACTTCTCCATTGAGTTTCCTTGTGGAAATCTGGAGGGAATATTGGAAATCCTTCCTCCCTCCCTCCCTCCCCTCTCCCTTGTAAGCAGCTGCTGCTGGGTGGAGGGAGATAGCAAGGAATGACTTCCCCAAATGTCATTCCTTTCAAGGTGATGGGTTGTGGGGCACATTTTGTAAGCTAGCCCATTTGAGGTACCTTGGTTAAAAATGGTTGCCTTATGCTATACAGTTTCAACCAATTAAAGGTTAGAATAATGAGGGTTTAATAGTATATAAATTCATTGGATGGAAACTAACCAAGAAGAGAAGCAGCCTAGAACTAAAGAGAAAAGTCCTAATGGGTAGAGCAATCAAGCAATGGAATAGCTTGCTTTCAAAAGTTGTGGGTACTCCTGGACTTCTGGTTGACATCACAGTGGGAACGACTGGAGAATAGCGGAACTCCACTGGGCTCCATGAAATGCAGCCAGCAATGGCTTGCTGGGAGACCCTATGGGGTCAAACCACCCTGTAGGGATGATGAAGGAAGTAGAGGCGCTTCATTGATCATGAGGAAAATGCAATATCCTCATGGATCTGAAGAAAGCTCTTCTGAACAACAGCAAGGACAACAGCCCTTTTGATCAGTCACAAACTGGGACAACAGGGACACTAAAATCTTGTGCTGGAGTGGTCTGTGTACAGAGCAGTGAAACTGGTGAGATAATTTCAAACTTATACCTTTGAGATTTAGCCCAAGTAAAAAGTTCCAAAAACCAATCTCCAAACGTTAAGAAAGTGGCAATTGGATTTATGGAGAAGGATTAAAGATTAAAAACTAAAGAGAAAGATTAAAGATTAAAGACTCAGATGCAAAAGAAATACCTAAAGGATTCTTTAAAACAAATAAAGCCTGGAAAAAGTTGAATAACATTGTGAAAAGTGATTATTAGGAGAAACTGCTTTTTTAAACTCTATCATTAACCCCCCTGATTGGTTGACAATCAGCTGTTTTGACTCTTACACTCTGTTGAATGTTGGCATTGGGAGCAGGGGAGCCATCTATTGGAGGAAGAACATTACTGCGACATGGGAAACAAGTGAAAGTGATGAAAGGAGAGAAAGTAAACAATACCTAGAAAGCTATTTGACCTTTACTTAGTAGGTGATTTGGATGCTTGAAAATATTTAGTGAGCTTTTTGAAGATCTCTAAGGCAAACTGAACTGTAAATACTAAAACTTTATTGAAACTGTTCATTGAAAGTTGAATTTGAAAGGTTTGAGGTAACCTGGTGGCCAAGTTGAATTTGGTTTACTAACATCACCTGATAGATCACCTTACAAGACAAAAGAAGAAAAGTGATAGAAGGGGAAAAAAGACAAACAAAACTGGGAAGGTGTAAATTGGAAATTATAAAGACTGTAAAGTATAAATTTATAGCTTTTAAGGACTAGAAATTTAGGGGACTTGGAGGAATAATTCTGGGATTGACTAAATTTTATTAATAATTGACTTTTTTGGAGTGTTTAGATATTGGGAAATTGCAATATTAGAGGTATATTGAGTAATTTATAATATATTTTTGATACATCATCATCATCATCATAGCCTTTATTGCCATTGTATATCATGTATACAACAAAATTGGTTTAGCCTCTACTGGTGCAATCCATAACAGAAAATGCTCAGGAGGAGACAATAAAGTTCTATGAAGAAATGTTAATGATGGTTAAAAGTATTTACGAAAATGTGACAAAAAATCATAAAGAGATGATGGAATTGTTCAAAGATAAAGATATGCCTGTAGAAGACCCTCAGCAAATGGTGAGAAAAGATGAACATAATATTCAGAAGATAGGTAAGAAATTAGAAGGAGTGGTGGAGGAGTCAAATCAAAATAAGTTACAAGAAGACAAAAACACTGAAAAGACAGTAAGAATAAACACTAAGAATCAAATAGATAATTCCTTAAGAGCTTAACATAGAACAGAGGGGGAAAAAAAGGAAGATTTTCCCCAAAATAATGAAAGGATTATGGATGGGTATCCAAATGATGCAGCAGAAGGAGGTAAGGGGTAAGGCAGAAGGAACATTCAATCTGTGCAAAAATGTTAGAAAAAATATATGATCCCAAGAAAGAAATATAAAAGAATCACTAAAAAGTTGTGGATGCTCCATCACTGGAGACTTTAAAAAGAGACAACCATTTATCTGAAATGTTATAGGGCTGTGATGGTGAACCAAATGTGCCAGAGGTTGTACGGAGAGCCCTCTCTGTGGGCACATACACCATTGCCAGCTGGTCCAGCATGCATGCTCACCAGCCAGCTGCTCTCTTCTGGATTCTGGCGTGCACACGTGAAGACCAGCTGAGTGGTGTGCATGCATGCGGCGGAACCCAGAAGAGAGCAGCTGGCTGGTGCGCATCTGCACTGGCCAGGTGCTCTCTTCTGGGTTCCAGTGCTCGGGGCCGAAAAGGTTAACCATCACTGGTAAAGGGTCTCCTACTTCTGCAGGGAGTTGGAGTAGAAGACCTTAAAGGTCCCTTCCAACTCTATTATTCTATGTTCATTTCTTGACGTGTTTTCTACCAACAGACATAATGTTACTGCCAGAGGAGTATTTTATTTTCCTCATAGCAGAGGAAATCTTATTTTATTTCCTTCACAGCAGTCTCTGCTGGACTGCAAACCTGGAAAAAAAACCAATTTAATTAGCTCTGGGTACATTGATTAAAAATACCTAACCTATCATCAACCTTTATGAATACAGAAACACAGAATAGTATTTAGAAGCTTAAGTTATTTTCTTTTTTTAGGTGTGCATAGGTTTTCATTTCCTACTTAAGTTCATTTGTGTTGTAGTATAGTTTTGAATATTAGTTGTCTGATTTTTCAAGTTACTAACTGTTCCAAAGGATTTGAAACAAAATTACAGATAATTTCCAAATAGGCTAAGGGGTTCAGAAACATTTTCTTGGCAAAGGAATAGTTCTTATCATCACATTCCTTCCTTTACAAATAACATTAAAGCATTATCCTTAACAGTTATTAGCAAAATTCTTAACATTGTTGGAAAATTACTGTGGGCAATTTTCAGTTTAGTATGCATTCAGCACACTAATCGTTTAATTTCTATATCCAGATCAGAACAAATATATATGTTTGCCACTGAGTTCAGGTAGCAAAAAATATAGCTTAATTTTTATTAAATAGGCAAAATGGGGCAAAAAGGCAGAAGCAGAGTGAAATGAACAACAGGCAAGGATTGACAATCTCTCTCTTTCTTTCAAGAGGCAGAGAACTTCTAGAGCCAATGGAAACATGGACAGTCCCGAAGAGAGTGGCCTTTGGTCGTTCCAGCTCTAACTTTCTTGTGTAAATAAGGGCAGCAGAATAGAGGCGGGAAGTAGGACGCCAATGACCTCTCCTCTATTCTGCACCATGAAGGAAACAATTTGATGGACAAGGCTGGGATATCCCACAAAAACATCACTTGGCCTAAAATCATAAATAGTGCCAGAGGTTTTGAACCAGTGAAGGGCCAGGATCCTGTTGTGTTCCATTGAGACAGCTTGTCTGGGAAGGCAGCTGCTGCCTTATTTCCTGCTATAGATATGCCTGGCAACTCTGACAGACTCATGGATGTACTTTTGGATCTGGAAAACCTCTGACTCTGCCTGTCGTTTCAGTTTCTTAATGCATCAACTACCTTGTCCTCACATTTCCTGACCCTACTCGACTGTTTCCTGCTTGTTTTATCAGTATATCTGAGATCACTGGAGTTTATTTAATAAATGACTTAATCAGAATTAAGTCTCAGTTTATACTTCTGCCCCCATGTATGTGCTAATTAAAAATGACCTTAATAGGCTTAACAGCATCAAGCCAGTTGCCAACAATCTTTTTTGGCAAAGAAATGAAGCATGTTCTCATATACATAACAGTTCCAGCATTATTTCTGTGCCCTAGACACCTTTCTTTGAACACTAAGTTCAGATCTCACTCTCTCTCTCTCATACACACATTTGGTCATCCATATTACATGCAAGTTATTTGAAATAGATCAGCTAGAAAAAGGTTTAGGGGTGAAATATTTTCTGTAAAGTCAGATGAGCAAAGACACTTTTGTATACTTCTGAATGCAAATGCAGATAAAGCATAAAGTTTATTTTGTTTTCAGACAGGATGACTGAAGCTAGCTAATGCAGCTGCAAATTGCTGGGTTACTGAATGGAGGTTATCTGAGTATGTTTTCTAGCAAGCTACTCTTTAAATTGCTTGTATTTATGAGATTGATGGGTCGCTAGAAATATCCACTGCCATGTTGATTTTGCACATATTCATGAGCTGGCACTAGAGCTCATGTCAGAAGTTATACGTTCCCAATAGTTTATACAAATCAGTTTTAAGCAGAAGATATAAAATTATTTATTTTCCTCACATAATTCTATGATGTAAAATATGCTTTTTATTAGTGGAGAATACAATTCATTGTGGACGTCCCTGGATTCAACCTAACTTATTAAAACAGAGAAAAAATTGTCTATATACCACCAACGCATTCAGTATTTCTGTCCGCATTCTCCACTCTTAATTTTCATCACTGCTAGCCATGATCACAAAATACACAGATAATATTGTAAGAAAAATATGTTTTCATGAAAATGCCTTCCCCATGAGATAATGATTTGTACCCTTTTCTTTGGCTACTTCTATTTATATTCAGGTCTGCTCCTGAAAGTTTTTTTTTTCTTAAAAACTTTGAATATACTTTTGAGCGTTCTTGAAAAATGCCAAGGAGTGCTGTTGTTTTCCTATTATACATGTTTATAAACCCTGAAGTCCCATTTTTTCCACCCCAACCCCCTTATCAACCAAATCTCCACATGCTTCCAGATTAGGAAGAGCTCTGTGACAATAATTACTTTTGGTATCTTCTCTTGGTATTTAATTGAAGTGTTAGAAACTAGACAGACAGCAAACCGTTGGGCAGTTGATTGTGCTCTGAAAAAAAGGAAACTCCCACACATTTGCCCTTCTTATAATTCCTGCATCCCACATAAGAATCCCCTCCCCCTTTCCCTTATGCATAAATAAAAAGTCATTTCTTCTTTATCAAACTAAGCAGCAAAAATTATGCTGAGAATGTGGAAAACATGAAGGATCCCTTTATAATGCTTGGTGGACTTGTAAAAAAGCTAGAAAATTTTAGGTTCTGATATACACAGTGTATGTACAAAGAATTTGAAGGAATAGTATTTAGCTAAAACCAAATTATTTTCCTGCTGAGGTTAATGGACAGGCAACTAAAAAAAACACTTATGGTAGTTGTTTTTCTACATGGTAACTAAAGCAAGATTGTTATATGCACAAGGATGGAAAGATCCTAAAATTCTCACAATGGAGGAATAGCTGCTGTAGATGTGTAGATGACAGAATTTGCAGAGATGGCAAAATTGACTTATTTGATTAGAGAAAAGGTAACAAAACTATATATTTTAAGTGTTAGAAACTCTTCACGGATTTTTGCTCAAAACAGAAAAAAATGAACTTGTGATTTATTAGTTTAATTATTAGAAAATATATAATATGGAAAGAATGAAGTCACTGTATAACTTTAGAGTAAGTGGATAAAATATAAATGCATTTATAACTGCTATAAAGAAGATAGGAAGACCAGCTCCCCCTTCCTTCCTTCCTTCCTTCCTCCCTCCCTCTCTCCCTCCTTCCCTCCCTCCTTCCCTTCCTTCTTTGCTTCCTTTTCCAATTTATTTATGGATTACATTTAAATACCACCCATCTCGCTAACCATTTACTGATTTACTTATCACTTCTCTCTATTTTTTATTTCTTTAAATTTGTATTGTTTATATACTTTAAAACAGTATTTAATAAAATTTAATAATAGAACAATGAACATAAAGTAAATATACTGGCATGCCGGTAATCATGGTTAATCTGAATTATAACTGACCATTAAACTTTTTTTAAAAAACTATTAGGAACCAATTCCTAAGTATCCTTGTTCTATTTCCTCTTTCTCATCCTTGTATTTCCTTCCATCAGGATACTGTAGAGGTTAAACTATGGCATAGACTGTGACTGTTTTTATTATTCTGTAATTTTCTTGAATATTATTGGCAGTGTGGGGTAGATAGGTAGAAAATATCAGTAATGGATGAAAGCAAACAAAATTAGCTCATCAGAATCAATTGTTGCAATTGTTGTTGTTTTTAGGAGCAGGAAAACTTCAAATATGCCAAATAATGTGATATAAAAAAAATTACCTATCGTTTTCCCAAATAATGTGTGCAGGCACTTGCTGAATAAAGAATGCAAGAGACCTATTAAACATAATAACTTAGTTATTACGAACATAGTTTAGAAAGAAAATGATAGCATCTCTCTTGTTATCAGCAAAACATGTTACTTGCTAAGTAGTGTATTAAAGTACATTAAAATTGCTTACCAAGGAAATACTTTGAGAAAACTTCAACTTTCAGTGAATTATTCTTCTTGCCAAATTAGCTGACAATGACTATGAAGTAGGATAATAAGTAGTTATAATTTACACATACACACATAAACACACGAAGGTGGTATTATCTGCTATATTTATCATGCCATTTTAGGACTCTGTCTAATAGTGACCTTACATGACAACCAGAATATACTGGGTTTTGTATGCAATGATAATGAAATGTTCTAGCAGGAAAGAAATAACACCAATAAATGTTTTCTAGCTTTTGTATGGATATAATATTCGTACTTGGGCTCCATTGTACATAATACCGTGGGCTTAAACTTTACAATCATTCAATGATAGATAAATAAATCGACACTTGTAAGTGCATATTCACCCAGGCATCCCAATGCAAATCATAAACCTTTTATGTACTTGAGCGCATTATTACTACTACTAAAAGGATAGTGTTTGCACTGTGATGTCACAATACATGCTTTGTCATTTGGTGTCACAGTCACTAGGAATCTCAATTATGTGCCCTTTCACTGGCAAGTGATATAATTAAAAGCTGCTAATATTCTGATGCCAACTTCTACCAAGTCCGCAGCAAGACGTCAGTCACTACACCAATATAAATCAAAGAAGAAAGCTGTAAGGGGATTTGGAGACTAAAAAAAAAATACCAGAGAGGCTCAACTAGTCTATATCAATGAAACTTGATAATCCCCTGCTCTCCTGAAGTCTATCCAGGCTAGACACCACCTGTTTCTTTGCTTCAAGGCACAAAGAGCCCTGGGGTTTTGCTGTTTGACAGGCCACGTCTTGCTTAGCCTTTGGCCAAACATGGGTTTTTTCCCCTTCCAGACTTCTTTTGCTCTACTAAGATCCATGGCCTTTCTACCATGACTACACCAGGAGTGGGATTCTACTGGTTCAGACCAGTTGGCCTGAACTGGTAGCTCTGACGATCAGTTGGGAGCGAACCGGTTTGCTCCCATGATCAAGTGGGCCCGCACATCTGCCCCTGCACTTTACCTACCTTTATCTTCTCAGCTGAGTCATGCAGCAGATAGGATTGCCATGCCTCAGCTGTTTTCCTTCCTAAGCAGCAATCCAGAAGGTGAGTATTCTCTGAACTGCGCACACATGTGCAGCGTGCATCCTGCGCACGTGCGCAAAGCGTGCCCTAAGTGAACCCGTTGTTAAACAGGTAGGATCCCACCCCTGGACCACACATACAGGCCCAAAGAGCTTCCTGATTTAAATTGTATCTTGTATGCATTCATTTAAATAAAGGACTTAAATAAAGGGCTGGAGAAGTATTTGGAAGGGTGGAATGAGTGATGCGTGAACATCATAGATTGGCTCACTTATGTCTATTTGTCTTTTGGGATGATGGTGAGGAATTATTCTGGGATATAATTGTTACAGATGACACATCTTCTGCCAAAGAGAGATCTTGTTCCAGGAATTTCAAAGTTGCTAATTTCTTTCTCGCTTAAAAATGAAGTACTAAAAATTAATAATAGTGATTCATTGTGAATATTGCGATTCATTAGTTATGCCAAATATTCACTATGGATTGTATCACAAGGAACTAATTCGTGTAGCTGTCGTTGGTTTGTACATCCAGTATATGTTTACTAGAGGGAAATATCAGAGGTGTTTTTTTCCCCCTTTAAATAAGAGGAAGGTGAATGTAACACAATATTGAATTAAAATATATATTTATGGACTTACAGCTATTCATTTTGTGACAGTTTGAAGTTACAATGGCATTGAAAGCTGACATGACTTTTTCAAACTTATGATTATTGCAGCATTCCCCTGATCAAAATTCAAACATGTGGCAATTGGCATATATTTTTGACATTTGTAGTGTCCCAGAGTCATGTGATCAACTCTTACAACCCCCCCTGACAAACAAAGATAATGGGGAAACCAGATTCACTTAACAACCATGTTACTAATGTAACAACTGCGGTGTTTCATTTAACAACTGTGGCAAGAGAAGTCATAAAATGGGGCAAAACTCATTTAAGAACTGTATTACTTAGCAATGAAATTTTGGGCTTAGTTGTAGTCATAACTCAAGGACTATTTGCATTATGAAAACTGAATTTTCAGTCACTATTTTGCTCCATTGGTAAGGTAAAAAAGAATTGATGTTTCTTTGCTGTGTTGGCCTATCTTCTCAGGTATATATCTTATTTCTCAGACTGTCTTTGACATAACAAAGTTGTTATTTCTAGTTTGTTTCTCAGTTCAGTAAATATTTATGATCATGGCACATGTGGCAATTGTCTATCCTGGATTGGATCATTTCTTTTATTTATTGTGTTCCCATCCTATCAAATGACTTGCTTGCCTGAGTTAGAGTGTGATTCCAAGGGAAACGATGTAGCCAAAGTTAAATAAAAACAGAGTTGTTTGAGCCTTGTGACTTTTATCCACAAAATATAGACCTGCCGCTTCCTGAACAACTTAACAAAACATAGATCAGTGTGATAGGAAATGTTATGGTAACAGCTCAAAAATTCTTGCATATTTTAAAATAAAGGCCAGCTTTCTCCTGGGAGGAGAAGGGATTTTAATACGGAGAAAACTCCATTAATGAGAAAAGGAGATTGACTTTCCAAAGAGCATGACAGGGGGTCTAAACTGGAACAAACAACCTCTTCATCTTTGTCTTTCTAGGATAAAATCCTTTCAGAGTTGGGTGCAGTCAAATTTGCCCCTCTCTTATCTTCCTTCCTTCTTTCCTTCCTTCCTTCCAATATTCCTTGACATTACAATTTAACTGACTAGTTTTGTTGATCTGATCGTTTCAAATAGTGTGACCCTCAGCAGTTTTTCCCATTGCTTCTCCCTTGTGTTTACATGTGGTCTTCTATTGTATCATATGCTTAACATTATTTTATATTGCCCTGTGATTGGTTTATACATTTAGTCAATTGTTTATTTTAATTCAGTAGATCTTTGTCATTTCTCCAGCATATCAACTGTTGTGCTTTTTCTGAACAAGAATTTGGCAGAATGCTTTATATACCGTTTAACTTTTGTGCACACAATTATTCAAAAATTACTAGTATTTTATTCTTAGGTTTTAAGGATTGTACTTTACAGTATATAAACAAAGTACATAGTCTGGTCTTATAAATAAAGTATCGCTTCAGCTAAAAATGGATCTTACCACATGGCAAGTGCAGCAAAGGCTAGTGCGTGAAATAGAATAAAGTTAACTACTTTGATTATTGTCAGAAGATATACTTAATTATACCATCTTTATAAACACTTGATTGCAGTAAAGGATTTGGCATCCTGAACCTATCACTAAAAATCCATGGCTTATACCAAACTTAATAAAACAATCAAAGCACTACTACTTACTGGGCTTCAACGGTGCTTCTGTCTTTTTCTATCTCCACTGGTGTCTATCATTCATTTTTTACAATAAGCTATTCAGATAGATGCCCCATGCCAGCTGGATGTCGAACAAAAGAAGAAGATTTTCAAATGACTTGCCGACAGTTAAAGATACATCCCAAAATGATTACTATATATCAAGCATCTGGTCCAAAGCAGGAGACATCTGTTGTCAGAGATTAGAACTGGTTTAGTAGTAGCTATTATAATGGACTAAATATGCTTGCCCCTGATCCTACTGATGGAAAGCAAAAATCCATTGTGAAAGGAAAGGAAAAAAAAATTGTGGTCTTGGGTTTGCTCTCTCTGCATTCCCACTACATTTTAGCTATGTTTAGTGCTGTTTTGTTTTCCTTATAAATACATAGAAGTCAAATATACTGGGAACAAAACTCCAATTTTATTAGCTATAACAGAAAGATACACAAGACTATCAAACTTGGTAAAACTGGAGCAACCACAATAGAGCTTAGTTGCCTTCAAAGACATTTGTTGTTTTAGGAGACATCTGTTGATATATTTGTGCAACACTCTCAAAGATAACTCTTTCAAATAATTCATTCATTCATTCATTGTCTTTACTTTTCTGTACTGTCTTTTAAAGACATTGTTCCTATTCAGCCTCAGATAACTGTAGCTTATTTAAAAATTATCTGGAAGAAAATACATTGTAGGATAGAAATGCTCTATGCTAGTGCCCCATTTTCAAATGACAACTTTTTTCTCCAACTTTAACCTGAAAATATTACTAATATTAAGCATATTTGTTGATATAAACAAAGTTTATTAGAGTAAAAAAAATGGGGCATTAGCATAGAGCAGGGGTGTCCAAACTTGGCAACTTTAAGACTTGTGGACTTCAACTCCCAGAGTTGAAGTCCACAAGTCTTAAAGTTGCCAAGTTTGGATACCCCTGGCATAGAGCATTCTTATGCCATTAACAATAGCTTCATCTTCCTTCAATGACATGTAGGCAATACTCATTTTGAAAACAATACAGGTAGTCCGTGAATTACCATTCATTTAGTGACCATTTGAAGTTACAACAGCACTGAAAAAAGTCCTTACAGCCTCATGATCACATGATCAAAAATTGTGCTCTTGGCAAAGGGCATGTATTTATGGCAGCTGTTTTTAGTGGTGATCTGTCTGAAATATTACATAAGAATCATTTCTGGTAAATGGTATTACGTGTTACTTTTATGACCAAAGTTACTTTTCTCACCCCTGCTTTCTCCTAACTATGTACTGCTTTTGGTTTTAACTTCTGGAAATTCATCCAACTTGACACCTAGCAGCTGTCTCCAGACATGTGATAAGGCCTTGGAGGTTCTCAAAACATTGCCTCTGAGAAAAGAACAGTCCCCCCTCCTTTTCCCATTACAGAGAACACATTCTGAGGGCTTCCTTGGTGTGTTTTAGTCCCCCCCCTTTCCCATCTTTACTGGTAGGCAGGTCTTCAGCTTGGTGGTGTAGAGTTCTGATGACTCCCATTTTGTGCTCCAATGGGTGGTGGGAATCAAAACGTAAATATTGATCTTCGTGTGTGGGTTTTCTGTAAACTTCAGTGTTAAGGCTTCTGTCTTCCTTAATGTGTAGTGAACAGTCCAGGAAAGCTAGACTATTTCACTTAACACTTATCTATACCACATACCTATACCAGTGAGTAAATACAATGAAGGTTTCTACAGATAAAAACATGGCTCCGTCATGGGTTCACCTGTGTCCCCCACTGTGGCCAATCTCTACATGGAAGAGGTAGAAATCAAAGCCTAGTCTCCTTCACAGGAATTCCACCCACTCACTGATATAGGCATGTGGACAATACTTAGGTTGAGATCAAAAACACAGGAATTGGAAGCATTCCCCCAACATATCAACTCTTATGAACAGATACTTAATAATGTGACTGTTTTAAAATACTACTTCCTCTAATATACTGTCATTGGATCCCCCCCTTTCCTTTATCTGAATAATTTCAGAGGGTATCTGCTAAGCATTTGTAATGGTCATACAACTTCTCCCTAATTCCCTGAGGAAAATAGTCTAGCCTTCCTGGACTGTGCAGTACACATTAAGGAAGATAGAAGCCTTTACACTTAAATTTACAAAATACCCCCACACAGAGATCAATACTTACATTTTGATTCCCACCACTCACTGGAGTACAAAATGGGAGTCATCGGAACCCTACACCACCGAGATGAAGGCCTGCCTACCAGCAAAGATGGGAAAGAAAAAGAACTAAAACACATCAAGGAAGCCCTCAGAACATGTGACTATCCCAAGTGGTCCTTCATCAAATCTCAAAAAAAAGAGCCTACAGGAGCTCCTCTATAACAGACAACAAACAGAACAATAAACAAAGCAACATTGTTGTTCCATACATTGCAGGAATGGCGGAAAAGGAGGCTCTTCAGCCAACACAACAAACATGCAAACTTCAAACCCAAGAATACACTAAGGAAGAAGCTTGTCCATCCCAAGGCTAAAACACCCAGACATAAATTCAGCAATGTGATATAGTACAATGCAGTGAGCCATATGCAGATCTGTACATTGGAGAAACAAAACAACCACTTCATAAATGCATGGCACAATAGAGGGGGAGGGATATGACATCTGCTATCTCCAGTCTATAACACAGTCCTTTCAACAGTTCCAAGAAGGCTCCACACCCATTTGCACTATTCAGGTGACCCTGACCACACAGATAAACCTCCAAGTGGCCTTCACGACTTGCTAAAAGAATGTGAATTACTAGCTGTCTGCAAGGAGTATAAATCCTTCTATTTCCCACCATCAAGTCAGAGCTGGAGAAGCTTCTTAGATGAAAGTGAAATGTTGTAAAAGAAAAACCAGACAGTCCAGTTGCCTCTTGAAAAAGCACCTTTTAGACAACCATGATCTGGCAATGAGAATCTCCATTGACATCTCCTTCAAAAATCACATCCTTGATTTTTTGCCTAGCTCTATAGCTTACCTTTTTCTAGCATGGCTATAGTCTCCATACTCTATAAATGCAAAGAAGCTACTCTAACCAAATCCAAGTAGCCAATCAAATTAGATTGATTGTGCTTTAATGCTCTGCTAGCCAACATACAACCTCAGGGCTGAGGACCTCCATAAAATGAAGCAGTTTGCAAGTCACTTGGCTTTAGAGTTTTTAGTGTTCATGTGGCAAACAGTCTGCAACTAAGCCTCTAGCATTTTAATACTGCCATTAACTAATAATGAAGCCTGCCATTCATTACTAATTGTGCAATAAAATACCCCTATTGCCAACCATGTGTCCTCTCCATATAATATTGTTTATTGTGAATCACATACTTCATGTAACTTTTCATAGTGTCATGCTATGTGTCGCCGTTCTGAGTTTGGCCAGCAAAAGAAGAGGCCACCCTGTCAACATCCGACAGTCAGAGTTGCCACTATCTACATTAATGTTCTGATCAAGATAGCCTAGCTTTATATATTACAT
This sequence comes from Natrix helvetica, assembly GCF_964273705.1. Taxonomy (NCBI): domain Eukaryota; kingdom Metazoa; phylum Chordata; class Lepidosauria; order Squamata; family Natricidae; genus Natrix; species Natrix helvetica. The sequence goes on along the minus strand of NC_138549.1, from coordinate 45,097,261 downwards.
TGCCAATTACACATTACAAATGCATAACATTTCTTAATTTCTTAATACTGCTCTTTTTCTCTGATACTCTGTCATTGGATTTTTCCCTCTTTCCTTTATCTGAATAATTTAAGAGGGTATCTGCTAAGCATTTGTAATGGTTGATACAACTTATCCCTAATTCTCAACACTGAGAGACAGCATCTTATACACATTACACAATTTAATGGATTGATTGTTTTAGTCTTTATGTATTTTTAAGTATTTTGTAATTATTTTGAATTAACATTTGGATCTCTCTCTCTCTTTTCCTTTTTGGATTTTGGCAGGTTTGACACTGTAATAAATGTGCAGAAAGAACATTATTTTTAAGAGACACTGCTGAGTTACTGTAAGCACTGTTTTGGCAGATTCATTCTTTTGCTCTTTCCAATTTTATTCAACTCTTTTTCTTGCTTTCATATCTGAAATCTTTATGTAGGCCTTGTTCAAATTTTATTTCTTAGCATTGCTGCTTTGGATATGCTGCATGCTTGTTAAAATTAGTAGTTAAATAGGTCTAGTTGATGACAAATCATCCTTACTATAATTCTTTGTTGCTAAGCATTATTTTCTGTTGTCCTATGAAAGCTATTGCCCCAATATGGATTTTAATTGATTTTTTCTATCCAATCCATCTAGCATTGATTTGCCCTAGTCTTTGTCTGAAATGGGGCCATTTTGTACTCTCAATTGCTTCAACAGGATTTTTTCAAGCCCAAGAATAAATATCCCAAAGTAATTGAAAAACAGATTCTTGCCTTCTGTATAAAACCACATTGTTCATTTTCTCTTTCTTGTTATCCATATACAGGGTTTTCCCTTTGAAGCAGTTTTAAGTCATTCCTTTTGAATGATTTATCATTCTCCTGACAAAATACATCTGTAGCTTGGCATAGAGAACTTCTGTAGCCCATCTCCATCTTTGCTTATGGCAGGTTTCTTCCAAATCTTTTAAATGATCTTTGTTTTTGCCCCCAGGTTTGTTAGTTTGTATGTGAATGTGTTGGCTTGGGAGAAGATAAAATATTCTTCTGGCCATGGCCAAACATGTGGATTGCATATATATTTCTTAAACAACAGAAGAGAACATTTATAAAAGTGTTTATTTTCACTTAACCTTTTTATTTTTTTCATGCTGCCTTCAATAATTTCCTTACGGCCTTTATTTAGTCTTTTTGTCAATGTAACTCATCTTTAGCACTCCTTGTTCACATGTAAGGTGCATGACCTAGATAACTATTTTAGGCATCTTAGAAACTGGCTTGGAATGTGGGGAAGGAGGTGGGAGCAGTAGGAGGCCCCAAAGCAATAGGGAGAGTACCCAAATTCAGGGTGATGGATTTGGCTGTTTAACAATATTCAGCAGAGCTCTTAACTCTTGCAGACATTATCTGAAGAAAGGAAAATGCTGAGTCATCCACACCTTTGTTCTGTAACACTCCCAAATACTTTTAAAAGTTAAAGGGGGAAGAGGAAAAAGCTTCTTATTTAAAGTAGAAGCTTAAAAAAGGGAGAGGATAGAGAATCTGTACAAATGATAGGTTTTTTTTTAAAGGTAAAGAACTGGAGAGACAACACAGAATTAATGATGAAGGGGGAAATAGGATTGCCTGTAAATGTGTTCATGTGTCATCAGAAGCATATTACATAGGGCAACACCAAGGGGTGTGTGAAGTGTGTGAAGGCTCACATACTTCACATCTGATCCAAAGTATCTCCCTCTGATCCAGTCTCTCATTTGATCCAAAGTAAGCAAACCTCAGTATAGTGAAACACTTTTGAAAAATAAAGATCCCAATAACCAGAGCATTCAATATGGATCATAACCTTGTTCGGGTAATTCCTCTCTATAGCTCTCAGTTCAAGAGGAATGGTGAGCAACTCTTCCTATTGGCATCACTCACCAACCAGTTGTCTACAAGTACAGTGCAATTAGTTGTACCATGGAGCCTCTGCAAAGATGGAAGTGCTGCCACATACGTTGGAACTCAAATTGTGATAGGTTCCAACCAGTGGTGGGTTTCAAAATTTTTTAGAACCTCTTCAATAGGTGTGGCCTGCTTTGTGGGAGTGGCTTGCCAGCCATGTGACTGGGTGGGCGTGGCCAACTTGTAAAATGTGGTGAAACTCACTTAACAATGCTCTTGCTTAGCAACCAAAATGTTGGCTCAGAAACTCTGGCATTTGAAGCACCCAAGTCTTAAAGCTGTCAAGTTACAAGACCCTTGCACCCCTAACCCTTTAGAAAAAAAACCCCAGAGGTGTTCAAACTTGACAACTTAAGACTTGTGGACTTCAACTCCCAGAATTCCTCCTCTCGCTCTTCATCTTGATGATGTGCAGACAGGCGGGGGGGAGGGAATTGGAACCAGTTCTAAATGGCACTGTAGATTTGTGGAACCTCTTCTATAGAAGAGGTTAGAACTGGCAGGAACCCACCCTGGTTCCAACTCATATGGAAGAGTCCGGGGATGAGCAAAGTATCTCTGTTGTATACAATTCCTGCAGAATTTCTCATGTGCAAGAAAATATATGTATTGACCATATATTGTTTATAATTATTAGTAAGACTACAGACAAAAATTTAGTTAGCATCCCGGCACTTATTATGCAACAATAAAATAAGGTGTAACATTTTAAAAAATAATGGTGTTGAACAATCAATTAATAAAATTATTATTGCCAATGGTGAACATATCAAATTGTTAAAAGTGTTTGGCCCAGTGGTGAGATTCAGCCAGTTTGGGCCGATTCGGGTGAACTGGTTGTTAAATTATTTGAATTCCATCACTGGTTTGGCCGAATAGCAACCTCTTCCATGTAACCAAAAGATACAAAAGCAGATACCAGGTAGAGATTATTACATGATTTGAGACAGAACTGACGTGTTGAAGAAAGACAGACATAGTCAGGTGAAGTCCCTACATTCATTGATGTTGTTTCTCAATAACATGACAGGGTAGAACAAAGGACCAAGTCTTCCTAAATATTGTGCTTTGAAAGAGAAAGGTTTTTCGCCCTTTGACTAACAAATGCCAGGCTAGTTTATTTGAAACAAACCAACAAAGGCTTAAAGTTGTATGATTGGATGAAAGTAACAAGTGCTTTTTCTTTGCATGAACCAATCTAGATGTGTCTCTAACTTTGCTATATGTTCGTTAGCAGTTCAACAAAGAATAGACAACAGAACCTCACCTGGTCTTTAGCACTATAAGAAAAGCAGCTTCTGGTTGCCACATACTGTAGCTATGGTAGAGACATTATTTGAGATCAGATTCAGGAAAGGTTTGCATATTTTCTTCTATGAAGAATGATTCAGGAATCAGAAATTTGCTGCAATTGTCTCAGTCAAATGCCAGATCTGTGCTTATAAAAGTTAGAAATAATTAACTACATAAATCCATTGGTGCTTTTCTGATTAAAGCACAGATTATCTGTTTAGTTTTGCAGCACTATGCTAAACAATCATGGCTAAGATTTTAAAACAACCATCCCCTCCTTCCAAATCTACCCACTTCCAGTACACTTAGCATCTCCATTCTGGGGCTCACCCTGAAGATTCGAGGTCAAGGTATTGAAACTTTCTGTAGCAATGATCAACAATGTGATTTTCTTAATTGAATGCATTCATTCATTCATTCCTTAGGTGATTAATCTCACATTCAAAACAAATCACAAACCTTGGCGATTTTTTTGTTGTTGCTTTGTATTATAACACAGCCAATATTTTGTCACCACTTCCCTTCCCAGTTAGCTTTTGTTTAATGCTGTATTCATAATTGTAAGTTGAGGTAACCAACTGGAGTTTATAAGAGACAGAGGAAGGAAAAGTATTCTGTTTATTTTTAAGAGAAAAGAAAAAAGGAAGGAATTTGGAGTGTATGTTTTCAATAATAGGAAAACAGTCTATGTAGAATTTAAATTCATACACAGCTCTGTATTTATTTTATCAACCTGAAAGACAAAGACTAATAGAGTCAAGTTCATGATACCACTCAGCTGTGAAAATTACTGTGTGTTTTTTCCTCATCCCACTGTAGTCTACAGGGTTCATTTTGAAAAGTAGAAAATAGAATAACAGAGTTGGAAGGGACCTTGAATGTCTTCTCATTCAACCCCCTTCTTAGGCCGGAAACCGTACACCACTTCAGGCAAATGGTTATCCATGTTTTAGCACAATAATAACACTGAAAGTGGCAACCCAGTATGTTCCTTCTTTTCTGACTATGATAAATTGATCACATTGTTATCTTATTTATTTTTTTCATTTAAATGCAGACTTAATGCAAAACAGACATGAAATTTGGAGGAGTGGGGAAGTTAAAAGTTATAAATAATTAATCCAAACATTATCATACATTAAATACATTTCCAAATAAGATTTAGGAAAGGTTAAAAAAAAGCTGCAGAATTTTGTGACAAATTTGGTAGATGGTGACAGATTTGATCAGTTTCGTTTGATAAATGAATCAAGAATAATGATAATGAATAAAACATAAAATGTGATTTAATGTGTTAAATTCCTTTGACCTAATAGAAGTTAATGCTTCACAGAGAACTAACATTTTGAGACACAATGTCAATATCTGTTAAAGCTCTTTTTCAGGCATCCTGATTTTAATTCTTGTAATGATTATAGAAAGTACTGGATGTGTGCACTTATTTAGCCAGGTTAAATCTTTCCCTATTTCTGAAGCTATCTGAAGCTTTATGTCTGAAACCCAGATTGATGAGGTGCTCAATTCCATTCCCTTTGGAGAATGCCTAAACTGAAAAGGATCTGTGCTTGGCAATCTATTTATAATTCGCGCAAAGGATAAATATGTAGTGTGTATAAACATTTAATTTTGCATGCAAAGTGAAAAATTCAAGGAATGACTTGGATATTGTCAGTCCTACTAGGTTTACCAGACCAGGAAATCAACTCCACAGGAAAGCTGAAACTATTTTTGTTGTGACTGGTTATAACAGAAACTTGCAAGTCTGATTATCCTAAACCTCCTTCTCCTTCTAATACTTTGGTGAATTTGGGAGCTACTTTCGCATTATCTCATTAAGGAATTTAAAATGCCACAGCCCCTTTTGCCTAGAGTCTAGACCAGTGGGTCTCAACCTTCCTAATGCCACGACTCTTTAATACAGTTCCTCATGTTGTGGTGACCCCCAACCATAAAATTATTTTATGTTTTCCATATTTTTTCAAAAATATGTGTTTTCCTATGGTCTTAGGCGACCCTTGTGAAAGGGTCATTCAACCTCCAAAGGGGTCCCGACCCACAGGTTGAGAACCACTGCTCTAGACAATAGAACATAGAATAACAGAGTTGGAAGGGAGGTCATCTAGTCCAAGGATCCCCAACCACTGGGCCATGGCCCAGTACCAGGTCATGGTCTGTTTGGAACCCATGCAAGTTGTGGGTTAGTGTGTGAGTGACAGGGGATTGCGTTCGTGCACAAAGCTTTGTGCCAGCAACAGGCCTAACCCTAGCCTGCTCACACAAATGGAGCTGCATCTATTTGCGGACTCTCCGGCTGCACATGCAGAACCATCCCCTCTCCCCCTGCCACCGGCACTGGCACTGGTCTGCAAAGCTGGAAAGGCTAGGGACCACTGATCTAGTTCAATCCCTGCATGAGCAGGAGACCCTATATCAATGATGGCAAACCTTTTGTGGCTTGCATGGCAAAAGCAGGGGGAGTGCAGGGGTGTCGTGCGCGGGTGTGCCGCACCCATAATGCAATGTGCGACCCCCAGTGCCCATGACAGGTGCAACCTCCCATTTTTTGCATGCTTTTTTCTCCCTCCCCAGGCTCCAGAGACTTTATAGGAGTCCCCAGGCTCCAGAGACTTTATAGGAGCCTGGGGAGGGCAAAAACACCCCCCAGAGGCCTTCAGGAGGCTTCAGGAGCTTCTCTGAAGCCTCTGGAGTGCAAAAAAAAAGACCTATGGGTAAACTGGAAGTTTGGAAGCAGAGTTCCTTCCAGAGGCTTGCCTGAAGGCTCCAGAGGACGAAAAATTACCCTATGAGTAAACCGGAAGTCACTTCCAGTTTGTTCGTAGGACCGGATTAAGCCCTCCGGAGCCTTCAGGGGCCTTCCAGAGGCTTCCCTGAAGGCTCTGGAGGACGAAAACCGACCCTATGAGCAAACCGTAAGTCCGTTCCCAAACTTCTGGTTTGCCCGAAGGGCTGGTTTTTTGCGCTCTGGAGGCTTTCGGGGGTGGGGGAGGCTGTGTTCACCCTCCCCAGGCTCCTATAAAGCCTCTGGAGCCTGGAGAGGGTGAAAAATGGCTAAAGAGAGCTGGCCAGCACGCACATGCACGCTGGCCAGCTGACAGGGCAATACCTTGCGTACCCTAACAATGGCTTAGCGTGCCACCTGTGGCACGAGTGCCATAGGTTTGCCATTCCAGCCTCATATTATTTCAATAGATTCTGCGTACCTCCTTGAAAGTCATATTTGTTTGTTTGTAAAATGTATTAGTCACCCATCTTGCCATGGGGTAAGTCTAGGCAGCTTACAATGTTAAAAAGATAAAACTATATAAAATGTAGATGATAGAAATAAAATACTTTACAGATCCAAATACTGAGCTCTGACTAAAAGATGGGGGAGGGAGGGAGTAAAATGATAAGGAGGGGAGATGGGAATTTTTTTATTAATCTACCAGCCACGCCAAATGTGAAACTCCTCCATTGGAGCCCCGTTAACTGGCAGAGCAAGATCTTTAAGCACTTGTGGAAAGTCAGAAGTGTTGAAGCCGACTTCACTTCAGGGGACAAGATGTTTCAAACAGCGCAATGGCAAAGAAGGCTCTTTGCCTTAAAATCTTCCTTGCTAATAGTTTCTTTTTAAAGCTTAGAAAAAAAGATGCAATTCAGAATTGTGTGAAAAAGGTACAGTCGTTCCAATTTTTTTTGTTCTATCCTGCTTGCAAGTAACATACACGCGCAGAGAATTATTCAATTATTAACTTTGATGCTTAATCTTTCTACCATTTTGTGTGCATCTGATCTCTATTTCACCAGGCATGCAGGTGCCCAGAATAACCAAAAGCAATTCTAAAGCTGTCTTCCATGAATGTGAAGTCTAGTAATGGTCTCTTTTCAGTTCCAAAGTGTGAGAATTCTGGTACACACATATTGGAATTTGTGTGATTCTGTAGAAAGAATTGAGAATGGAAGTAATCATTCCAGGATTTCAGGACAGTACTTATGTATGTATAGAAATGGGTGAAAAACTAAGAAAACAGAGGCCTATTGAAGCTGAACAGACATACTAGGACTTGAGATAGAGATCACAATGTAAATAAGCCCATTGAAAGATATACCTATTCTCCATTAAGAATAAGAAAAAGGGGAAAAAAGTACAGAGGAAAGCCTACAGTCTTCTTTCTTGTAGAGTCAAAACCAAAGCTCTGGGCTAAGAATACGTAGCAAACCATTCAGATAGGTGCTGTGCTTTGCTACCAGTCCTGCTCTCTACATGGGGCTGCCCTTGAAGAGCACCCGGAGGCTTCAGCTGGTCCAGAATGTGGCTGCGCGGGTTATCATGGGGGTATCTAGGTGCTCCCATGTTACACCCCTTTTAGGCGGCCTGCACTGGTTACCGGTTGTTTTCCAGGTGCGATTCAAGGTATTAATTATGACCTTTAAAGCGCTCCATGGCTTAGGCCCAGGGTACCTGCGAGACCACCTACTGCCACCAATAGCCTCCCACCATCCAGTACGATCCCACAGAGTTGGCCTCCTCAGGGTGCCGTTGGCCAGACAGTGTCGGCTGGTGACCCCCAGGGGGAGAGCCTTCTCTGTGGGAGCGCCTTCCCTCTGGAATGAGCTGCCCCCGGAGCTTCGCATAATCCCTGACCTCCAGTTCTTCCGATGCGCCCTAAAAAGTTGGCTTTTCCAGCAAGCCGGCCTGGCCTGTTAATTTTATTTAATTTTTAAAATATGAGTGTTATATAAACTGGGTTTGTTTTTTGGACTGTTTCTAATTTCCTTTTAACTTTTGTACTATGTGTTTTTTAATGCTGTATGCCGCCCTGAGTCCTTGGGAGAAGGGCGGCATATAAATCTAATAAATCCAAATCCAAATCCAAATCCAGAAGTTACTCTCTTTTTGTACAACCTCTCTTTGTAGACACATTGGTGGAAAGCAATCACCAGAAAAAAAGTAAATTAGGGCTTAGTTTGTCAAAATCAATTAATACGGTCTAACAGCCTAACAACATCTTCAATCATTCTCTCATAGTCCTGCCTTCCTTGCAGAGTTTGGTAGAAACAAATGAAACTAGATAATTTTTGTATACTGTCTTTACTTTGAATGAGAGGCAAGATCTAAATCTAACACATAAATATACATGTTGTTGATAAATGGCTGGTCTATTACTTGTTAGATTTAAGTTTCCAGAAATGTAGAAATAGTAGGCACATGGACATGATAAAGAGTATAAATCCATGTTTAAAAGATAGTGGATTACAGCAGGGCCAGAGAATTGATGACCTTTCAGATGCTGATGGAATATAATTCTTAGCAGCTCCACCACCAATGCAAACAATTGGAGAATAGCTGGGAATGATAATTCTGTAGAATTTGGAGCATTACAGGTTCACAATCTCTGTGCTTGGATATAGAACTGGAATGCCTCAAATGTGTGTTGGAGACAAGTTTGTAATTCATAGTCATTATTCCATTGACTTCTATTGCATTGCTATAAGATAACCAGCCAAAAGTCTGGCCAAATGGTTTGTAGATGGCTCTGAAACAGAAATGTTGAGCTGAAGACATTCCTGGGAATAATTCCAAGCCAAGAAATTGAATGCATTTCTCTGCAAATGGTAGACAACGAGATCTACTCCACCCAACAATGGTTTCTAAAGTGGTTCAACTTTTTTTTAAAAAAAAAAAAGTGGATCATCACTATCTATAGCAGTAAATGGTGGGTGGAATGCTTGCTTTATAATTGTGGAATAAAGAAATAGCATACTATACTTGGTCTAGTACAGTGATCCTAGATCAAGTGATTGTGACTTCATCCTGCTTTAAAGAATTATTCCAGAAACATTTGCATTATCAGAAGTATATTTTTAAGTATTTTAAAAGAGAATAGATTTCCCTATAAGCCATCTGCTACTAAAATCTTGGCTGCTTTTTGTGCTTTAGTTTAGTTTAAAGACTGCATCAGGCCTGGAATATATAAAAAGAGAAACAAAGCTTGACTTTTATCCACATTCTAATAACTCCAAGCAGTGATGCTATCTAGTAACCTTTGATACTAAACAAGGATATACATAATCAAATGTGAATACTATCTGTTTTAAGTCTTTGTATTTACCAGTGCTCTCCATTCTTGAAGCAGCAAAGTACTGAAACACAACCAAAACCGCAAATATACTTGAATTATCTCAAATGTTTGTTTAATGCATTTATTATTATTATTATTGTTTGGGGCCTTTGGCTATGCAACAAAACAGAAAAAAATCCACAAGTATGAATTTGTTTTTGAAAATGAAAATATGACTTGACATGCTTCTTTTGTGTGTCTGTAGGTTTGGCAAACATTTCAGCTTCCTCCCTCTCCCCCCACCAGCTGCAGATATGAAACAATATTATATAAAGAATTATTTATAAATTTATTATTATTATTATTATTATTATTCATTTTTCATTTACTTTTACGAAAACAAACTTTAGAAATTCTTTTCAAAGGGAAGTTCCATTTAAATAAACTCTTATAAAAGAATGTGGTGTTTCTGCATTTATTTAATGATAACTGGCCAGTGGATGTGTGTCCAACAATATGTTGCTATCTTGGTTTTCTAAACTTTAATCACACCAGAAGACATTATTAAGGTATTCCTTCCACTGAGATATGTTTTAATAGGGCCCTAATTTATTTCAAAGTATTCAGACAAGGAGGCCACACAATCTTTCGACACAAATTTGTAGAATTGCAAATGGTTGTTTCTGCCCAGTTGTAGGTGAGATAAATCTCTGTGATCCTAGAAAATATAACACATATTGCGTAAGTCAAATAGAATTTTAAATGTGCGTGCATGCAGGCGCGCGCGCGCACACACACACACACTATTGCCACTTTTACAAAACAGGGAATCCTCCTATGCAGCTGGAAATAAAGTTATATGGCATATACGGTGGGTTTCAAAAAAATTTAGAACCTCTTCTGTAGGTGTGGCCTGCTTTGTGGAAGTGGCTTGCTGGCCATATGACTGGGTGGGAGTGGCTTGCTGGCCATGTGACTGGGTGGGAGTGGCTTGCCGGCCATGTGACTGGGTGGGCGAGGCCAACTTGTAAAATTTTGGATTTAAATAAAAGTGCATCTACAAAGTTAAGCAATATCAATGGATTTTGCTTATTTTTTTTCATAGTACTGTTATTTGAAAATGACTTATATCTAAAAATAAATGAAATTTCCAAATATTAACTCAATTTTGAAATAATTACATTGGATAAAAGATAGGCAAGACACAACATACATGCCTACATACTAGGAATTAATATCAACATTATTCAGTATCTATAGACGCCTTAAAGAAAAATATATATTTCTGATTAACCTTTAGTGTTTTCTTTTTCATCTTGCATATTAATTTAAAAAAATTAAATAATTCCATATGTATAATCTTATATTAAGATTTTAGAGAGTGTATTAGAATGGAAGGTGTCATTTTATTTTATTTATTTTTATTTCTTAGATTTTTAGACCGCCCCTCTCCCAAAAAGGGACTAGTAAATGCATTTGGTTATCTTGTATGACAACTGTTTAATTTGATCTTATTATATACTTATGTCCTAAGTAGATTTTACCTTTATATTGTATGTGTGTTATTTTAAAGAGTAATAGATGGAGAAAAAAATACCACTCAATCCACTTTGGATTATCAGACTGGAGGAAAATGAATGTTTATTCATATTTTTATTTTTACCACCATTATTTTGGCTACCTTTCACTCTGATTACTTTTCGTTCCCTTTTTGGTGCAAACAATATTACTCCCTGAATGAATTGACTTTTTAAGCAAGATTATTTCACCTATTCTTCATCTTTTCACATAGTACAAGTGATGATTGTGATGTTACCTTTTATGTGATGTTGCTTCAATTTTTTCTTTAATCTAACCCATTGACTTCTGGTATTGGAAATGTGAGGTATATGTGTATAGATGGTATATACAAGGATGGATATATACACATACACATTTGTGTGTGTTTATGTGTTTGTTTATGTGTATAATGATATGATGGATGGATGGATGGATGGATGGATGGATAGATGATAGATAGATAGATAGATAGATAGATAGATAGATAGATAGATAGATAAATGGGTTCCTACAGATTCAGACTGGTTCAGCTGAACTGGTGGTGGTATGCCAGCCTGGGTCGCAGAACCAGCAGCGACCCAGGCTGGCCATGCCCCCAAACTGGTTCCCTCAGTCACCACTGCCATTGCCGGCATGTTTCTTTGGACTGCTGGCATGTTTTTTGGCTGGAAAAGGGGGCAGATAGAAACAGTCCTGTTGCCAAGGTATGCAACTGGGGGGGGGGGAGAAATTCCAACTTCAGCCTCCTGGTGTGGCATGAGGCTTTGGGTGAAGGTGGGAGGGAGATTGAGCAGCAGGTTGAGGGGAGGGTGGTGGCAGCGGTTGTTTCTACATGGCGCTGGCAGTGACGAGAAAAAAGGCTGGACACCCTTGCTCCTCCTCAGCATGTGTTCAAAGGTCATTGAGTGAAAAGGAGGGCAGAAAAACAAGGCAGAGGGGAGGGAGCAGGGTGCCCCATGCACATGTGCCTCTCAGGCTTTGTCTATATACGTTGCTGCTAAAGTTAAAAAAATGAGGCGAGGGGAGAACAAAAAGGTGACCTGTCAGGGCAAGCCAAGCAGCTGCTGCTCTGGGAGGACATCACCATTTGGTCGCTTTTGCTTCCCCTCCATTAAAGGCCACATCTCGGGAAAGAGAAGAGGGGAAAGTCTCAAGCCCTGTGAGGGGAATGGCAAGCTTGCGGGAGAGGGGGAAAGAAGAAGAGAGCATGATCGCAACAAGAGGGGGAGAAGAGGAAGGGGCAGTCATGATGTTGGCATTCAGGGCCATGATGTGGTCTCAATCCCCTTCCTGTGCCAGGGAAGTGGATGGCTCTGTCCTCTAACACACACACACACACACACACACACACACACACTCATGCACAAGAGGGGGGTAGAAAGAGAGAGATGAGAGATAACGTATCTTTTTGTGTGCCTATACATACTCTATACCAGCGATGGCGAACCTTTTTTGGCTCGTGTGCCACAAGTGGAGGGAGCGCGGGGGGTCGTGTGCATGCGTGCCACACCCATAATGCAACGTGCCCCCCAGTGCACATGCGCGCACAACGCGCCCATTTTTGCATGCTTTTTTCGCCCTCCCCAGGCTCCAGAGGCTTTATAGGAGTATTATATGCTTCCCTGAAGCCTTCGGAATGCTTAAAACCACCCTCCGAGCAACCCGACTTCCGGGTTGCTCGGATGGTCGTTTTAAGTGCTCTGAAGGCTTCAGGGAAGCCTCGGGACGGTCCCTGAACAGGCAAGAGACGTGCGTCTCCATCGCCCGGGCCCAGATCGCCTCCGCCATGCGGTGCCTTGGGCCCAGCGTCCTTGCGCCGCTCCGCCCAGCCTCTGCGCGCTCGCCAGGGCCCGGCCTTCACATCGCTGCCGCTGCCGCCGCCACCAGGATGGGCTCGGCCGAAGGGAAGTCCGTCAGGCCTCGGCTGTGCTGCCCTCGCCTCCTCCTCCTCCTCCTCCTCCTCTAGCCGCGCCACGCCAGGCAGGCCACGCAGCCGCCGCGATCCCGGCCCCAGGCGGCGCCGCGCCACACTCAATAGTCGCAACTCAGCTGCCTGCCGCCTTTCCCCTCCTTTGTCTCCCAGCCGGGGCGGCCCGCCGCCTAGTTGCGACTATTGCCGCCGCTGCTGCCGCCATTCACAGGACCCGCCTCTCACCCTCTTCCTCCAGTCGGCAGGCTCCGACTCGTTCGCTGCCTGCCGGACCCTGGCGCCGCGTTCGAGCCGGAGGGGGAAAGGAGGAGAAGAAGGACAACAAAGCCCCCTTTGCTTTCCCCGTCCCCCCCTTTCAGCTTAATCCTTGTGATGCCCGCGCAAAGCCCCGAGGGGATGGATTCCTGTGTGGGATGCATGGCAGGAAGGCTATAGAGTCCCCCCTCCCTCCGCCATCCAGACGGTCCCTGAAGCCTTCGGAACACTTAAAACGACTCTCCGAGCAACCCGGAAGTCACTCCGGTTTGCTCGGAGGGTGGTTTTAAGCGCTCTGAAGGCTTCAGGGAAGCCTCTGGATGGTCCCTGAAGCCTCCGGGGGGGTGGGGGAGGCTCTTTTCACCCTCCCCAGGCTCCTATAAAGCCTCTGGAGCCTGGGGAAGGCGAAAAATAGCTTTTGAAAAGGTGAACTCAGCTGGCTAGCGCACGCATGCGTGCTGGCCAGCTGACATGGCAGCGCCTCGCGTGCCCTGACAAATGGCTCCGCGTGCCACTTGTGGCATGCGTGCCATAGGTTCACCATTATGGCTCTATACTATGTAATATGTATGTATACATATGGCACATATACATAGGATTCAATAGCATATTTTGGATGTTCAGAAGTAGTAAATAAATAGAGAAATTGTATCTCGTTGAGGTCTTTGAAGTGAGGAGAGGCCAGCAAGGCGCCCCTTGATGTGAGTGACGTCAAATTGGATATGCCCACCCAGTTACATGACCAACCAGCTACACCCACCCAGTCATGTGACCAACCAGCTATGCCCACCAAACAAGCCATGCCCACAGAACCAGTAATAACATTTTTTGAAACTTACTCCTGGATGGATGGATAGATGGATGGATGGATGGATGGATGGATGGATGGATAGATAACTTGATACATCATATACATAGGATAGTATAAGTCCTGGTGTCTATGTACATGAGAAAGACAGAAACTTCACACACACACACAGAGAGAATGGATAATTAATTCATTGCTCAATCAAGGCATAGAGACTGTTTTGCAAACTAGACTGGGCAAAAGATGGAATAAAAATCAATGGTGTTTATTAAGATTTGCAGATGATGTTCTCACAAGACCCAGAAGAGCTACAAAGACACATACAAGAGCTGCACAAAGCAGAAAAACCATTTGGCTTAAAAATAAACCTGAAAAACAGCCAGTTAAATTCAAGAAATTCACCTGAAGAATTTATATCTGAAGAACCACAGTACATGTAGTAGACCACTACATATACCGTGGCCAATGGATCTCAATGGAATGTGATACAATAAAGAAAATTGAATGGTGTGTTAAAAGCAACTAAGCATAATTTTCAAAACAATCTCCCTCTATGCCTGAAGAGAAAAGTTTTCAATCAGCTCTAACATATGCCAATGAAACATGGACACTCATAATCGATACAAAAGAGTGGCACAAAGAGTCATGGAAAGATACATGCTTGGCATTACAAAACAAGATAGAAAGACCTTCACATTGATTAAGAGAGCAAACGAAAGTGTGTGATATCATCAAGAGAGTAAAAGAATTGAAATGAAAATGGGCTGGTCACGTAACAAGAAGAACTGATGGCAAGTGGACCAAGGTAATCATGGAATGGATTCCACTTGATAAAAAGCATCCATGAAAGAGACCTAAAACAAGATGGGTCGATGACATCAGCAAGTATTGCGGGCCCAATTGGCAAAAGAAAGCTCAGTACCATGTTGGTTAGAAACATGGGGAAGAGGCCTTCACTCTGCAGTGGATAGACAATGGCTAAAATGATGATTATTTATATATGTATGTGTAATATAAGTATGTCACCTCAGGATTTCATCCTTACCCTTCCTTCTAGCTATTTTTTTCTCCAGCCTTGAGATTGAAACTTTACAGAACAGATCTGTCTGGAGCTGAGTAGCACTGGTTCTCGTCTTTCTCCCTTTACTTCTTACTATCTATATACTCACAAACCCCCACATGCACACACAAATGTGTACATACATATTTGTGCACATATATACTTCAGCTAAGTCAGTGAAAATTAATAGCTATGAGCCCCTCTATTTATGGCATGGCATAAGGTTTTTTTTTGACTTGAACTGTAAAATTAGTAAATGATGAAGGGCATAAGTAAATAAAGAACACTAAATATGCCAGAATGTCTGGGAAACTACTGTAGAATAAAGATAAGTCTGTAACTGATCTGAACCTAGTTTCTTTTTTTGAAATGGAAATGATGACATTGCTAAGTAAATGTCAGAAAGTGAAAGTTTAATTACCAATTAAAAGTCCAAAATGTATGTCAATAAGTATTAATTTGTGTCATCCAGATTGTTGCAATTTTGTTATAATTTAGAATTTATAAGTTAATTATAGTTGCCTGCTACACTCTAATGAATGTTGATAATGAGAGTCTGGGAAACTAGTAAACAGTATTTTGAATCAGGAATATAGAAAAAAGATTATTCAAAAAGCCGAAGTAATAATTAATGGTGAATTAACACAAAGTATAGCAATTCAGAAAGGTACAAGACAAGGTTGTCCTCTATCCCCGATGCTGTTTATATTAACCTTAGAAGTTCTAGCTAGGAATGTACATAAAGAGGAACAGATAAAAGGACTAGAAATCAAAAAGGAACAATTTAAGTTACAGCTTTTGCGGACGATCTAGTTTTCATGTTAGAGGATCCTATAAAGTCTGGTATGAAACTTATTGAGGAATTGACAGAGTATGGGAAAGTAGCGGGTTTAAAGAGAAATATGACAAAGACTAAAATGCTGGTTAAAAATATGACATCCAAATCGAAAGAGGAGTTAACGAAGAAATTGGGTATCCAAACTGTCAAAAAAGTTAAATATCTAGGTATACATTTATCTGCGAGGTGTGTGTCCATCAAAGAAGATAACTATACTAATTTGATCAATAAAACTAAGAAAGATTTAAAAAGGTGGAAAAACCTACAATTGTCCCTGATGGGTAGGATCGCAGTCATAAAAATGAATGTATTTTAATGGATTTGAATCAATTGCTTTCAAAATTTATTTGGCAGGGAAGAAAACCAAGAATAAAACTCAAAGCTATGCAAGACACTAAGAAAAAAGGAGGATTTGGCATACCAGATTGGGAACTTTATTATACTGCGGCCACTCTAACATGGTTAAAAGAATGGATAATATTGAGAAATAAAAGATTACTCAAATTGGAAGGTCATGACCACCAAGTAGGATGGCATGCGTTCCTTTGGTATGAAAAAGGATCTGCACACAAATATTTCAATAGACACTACATCAGACAGTCCCTGTTATTAATATGGAACAAAATTAAACATGACCACTATACCAAAACACCCATTTGGCTATCTACGATGGAAGCATACATACACCCAAATTGAATTAATATGGAAAATACAGTTACATAAAAAGAGTTATTGAACAGACAGGGGGAGATCAAAACTAGATTAGAATTGGCATCACAAGGGGTACAAGTAGAATGGTGGTCCTACTTACAGATACAATCAAGATTTGCACAGGATAGGAAGAAGGAAGGTATTGCCAAAGATTACACAATATTAGATAAACTTTTGATACAGACAGAAAATAGGCTGATCAAAGTGTTGTATAGATTTTTGTTGGAATATAAGCTAGAGGAGGAAAATGTCAAAGAAACTATGGTCACCTGGGCAAAAAATTTCCGTTATAATGTGGAATTGGCTAAGTGGGAAAAAGTTTGGATACTTAATCAAAAACTAACAATGGCTACAGCATATAAAGAAAATCTTTATAAGATGTTCTACAGATGGCATCTCCTCTCAGCATGGCTCTCCAAAATATTTAAAAATCTGGCCCCAAATTGTTGGAAGTGTAAAAAAACACCAGGCACTTTTTATCATATGTGGTGGACATGCAATGAGGCAAAAATGATTCAATCACGGTTAGAAGAAATGGTGGGAGGCCAAATCTTGTTTAAACCAGAAATTTTTCTCCTAGGCATAATACTAGAGGGGTTTAAGAAAGATACACTTTATTTAATTATACATGTGTTAGGTAAGCTCCCTGTTAGGAGAGCGAGTGTGCAGAGAAGCGTAATGAGAGTGGTGTGGAAGAACACGCACAAGCATACAGGGACACCGAATAGTAAAAGTAATAGTATTTTACATATGTGGAAAATAGAGGTATTCAGAGTTCAATTTACACACGGTTCAGTCAGTCAGTTATCAATGTTCTCAGTTAAGGAGCGATCCATTGAACACAGTCCAGTATCATATAATCGGTTCAGCACACAAAGTCGCTAACAGTAGCAAAACTCACAGTAACTTACGATACATCTACAAGCAGTATCCACCAATCAGCATCTAACAAACAGAGAGCTAACAGTCATTCTGGCTCCATCTTATAGCTGCTTGAGGTAACAGCGACCAATCCCATTACAGCAGTACTTAAAGAAACAGTACTACTCTAATAGCTTATATATTGCTGACCCAACCCTTAGCTTACATTCCTAACAACATGTACTAACGATGGCGCGCATAACTTATGCACAATATTGGAAAAAAGAAAAATACACCATCAGAGCTAGATATAATCAGAAAACTGTTGGCCTGTGCGGAAGCAGATAGGCTCACTCTTGAACTTAAAAATAAAGGGGAATCAGAGTATTTTGAAGTCTGGAACAGATTTTATGATTGATGTAAAACAAGGTGACAAGACTGGAACAAACTGTATATATTGTGATTGGACAGAAGGATAGATAATGTATTAAGTAGGCTAATTGTTAATGGTTGAGACTAGCTGTATATAATGTGAATGTATGGTCACTTCGACTTCGCGGTACTGCATTGTTTTAAATGTAAAAATAATAAAAATATATTTTTTTAAAAAAAAGATTCTTTAGGCAACTTGAATAGATTAATGGGAATGAGATAAAAAAATATAGAAAAAATTATTAGAGCCTAGATTACAAGATTGTCTACATGGGAAGCAGAAGACCAAAATGGCAGACACAGACACATTCTCAAAGTCCCACACATTGGTATATGTATGCAATGTATACATATGCAAAAAGGTGGGGCCTTGATCCTGTGGTTGCACCAACCGTTTTGACCTTTTGCCCCCATTCTCTATTTTAGACATCTCTCACTGGCATTAATTAATCTTTATCAGATATACAGTATCTGGTAATGGTACTTAATGCAAACCTCCTCTTTTTATTCTCACTTTTAAATCAAAGGAGTACTCTACTTTTTAGTGTATAAAATCACATTTTATAGATGTTTTGTCTGTTTGCTTTTTTCTTCATTTTATATTTTAAAAAATACATTTTATTCAATAAACCCATAAGCCCAAAGCTTAATTTGTTATGCGCTCCCATTTTCTGGCCTGCAGGCACAATATTTCTGAACATGACATTATCTAAAAGACATTCCAGTACATTTTGGACATGTTTGTATATTATACGACGACATAGATTGACTACGTTTAATGCACCTTATGAGGTTTCTGGCACACTGAATTCTATGGTTTGGAGAACAGATTGTTCTATTAATTTGCACTGAGGAATCAACTCAGTCTGAAGTTCAACCCATATTTTTCATCTAGTGTCCTTAGGTTTTAAATTCTACTATCTAATCTTCATGTAAGTTTTTGGCATAGTAATCCATCACTGCCCTGTTCTTCTGATTAGGAAGCTTTTCTGTATCTAATCTAAACTGACTCTTCTTTCATGCAAAGTAATGTTTGTAGAGATAATTCATCCTCCAGTCAAGCTTCAACTTCCTTTCCATTGTTTCTCTCAGTCAATATTTTTGCTGGCATTGATTTTTGTATTTCCCCCCTACAAGTCCAACCTTGGCTTGAAATGGAAATGGGTTTGTCTGAACCATTACAGTCAAATATTAATATCTCTGAGGAAAAAGGAAGTTATAACTAACTATAGTATCTATGAAAATGTACTAAAGGTAACATTCCTGTATAGTTCAGAATAATATGACCTTAAGACTTGTATCTTGCTGCTACTCAGGAGATACATAAATATTATAAGGGGGAAAGGCTAGGACTGAGAAACATCTCTACTTTCTAGCTCTGGGTCACAGCATATCAGAATATATATCTGACACAATTGCAGAAATGAATTACACTTTCTGAATTATAGGCAATGCTGTAGTAAAAAAAATGCTGATATTTCAGTACACTCAATGCAAGACACAATCATACCTCCCCCATTGCCTGTGTTTATCCATTATCTTTTCAACTGAGCTATTTTGGATGCATGACTAATTGTAGCCTGGAAGATTGATAATACAGAGGATTCAAAAATGAACTTGAATCCACTGATCTCAGGTCCAGGCCTGCAATATATTTAGTTTTGTTCTCATTTTCTTCAGGAAAACATGGATGACATATATGTATCATATGCCTTTGTGTTATAGGAACAAACAAATATGAATAAATAATAAATATCCCCAAGATTTTTCTCACATTTATACCAGTTAACAAATTTCTCTGACCAGGCAGAATGTATCCTAGTTTACATACAGAATGCAATAAGTGTGGTTGAAGGTAAACTCTTGTAGAAAGAATCATAAGACACCCCCCTTTATTTCTATGCCCCCAGAGAAGGCAAAATCCATCCACAGAATTGAAAGTAATCTATGCCTCCCAGCCAGAATGGCCTCAAGTAACCTCGGTTAAAAGACTGAGACAGGCTGGATTGACAGGATTAAGTCAGAAAACACAAAGGAACACAAATTTATATTCCCCGCCTTTCCCAAAGGCTAGCCTTGACCCTAACCACCATCCAGAAAACCAAATAGGGACAATTAGAATACACAAAGGCACATTATTATTCAATACAATACAATATAATAGCAGAGTTGGAAGGGACCTTGGAGGTCTTCTAATCCAACCCCTTGCCTAGTCAGGAAACCCTATACCATTTCAGACAAATGGCTATTCAACATCTTCTTAAAGACTTCCAGTGTTGGGGCATTCACAACTTCTGGAGGCAAGCTGTTCCACTGATTAATTGTTCTAACTTGTCAGGAAATTTCTCCTCAGTTCTAAGTTGCTTCTCTCCTTGATTAGTTTCCACCCGTTGCTTCTTGTTCTGCCCTGTTCTGCCCGCAGGTGCCTTGGAGAATAGTTTGACTCCCTCTTCTTTGTGGCAACCCCTGAGATATTGGAACACTGGTATCATGTCTCCCCTAGTCCTTCTTTTCATTAAATTAGACATACTCAGTCCCTGAAACCGTTCTTCATATGTTTTAGTCTCCAGTCCCCTAATCATCTTTTTTTTTTACTTATATGCCGCCCTTCTCCCAAAGGACTCAGAGCGGCGTACAACATAAAAACACATATTACAAAAGTTAAAAGAAAGATTAAATAGAATATCAAAAAAACCCAATAGACATTTACAATGAGATTTGGAAATTAAATTAAAATTAACAATTAAAATTAATAATTTATTTTATTCAGGCCAGTCTGGCTTGCTGGAAAAGCCAACTTTTTAGGGTGCGCTGGAAGGACAGGAGGTCATGAATTATGTGAAGCTCTGGGGGCAGCTCATTCCAAAGGGAAGGCGCTCCCACAGAGAAGGCTCTCCCCCTGGGGGTCGCCAGCCACCACTGCCTGGCTGACGGCACCCTGAGGAGGCCAACTGTGTGGGATCGTACTGGACGGTGGGAGGCTACTGGTGGCAGTAGGTGGTCTCACAAGTACCCTGGGCCTAAGCCATGGAGCGCTTTAAAGATCATAATTAACACCTTGAATCGCACCTGGAAAACAACCGGCAACCAGTGTAGGCTGCCTAAAAGAGGTGAAACATGGGAGCACCTAGGTACCCCCATGACAACCCATGCGGCCGCATTCTCGACCAGCTGCAGCCCCATGTAGAGAGCGTTACAATAGTCCAGGTGAGAAAGGACGAGGGTGTGAGTGACTGTGCACAGGGCATCCCAATCCAGGAAGGGGCGCAACTGGCGTACCAGGTGAACCTGGTAAAAGCCCCCCCTGGTCACAGCCATCAGGTGTTCTTCTAAACTAAGCCGCGTATCCAGGAGGACTGGGGCTAAAATTTCTCCCCCTATCATCAAAGATGGTACAAGATGCACAAATCGAGATGATGGGAACCACAGCCACTCAGTCTTGAAGGGATTGAGCTTGAGCCTGTTCCTCCACATCCAGATCCGCACAGCCTCCAGGCATTGGAACATCACGTCGAGGGATTGTTTGGGTGGTTTGCGTTAGAGATGAAAAGTTGGGTATCATCAGCGTATTGATGATACCATACCCAAAAACCATGGATGATCTTGCCCAGCAGTTTCATGTATATGTTGAACAGGAGGGGTGAGAGAACCGACCCCTGGAGCACCCCACAAGTGAGGCGCCTCAGGGTTGATCTCTGCCCTCCAGTCAACATGAACTGTGATTGATCTGACAGGTAGGAGGAGAACCACCGCAAAACGGTGCCCCCCAATCCCAACCCCCTGAGTCGTCGCAATAGGATACCCTGGTCGATGGTATTGAAAGCCGCCGAGAGGTCTAATAGGACAAGACAGAGGAACAACCCCTGTCCCGGGCCTGCCAGAGATCATCAACCAACGTGACCAATGCTGTCTCCATGCTGTACCTGGGCCTGAAACCCGACTGAAACGGATCCAGATAGGCAGCTTCATCCAGGTACTGGGGAAGCTGACGTGCTACCAAGCTCTCAACAACCTTCATTACGAAGCGAAGGTTGGAGACCGGACAATAGTTGGCTAAAGAGGCTGGGTCCAGGGAAGGCTTCTTAAGGAGGGGCCTCATGACCGCCTCCTTCAAGACGGTGGGAAAGAACCCCTCTCTCAATGAAGCATTGGTAATCGCCTGGAGCCAGCCTCGTGTCACCTCCCGGGAAGTCGAAACTAACCAAGAGGGACATGGGTCCAGCACACAAGTGGCAGCGCTGAGTCTCTCCATAATCCTGTCCATGCCCTCGGGAGTCACAGGATCAAACTCATCCCAGATAGTTTCAAACAAGATTCATCCCCGTCGACTCGCCCAAATCTACCCAGTCAGAGTCCATGCCTGTCCAAATCTGAGCGATTTTATCCTGCAGATACTGAACAAATTCGTCAGCCCTACCCTGCAAGGGGTCTTCCCCAGTTCCTTGATTAAGTAAGGAGCAGGTCACTCTAAACAGGGCAGCTGGGCAGTTATCTGCGGACGTGATAAGAGCGGAAAAATGTTGCCATTTTGCCGCTTTTATCGCCACTAAGTAGGATTTAATATGAATTTTTACTAGTGTTCGGTCGGATTCGGACCGGCTGGCCCTCCAATCACTCTCTAGGCATCTTCTCCAGCGTTTCATCTCCTGGAGCTGCTCGGTAAAGCAGGGAGCTACCCAGGATCGGCACTGGGTCAGAGGCCTCAAAGACACAACGCGGTCCAAGGCCCCAGTGGCTGCCCTATCCCAAGCTTCTGTTAGGGCTTCTGTCGAACTGTGAGCAAGGGATTCAGGAAAAGTCCCAAGCTCCATCAGGAACCTTTCAGGGTCCATCAGGTGCCTGAGGCAGAACCATCTAATTGGTTCTGCCTCCCTGCGGCAAGGGGTGGCAGTATGGAAGTCAAGGCTAAGGAGGAAATCATCTGACCATGACAAGGGTTGGATAGAAATATCCCCTAAATCTAGATCATTCATCCACTGTCCAGAGATGAAAATCAGGTCGAGCATGTGTCCCCCATTATGAGTGGGATCTTGAATTAACTGAGTTAGGTCCATAGCCATCATGGAAGCCATGAACTCCCGAGCTGACTCGGATGTCTCGCCAATGGAAGGCAGATTGAAATCCCCCAGGACCATAAGCCTGGGGAAATCAACCACCAATCCGGCTAACACATTGAGCAGCTCCGGCAGGGCCGATGAAATGTAGCAGAGAGGCAGGTACGTAACAAAAAGGCCCACCTGGACTCCTAGGCCCCACTTCACAAAAAGGGACTAACACCCACCTATCTGAGGCACAGTGACCTCCTGAGGTCCAAGACTTCCCCTAATAACCACCGCCAGCCCGCCGCCCCTGCCCTGGGTTCTCGGCTGGTGAAATGCCCGGAAGCCTGGTGGGCATAATTCAATGAGGGGAACACCCCCCTCATGGCCCAACCAGGTCTCTGTAATGCATGCCAGGTCCTCTCTCCCCTCTTGTATGAGGTCGTAAATGAGGGGAGCCTTATGTACCATGGACCTGGCGTTAAGCAATACCAGCCGGAGACCCGGGTCCTGTAATCCCGAGCACCCAGGGGTTCGAGAGGGGCAATGAGGGTCAGAGGGCATGATCGTTCTTAAACAGCAAACCTGCATCCCCCGGACATAATTTGGCCCTAGGCCCCCACCATATCTGCCCTTCCCACATACAGTAGAGATGGCAAACCCCCCCAATGGAATGGTTTAATGTCTCCCCTGGAATCCCAACCCTTTCCAGCACTCTCGACCCGTGCCCATTAGTTAGCTCTGGCCTGTGTCCTGGCAGACCATCCCCCAAGTCTGTCTGAGCCACACAAATCATCCCCCCCTGCCCACCCCTTAAAATTTGATTTAAAACCCCCCGTAAAAACCCCTAAGAAGCCTCTTCTTTACATGCCACCTCTCGGGATCCCAAGATCTGTCATTAAGGAAGCGTCTTGATAAGCAAGAAGGCCATCCCCGGGAAAGGGGGAGTTCCCGCAGGGAGTAAAGTTCTGTCGCAGTATAATAATATGGAGGAGAGTGTGGCATCAACCAAAACGGAGTGACATTGCAGGGAGATGGAACGGGGAGATGACATATTCATGGGGGGGGGGCAGCCGACAGTGTTCAAGGGGGTAGTGGGAGGCTTATTTCCATCATAACCATGGTCAATGTTGAAGACAATATGTAAGGGTAAACGGTCAGATATCAAAATTGCAGCAGATGATAAATTGCGGGTTGGTGAAGTGGCCAATTATGGCGGTGGTGAGGATAGCGGCGGCAGCGGTGGCAGCGGCGGCTGCTCCAACAACTGAGCTCCATCCATGTCAGCCGCACTCATATCCGTCACCGGGGCTGCACTCCGTTAACCCAGTCCATAGTGTCACAAGGGGAGGGGCCAAATGGCCAATGGCACAGTACAGTGGCCTAGGCAATGGCGGTGATAGCAGGGGGGCAACAACACAGGAGCCCCCCTCCAACCACGCCCAAGCCAACTACCAAAGCCATCTTCCACTGGCATCAATGCCCATGCCAGCCACCTCAGCCATTCCCCCGTTAATCCAGTCTATCACGTCCATAAGCAAGGGGGAGCAACCAGAATAATACCACGGTGTGGGCAGTGGCAGCAACGCCGGCAGAAACCCCAGGTAGGGAGCCCCGCCGCCGCCGCCCACACCCATGCCGGCAGCAGAAAAACGCTCTCCATTTCTCCATTCACCGCCAACCACCCTGTTTCACTCACAATGTTCTGGCTACAGGGCAGGAAATCACAGCACAAGGGTACGCCTCGAGGTCCCAGGAAGTTCTCATAGCTGGACCTGGAACCGATGATGGGATGGGGTACCCTTGCATACCCTGAGAAGGAAAATCATCTCCCCGAAGTTCTCCTCAAACACAACAGGACACCATCTTGGGCATGCGCAGTAGTAGAAAGTAGTATATTGTTGCTCTTCTCTGCACTCTTTCTAGAGTCTCCACATCTTTTTTACATTGTGGTGACCAAAACTGAATGCAGTATTCCAAGTGTGGCCTTACCAAGGCATTATAAAGTGGAATTAACACTTCAGGTGATCTTGATTCTATTCCTGTTTATGTAGCCTAGAACTGTGTTGATTTTTTTGGCAGCTGCTGCACACTGCTGGCTCATATTTAAATGGTTGTCCACTAAGATTCCAAGATCCCTCTCACAGTGCGTACTATTGAGCAAGGTACCACCTATACTGTACCTGTGCATTTCGTTTTTCTTGCCTAAATGTAGAACCTTACTTTTTTCACCATTGAATTTCATTTTATTAGATAGTGCCCAATGTTTATTATTATTATTTATTTTATTTCTTGGATTTCTAAACCGCCCCCTCTCCCAAAAAGGGACTCGGGGCGGTGTACAGTCAAATGCAGATAAAAATACAATAATATAAAACAATTAGATACATTTGGATGGAGGAGATAAGGCTGTACAAGAAATAAATATACTATAAAAACCCTAAAAACATCCCCAATTAAAATACCCAAACCCAATTAAAATATATCCCCGGGAGGTAAAACTAAGAGAGTGCCAGGCCAGCTGATTGAAATAGGTGAGTCTTTAATTTTTGACGGAAGGAACGGAGGTCGGTGGTAGTTCGAATGTCGGGGGGGAGGTCATTCCAGAGGGTTGGGCCCATCACAGAGAAGGACCTACTCCTAGGTGTCGCCCGCTGGCATTGCCTAGCGGACGGCACCAGGAGGAGTCCCTCCCTGTGTGAGCGGATTGGTCGCAGGGACGTGTGTGGTAGGATGCGATCCTGCAGATAACTAGGTCCTATGCCATGGAGCGCTTTAAAGATGGTAATCAATACCTTGAAACGCACCTGAAAGGCCACAGGTAGCCAGTGCAGCTCGCGCAGGAGAGGTGTTACGTGGGAGTAACGTGTACTCCCCATGATAACCCGCGCGGCTGCGTTCTGAACTAGCTGCAGTCTCCGGATGCGTCCCAAGGGAAGCCCCATGTAGAGGGCATTGCAGTAGTCCAGGCGAGACGTCACCAGCGCATGAGTGACCGTGCGCAGGGCACTCCGGTCCAGTAGGGGGCGCAATTGGCGCACCAGGCGAACCTGGTGGAACGCCCCCCTTGCCACGGCTGCCACATGGTCCTCCATTGACAGCCGGGCATCAAGGAGGACGCCCAAATTGCGCGCCCGCTCCACAGGGGACAGTTGTTTGCCCCCTATGGCCAGCGATGGTGTCAGCTGGCTGAACCGAGGTGCCGGTATCCACAGCCACTCGGTCTTGGAGGGGTTGAGTTTGAGTCTGTTGTCCCCCATCCAGACCCCGACGGCTTCCAAACACCGGGACATCACTTCGACAGCCTCGTTGGGGTGGTTTGGGGTTGAAATGTACAGCTGAGTGTCATCAGCGTACAGGTGGTACTCAACCCCAAAACCACAGATGATCTCACCCAGCGGCTTCACATATGCGTTGAACAGGAGAGGCGAGAGGACCGACCCCTGTGGCACCCCACAAGTGAGTGGCCTGAGGGACGACCTCTGCCCCCCTGTCAACACACATTGCTTCCGGTCGGAGAGGTAGGAGCTGAACCACCCCAAAACGGTGCCTCCGACTCCCATCCCCTCCAACCGGCGCAATAGGATACCATGGTCGGTGGTATCAAAAGCCGCCGAGAGGTCTAATAGGACCAGGATAGAGGAACAACCCCTATCTCTGGCCCTCCAGAGATAATCAACCAACGCGACCAAGGCTGTCTCTGTGCTGTGCCCGGGTCGGAAGCCGGACTGGCGTGGGTCTAGATAGTCGGATTCGTCCAGGTGTCGTGTTCAAGTTTGTCAAAATCCTTCTATATCTTAAGCCTATTTTCTGGAGTGTTGGCTATTCCTGCCATCTTGGTGTCATCTGCAAATTTGATGAGTTCCCCATTTATTCCCTCATCCAAATGATTGATGAAGATATTGAAGAGTACTGGGCCTAAAACAGAGCTTTAGGGTACTCCACTGCATATTTCCCTCCATGTAGATGCAGTTCCATTGAGGACTACACGTTGAGTGCGGTTGGTCAGCCAGTTATGAATCATCTGGTGGTGATGCTGTCTAACCCACATTTTTCTATTTTATCTAGTAGTAGGTTATGGTCTACTTTATCAAATGCTTTACTGAAGTCCAAGTAAATTATATCGATGGTATTCCTCTGGTCCACTAATTTTGTCACTTTGTCAAAGAATGCAAAAGAATAAGATTAGTCTGGCATGATCTGTTTTTGACAAACCCATATTGGCTTTTGGCTATTTGTTTACTTCTAGGTGTTCGCTAATTCGTTGCTTGATTATCTTTTCCAGAATCTTTCCTGGTAATGAGGTCAGGTTGATAGGTCTGTAGTTTCCTGGATCTATTTTTTTCCCTTTTTTGAAGATGGAAATCATATCAGCTCTTTTCCAGTCCTCTAGCAGTTCCCTGATGCTCCAGGATCTCTGAAAGATATAGTTCAGTGGTTCTGAGATCTCGTCTGCCAGTTCCTTCAGAACCCTGAACCCTATTAATCTAATCAAATAATTCCACCAGGCATCTCCATCTCAAACGTCCAAAAGGATATAAAAATCACTCTACTCCCCATGCGAAGCTCTCAGCTGTCCCAGAACCAATGCTGAGTAACTTGACTTCTGATTCCTAAATAAATAGACACCTCCTTTCCTTGCTTCCAAATTCACTGGCTCCTGCATCTTTTTCCCAGCTTGAAATTGGACTGGATTTTACTTCCAATAATTTGACATGCCAGATGGGACTCCAAGCTAACCTGACCAACGGAACTGGCCCTCCACCCTCCAGGTAAGCCTCCACCTTGCCCGCAGCAGATCCCTTGTGTCTGTGGGTGGGTTTCTCAGACCTTGCCCATTTGGAGCGAGGATAGTAAAGGGAGTTCTGAGTCTTGTGCTCAACGGAGGTGAGTATCATCAAAAGTTTACTAGCTTTAAAGCCCAGGAGAGCAAGGGAAGTGTGTGAGTATGCCTGTACGTGAGCGAGAGGACCTTTCTCCCAATTGCTGCTGGATCCTGCTCCCTTTGAGCCTTTCCTAACTGCCCTAAGCCTGTTTGTTAGTCCCAAAGCACCATAACCAACAGACTTTGCAAAGCAAGGGGATTTGGTCAGAGCACAGGACCTTCTGCTAGGGAAAAGGGAGACCATGTGGAAGGGACAGTGAAAAGCAAGTGAGAGAGTTGCACATGAGCAACCAGCTGGGAAATCACGAAGCAGAGTCCTGTTCCATAAGGAGGGGCCCATACTCTGAGAAATTTCAATGGACAGAGTGCTCCCAGGCCATTTGCTGAAAACTCTGAGGTGGCAGACTGAAGGTTGGAAGGTACCTTCACCTTGCAGTGGTGTGGAGTAAAACTGGGATTGTGGGGGACCCAAGAAGGGGGCCTTAGAGTCTCATTGCACATGGAGGGCATTTGGAGTCTCATTGCAGACAGAGGATATGGCCCATAAAATGAGGAACTCAAGTTCAAAGATCTCACCAAGAACTCCCCTAGGGAAATGGATGGAGTCCTGGGGCAGAAGGTTTTGCCTGTCCAGCCAGGCATGAAATTAAGATGTGCATGCAAACTTTGCAGGTAGTGGACCCTGCTCAGTAACAAAGCTGTAGGGTTAATTTGGCCAGAAAATGGTGCCTTTGATTATGGAACTTTAAAAGCACTAAGGTCTAAGCTAAAGCCCTTGCACATAGCATACTGGTACTATTGGGCAGAGTTGTTGAATTGAGAAAACCCCAAAGGGTGAGGAGTCCCAGACAGAAATACATAATCCAGTCTTAGGCTCTGCAGAAGATAGAGACAGGCTGAATTGGCAGGATTAAGTCAGAAAACACAAAGCCACATAGAATTTCCACTCCCCACCTTTCCCCAAGGCTAACCTTGACCCTGACCACCACCCCGGAAACCAAATAGGGATGATTAGAATACAAAAAGGCACATAATCTAATCAAATAACCCCACCAGGCATCTCAATCTCAAAGGTCCAAAAGGGTATAAAAATCACCCATGCCAAGCTGTCAGCTGTCCCAGAACTGATGCTGAGTCACTTGGCTTCTGATTCCTAAATAAATGGGGACCTCCTTTCCTGCAGCTTGCCTCCAAATTCATTGGCTCCTGCATCTTTCTCTTGGCTTGGAACCAGACTGGATTTTACTTCCATCACTATCAAGGAAAACATCTGCAAAAACCAGCCCATGAGATTCTCTACTATTTCCTTATTACATATTATTCATATGCAGGCTTAAAGTTAGTATTTGTTTACTGAACGAATATGGAATAATTGTTTTAAAATAATTTGTACAAGAACTGCTATATGAATTATGGATGACTTAAAGAACATTTTTATCAGTGTGGATAAGGGAGAAAGATAGAAAAGGAAAAGAAAGTAGATCAGGACTTTGTCTCCCTCAGGCAAGCTAATAATCTCTAATTCCGATTTTAATTGCAGCTGGAGCCAGTGTTCTGTAATTGGTTGAGTTAATCTTAAAAAAATAAACAGGGTTAGATCTAATTAGTACTTGGGCGTGGAAGCCACCAGGATACCAGGGCTGAAACTGGTCTGAGACACCGAAAGAAGCTGCCTAAAAAAAAAGCATAGATGAATCATTTCTCTATTGGACATGAACATATCCATGAAGTTACCAATAATTGTGTACAACCTGAATGAGACTTTGCTGGACTAGAATGAGGGACATCCAAGTTAAAGTTCCTCACTTACCACAGAACTTACAATTGTTTTGTTGCTGATTGTCTTCTGTCAGCTCAGCCTAGCCCAAAGTTGTTAGCAATTATCAATAACTGGTTCCCCAACCTTAAGCCTAATCCTTTCTTCTACTTCTCAGAAATAGAAAGGCTGAATTGAGACAGTGATGAAGGGCTGGAGGAGCAAGTCTCACCTTTCAATATATTTTTCTGTTTCCTAGCTGCTCTGGTATGGCACCTGGGATCATCCTGGGCTGTGGGTGCTGTCCATATATGGAAGAGAGGATATAATCCTGCAAACACAGGATTGGAGAGAAGGTGGGTTTATGGAGAAGAAATTAGGGGGTCAGGATAGTTGGTGAAGCAGCTGCATATTCAACCTTTAGCCTCTGTGAAGAGACTGTCTGTGGATCAAATGGGTTCCACTGGGAACTAGTACCAGAAAACTTACCTATCTGAAGTTGAGGGGGGGGAAAGATTCCACCTTAATGTATAGGTAATTTCTTCTACCCTTCTGTCTTCAACATTAGCATTGCCTAATCATTTGTTATAAGCTAATTTTCAATGGTGAAGATTGAATATTGGCTACTGAATCAGAAAATCAAACATGAATATTAAATTTATCCAAAAATGATGATATGGGGATACATTTAAAGCAATATTATTTTGCAGGGGCTCTTGTCCAAATCGCATGTTAAACCATTTGGCATTTTTAGAGTTAAATTTCTGGTTCTTCTCTCCATTAGACTTAAATCAGCCTGGCTGGTGTTTAAGCTGCCTGGAGAGACAAGTAAGAGCTCACACCCTCTAGAGTGGGAGTGATTGTAAGCTTGGACAGAGCAGAATTTCCTGAACCGAACTGACTACAGTATACAACGCTCAGCTGGTCCTAAGAGAACCACGCAAAGCCGGCGTGCAAGCAGGAAGCCTCCTTTCTGCCTGAACAAGCTAGTAACTTTCCATTTTTCTTGAGAAAAACGGGATCCGAGGCATAATAAACAATGGAGATCAGGGTAAGATACTGACATTCCTAAACATTCTTAATTTCTTTTCAAAGCGGAAGGGAAAATCAGAATTTGCTTTGGGAACGCCTGGGAATCACTTCTTACAATTTAGAGTGGATTCAGCTGCGGGGCAGCAGCTGTGGGCAGAGTCCGTCGCTCTGGTTTCTTGTACGGTGCATGTGCTTCTGCTTCGTCTGTTGCATGCACTTTTCTTCTCAAAAGAGATGGCGAACTTCCTCTCAGCAGATGTAGAAGAAAGAGATGCAGCTTGGCGGGAGAACGGGGAGAAGACGGTAAGATGAGAAGAGTCGAGGGAGAGTTGCAGGTTTCGTACGGGCTTCTTTCTTTGGTTTTGAGTTTTGAGAACTTTTTTTACGAATGCGTTGTCTTGGAAACAGAAACTGAGTAATATTAAACACATGAAATAAAAACGGTAAAGATGAATTCTCTCCACTCATCTCAGGGTTGCTTTCTCCAGAGTTTGAAAATGAACATTTTAAAAAAGTGGATTGCCTTGTCAGAGGTTTTAGCATACAGACAATATTCCAGGACACGTGCACGAATTTTAATTTTGAAATGAATACCTTTTGCCCCTTTCCATAAAAGATGAATGTTTTTAAGAAACACATTTTTACTTTCTTTGGGGATTTGATTATTGAAACTGAGGGAAGCAATTATAGTACAATATGTTAATTCTTTTGCAAAAAGTGTGGTGGGGCAGTGGTTAGAATGTAGTACTGCAGGCTACTTCTGCTGACTGCCAGCTTCCATCCTTGATAAAATGAGGACCCAGATTGTTGGGGGCAATATACTGACTCTAAACAGCTTAGAGAGGGCTGTAAATGTACTGTTAAGTGGTGCATAAATCTAAGTGCTATTGCTATATCCTAAATATTAAGTGCAATATTATGGGATAACAGCTCTAACATTTACATTCTGAATAATAAAAAATATTATGCTATTTTAAATATAATTTTTTAAAATATATATACTTTGGAATTAAAAGCTACTTTTGTGCATCTTGAATATTTTGATACTACTAGGCATGTACATAACCACATTAAATTTATTTTGAGAGTGGAATAAAATATTATTGGAGTTACTTGGCAGCCATAGAATATTATAATGAGATAGTTATAAAAACTCATTCCATATAATGAGTTTGACCCAAATAATCTGAATCTAGCATCTCTTTTTTTTCTTTTCACCTTTTATTGTACGGTGTGTAAGGAAAATGATGTGGAAAGACAATGATATATCAAACTATTCTAAAGTTAGGATGCAAAAAACTCAGATAGGATCACTCTCTGTTGAAAGATTTAGTGACTTAAAATATCAATTTCACAATTCCTTGGAACAGGGAAAGGACTTATACTAAATCGAATGTACAAGGGTTTTTGGAGAACATGATGTCACTACGTGTCCTGGCCACTTTTTTCATAGAGGCATGTGACCATCAGAAATGTAAATTTAAGTGTCAGCACTTTGCTTCTGGAAAACCGCCCTAAGGAAGTTACCTCCAGTGCCACTGTTGGATGAAGTGTAAGGATAGACCTAATATATACTCAATAAGGAAAACTTGAATTATTAAAAGAAACTGGACAATTGGAAATACTGTTGTTTGTCCTGCTTTGTTTTTTTGGTGTAAGGCATCTCTCCATCCCTTTGCAGACTGTCCACCCCTACTGCCCAGCCTTTATCATCTGAAGAAGTCCCATGGCAGGAGTTCCTTTAAGATTTCCTCTTTTGGCATTTCATTAAAGCCTTAAAACTGTGGAGGGCTGTAATCGAGATAGTAGTAGAGTAAAAGCAGGTTGCTCCTACATACTCCTTAGCCTCTTGTATCTAAGTTATGCAGCTGTACTTATTTCATCAGTCTCGCACCCCCACAAATGTGAATAAGAGTAGCCTAGATATGGTGAAGAAATAGTTAAAGTGTCTTTAAAAGTTGTTTAAAGTATGATAGTTTTTTTAAAATTGAAATCATAGCATTCTTCACATTGTGGATAGCGGTTACAGTAAATGATGGCAGTTACAGATTAAGTGGTACTCAACAAGCCAAAACTTGGTACAGATACAGACAGCTTTTAGCCTTTCCTGGAAAGTGCTGCTCTATTAGAATAATAATGTGCTGTGGTTGTCGAGTGTCTTGACTCAGATATGGTAGAGCTCATATGTGCTTTATTCCCAACTTTAAGTGTTCCAAGAAAAATAAGACAAGAACTCAACTGTTTATAATTTTAGTACTTAGTTTAGTCTAATCTTTTCTTAAATCTGCTCTTCATTAAGAATAAAGCAATTTTTCTTGTCTTTCAATACTTGGAGGTGGGGATTTAATTAATGATATTGATTTGTTATATACTGACTACTATTTTTAAGTGCCATTGTTCAAATTAGTATTTGAACTGTACAAACTGCTGTTGAGCTTTTCTGTGCGTGCACATGTATGCTCTTAGAGATATATTTTGGTGCATCATATATTCTGATTTGATGTGTAGTATTACTTACAGACATAAAATGATGAGATATAAATCAATAAAATGAAAAAGATTGTATCGATTTGCCATTTATGTACTGAAGTCAATTTTTTATGTGTTATTTTTTTTTCTTGGAACCAGATTTTAACCACTAGGTGTCTTAAGTGGTCTAGAAATTAAGACAGTTTAAACAATTTCAGTGGCTTCTTAGTTATCCCTTGAAGTACATTGATATTTTTTTATTCCATCACCAGGTTAGCCTAGAACAATTATATTTTTGAAAGTTGCAAAATCTTGAAGCTTCCTCTGAAGGAAGGAGTTCTCTTATCTGTTTGATTGAAAATACTGACAAAATGAAGCATGAATTACTTATTTCTTTTTCTGCAGCTTTCTTTCATACACAAAAGTCATTTGTCACATTTAATATTGATTAAAGAAACTATTATCTAACAGTGCACAGTGTGTGTATTAGTGTGTTTGTGATCATATTCATTTTTAGGCAAAATCTCATCTTATACAGATAAGACTATTATATAAATGACAATTTGCTCCTGTTTGAGGAACTGATGGCATTA
The DNA here is from genome assembly GCF_964273705.1 of Natrix helvetica. Classification (NCBI taxonomy): domain Eukaryota; kingdom Metazoa; phylum Chordata; class Lepidosauria; order Squamata; family Natricidae; genus Natrix; species Natrix helvetica. The sequence goes on along the minus strand of NC_138549.1, from coordinate 45,063,728 downwards.
TGACCCAAAATGCCTTTGCACAACTGCATGTTGTGCACCAACTATGTCCATTCCTGGGCAATGGGCCCTTCTCACAATCACCCATGCCCTAGTCAGCTCTCAGTTGGACTGTTGTAATGCACTGCGCATGGAACTGCCCTTGATGCGTATCCCAGTTCCCAGATCAGTTCATCTAAAATGCATTGGCATGCACACTTCCTTGGAAATAAGATTGGCTTCTCCTTGGTCCTTTTCTGGAATGGTCTGAAGACATGGTTCTGTCAGTGGGCCTGGAGACTTCAGGTTGATTTGGACTAATCAAGTGGATTCTCTGATCATGTATTTCACTGCCACAATGGTTGGGGATTTCTGAGGTTTTTATATTGTTGATTTTTAATGTTATATACCACCCAAGCCGTCATGTGTGAATTGAGCAGCTACAAACGTCTATTTAATAAATAGCACCACTACCATGTAAACTCTACAGCCTTTCTCCATTCTACTCAGCAATAAATTTTAAAAATGAGATCAGTTTAACACAACTGACATTTTTCAATGTTTCTGAAACAATTTATGGAAGAAAACCCTAATTTTGAATATGACACTGTATTTTATCACAAGAGATTTAGTGCTCTGATTTGCCATTTCCTTAAATATATTAAATACAGAGATAGTCAAAGAATTTCATAACTCATGTATACATTTATGTACAGATTTATAGTTGTCTAGAAGTAAGACAAGGCTGAAGGAAGAAGAAAGTAATTTCCATGAGTCCCAATGGATATTTGATTTTAATTTTAACAGTTATCTTTCATATTTCAACTCTGGCTATCTGATGTGCTTCATGACTATATATCTATCTTAAGATATAGTTCAGTCCATTCAAAATCAATCCAAATTCTTGGGTATTGTAATGGAAATAATTTGATTCCACTTTCAACACTATGTTTTACAATATGAATTTTGCCAAGATACTTTCAAGAAACATAATGATCCAGTAATAAATTCACAATAAATTATATCTAAGACAACAGTACCCTATCAGAAAGAGGAATAGCTTGAAAGTGGAAAAGAAAATGCTCAGCTTGTATGTTCCCAGCATAGTGCTTCATTTAAAGCAGTGCTTGATGGGATAAATATTTCCATGGAAGTTAGAACTGTATAAAGAAAGTAATCCAAATATAGTTAGAAATTGGTACAAGAACTTTTGAGCCAGGTTTCCTAAAATCTGTTATATAAAATTCCCATGTTTTAAAATCAGAACAGCATGACATGTATAGGAAAGCTAGACAGAACTTAAGGGATGGAGCATATTAAATGTAATAGGAATCAGTGCAAGGATTTCCAAAGTAGACTTTTTTCCATTGTGGTTTTTTTTTAATTTCTTTCTAATATAGAATGAAGTTTGCAGAGAATATCCAATAGGATAGTGAGGAATATTTGTGACCAATTCCACCCATAATGTGTATGTTTATACATGTCATTTTTACCGGATGTTCAATTCAGGAAACACTGCAGCCTACGGAAGCACAGGAGTGCAGGGAAGGGGCTGTTTGTTGGTAACAAAGAATGCTACCTTATCATGAATAGATTGGAATTGGCATTGGAGGCAAATTGTAGGGAAAATATAAGATTTAATCACATTTTTCTTATCTTAAGATGCTACCTAGGCTAGAGATAGAAATATTTTACTTTGAACAACTTTTAAGGATGGGAAAGTAGCATTGAAATATACAAATGGTTGAATGAAAGAGGCTCTTTCAACTGTTCTCCCATCAGCAAGATGCTGAAATTGACACAAACAGTGATAATCCTGATTGCAAAGCAAAACTATCTAAACAGGATCTTATGCTCATCCATGGTCTCATATCAATCAAGTACATGAACAGATACATAGGTGCTCTGTTTTCTACCTTATATACTGTCTTCCTGAATGAGGGAGCACAGTAAAACAATCTGAACTGAGGACGACATATCCAATGTCATCTTCATTGTACCACACGGAAGAATCAAATTGGGCACTGAATTGAGGATTTATGCGAGTTGGAGCACAGCCTGAATCGCTAATCTGGATACTTTTATTTATTTGCCAATTGGCAACAGTTCACAGGAGCAAGTCATATTATTTAATTATTATCAAAATAATTAAATCGGCAGATAGCCCGAACCTGCAAAGATGAAGTCAGGAAAACAGAGGCTCAGAATGAACAAAGACTTGCAACAAAAGTCAAACATAATTTTAAAAAGTTTCTTTCAACATATAAACAACAGGAAAAATGTCGAGGAAACAGTCGGACCACTAAAGAGAGTAGATGGCAAGGAAGTATTTATTTATTTATTTATTTATTTATTTATTTATTTATTTATTTATTTATTTATTTACCATGCTTCTAGACCGCCCCCTCTCCCGAAAGGGACTCGGGGGCGGTGTACAGTCCATATAAAGAATATATCAAAATACAATAAATAAAAGAATTAAGTATGTACAGTTAAATATGGAGGAGGTTAAAATCGAATTAAAAGAACTGTACAGAGCAGGTATATATAAATATAATATTAAAACCCCTAGGACACACACCAAAAGTAACAGGCAGTAGAGAGAAAGCAGAGCTGCTTAACTCATTCTTTGCATCAGTCTTTATGCAAAAAGAAACTATAGCCCAACCTACCAAAAACGTAACTATAAAAGACAGACTAGAAATAAAAATTAAAGTAAGAATATAGTAAGAGAACACCTGTCTGACCTTGATAAATATAAATCACCGGAATCTGACAGATTACATCCCAGAGTTCTGAAGGAGCTAGCAGATGTTATTTCAGAACCAATGTACATATCTTTAAAAAAATCCTTGAACACTGGGGAACTACCAGAGAATTGCGAAAGAGCTGATATGGTTCCCATCTTCAAAAAAGGAGGGGGAAAACAGACCCCGGAAACTATATGTCAATCAGCCTAACATCAACATCTAGGAAGATACTGGAAAAAAATAATTTAAAAAACAGTTCTGTGAACATCTAAAAACAAAGTTATAACTAGTAGCCAACATGTGTTTGTTAAAAACTGATTATACAAAACCAATTTTATTTCATTCTTTGATGAAGTGACTAAATTAGTAGACCACTGAATGCTGTAGTGATAGTATACTTCAGCATAGTATACTTCAGCAGGACACTTGAGAAAGTAGACCACAACCTGCTTCTTGGTAAAATAGAAAAATGTGGAATAAATAGCATCACCACCAGAAGGATTTGTGACTGATCCTACTTAATGAGTAGTCCTTAATCGTACTGCATCTACATGGAGGGAAGTAAGCAGTGAGGTACCACAAGGTTCTATCTTAGGTCCAGTACTCTTTGATATCTTTATAAATGATAGTAGATATGGAATAGAAGGGGAACTCATCAAATTTGCAATGACACTAAGCTGGCAGGAGCAGCCAACATCCCAGAAGACAAGCTCAGGATTCAAAAAGATCTTGACAGACTTGAAAAATGAGCCACCTATGCAGGAAAAGCCAAAAATACAGATTTGGCGAAACCTGGTTCAAAAACAGTAACTGTGAAAGGGACCTTGGAGTCCTAGTGGACAATCACTTAAACATGAGCCAGCAGTGTGCTGCAGCAACCAAAAAAAAAACTAATACAGTCCTTGGTTGTATAAAGAAAGATATAGAATCAAAATCACATTAAATATTAGTACCGCTTTATAAAACCTTAGTAAGATCATATCTGAAATACTGCATCCAGTTTTGGTCACCACATTAACAAAAAAGACTTTGAAAAAAGTACACAGAAGAGCAACTAAGATGATTAAGGGCCTGGAGACCAAAACATATGAAGAATGGTTGCAGGAATTGGGTATGGCCAGACTAGAGAAAAAAAGGACTAGGTATGATGTGATAGCAGTATTCCAGTATTTGAGGGGCTGCCACATAGAAGAGGGGGTCAACTTGTTTTCCAAAGCATCAGAAGGCAAGACAAGAAACAATGATGGAAACTAATCAAGAAGAGAAGCAACTTGGAATTAAGGAGAAACTTCCTAACATGAGGACAATTAACCAGTGGAACAGCTTGCCTTCAGAATGTCTATGGAGATTCTCAGTCATCCATGTCATGGCTGTCCTAAAAGTGTGAAAGGACTGTGTTGTGTCCTGCAGAAAGGACAGCTTCACAACACAGTCCTTTCAGCAGTCCCAAGAAGGCTCCACACCCATTTGCACTACTCAGGTGACCCTGAGGGCACAGACAAATCTCCAAGGGGCCTCAACGGCTCTCTAAAAGAATGCAAATGACCAGCATTAGTTTTACCTCCCAGGGATTTATTTTATTTTAGGGTTTGGGGTTTTAATTGTGATGTTTTAAGATTAGAATTATTTATTTCTTAGTACAGCCTATTTCCCCCTCCAAATGTATCTTAAATGTAGTTTAAATGTATTTAATTATTATGAATGATTTTATTATATTGACTGTACACCGCCCCGAGTCCCTTTTTGGGAGAGGGGCGGTCTAAAAATCTAAGAAATAAATAAATAAATAAATAAGCTGTCTATAAATCCTTCCATTCCCTACCATCCAGTCAGAGCTGAAGAAGCTTCTTAGATGAGAAGCAAAATGTCAGCTCGGCCTGGGGCCTCACAGGCATCCTGCCATCAAAAGAAAAAGTAGGGGGAGGATGAAAGGTCAATAAAGGAATGACAGCTGATAAGGACCAGAGAAGCTGGATCTTGTTTGTATCAGCAACCCATGGCCAGGCATTTTGAGAAATATGTGGATTATCCCCAAACATCTCAAGAGTTCTTAAAACATATTGGTGAGCTCCAGTTGGCTGGAAATGGACATGTCATGGGGAGAGGGATTGGATGGGGGCAAACCTACACCTTATTTTTGTATCCAGTGAGTCTTGTAATTTCAGAGCTGACTTGACTTTACTGTAACCCACACTCTTAGTAAAAGATCCCTTTGCTTTAACCAAACGGAGTCAAAGACTTTTCTTTCCTAGGGGATCGGAATGGGGCAGATCTGACATTAAGAAAACCCACTCTGCCAGTAGACTCAGAGAATACGTTATCTGAGGAACAGGATTCCAAAGTGATTTAAAGCAGGAAATAATAAGGGAATGTACAAATAAATACAATTTGAAATCAAATCTTAGCTTGCATTGAACTGGCTATTTGTACCCAACAGGTTTTTTATTATAATTAGGAAGCAAAGGATAGTTTTGCCCATATATATTTTCCAAGTGATATAGAACCCATTTTTTTCTGTGTTATATTGCATTCTGTGTGGAATGTTCACTGGGTTCTATATATTGGCAAGATTTCAACAGTGGTTTGCCATTGTCTCCTTCATAGACCTGAGGGCGAGAGTGACCAGTCCAAGGTCATTCAGCTGGCTTTGTGGCTAAGGTGGGACTAGAACTCACAGTCTCCTGGTTTTTAGCCTCCGCACCAAATGGACTCTTTTCTCTGTGTGCCAGAGTAAATTATTGTCTTTCTCCAGATGTTGTGATGGGCACATTCAGAAATGTGAAATCTAAAGGTGCCTGTTGGATCAGCAGCATATTCCTTGTTGGTTTGTGGTTTGCCTTCGTCCAGTTTTAGTTAGATGATTGTATCTCTTTGAGTTTAAATGATAAAGGATGACTTTGCTGGGTGTTTCATTCTTTTGAGATTACTTAGAAACAGGATGTCCACATCAGTTGTGCAATGAGGACGAAATTTAGGAAGAATCAATTATATGTAGAATTTTTAGAGTAAATTATTATAAGAGTGTGAGGCTATTCTCTCTCCCTCTTCCTCCCTACCCCCCCCCCCTCAATTGACTTGTTAGTTCCTTTTATTATGATTTTTTTTTCACAAGGAGCTCTTTCTCTTTTTGGAATAGCTTATGTGTTGTTCCCTTATTCATTTACTCTTGAAATCTAAATATTTTTTTCAAAAACCAGTACTCATCTATGTATCCTGTACTCTTGCATGTTTTTAATTGAGTAATTATCATTTAAAGCAAACACTTTGGGTGCCAGTTTGTGCCTTAAGCAGAGATGCCCACTGAATCTAGTGGCTTTCCAGAATGATGAAATGAGAATCACTACAAACGTATGTATGTTTGTGTAGTATCATGGCGGCAGGGTGTTCAATTCGAAATTTGCTCCTCTTGCTTTTCTCCCCATAGCTTTTTTACAGTTAGATGTTAAGTCTTGGCAGATTGACAAGTTCTTGCTGGACTCAAAAATATTTCAAAGAACATTGAATTTAAGAATGATCTGAACATAAGAGATTTGAATATGAACAGTAGAACAATCCCAATGACATTTTGAATTTCTTGTTCAAATTTATTATGTTTATAAATTTGTTCATTCCCTAATTACTTGAGGCTTTTCCTACTTTTTCTTTCTCTCTTTTTCTTCTTGCACTATATTATAAAATATTAAACTAACATTTTAAAACAAAAAGGAATGTTCTTTGTATTTCAAAGTTATGCGGTTGCTCCTGCAGCTCACAGACTGGCTGATTCAGGGTACGATACCTTTTGCTTCTGAAGACTTGCCATGTTGCTCCCATTAGCACCCTGGCTGGATTACAAACATCTGTTTATGCTTACTTGGCTTGTGCTTCTTCAGAACTGTTTCTACATGACGTACATCAGTGGTGTTTGACTGACATGTGTGATTTGTTTATTAAATAATATGGTTGAGAATTGAATGAAATATTTCCCCCATGGCAAGAACATGAACAGACACATCCAGAGGAAACAAGATAATTCTACTTGACATCTTTTTATAAGCTAAGCTAGTCATGTGATTCTCCATTAAGAAAAGATTAATTAGGAGGGGAAAAACATACTTAACCCAAAAAGGAGAAACAAAAGCAAGCATATTGAACGATTTATTATTTATTTGCTTTCGCCTTTGATTCAAAGTACTTTTATTTACGCTGACCACTGCTGCAAGTCAAACAAATTGAACAAATAAATAATCATTGCAACAAGTCAGAAATAATATCTTGTTGCTGGTAAGTAATTACCCCAGATTCATTAAATATGTAGTGGGCAATAATAAAACTCTTGAAGGCTGACTGCTAAGGTAGACAGGAGGAAAAAAATGTTATCCTTGTTCCTAAATGGATCTTTGCCTAGAAAAAATGCACTATGGTGCTTATGGAATTCTATGGTGTACCTTGATTTGTCTGACTTATTTTTAATGAAAAATACATTAACATTTTTGAGTATGAAGATAATCCTAGTGTCCAAGTTTTATAAAATTAGATCTATGTCCTTTGAGTATATTTTAATCACATCAGGTTCCAAAATGATTTCACTAATATTTTATGCTTATCACTATTTTGTACAATTGCAATAATGAAAAATTGTGGTTATAAATTTTTTCTTTTATAACCCACCTAGCTTGGAAATCTATTTTTATAGTTGTAAAGTTTAAATAGTGCATGTTTCATTTTCTTGCATTTGTATTTCTCTCTACATGTTTGCTGCTATGATCATACATGATATTAGCTATCTTCCTAAGAATGCTTAAGGCCTTTGAATATGAAAAACAATATAGGAATAGAAATGCAACTTTCTCCCTCAATTCCTCTATTAACACACACAAAATGGAAAAAAAAAGCTAATATCATGCATGATCATAGCAGCAAACATGTAGGAAAAATGCAAATGCAAGAAAATGAAACATTCACTATTTAAACTTTACAACTATAAAAATTGATTTCACCATATAATTAATATTTTTCTGCCAATATACTGTTCTACTGTTCTTATTTTTTCTAACATACATATTTTAATGTATATTTTAATGTAAGTTTTTATATGCATCATCAATCTTCAAGTTCTTTCAATCTCTTCATTGAATTATAAAGTTTAGTTTGAAAATGGTTTTTAAATACACATATCCATCCTAATTTCAATTACATTTACCACAAGGAAGCACCACATTATGGGCTTCATCCTTATTACGAATTAACAGTTGTTATTCTATGCGTTTAAACCCTCTACCAAACTGCACTTATATACCTTCACACTTAATTGACTATATACAGTGCATTAGCATTAGAAGGTACCCAGATACAGGAAGAAATACACAGAGGTATATCAGAATAGTGATCGCCATTTAGCTTACCGCAGAACAGAGAGATACAGTTGTTATATTCTGTAAACTTCCCATGTATAAGATTTTACTTGGCTTCTGCAGCAGTTGTGATGTCATGTAAAGATCTGGATGTGAATATGACATAATGTAATATCTGTATCTTTCTTCTATCAGATGAGCTATCATTCTGATAGAACCAATTTTCAGAAAATTCATGGGAGACATACATATTTCCTCACCTTTTTTCATGTGGCCATGTGTGCAACAAAAGTTAGAGGTTCAGAGAGGTTATCAAGTTAAATTGAATAGAAACTATAGTTTCATTTTTCTAACCCCCAGAGTCCATCTAGAATTCGATTGCTCAATGTTTTTGATGGCACAGTTGTCTTTTTATGATAGTACTGTGTTCTAAAATAGATGCATATGTTAATAATTTGATTCTTGGATAGGATAGGATAGGATGGGATATCAATCTTTTAGCCAGGCACTATTATCTCAGATAGACAGACTAAGTAGTGTTTGGCTGTATGTATGTGTTTCTGTTTGTATAAAAATATTTTATAAATATCAGTATAATATCAGATTCTCAAATTCTGTGACACTAGATAGTGGTGATTTAGAAATGGCAACTTCTCGTAGATCACTTCCGGTTCCTGTAGGTGATGGACATGTTGTCTGCTGCTCGTCTCCCTGATGGGCTCCGTTCAGGAGCACAAGGGGCCCTGGAGGGGTCTTCTGCCACAGGGTGGCTTGCTGGAATCCCCCAGACTCGATGGCAGCCGGCGGGGGTATTTCCAGCCTCGCCCCAGGTGCCGGGGAGCGGAGGGGGGCATGAGACAGCTGCGGGCTGTCTGCCCTTTCACCGAATGGGCTCTGGGAGGAAAGAGCTAAGCGAAAGAAGAGCGGCTGAAATGCTGGTGGGGAGAGAACCACCCTAATCTCCTTAATCATTGTTAACAGATAAGCAGCAGACTATTGTAAGTTTTTGTTCAATCTATTTGAAACTGGAGGATTAGAGGGGGGTGTTTCTTTCTCTTTACACCCCCCCCGGACAAAGCGGTATTTGAAATATCTCTCTCTATATTGGAAGGGAGAGAGAATAAAGGCTGACTTGCCACTTGTACTAACTATCTGAGAATGATTGATATCACATCTGCAAGAGGTGATCGCTGAGCTGTTTTCTTAAAAGGAAAAAACTTCATGGAACTCCTTGTTCTTCTCCCTGCGAAAGGAGGAGCCAAGATGGCGCCCCTCTGTTTTTGTTTTTATATCTACAAATGAAGCCTGCCTTTTGAAACTACCTTTGGAAAAAAAAATCTCTGGTAATTGTCTTAATCCCCCCTCTGAAGGCACTCTGGACCTCTCCCATTACGTGGTCTTCCTGATTAATTCTGACTATTTGACTTTTCCTCTTTCTGGTGTACCTTCGTTCCTTGGAACTGTGAAGGAGAACTAACTTTTTACTTTTGGATTTGCCTGCCTCCTGGGACCGACACAGCTGCGTGCTCCACTGATGCCATTCTCTTTGTAAAAGACTTATCATCTCTGAACGCAGATAAATGAGGCCCCAAAAACCTCCAACGGGCAAGTCATTCTCGGCTCCTCCCTCTGCCACCTCCAGTCCAAGCATGCAGCAGACGAAGATTACTTCATTGTTACAACAAGAAGGGACTGGAGAGAGCTCAAAAGAACTATTTGTTAACTAAATGTTTCAGGAAATTATGAGGGGTCAAAATGAGCTGAAAAAGAGGTGGCAGATCTTAAAGATGAACTCAGAGCTGTACAACAACATTAAACAGAAAATAAACAAAGAATTGGGGTTTTGGAGGAGGGCGCAGCTGGATTGGGGGAGGAGGTTAAGGCAGTTTGGAAGGGAAATCTAGAATTGGAAAATTTTATGACAAAAATAGAACTTGAAAGAATGTCCTTTTTTCTCAGATTCCAGAACCTACCAGAGACAGAAAATGAAGATCTTAAGGATATTATGAGTACAATTTTAGCAGAATATATTAAGAGAAATGAAGAACAATTGTGGTAGGATATGGACCTGGTTTACAGGATTCATTCAGCATATGCTAGAACACATAATGTTTCAAGGGAGGTACATGTTAAGTTTATTAGGAGGACCACGAGAGATTAGGTGCTAGGGGCTCAAATGGAGGGACCATTAAAATATAAAATAAGGGGAAAAAGGAGGAAGTATTCCTCCTTATCAAAGAAATTATACAATAAAGGAGTTTGGTTTAGATGGTTATTGCCAGAGGGAATGTTGATTTTTTGGGAGGGAAACAGAATCAGAATTAATACAGTGGAGGAAGCTGAAGCCTTCATTAAAAAACATAGTTCCCTCCTAGAGGACGAAAATAGGGGAGGTGGTGAAAAAGGTAGTAATGTGCAAAATATGAAGGAGGAGGGGCTGTGGCTCCACCTGGGGACAGGGAGGAGGGAGCAATATCAAAAAGGCTCAGGTCACAAAAATAAATGTATTTGAAATACTATGATAATTGTTGATATACTAGAAAGTGACAAAGAAAGAGATGATTGAACATATTGATAATGTAAAACAAGATTCTGTTTATGCTCATCTTTTATATGTTGTTTTTAACGTTATAAAAACTGTGAGATTTGGGGGGATTTCTACCACTAGCATGGGAGCTGCCAAATTTTTCTTTGTACCCTTTTTACCTTTCCCTATAAATGTTCAAAAACCAATAAAATTCTTTTTAAAAAAATGGCAACTTCTCTTTTTCTTAGCCATTATAGTGTGATAGAAATATACTATAAAATTTGGGGAGAAAAATCTGGGACATGCTGCTTTATCACTTTATTTTTTGGATAGTAATTGTTGCTAAATGGGATTTTAGAGGATGAATATTATTTTAGATAATTACTTTCTGTCTATAAAATATATTCTGACATAGTTTTTTGCTGTAAAATATTAGTATATAATGGCTCTTAGTTTCAGTGCCTAAATTCTCAAAATCAAAATGCTTTTCTATCAACAACTGAAAGCAAAGCCTGCATGACAGAATAATTAGAGTAGTTTTTACTTTTAGATATCTGTTCTTAAGCTACCACCCCCTTTGTTATTTTTTTAAAAATAACCCTGTAATATTAATTACAGTGTTGAATTAGCTGTATAGAGTATTACGACCGTGTTTTCCCCAAAATACAACCTGTCCTGAAACTAAGGCCTTGCAACATTTTTCTGGTGGGCAAAAATATAAGCCCTCCCCTGCAAATAAGATCCCTGGACAACCCCCAACCTCCGGCCAGGCAGACCATCAACCTAGCAGTATCCCGAAGGTGCCAAGCCATGGGAACCGGGGGGACGAAGGTGATCACATTGCTTGGCGCCTTCGGGATACTCTAGGTTGGTGAGTGGCTCTGTGCCCAGCTGAAGAGGGGGGTTGCTGGGCGGTTGCTATCTTGCAAGTGGGCTCCCAAAGAGCTGGGCACAGCCTCAGGGGCGAACAGCTGTGTTGCGCTGTCGTAGCAGTGCAGCACAGCAGCCATGAAGTTACCACGCTCACGAGCAGCCACCCGGCAAACTCCCTTTCTACTCTGGCACAGTGCCATTCACTAACCTAGGGGTATCGCATGAGCACCTGTTTGCCGCCGCCCAGCTCTCACGGCTTGGCACCTTTGAAATGCCAGTGAATGGCACTCTATACGGCTGGAGAGGGGGATTGCGTGAGCGGCTGTTATGCTCCCACTTGCGTGCCTCCCAGCCTCACGATGCCCTGGCCCAGCTCTGCCCACAGAGCCAGAGCACCTCCGCTGCTGCCACCGCCGCCATCCCAGCATTGCTTTTTTGGCAGCTTCCAAACCGAGTCTTCCAGCAGTGGCCTCTCTGGGCGTACGCTCTATGGTTGTAGGCTCTGGGAGTACACTCTGCTGGCAGCTGGCCCACAAGCATAGAGCGTATGCCCAGAGCGGCCACTGCAAATCTCCACCCTCTGTTGCCTCCAGTGTCTCAGCCTAGGGAGCGCTCAGGCATCCTTCTCCAGGGTCATCGGATGGTGAGTGAGTCGCCTCTTATGGCTTAGACACTGGAACATGGACATGAGGTCCAAGTGGAAGCTTGCTTCTGTTCCCTTTAAAGGGGACAAGCTCTTTGGGGAAGCCCTAGACCCTGTCCTAATCAAAAACAAGGACAAGAAGAAGGTCATGCCTTCTGTTACCAAAATATCTGAGCGTAAGGATTCCAACTTTTATTGAAAGCAGTCCTTTCAGACCACTGAACCATTCTCTAGCTCAGGTTCCTTTCAACGACCCTACTCCCAGAGCGCTGACAGGCCCCAGGACCATTAGTCATTTTGTGACAGGGGCCGCCAACAGAACAACTCCAAGCATCCCTTTCATGGGGGGTCTGTCTCCAGACCCTTCAGACGCTGTAAGTGACCACCAGCGGATGGTTCCCATCGGAGGGCGTCTTCAGCTGTTCCACGCCCAATGGGAGCAGATCACATCGGACCAGTGGGTCCTGCAAACGATTGGCATAGGACTGATCTTAGAATTCATATCACCTCCACCTTGACACTTCATTCGGTGCCCAACCCCCTCTTGTCTGGTCAAGAAGGCCCTCATGGAACAGCAGATCCTTCATCTCAGGGACATCAGGGCCATAGAACCTTACTTCCTTACTTAACCAAGGAACTGGGGAAGACCCCTTGCAGGGTAGGGCTGAAGAATTTGTTCAGTATCTGCAGGATAAAATCACTCAGATCCGGACAGGCTTGGACTCTGACTGGGTAGATTTGGGCGAGCCGACGGGGATGAATCTTGAGACAATCTGGGATGAGTTTGACCCTGTGACCCCTGAGGGCATGGACAGGATTATGGGGAGACTCAGTGCTGCCACTTGTGTGCTGGACCCGTGTCCCTCGTGGTTAGTTTCGGCTTCCCGGGAGGTGACACGAGGCTGGCTCCAGGCAATTACCAACGCTTCATTGAGAGAGGGGTTCTTTCCCACCACCTTGAAGGAGGCGGTGGTGAGGCCCCTCCTTAAGAAGCCTTCCCTGGACCCAGCTTCTTTAGCCAACTACTGTCCGGTCTCCAACCTTCGCTTTGTAGCGAAGGCTGTCGAGAGTGTGGTAGCATGTCAGCTTCCCCAGTACCTGGATGAAGCTGTCTACCTGGATCCGTTTCAGTCGGGTTTCAGGCCCGGGTACAGCACGGAGACTGCATTGGTCGCGTTGGTCGATGATCTCTGGCGGGCCCGGGACAGGGGCTGCTCCTCTGTCCTGGTCCTATTAGACCTCTTGGCGGCTTTCAATACCATCGACCATGGTATCCTACTGCGACGACTCGGGGGGTTGGGAGTGGGGGGCACTGTTTTACGGTGGTTCTCCTACCTATCGGATCGGTCACAGTTTGTGTTGACTGGAGGGCAGAGATCGACCCCCAGCCGCGTCACTTGTGGGGTGCCCCAGGGGTCGGTTCTCTCACCCCTACTGTTCAACATATATATGAAACCGCTGGGCGAGATCATCTGTGGTTTTGGGGTACGGTATCATCAATATGCTGATGATACCCAACTTTTCATCTCTACCCCAAACCACCCAAACGATGCCCTCGACGTGATGTCCCGATGCCTGGAGGCTGTGCGGATCTGGATGGGGAGGAACAGGCTCAAGGTTAATCCCTCCAAGACTGAGTGGCTGTGGTTTCCGTCATCCCGATTTGTGCATCTTGTTCCATCTTTGATGATAGGGGGAGAAATTTTAGCCCCCTTAGAGAAGGCTCGCAATCTGGGAGTCGTCCTGGATACGCGGCTTAGTTTAGAAGAACATCTGATGGCCGTGACCAGGGGGGCCTTTTACCAGGTTCGCCTGGTACATCAGTTGCACCCCTTCCTGGATCGGGATGCTCTGTGCACAGTCACTCATGCCCTCGTCCTTTCTCGCCTGGACTACTGCAACGCTCTCTACATGAGGCTGCCCTTGAAGAGCACTGGGAGGCTTCAGCTGGTCCAGAATGCGGCTGCGCGGGTTATGGGGGTACCTAGGTGCTCCCATGTTACACCCCTTTTAGGCGGCCTGCACTGGTTACCGGTTGTTTTCCGGGTGCGATTCAAGGTATTAATTATGATCTTTAAAGTGCTCCATGGCTTAGGCCCAGGGTACCTGCGAGACCACCTACTGCCACCAATAGCCTCCCACCGTCCAGTACGATCCCACAGAGTTGGCCTCTTCAGGGTGCCGTCGGCCAGACAGTGTCAGCTGGTGACCCCCAGGGGGAGAGCCTTCTCTGTGGGAGCGCCTTCCCTCTGGAATGAGCTGCCCCCTAAAAAGTTGGCTTTTACAGCAAGCCGACCTGGCCTGTTAATTTTATTTAATTTTTAAAATGTGAGTGTTATATAAATTGGGTTTGTTTTTTGGACTGTTTCTAATTTCCTTTTAACTTTTGTACTATGTGTTTTTTAATGCTGTATGCCGCCCTGAGTCCTTGGGAGAAGGGCGGCATATAAATCCAATAAATCCAATCCAATCCAATCCAACTGGTTCCGTCAGGCCTGGAAAGGACAGGGTTCTACTCCAGACTGTTCCTGGTCCCCAAGAACTCTGGGGGGAATACTAGATCTCAAAAAGCTAAACCACCATATAGACGTGGATGCAGGCGCGGGCACTCCACGGCGTTGGGGAAGCCATGGTTCGCTGATGAACCCGGTGGGGAGCAGCAGAGCGCTCCGGCGCCTCACAGAGCTTCCAGCGGCGGCTCACCTTCTCGGTGGGATCCTGCGCTGTCCTTCCAGCCGATCGCGCTCCTGTTCCTCTGGATCCAGCGCAGCAGGGCTTGTCTATGGAAGGCTTGTGCCCTGTGTATCCTGCTTGCCTAGCTGAATCCTTCACTGAGTGATACTTGTCTCACTCAGATGCCTGGGCAGCTTGCCGCCCCCAAGGGGGCTTTTGGCAATCTCTGGGACTATTTAGCCCACTGGCGGAGGTTGTGATTCTTCTTTTCTTCTTTTTTTCTTTAAATTTCTTCAATCTTCCTGGAGCTCCAGGATGGCAATCTATCCAGTTGAGGACTGAGTCAAATAATGGAGAGAGCCTGGTGGGCCAGGGGCGTGTCCCAAGAGCTTATCTGACTCAGTCCAATCAGCTGGAGGATAAGGTCAACCCATCCTGGATACTCCTCCCCCTTCACTATGGAGAATGTTCTACTCATAATGTATACTTGGCTTTTCAACAGCCTATTTCTTATCAAAGATTCTTGAGAAAATTTAGTGATTATGGCATAAGAAAATTTGTATTTCTTTTAACCAGCATTGTTTAGAAAACAGAACAAAGAGTAGAAATAAATAAGGAATTCTTTTCAGAGGAGGAAACTAGACCACAGAGTCCCTCAAAAATCTGCATTGGACTGTTGCTGTAACTGATTTATTTGGGGTAATCAGTTTGTTGGCCAGGTTTATACATAATACTAAACTATTCCGAGTGATAGAAACTTAAAGTGATTATGAGGATCTCCAAAAGGATCTCTTTAAAATGAATGATGAACTACCTGTCTAGTAAAGTTCAGTTTACCAAAGTGTATAATGATGCATATATTATATTCATGTACCAGAGTTGCTTGCTTGCAATTCATTAACCAAGTAAAATAATTTGGGTCACAATGAATATCCCAAAGGTGCATTTCAAAGGACAACTGGACTTTCTTGGTTTTTCCGTGAAAACATTTAGCTTCTCATCAAAGAAGCTCCTTCAGTTCAGTTCAATTTTCAAGGAAAAACCAAGAAAATCCAGTTGCCTTTTGAAAACCACCTTTGGAACAATGATCTGGATCACAGGTGTTACACTTGCGGCATCGCGTTGCCATCACATGACATTTCACTATGTTTTTCTCTTCACACAGCTAGGGTGGGCGGGGCCTGTACATGATGCATCTGGCCTGTGGGCTGCCAGTTTGATTCCCCTGAGATGATTGAGAATCTCCATAGATGTCACAGTGGATAGTTGGTATTTCATAATATCAGCTGGAGAAAAAAAGAAAATTTCGTGCTAGGCATCATAAGCAAAGAGATTAGAAATAGGCATGCATAAGGAATAGTGCTGTTCTGATCACCACAACGATAAAACAAAAACTGGGAAATGCAGAAGATAGCAATCAAATGAAACATATTAAGAACTTGAATGGAATCTTCACAGGAGAAAGGGCTAGAAAATATTGCTTTTTTTTTTTAGCTTGAGAAAAGGAACGATTGAGGTGTATAAAATCATATGAGCCATGGAAGCAGTGGGCAGGGGAAATATTTTTTGTCTTGCAAAGCACCGGAGTCACCTAATGGCACCAAGGGAAAGGAGATTTAGAATAGACAAAACACTTTGCAGAGAGTATAATTTAACCTATGCAATTCATTATCACAGCACATGGTGATGGCATTCATTTGCTTGGCTTTAAAAAGATACTGGATAGATTCAAGGAGAACATATGTCTTTATAATTTGAAGACTTAATGTTACTATGATTGAGAGTAGCATGCTTTCAATCCACACTTGTAGGGAAATAATAGTGGAAAGGATATATGTATCTATTTGCCACCTGTGAGCATCCTCAAAGCATCTGGTTGGTACTGTGAAGAAGAAATAACTAAAATAGGTATTCATTTGATCTATGGTTACCAAGGCAGTACTCAATTTCAGTTTCTCACAGGATTGTTGATTTGATAAATGGAACATAATCTCTATAAATGATTTTTGGGTGGGATATGAATATAATAAACACACTTTAGACATTTTGTGAATTTATGTTTAATATAAATTCACTTTAAAAAAAACTTCTTCATGAATGCGAGTGATAGGACTTTTTATTAGCGTTTATATACCGCCCCCTCTCCCGAAAGGGATTTATCTCTCCTAAATTGATTAATGAGTAGTTTAGAGGGTGAATTTTAATAGATTTAATGCAAATGTATAGATAAGGTTATTATAGGTCAGCGATGGTGAACAGTTTTTGGCTCGCGTGCCGTAAGGGGGGGAGTGCAGGAGGGTCATGCGCGGGTGTGCCACACCCATAATGCAATGCATGCCCAATGCCCCCAGTGCACATGTGCACATGAAAGGCGCTCCCCCCCATTTTCTTGCATGCTTTTTTGCCCCCCATAGGCTCCAGAGGCATTATAGGAGCCTAGGGAGGGCAAAAACAGCCTCCCCCCCCCAGAGGCCCTCCGGAGGCTTCAGGGACCTTCAGGAGCCTTCCCTGAAGCCTCCGGAGGGCTTAAACTGGTCGAGCAAACCGGAAGTGGCTCGTAGGGTCATTTTTATTCCTCCGGAGGCTTCAGGGAAGCCGCCTGAAGGTCGCTGAAGCCTCCGGGGGGCTTAAACCGGCCCTACGAGCAAACCGGAAA
Source organism: Natrix helvetica (assembly GCF_964273705.1). Lineage (NCBI taxonomy): Eukaryota > Metazoa > Chordata > Lepidosauria > Squamata > Natricidae > Natrix > Natrix helvetica. The sequence continues at coordinate 45,046,297 of NC_138549.1, read as the reverse complement.
TCCATTCCTGAACTTCCAATTTGCCCATAGCGCAGGTTTTTTGCATTCCGGAGGCTTCAGGGAAGCTCCTGAAGCCTCCGAAGGGTCTCCAGGGGAGGCGGGGGGATCTTTTCGCCCTCCCCAGGCTCCTATAAAGCCTCTGGAGCCTGGGGAGGGCGAAAAATGGCTTTTAAAAAGGCTGAACTCAGCTGGCCAGTGCTTGCATGCGCGCTGGCCAGCTGACAGGGCAACACTTTGCGTGCCCTGGCAAATGGCTCCGCGTGCCACCTATGGCACGCGTGCCATAGGTTCGCCATCCCGGTTATAGGTAGTTTGAAAACAACACCTTTGTTTTTCAAGCAAAATCAGGGATGCTGAAACGTATAAAATTCCAAATTTACAGACTTACAGTCAACTTTTGTAAGTAAGGGGATTATTTTATTTACCTCATTTCCTGTTTAAATCAGAAGCATCAGAGGCATTTCTGGGTTGAAAAGATTAGCCAGTCACATCACTGGTGCCCAGGGGACACCTGATATTTTATTTGCCTGAATAAAGAGGTTATAAAACCCCATGCAGTTTTCATTTTCCAGCAACTACAAAATTAAATGTAAAGTTATTTTATTATGGCAGTTGATACTCAACTGTATAGCTTCATGAAACATTTTTAACATTGCAAATCATCTCATGATAATTCATGTGGAAAATTGGCCATGGCTATTGGACTTACATTGTTTTTCCTGGGAATGCATTGTGTACAGGAATGCACTATAGAAAACATACAGGATTTTTATGCTTTTGGGGAAAACATTTAGTGATAAAGTACAAGCTCTGTTTGTCATCACTGACCTTCTGATCTGAATCCTGGTAAGCTTCCAAAGAGCAACATTTGAGCAATTTCTACTCAGTCTCCATGAAAGAGATCTTGTCTTGACTTTCATATATTTCATCTTAATTTCTATATACTGCATAAGGTAATCATTCACAATGTCAGTAGCATTACTAATTAGGTAATAGAATGGCTCCAGCATAGTGTTATCAGTCTTATAGCTCCAGTCTTGATGATGGAATTGTTCTGGAAAGAGAATAAATGCATTATTGTTGTTGTTGTTGTTGTTGGCTGCATAGTCAGCCAGATGGTTAGACTGGATTTGGCATTTTTGTCCAAGTATAGAATTCCTCCCAATGACCTGAAATAGGTAGCTGTTGTTTGATGGTGTTAATGATCTCATCATAGGATGTAAGATTATCCAAATAAAGCTGCCTTTTGACTGATGTTGATTTTATCAATGCCAATGGTATTCAAGCAGTGCTCCGGGTGTTTTGGAATTTTACCCAAGATGCGTGTTGCTATTGTTACTATCTTAGTTTTCTTTTGCCATAGTCATTCTACTTCTATTTTCAGGGCTTTATATTTTTGTGATGTTTGTCCAACTGTCTCTCCCTCTCCCTCTCCCTCTCCCTCCCTCTGTCTCCTCCTATTTTACTCACAACAACAATCCTGAGACATGAATTGGGCTGAGAGAAAGTGACTGGCCTAAGATATAGACTATTACTGCTTTCATGGCTAAAGCTGGAGTACAACTCCCAGTCTGCCTTAACGATTAGATCAAAGTAGCCATCTTATCAATAACTGTTAAGTCTAGGTTGTTGTATACCATAGGGGTCCCCTACTCCTGGGTTGCGGCCCACTACTGGGCCACCAGCAGTTTGGAACTGGACCATGGAAAGCATTGGGCGAGTGCACTCTCAGCTCCTCTCACACAAGCAGCAGGTGCTTGTTCTTGCAGCTTCCCTCACACAAGGGGTGGGCATTTGCGCTTATGCACGCAGCTCCCTCATGAAAGTAGCGTATCCTTCTGCCTGCATGTGAGCGGCAGGCACATGCACCTCAACTTCAGGTAGCACGTCAACTTCCCCAGTACCTGGATGAATCTGCTTACCTGGATCTGTTTCAGTCGGGTTTCAGGCCCGGGTACAGCACGGAGACGGCATTGGTCGCATTGGTCGATGATCTCTGGCGGGCCCGGGACAGGGGTTGTTCCTCTGTCCTGATCTTATTAGACCTTTCGGCGGCTTTCGATACCATTGACCATGGTATCCTATTGCGATGACTCAGGGGTTTGGGAATGGGGGGCACCATTTTGCGGTGGTTCTGTTCCTACCTCTCAGATCGATCGCAGTTCGTGTTGACTGGAGGGCAGAGATCGACCCTGAGGTGCCTCACTTGTGGGGTGCCCCAGGGGTCAGTTCTCTCACCCCTCCTGTTCAACATATATATGAAACCACTGGGCGAGATCATCCGTGGTTTTGGGGTACGGTATCATCAATACGCTGATGATACCCAACTTTTCATCTCTACCCCAAACCACCCCAACGATGCCCTCGACGTGATGTTCCGGTGCCTGGAGGCTGTGCAGATCTGGGTGGGGATGAGCAGGCTCAAGCTTAATCCCTCCAAGACTGAGTAGCTATGGTTCCCATCATCCCGATTTGTGCATCACATACCATATTTGATGATTGGGGGAGAAATTTTAGCCCCCTCAGAGAGGGCCCGCAATCTGGGAGTCCTCCTGGATACGAGGCTTAGTTTAGAAGAACATTTTACGTCTGTGACCAGGGGGGCCTTTTACCAGGTTCACCTGGTACGCCTGTTGCGCCCCTTCCTGGATCGGGATGCCCTGTGCATAGCCACTAACACCCTTGTCCTTTCTCGCCTGGACTACTGTAATGCTCTCTACATGGGGCTGCCCTTGAAGAGCACCTGGAGGCTCCAGCTGGTCCAGAATGTGGCCGCACAGGTGGTCATGGGGGTACTTAGGTGCTCCCATGTAACACCCCTTTTAGGCGGCCTGCACTGGTTGCCGGTTGTTTTCCGGGTGCGATTCAAGGTGTTAATTATGATCTTTAAAGTGCTCCATGGCTTAGGCCCAGGGTACTTGCGAGACCACCTATTGCCACCAGTAGCCTCCCACCATCCAGTATGATGCCACAGAGTTGACCTCCTCAGAGTGCCGTTGGCCAGGCAACCCCCAGGGGGAAAGCCTTCTCTGTGGGAGCGCCTTCCCTTTGGAATAAGCTGCCCCCGGAGCTTCGCATAACCCCCGACCTCCAGTCCTTCCGGCGTGCCCTAAAAAAATGGCTTTTTCAGCAAGCCGGCCTGGCCTGAATAGAATGAAATAAATTATTAATGGTAAATTGTTAATTTTAATTTAATCCTAAATTTGATGTAAATTGTCAATTGAAGGTTATTGGATTTCCTATTTAATCTTTTTTAACTTTTGTCATGTGTTTTTATGTTGTACGCCACCCTGAGTCCTCTGGGAGAAGGGCGGCATATAAGTCCAATAAAACCAAACCAACGAAACCACCTGCCGCTCGTACAGAACCATCCCCTCCTGCCTCCCCCAGTGCTGGGCCACCAAGCCAGAAAGGTTGGGGACTGCTGGTGTAACAGATGCTTGCCTGTTTGAATTCTAAGCCCTGGATTTTTTTACATTTGTTATGGTCATCAACTTCAGTAGACTCTGTGCAGCTTACAAAATTTAAATAATCAGTTAAAGCAGTTAAAAACACAAAACAAAACAGCCTGGTCCAAAAGTAAGTCATAACAAAAACAATAAAACACAACAATAATCCAACACATATATTAATCTCAGGTCATAAGGATTTTTCAGAATCTCAGCAGAGTGGAAGCCGTCCATAGGTCTCGTGACCAAGTGACTAAGAAGATATGCTTCCTTGTTCCAAAGATTAGAAGGCCTGGGACATGCCCAATTTGGCATGGCAAAACAATTGGAACTGTGGCTTCCAGGTTGTCTTCAAGGGTGCACTATACAGAGTGCATTGCCACCGTCTGATTGTAAGGTAACCAGAGTCTGGCTGACCATTTGAAGGGCCTCCTGCTTGAGGAAAGGATGCAACTGGTGTACAGCAGAACCTGTGCAAAGTCAGTATTTATTTGGCAGGAATTTCCCCCAAAATGTTTTGCAATGTTCTATTGCTGCTTTGCATTAATACTATAGTTGTTACAGAGTGTTAACCACTATGCATCATTCATTTAACTTTTGAAGTTCAAATAATACAATATGTGAAATGTTGCTGTGTTGTAATTGTTGGTAATGCTTACCTCTAATTGCCAGTTATCATTTTAGATCTCTGTTGACTTGAGTAATTAGGTTAGTATATGACTTTCTGCAATAGTATGTCTAAAACCTGCACTCTAAATTATTTTATGAAAGTTAATCAAATCATGCTTCTTAAATTTCAATAAAAAGCAACTGTAGTTCCATATGCCTCAACATTTTGCCTAGAGACAATTTTTTTAGTGTTAGTGAAAGCTGAAGTCCAAACAAAGTTTGTTTGGGAGATGACATCTTACCAAATGTATTTTATATTTTAGATCAGAACCATATCTATAATTCATAACAAAACAATATTAAAGGAATAAAAGAAAACAAACTTATTAAAACCATATATCTTATTTTTCCAGAAATCTTCAATAGAATAGAATAGAATAGAAGAATAGAATAGAATAGAATAGAATAGAATAGAATAGAATAGAATAGAATTCTTTATTGGCCAAGTATGATTGGACACACAAGGAATTTGTCTTTGGTGCATATGCTCTCAGTGTACATAAAGAAAAATAGAATAAAATACATTATCAAGAATCTTAAGATACAACACTTAATGTTAGTCATAGGTTACTAATAAGCAATCAAATTATCTAGGAAACAAAATAATATAAATTTTAAAGATACAAACAACATGCTTATAGTCATAAGTGGGAAGAGATAGGTACTAGGAAGGAAGAGAAAAATAATAGTAATACAATCTTAGTAGGTAATATGACAGTGTTGTGGGAATTAGTTGTTTAGCAGAGTGATGGCATTCAGGAAAAAACTGTCCTTGTGTCTAGTTGTTCTGGTGTGTAGTGCCCAATAGTGTCATTTTGAGGGTAGAAATTGAAACAATTTATGCCAAGGATATGAGGGGTCTGTATTTATTTTCACAGCCCTCTTTTTGACTACTGCAATATATAGGTCTTCGATAGAAGACAGATTGGTAGTAATTGTTTTTTCTGTAGTTCTATCAGTTGAAGTCTTGTGTCTGTCTTGTTTGGTTGCAGAGCCAAACCAGACAGTTATAGAGGTCCAGATGACAGACTCAATAATTCTTCTGTAGAACTGTATCAGCAGCTCTTTGGCCAGTTTGAACTTTCTGCGTTGGCGCAGAAAGAACATTCTTTGTTCTGTCATTTTTTGATGACGTTGTTAATGTTAGGTGTCCATTTTAAGTCTTGAGATATGATAGAACCTAGAAACTTGAAGGTCTCCACTGTTGATACTGTGTTGTCTAATATTGTAAGAGGTGGTAGTATAGGAGGGTTTCTCCTAAAAATCTACCACCATTTCTACTGTTTGAAGTATATTTAGTTCAAGATTGTTCCGGTTGCACCACAAGGCTAGTTGTTCAACCTCCTGTCTGTTTGCAGATTCATCGTTGTCTCGAATGAGACCAATCACTGTTGTATCATCTGCAAACTTCAGTATTTTAACAGAGGAATCTTTTGAGATGCAGCCATTGGTGTATAGAGAGAAGTGGAGAGAGCACACAGCCTTTAGGAACTCCTGTGCTAATTGTACAGGTATCTGATGTGATATTTATATATTTATATTACATTACATTACATTAATGAGTATGTGTGTGTGTGTAGTGCACTTATGCTAGCTCAGGAATTATGGAAGTTAAAGTCCACAAATGATAACGAGGCCATAGTTCTCCACCTCTAATGTAGTGGAACACAGGGAAATGCATGAAGCACAGAAGCAAAACTTCAAAGCAATCAGGAAGAAAATTCCATATCGGTTGTCTAATAGTTTGATGTCCCATAAATAAGAAATTTCAAATAAGCGGGATAATTTCTAGATTTATGTAATTCTGTTTCATTTTTTAGTCATTCCTTCTCTCATCTGCTACTTACAATAGCCACCTTCTACATTAATGTGATCTAAGATATAATGATCAGTGAATGAAAGTCATTTAGTTAGACTTTCATAGGTAATTGGGAATTTCAATTTGCATTTTCCTGTCTGTCTGCCTGCCTATTCCAGGGGTAGTCAACCTTTTTATACCTACCGCCCACTTTTGTATCTCTGTTAGTAGTAAAATTTTCTAACCGCTCAGCGGTTCCACAGTAATGGTGATTATAAAGTAGGGAAGTAACTTTACTTTATAAAATTTATAAAGCAGAGTTACAGCAAACCCCTACCGCCCACCATGAAAGCTGGAACACCCACTAGTGGGCGGTAGGGACCAAGTTGACTACCACTGGTCTATACCTTAACAGTACAGATTACTGACTTGCAGTAGTTCTAAGCATATTTTCTCTAATGGATCCCTTGATCTCTATGTATATCTACAGCCTGAGGGAGGAAACTCTTTTAAGTTAAGGCAGATGATATTTACTCAATGCAAAAATCTCTGTCTACACTGATTTATTTATTTTTAGAAGTAACTGTCAGCCATCATCTGATTTGTTTTCTGGCTTACAAAGGTTATTTTATAGAGTTGTGTAAATTTTTGAAAAATATGCTTTATAAGATGTAAGAGCATCTCTGAAGTACCTCTCTTCAAGTCATTAAACTAGCCACGTTGTTCCTATGTCCTCACGTAAGCCTGGGAGGAAGTTGCACCTGGCTTTATGATAGCAATAGAGGTGCTTCAAAAGCAGAATTACATTTTATAAAGCCACTCTTTCAAAGCATTTACTTGGTCCATTTCCATTATATAGCTTAGAAATTTCTCAGGTCTGGAAATCTGGAAAATTCTGCTGTGTAATGAAGGTGTAAAAGAATGCATATCATAACCCTTTTAGACAATATGCACAATAAACCTGTACAGCAAGAGTGGAGTCACATCTCCACATACTAGGTGTGTGTCTTATTGCATCTATTGTAATCTGTGTCTCCATTTATCCATGCATACATCCATCTTTGATTTGTTCTGGATCAGCTTGCGTAGATGTTACACATTTGCATTGCTGAAGTGTTTAGTTTCTCCATGTTTTGCTTCTGTAAAGAAAAGTTTGACAGTGGAGAATCTTTCTAGAACTATGAATAGGAAATAAATATAGCACTTGCCTTCCTTGAAAAAATGAAGAAGTAAATTGAATCCAGTCTGGCTTTTAGATTAGATAACATTATTGAAATTTTATCTAAAATTAGATTATTGAAACAACCTGTAAAGTTATTCTTTAGTTATTAGAAAAAATGACAGAAAAGTTCCAGAGTCACAGTGGCAATAGTGTCTCCAAGTAGGGATTTTTCCTGTGTTGCTAGTTGAGGACATTTGAGGGAAGGACATGACATCATGCCAGAATAAAGGCCCTCCGGTGATTAGGTACTTCGGGGTTAATTAAGTATGTAATAGAAGAGATTATCTATTGGATTCATTGGGAATATAATTAGGGACTGCCTAGATCCATTTGGTACTCTGCTACACACTGTTGAAGTGTGTATGATTGTACATGTATGTAAATGAGTGCTTTGGTCTGATCATATATCATACTGAGTCAAAGACTTAGAAAGGAGCCCAAGAACGAGACCGTCACTGCCTTTTTCCATGTGGACTGAAAATCATCCCTCATTGTTAATGAAGCAAGGCCAAGGGGGGGAAACATAGGTTAAGCCAATTGTTGACTATGGTCACTCACACCCACTCATGAAGCCTGTCTCCAGTCTCAGAGTGGCATTAAAGGCAAATTTTAGGACTGGAAGGGCAAAGATTTAAGAAATTTGGGTTCTAATAATGCAAAGTTGGAGTAGGGACCCACCTGGGCACCAAAAAGAACTTACACAATTGGTGTCGCTTTGAATAGATATATGGTGGGCATCTCTTGTTTTATGGAATTTGATGCCTCCTACCCTCAACATGTCCGGGCCCAGCTCTCCCTGCAGCAGAGAGTCTTCCAGCAGCCAGCCCACAACCATAGAGCGCACTCCTAGAGTGGCTGCTGCTGGAAGACTCGGCAGCTGAGTTTTGGAGTTTGGAACCGGAGAAGACATTATGCTTGGAGTGTGGCGGCGGCGGCAGCTGCTGTTGGGAGAGCTGGGCCCAGACATGTTGAGGCTAGAAGGCATGCTGGGGGCGGAACAGGTGCTCGCGCAGCCCTCTTCTCTAGCCGGGCAGAGCTCCAAGCACTGACCTAGGAGGTATCCCTGACCTAGGAGGTATCCCTAATGTGCCAAGCCACGGGAGCTGGGAAGCGGGCAGAGTGCCACGTGGCTTGGCGCCTTAGGGATACCCCCTAGGTCAGTGAATGGCGCTCTGCCCGGCTGGAGAGGGGGTTTGCCGGGTGGTTGCTCTTGAGCCTTGCCCAGTTCGCAAGGAAGCAGCCACCCGGCAACTCCCCCCTCCGGCCAGGCAGAACACCACTCCCCAACTCAGCGGTATCCCGAAGGCGCCAAGCAATGTGAGCGCCTTTCTCTCCCCCGGCTCCTGCGGCTTGGTGCCTTCTGGATACCGCTATGTTGGTGAGCAGTGCTCTGCGTGGCCGGAGGGGGGGTTGTCCAGGAGGTTTATTTTGGGGGGTGGGCTTATATTTTTGCCCATGCGAAAAATGTGGCAAGGCTTAGTTTCAGGACAGGTCGTATTTTCAGAAAAACATGGTATGTGTTCTTTTTTCAGCCAGTTCTAATATATACTGTATATACCATAGAAAGCAGAACTGTACTATAAATTTATTTTTTTGTTAATTAAATTTGTGAAAATTTAATTAGATAATGGATTTTTGCTAGTTCTTCATTCTCTAATGGCCTAAATTCCCAAAATCATAGATGAAACTTTTTTCCTCCAAGTTATTATTTTAATCTGGTTCACTGAAGAAATATTAATATCCCATTCATAAACTGAGATGTTTAGTGATGGCTGATAACTTAGCCTATTTTTACTATTTATGTTAAATGCTTCCTGAGGAATTGAAAGACTTTGTGTCTATAGGTATCTTAAAATTAACATTGTAGAAAAACATTAAAGAACTGTAGAGTTTACACACTATTTGCAAGAGAACTCATTTGCAATTTGTTCTCAGACTGAGAGGTCCAAGGTACCATACATCATACTGTAATAAAATCAACAATGCCTCGGTTTTGCTATAGTGCCATACTGGTTTCTCTATTTTTTTCATTAGCGTTCTTGAGGGATGAATACAAAAATGTTACAGAATCAAGCAACAAAATTTAGACTGTTGAGTGTCTATGAAAATACAGAATTTAAACAAATCTTCAATAGCTTTAGTAATATTATAGCTGTACAAAAATACCTTATTACAGGATTTACGTTCAGCAACAGGGTGATGCCTGTTGTTAATGGAAATAAGTACTGGTCATTATTCTAGTAGTATTTCTCAACCTAAGCTGGGGTGGGCCGTGAGGGGTTTGCAACTGGGCTGTAGAAATGGCTGACGAGCATGTATGCACACCAGTGACGTGCGGTGAGGTTTATGACTGGTGAGGCTGGTGACATCATCAGGAAGGCGGGGAATGAGATCACATGTGCAGGAGGCTGAGGCTGCCTCAGCCTCCCGCGCACATGGTCCCATTCCCCGCCTTCCTGAGTCAACATGAAGGGGACCACGGAGCACAAGCTGGCGGAGTGCGCTCCGCGGTTCCCTTCATGTCAACTCAGGAAGGCAGGGAATTGGACCACGTGTGCCTTTTCCCTTTTCCCTTTTTTTTTCTTTTCATGATGAGAGCGGTGAGGCTCTGCCTCCCCTGCCTCCCCTGACCGCACGTCCCTGATGCACACGCATCCTCACTTGTGTGAGCAGCAGGCAAGCATGTGCTCATACGCTTCATTTGTGTGAGTGGCATGCATGCATGCCTCTCGTGCAAATGGAGCTGTATCATGTGCAAGCACTTGCCCTTTGTTTGCGAGAGCCATCTCCTCTCCCCACCTCCGCACCAATCTGCAAAGCCAGAAACGTTGGAGAACTGACCTAAACAAATTGAATTCAATTCTGCCTGGGGAATTCTGGGAGTTGAAGTCCATACATCTTCAAGTTGCTAAGGTTAAGAAACACTGCTCTAGAAGCATTCTAAATCTGGTTAGGTGAACACAGAGGCTAATTTTTGGAAATGGCCCCAGCGTTTCCATTGAGTACTATACTAAGTAGTAGTTGAAATTGTCCAAAATAGCTCCTACATGCATATACAGGTAATCCTCATTTAGTGACTGCTTCATACAGCAACCATTTACAGTCAATGCAGTAATGAAAAGTAACTTTGTGGCCAATTCTAAATAAAGGTAGCCTTGTGCATGAAACTAATAAACCAAAAGAGGAAAACAGGAATTAAACTATACCTATAGCTTTACAAATCCATGTGTTACATTGTAACTTAGAAATAACATTTCACACAGTACTCTATAAACTTGTAAAAAAATGCCCCTGAATTTAATAAAAAATTAACTCTGAATGAAGCCCAACTGCAAGGCTGTGCATATTTTGCAAGTAATTTAGAAAATGTGCTTCAGAACTCATGTAAAGATGGGCATTTTGCTGAGAAGATAAATTTTCTGCTGATTAAAACAGCTGTTCTATTGTAAAGCTTTCTGGGGGGAAATGATGTTGCTTTAAGGAGTTGATTAATTAAAGTTAATGTGATCTATTTAAGCAGCCAGTTAAATGAAGGACAGTGAGAGCTGATGTTTTTCTTGCATCACATCCAAACATTTCTTCTAAATTGTTTCCAAAGTGTATATATTCTATTTGTACATATTCATTTAAAGCATATTCCCACTTTCTAGGCAGGCCAGTAGCTTTGATGCAGAGAAATTTAGGACAGAGAATATATATAAACTTCAAAGAAATTGAAGGCTGGAAAGAATGTCAACCACTTACTAACAAAGTTCCAGTGAAATTCAACTACATATCCTGCTTCTTTATTTCATATGCATGGGCTCAGTTTGCCGAAAATAATCTACAATCATGGAAGGAAAGAATCAGAACTCCCAGCTCTGTTTTAGATTAACTTGTGGTTTCCTGTTTTATTCAAGCCTAAACTGTATTTAGTTTTAACTATGAACTAGTTAATAAGTAATCAGCTGAATTTGTTTTTGGTTCTCAGTGGTTATAGATTACAGCATTCTGGAATGAACTATTTAAGTACCTCAGCAGCTCAGCCATAATAACCTAGCAAGCAGAAATGCTTCAGTTGAGTCATTATATTCCGTTTTTCCTCCCATAGAATTAATAGGTTTAGCCTCTCACTTTTGCCTTTCTTTTGAGCTTTGAAAAAAAAAAAGATAATATAAGACAATTTCTTTGGAAATGAGCATGTGATCACTTCCTAACAATTTATTATATAGTTAGACTGACATTAAAATACTGGCTGCTTAGTTTTGGAACCCAGTTAGAGACTTCCCTCTGTTGTCAGCTAGTAAAATATAACATTCAAAAAAGCAAAGGAAAAAGATCAATTAAAAATCAATTAAAATGGATGTTAATGACAATGCAGATGCATACAGGTTGAGGCATACACAATGTCACGTTCTTCTTCAGCTGTCCTTGAAGATCAAAAACAGATAGTCCTCGACTTACAACAGTTCATTTAGTGACTATTCAAAGTTACAACGGCACTGAAAAAAGTGACATGACTTTTTCACACTTACCATCCCTGTAGTAACTGATCCCCATGGTCACATGATCAAAATTCAGATGCTTGGCAAGTGAGTAATATTTATGATGGTTACAATGTCCTGGGGTCATGTGGTCAACTTTTGTGACCTTTTGACAAGCTAAGTTAATGGAGAAGCCAGATTCACTTAATAACCATGTTACTAAGTTAACAACTGCAGTGATTCATTTAACAATTGTGGCAAAAAAAGGTCGTAAAAGAAGACAAACTTCACTTCACAAATGTCTAGCTAGCAACAGAAATTTGGGGCTCAACTGTGGTCTTAAGTCGAAGACTACCTGTGCAGGAAGATTCCTTACCTGGAAAGATAATGCCCTGTGACTCTGGACACAAAGACCACAAAACATGTACCTCTGCAGTGCCTGTATTGTAGAGACATTCATGCTCGTCTTATTTCCCCATTACTGCATAACTACTCAGGATGCAGAGGATAATTTTACTCTGCTGCTATTTTCAAATACCAACTGGCTACAAACATACAAAGTTGCCAGGTTTTGCACAGCAGTACTTAAGAATCCATAAGATGGAAACCTGTGCCATAAATAGTCTTAATAAGCACCTAAAGTTCTCTGTAATTCTGTAGATATAGCTTTATGGATGCTACTTTACAATAGGTAATGTTCCTATCCCTTCTTTTAGATTTTTATGTACATACATACATACATACATACATACATACATACATACATGCACACACACACACACGTATATATATCTGTTTTCATATCTTCAAGTTTTTCATTTTTTTAAAGATTATGATCAATCTTGATTTTTAATTGACTGTACCCAACCCTTCTTATGCTGGTCTAAGATTGTATTAAAGATTTGATTTGAGATGTGGCTCAGCAACAAATGGCAGAGTGAAACACAGGTTGTTTTCAAGCAGTGATTTGGAGAGCTTCCTGAAATGAAATATTTCCTTTACAAATAGCCTAAACCAGCGATGGCGAACCTTTTTTGCCTCGCGTGCCACAAGTGGGGGGAGCGCAGGGGGGTCGTGTGCAAGCGTGCCGCACCCATAATGCAACACGCGACCCCCCAGTGCGCATGCGTGCACAACGCGCGACCCCCCCCAATTTTTACATTCTTTTTTTTACATTCCAGAGGCTTTATAGGAGCCTGGGGAGGGCGAAAAGAGCCTCCCACGCCACTCCGGAGGCTTCAGGGACCATCCGGAGGCTTCCCTGAAGCCTTTGGAACGCTTAAAACCACCCTCCGAGCAAACCAGATATGACTTCCGAGTTGCTCGAAGGGTCGTTTTAAGCGTTCCGAAGGCGTCAGGGAAGCCTCCGGACAGTCCCTGAAGCCTCCGGAAGGACTCTGGGGGGTGGGGGAGGCTCTTTTCGCCCTCCCCAGGCTCCTATAAAGCCTCTGGAGCCTGGGGAAGATGAAAAATAGCTTTTAAAAAGGTGAACTCAGCTGGCCAGCGCACGCATGCGCGCTGGCCAGCTGACAGGGCAGCGCCTTGCGTGCCCTGACAAATGGCTCTGCGTGCCACTTGTGGCACGCGTGCCACAGGTTCGCCATCACTGGCCTAAACCCATGATGGCGAACCTGTGGCACGCAGAGCCATTTGTCAGGGCACGCGAGGTGTTGCCCTCTCAGCTGGCATGCATGCACTGGCCAGCTGATTTTGGCCTTTTGAGGCAATTTTTCACCCTCTGGAGGCTGAAGCCTCCGGAGCGTGAAAAACTGGCCCTATGGGCAAACCGGAAGTTCGGGACCGTACTTCTGGTTTGCTCGTAGCGCCAGTTGTAGCCCCCCAGAGCCTTCAGGCAAAAAATGATCCTATGAGCAAACCAGAACAGGTTGCTCATAGGGTCGTTTTTTGCCCTCCGGAGCCTTCAGGGAAGCCTCCTGAAGACCCGGGAAGGCTCCGGAAGATGAAAAATCACCCTACGGACAAACCGGAAGTCAGTTAATAACATTTTATTAATTTTATTAAGATTAACACAATCTTAATAAAAATAGACCATTTTCCCAAAGGGCTTTGATACACAAAATATGATATATAAACATCAGCGATATTAATTTTTCATATAATGCCATGGGTTTGCTGTAATTTTAAAGCTTATGTATTTTTTTTTCTTAACCCCATGAAAGGTTGATCAGAATTATCGTTTATTCAGATTTTTTTCACAGAGCTACTTGTATAGTGTATAATCTTCTGCCTGCCATTCACCATAGCCTTTTCAAAGAACCATGAAAAGTAGCCATGTGCTTCATTTAACTACTGATATACTTTATATGACTTGCAAATGTTTTTCTCTCAGTTTCCCTTGACTGTAAATTATGACAAAAAAATTATGAATGTCCAGGAAAAAAACTAAATCTGCTACTGATATTCTAATGAAGTACATCACAAACCATTCATTTTAATGTAATTTAAATTCACATTATCCTGGCACATAGAACCCTTCACAGATTTTAACAGCTTTTTCCAACCAGTGTTCAGAGGTGGAGAGGGAGGTTAAAATCAAACATGTTTGAAAGGTACCTATTATACGAAGCACATAATGGTCACAGTTAATATCGGTAGGTGAAATACAGATATTAAAAAACTGGAAATTCATGGTAGGAAACATTTTCATTTCAAATCTAATCATTTTGAAAGTAATGGTTGATATTTTCAAGTGTTTGAAATTTATTTAAAGTAGTTTACATGGAAAAAGAGAGAGGGTATCAAAAACAGAGGGTTTGGCAATAACATTTTTCTCTGTTTTAAAACATACTTTATCCAACCTGTCACTGTCTGGAAGTGTTAAGTTGCAGTTTCCAGGATTGTCTGTGAATTGCAGACTTAATGCTTGCAATTGCTGAGATTTAAAGGCATCTGAAAACATCAGGTTGAATCTGTTGATTGATTCAGTGGCTGCAATTAAACATGAGAGAGAAGCATATTAAAATATTGGTATAAGATACTTAGCAAAAAGAGCTGAATTATTGTTATTGTGATGGAAGTAAATCTGGAGAACAACCATTATAGTATTTGAAGTCTAAAATATTTCATAGGCCTTTTTGCTTACTGCGGGAAACTTCCAACAGCAAAAAAATATTTCAAGGTACCAAAGGAAAATAAATAAATTTCCTTATTGTGTCTGACGTATTGGGTGAAGGTGTTTGGTGGTGCACAAACATAAATAATCAGAATTGTTAGATGTTACCTCATTGTTACTGTGTTTACCCCAAAATACGACATGTCCTCATAAAACAACCATGTCACATTTTTCTGGTGGGCAAAAATATAAGCCCACCCGCATATAAGTCCCCTGGACAACCCCACACCTCCGGCCAGGCAGAGCACCGCTCACCAACCTCGGGAACATGGTGGGAGGCAAAGGTGATCGCATTGCTTGGCGCCTTCGGGATACCGCTAGGTTGGTGAGCAGCGCTGTGCCCAGCTGAAGAGGGGGGTTGCCAGGCGGCTCCTCTCTTGCGAGCGGCTCCCAAAGAGTTGGGCACAACCTCATGGGCGAATGGCTGTGTTGCGCTGTCGCAGCAGCGCAACACAACAGCCATGAAGCAACCACGCTCACGAGCAGCCATCCGGCAAAGCCCCTTTGCAGCCGGGCACAGCATCATTCACTGACCTAGGGGTATCGCCAAGCTGCGTGAGCACCTGTTCACTGCCACCCGGCTCCCACAGCTTGGCGCCTTCCAAATACCAGTGAATGGCGCTCTGCATAGCTGGAGAGGGGGGTTGCACAAGTGGCTGTTCCACTCTCTCTCATCCACCTCCCAATGCATGGCCCAGCTTTCATTATGGAGCCAGGGCACCTCTGCCACCGTCGCCATCCCAGCCTGGCTTTTGTTGCGGCTTCCAACCCAAGTCTTTCCGCAGTGGCTGCTCTGGGCGCATGCTCTATGGTTGTATGCTCTGCAGGCAGCTGGCCCACAACCATAGAGTGTGTGCCCAGAGCGGCCACTGCCGAAAGATTCGGACCATGCTGGGATGGCGGCGGCGGCAGCAGCGGAGGGTCCCCTGGCACCGTAATGAGAGCTGGGCCATGCATCGTGAGGCTGGGAGGTGGATGAGCAAGAGCGGAACAGCCGCTCATGCAACCCGCCTCTCCAGCCATGCAGAGCGCCATTCACTGGCATTTTAAAGGCGCCAAGCCGTGGAAGCCGGATGACGGCGAACAGGCGCTCACGCAGCTTGGCAATACCCCTAGGTCGGTGAATGGTGCTGTGCCCGGCTGCAAAGGGGGTTTTCCGGGTTGGCTGCTCGTGAGCGTGGTCGCTTCATGGCTGTTGTGTTGTGCTGCTGCGACAGCGCAACACAGCCATTCACCCATGAGGCTGTGCCCGGCTCTTTGGGAGCCCGCTCGCAAGAGAGCAGCCTCCTGGCAACCCCAAAACAATAAACCCTCCCCCCATAATAAAGCCCAAGCCATATTTTGTAGGTAAAAAGAAAATAAGACCCTGTCATATTTTTGGGGAAACAGGATAGATGTTGACCCATGAACTTGCATTGAATTCTGAACATAGTCAAGAATTGACAAATGAATTAAAAATGAATTGGCATCTATTCTGTAAACTATATTTAAAGATTAGAGAGTAGAAACTTGAGGAATATGAGAAATATGCAGAACTTGTAAAATTCAAATAAACATGAATTGATTATAAAAAGGAAATCCTCATGAGGCCACCTTAAAACAAATACATCTTGAATCTTATTTCCATCCACGTTCTTTCCTCTTATTTAAAAGAAGAGTTTCATCCAGGGCATAAAATCAGTTTAGGATATTGGCCAAGTTGAAAGTAATCAATCTTGGGGAGCAAATGAGAATGTAAAATAAGCAGGATTGGTTCCCAGGAAGGGTCAGTCTTTAAAACAACATTTCTAGTGTGTTTCACATTTGGACTAGCCAGTTTTACTAAAAACCCATTCTGCATTAAAATATGAATTAAAAAGGGCAGAATCAAATTGATTAATGCTGATGCCTCTTATCAAGGGATTACTGTATAAAAATAGTTATATTAGGTAACTAGAAGTAGGATCCCTGACTTCATCTCTCTCTTTCTCTCTCTCTGGTTATGTTAAATATTTGCTTTCAAATAGTTTACAAGATATGCCAGAGATTCTCAAACATTCCCAGTTCAGATACCCTTAACGTGTCAGTCATTTATTCATGGTTCCCTCGAGCCTTTGACTCAAAAGGCTGCAAAAACAAAACCACAGCTTCACCAAGATATGATGTTGCAAATAGATGTCACAAAACCAAGGTTTGCAAAGGACATTGCAAAAGTTTAAAATGCCCCGTGCTCCCTGTAGGATCACTATGGTGCCCTGAAGTACCATAGTGTAGGAACCCTAAATATATGTCATAGTTTTGTTCAGTGCTTAAATATTTATCAATCTAGATTTAAATCAATTATTCAGTCTATTGAAGTAGTATATAAAGCGAAACCATCAGAACTGAACGGATTAGAAATCATAGAAGAGAGCTGAATGATGGCTTGTTTGAAGCTTCATTTATTTTCTCAGTATAGTCATGTGACACTTAAATTATTTGTGCTGTGTTTGAATTTCCTGCAGCTTAGTACGACCTGTTGTACAATACTCTCAACCCATGTAGTTTCACTATTACTTTTTTGTACATGAACTCAATTGATAGTTACTTCTATGTTCATTAGCATAAGCCAGCATTCTTTTTTTTTTACTATTTGAAATTAAATTAGCAGCAACTAGAGGGCCCTGTTAAGTTAAAAAAGGATATAGGCTAGTTTTAGGTTAACTTTAGTGTTGAATCTTTGGTGTAAAAACCTAGATGTAGGGCATCAGAAAATCTAGATTTTCCAGTAGAATTGAGGGAGGGGTTATGCGTGGGTATTCTCAAAGCCTGATTGGTCCAGAGACTGAGGGAAATTTCTTTAATGTTCCACCATTCCCTGTTGGTTCCCAGTTTCCTCTCAGTCTTTGGTCGAAGCACTGGCTTTGGTTCCCTAGAGGAAATTAATTGGTCATATTAATTTTTCATAATTCGTTTAATTGGCTTACCTCCAAATTCTAAATTGATTGAGCTGCTGCCCTAAGAGACTGGGTACTCTCTCAGATCGGGGTAGGAGATCCGTTTCGGAGTCTCTCTCCTACCCTGCGGCCTTGGGAGCTCTGTCCTGTCCCTGGGCAAGCGGGGGTTTCAGGCTCCAGTTGTGCAGCTCCACGGGAGGGCTGTCAAGATGAGAGCAGAGACAAGCCGTTGGCGCTGCAGCCACACCATCTAGGCAAGCCATGTCTGAAGAGCTGAGCTGTGGTTTCAAAAGCCGAGTTGCGGCTTCAAAAGCTGAACCGTGGCTTCAAAAGCCGAGCCGCAGTCCTCAGAGCGAGCTGCGACCAAGAGGAGCCGAGCCACAGCCATCAAAGCAAGCTGCGGCTGAACAGCTGAGCCACGGCTTGAAGAAGCACCGCTGCCATTGAAGAGTGAGCAGAGCCTCTGGGTGGCCATTTTGGGCAGCGCACATGGAGGCGGCCATTTTGCACTCACCCAGCAGGACTGCGGACTGCATCGCGGCCACTAATCGAGGCCACCAGGCATCCAGTCAGTAATCTGCAGCCCCAACAGCTCCCGCACGGCCACGACACTGTCAGGAGTCCTTGACGGCCCAACTTTATTTCTGAAGGTCCCGTGAGTGCGTGATGGGGGATTCTAAGCCCGACATGGCTCAGGCCCCAGGGGTGTCCCTGGATGTTGCCCGGAATGGGGAAAATGCCAGGCCCAGAACAAGGGCTGCGGTCTCCGAACCTTTGGCTACCCAATGCCCTTCCAGCGCAATGGTTAGGGATGAACTTAGGCTGCAACGCGTCCTGGAGAAGAGGATTGCCAGAGCAGAGAGACAGGCCCAGGCCACTAGGCCCAACTCTCCCAGCAGGTCCAGGTCACCTATTAGGCCTGGCTCGCACCAGACCGCCTCCCCTCCCAGGGGCTTCAGTCCTTCTTCACCCTCTATCTCTCCTGCTAGGCCACGTAGGCAGACTAGGCAGGAGGTTTCCCCTTCTCCACCCATCTACCCGAGAGTGGTTAGGGAGGTAGGGGGGACCCCTTGGAAGGTTCCTCTCGTGATTTTCCACCTTCCATCCTCACCCCCCCCCAGGACCCACCCTTCATAGGGCCTTCTGAGGATGAGCTTGATGATTTGGAACTCCTCCCTGAGAGTATCAAGTGACTCATTTCTTCAGCCATTACAAAAGGCCTAGCAAAAGGCCTAGCCCAGAGGGCACATACAGCTCATGAGGAGGATAGGCCTCATACTGAACATCAGATTAGACACCCTTCTTCTAGTACCCTCAGAAGGGAGAGTTCCAGACCACCTTTCCCATCTGTGGTTAGCGAAGGATCCATCTTAGGGGATGAGGCCCAACAGCATATGGAGTTTTCAGAGGATGAAGGCACTGTTCCTCCTGATCCTCTGGCCTTCCCTGGTCTATTTTCTCTGCCCATGTTCAAAACCCTTTTGCACAAGGCGAGAAGGATCCACTAAGATAGGGACAGGGGCTCCTGCAGTCTCCTAGCCAAGAGATCCAAACTTGGCTATGTTCTACAACACTGCCACTAATAAAGAGAAGGTTCTTGCTCCTCCTCTGTTCCTAGAGATGGTTAAGAACCAGTGGGTCCATCCTTCCACACTCCCCAACCCTGGAAGCAATGATTGCCGCTTCTGCAGGCTTTCTCCCAGGCCTTACAGTTACCAACCGTAGATACACCAGTGGCTGCCCTAGCCACTGCCTACACGGTGGTGTCAGGGGATGTAGCCGACAAGTTGAAACCAGAGGATAAGCGTGTGGAACTTACCTTGCATAAGAACTTCACTGCTTCCGCCTGGGCAATAAAATCTGCCACAGCGGCCTCTTAATTCAAACGCACTGTGGTCATGTGGCTGCGTCAGCTGCAGGACTGCATACCAGCCCAGAACGCGCATCTCTTACAAGACCTCACAAAGATCCTTGCTGCCACACAGTTTTCTGCGGACACCACTCTGGATTCTATAAAATATGTGTCCCAAGCTTTATCTACCTCGGTGACTTCCAGACGGCTGCTCTGGCTACCCAGTTGGCAGATGGACAACAAGTCCAAATGGAACCTGGCAGTACGGGGCGTACAGGGGCCCAAATCTCTTTGGTGAGTGTCTAGACCCGATTCTCATAGAGAACAAAGACAAGAAGAAGGTCTTGCCTACTAATGTAAAAAAACCCACTCATACTACTCCCTACTATAGGCCTTCTTACAAGGCGCCCGAGTCTGACTACCATCAGCAATAGGTTTATATATGTGATAGACAGGCTTAACGACCCTTCTACCAAGACAGGGGCAGGTACCATGGCCAGTCCTGGCGGCCTTTTCGTGGTGGGGTAGCCATCCCTTTCGCAAAGGGAAATGACTCCAATCCGAGTTTTCCCATAGACTGCCCCCTGGAAGAATTTGTGGATCAGTAGGACCAGATAACATCAGATGCCTGGGTCAGGTCAACAATCAGGAATGGCACTACGGTCATGTGGAGCACCGCTACTACGGCAGCGTGGGCCACAAGGCGTGGGCCACTACGGCAGCGTGGGCCACAAGGGCCCCGTTCGAAGACATTTGTTGGGCGGCCACTTGGTCGTCTCTGACACCCTTTATCCAACATTATCGTTTAGATTCTTTCGCATCTGCGGAAGCGTCCTTTGGGCGTAGGGTTCTCCAGCAGGTAGCGACCGCCCCTCCCCCTAGGTCTTAATTCCCTCCTGGGACTGAGCTTCGGTACGTCCCACGCATAACCTGAACATTGCTTTTAAGTATTTATTTATTTGTTTCGATTTATCAGTCGCCCCCTCTCCGCAAAGGGACTCGTAGAATTGAGGGAGGGGTTACATCCTCCCTAATTGAGCTTTAGGTAGCTAGTCAGGTGGAGGGTCGGCGATCTGTGGTCTGCTTGTGTTTTGCAGCTTTGTCATGCGACTTTGAGGAAACTGGGAACCAACAAGGAATGGTGGAACATTAAAGAAATTTCCCTCAGTCTCTTGAACAATCAGATTTTGAGAATACTCACACGTAACCCCTCCTCAATTCTACTTAAAAGCAAAGTTCAGGTAAGGACCAATGTTTTTTCTCCTCTTTCAAATGACAACAGGTGGTCATGGTAAAGGGATGGTCATGTGATGCCTATTAAACCTTTATGGGTCCAACCATAGCACTCCATATTGCACTACCCCAAATTGACAGTGTCATTTTTTACATACAAAATACCAGGATCATTGTCAAGTTAATTCCTTAGTTATTTAGAGATTAAGAATAATTATGTCAAATTCCAAGTAAGACCCACATAGAGTTACTTCTAAGCAGTTTCGTTTATTGTTCCTCACCTATCAACAGAAATAAACTTAGCCAAAGCAAATTAAAAGCAAGTTCCTTACATCATTGAAGATACTGTATATTCTGAGAAACTTTAAAGAAAGAACTAGCCTGACCCTCTAATCAAACTATCTAAATTTCACTGTCTCTTATTCATCTGGAATGCATATCCTTCCTCCGGGAAATTCAGACTGCATTCCAAAACATTTTTTCAGATTAAATAAACAATTGTTATTTAACTTTTATAGCAGCTGAAAAATGCAGACTTTATCATAAAATTGCAATATATCTGAATAGCTCTGAGGAAGGGAGTCCCAGTATTCAAGGGAAAAAGCACAATCGTTATATACATTATATTAAGTTTTGTTTCCACACAATCTGTTGGCTTTGCTTAATAGATCTATTTTATCAATTTTATGTTGGTATTTCAAATGCCAAATTTCAAAGATGGGTCAGACAGGGCTGTATTTTGTCTCCACTGTTGTTTAATATTTACTCAGAGTCTCAGAAATATCTGAAAAATATGCTTGAAGCTTAACAGCTCAAAAACCAAGATCATGGTCGTCAGCAAACAACCCATTAGCTTACTACTGAAAAATTCGGAAGGAATACCACTAGAAAAAGTTGAAAGGATCACATACCTCAGTTTTAATTTACATGAAAGCTGGAACATGATCAGTTAAGTAAAGACAAGGATAGAGAAAGTTCGAACAGCATTCTTCAAAATGAAAAAGGTCTTCTGCAGTCACGACATAAGCCTAAGCCTGAAAATCAGGCTTGTCAGATGTTACATCTTTTCTATCCTGCTCTACGGAGTAGAGAGTTGGTCTCTGACAAAAAACCACTTGAAGAAAATAGAAGCATTTGAAATGTGGATTTATAAATGGCTGTTATATATAACCTGGGTTGACAAAATCACAAATGAGGAGGTGATAAGCCGCCTGGGAAAGCCAAGGGAAATCATCAAAGCCATTAAAAAGTGAAAGGTAGAATATTTTGGACATGTGATGCGACACCCAGAAAAATACAGCATCCTTCACTTAATCCTCCAGGGAAAGATTGAAGGCAAACAAGATCAGGCAGAAGAAGAACATTATGACTTCAAAATCTAAGGGACTGGTTTGGACAAAACTCAGCAGCACTTTTTCATGCGGTTGTTGACAAAGTTAGGATTGTCAACATGATCGCCAATGACTGATGACGGATATGGCACAAGAAGAAGAAGAAGAATTTCAAATATCTGCCTCACTGATTTAAAGAATAAATATATAGAAAGATTAATAAATACATTGGGAGAACTTCAAGCTTAATTAAGTTCTACTGGTTCTATCAGATGTCAAGCTTTGGAGGTTGAAAAATTATCTTGTATTATTAAAAAGTTGCAAGGCGATAAGATTTTTGCTATTGAAATTCTCTATGGAGCATATCGGTGTTTTAATTTTAAATTGCAGAAAGGTTTATGAGTCCAACATAATCGATGTATGAATAGTTTTCTTTGTATGGGCCTTTTAAAATAGGAGATTAGCTTTGTATTTCAAAATCCGATATAGAGCAAATGATCACCTTGGAAAACACTGGTTATGGTTCTACTCAAGTTCAACTCTCAATGGCCAAAGAAAAAATTGCATGTGGTATTTTGGAAGTCATATGGAAATAGTTTGCCACCTTCTAGTATATCCTTCCTTTTTTTTTTTTGTTCTTTTTCTTTTTAACTTAACTGTGTTTGGATTTCTAGTGATCCATCATCCTTTTTGTTTCTTTTCTAAAATCTTGGGATTTTTAATGGTCTCCCTTCCAAAGTTTAACAAATTCCAAAAGCACTTAGCTTTTAAAAGTTAGATTTGCAGTTCAAATCAGATACATCTACTTCCCTTAGCAAGATTTGTTAAAACCCTAGAACAGGGGTCCCCAGCCTGTGGGCTGGGGTCCACTATTGGGCTGCAACCTATTCGCAACTGGGCTGCATGAATGCTCAGCTGGTTTGTGCACTTATAATCCCATTCACGCGAGCATTGCAGATGCTCACAGCCTCACTCACTTGAGTGTCATGGGCACTTGCAGCCCCACTTGTGTGTGCATCATGGGCGCTCGCAGCCTCACAGACATTCTCACAATCCCACTCTTGCAAGCATTGAAGGCGCTCTCGGCCTCACTTGCACAAGTGTCATGGGCAGTGGTGGGTCCCGTTCCCCATTGCTACTGGTATGCTGCGCATGGGGCCGGGGGTCCTAGTCGTGCATGTGTGCTATGCATGAATGTGTACAGCACTGCCCCTGCAACACCCAACTGCTTGGCGGAGGCCGCACAGGCGCCGCACGCTGTGCATACGGGCGCAATTGGCTGGTTGCATTATAAACAGGTATGGAATGTGGGCGGACAAGTGGGCTGCTGCTCCTGGCTACTACCAGTACGGCTGTACCGGGCCATACTGGCCGTAACCCACCAGTGGTCCTGGGTGCTCATGGCCTCACTCAGTCAAGTGTCGGTCTTGCAGTTCCACTTGTGTGAGTGTTCACAGCACCACTTGCGGATCAATGGGTGCTCATGCATGAGAATGTGCTCACACACCCCCTCCCACAAAATCATCTCCCCTTCCCTCCTCTCCCCCCGGTCTGGGCTGCCAACCCAGAAAGGTTGGGGAACTGTGCCCTAGAAGACCATAGGTCAGTGATGGCGAACCTTTTGTGGCTTGCGTGCCAAAAGCAGGGGGAGCGCAGGAGGGTCGTACGTGGGTGTGTCACACCCATAATGCTATTTGCCACACCCCAGCGCACATGCACACACGACCAGTGCTCCCCCCATTTTTAATGTGCTTTTTTCACCCTCCCCAGGCTCCAAAGACTTTAAAGGAGCCTGGGGAGGGCAAAAACAACCTCCCTTGCACCCCGGAGGCTCTCCGGAGCATGAAAAACTATCCTTGTGGGCAAACCAGAAGTTAGGGAATGTACTTCCAGGTTGCTTGTTCAGGGAAGCCTCCTGAAGATTCCTGAACACTCTGGAGGGCTAAAACCGGCCCTACAAGCAACCCGGAAGTACGTCCCCAAACTTCCAGTTTGACCTTAGGGGTGGTTTTTTGTGCTCCGGAGGCTTCAGGGAAGCTCCCGAAGCTTCCAGAGGGTGAAAAATGGCCTCAGAAGAAGGCTAAAGTCAGCTGACAGGACAACGCCTCGCGTGCCCAGACAAATGGCTCTGCGTGCCACCTGTGGCAAGCGTGCCATAGGTTCGCCATCACGGCTCTAGGTACATGTTATCCAGTTTTAAATGTCAATTGTTAGAAGGATTAATGTAAAGAAAAAAATAATAAAGTTAACAATTCATGTTTTATACCAAAAACAAATCCACATTAAATAAATAACTAAATCAATAATTGACTAAACTAAAAGGCCACATATTGCTTAGGGAAAATTACATGATTCTAATAGAAGTCATGACCTTGCAGTGTATAAATGATGCATTCAATATTGATCAGAAATTAAGAAGTCACCATTAACTATGATTGGAACTTGGTATCTTGTCTTTGGAATATATGTTCCCATTCTGGTTGGAACTTTTGGTGGTCCCAACACATCTGGTTTAAGCTCCAGAGCTCTCCCTGCATTGCAAACCACCTGAAAAACTTGCAAATTTGACACATCCATGTTTTTCCTCCATATTAGGCTGATAGCACTATGTTGTCTATATGAACCGAATTACATTCTTTGGTATGGTATGAATAAGCTTTCCACATTTTTATCTAGGGTTGAATCTAATTATTCTTGTAATAATAATATCACTTTTGTTTTGGCAGTCACATTAAAATCATATGTTTGAAGGAGATCTGAAATGAATCTGTTAACTATTATAAAGCTTAGCATAGACTTCTTAACTCATATAAGAAATAGAATTAAACACAGCTTGAAGAAAATTCCCTTAATTGAAAAATAATTTTCCCACTATTTATTTTCTAATACTGGGTAGTTCCTTCAGGCAGCTCTTCAGTATAAGCTTCTTTAAAAAAAACCTCTACTGCAGGAGTCCCCAGCCCCTGGGCCATGGATCTTTACTGGTCAGTGGTGGGTTAGGAAACAGGCCACACAGTTGGAGATGAGTGGTGGATGAGCATGCTCTGATCAAACCACAGCTAAGATGGTCTTGAGCTGAAAGAAAACTCCTTATTTTTTATTTTAGGGTATGCCAGTGTGTTATAGTTAGAATCCTATAAGTGGACAGATCAAAATTCAATAAAGCTGAAGTTCCCTGGCAGACATTGGACCAAATCTTTAACAGATTTGTTAGGAAAACATTTCTGCAGAGGGAATGTGATAAAGTTCCTGAACAAAAAGCAGAATATAAATATAATTAATTAAGGTTTGTTTATTATTGTTGATATACTATATGAAAATAAATGTATCATACTTAATGGTATATTGCATTTTGATAAAGTTGGGTACCAAAATATCCAAACATTTTTCTATCGGCTCAAAATCTTAATGTTGTGTTTTTTTATATCTACTCTGCAATGGTATTCAAATGTCTAGGAAGTATAAGAAAATCATCAGGAGAGATAATATTTATCAGAGATTCAGAACCCAAGTGACAGCATGAGAACAGGGTTGGCAATGACCTGGAAATAGAAAGATAATGTGCAGACTCATTCATTTTTCTCCCCCAGTCTCTTGGGGCACAAAAGTGACCTCATCACTCAAGGAAAATGACCTCTGTCAATATGTTTGAAATAGTAAGAACACGTTTCAAGCAAAGTGGAAGTTTTAACCCACTCCTTTAAAACAGAAAAGGTTTAATGTATGAGTGGCAGAGAAGAATCCTTAGAGTCACTGCTTTTCTAATGAATGTATTCAATACTCTTTTTGTTTAAGCGCAGTGCATGTGAAAGAACCTTTTTAGAACTACATGTTTGAGAATCCCCTTTTTTCCAGTTCTCTCCCAGGAATAAACTTTGAAATGATTTTATGAAGTACTTAAAGAAGTTGAAGACATTTTGGTTCAATAAAATGAAATGTGTTATTGTTCTTTATAATACTTGGACACCAGGACTAATATTTATGTGTGTGTTTTTCTATCTGGAGAGCCTTCCTGGTCTTTATCTGGAGTGAATCTGTTTACTAGTTTGTTTAATATACATTTGTGCGTATTATTGGCTGTAAAGTTTTGCTAAATGAATAATACAAACAACCAGTGTGCTAATAATGTAAGCAGACCATTATTCATACAATTTATATGACTGATAAAAAACCCACTAAGAACTCTTTGTGACTTTGTAACAATTTCAACCAAAATAATGCTTAACTATGTTTTAAAGACAGCATTACTTAGTTTTTCTCACAGAGGAAAACACACATACGAACACACAATCCTTTATGGAATTAATCCAGCTTTTGCAAATGTGAACAAGAAATATTTGTAATTGATATATGATATGCTTTGATTGTTATATCTTAGTTTCAGGGGCTAGCTAGTCAATCAATTCTAAGAAAAGATGCATCTGTTTTAAGGAATTCTTATGCGCTTCAAATACCTTTTTTAAAATAGAAACTGAAATGATGATGAACCTATTTTATTTATAATTTCCTTTTTTAAACATGATTTTTTTACTGATGCTTTGCCAATGAAATGAGTTTCACGACGCAAAAAAAGTGTGGTCTAAGGCAGTATTTCTCAACCTTGGCAAGTTTAAGATGGATGGGCTTTGATTCCCAGAATTCCCTAGCCAGACAACTCCCAAAATTCCCCAGACAGTACAAAGTTGAGAAATATTGGCCTAGAGGACCACACTCTTTGTGCCTAATTTAAAAGGCTGAGAACCCTGCTTATGGATCACGATTAGTCAGTATTTAGACACTGAATTCAATGTTTCTAGTGAAATTGTATTAAATAATTTTAAAATGATTTAAATTATCTCAGCTGGCAATATGGTAGGCAAGCTCCATACACATTTTTCATCTTTTCCAATTAATATATACATTGGGCAACTACATAGTTATACTATTTCATTTGATTCAACATTTACTGTATGTTTTACTTTCATTTAAAAAACAATTTCCCAAGCTCTTGATAAAAAAGAAAACCTGCTATTTAAAAGCTCTTGTAGATCATCTGCAAAGATTATCACAATTGTTAATTGTAATTAATTATTTCTGGGTTAAGAGATTATTGAGAAAATTATGTAGCATAGCTTCCTGCCTCCTCCTGTGGTCTCCTCGCTGGTGCTCTCCTTCCCCAAGTGTAGTGTTTTCCTCCCCAGGCCCCCATCCATTTCTCTCTCACACACACATAGCTGGATAAAACTATATAAAAATCCAGCCCAGCTTCACTAATTACAAGTTTGAAAAGGCAACGTGGCTCCGCCTGCAATCAAACTACACTTGGGGAGGGAGAGCACAAGCAAACACTGAGGAGACCACAGGAGGAGGCAGGAAGCCAGGCAAAGAGCCATGCTGTAGCACACACACTTTTGCCCAGCCTTTTTCTTTTGGAAGGCTCGGATCGACTCCCCTCCGGTTTCTCTGCCTCTCCTCTCACTCCAGTCTGCCAGCAGGAGGTGAGTGGGTGGGTGGGCTTTATTGTGTTCCAGGCATTTCCCACCCAGCAGCAGGGGAATGGTGGGGGGGATGGCAGAGGAGCTGCTTTCAAGCCACTGGAAAAGAGATCGAATCCAACTTTTGTGTGTGTGTGTGTGTGTTTGAGAGTGAGTGAGAGAGGGAAGGGGGTAGGAGAGATAGTCCAATCCAACTTCTGTGTGTGTGTGTGTTTGTGTGTTTGAGAGAGGGGGAGGAAGGGAGAGGGGGAAGAAGGAGGGGAAGGGAGAAGAAAAAGAAAAAGAAAGAAGGAGCAAAGGAGAAAAACATGCTGTCACTTTAAATTGGAACTGAGCATGCCTGGCTGTGGAATTCTGGGAGCTGAAGCCCACAAGTCTAAAAATATTTGAAACCCACCACTGTGTCAGTGCCTCACCAGCCACAAACCTCACCACATGTCACTGGTTTAATTCATTATTCTATTACATCTGAAATAATTGTACTGAGCTCATATGAATTACCAAATACTTCTGCTTCTCTTTAAAGAACATATTTGAGCAATCCTACATCATACTATACAATAATGACCATTTCAGATTTTCTAAAGTTTAAAAATCTAAAAATTACTTTCATTCTAAAAAAGGAAGTAATTAGAAATTTATAGGTAGAGAAGTCAGAGAGGTTATAAGCTGATGTTCTGTAAAATTCACCCTAAGGTTAACATTAGCAGAAATACATATATTAAATACTAAGAGCACTTGTATTACTAGAGAAGTTAGGCATTTTTTCAATTTAGATTCTGCTTAATTAGGACAAGACATAAAGATGCCGTCAACAACAGTCATTTTAGAAATGTTATATATTCTGTACATATATATAGTCCTCGACTTACGACCATTCATTTAGTGAAAGTTCAAAATTTCAATGGCATTGAAAAAAGTGATTAATGACCATTTTTACAACTACTTACAACCATTGCAACATCCCCGTGGACATGTGATCAACATTTGGGTGCTTGGCAACTGGTAGGTATTTGTGACAGCTGCATTATCCTGGGGGCATGTGATCACAGTTTATAATCTTCCCAGATGGCTTCCAAAGGCAAAGTTAATGGGGGAAGCCAGATTTGCTTAATGACTGCATGACTCAAACTTCACACCTGCCTAACAACTGTGACCAAAAATGTTGTAAAAGGGAACAAAACTCATTTAACAACTGCCTTACTTAACAGTAGAATTTTTGGATTCTATTGTGGCCGTATGGCAAGGACTACCTGTATATACTTATGTATTTCTCCTAAAGGAGATGGAGATAGAAAAGCTTCTTTCTCTCATTACGTTAATCTCTCAGAATGACTCTGGGATTAGATTTGTGAAGTTTTTGAGTCACACTGGATGACAATAATAAATGCCAATACTCTACACAAGAACATTTTTAAAGGACAATCTAAAAGTTTAAGTTGATCTAAGTTTTCAGAACTTCCATTTGTGGTGGCCAGTATATTTTAAGAATTATCTTTCTCTTTGTTTTCTTTCAAAACATATGGTTCAAAATAAATCAATATCTCAAAAGGAAATAGACTATGACCTAGTCAACATTATTCAAATTAGAGATTTACTTTTATATTTTCTCTTCAGTGAACTGACAGATTTGCTTCAAAAATGCCTTCTGTTTAGGGGCATTCTGACAAAATTCAAGATGGTATCTGTGATTACGCCACTGAAGCTTTTTACAGGTGTGTTAAATTCGTGGGGTTTATTTGAATAGCTGCAGCCACAATCCTCACTTCTTTAACCTATTCCCACATACCCCGGTTTCAGTTTCCAACAGAAATTGCTATTGGGTAACATGATACAAATCATGGATGCAAAAGACCAAGTGCACAAATGTCCTTTAAATTCATTTTCTAACACCAACCAAGGTAATATTGGATAGTCATCTTAAACTGGATTTTGGATTAACTCATTTTTTCTATCTTTAATGACAAGCAATGGCTTGGCCTGACATAGTAAACAATTCAGAAGCAGAGGTGTTACTTATTCCTGCACCTACTTTGAATTTCCAATACAGCATGCAAAGAAGTGATAGAGGGAGTTGAAATTGCTGGAACCTTGGGTGAGAGTGACCAATATAATCAATATAATGCAAACACAAGCAATAGAATATAATCCAAACAGTGTTTTAAATTTTAAAAGAGCGGATGTTAACAAACTCAAAGAGCATAAGAGAAATTCCATGGATAAAAATCCTAAAGGGGAAAACAACTCAAGAAGTGTGGGAAACTGAAAAACATGATCATAAAAGCACAATACAATACAATACCACTGAACAAGAAAACCAAGAAATCCAAGAAGAAACCAGTTTTCAGACTTGCCTAATCCTATCCCTTAAGAAACAAAAACCTTTGACTCCATTTGGTTAAAGCAAATGTGTTTTTTTTTTTACTAAGAGTGGTGGTTTCAGCAAGTCAAGCCATCCGTGAAACTACCACGGTGACTGGGTCCAAAAGGTGTAGGTTTCCTCCCAGCCCATCCCCTCCCCCCATGACCAGTCAGTTTCCAGCTAACTGGAGCTCACCATGATGTTTTGAGAACACTGATGTTATGTCCCCATGGGAACCTGAATCTGCGGAGGAAGATGAGCTGGAGCTGGACCCGAGGAGGCGGCTTCGTTGGCTTTGGAAGAATGTGGAGAGGAGGTAGGCCAGGGCCCCTCAGGAATGGGACAGCTTGCTAGCAGGGAGGAACAAGGCCAGGAAGACCAACAGGGGGCAGGCAGTGGAAATGAGTGAAGGAGCTCTGGCAGGACAACCACCTCTTTGCAAAGCGGGAGTAGCACCAGTTTGCACAAACAATGATCAACTTTGTAGGTCATTGTATCTCGCCTGCCAGGATGGAGATGGACCTGGAGAAAGCAGAGTCATTGCAGACATGGCAACTTCCATGGCGGGTGAAGGACGTGCAACTACTGTTGGGGTACATGAACTCTTATTGCATGTTTGTTCCCCACTTTGCTACCTTGACTGCTCCTCTTTCCAATCTGCTCAAGAAATTGGGGTGCTGAGGAACAGGAAACCTTTGATGCCCTGAAGGCTGCCTTAGCCTCCAAGTCAATTCTCAAGCATCCTGATCTGTTCTGGCCATTCGTGGTGGAGATGGATGCATCGGATGTGGCCATTGGGGCAGTGGTCCTACAGGCCTATGACCCCACAGGCTCTTTGTTCCCATGTGCCTATTATTCCCAGAATCTTTTGGCACTGGAGCAAAATTACACCATATGGGACAAGGAGCTATTGGCGCTTAAGGTCACCTTCCACACATGGTACCACCTGGAGGGGGCCCGCCACCAGGTTGAGGTTTGGATGGACTATCACAACCTCAAATATTTGTGGATGCCCCAGATGCTGAACTAGCACCAGGTGCGATGGTCGCTGTTTTTTCACCTGATTCGACTTTCGGATGGCCTAGGTTCCAAGAAGGCAGAATCATTGTGTGGACATGCTGTCCTGGAAGCCCAAGTATACCAGAAGAGAGGACAAAATCCCACCTCAAAGGGTGATTCCATTGGAGCAGTTTGTAGCCATTCGTGGTGGCTTGTTGTTGGGAGCTGGATGTTTATGGAAAATGGGAGACTCCTTGCGCATATATGGAGGACCTGTTGTGGTTTTGAGACCACATCTATGTGCCTGGAGGACCCCTTTGTGGCCTCATTCTATGACAATGTCATGATAGCCCAGCGGCTGGCCGCTTAGGGATCTTCAAAACATTGCACCTTGTCTCCAGGACGTTTTGGTGGCTGCGACTTCAGCATGATGTGTTGGGATATGTGGTGTCTTGTGGGATCGGTTGACAGGGCAAGAATGCTACCGGTGTGCCCCCTGGTTTCTTGCATCCATTACCCACACCAGAAAGACCATGGGGGTGGTCTCATTGGACTTCATTACCAAGTTGCCCCTATTGAAGGGCACGTCTCAACCATCTTAGTGGCGGTGGACATGATCATCAAGATGGCCCATTTTATTCCATGTGTGGGTCTCCCTACCACATGAGTGACAGTCCAATTATTCATCACCCATGTGTTTTGGCTACATGGGTTACTGGACTGAGTAGTGTCTGACCGTGCATGTGTGCAATATACAGCACATTTTTGGCAGAACCCGCAACTGATGGCACAGAGCGAGTGAACACCCTCTTGAAACAATACCTCTGCTGTTTCAGCAACACCCAACAGGACAATTGGGCAGGGGTACTTGCATCGTCGAGATGTCCCTCCATTAGCTGTGGGTGACTGAGTTTGGCTCTCCACATGTTATCTGCTGATGGTCTCAATGTGGCTTGGTGCTGTTTCCAGTTGAAGCAATGATCCTGTGGTGTTTTGCTTATCCCTGCCATGGACCAGACAGATTCATCCGGTCTTCCACAGGTCATTGCTAGTACCAGTATCGGCCTACAGGTTGCATTGGCTAGCTCCACCGCCGCCGGGGACAATAGCCCCTCATGGAGCTGTGGAGTATGAAGTGGGCAGCATTCGGGACTCCTGCCGGTTGCAGGGCTGGTTCCAGTACCTCATGGTGTGGAAAGGCTATGGACCAGAAGACCACCTGGGTCAGTGCCATCAACATCCAACCCCCTCATCTGGTCTGCGACTTTCATGCCCAGTTCTGCAACATCCCAGTCCGCATGGTCCTGGGGGAGGGGGCCCTGCAGGGGGGGATAGTGTCATGTCCATCAGCAACCTTCAGTACTAGCAACCATGGTATCTTTCTGGACCAACTCCAGGGTTAGAAGTACAATGTTATCTTGATTCTTCTTTTTCCTTCAGAATTGGTTTCAGTTGAAGAGAAAGAGAGGTCTGTCCCATGTACTCTTTTATATGAGATGCCTCGGGGCTAAGTTGTTTCCCCAATCCTGTTTAATATCTATATGAAGTCACTAAGTGAAGTTACTTTATAGCATCACTTGAGATATCTTCAGTATGATGATTATATTCTGCTATATATCTCTATCCAAGTTATGGTATGGAGATTATGTCTCAATACTTCAAGACTGTGGCAATTTTCAGGGATAAGAATAGGCTTCACTCCACCCTAGGAAGATGAAGGTACTTCTGGATCCATGACTCTCCTGTTTGTGACTGAGTGACCTTTGCAGAATGTTGTGTTTGTAGCAGTTGCATCCTTTTCTGGATCAGGAGGCATTGTGCATGGTTATTCCTGTATGGGCAATTTTGGGTGTGTCTCATTATGCCCGTGTTACATCTTTGTTCCAAAAGTTACACCGGATTCAATTTGCTTCCAGCTTCAATTCAAGATGCTGGTTGTTGTTACCTATAAAGCCCTACATGGCATAAGGTCAGGATGGTTGAGGGACAATCATATACCCATGGTCTCTTCCTATTCCATTAGGTAGAGCAAAGAGGGGTATGCTGTGGTTTTCATCTGTTAGAAATTACCATCTAGGGATGCAAGAAGGGTTCCTTCTCTATAGCTGTCCTTGCCCCTGGAACATCATAACTGTCAAGGCTCAGCTGGCCTCTACTCACCTTCTACCTTGAAGAACTGCCTTTTTCTAAGCGTGTTGTAAAATTGTCTAATTTCCTAGAAGAATATTTTAAAGTTATATCTACAAACATTGTAATGGTATCTGAAAACTTGAAATGTTTTGCAAATGATTTGTTGGACTGAGTACATATTCTTTTACTCAGTATTATTAATATTTATGCTAAGATTGCAGGGCCATAGAATCATTCAATACTATATTTGTATTCCTTTAGATCAGTGATGGCGAACCTTTTCGGCGCTGAGTGCCCAAACCAGAATCCACAGGCACATGCATGCATGTGTGCACGCTGGATGACCGGAAACCCGAGGACCAGCTGGCTGGCACATGCATGTGTGATTTTTGCCCATTTTGGGGACCATTTTCAGGCCGTTTTTCAGGCTGTTTTCAGGCCATTTTGGGGGCAGTTTTCAGGCACTCTTGCACCCACGAAGACCAGCTGGCCAGCGCGCATTTCTGCGCCGGAAGCCAAAAAAGCAGCTAGCAGCAGCATATGTGCCCACAGAGAGTGCTCTGGGTGCCACCTTTGGCATTTGTGCCATAGGTTCGCCATCACGGCTTTAGGTAGATCTTCTGTGGTTTATATCATAAAATATGATATCTCTTAACAGTGTTATCATAAAACATCGATATCCTGGAATATTTACTCAAGATCTTGGGGAACAGACTTCAAAAAAAGCAAAGAATATGTTCATAAGCTTAAAGAAAAGCATTTGTATGGTCTTCATATGGATAGTAAATTAGTATTACTGCAAAGAAGCTTGCTGTCATTATTTTGGCAATTAATTTTCATTTTTATAATTTTTTTTACTCAAAGCTTTCTTAATGCTATTTTGCAATTGCTACACAATTTTCTAAGAAGAAAATAACATTAGACTTGGATACAAAGAAATATAGATATATAAGGCTTTGTGTTTCATTTGATTACACCCAGTGGTAGGATTCAATTAATTTAGCAACTGATTCTCTGCACTAATGACCTAATGGGTAGGTGTGGCTGGGTGGTCATGTGATGGGGGCATGGCCAATTTGACATCACTCACTTTGAGAGGCGCCTTGCCTCTCCCAGCCACTTGCCTTGCTGTCCAGCCACCTGGCTGCCTGTGTAGGTCTGTGGGGGTGGGGTGGGGATGATAAGAGCAGAAAAGATATTTCTTAAGCTATAAAGAGCTAGTGAGAGCATTCTATGGGATGCACTCCTAATTCAGGGGGCTCTTATCGGTTGAAGGTGCTGTACATGAGATGCTTTTAAGATAAAATAAAATGTACTAAAATAAAATAAAAATAAAGGAACTGCGGTTGAGATGACACTGCTGCTTCTTTTTGTTTTTCCCTTCAGAGGAAATATTCAGGGGAAGGAAACTTTTAACAGCCTGTCTCAACTACCGCACATTTTAGTTACCCTAGAGGGAAACTGAGGGAAGACCAGTGGAAAGAGGAGGGGGAGGAAGAAGGGTGTGGGTAGCATGTGCGCTTGCATGCATCACCTACCTTGCCAGAGCATCTTGCATGCAACAGTCCTCTCGCACCTGACATTTAAAGAAAATGATGTTTTTGGCATGCAGAGGTGTCATCGGGAGGGTGAATCGCCCACACAAATGACTTAACTGCAACCTCATGAGATGTGAGGAGTGGGAGCCCTTGGGCGCCAAATAAGATTCCTTTTAAACCAAAGCCCTTTTTTCCTCAACTGTCTCTTCTCATCCCTCCTGCCTCTCTTGCTCACTCACCTTCAACTGCCCATTGCTCCCAGTACTGCTGTCAGGGCTTTCCGCTTCTTTGTTGACTCTGGTGGAGCATTCCAAAGCCCTCTGCGGTTGCCTCCTCCCTTGCGGAGAGGCTGAGATGTGGTGGGTGGAGGCCTGAAGGTGACATTGTGTGTGTTTCTCCTCAGTGCCATGGGTAGACCATGAAGTCGCTGAGGCCCAGGCTGGTAGGGATGGGTGGTGGCAGTGGCACAGGCATGCGGGCGGGATCCTCACTGTGGCGAGTGGTGATTCTTGACTGGGGTGGTTTTAATGATTAAGACTAAAACATGCTTCGGGGAGCTTCCTGGACACATGATAATGGGTGGAGGGCCCAGCAGCTCAGACATGTGGCATCGGTCCGAGATTCTTGCTTCTCAATCCACAGTGGTTGGTACCAACTGTACTCCCGGGCAGCTGCTTCCCTTGGCTTTTCCTTTGGTAGTTGGAAAGGAATGCCTCAGCTGTGCATGACAGGAAGACTCCTTTGTGTAGATGCCAAGCCTGTGCAGTCTCTGCCCGGCTGTCTGAAGCTCTCACAGCTTCTCACCTCCAGCAGTGGTAACCCCCAACCAGTGCTACCGAGCCCTAGACTTTCCTGTGGGCGGTCGGTTGAGTGGGTGGCCGGGAGGCAGAGGGGCGAGATGGGGCTGGGTATGGTGAGGTTCACTGAACAGTAGAACAAAATAGCTACTGGTTCTACCAAACCGGTATGAATCGGCTGAAACCCACCACTGATTACACCTTTGCCCTAGGATTAATCAGGATTTTATCCACAACATTGTACAAAATCTAAGTGGAACTCAACTAGATATAGGTTTCTCATAGGAAGTGCAAAATATGCCTTTTTTTACTTGAGACTCAGTTTCATCAGACAGAGGAAGCCATTGCAATTCAAACAGGTGTGTGTGTGTGTGTGTGTGTGTGCGTGTGCTCCTTTTGCCTGATTGTTAATTCAGAAATTTGTACTGTATTTATCTGTTTTTTTCTTATTATGAGTGCAGAACAGCATTGTGCCTTAGAATAAGGAAAGTTGCTACAGATTCTTTGACTTCAAGTACAAGAGGACTGTCCTTTTCTCATAACACCTAGTCCTTTAATTCTGATCTGTAGGTATCCACCAGCATCCTTTGCTTCTTTAAAGATGGGAAAGGGTTCCATTATAAGACTATTGACATTGTTTTCAGAAAGGGAGAACATATTTATTTTCTCTCTTTAATGAGTTAGATATATGCTTCCTGTCTCCAGTGATGTCTCTCTGAATGTCCCCTCTCTTGTATGCTGGCCTATGCTTTCTTTCCTATCCACAGCTTTGTCCTTTGCTTATCCCTGATGCTGTTGTGCCAGACAAAATAAGCTTTGTTAGGAAAGTAGACTGGGATTATAAGTAAGCCAAAGATCCAACAATTATTTTATTAATTGATCCTTCTTTTTTTTAGTAACATTATATGTGTTTCTAAAGATGTATTGCATTCCATAGGTAGACAGAAAGGAAAACACTTAAGATTTTGTTCATGGAAGTACTGTCTATGATAATACTGGATCATTAAGGACTGAACACTTTGTTTTAAAACAACCCCGTCTCTATAACCTTTGCCAAGATCAAAAGATTTCATTGAAGAAAGGAATGTTTACCTTACTTATACTTGTTGCAGTTTTTCAGTGACAGCTGGACCTTCACAGATGAGATACGGCATAAAGGATTACTGTAAAACCTCAAAGTTGCAATGCTTTGAGGGAAATAAGTTTAAAAACTGATTTATTTAAACCATATGGAAACCTTTTATGGGCATGCTTTAAAAGAATTTACATCTGACATATTGGTTTGTTCTGTAAAGAAAATGTATCTGGTAGAAACAAACACAGAAAACAATATTGCGATAGAAAGTACTGCAAATTCAGATTTTTAATTAGGTTTTGCAAGAATGGATTTTAAAAAAGGAAGGGAAGCTATTCAGAGGTGTACATTTTAATTTCAAATTGACCACTAAAGAAAATCATTTTGAAATCATATTTGAATCAGATATATAGCAATGTTACATGATTTGAGAAGTAAATTGAAATCACCTATGATTTATCCTATGGTTCCTCTTATAATACCAATTAGTGTTTAAATTCCAATTTGCCCCATATATTAAGTATGTTAAATGATTTTGGGGTAATTTGTCTTTTATGCTGTTTCCATCGGATTACCAAAATCAACATTGCTTTGTGAATACCCAAACTAAAACTTTCATGGCAGAAAAAAAATAGGAATGGGGGATAAAACATTTCCTCATGATTAAATCAGGGAAGGAAAATATTAAATAATTTTGGGCCTGCTGTAAATTGTTTAAGAGTATTTGCATTTTTTAAAATCAATGACATGCTAAATTTAGAAAAATCATTTCTTGCAATCCCAAAGCATCTGAAATACCACTTGAACATCATCAGCATCAATGAAACCACTTTCAATCAATTGCAAAAAGCAGTTTTATTTGGAAAAGGTTACATCATGTAATGATACCTTTAATACTATTAAACAACAACATCTGCCTATCCCAGGTTGTTGGGAAAGATTCAATAAGTAGATAAAAAAAGACAATCCCAGTCCAAACATCTGGCTGATTATGTGACCAACCATAATAGTTTTCATGTAATTAAGAAAAAGAATACATCAAGGATATCACACAATCACTAAAACATGTTAAAATGTGCAAATTGTGACACTC
This sequence comes from Natrix helvetica, assembly GCF_964273705.1. NCBI lineage: Eukaryota > Metazoa > Chordata > Lepidosauria > Squamata > Natricidae > Natrix > Natrix helvetica. Next base: position 45,008,764 of record NC_138549.1, on the reverse strand, counting down.
TATATACTTATAGATCTTTCAAGATTATTTTGTACATCGTTGTTGATTTTTAGTCTTCATAAAACGAATGAGGTACACCGTTTATTTATACAGGCACAAATCACAAATATATAGTGAGACTGTCCACGCTAGCAATTTATAGCATCCCTTAGCTTTTTCTGTGATGATAAATCACTGATGCACATCAGCTGTATATATTGCTGCAAAGTAGACCAAGTGACATAAATAATAGTCCACTCTTTTATGCACAAAATTCCTTGTACTGTACAAGCCAAACATTGCGGTGGTGGTGGGGAGAAATAGAGCACAAAATATAGTAGGAAGATAGGTTAAAAGTTTTCAGAATTTAATCTTACTCATCATTAAATTATGTTTAAGTCAAACAATCCTGCCAATAACAAAATTCTCCATAATCTAGTTAAACACATGTACACATAACAGAAATTATATCACTGCTGGTCATAATTATACATTGATTGTAATTCTATTATGAATTGTGGGAGGTATGATTAAACCTGTCTACAAGGCATCTATTGGGGAAAATGCAGCAAATAAATAAATTCAAAAACCTGAAACTAAATTATATCAGAGGATATTTTCTTATGCCTATATTATAGGTATGGATGAAGTCACCCGCATTTGCTGGTTTGGATTTGCCTCCTAATAGGTAACCACTGCCTAAACTTAATTGGTAAAGATTTTAGGCACTTCTGTTTTGTAGCTGATGTGTTTTCCATAGGCATATTAGAATGTAAAGTAAAATAAATGTATAGGACACTCTGATGCTTTAGTTAGATTCCTGTCATCAAGTTTTGCAGCTGGAGGAGTCCCTTGGTTTTGGCCTCATGTGGCAGCTTCTGTCTTTTGAATCTCAATTTCCTTCTGAAGTACTGGTTTCCTTATTTAATTAATGCAATTATTTTAACATAAACAGATTAGATTAGATAGTGCATACATGAAAAATGCCTTTTTACTGATTCATTCACTGATAAGAGGGCCTTGTGTCCTGCATCTCTTTTATAGCGGAAAACCATTTATGTATTCTAAAGAATTGGTTTACTAATTACTTGTAATACAAATGTTGAATGTGGTGAAGTCTCATTTGCCTTTGGGAGCTTACATTTTCTGAGTGCTTTGGATGATAATACTTCATCTGAGATTTAAGTTGCTTATGGAAAATGTGATTTATCATTACTAATAAAAATTATTATCATAGCCTACTAATAAAAGTATTATTTCCAATTAGAATCATTATTCTCCAATGTTATTTTATTCATTGTGTCCATAGCTTTTTAATGTTCAGTGAGCTTTGCACTCATAATTGCTTTGCAAATAAAAAAAATAGAAGTTTGATATTAGTATAGTAAGGTTTATGTTACCTGTTTATTCCAGAAAATCTATAGAATTATATTTAAAAATATAATTAAAAAGAAATTTTTTGGTTAGGTTAATTAATCACTTTTATGCAAGCATGCTTAACAATAGCCACACAAGTGCAGATGGAAATTGCAAACATTATGCTAATTTTTATTTTTTGTTATCTTTAATTAAGGATGCAGCATATTTGTGTGCATTCAGTTTCCTAAGAAAAGTAAAAGTGTGGTTAAATAAGTTCAGAAATCCTACATTCAGAAAGATTGCAGACTTTTTTCTCATTCTGCTTAGTAAAATAGAAGATCATGTCCATGTAAGTAAATTATTTAAAACGCTATTTATAGTTTACGTACAGGTCTTTGCAATTGTCTGCTGTTCTGGATTTACTCACGGCTTTAAAACCGCAAGCGCTGATTGTATTTCTAAGATAGTATATCTTGTTGGTATGTCTAATTTTTTATCTCCCTTCCCCCATTCAGGGACATGGGTTCTTTAGTTTGCAATTAACCACATATTGCATGTGTATAAATAAATGAATGTTTATTCAAAAAAGAATGTATTCACTTATTTAAAAACATAGCTGAAAATTATAACAGCAATTTCAAATATTGTTAGGAAAATACAATTTATGATCAATGTGCTAAAAATATAAATATAGGAATGCTGGTATCAATGGGGAAAACCTTTTAAAGCTTTAGCAAATTATTCATAGAATTTTAAAAAGCACCAGATAGTTCTTTCTTTATATCTTACAGTTCATAGAGAAATATACAAAATTGTACAATTAAATTATCCTAGATTCTAGATGTAAAGTTTTAAATAGTATTTTTTATTTCAAGTTGCTATGCATAGAATATCTGAGGTTCATGCTACTGAATGGGTCTCTGGATTTCTGAGCTGATGTATTTTACTTAACTGAAATACCACTGCACTAATCAGCTCAAAGATAAAATCTCTACTGATCTATAAAAACTGTGAGCAGAAACTGGGGTTGTAAAAGGGGTCTGGACATTACAAATTGGTATCAATATCTTAAATAGAAACCAGTACTACTCTAGAGATCTGTGGTAACGAGCTTTTCATCATTTTCATCTTTGTAAAGACATTGGAAACAGTACAACATTAAAACCACGCGCTTATAATCTTAGAGTTTTAACCAATAAAGACAAAAAAGGTTTATCACATTCACCAGTGATTTTGCAAGCCTTCACATTCTCCAGACATTTTCAATGGGCAAACTGTAATTCCACCCCCTCTCATACAAAACTACTAGTGGGACTTGATAGGAGGTGTCAGTGGCATCAATGCCATTGAGAATGATTCTTGCCTGAGCATGACTTCCTGGCATGGTCATCATTGCTGATAGGATTGTCCTCTTTATGTGGCAGTCGCCTCCTTCCTTCATGAGAAATTGACCGAGTTAGTATGTGCTTCCCTATTGTTCCCAGGAGTTTGGCTTTGCAAACATTTATTTTCTGTTGTAGTTTTAATTTTATGGAACTGGTTAGTGTTTACCTTGGTGGCTTTTTTGAAGCTTTTGGAGACTTAGTTCTTCTAGGCAGTATTTAAGAAATAATGGATTGGTACCATCCTAATGTAATGCTGTTATTTGGTTTTATACACATCATTTTTATTATGTATTGAACTGGCTACAAATCTCTGCAGATTCTGATGAAACAGATATAAAATCAATGAATCTAAGGGCACTCTGTGGACATTAGGGAAGAGTACTTATCAGTGGAAAAGCAGACCCCTCCAAAATGAGGTCTACAAAAACTATGTGCTTGAATTATTAGACCTTTCCTTTTTATTCTTAAATATTCCTATATTAATCACATGTCTATTTTTCTGAGCCTTCGCCATGTTCTAGCCTATTATGTTACTTTAGATTTTTAAAGGATTTGTGAATGATTAAGAGGAGGAGAGGACAAAAAAGTAATATGATAATAAGAATAAATATCCCACAAAAAGGAAAATTACAGATAAACCATAAAAGTGTATTTTAAATCAGATTATTACATAACAAGGACATGAGACTAGATGAAAAAGTGTCATTAATATTTAAATGCATACTGCTAGGTATGGTCTCTGTTACAACTAGAGTTTTTTTTAAGATTGATGGATATCCAATAAGCATTAGTATTATGGAAACATATGCATCTGTTGCAACCCTGTGGTGAAAGCAATTGAGGCCAGTTGCCAAAGGTGCTAAATACAACATCTAGAATTCACATAGCACTGATAGTGGATGATTTTAAAGCAGAAATGGAGAAAGTTGGTCTTATAGGAAGATTTAGAATGGTAAATGCAAAAAATATGATCATGGGGTTTTATGAAAAGTATTCCTTTATTGCCAACACCTGTTTTAAGAAACATAGGCACAGATTTTATACCTGGACATAACCAGATGTACAAGGTTGGAATGAAATCAACTACATAATAGGAAACAGAGTAGTTCAAGTCAGCCAGACAGATCTAGGTAGAGACTATAGAACAGGCTTTGAATTATCACTGTCAGATATACAGGCTAAATTTAGGAAATTAAGAAGAGTTAGCGGGCCAGCAAGATTTGGCCTAGGCCCTAGGGGATATACAGTCAGAATATAAAATCAGTGCTAGAAACAAATTTAATTCACTTAATTCATGCAAAAGTAACCTGAGGAGTTATGGAAAGAGATAAGAGACACTATGAAAATCAAAGCAGAGAGGAATATTCTAAATATATCAAAGAGGAAAAGATTCAAGTGGATTCCAGCAAACTATTATGATAGCCAAAGAAAGGCAAGGGAAAAAAGCTCTCAGCAATAAGATGGCACATGATTGAATGCAGACCTCAAGCAAAAATGACTGGAAAAAATGTGCAATAAAGAATGTCATTAGGTGCAAATGTGATGATTTTAAGATCAGAGAATTTCAAGACTTCATAAAAGAAATCTCACTGAGACAACTTAAGTTTTCTTTTCTTGAGATAGTAAATTGGCAGAAATAAAGCTTTAAATTCAAATCTTATGACTGAAACCATAATTCATCTTTTGTACCATTTTTGTAAATTACTCACTTAAAAATGGTAAAAGTTGGATCCAAGTTTGTCTTTACATTCTTTTCATATTGGAAGGTTTTTACTGGCCTTCATTACAATAATATATCAAGTCAAATGCAAATCTAATGCCTGTAAATACTACAGGTGAAACTCAAAAAATTAGAATATCGTGCAAAAGTTCATTTATTTCAGTAATGCAACTTAAAAGGTGAAACTAATATATGAGATATATGAGACTCATTACATGCAAAGCAAGATAGTGCAAGCTGTAATTTGTCATAATTGTGATGATTATGGCTTACAGCTCATGAAAACCCCAAATCCACAATCTCAGAAAATTAGAATATTGTGAAAAGGTGCAATATTCTAGGCTCAAAGTGTCCCACTCTAATCAGCTAATTAAGACATAACACCTGCAAAGGGTTCCTGAGCCTTTAAATGGTCTCTCAGTCTGGTTCAGTAGGAATCACAATCATGGGAAAGACTGCTGACCTGACAGTTGTGCAGAAAACCATCATTGACACCCTCCATAAGGAGGGAAAGCCTCAAAAGGTAATTGCAAAAGAAGTTGGATGTTCCCAAAGTGCTGTATCAAAGCACATTAATAGAAAGTTATGTGGAAGGGAAAAGTGTGGAAGAAAAAGGTGCACAAGCAGCAGGGATGACCGCAGCCTGGAGAGGATTGTCAAGAAAAGGCCATTCAAAAGTGTTGGGGACTTTCACAAGGAGTGGGCTGAGGCTGGAGTCAGTGCATCAAGAGCCACCACATACAGATGGATCCTGGACATGGGCTTCAAATGTCGTATTCCTCTTGTCAAGCCGCTCCTGAACAACAAACAATGTCAGAAGTGTCTTACCTGGGCTAAAGAAAACCAGACCTGGTCTGTTGCTCAGTGGTCCAAAGTCCTCTTTTCTGATGAGAGCAACTTTTGCATCTCATTTGGAAACCAAGGACCCAGAGTATGGAGGAAGAATGGAGAGGCACACACTGCAAGATGCTTGAAGTCCAGTATGAAGTTTCCACAGTCTGTGTTGATTTGGGGAGCCATTTCATCTGCTGGTGTTGGTCCACTGTGCTTCCTTAAGTCCAGGGTCAACGCAGCCATCTACCAGGAGATGCTTCATGCTTCCTTCCGCAGACGAGCTGACTTCATTTTCCAGCAGGACTTGGCACCTGCCCACACTGCCAAAAGTACCAAAACCTGGTTCAATGACCGTGGGATCACTGTGCTCGATTGACCAGCAAACTCCTCTGACCTGAACTCCATAGAGAATCTATGGGGCATTGCCAAGAAAAAGATAAGAGACATGAGACTGAACAATGCAGAAGAGCTGAAGGCCGCTATTGAAGCATTCTGGTCTTCCATAACACCTCAGCAGTGCCACAGGCTGATAGCTTCCATGCCATGCCGCATTGAGGCAGTAATTGCTGCAAAAGGGGCCGAAATTAATTACTGAATACATATGCATGCTTATACTTTTCAGAGGTCTAATATTGTTCTATGTACTATCCTTGTTTTATTGATTGCATGTAATATTCTAATTTTCTGAGATTGTGGATTTAGGGTTTTCATGAGCTGTAAGCCATAATCATCATAATTATGACAAATCACGGCTTGAACTATCTTGCTTTGTATGTAATGAGTCTATTTCATATTAGTTTCACCTTTTAAGTTGCATTACTGAAATAAATGAACTTTTGCACGATATTCTAATTTTTCGAGTTTCACCTGTATGTATGAGTATATATAAAATATTTATTGTGTAGATGTTGTGGCATTGATATTTGAGCAAGGTATTTATGGAGATATTTGAAACCCACTTGAGGTTCTGAATTAATAAATCCTTTCTAATATAGATCTAGTATTAGTGTTTCCTATACAACATGCTTGCTATGTTTGAAAGACTAACAGGTATGTATGTATTTGGCAAAGGCAACTCTCTTGAAAATGGGATTATAGCTAAGTCCTATCCTTTGGAATGAGCAGACATTAATATGTCTGAATAGAAAGGCGGAGATTGTATTTATCTTAGTATTTGCTTTATTTACCTTAGTATTCTGGAGAGATAAAATTGTATTCTGGTACATCTAAAATGGGAAATAAGGCCATTAATTTCTGAATTTGATGCCTCTGGCCAGTTCAGGAGACATTCTAAAATAGCTTTAGTAGTCATATGAAATGACTCCTCCCATAATATAACAAGATACCAAGAATATGTATCCCATTGTTCAGTTAAGATAAGCCGCCTTGTCTTTATAATAATACATGGTCAAAAATCCCTATTTTGTTAAAAATGTCAAAAATGAACTTACTAATGGATTTGACCTTATGGATCAGTTTGGATCAAAACTTTTGAGTAACCGTTTACCTTGAGCCCCCCCCCCCCCCAATAAATGATTTGTTTGGATAGCACAATTAGAATTTAACGTATATAACTGGGTAAGATTTTTTTTCCTTGCTTCCTTGCAGTCCCAATTAAACCATGACTTGTTTAGTTGTTCAGGGTAGAACTATTTTCACTGGTTTTGTGGGAAAATAACGATTTACCATGTTATAATGATATTTCATAGTATAACATTCTTTGTCATCTATTATTTTCTGAACATAGTGGTACATTTTCCATGTGGTAGAATCAACTGTCTTGAGAAAGGACGTTAACATGCAAAATAAATGATAACTTTTCCTGCAATAACTTAAGAGAAGTAAAATCAGTACTATTAAAGTGGAATAAAATATGGATTAAAAATATAAGAATGAAGACGTGGCATAAAAGGGACAGTTGGAAGCTTGCTTAAAGGGACAGGGAAATGTCATCAGCCCTCAACCACAACATGTTCCAGTAAAAGTCCCTATGTCAAAAGTCCAAAACCACAAGGTTCAAATAAAGTTCGTTAATGACACGTAGCCCTTACCTGTAACAAAAGGAGAAGTAAGACCCCCATCTCCTTATAGGGCTTTTTCCCCAAGGTAACCAATAAGAAATGAGTTAAGTGTTTCCGTGTTACACTGTCTTTGAGAATGTATAAGAATGCGTGCTTCGATAATAAAGATTGTTCAGAATTTCCAATGCTAGCTATGTGCTTGCTTTCTGAACCTGGCTGCCAAATAAACTTTTCCTGTATCCTGAGAAGTCTAAGCCTGTCATTTTCTGCAACACTATGGAGTTTAAAATTAAGACTCCTAAATTGTACTCCGCCCCCCCCCTCCCCGCACAGTTGTTTAGCTTTTTGGAAAAGTTTTAATCATTGTTTAGAGTTACGAAGACCCCTCCTCTTGAAATGCATGTATAAAAGACAGGAGTGCTACTTCAGATAGATTGCATTATATTCTTTCTTTGCCCTACACGCAATAATTTTTTAAAAATTATTCAAGAACAACAATTGAACAAGCCACCACTCTAAATTATATTAATCCACTGTTTTGATAAACTTCAAACTATTTAGAAGGTTGAAACCTATTGCAATCATATATAGAATAAGCTTTCTATGAACTATTTACAGACATGATAGAAATAGCAACTCTTAAAATGTGAATATCATGCCATGGTCTTTATTTTATGTGAGTGTAACAAAACGAAAACGAAGTGTTATGCAAGTATCAAATACAAGGATTGTAAAGTTCAAAGTAGGTTTAGAGGGAAAAAAACCAACAAAATTTGGAATTCCAACTTTCCCTGTCAAAAAAACAAGTTTATCTGATTACCAACATGCTGCTATGAACCAGTGTAGATATTACAGCATCTGTCATATGTATAAACCAAGAACCTTGGGCTTTATTAAAGCTTTACTTTTTGTTATTTTTTTCCTTGTGAAAGAAGGCAAAATAACAACTAATTGATGGCTGGCTGAGATGAACACTTTTGAAATTTATCCATGATTAAGGGTCAAGAATGAACACACGTTGCTTTTTCTGTTTGGCAATTTCCACATAGGGCAATTTCTCAAGTTGTGAACTAATTGTGTATGTTCCATAGAAATATCAACTCTTACAAATATGTTTTGGGGAAGTCATGTATACTTGATGATTTCAGTGTAAAAATATATGAGAATATATTCCTCATGCAAGCATACCAGTACTGTTTGTTTATACTCTTGCTACTCCAAATAACTTTTTAAAAAATTATTGCAATGTACTCCCATGATATAAAAGGTTGGGAAGGGGAAAGAGCAACAAGATTTCAAGGCTAGCCCTATTCTTTATGTGAGTAGCTTTCAATATCCCAGACAATGTATCATAGCCAACATAGCAAAGTAAATCATTTGTAAAGTGTCATGAATCAATCAATATATATTATATTAAGAAAGGCACTCTTCTATTTGGTGTCCAGTATTGAAGGATGGTTTGATAAATATTGATTTAAAAAACAATGGTATCTTGGTACTTGTCATTAATTGGTTCCAGGAATTGCAACAAGTACTAAAAATGATACGTACCGAACAAACCATGGGACACATCATGTGACTCTCTGTTTCATCCAGAAAGGACATTTCCTTTTCCTATGTCAGCAATCTTCCCAGCATGGGCAACTACCAGTCCAACCTTTGCAGCCATTCCCTGCTTCGTTTTGCTATGATCTTCCTGGCATGGCCGACTTCCTGTCTATTTTCCATGGCTGTACTCCTCTTCCTGTCTATTCTCCATGGCTGTACTCCTCTTCCTATTGCAGCACGTTGAGTACAAAACAAATGATGACTACCAGGACAATATTTTTGTGTCAAAATATGTTGAGTACCAAATTGGATGAGTTTTGAAGTAGTCAATACTGAGGTACTATTGTAACAAATAAACAGAGTAGAGGAGTCTTGAAATTATTGTTAATAATTTGTGAGTGACAGTAGACTAAGCAGAAACACAAGATCTCTGGTTGCAGATTTCTCACTATGGTGAAATACTTTACATATCTAATTCACTAATAACAAGAGGAGTGTCTATATTTCTTTTTATAATTCTATTAACATTTTAGGTAAATTGGTGGTGTCCTTCTTTGTTCTATTGCCTGTGCACATAAGAAAATGCATCAATTATGACACAGAGATTAGAAGATAAAATATTCAATTAATTGTAACAGATACTAATCAGGACCTGACAGAAGAAGCAACTTTCCATCATTGAAGCAATTAAACAAAGGTGTATTCCCCAGGGAATGAAAGTGACTATAAGAAATAATAGATTCAGAAGTTTCTCTACACTACTAAATTTCAAAACAAGCCTTTATAAAAAAGAATTCAGTCAAAGAAAAAGAGACACTATAGAACACACAAGAGGACACTAAATAGCTGAAGGGAAAAACTGATGCAACTGCAAGAAGGCAAAAGTGGGAGATGGTAATTGGTGACACATAAGAACAATTGATTGAAAAAAATATGCCTAGATGAGGAGATGCCAAATGGAAATGTTACTTTATGATGTTCAAAGTGTTTAACCTAATTACTGGAATAGGAAATTCTTGGATATTGCAATTTTGGGCCTGAAGCAGCATAAATTCCAAGTAACTATAGTAAATAATGACATTATAATACCATAATGATGTTCAGTGGTGGGATTCAGCTAGTTCACACCACTTCGGGAGAACTGGTTGTTAACTTTCTGAGGAGTTTGGTGAATTTGTTGGAAGAAATCATTAGGGCAGAGATCTGGTTGTTAAATTATTTGAATCCCACCACTGATGATGTTCTTTAATTTACCTGACATTCATATATCAGTTTGTTAAGTTAGTCTTCCAGTTAGATGTGCAAATGAGATTTTACTGTATATCAATTGCATTAACTTTTTATGAAGTTGCACCAGTTAAGGTATATTTCCTTGTGTTGATTCTGCTCACTTCTTTGTGCTGGTCTTAATCAACCATGAATCTAGCATATTAGTGAAATACTAAGTGTGACTGTAACTTCTCCCATAATTGTGTACTACGGAACTCTAAAATCAAAAGCTGAAGGCAGATAAAATGTGTGAAAAGTTAAGTGAATGCATAGTATGGTGTAGACCCACTGATTGCCTGGCTCATCTTATCATAAGGGCTTTAAATTGAAATTGAGGGGGGGGGGTCTTCAAGACCTTTACAAACTAATTCCAAGCAAAAACCACTAGATAACCAATCCTATAAGGAGGTAGGAAAAAAAGAAGAAAGTAGAGAGTGAAGAAAAGGATAGAAAACCCAGCTACAAATAGGAGATATAAAAACATACCCAAGATCCTTAAAGGACTCAAATGCCTGTACACAAAAGCTCAAAGTTTAAGGAACAAACAGTGTGAACTTGAAGTACTAGTGCATAAAAGTAAATATGACAAAATTGCCATTACTGAAACAAGGTGGGATGAAACTCATGACTGGAATGTACTGATGGAAAGATACAAACTATTCAAAAAAAACAGACGTAACAAAAGAGGAGTTGCATTATATATAAAAGATATGTAAGATATACATCTCTACAGAAATCCACAAAACCAAGGATGAAAACCACCTAGAATCCATATGGATCAATATAAAAGGAAAAAAGAATGACTTTGCTATAGACATATACTACTACAGGCCACCCAACCAAACAAGAAGAGATATATGAACTTTTTGCTAAACAATTAACAAATGTATGTAGGAAATATACCACAGTAGTAACGGGAGACTTTAACTATCCTGATACCAACTGGGAGACAAACTTTGCAGCAAGTGAGAGATCAAATCAACCTAACCAACCTAACTGACAACTTTGTCATCCAAACGGTAGAGGAGTAAACTAGAGGAAAAGCTATATTGGATCTAATTAGTAGAAGAAGTGATAGAGGAAGTTGAAGTTACCAGAACTTTGGGAGAGAGTTGGATTGTCATACTGGATTTCAGTATAATGCAAACACAAGCAATAGTTGTCTCAAAGTTCAAAAGAGGTGATTTTAACAAACTCAGAGAGACCCTAAGAAAAATTCCATGGATGAAAGTCCTAAAGGGGAAAAAAATTCAAGAAGCATGGGAAACATTGAAAAATATCATAAAAGCCCAGTCTAGCACAATACCACTAAAAAAGAAAAACAATAAATCCAAGAAGAAACTAGCCTGGTTGCACAAAGAGCTTTCTGATAAATTGAAAGACAAAAAGGACAAGTACAAAAAATGGAAAGAGGGAAACATAGATATAGATATATAGATACATAGATATACATGGATTCAAGGTTGATGTTATTAAATAAGTTTGTTTTAGTGTATTTATTTATTTATTATAATAGTAAAGGAAATTTTTCCAGGAAGCTTTGAGCATTTAAAATTGAATGTTATAATACTTATTGTATTTCTGCAATGTATATGTGCAGTTCAGTTCCAAAATAGACTCTGAGCAGCTTGCAGTGATTCTAAAATAAAATAAAGAGAATTTAAAAAAAGGATGAGGAGAACCATCAAATCCCTAAGTGGGAAACAACAATTGGCAAATCCAAATTTGTTAATAAGTTAATTCTGAGACTTCTAACGTTTTCAGAACAAAACAATAACAACATGCCACATGTTTATTGTTGGTGTGTGAATGCAAATAAATCTGCCTCACAAAAATTTGAGTTTTTTTAGAAGACTAATAACATGATTTCATGATCTCCTAGTAACATTCTTATTCATTCTCTTCACCAGTCATTTGAGAAGATTGTAGTCTTATGACCAGTGTAATGTTTCAGCTTGCTTTGTTTTCATGAGTAAGAAAATCACAGAGCAGGTCTGTTTTGTTTTGCTTTGTCTAGGGATGGGCATTAATATTGAAGTATTGCTGAGAGTTACAACCTATATTATAGAGTATTTCATCCATCAAATCATCACTTTGGGTATTTGAACAAGGGTCTCAAACAAACAAAATAGCTTTTGTCAGGATGAAATAGTGCTAGTAAACATTAGTGTATTTGAAGCTGGTGGTAAGTGTATTTTGTCTGAAAAGCTCATATGACCTACTGCTGAGACATAGGATGAAGGAGAGGGAGGGAGCCTCATAAATTATTACATGAAGGCTGACCACCATCATTTAGGAGATAGAATTGGGCCATCTGCTCCTTAAGTTCTTTGATGTATTTTCCTTTTCATTGTGGAATGGAAATGTCAAAACTGAAATCAATTCATTTAAATCCTTAATCCTAAAACATATGGATCACAACTATGAAATAAAAATGCTTCTCAAAGAAACTGGTAGCTCTGGTGCAATTATTGGATTCGGAAAGAACTCCTAGTGAACAATGCACAATTGCTGTCATACCCTGTTAAAAATATCCAGTTCTCTTCAGATTCTGTGGCTGAAAAGGTATGAGAGTAGTTACTAGACCAGGCTGTAGAGAGCGAGACAAAAATGCCAGTCTTGTAGCCCTTCTATTAGAGTGTTAAAATTTCATCCTGATCGCTTAGCTTAGACTCATTATCAATTTCACTACACACACACACACACACAAACACACCTCACATTGGACCTGTAAAGTAGATTAGGCAACTAATGAACAGGCCTTATTATTAAAGATTATTTACTGAAACCCTCTGTCTCTCACATACATCCACAAGCACACACTCTCATATATGTTTGAAGTTTGAAAGGTGTCTGACTTGGAACCAGTGGGTAATATATTGTAAGGGGGAGTTTATGACTAGTTTGAAGCAGTATTGGGGATTTTATGGCCAAATGTGTGTAGGCGATACTTGGTTTGGATTCCCGCTCCAGGGATTAACATATTGTGATGCTTGAATGCCAACAGAAAATCTCCCTTCCCCCTTCCCTCTCGGCCCCCACCCCACAGCATCCAGAGTCCTTCTGCTGAAGCTGTTCAGTATAGGGTTGCTTTTTCCTGTGAGAGGATTAGAGAAGAAGAGAATGGCTTTGTGAAAAAAAAAAACAGAGAGAAAGAGAAGGAATGCTGAAAAGAAACCCAAAGGCCTGGAAATACTTCTTGTAGACAATTGAGATGAACTGCATGTTATGCAGCAGCTGGCCGCTGTTGTACATACTATAATTGACGCTGGTAAGGTTATTTCATCTTCCTCTCTCTCTCTCTCTCTCCCCCCATCCAATTCTATTGTTTTGTAATGCTGATATATAATTGCCTTTATGGAAGAATTTTTTTGGGAAGAAAGGATCTTTTAATGATAAGTTTGTATGGCATGGTTGTCTGTTGCTTCCTATGTAGGTGCTTAAGAAACAAAGAATAAGGACTTTGTAAGAAGCATTATTTGCTGCTTTTGCTTAGAATTTATTTTTTTAAAAGTTGAGCAATGAGAGGAAGAGAGATCATCTACAAAGTATCAAGCTATCTGAATATATTCTCAAAACTATTTTATGGTGAGAGAGAGGCCTTTCAGATAAATGCTCTGCAACATTCTTGATGTTATTGGATTTGTCACTTCCCTGGCAGAATTCCAGATTTCCCGGGGTGTGCGTGAGAAACATATATTATGATCCACAAAGCAATAGGGGCTACTTGCCTTAGCAATAAAAACTAAGTAGATAACTTATTTAGCAAATATCTTATAAGGTCTCTCCCAGAAGGGGAGAGGGAAGGAAAGCGAGGTTGCATTTTCTGAAAGGAAAAAAAATGAGGTTAATTTCAAAACAGTGATGAATGCAGTAAAGAATGAGAAAATAGATTGGCTCAGTTCTTGCATAACTGAATGCAAAAGATCCTAGTGACTGTTTAACCCAGCATCCGAACATACAGGTGCATTTAGAAATCTCAATTTATGCTGCAGTTTGAAACTTTTGAAAATAAACTGCATAGAAATTAAGGGGACTGGGGCTACTGCCAGAGCCTTTTCTTTTTCTATCTCTATTTCTTTTTGAAAATGTATATTTATAATAAGTGCATTTCAATGTATCTTTTTAAGTTGTTTTGGCTTAACCTTTCATTGGAAGCTGATTTGAGGAGAAAAGATGCATACATTTGATTCAGGACAATCAAAGGGTGGGAACATTTTTCTGGTGCATTTCACGAACAACAAGGACATAATTGCAAGCAAAACTTTTTATTTTGTGGTCAGTCAGAATTCAAATAAAGAAAGCAAGAGATGATGAACATTATTTAACAGTCGTGGTTGACAGAAAACCTGGAACTCTTTGGATCTAACTTTTATATCTTTTCCCATATTGTTTCTTTTTCATCTCTGTTTCAAGGCCTTAAAGTATTATCATGCTCTTCAGCATGCATATCTGAAATACCTCTCTGTATTTCATGCTGTGAGTGAATACGTTTCCTTCTTTTGTGTGCTTCATTGACTCTAACTTTCTTTTCTTTTCCTTTTGGGGATACCAAAATAAATGTTTTAATGCTCTTATTCGCATTGTTAACAAGATCTTTTGTAATTTAAATGTCATTGCTATGAACTTAAAGGGAAAAGCTTGATGAGCCATGATGTAGTCTTGCATAAATTAGTTTAGGAGCTGAGCCATAAGTAGGGGTGGCTTTCCCCCCTTAAAAACAGAAAGCTAATATTAGAAAAAGGAGTTGCCATGGAACCAGAGAGTGAGAGAGTGAGAGAGAGAGAATGAATGTCTCTGAATGAATGTTTGGAGTGCAAACTCCTGAATGTTTTCATAACTTCACTATACATTATCAGGTATAAGAAAACTTCTCATTGCTTTGTTTATATCTTATCTGTGTTTTTCTTTTATAAGCACATACACAAACATGTAGATATTAGCTGAACTGGTTGCTAAGGATTTTTTTCTTCCAGATTTAATCCTCACAGTATTACTAATATTTACCTAGTCACAATAGGAGTATTAAGTAAATTGCATTCATTTAATTTCTATTTTGCAACTGATAGGCTTTCCCTTTCAGGTTATTTATTTTCAATGAACTTTTATTTTGACTTTTATGATTTTACACCAGTGACGTGCAGTCAGGGGAGGCAGGAGCCTCACCACTCTCGTCATGAAAATAAAAAAGAATTACTCCAGGAAGCCGTGAAAGTGGCTGGGAGAGGCGCGCGGCTTGGTTTAGCCTCCCTGGACATCTCAGCAGCAGCCCCAAGTGTGCCGATCTCGCCATTTTTTACATCGGGCGAGCCCAGGATCCTTGCAAGGGGAATGGGACCACGTGTGCAGGAGGCTCCTCAGCTCCAGCCTCAATCAGCGCAGCCGCGGTCCCCTTCATCTCAGGAAGGAGGGAAATGGGACCACGTGTGCAGGGGAAGGGGATCGCGGCTCTGCTAATCTGAGGCTGTGTGCTGAGGAGCCTCCTGCACACGTGGTCCCATTTCCCTTGCAAGGATCACAGGCTCGCCCAATGCAAAAAATGCCTAGGTACCGTGTTTCCCCGAAAATACAACCTGTCCTGCGCTCACTGACCTAGCGTTATCCCGAAAGCACCAAGTTACAGGAGCCGGGGGTGGGGGGAGCGCTCACGTTGCTTGCCGCCTTCAATATACCGCTAGGTTGGGGAGTGGCGTTCTGTCCGGCCAGAGGGGAGAGTTGCCGGGCGGCTGCTCTCTTGTGAACTGGCTCCCGAAGAGCCAGGCACAGCCTCAGGGGCGAAGTAGCCATGAGGTAACTATGCTCACGAGCAGCCGACCGGAAAATCCCCTCTCTAGCCGGGAAAAGCGCCATTCACTGACCTGAGCAGCCGCCCGGCAAATCCCCTCTCCAGCCGGGAAAAGCACCATTCACCAAGCCCTTGCGCAGCTCTCCCAGGCGACCGCCGCTGGCTGCTGCTGCCCGCCGCCGCCTGCCGCCCCGCCGCTCCGCTCCGTGCATAACTTCCAAACTCCAAAACTTCCAGCATCGCCCGCTCTAGGAGTGCTCTCTATGGTGGGCCGGCTGCTGGAAGACTGTCCGGAAAACTCTCTGTCCAGCAGCCGGCCCACCATAGAGAGCACTCCTAGAGCGGGCGATGCTGGAAGTTTTGGAGTTTGGAAGTTATGCACGGAGCGGAGCGGGGTGGCGGCGGGCAGCAGCAGCCAGCAGCGGTCGCCTGGGACAGCTGCGCAAGGGCTTGGTGAATGGCGCTTTTCCCGGCTGGAGAGGGGATTTGCGGGGCGGCTGCTGAGGTCAGTGAATGGCGCTTTTCCCGGCTGGAGAGGGGATTTGCGGGGCGGCTGCTGAGGTCAGTGAATGGCGCTTTTCCCGGCTGGAGAGGGGATTTGCGGGGCGGCTGCTGAGGTCAGTGAATGGTGCTTTTCCTGGCTGGAGAGGGGATTTGCGGGGCGGCTGCTGAGGTCAGTGAATGGCGCTTTTCCCAGCTGGAGAGGGGATTTGCGGGGCGGCTGCTGAGGTCAGTGAATGGCGCTTTTCCCGGCTGGAGAGTTTCCCGGCAACTCTCCCCTCTGGCCGGACAGAACGCCACTCCCCAACCTAGCGGTATACCGAAGGCAGCAAGCAACGTGAGCGCTCCCCCCACCCCCGGCTCCTGTAACTTGGCGCTTTCGGGATAACGCTAGGTCAGTGAGCGCAGGACAGGTTGTATTTTCGGGGAAACACGGTACCCAGGCATTTTTTGCATTGGGCGAGCCCGGGATCCTTGCAAGGGGAATGGGACCACGTGTGCAGGCGGCTCCTCAGCGCACAGCCTCAGATTAGCAGAGCCGCAATCCCCTTCCCCTGCACACGTGGTCCCATTCCCCTCCTTCCTGAGGCAAGATGAAGGGGACCGCGGCTGCGCTGATTGAGGCTGGAGCTGAAGAAATTTCTCCGTTTGGGCTGCGCCCCTGCGATCGGAGCAACCACGTGGTTTGATGACGTCACCAGCCTCACCAGTCATAAATGTCACCGCACGTCACTGTTTTACACTAGATATAAAACTTTTTCAACCAAATGCATTTTACTTCAGTAATTATTTAGAGTTATAGAAGGATAGGCACCTGTAGACCTGCAAATCAGATTTTCATTTCATGTGCTTATCTTTTTTTTTTTGTTAAACACATCCAAAAACTGTCACTGTATAATCATTTGGTGGTATGTATTTCATTTTGCTGAGGCATAAAAAATTAAAATATTTTTTAAGAAGGGAAGATTTTAAAATATATCTTTGCAAATAGAGATTTTAAGTATTGCTAAATGAGTATTTTAATTATTAAAGTCGGAGGCACCGTTCTACGGTGGTTCGGCTCCTACCTCTCTGACCGGACGCAATGTGTGTTGACAGGGGAGCAGAGGTCGACCCTGAGGCCACTCTCTTGTGGGGTGCCGCAGGGGTTGGTCGTCTCGCCCCTCCTGTTCAACGCATATGTGAAGCCGCTGGGGGAGATCATCCGTGGTTTTGGGGTTGAGTATCATCTGTACGCTGATGATACCCAGCTGTACATTTCAACCCCAAACCACCCCAACGAGGCTGTCAAAGTGATGTCCCGGTGTTTGGAAGCCGTCGGGGTCTGGATGGGGGACAACAGACTCAAACTCAACCCCTCCAAGACTGAGTGGCTGTGGCTACCGGCACCCCGGTTCAGCCAGCTAACTCCATCGCTGGCCATAGGGGGTGAACAACTCCCCCCTGTGGAGCGGGCGCGCAATTTGGGCGTCCTCCTAGATGCCCGGCTGTCTATGGATGACCATGTGGCAGCCGTGGCAAGGGGGGCGTTCCACCAGGTTCGTCTGGTGCATCAATTGCGCCCCCTACTGGACCGGGATGCCCTACGCACGGTCACTCATGCGCTGGTGACGTCTCGCCTGGACTACTGCAATGCCCTCTACATGGGGCTTCCCTTGGGACGCATCCGAAGACTACAGCTAGTCCAGAACGCAGCCGCGCGGGTGATTATGGGGAGCTCAAGATACTCCCAAGTGACACCTCTCCTGCGCGAGCTGCACTGGTTACCTGTGGTTTTTCGGGTGCGTTTCAAGGTATTGATTACCATCTTTAAAGCGCTCCATGGCACAGGACCCAGTTACCTGCGGGATCATATCCTCCCGCACACATCCCTACGACCAATCCGCTCTCACAGGGAGGGACTACTACTGGTGCCGTCCACTAGGCAGTGCCAGCGGGCGACGCCTAGGGGTAGGTCCTTCTCTGTGATGGGCCCAACCCTCTGGAATGATCTCCCCCCCGACATTAGAACTACCACTGACTTCCGTTCCTTCCGTCAAAAATTAAAGACTCACCTGTTTCGATTAGCTGGCCTGGCACATTCTTAGTTTTTACCTCCCGGTGGATATATTTTAATGGGTAATTTTGGGTAATATTTTAACTCCTGGGTTATTAGAGCTTTTAATGTACTATATTTATTATTCTATATACAGTCTTGCAACCTCCTCCACCTACGTATTTAATTATTTAACTGTTTTATGTAAGTATTTTATAACGCATTTTAATGACTGTACACCGCCCCGAGTCCCTTTTGGGAGAGGGGGGGGTCTATAAATACGAATAATAAATAAATAAATAAAGTAGAAGCTCTGAAGTGAAAAATGCCAATGAACAATTGAGATAATAAAATAATGCCAGTTAGGAGATACTATACAAAAACGTAGGGTTATTTTCTGTGTTTTAAGAAAGGATCTCTAAACTGATAAACTTTGTTTTCCCCCACTTTAGTATCAAAAGTTTTGTTCCATGAAACCAGCCTTGCTTGTGCTATATACCATAGAATTGTGCCTATAGTGCTAATATGCATTTTACTCTAGTATTCATTTGTTCATGTATATGTTTGTATGATATTAACTTTTTAAAAAGTACTATGACAAAGTTGTGGATATTTTGGCAAGGAAAATTGGGAACTAGACAGAGCAGCTTCTTCAGTAACTAAGAAAATTACTAAGAAGCTAAATTTGGATTGTATTTTTAATATAATATAATATACTCATAGAAAGCTATTTAATGTTTCTTACAAAAATGATAATTGAAGGTGTCTTCTTCAGAGGAAAGGTAGAAAATGAGCACATGGTTTGTTTCGTCATGTATTATCTGCTGGGTAAATTACAATGGGAAAAATCACCATACATTGCTTGATACAGACAAGATCAAAATAGTAATTTTTTTTGCACATTAAAGTTAGAATCAAGAAAGAATGTATGATGCTTGTTTATTTTAATTCACATCTTGAACTTACTTGGCATTCTCTCGGGAGATTTTTTTTTCCGCCCACCCTCCAAGGAAAACAGATTGTGGAAAGGGACATGGTTCACATTTATTTTCTATTTTGATTGGTTCCTCTATTCCAGGGGTGTCCAAACTTGAGAACTTTAAGACTTGTGGACTTCAACTCCCAGAATTCCCCAGCCAGCATAGAATTCCCCAGCCAGCTATGCTGGCTGGGGAATTCTGGGAGTTGAAGTCCACAAGTCTTAAAGTTCCCAAGTTTGGACACCCCTGCTCTATTCCATAGCTATTTTTTAAAGAGAGAAGGCTACGTAAATGCTTGCATATGCTTAATTTTATGACTTTTGGTATTATATCTTGAAAGGATATGATGTGTATCTATAATAAAGATAATATTTTCCTGTGTTGTTGTCTCCTCTCATTCCAGAAGGTAAGTATCTTTCTTCCACCTGCTTATAGGATCATAGGGTAGCGTTTTTCAAACTTGGCAACTTTAAGACAAGTGGATTTCAACTTCCAGAATTTCCTAGGTAGAAAGGTTTCAGGACAAATAG
Source organism: Natrix helvetica (assembly GCF_964273705.1). Classification (NCBI taxonomy): domain Eukaryota; kingdom Metazoa; phylum Chordata; class Lepidosauria; order Squamata; family Natricidae; genus Natrix; species Natrix helvetica. The sequence continues at coordinate 44,988,818 of NC_138549.1, read as the reverse complement.
TTCAATTTTAGTTTTTCTGATTGTTTAGGTGTGTGGAAGCAGCATGTAGGGCTTGGAAGGCTGAACACTTGGGATTCTTTTTTGTTTGTTTTATTATTTTATTTCATTTTACACTGCGAACTATTAAACTATGAGAAAGGAAGAAAAGAAAACCTGGATCTGCTTGGCATTTTGCTATCTAAGGTTTTGGAGTAGAAATCCAAACAGTGTCGACGACATCAGTTCAATTCTTTATTTTATATATAGTTTCAGCAGTATAGCAGCTAAAATGTTACTTTTCCTGATAGCTATTACAAAATAATTTCTGATAAACTGAAGAACATTTTTAGAACCAATTAAAAAAGGAATTACATGACATACTTTTCAATATCACTTTCTTAACACTGATGACTGATATCACTTTCCCCAAAATAAAAGTTAGTTGCTACTTATTGAGCAGGAAGAGAAAAAAAAGGAACTGTTTTCATTTGAAATTTTCTGGAAAAATTGAAACTTTTTTTCATGCTTCCCTTCCTTATCCTTTGATTATTATGAAATAAGAGCTTTGTAGTTGAGGTGAAGTGAGATAGCTATGCTACCTTGGATATACTGATTACTGCTGATCAGGAATGATCTCTTAAGATTCTGGTAACCGTATATTAAGTTCATATATACATGATTTGTATAATTCTGATTTATTGAAGTAACCTTTTGTATGATCCTTGTTTGGGTATGCACAAAACCAAACAGGCATGTTATTGCTGTTTGGTTTTGTGCATCCATATCATTTGAACCTTCCTGAAGCTAGGATTGGAGCTGCTGGAGAGAAGGAGGGGGTGAGTCACAAGACAAAGACACTGAGGTGGGGGCCCTTAAACTCCATATCATTTGAACCTTCCTGAAGCTAGGATTGGAGCTGCTGGAGAGAAGGGGGGGGGGTGAGTCACAGAGACAAAGACACTGAGGTGGGGGCCCTTAAACTCCATATCATTTGAACCTTCCTGAAGCTAGGATTGGAGCTGCTGGAGAGAAGGAGGGGGTGAGTCACAAGACAAAGACACTGAGGGGGGGGGCTTAAACTCCATATCATTTGAACCTTCCTGAAGCTAGGATTGGAGCTGCTGGAGAGAAGGGGGGTGAGTCACAGAGACAAAGACACTGAGGTGGGGGCCCTTAAACTCCATATCATTTGAACCTTCCTGAAGCTAGGATTGGAGCTGCTGGAGAGAAGGAGGGGGTGAGTCACAAGACAAAGACACTGAGGTGGGGGCCCTTAAACTCCATATCATTTGAACCTTCCTGAAGCTAGGATTGGAGCTGCTGGAGAGAAGGGGGGGTGAGTCACAGAGACAAAGACACTGAGGTGGGGGCCCGCGCGCCTAGCGGCGTGTGAATCATATATCTATAAACCAAAATAGCAATAATACATTCTGGATTAGTGTGTTTGAGATTGTGATTTTATTTATTTCAAAATGACTGGCTTAGTTCAATGTAATAGCTGTTTTGCACCTGTCTTTCGCAGTACTCTTTTCAAATTTGGATACTGTCCCCTTTGTAAACAAATTAGGAGTCTACATAGGCAGATTACCTATCTAGAATCTGTAATCTGTGCTCTCCAAGCAGAAACTAGGTGTCTACGTCAGCCATTCCACTCTATGGTGAAGCCACACTATCAGCCCCCTCTACCACAAAGATCTTGCAGGAGAAGAGCTGTCTGGACAACTGTGGGATCTGGCAGGTTGAGAGCTGTGAACCATAAACCCAAAGCTTTTGCTGTGACCCAGCAAAACAGATATAGTGCCCTTGCTTACCTTAATGGGGACACTAAAGAGATAGGTCAAGGCAGTTGTGATAATGATGACTCAAATAAGCAGGGGATCGTGGTCCAAAACGAAGAACTTTCTTCGGAAAGGCGAAAAGGGGAACCAGGTATCACACATCATAAACCCAAAGCTTTTGCTGTGACCCAGCAAAACAGATATAGTGCCCTTGCTTACCTTAATGGGGACACTAAAGAGATAGGTCAAGGCAGTTGTGATAATGATGACTCAAATAAGCAGGGGATCGTGGTCCAAAACGAAGAACTTTCTTCGGAAAGGCGAAAAGGGGAACCAGGTATCACACATCAGTCGCAGAAGAAGATCAAGGTATGTAAAAAGAGAAGTCACCTTCTGGTTGGTGATTCAGTCGTAAGAGATGTTAATTTAGGAGAGGATACGGAGGTTTTAAAAGAGGTCAGGTGTCTGCCAGGTGCTACTGCCAGCAGAGACAAGAGGCGTATTCTTAAGATAGTCAAGAATGCAAGTAAGGACTGTGACGTTGATGCTATTATACATCTTGGCACTAATGATCTATCCCAGAAAGATGTACTTTCTGTGCAGAATGATTTCCAGAACTTGGGGTATGAACTTAATAGTATAGGTTGTAGGCTTATCTTTTCAGACGTTTTACCTGTATATAAGGAACAAAAAGGGAAGGGCCAGCGTGTAGCAGAGTTTAATGTTTGGCTAAAGGAGTGGTGTAAAAGGGAAGGCTTTGGTTTTATTAGTCATGATGCCTGTAGCTGGTCCAATGAAAAACTGTACAAAAGAGATGGGTTGCACCCATCCAAGAAAGGAACTGAGTTACTTGGCATTAAATTCACAGATTTTCTTGATAAACATTTAAACTGAAGAGCGGGGACAGAGAATTAATAGATACAGAACATCTCTGTCCCCAGCAAACTAAAATTCATAGGGTTATAAATGCATGTAACATAGATGTGTGTGTGGGTAAGATTATCACTCCTGCTGTCAAGCAAAACCAAGCATGTAATAGTGATTGTCATACCATGTGCATGAATCACACAAGTGGCAAGAAAATAGGGGCAGTCAGGCATAATACAGGTTATGTAGACAGTAAACACAAGGTCAATCAAAATGGACTCAAATGTCTATATACCAATGCACAGAGTATGAGGAATAAACAGGGAGAATTAGAAATTCAAGTAAAAGAGGGCAGATATGATATTATTGCCATTACAGAAACTTGGTGGGATGAAACTGACAAATGGAACATACAGCTAGAAGGATTTAAATTATTTAAAAGAAATAGACCAAATAAAAGAGGAGGTGGAGTTGCACTATATATAAGAAATAACTACGTCTCTACAGAAATAGAGCACAACAATAATAAGAATTATCTTGAATGCATTTGGGTCAATATTAAAGGTTGTGGGGGAAATGACATTGCCATAGGTCTATACTACAGGCCACCCAACCAAGCAGAGGAAGAAGATGAACTTTTTGCTAGTCAGCTAACTAAGGTATGTAGGAAGCACACCACAATAGTAATGGGAGATTTTAACTACCCTGACATCAACTGGGAAACAAACTCTGCACCAAGTGGAAGATCCAACAGGTTCCTAACAAACCTAGCAGACAACTTTGTTTTCCAAAAAGTAGAGAACGAAACAAGGGGATCAGCCATACTGGACTTAATTCTCACTAACAGAGAGGAAATGATAGAAGGTGTTGAAGCCATAGGAACCCTGGGGGCAAGTGACCATGCAATATTGGAATTCAACATTATCCAAACACAAGTAGTAGAACAAACTCTAACTAGAGTCTTGGACTTTAAGAAAGCTAATTTCAATAAACTTAGAGAGAGCTTGGGAAAAATTCCATGGATGAGAATCCTCGAGAGGAAAACAACTCAAGAAGCTTGGGAAATATTGAAAAATGAGATTAGAAAAGCCCAGTCTAACACAATACCAATGAAGAAGAAAAACAACAGTTCCCAAAAGAAACCAGCATGGCTGCATAAACAACTATCTGACAAACTGAAAGACAAAAAAAGTAAGTATAAAAAGTGGAAGGAGGGGGACATAACTAAGGCAGAATATCAGCAAATAGCCCGAGCCTGTAAAGATGAAGTGAGGAAAGCTAAGGCTCACAATGAAGAAAGGCTTGCCACAAAAGTAAAAATTAACAAAAAAAGCTTCTTCCAACATGTTAAAAACAAGAAAAAAGTTAAGGAAACAATTGGTCCATTGCTAGGAGAAAGTGGCAAGAAGGTGACAAGCAACAGGGAGAAAGCAGAACTATTTAACTCATGTTTTGCATCTGTCTTTACACAAAGGGATAAAACAGTCCAACCTATCAAAAGCAGCACCACAAAATTAGGAACACAAATTGAAATAGGGAAGAAAATGGTAAGTGAGCACCTGTCTACCCTAGACGAGTTCAAATCACCAGGACCGGATGGATTACACCCCAGAGTTCTGAAGGAACTAGCAGACGAGATCTCAGAACCACTGAATTATATCTTTCAGAGATCCTGGAACACCGGGGAACTACCAGAGGACTGGAAAAGAGCTGATGTGGTTCCCATCTTCAAAAAAGGGAAAAAATTAGATCCAGGAAACTACAGACCTATCAGCCTAACCTCAATACCAGGAAAGATTCTGGAAAAAATAATCAAGCAACGAATTTGCGAACACCTAGAAGCAAACAAAGTAATAGCCAAAAGCCAACATGGATTTGTCAAAAACAGATCATGCCAGACTAATCTTATTGCATTCTTTGATAATGTGACAAAATTAGTGGACCAGAGGAATGCCGTTGATATAGTTTACTTGGACTTCAGTAAGGCTTTTGATAAGGTAGACCATAACCTACTACTAGATAAAGTAGAAGAATGTGGGTTAGACAGCATCACCACCAGATGGATTGGTAACTGGCTGACCAACCGCACTCAACGTGTAGTTCTCAATGGAACTGCATCTACATGGAGGGAAGTATGCAGTGGAGTACCCCAAGGCTCTGTTTTAGGCCCAGTACTCTTCAACATCTTCATCAATGATTTGGATGAGGGAATAAATGGGGAACTCATCAAATTTGCAGATGATACCAAGCTGGCAGGAATAGCCAACACTCCAGAAGATAGGCTTAAGATACAGAAGGATCTTGACAAACTTGAACATTGGGCACTATCTAATAAAATGAAATTCAATGGTGAAAAGAGTAAGGTTCTACATTTAGGCAACAAAAACGGAATGCACAGGTACAGTATAGGTGATACCTTACTCAGTAGTAGTAACTGTGAAAGGGATCTTGGAGTCCTAGTGGACAACCATTTAAATATGAGCCAGCAGTGTGCAGCAGCTGCCAAAAAAGCCAACACAGTTCTAGGCTGCATCAACAGAGGGATAGAATCAAGATCACGTGAAGTGTTAATACCACTTTATAATGCCTTGGTAAGGCCACACTTGGAATACTGCATTCAGTTCTGGTCGCCACGATGTAAAAAAGATGTGGAGACTCTAGAAAGAGTGCAGAGAAGAGCAACAAAGATGATTAGGGGACTGGAGACTAAAACATATGAAGAACGGTTGCAGGAACTGGGTATGTTTAGCTTAAGAGAAAGAAGGACTAGGGGAGACATGATAGCATTATTCCAATATCTCAGAGGTTGCCACAAAGAAGAGGGAGTCAAACTATTCTCCAAAGCACCTGAGGGTAGAACAAGAAGCAATGGGTGGAAACTAATCAAGGAGAGAAGCAACTTAGAACTGAGGAGAAATTTCCTGACAGTGAGAACAATTAATCAGTGGAACAGCTTGCCTCCAGAAGTTGTGAATGCCCCAACACTGGAAGTCTTTAAGAAGTTGTTGGATAGCTATTTGTCTGAAACGGTATAGGGTTTCCTGCCTAGGCAGGGGGTTGGACAAGAAGACCTCCAAGGTCCCTTCCAACTCTAATATTGTATGGTATTGTATTGTATTGTATTGTATTGTATTGTATTGTATTGTATTGTATTGTATTGCTTAGTGTGTATCCAGGAATATCCTTTCAATGCCTACAAAATTGTTTTAGTAGTATCAAAGCTACAAAGGCGTATTGATAGTGTCTAGGCCTGCGATGATGAACCTATGGCACACGTGCCACAGGTGGCATGGGGAGCCATTTCTGAGGTCACGTGAGGTGTTGCCCTGTCAGCGCATGTGCATGCTCCTTTCGGGAAGCCTCCTGAAGTCTCCATAGGGAGAAAAACAGCCCAAAAGTCAACCCAGAAGTCCGTTCCCAAACTTCTGGTTTGCATGTTGGGCCATTTTTCATCCTCCCCAGGCTCCTAGAAAGCCTCTGAAGCCTGGGAAGGGTGAAAAACGGACCTACTGGGCCCACTGGAAGTTGGAAAATGGGCAGTTTCCAGCCTCTGAAGGGCCTCCAGGGGGTGGGGGAGGCCGTTTTCACCCTCCCTAGGCTCCTGGGAAGCTCCAGAGCCTGGGGGGGGGTGAAAAACAGGTCCACCGGAAGTCAGAAAATGGGCTGTTTTTGGCTTCCTGAGGGGAGGCTGTTTTTGCCCTCCCCAGGCTCCAAGAAAGTCATGTATACATGCACGGGACAGGGGGGGTCACACATGCATGCACAGAGGCACAGTGCAGGGGGGCATTAAATTATAGGGGTGGGGACGCAAGCGTGTGCGATAGCACGTGTGCACGTGCTTTGGCACACAAGGCAAAAAAGATTCGCCATCACTGGTCTAGGAATTTCCCAAAATCTACTTGATATTGTGAGAGCTAATGTGATACAGTGGTTAAGGCATCAGACTAGAAACCAGGAGTTCAATGAATTCTAATCCTCCTTTAGGCACAAAGCCAGCTGTGTGACCTTAGAACAGTCACCCTCTCTCATCCCTAGGAAGGAGGCAATGGCAAACCACATCTGAAATCTTACTGAGAAAACTGCAGGGACTTTTCCAGGCAGTTGCCCGGCACCAAGACTGATTCAAAGCCATTAAGAACACAAAAAAATATCTGCCCCTGAACTAGAGATGAAAACATTCAAGACGTATCAAATATTAAGCTTTATGAACTTCAAAACAATAATTAGCCGAGGTTTTACTTTCTAGGAATTTTTTAAAAAAAGTTTACATATATAATATGAGTTTGAAGCATGCATGCCCAGAGACTGAGATAAACTGCACATATTAGCAGCATCTGTAGCAATCTTTAATGCCAAAATGGTGACATATTTCATGAAGATGTAATTAGGCAAAAGCCACAATTATATACTTGCAACTGAACATACGATGTAAGTACACAAGTCATAACATTTGGGCTTATATCATAATTTACATAATTTATCCCTCTGTGAATTCTCATGCTGGATATATTTAGAAAATGTAAATGAATGTATGAGAATATATAATATACTCTTGGTATTTTGAGAATCGTCGTTTGATAAGTTGCTTTCTATGCCTGGGAAGGACTTTTTGTAGAATGTTCTTATATGGACTTCGTTTTAAAAAATAATTTTTAAAAAGTCTTAATTATATATTTCTCAATTTCATTTAATTATATTATTTATTTTAAAAGATTGAACTAATGCCCTTAATATATAATGACCCAATTTTGCTTATCCTTTTTATATTGATATTGTTTGTTATGGTTTCAGTATTGCCAAAGGAAAAAACATAGAATTTGCACAATCTCTTTTACTTTCCATATTTTAGCATTTTTTCATTGTTTTTACTTATCACTAAATGAAAAATGTTGAAAAACATTACACTTCAGATGGTGTGGTGTTTTATTTTCACTACAGTCACAACAATTAAAAGGTGGAAATACTAATAAAATCCTGAGATTAAAAAAAATGAAAAGTGATTTGTTATTCTGATAGGACTAAGTAAAATTAATTTAATGACACAAGGATTTAGCAAATGTACAAGCAGGAGAGTTGCAAATGTACAAGCAGGAGAGTTGTATAGATTTATTTTTAATTTTAAATCAAGTAAATAATTCCTCTGAGCAGAACTACTTTTAAATACATGTGCATGAACAAACTGATCCAATCCTTTCCAGACACACTATTTAACCATTAAGAAAAAGCAAAACAAAAATCTGTTTTCACATGGACTGCAGTCATTGTTTCTTATGTCTAGTCAGTAATTAGACCTCAGATGGTGAAGCAATTTTAGAACATGGTTTACCAATATACATGCAAATCCAACAGATTGTGGTAGAGCCATGATTAGCATAGTCTCCATCAACATTTTAATTAGCCCCATCTCAGTATGGAGCAGTGGTTACTATCTTTGGAGTCCTGAGAAAGTTTGTTTTTTTTCAGGGAAAATACATGCTTCGCAAAGGCTGGGTTTTTTTTCATATTGATTGTTGAAAAGTAGTAATCCAGTTCTAGGAAAAGAAAGAGAAGGAGTGAGGAATGCCTAAAATAATGAATCAAGGCATGGTGGGTTTCAGAATTTTTTAGAACCTACTCTGTAGGTATGTCCTGTTTTGTGGGAGTGGCTCGGTGGTCATATGACTGGGTGGGCATGGCCAACTTGGAAAATGTGGTGAAATTGGAGAGGCGGGGCCTGACGTCGCTACTACCTGACATGCAATCTTGGGGCTCCAGGATTGCTGTTGATATCTCTGTTGCTGGACGATCCTTTTGGATCTAAACCATTCTGAAGGAACAGTGATAGAGAAGGGCACATCCTGCTGATCTCAGGGGCATTGCAAAGCCTCTGATCGATCCAGAAAAAAGCTCTTTTTGCCGGCTGCAAGAGAAGCAGCCAAAATGGCTGCAGAAGGTTGGGACAGACCCATGAAATGGAAGCAGAGCAGGAGAAACAGTGTGTCGAAATGGTGAGAAAAATCCTTATTATTAGAGAAGAGAAAACCCAAAAGACTTAGAGTTAAAATAACATTGAAGACAGAAGGAAGCAACTGGCGAATTAACCCTGTTTTAAAACTATTGTGTTATTTTTTTTCACTTTAATTTTGTTTGTTTTCTATGGATGGACTTTTTACAAATGTCTCTTAATTTTAAACTGGAGTGGTGTTTTTTTCCCCCTTCTTCCTCTATATTTTTTCCATTTTTTGTATTTGTAGATTAAAAGTTTCTTTCCTCACAAGGCTCGGCCGGATTGTAATCTTTAAACATTTTTTTCCTTCTCTTCTGGAGTTTGGAGCATAGAAAGAGAGGCAAAAACAGAGGGAAAGGATGCAACACTGCCATCTAGAGGCTTGGCAACATCTGATAATACAAAGCTATTGGCTTTGTTTACTGAAAGGGTCAGTGGAAAACATCTTGTTTATACAGGTGTTTCTTTGGAGGAAAGAGAAAGCTTTGACCTGTAAAACTTTACTGAATTTGTTTGAAACCTAGCAAAAGCCTTGGGTGTTTTATTGGCAGTGTTTATAACCTGGAAAAGTGGCTCAATATGAAGAAGAAAAGGGACTAACATTACAAAGAATTATGGTAGAAATTCAAAAAGTCTTAATAGTCACAGAGAGAATTGAAAAGAGACTTGAAATTATAGATCAAAATACAGAAAGTACAGAGGGAAGAGTTGAGAATACTTATAAAACAACGATGAAATTTGAGGACAGAGTTCAAAAAACCACAGAGACATATGAAAGTGATAAGAAAATTGTTGACACTGACAGCAAATCGAGAGTGGAGGGAAATGATAAGTGCGAAATATGGAAAGGAGAGATCGATGAACTGGAACTCTATCTCAGATGTCAAAATATAGATGAAGAAAGGGGAGAAAATTTGGCAGAAACAAGGAGAGTAGTTTCGGCAGAAGCACCAGCGATAACAAAAGTCAAGCTGATGAAAGGAACAGATAGAGGGTTCAAATCTTTATAAGATATGCAATGAATAACAAGTTGTCAAGAGAAGTCCACATAAGACTTATTAAGAAAACACTTAGAATACAGATTCTACAAATGGCAAGAGATATTGGACTGCACTATTTCTGGAAGGATACAGGATGATGAAATGAAATATCACAATAAAATTTAGTTAAACGAAGTTAAATTTTGAGTACTATTTATAAGACAAAGTAATAATAACTATAGTCAAATAAATGATCGATAATGATAATAAAGCATTTATATATACTAGATTGATAATATGAAATTTTATACAAACTCTAAGTGAGGATGATGGAGATGATGTTGAAAAACCTTTTTATAAAAGATAAATAATTCTATATAGAATAGAATATAAAGATGTAGTATCATTGGATGATTTCAGGATGATGTAATGAAATGCCATAATATAAATTTACTTCAAATTTAATATGTTTCATATAAAAAGGATGTAATAATAGCTATGCTTAATGGATGTTTAACAATTATAACAATTTGTATACATGTATATTAGATTGATGATACTAATAATAGGAAAACATGGAATTGAAAATTATTAGAGAATGTTATCAATGCTAAAATAATAGAATGACTTAGAATAGGATATAAAAAATTATTTATTATTGGATATATTGAAGATGATATAATGAATCATTATAATATAAATGGATACATATATCTTGTTTAAAATGGAAAAACAATAGTGATAATCAAACAAATGAAGTATAATAATGTATACAAAGATATTTGATTGACAATATGTGATTTTTGATAAAGCTCAAGTGATGACTATGGAAAGGACGCAGAAAGACCTTGTAACCAATCAACACACTGTATGCAGTTGAAGAGGTTTTTATGTTATGTTTTGTGTATTTGTGTTTGTTTGAAAATAAAAAAAATATTTTAAAAAAAGAAAATGTGGTGAAACTCACTTAACAACCATCTTGCTTAGCAACCAAAATATTGGGCTCAATTGTGGTCATAAGTTTATTTATTTCTTCCTTCCTTCCTTCCTTTGTCTCTCCCTTTTTCTTTCTTTCTTTCCTCTCTCTCTCCAACTTTCTTTTTTTTTCTTTTTTCTTTTCTTTCTTTCTATTTCTCTTTCTATCTTTGTCTCTCTTTTTTCTCTCACTCTCCCTTCCTTCCTTCCTTTCTTGTGTGTATCTCCCCCACTTCCTTCCTTCCTTTCTTTCTCTCTTACTTTCTCTCTTTCTCTTTCTCTCCCCCCACCTCTAACACACACATCCCTTCTAATTATATTCATAGATATATTCTATGAACTAAAACTGGTGCCCAATAAATCCTATGATCACAGCTTTCTGTGTCCTACAAGCCAATTCACAGAGCTCCCAATTCAGCCTCTTACCGTTCTGGGGGTTAACCGAATTTGGTTCATTGTCCTGTTATATCTTAGCCTTGGTTCCCGCCTTTTTAGCAGAGCGGCTAATTTCAAACAGCTTTTTTTCCATTTGCCGAAGCTTGATTTCTCTGCCACTCGGAGGGTGACCTGGTGGGTGTCCAAAGGTGTTAGGCCTGCCACAGAAGGCACATATGTCACACACACACACACAGACACACACACACACACACCGCACTTGCCGCAATGCAAGGTGCATGTGTAGGGGACTGGATCAGCTGAGAGGCTGGCAAAAAAAAAGCTTCTCTTTCTCTGCTGCCGCGGCTCACAAAGGAGGCAGGGATGATCGCCAGCACTCCCCCCTCACCGCTTTCCCGGCCAGCCACCCAGCCAGGCAGGGCTGCAGCTGGCGGGCTGCAGTAAATGAAGAGAGCGCTGGCCAGCATCCCCGCCTCCTTCCTTTGTTTGTTGCCTCTGTTTCCTTGTTGCCTCTGTTTCTCAGCTCGCAGCTCGCAAAGGAAGGAGGCGGGGATGTTGGCTGGCATTCTTTTCATTTACCACGGCCCGCAGGCTGCAGCCCTGCCTGGCTGGGTGGTTAGCCAGGAAAGCAGGGGTGCATGATTGTGTGTGTGTGTGTGTGTGTGTGTGTGTGTAAGAGAGAGAGAGAGACAGACAGACAGACAGACAGACAGAGAGGCCTCATTTCCAATGAAGGGGGTGGGGAATCCATGCGACTTCCTGCCTCTGCATGGATTCCCCACCCTCTTCATTGGAATGAGGTGGCTGTCAAAGAGAAGAGAGCAGCGCACGCCACATGGGCTTGTCCAACAGCTGAAGAAGGAACAGGAGGGAAGGATTCAGCTGTTGGACAAGCCCAAGTGGCATGCGCTACTCTCTTCTCTTTGACAGCTGTCTCATTTCCAATGAATGGGGTGGGGAATCCCTGCAATTTCCTCGCCACCCACTTCATTGGAAACAAGGCAGCTGTCAAAGAGAAGGGAGTGCACGCCACGTGGGCTTCTCCCAATCCTTCGCTCTGGCAAAGGAAGTGGGTGCGCGGGCCAAGCCTGGTGCGGACAAGTGGGGAAAGTGAGCAAGTGGCAACTGGGTGGGCGGGGGGAGCGAGCAAGCGGCAAATGGAGCGGGGGGAGCGAGTGGGGGGGCAGGCCAGGGAGGGAGCGTTCCGGTACAAGGGCTCCAGAAGAACAGGTATGGGAAGGCACGCTAAATTTCACCAACTGCTACGCCCTTACTCGTCCGTACCAGCTGAAACCCACCCCTGAATCAAGGGAAGTATAGATTCTATCCATTCTAATATAGCAGAGCTGTCAAACTTGTGGCCTATAGACTGGATGCATCATGCACTAGCCACGCCTATGCCTGGTTTAGTGAAAGGGGAAAATGGGCAGGAATAGTGATTTGTGGATGGACTGAAGTTCCTCATTTCTTATCTGAGCTACAAGTGACATTTTAGCTTTCCTTTCTGAGTTTGCCATAGCAGCTGAAACAATACTATAAGATTTAATTATTCCAGAATAACTTTTTTCAAACCTTCACTCTTCTATGTAGCTTCCGCTATTCAAGAAGTAATCTTCATTTCATTGTAGAGTACCCTAAATGATTAGAATTTATTTTTTATTCCTTTTTTTTAATAAAGCACTTTTGTTTCTTAAATCTCAAATATACAGATAGTTCTCAACTTATGTCCAAAATTGAGCTCCAAATTTCTGTTGCTAAGTGAGACAGGTGTTAAGTGAATTTTGCCCCATTTTACAACCTTTTTCACAATAGTTGATAAATGAAGCACTGCAGTTATTAAGTTAGTAACATGGTTGTTAAGTGAATCTAGCTTCCCCATTGAGTTTGTTTGTCAGAAGGGCCCAAAAAGTGATCACATGACCCTGGGACATTGCAACCATCATAATTGCCATCAGTTGCCAAGCATCTGGATTTTGATCCTGTGACTGTGGAGATGCTGCCATGGTCATGTGAAAAATGATTGTAAATTACTTTTTTCAGTGCCATTATAACTTCAACAACCTAAACGAACTGTAGAAGTTGAGGACCAGCTGTATCTACATGTCTATATATCATTGCCAATTAAAATACTTTTAAAAAAATATAGATCAATTTGAGCATCACTATATAGTATTATTAACAAGCCAAAAAGCTGTTGTGCTTTTGCAAGTTCAGTTGAGATATAATTAGGATTATTATTAAAGTATAAGAGACAGATTTAATATCAGTTTAAGATAATTTGACTAGATTATCAGATCTTGGGAATTCAGAAAACACTATCATTTTTCTCCAAGCTAGTAGTTGTCCATATTTTTGCATTCCAGATTTAGTAGCTCTATGGCAAGCATACAATAAAAATAAAGGGACAAGATGTATTCTGGTCCATTCTCAGAATCCAAGAATTTGTAGTCAGTAGCCACTAACCAGCTTGGTTGGCATAAACATCCACTTTTGATTATTATTATTTTTGGCACAAACATCTATTTTTTATTTTCTGAAGGATTTCTTTTGGTAATAAAATTGGGAAGAGTATTTTAGATGTTTTGTTTTAAGAGTTCTGAACTGTTACCAGTGCAATTTACCTAGTATTTTATGCCTACTTGTACTTGTCATAAGGCAATGGTTAAGCAAGAAAAATAATGGAACAAATAGTAATGAAAATAACTGCAATATTTTGCTTGATGAAATTTCAAACATTCCAAAATGTACCAAATATAACCCTGTAGGAAGACTAAACAAGAAATGTGGAAAAACCTATGAATTTAATAGATAGTGGCATAAAGCAATCCATCTCCGAAAGGTTTAGTAAGCCATACATTTTTGTGGTTTGAAAATTTAAAGTATTTTTCTTTCATCTTTAAATATGGCAGATAAAAGCCTCTTGTATTTGCAGCAGCAATGTAATGCTTGAATTGGAAAGCCGTAAGAGTGATCAGCTGCCTAACCAGACATATAAGAATTCCTTTGCTAGAATATAAGAGAAATCCAATAACTGTTAACTGCCAACTCCTGGAAAGCTCAAAAGCAAAGCATAAAGGACAGAACCATGCTATATAGTTTGCTTTTTGTATCTTTTATAGGGATGCTCCATTTTAACTATTACATAACAAGTCTTTATGTACAGTCAGATCTGTTAATATCGGTAATGCTTTCTAAGATACAAAGATTATGTAATTTTCTTTATACACTGCTTAAGTGTATGTTTGGAAGGAAGAACCCCAACCCCCCCCCCCCAAAAAAAAACTAGTCATTCCAATTTTTGGAAAATTCTACTAATGTTTCCCTCCCTTCCTGAATTTGGGGACACCTAGTTGAAAGCTTAACTGAGTGTAGTGAGTCCAGTTTGGAAAAGATTATTCTGTTCATTCAATTCTTTAATAATAATTCTCTATTAATAATTGTATTCTTTGATCCAACATCTAATCGGGAGGCAGCCAGCTTCTTGGAAAACACTTCTCTATTGGGAAGGATGGCTGAAGAAAATTATGGCAAGGCAAGGTTTCTTCTATGTTTGTTTTGGGATGGGGGAGTCTCTTTAAAGCCATGTTAGGCCTCTATTAATATTTCTAATTATCTTGTGTGTGTTTCCTGACTCAGCAATAAATTGCTAACTTGCTAAAGTTAGACAGTGCTTTGTGAATACAGTATTTTTTGGAGTATAAGACACTCCGGAATATAAGACACACATTAATTTTGGGGGAGGAAAATAAGAAAAACAATTCTGCCTCTGCCTACCAGCATCCATTGGTATTCATCTGGCTAGTGTCCTTGCAGCAAACAGCCTGGTCAGCTTCAGCACATTATCACATCCTGATTCAGTACGAGCAGCTGATTGGCAGTTGGATTGGCCTCCCGGAATACCACCAATCAGCTGTTCCAGGCTGCAGGGATCGCCACAGCCCATTGCCACCTCCGCGTATCATGCTTTTGGCCTCCGTGTATTGCATTTTTGGCCTCCGTAGGCTCCATTTTAGACCTGTTCCAGGCTGCTGGGATCGCCACACATATCGCCGCCAATTGCCGCCTCCACGCATCGCACTCTTGGCCTCCACATGTCACATTTTTGGCTGGTTCCGCTAATCCCTGCCATCTGGAACTGGCTAAAAATGTGATGCGCAGAGGCCAAAAATGGGGTGTGCGGAGGCCAAAAATGTGACAGAGATTGGTGACAAGGTGGCGATCCCAGCAGCCTGGAACAAGTCTAAAACAGAGCGTGCGGAAAACAGCAGAAGGGTGGGGACTGCGGGTCAGCGGGGCTTCGGCAACATTTTGTGTATAAGACACACCACAATTTTCACCCACTTTTAGGTGGGGGGAAAGTGCATCTTATACTCCGAAAAGTACATTAATTACAGAGACTCATAAAAAAGGAATTTCTGAGCTATAGGAATTAGTCCAACTCTTGCTTTAATCTAACATATTCCTCTTTTCATGCAGGCTTTACTCTGTGCCTTTAGCCGTAACCTAAATGTGGATGCACCTTAAATGTAAGAATAACAGGCATTTTCATTTTTTTCTGCTTTATTTTTAGGTCATTTTCTAGTATAAATATAATTCTATGTTTTAAAAATCAATAATAACTGTTCATACTTATTCTTTAAGAGAGGACTAGAAATCCAAGCACTCTAATTACAGAATTAGATCTGTTTCCCTTTCATGCAATACGAAATCATGTTTAATGTCTACTGTGTGTTTCCATAGTAGTCATTCAATGGTAGTTATATATGATAATATAGCTATCTACCTAGGAAAAGTATCAGTACCAAAATAAGCATATTGATATATACTAACAGACTTGGTTGACGTTCCTAGGTCAAAAAATATATAGTAAAGCATGGTCCTCTCCTTTTGCTGAATTGATCATATTTTTTTATAACTGAAGAATTAATCCGACTGCCCAAGGTCATAAGATTCAGCTCCTTTGTTTTAATATCAGACTCCAGATGACAGATGAAGATAAACTAGCATAGCAGTCAACCCCTGTCTGAGTTCAGAAACTTGTGAACTTTCTTTGATAGTATTGATCACAAAAATCAAAAGCATTTATATGTGTGATTTTTCCCATCTCTCCCACTAAAACAATAACCTTACTTTAATAAGATAGTCTGGTTTCAGATCAAAATGAAAGATATGTACATTTGACATCATGAATCTGAGACTTTTTTTCCTACATAATAATATGTGCAAAAGTCCTTTTCTATATGTATTCATGATCATGATTTAAGGAGTTTTCTAAGGTATTTTGAATTTTCAATAGTTCCTTCATGAATGGAACAGTGATACAAATCATTGTCAATATAAATTCTTGCACCTGGTGATGTAGTCATAAATGCCTGGAGGGCACTTAGTTGGGAAAAGTGTCATGGAAGGTTTCCAAAGGTCATGGAAAGGTTGAAACTGACAAAAAATATCTTGCTAGTCTCAAGGCAACAGAGAGGAAATTTTCTCTTTGAGATAGAAGTGGGGAAGTCTTTGTTAGTTTCATTCACCCTATTTCAGGTATTGATATACGTATGTTCATCTGAGTATTTCCTCAACCAGGAATCCATACATCCAGCTACCAGTATTGCTGTCTTATGAGATTATGAAAAAGTATCATATTTTCAATGTTTATTTTTATTTTACAAATTCATTTGATTGTCCAGCTTTTGTATATGAAGATCTGTGTGGTATTCATCAATGATAATAACAATAAAATGGCAGGATAGTAACAGTGATGGTCATGATAATACTATGACAAAAATGTGGTGTCAGAAATCCTCTGTATTATGCTCATAGGTAGTTGAATCATATAGAAAACAGAGGGGATACATAATGGCCTAGTTTAAGGAGGGATAGAGCCTCACTCCTTCAAGGATCAATATGAAATTGCAGGCATGTCTTAGGTTGTAATAGCCTACAGGTATTGGTAAGATGAAATTGATCTGAGCAATTACAGGCACGTTATAACACTAAGAGTGGAAAGTAAAATCACACAGAGCTAAAATCAGTAGGATAATATCCTCTACACAAATCAGCAGCAAATGCATCAGGAAAGACTGAAAGGCTGATGTATAAAGCTACATTCTAATTGGTTTATGAAATGGAACTAATGAAATTGTCTATTGTACTTCCAAATTCCCCAGGGAGAGCAATACCATCAAGAAAGCCCCACTACTGATATGAATAAAGAAACTTTTAAAATTCTTAACAGGGAATGTAAATGAGGCAGATCTTACCAGGATGAGAGCAGTATCAGCTTGTTATCATACAGTATCTTGAAATGACATCAGCCTCCACCGACAAATCTGAATTCAAGAAAGTCCTCTCCTTCTCACCCAAACTAAGGACAAATTTACAGGAGATTGAGATAGAAACTAATATTTAGGCTGACCATAACCTGATAAAATTAAGCTGGAAAGGAGTAAAGGAAAAAACTGAGATGGACATTGACTCTATACTAAAAGAGAAATAATTTATACAACTAATAGCAAAAGAAATGGATTTTTTTTTAAAGGAAAAGAAGAAGACTCATTATTGCAAAACGTATGGGATACAGCCAAAGCATATATTAGGGGACAAGCTATAACTTACATAGTGGGGGAAAATAAGGGGGGGGGAAACAACATCAAATGACTTTACACACACACACACACACACACACACACACACACACACACACATTTTGGAATAATGTTCTGAATGCTGCAGCATGGTATGTTTTTTCTGCAGTTTGTTGTTTAAGGTTATAATCTATATGTCTCTGGAGATTTTCAGTTATCCAGGCCATAGTTGTCTCAAATATGCTTTTTCAAAAAAAAAAAAGTAGAGGGGGAAAAAAAGAACTAAAACATCTGAAGAAATCCTTCAGAACTTGTGATTATCCTACCTAGACCTTCATCAAATCCAGAAAAAAAGATCCATCAGGTCCACCCAACACTTTAAATCCAAGAATACACTAAGGTAGAAGCTTGTTCACCCCAAGGATAAAACACCCAGGCACAAACTGAGCAATGTGATATATGTAATACAATGCAGTGAGACATGTTGAGATCTGTACATTGGTAAAACAAAACAAACCACTTCACAAGCCATATGGCACAACATAGGAGATCAAATCCATCAGGATAAGATTCAGCAATCCATGTGCAATTGAAAACAAAGGTCACTCTTTTGAAGACAGCAAAGCCCACATTTTGGATAGAGAGGATCATTGGTTTGAAAGAGGGGTAAAAGAGACCATTTATGTTAACACTGAACAGCCCTCTCTCAACAGAGAGTGATGAAAGATAAGGCACAACTTCCAGTCTACAATGTAGCCCTTGCAACAGTTCCAAGAAGATTCCATAACCAATTGCACTCTTATTCAGATGACCCTGAGGGCTACAAGAGCTCTTAGGGAGAATGCTAATGACCAGATGACTGCAAAGAAATACAATCCTTCCAAACCCCCCCCCCCCCCAATCTAATTAGGACTTATCCTTCCATTCCTCCCACGATCCAGTATCAACTGCCAGTACCTATCCTTTCATTTTCCCTATCTTCGCCATCACAGCTGATGAAGCTTATTGGATGAGAAGTTAAATGTTTTGTTCTTCTCAAGAAAAAAACCAGTCCAGCTGCCTTTTGAAAAAGCAGCTTTGAGTTATAATCTATACATTTTACCAGGCTCTTATTTATAAGCCTATCCCTCTTACAATTAGTGACTTTGGATGGTGAACAAAAGAAAAAAAACATTTAAAAAGAATAAATACAATGCAACCCCCCCCCCAGCAATATCTATCTATCTATCTATCTATCTATCTATCTATCTATCTATCTATCTATCTATCTATCTATCTATCTATCTATCTATCTATCTATCTATCTATCTATCTACCTACCTACCTATCTATCTATCTACACACACACACACACACACACACACACACCAAGGTGGCAAAGGTGGTAGTGACTCAAAGCAATAAATGCCCCATGGTTCTCAGCAAACAGGGAAACGAAGCTGGCAGAAGGGAAAGGTCAACAGTAAAAAAGAAAGAAAAGATGTAGCCTACTCAAATACTAAAGTATGCATGTGGTAGATTTTTTTCAAGCACTAGAAAATGTTTTAAGGTTGAAATTTCGGATGTCACAGAGCCCCTAAGATAAACTACAGCTCTCAGAAAGACAGTGTTATTCTCTAATGCGGAAGCATGATTTAATTCCTTATTTAGTCAATCTTTAACAAGAAATGGGTGAGGGTAGAAATGCCATCTTATGCTTTGCATAGCTGTCAGTAAGGTTTAGCCAAATCCTGTCTGTGGGAGAAAAATACATGCTTAACCTTAGCTCATATACTGAAATACTCAGGAATATTTCTCTCTCTGAAGAAATGAATTCTGACTTTATGACTGCATGTTATAAATTAATGACAGAAAGTGAATAAAATTTTTATATTGCTTTTCTCATCTGATTCACATCCTTCTATTTTTCACCACTGCATTTTTGTTAATAGTGCTTAGTGTTTGTAGAACTTTAGAGTGGCATATTATTGAGCAATGGAAGGGGTGCTCTGAGACTTTGCCAATGTTTTACGAACATTACCTGATAGTTAGAAATCTGTCCCTCTTGCCTTTAGCAATTGGGATAAATCCTTAATTGCTGTTTATTTATGAAACTTACACCACTACCTACTGAAGTATTTGCAGTGTTTGTAATAAAATTGGTTGTACCAGTGGTATTGGAAGCAAGTTCTCACTGCCACTTCGCCAGGCCAGGTAATGCCATCTCCAAAGGTCGCAAATGGTGATCACATGCTAGGATTTTGCAAAAAACATAAATATATATGGGTTGCCAAGTATGAAGTGACAATGGGGATGCTGTGATTGTTGTTACTCCCTTTTTTCAATGCTGCTGTAACTTAGTATGATGACTAAATGAACAACTACAAATCAAAGACTACCTGCATAGGGTATCTTTTGCCTCAAGATGTGGGGTACTACCTCTGCTCTGCTCTTTGTTATATCAGCTTGAGGGCAGCCAGTCACTCTGCATGTAGAACCAAACCCTGCATTTGGGAAATCTTCATAACCATGACCTGTAGTCAGTGTTGGGTTCCTCCCGGATCGCACCGGATCGCGCGCGCTCCCTTTCAGCGCTCCACCTGGCTTGCGCGCTCCCTTTCAGCGCTCCACCTGGCTCTCGCGCTCCCTTCCGGCGCTGAAACCGGAAGTACAGTTTTGCCCGGCCCTGGCGAAGCAACGACGCCTGTCTGCGCTCCACCAGCTCGGCTGGGAACGGAGATGTTTCCTCAGCGGAGCGGAGCGCCTGAAAAGTCTTTCCTCAGCGGAAGGGAGCGCGAGAGCCAGGTGGAGCGCTGAAAGGGAGTGCGCAAGCCAGGTGGAGCGCTGAAAGGGAGCGCGCAAGCCAGGTGGAGCGCTGAAAGGGAGCGCGCAAGCCAGGTGGAGCGCTGAAAGGGAGCGCGCGCGATCCGGTGCGATCCAGCAGGAACCCACCACTGCCTGTAGTAATTTCCAGTAGAAAGCAAATTGGAATTTCTGAATATGTTACAAGAATTCTAATTCTACTGCATTTTGCCTTCTTCAAAGCCTACATTATTTGTGTGTGTATGTATGTATGTATGTATATATATATATATATATATATATATATATATATATATATATATATATATATATATATATATATATATATATATATATATATATATATATATATATATATATATATATATATATATATATATATATATATATATTTATGATGGTCCCAGCAAAATATGACTTGCTTACAAAATCTTTTAAGGAGGTACATTGAGCTAATTAAAGATAAAAAATGTCTATAAGCAGCTGTAGCACTGAAAAATTGTGAACATGTTAGTATGTGACATGGTTATTTTTTTAGAAAGAGATAAGTTGGTAGTCTGATTGAAATGAGATAAGCAATGGGAAAGAAGAAATCGGCATTTGAGCTGGAAAATGCCTGTGGGTTTTAATGTGGGAGAGTAAGTGAACAGTGCTTTCGGTTTCGTTTGCCATCTGCATTTTTACTATTTAAAAAAAGATAATGGGTGAAAAGATTATTGAACTACTGTATTGCTGGTGTTCTCTTGAGACCTCTTTTCTACTGTTTGAAAAAAACCTCTCCCCTCCTTTTTTCTTCTCTGCCAATTCTAGTCATTATTGGTTGGTGCAGAGAGAAAGAGCCTGAGGCCCTGCTTTGTGGGATTCCTTAGCACTTTTCTTCTCATTATTAGCATCTATATGAAGCTCCTGGGGAAACAAATCCATCAACACAGGGCACAGAATCATCTGTATGATGTACAATATACCTCTCCGCCTGGGGCTAACCATGTAAAACTGTCAAGATTGTTCCAGGATCCAGTAGCTGTGGCAATCTGGATAGGGAATAACAGGTTTCAATGTAATCATAGTAAGACCTACTGGCTGTGGCTTTTGAGACTCCTACAAGCCAGTGGTTTTCCATCTTTATCTCTAAAGGGGGTAAGAACTGTCACACAGAGTTGGTGTATAATTAGGAGATTTTTCTGGATTCACACCTCCTGCTCAAAGTACAGTATCTGGTGTGCCTGTTCCTGGGCCAGAAGATCCTACTCGTGTAAGTCAGGCATTAATCACCTCCCAGCTGGAATACTATAATGTGTTCTACATGGGGCTACCTTTGAAGAGCATTTGGAAGGTACAGCTATTCCAGAATTCAGTAACAAGATCAGGTTTGGGTGCCTTGTCTAGGGACAAGGGTATTTTGGGGCAATTCAGATAGTGACATCTTTGCTCTGTAAGTTGCACCACCTTCTAGTGGTTTCCTAGTCTAAAGCAAATTAAGTATATTACATGGAGATCAGGATACTTGAGGAATGGTTGGTCTCTGGCCATTTCTGTTCATGCCATCTGAACTGGCAGGGTTGGCATGCTTCAGGTCCTTATATTAGGAAATATCATTTTGTGGGACTAAGAATCAAACCTTCTGTGTCATGGCCCTGGTCCTATGGAAGAGGAGTCCTCACAAAGAATAGAATAGCTCTGACCTTTTGGCCTTCATAAGGCATTAAAGACTTGGATATTTCTCTGTGGCACTGGCCTCAAGAGGTACACCAGTACTGCTGGTGGATTTGTTGTATGGCCAGTAGAGCTTATAATTCCTATTGTTGTTTCTGATTTTTAAGTCACCAAGCTTAGAAAAATATTTGTGTAATGCATAGAGAACTCAATTGGAGTGCCACTGATTTCTGTAGCAGATGGGTGGTAACTATGCTAAATTGCTTCTTTGGGGAGAAAAAGAGCTAATGATTGTTCAAGTCCAAAGAGACAAAATGGTTATATTTGTCATATTTTATGTATTTATTTATGGAATCTCATATAATGTCACTAAGTGACTCACAATATTCAATAGAAACAAGGATAAAATCAAAACCAACTTTCTCCCAGGCACCAGATCATTATTATTTAGTGATAATTATAGTTACTGAAGAAATGTTTCATTATGAATTAATTCTGTCTGGCTATATAGATAATCCTTGCTTTCTGATTGCCTCATATAGCAACCATTCAAAGTTACAGTGGTGCTGAAAAAATAACATTATGATCAGCCCATATTTACAATCTTCCAAGAAACCTTCAATTGTATACTTTGTCATTACAATCATTATGCATTATTATTCTATGCCTGACTTGTGGCTGTATGTTATTAAATATTTTTTAAATGTTGTAGACCATTTTAAATTGTAAACCTAAACATCTGGAAGGCACCAGGTTGAAGGAAGCTAGTGGATTATGCTTTTGAAAAAAATTCCCTTGTAGGTTGTTATAAAAAGAGATGATATTTAATAATGGCCACCAGGGGTTGCTCAGGCATCAGCAAATTTATCTCCCATAGGATTTATGATATATGCAGCAAAATAATAAATATATGGCATTCTGCCAATTTTTAAAAATTCTTGATCCTATGAAACAGTAGTTTTTGTAACAAAATTGACTTTCAAAAGCCTAACTTCACATTTCTGTAAAATAAAATTAATGCTAAGGCCAGTGACATATAATGATAGCCAAGTAGTTTATGTGAAAAGGAAAGTCTTTCGTAAAGTATTAACTAGATGCCTTACTCTATGGTTCTGTTGCCTAGCACTGCAGTCAGTGAACTCAAATATTCTGCTAGCCATACTAAGGAACTGATACGAAAGGGAGGATAGGCCATTTTCCCAAGAGTTTTGGAAACAACAGTGCAGAAAATAGAATTAAGTAAAGAACAAATTGTACCATTTAAGGCCATATTGGAACACAGGACTTACTTCTAAGAATAACTTCTACATGAGAAAACATATTGTCTTGGATAATATAAGCAGTCCCCAAGTTACAAACATAACTCATTCTTAAGTCTATCTTTAAGTCAAATTTGTATGTACAGTAAGTCAGCACAAGTTATTTAGCATCAGTTGTAAATGTTGGTCTTAGTACATATGTATTTATTTTACCTTTCTATACATATAAATCACTTAAGAAATACTTCCAAATATAGTACATCTTAAACATGATTATACAGTACATTATAAAAATAATATTGTAATAAGAAAAGAAACAGTTCTTAAAACACGAATGAAAGCAAATATATGTATCCCAGGATAATGTGGCAAGATCCAATCTGGATTGGATCATGGGGACCAGAGGTTTAATCTTCCGAGCTTTTGGACTCATGCTGGAGCCCATCCTCAGGGAACTTCTCTCTACCAGAATATGTGCTTTGAGCAATTCCCGCCCTATTCTTGATCATTGTATTTATATAGTGCCTTCCTATTGGTTGATAGGTGTGTTGATGACCGAGAATTGGCTGTTACTTCCTTATGCTGCCAAAACAGCTTATATAGAAAGAAAAGAAAGAAATCATGATTAAAAGTTAACAATAGATGGGCTTGGGGTGTTGAAGAGGATGAACCTTGGACTAGAAATTATGCTTCAAAGGCATGGTAAATTATAAGAGATAAACAGCAATGCAATCTGACTAAATGCCAACGTGATCTGACTAAAAATGGCGGACAATATTCTTCCTTGAGCCAATGAACCATTGAAGCTGCACAGTTTTCATGAACTGCTGAAATCAGGCTGCATATTAAAAATGCACATGCTACTTTTTGAGACTCATGAAAACATTGCAGGGCTTCAGGAATTTGTCAAGCAAAGAGAAATGTCTGCCATTTTTAGTAATAGCCAGTCCGTTTGTAAGTATGAGTTGTGTGTGAGTCAGATGTTTTTAACCGGGGAACTACATATGTAATACACACACACACACACACACACACACACACACGGAAAACATGCATTGTGCGTTGTAGTGTAGTGCTTTTAGATATTTATGAAGCAATTATTTTAATAGAAAGTCAATTCATATAACAATATGCCAGTTTAGGTTTAAATAATGAACACATATAATTACAATTCCTTCTGTTAAATTTATGATTCTTGGCAATCCCTTGGATTGTTGGTCAGTATATTTAAATTCTTCCCTCATTGAAAGGGAAAAAAATCCATTTATTTTTTAGCAGGAATGATTTTCTATTATGTACATTTGGAAACCATTATTTTGAATGGTTAAGAATGACTACAGTTACACTCATGCCAGAAAGAAAGAAAGATAAATATAATAAAAAGCCTTAGTTAAATTAATTTCATTGTTTGGGAAATGGAAAGGAAAGTAATCATCTACAGTTCTACATGATAAAGCAAAACGATATAGAATGGCTATAAGTCTCAGTACAATCTTTTTAGGATCAGAATATATGTATCAAATGATACATTTAGTAGAGAATAATAAAACACTGGGGATAACAGAGACCTAATAAAATATCATAAAACAAACATTTTTTCTTTAGTATGCTTCCAGCTACATTTGAAATCTCATTTCAAGTTAACTTTTAGAAGACCATAATTCTATATGTGCATTGAGGGAAAATAATATTGTTTGCAAATGTAAAAATAGATTTTTCTCTGAAAGATGGTTGGAAAGTATATATTTATCAGTGGTATTTTATTAATGTCATGATTTAATGTGTCATTTCCAACTTTTAAAGTTCCTAATGTATACTTCAGTTCCATTAACTTGAAATGCATACCAAGTGATTCAAATATTGGTTGTGTGAGCATCATAGGATAATCATGTGTATTAATGTGTATAGAAAGAAAAGTATTCAAGCTATTAAAATCTGTATGGCCCATTGCTACCCATGCTACTACTTCATTCCCTAGGAAATATATATTTTAATGAGTCATTACATTTTGAAACTAAGGAAGAAAATTGTTTCAATAAAGTCAGTGAAATGCATTGTTGTCAATTTAACTGACAAGTGTCTTGATAATGAATTTATTATCTTCCCTTTTTCTAAATAGTAGAAATTAAACCTCAGAATTTTTCTTTGATAAAAATGAATGAACTGAACCATGTTTCAGTTTTCTATTAGAAAGAATTAAAAGTTTGGGAATAAGGGAATAACAAAATGTAAAGTAGTAATTTGAACCTGGTTATTAAGATATTAATGGGTGATAAGAATGAGTACTCATGAAACCTTAGCACAACTACTTAGTAGATGGTCTAATGTGGAAAGTAGTAACCATGACAACCACTCTGTTGAGAGCTAGATGTATTCTTCTAACCCAGCAATGTCCTAATGAAACGTGTGTATCAAAATGTCAAGACAGTTTCAAAAAATTAACTCTGCTGTGAGTTCAAGGCAGGTAAGAAATAACTGAAATATCTTTTCTTTGTAAGTGTAGAATCTGTCAAACTTAAGACTACCATGAAATGCTTTATATTGCCTCAAAAACCATGAAGATCATTTTAGTATCCATATTGTAAGTAGAAGATGACAATTTATGAGTAGTACAATATGTAATTATGAACTTCCATTGCGCATGATTCTTTCCACAAATGTTCTTTCCAAACACACTCTAATATAATGAAGTTGGATAGATGATGTTGAGTGAATTAAAGCCACAGGATCATTAAACTACAACCAAAAAGAGATCTTCATTACAATTATTCAATGATAGTAGCCTTTGTAGGATCTAAAGTTGAATTAACGATAAGTCTAAGAATAGCAACTGTTACCACCCTTTTTACAATACAGTATCATGACAATGTATACTTCGTGTTCACTCAGTGTCCTATACGTTTTGTGAGCAGTCTGATCTTTTTAATGTGATCATTTCTTTTAAAAATAAAATAAAATAAAAAAATATGGTTTTCTGCCTGCGTGGTCTTCTGTGATGAGCCGAAGGACAGAAAGGGGGAGTAGTGACCTTCCTCCCATATTTAGGCATACCAGGAGTTGTAACACACACACATACATACATACATACATACATACATACATATATGCTGGTTTTGTTATATTTGGGTCTTTTCCCATGTAGGATTGAGATTGTCTTTGCAACGTATCAGCAAGATCTCACCTGCCATCTTCGGGCTTGGGCTTAAAATGGGAACGGAGCTGCCGTCTTTCTGTAAATCTTGGTGGGAGGGGATGGGGTGCTGGCTTTGTTTCAGTAAGTGGAATGATTGGCACACACAGCCAGCACCAATCAGCACCAATCTACCAATCATGATACAAACACACAACCAATCATTCCACTTACTGTACAGAATGAGGCTTTATTAATATTGCATGGATACTTCAAACACCTCAGATATATATACTTCTTTTTGTATCAAAATACCATTACCCACTAAGTATATTCAGTGGTGGGTTTCAAATTTTTTTGGAACCTACTCTGTGGGTGTGGCCTCCTTTGTGGGAGTGGCTTGCCGGCCATGTGACCTGGTGGGAGTGGCTTGGCAGTCATGTGACCAGGTGGGCATGGCTAACTTGGAAAATGTGAAACTCACTTAACGATGCTCTTGCTTAGCAACCAAAATTTTGGGCTCAATTGTGGTCATAAGTTCTTTTTCTTTCTTTCTTTCATCTCTCTCTCCCACTTTCTTTTTTTCTTTTTCTTTTTCTCTCTCTCTCTGGCTCTTTCTCTCTCTCTCCCTCTCTCCCTCTCTGTCTCCCTCTGTCATTTTCTCTGGGTGTCTATCTGTCTGTCTCTCTCTCTGTATCTCTGTCTCTCTCTCCTCCTTCCCCCATCTCTGTCACTCTGTGTGTGTGTCTGTCTGTCTCTCACTCACTCTGTGTGTGTGTGTGTGTGTGTCTGTCTCTGTCTCTCCCTCTGTCTCTCTCCCCTCCCTTCCTCTCTCTCTGTCACTCTGTGTATGTGGGTGTGTCTGTCTCTCACTCATTCACTTAATCACTCACTCTGTGTGTGTCTCTCTATATTTCTCTCCCTCCCTCCCCCTCTCTGTCTCTGTGTGTGTGTGTGTGTGTGTGTGTGTCTGTCAGTCTCTCTGATTCCCTCCCTCACTCCCTCTCTCTGTCTGTCTGTCTGTCTGTCTCACTCACACACACACACACTGTGGTCACCTTGTTGAGTGTTCCAATCACATTTGAAACACTCAACAACTGGCTTGCATTTATGGTATTTTGCAGCATTTTGCAGTCATAGGACCAAAATATATGCTTTTAACCATATATTTTGGTCCTATGACTGCAGAATGCTGCAAAATACCATAAATGCAGGCCAGTTGTTGAGTGTTTCAAATGTGATTGGAACACTCAACAAGGTGACCACAGTGTGTGTGTGTGTGTGAGTGAGACAGACAGACAGACAGAGAGAGGAACAGAGAGGGAGTGAGAGAGGGAATCAGAGAGAGACTGACAGAGTCTGACAGAATCAGAGAGGTACTTTTAACTACCTGGCAGCGGTGTTTTTCCTTGGGGGGCTCCTCAGAACATCCTAAGACTTCGGAGGGAAGCCTCCAGCCCAGAGCAGGAGCAAAGCCCCTTTTCCAACTGGCCTTTCCTCCCTTGGAGGGCTTTGGAGGGAAGCTTCTGCATAAGCCCGGCCGAGTGACAACAAGTTCCCACCGTTACGAAGCCTCGGAGGCTGTAATTTTCTGAGCTGTGCGCGCCCGCCTGTTTTCCACGGCGTGGAGCAGCAGCGAGGTTTGTGTGGCCGGCAATCACTCCAAATGCCATCCGGGAAGACGAGGAACGTGAGGGGGGACTGTTGACGGCCTCCGCAATCATCGCTCGCCTCGCAGAGCCTCGCTGCTGCTCCACGCCGTGGAAAACAGGCGCGCGCGCACAGCTCAGAAAATTACAACCTCCGAGACTTCGTAACGGCGGGAACTTGTTGTCACTCGGCCGGGCTTATGCAGAAGCTTCCCTCCGAAGCGTTCTGAGCCTCGGAGGCTGTAATTTTCTGAGCTGTGCGCGCGTGCCTGTTTTCCACGGCGTGGAGCAGCAGCGAGGCTCTGCGAGGCGAGCGATGATTGCGGAGGCCGTCAACGGTCCCCCCTCGCGTTCCTCGTCTTCCCGGATGGCATCCTGAGTCATTGCCGGCCTCGCAGAGCCTCGCTGCTGCTCCACGCCGTGGAAAACAGGCGCGCGCGCACAGCTCAGAAAATTACAGCCTCCGAGACTTCGTAACGGTGGGAACTTGTTGTCACTCGGCCGGGCTTATGCAGAAGCTTCCCTCCGAAGCGTTCTGAGCCTCGGAGGCTGTAATTTTCTGAGCTGTGCGCGCGCGCCTGTTTTCCACGGCGTGGAGCAGCAGCGAGGCTCTGCGAGGCGAGCGATGATTGCGGAGGCCGTCAACGGTCCCCCCTCGCGTTCCTCGTCTTCCCGGATGGCATCCTGAGTCATTGCCGGCCTCGCAGAGCCTCGCCGCTGCTCCACGCCGTGAAAAACAGGCGCGCGCGCACAGCTCAGAAAATTACAGCCTCCGAGACTTCGTAACGGTGGGAACTTGTTGTCACTCGGCCGGGCTTATGCAGAAGCTTCCCTCCGAAGCGTTCTGAGCCTCGGAGGCTGTAATTTTCTGAGCTGTGCGCGCGCGCCTGTTTTCCACGGCGTGGAGCAGCAGCGAGGCTCTGCGAGGCGAGCGATGATTGCGGAGGCCGTCAACGGTCCCCCCTCGCGTTCCTCGTCTTCCCGGATGGCATCCTGAGTCATTGCCGGCCTCGCAGAGCCTCGCTGCTGCTCCACGCCGTGGAAAACAGGCGCGCACGCACAGCTCAGAAAATTACAGCCTCCGAGACTTCGTAACGGTGGGAACTTGTTGTCACTCACCCGGGCTTCTGCAGAAGCTTCCCTCCAAAGCCCTCCAAGCGAGGAAAGGCCAGTTGGGAAACGGGCCAGAAGACAAGGAACAGCAGTGGCGGCGGGGAGTCAGCCCCGATGCAAAAAAAACGCCAAGGGGGCGGGGGCGGAAATTACTTCCGGGTTCATTCTTCAACCGGTTCGCACGATCCGGTGCGATCCGGTAGAAACCCACCACTGAGTATATTCCTTTATTACCAAGATCATGGCATGCAGAGGATGACATTAAATAAACAAATCTATGTATGTATGTATGTACATCTTGATCTTCTCTGAGACCCCGGAAGAACATGTTGTATATTCATACATTTAACTAAAATTCTGCTTCTGTTTAAAAGTTGTATAAAAATCATTTTTCTTCAATTTAGAAAAATTTCTATGAGAATTTTTGTAGTTACAGTGCTACCAAACTTTTGGAAGACAAGAAGTTGAGAATCTTTTCTTCAAATCATATGTACAAGTTTGGGCATAGATACTTAAGCATGACTTGCAAATGAATTGCTCTTATGTGTAAAGTGTGCTTGTCTAAGGAGTTCTGGCTTCTTTCTTTTGGCCTATCTTAATTTGTGATTGTAGGAAAGCAACTCCTGAGTAGCTCTGCTCAAGGCAATTATATGGAAGTACTTGCCTATTAAAACCAATGAAGCTTGCATTCGGGAATAAAATGCTTTAACTTGAATTAAGCTATG
The DNA here is from genome assembly GCF_964273705.1 of Natrix helvetica. Lineage (NCBI taxonomy): Eukaryota > Metazoa > Chordata > Lepidosauria > Squamata > Natricidae > Natrix > Natrix helvetica. The sequence continues at coordinate 44,958,945 of NC_138549.1, read as the reverse complement.
AAAAGTATGTTTTTCCCCTTTGTTTTTAATGATGTACTGATTATTGTAATGCTTGGGAGGATAGGAGAAGGAGTTGTTTAGCCTATATCCACATTGGCATATTTCCAGTATCATTCTTGTATTTCATCGCTAATGCATTATTACTTGTCTCCAGTCAGCAGATGGCATACTCTTTGTGTTGTGTTTGATCAATGGATTAAATGCTCTATATGAATCAGTCCTGCAAATTATTTTGATATATAACATATGTTATACTTTTATATAGTCATAGAATTGCAAATCATGCTATGGGTGTTATTTAAACTTTCTCTCCTGAAAATGCTCCTATGAGACACACAAAGGTTCCAATTTATATAGCATTTTGTTAAATGAGAAATTAAAGCTGAAGTTTGCTGCAAAAAAATATATTTTGTTTGTGTTTGTTGTACTGTCTAATATACTGACTTTCATATAGGTGTGTGAGATTGGCTATAGCTTCTAGTTGAGGAAGATCTGAAAAATCTTTACTAAAGTTTTTGTAGAATTAGAAATAATTGAATATAATAATATAGAAAAGCCTGCTGAAAACAATTAAACCAGCAATTCCTCAAGATAAAGTTATTGAAGATCCAAATTTAGTAATAGAGCCCATTCATTGGAGTCAAAGGATTTACTCTAGGGCTAGATCAAAGTCAGCATTACAGTAATATTTCAATACATTCATTTCACCTTCCTTTGAACTTGTTTGAATCATTCAATATTGGTCCACTGGCCTTCAAATATAGATTAAATAAATAAATAAATAAATATAGAATATAACCTCCTTCTGAATTGGAAGTCTTTTAAAAGATTGCCTTTATTTTTCATGCCTTTACAGATGTTATTTTAATTCTGTTTCTTGTCTCTTCTAAAAATTCTCTGAAATTGTTAAGTTCCTTTCTAAGATACTTGTCTTTCTGGGCTTTGGATTCTGTTATCTACTTAGCAATTTCCACAATTTGTTCCAACATCCAGTTTGCTTTTTTCTTTTTCTTGATCTTTAGCAATCTCTTTTCACATTTCTTTACAGTTTATTTAAAGTCATCCCATACGTTGTCCAGATTTTGGAATTCTAAGTACAGTAGTTCCTGATGTTTTCTGTGAAAAGGAAGGGCAGATGCTCAATATGATATTGTTTGGCTTTCTTCTTCCATTTTAGCTGAATTTAAAATTTGTCCATGGGCAGTTCATGGTGTGTTCTTTGCTATTACAATTGAACTCATCTACCTTCTTCTACCAATTATGTAGTCAATTTGATTTATGTTATTGTATCTGGCAATGTCCGTGTATATAGGCATCATTTTGGCTATTGGCAATGAAGAAATCATTGGGTTGGCAGAAATTTATAACTTATTGCCCTGTTTAATTTTGGTTTTCTAAGCCATACAATTCAACTACATTTTCTTCCTTAATATATTCAACTTTGGCAAGTCAGTCTCCAAACCACTAACAGCATATCTTGCTTCTAGATAATGTCCACAATTGGGACCAGAATTTCCATTTCTAAGCGAGGCAATTGTTAAACAGTCATGACCTTTTTTGCCACAGTTATTAAGTGAATCACTGTGCAGTTAAGTCATTAAGCAAATCCATCTTCCCTCATTAACTTTATTTGTTGAAAGCAAATGAAAAGGTTGCAATTGGCAATCACATAACTGTTGGACACTGTAACTGTCCTATAAAACTGCTTGCCAAGCACCCAGATTTTGATCATATGACTGTATCGTATTGGTTTACTTGATCATGTACAGAGGTTTAAACATTGCTGCTTCCACCAGTATGAAATAATCCTTAAGATCTTCCTATACTGCCACTGCCAAGTATAAATGCCTGCTTGCTTTAGCTGGGCAACTGGTATGACCTTTATGTCTTGTTTTTATACTCTTGGTAACCCCTCTTCCCACTCCCTTGGCATTCTTCACTCATCCTCTCAGGAATATAACATCCTGCTATGAAGAGACAGTACAGCAGAACTTGGGATAGGGAGAGGGACATGACCATTTATAATAATATAAATGTGTGTGTTAGCAATAAAAATATAAATTATGATTAAAATTATGATAAAAACATGGGGAGGAAAAGAACAGGGTGTACAGTGGGGAGGGGGGATCTGCTATTGGTTCATCAGTCACCTCCAGCATGATATTCTCCATTGGGGGCCCAAGCCAACTGGCAGAACCAGGTTTCAGGCCTTTATGGAAGGTGAGGAGGGTGGGAGCAGATATCACCCCTAGGACGCTAGATGTTCAAATAAGAGCAATGTGCTGTTGCCCTGAGTTATTTCCTCTCTATTTCCTTCTCTTTATGTTTTCTGAGTTTTGTAATTATAAATGTTAGAAAGATAATTTTTACATGATAGAGAAAGTGCTCATTAGGATTTGATGGGTAAGTGAGAGAAAATAAGGGAATAAAGTTAACTCAATACCACATCATGCATGTAACTTCCAAGTATCTCACTTGCCATCTTATGTTGGGAAAAAATATAGCTAGCTATATAGTAATTTCGACCCACACCCTAGATGTTAAAACTTTGCTATGGGTGAAATAACATAGTTCCCCCTCCAGTTTGTGACAGTTTGGAAACCCAATTTATACATCTGCTTCTTTGTTTCATAGCAATAAGGAATTTTCAAATAATACCTAGATATATAATGCTTTTGTTGCAAAAAGCTCTGCCAGTTCATATCTCTAATAACACAATGAAACTGTAATACTGTATTAGTATTTCCCTCATCAGGTTTATTTAAAATTACATGAAAAATAAAATTTCTTGGTTTATTTTTTCATTTAGTCATATTATCAAACTAATGTAAACATATGCTGCATCAAAAAAATTCTCTATCTGAACACATCCTGTTATAACAAAATATTTTCTTATGTTTTGGAAAAAACATAACATTAAACATGGTTTGAATTTTATCATGTTGTGTATTTTTATTAGTTGCTTGAATGTAATACATTCCATTTCATTCACTGAGGAGATATAATTTCTGAAACTAATTTAATTAGTAATTTAATACACATAAATTTTAACCAGAATTGGACATTTATTAGACTGTATTACAGAATACCATTCTGTCCAGAGAAAACATCAGCCAAGAAAGATAACACATACTTCCATGTGTTAAAATGTTGTAATAAAATGCAAGAACTATTTTTTCTCTTTGTACTATCACAAATGCATTTGTTTTCTAATGTAGATAAAAGAAGAAATGAATACTCTAGTAACTGTTAAAGTGGAATGATATACATTACTAATAGATAACAATAATTTTATATTTAACTAGGACCTTTCTAGAAAGTGCTCTATTTTTTCAGATATATATTTTTAGACAAAAAAAATCAGGATTGGTATATTCCAAGAAATAATTACTAAAATTGAAAGGATTTATTTTGTTTCTTTTGGAATAAACAGCAAAATGGTAACTAGAACTTTGATTTGGAAATGTTATAAATGGACCAAGGGCCCAGATGAATTTAAATTATTATTTTGGAATTAATTATAAGAATCCTTCCTGTTGGAAAATGCTTTGTTTTGAATTCCTTAAAAAAAACATGATAGGATGGAATTTACAAAGCCTTGGAGAGATTCCCCTATAATTTCTACATCGTGAAATGCAAGAAGAAGGATAGTTGATTTTGTTGCCCTTATATCACTGGGAGAATAATATAAAGCAATGCAATAATACATGCAATGAATGCATATATAGAAATGAGACATTTTTCAGTTTGTATGTGTGTTTGTACCTTTATAAATTTCTGGAGCTGCCTGTAAAAATTCTTAGCTTCACCCAGCAGGGATTGAGAGATTGTTTCTCAATTATCCATTCTGAACACAGTGGAAATAGATAGCTGTGCATGCTCCTGTGGGCTTGTTGTTGTTGACTGATGGTCTCAGTGTTATGTAGAATGGAAGCATAATGGGTAACGGATTATACCTCATAAAATATAATATTGAAGAAAGAAAGTAGGTGAATGTGATAGGTGGATTCCAAAAGAATGAAAGAATTGTATTTGAAGGAGTGTCTGATGTATGAAAGCACTTTTGCACACTTAGACCAAGTGGACTGTTGCAATTAAGTGGCTTTGCTGCAATTTCCACCAGTGTGATCCTTTGATTTAGAAAATATTGAACATTAAAGGGGAAGGTAGTGTTCCAGAAAACAGATGATGGCTCCCTTTGAGAAATGGAGATCCTTTGCTTTTACAAAGAAAGAAAAATCCCAAAGCCTAAGACAATGAGGTGAGTATCAATGAAGACAGAGTTTAAAAAAGAGGTTGGCCGAGCATATTCATGTCATGAACATGTGGAACTGAGAAAACACCCTAACACACGGGTGTCAAACTCGACGTATCACATTGCTGTCATGTGACGTTTTATGATGTTTTTCCCATTCACGGACCTGGGGTGGGTGTGGCCTGCATGTGATACATCTGGCCCGTGGGCCGCCAGTTTGACACCCCTGCCCTAAAACAAACAGAAGTTAGGGAGTTTGAATGCATTAATCTATTTATAGCTTTCAAAAAGGCACAGTTTTGTTCTATGAATTATTGAATGGACTTATAATATAGGTAAAGTTTCCCCTCACACATATGTTCTAGTCGTTCCTGACTCTAGGGGGCGGTGCTCTTCTCCATTTCAAAGCCGAAAAGCCAGCACTGTATGAAAACGATTCTGTGGTCATGTGGCCAGCATGACTAAATGCCGAAGACGCACAGAACACTGTTACCTTCCCACCAAAGGTGGTCCCTATTTTTCTACTTGCATTTTTACGTGCTTTCAAACTGCTAGTTTGGCAGAAACTGGGACAAGTAACGGGAGCTCACTCTGTTATGCAATACTAGGGATTCAAACCGCCGAATTGCAACCTTTCTAATCGACAAGCTCAGTGTCTTAGCCACCAAGCCACCTTGTCCCTATACTTATGATATACAGAATTTGTATGCATGAATTCCATACAAAATAGCACAACACTTGTATCTAGCAACAAAATGTTACTGTGTTGAACATCAACAGTGGCGAGAAAAAAGCATTCACTTATCCCAGTTAAAGGCAGATATAAAATTAAAGATATTTGTATTCAAATTCTGCCACTAAAAAAACTGCTAATTTTCATTGAGTGCATCTGCTTGTTACTTATCTATCATTTGTTATATCAAAAATTTGTGTGAGATTTGACATAGCCAATATAGAGAGACTGTAGTATCAGCCCATTTGCAAATTAGGCAATATGTTGCTTATGTTTCATGGTAAAGTATTATTACTGGTGGTTTTGTTGGAAGGAATGCTCTGTCTGGATAAAATCTTTTATGAAGGTACATTCAGAGAACCTACCAACATGATACTACAGGGGTGTCGAAACTCACAGCTCACAGCGCCAGATGCATCACACACTGGCCACCCCCACCCCCAGTTTAGCTAAGGGAAAAAGTTGCAATACATCATGTGACGTGACACAAGTTTGACACCCCTGTGATACTATAACAAATAACAAATATTCACACTCCTGATATTATATTTGAAATATTATATAGAGTTTGGATTGTAATACCTCAGAAAGTTCATTGATGTACTGGAAAATAAAATTACTAGAGAATTAGAAAAATTTTACTATGCTATATTTCCAAACTATATTAGTTTGTCTGTGTTTTCCTTTAAGTAATGTGCTGAAGTTTGAATTTTAAATGATAATAGATAGACAAGAACCAAAACAATATGTAATTGATGTTTAATTAATTTTAATACATTAGTCAATATCTAAGATAATGGACTTTAGTTACCATTCATGAAGCTTGTATTTCTCCATGCCAAAAAAAAAGCTTTATTACTTACCCACATATGCTTATATAATTGGGTAAAATTTTATTTTGAAAGTTCAATATTTTTTATTTTCTTGTTATTGGGCAAAGGCTTCAAACAGTGGAAATGATACTGATAAGCCAACTCTACTTGATCACCAAGTAATGTAAGATATATTTATCTGCTTAATATCACTTGCATTATATTTTGGTGAGTTTGTAGGCAGGCTCTATTTTTCTCTCCCCATTTCTTTTGCTTAGAACTAGCTTTGTGATAGCACAAAACCTAGATTATAACTTTGGAGCATTTAATTTATTTATAATAGTTACCATTATAACATCTTATCTACAACTATGGTATATATTTCTTCCATACCATTATGAAATCTTCAGAGTTGGAAGCCAAGCTTTATATATGTGTGTACAGCAGGGGTGTCCAAACTTGGGAACTTTAAGACTTGTGGACTTCAACTCCCAGAATTCCCCAGTCAGCATGGCTGGCTGGGGAATTCTGGGAGTTGAAGTCCACAAGTCTTAAAGTTCCCAAGTTTGGACACCCCTGCTGTACAGGTTAGACAATTGAGTTAGAATTGTAATTCCAAATCCAAAGTGGGATAATTCAGACAGACCTTTTGGTGCCTGGATGACGTGGGTCAATTCATTTTGGCCTGGACTTCACTTCTGTGAAACCTGAGGCCTGATCTCAGTGATGTTTATTATGTCCTATTATGGTTTGTTTCGTGTGCCTTTGTTTATTTTCAGTCAGCAGAGTCTCACAACCAGTTCTTCCTGAGTGAAACTGGCTTTTGACAGGTTTATTTGCAGTATTAGAGTTTTCCTACTCTCTTACTGTAGTATGCTTATCGTTCTACTTATTAGATCTGACTGATGCCACTTTTGTCTTTTGTCTCTTTTGTCATATGTATGTGTTGTGTAAAAGTGCTGATTCCTCGGTGCCCAGAGTCAACTTTGTGAATTCAAGCTATGGCATCTTCATTCTTCATGAACTCCCTTTTCTTTACACAAAGTGCTTCAGCCTACCTACATTTTTAGAAGGAATATTAAAAATATAAGGCGTAAGGAAAGCTCCTGTATCAATTCTAGTACATTTTGGCAGACTCCCTCGCCGCAGGGAGGCGGAACTAACTAGATGGTTCCACCCCAGGCGCCTGATGGACCCTGAAAGGTTCCTGATGGAGCTTGGGACTTTTCCTGAATCCCTTGCTCACAACTCGACCGAAGCCCTAGTGGAAGCCTGGGATAGGGCGGCCACTGGGGCCTTGGATCGCGTTGTGCCTTTGCGGCCTCTGACCCGGTGTCGATCCCGGGTGGCTCCCTGGTTTACCGAGGAGCTCCGGGAGATGAAATGCCACAAAAGAAGCCTAGAGAGTGTTTGGAGGGCCAGCAGGTCCAAATCTGATCGAACACTAGTAAGAATTCATATTAAATCCTACTTAGTGGTGATAAAAGCTGCAAAATGGCAACATTTTTCTGCTCTTATCGCATCCACAGACAACTGCCCAGCTGCCCTGTTTAGGGTGACCCATTCCTTACTTAACCAAGGAACTGGGAAAGACCCCTTGCAGGGTAGGACTGAAGAATTTGTTCAGTATCTGCAGGATAAAATCGCTCAGATCCGGACAGGCTTGACTCTGACTGGGTAGATTCGGGCGAGTCGACGGGGATGAATCTTGTGGAGACAATCTAGGATGAGTTTGACCCTGTGACCCCCGAGGGCATGGACAGGATTATGGGGAGACTCAGCGCTGCCACTTGTGTGCTGGTCCCGTGTCCCTCTTGGTTAGTTTCAGCTTCCCGGGAGGTGACACGAGGCTGGCTCCAGGCAATTACCAACGCTTCATTGAGAGAGGGGTTCTTTCCCACCATCTTGAAGGAGGCGGTGGTGAGGCCCCTCCTCAAGAAGCCATCCCTGGACCCAGCTTCTTTAGCCAACTATCGTCCAGTCTCCAACCTTCGCTTTGTAGCAAAGGTTGTTGAGAGCTTGGTAGCACGTCAGCTTCCCCAGTACCTGGATGAAGCTGTCTACCTGGATCCATTTCAGTCGGGTTTCAGGCCCGGGTACAGCACAGAGACGGCATTGGTCACGTTGGTCGATGATCTCTGGCGGGCCCAAGATGGGCTGCTCCTCTGTCCTGGTCCTATTAGACCTCTCGGCGGCTTGGGAGTGGGGGACACCGTTTTACAGTGGTTCTCCTCCTACCTGTCGGATCGGTCGCAGTTCGTGTTGACTGGAGGGCAGGGATCGACCCCGAGGCGCGTCACTTGTGGGGTGCCCCAGTGGTCGGTTCTCTCACCCCTCCTGTTCAACATATATATGAAACCGCTGGGCGAGATCATCTGTGGTTTTGGGGTACGGTATCATCAATATGCTGATGATACCCAACTTTTCATCTGTACCCCAAACCACCCAAACGATGCCCTCGACATGATGTCCCGAGGCTGTGCGGATCTGGATGGGGAGGAACAGGCTCAAGCTCAATCCCTCCAAGACTGAGTGGCTGTGGTTCCCATCATCCCGATTTGTGCATCTTGTTTCATCTTTGAGATAGGGGGACAAATTTTAGCCCCCTCAGAGAGGGATCCTGGACACGCGGCTTAGTTTCGAAGATCACCTGACAGCCATGACCAGGGGGGCCTTTTACCAGGTTCTCCTGGTACGTCAGTTGCGCCCCTTCCTGGATTCGGATGCTCTATGCACAGTCACTCATGCCCTCGTCCTTTCTCGCCTGGACTACTGCAACACTCTCTACATGGGGCTGCCCTTAAAGAGCACCCGGAGGCTTCAGCTGGTCCAGAATGCGGCCGCGCGGGTTATCATGGGAGTACCTAGGTGCTCCCATGTTACACCTCTTTTAGGCAGCCTGCACTGGTTGCCGGTTGTTTTTTGGGTGCGATTCAAGGTACTAATTATGACCTTTAAAGCGCTCCATGACTTAGGCCCAGGGTACCTGCGAGACCACCTACTGCCACTAGTAGCCTCCCACTGTCCAGTGCGATCACACAGAGTTGGCCTCCTCAGGGTGCCATCAGCCAAACAGTGTCGGCTAGCAACCCCAGGGGGAGAGCCTTCTCTGTGGAAGCGCCTTCCCTCTGGAATGAGCTGCCCCCGGAGCTTCGCATAATCCCTGACCTCCGGTTCTTCCGACGCGCCCTAAAAAGTTGGCTTTTCCAGCAAGCTGGCCTGGCCTGTTAATTTTATCTAATTTTTAAAAATGTTAGTGTTATATTAATTGGGTTTGTTTTTTGGATTGTTTCTAATTTCCTTTTAACTTTTGTTATATGTGTTTTTTAATGCTGTATGCCACCCTGAGTCCTTTGGGAGAAGGGTGGCATATAAATCCAATAAAACAAACAAACTTGTTCTATTATATTAAAAAAATTAAATTAAATTCTCTTGCAACTTGGCCATAGTTCTTGAATAGAGTCGTGACAGTCTCTGTCAATTCCATGCCTATTTCTTTGCTTACCCTGCTGCTGATATCCCATCAATTGTAATCTCCTCACTGTATACCCATCAATCTCTGAGTACTTGCCTGACAGCCCAACTTCAATTAAACTTCTCCAATTGGTCTCCCTGGTGTCACTGCTTATATCTTTGTATGCTTGCTTACTCACACAAACACGCTTATTATGCAGTGATGATGCCAGCTGAAACAATTAGATGCTGCCTTTGGAGACAATTAACCAATGAGGACACTGGGGTGACAGAGAAACAGGCCTCAGTCCTTACACTCCAAAAAAGGCAACATCTGTTTAATTCAATTAGTTGGCTTCATAGTCAACAGAATGGTGCTATTGTGGACATTGTTTGAGGACTATAAGCCTGTACCAATATTCCCAGTTCAGCGCTAATATATCACTCTTGAAACATTGTTTATTCCTTTGGGAAAAGATAGGTGTTTGTAGTCTGAGAATTTTTTTTAATAGGAAAAATATTTTAATTGTGATATATTAAATGTATGCATGTATGTGTGTACATAATAAAATTGTCAGATTTTTTTTCTGATTTTCATTTACTGCTCACCCATACACTATCTTGAATCCAGTTTAACACTTAACTAGTACAAAGGTCAAATGAAGACAGTTAGGAGCTTTTCATATTCTACTTGAAGAAAATTGTCATTATTTCTGAGTAAAATATGAATGGCATAAATATAATTCAGGTGAAATAATTTGTACACACTGCATTCTACTTTAGATGCCAACCGTTTTGCATCTGGCAAAAGTTTTTCTTCTGATTCACAAGTGCTAATTTATGGTATTTTTTGTTTGTTTGTTTGTTTGTTTGCTTTAAGGGACCCCTTGGCAATTAAAGATCAGGATAATTTAGCCTGATCTCCATTTTCCTAGCCATAGAAAACACACACCCACAAACAGTATTATTCAGAGAGCAAACCACTGACATACTGGTAATTATTTTTATTCAGTCACCTGATTTGAAATTCCTGTAATAAAATGGAGATCGAAAGGCAAATAGTGGTTATGGATCTATGCAACTCAGAACAATATTCTATGTTTTTCAATGAAATTGCATTGTTTTTTTCTGAAAACTGAGAGGCTTGTTCTATTGAAGTTTGCATGTGCTGAAGTCTTCCTGTGAAAGAATAGAAATTAGAAACCATATAGCATTTCATACTGGGATATTACTTCTAATTACATTATACAACAATTTATAATCACCCATGGGAAAGACGGGGCAGTGTATTCTTATAATATAGAAGTTAGACCATTTCCCCACTATATCTGAAAACTGGCTGATGGGCCAACCACAAAGAATTGAAGATTTCAGATCCACCAGTGGATTATGTTTTCCTATGCATAGCCCTGATCCTACACCATTTAAAACATTTTGCCTGATGAAGCAGTCTGTAAAACTGAAAAAAGCATTTTATACTTCTCCAACTAATATTTAAATCTACTTTGATGCTGAATTCAACAGGTATTTGAAAATGAATGCAATGGATATTCATGGGAATTAATTGCCAACCGCTAAAGCTATAGTTAAGGCTGACCAATTACATTAATTATACAATAATTAAGTATGTCAACTATTTCTAAAGCCATTTGATCATAGGCTTAGCTTTTATGTGCCATAAAAATAGCTGATTCAGCAGCTGCAGCTCCATGAAATGCAATACCTTCCAACTTTGCAAGCAGCAATGAGATTTACATAAAATAGCAAAGTAAACACTCATGAGAACACAAACAAATCAATCCACAAAAAAGCAGATATATGCAGAAAGGAATCATATGGAGCATATCTGGTTCATTCTTTTCCCATCTCAATATCGTGTCTTTCTGGTGTGGGAGAAAAAGATATTACCTGATATAAAAATGCCTATTGCACTAGAAAACCGTAGGCAATAGGGATGGTTTCAGATGACAATTGCCCAATATGACTATGGTAAGGAATTATGGGAGTTACAGAGGCTATCTTATTTCCTTTTTCTTTTTAGAGCAAAATGCTAAGGAAGAGACCTGGATATTGTTTAAAATTGTTCCATTTGCCCATCTAATGAAATAAATATGTAGGCTGTAAAGAGAGAAGACCTTTTCACCAATGTCAATTTATTCTCCACCACCACCCCCACCCCCCAAAAAAGCATGCCTGACACTTACATTAAAGTCTTTCTGGTATGGGATGAAAGCCTTATTTTCTTTGGAAATAAGAATGTCAGGCTATTGAATAATAGTTTTCTACTACTTTTCTTGTTTTACCTACAGTATTAATGTGGCTGTTTTTGTTTATTTAATAAATAAGCACTGCATAACCCCAGAACAACTTTAGGGTTGATTTTTATCTTATGATAATCCTACTGCTGGTGCTATATTTATTGATCTGTGCTGGTAGTATAAATAGTTTAATCGATGGATGTTTGGCAGTTTAAACAAGAAACAACGGAATAAATGATGTATTAACTTTTACTCAAAATTATGGAGAATCTTGACAGGACTCCAATTCTGCCTTGTGAATATCTTAAGGTAGAAAAAGGGCAGTTTCATGATTTGAATGTAATATTTTGGCATGAGCATGATTTTTTCTGCTGTTCAGTTATAGCACATTTCTGGATTTACCAGGCTCTTCAAAGTGATTTACGCCACATTTAGATAAGTGCAGTTACTGCTGCAGCAAATCCATGATGGTTTTTTTTCCAGACTTCAGATTTGCTTTTTATAAACCTAGAGATCAAAGGACAAATTTCCTTTAGAGTGGAACCTTCCCAGCCAAAGATAAATGTGTAAAAAAAAAAAAAGCTAAGACTTGGTTTGAGTATGTAGCGCCTGACCAAAGCTGAACAGTGTAAACAAACTAAGTGCCATGTACTAAACCCAACTGCAAAGCAAGAGCTAGAGAGTGTGCAAACAAAAAAGGAAATAAAATATTATTCTAAATAGAAGCCCTCTATTTGTAAAAAGTAATTTAATTTTAATTCTTTATAGAGTATTTAAAATGTGAATGTATTGTTTTAGCTTTGAAACTAAATTATGTGTGAAATATCAATTGGCTTTTCAATCCCCCTTTTGATTAGTATGATTCCTTGGAAGATAAGGAAGTACATGAACTAAGGAATTACACGAACCAAGGAATTTTCCTCTAGTTCTCTTTTATGATGGCAAATCGGCAGTATGTAAAGTGTCGTTTTATTCTCTCCATAACTTCATCCTGTCTTTGAAAATGTACAGGTTTTATTTTTTGTTGGTGGATCTTAAGTCTTGTTCTAGATTAGGAATGAATGCGCAGGAGGAGATACAAATGAAAATTGATCTTTTTACAGCACCGGTTAACTTCCTTTTTTGTAGCGTTAGACACCACTTTCAGCCTCTGAAACCTTTAAAAGCTTTGCTAATCCTCATGTATGCAGCTTTACGTGAGATTCCTCCCTGCCTCTCCCCTCCGCTCCCCGCCTTCTCCTGATTGGTGAAGCTATTTCATGGCTTAATTCAGCCCACAAATGCATATCTGAGTTGTAATTTGAAATCGGAGCTTAGCAGCATCGCTTCTCTGCTGTTGGCGCAGGCTATTATAGGGACAAAGCTGGGAAAGTGGACGTTGTCCTCTGAAGCGCCGTGCGACAACAGGGACCCGGAGGCAAAAAGTTGCTGGCTTGTTGGGGGAACTAGGAAACCGATGGGTTTCTGCTGAACTTCTGAATGGATGGATAATGGAAGCTTAAACATGAAGCAGGTAAGATCCCAGCGACTTGTTGCAAACCATCTGGCGATCTCGGGAGATCCACTGAATCCAGCATGACTGGATAAGGAAGACTCTTTGTTATAGGATCGATGAGACTTTGCAAAGATGGGGCTTTTTACAGCAATCCGGGCTGAGTTAGGAACGCCCTTTCCGGCCGCTCTTTCAGTTTCTAGTCGCTGATAGCTGACGGGATCGCACCCAAGTCGTGGTTCTGAACAGGCGGGCTCTTGAGATGAAGTCCAATTTGTTTTACCGACAGTTCTGGGATTCCAGTTACCCCAAACTTTGTGCAATTGAACCTGCCTGTTATCAGTAGCCCAGCGCATTTGGCGCTCACTGTTCGTGTGCAGTTAAGTGCGGCGTGCGTGTGTTTAGCATTTTAAAAAAGAAAAGAAAACATTGGTTTTCGTTCAAGTTAACAGATGTAAGAGGAGACAAAAGATCACGTCGCTTTTATATGTGGTTTCAACCCCCACAGGTCAAATGCGTATTAATTCTGTATGGTTTTTATAACTGTTATTAAACACTTTCAAGTTTTGGATTTCCGTGTTTCAAGCTTGAATATTTAGCATCTGAAAATGTTATTTTCATTTTGTGATCTTTGGGATATAACATGCCTTTTGGGTGTTTTCTTTCATGAGTAGGAATATCCTCCATGAAGGTAAGGAAGCAAAGTAAAGGGGGGAAAAAAAGAAGTAGGAAAAAAATTTGCACCTGTAGAGGAAATGGAATATTTTATGTAGTTCAATGAAAACTACAAAAGAACTCTTAACTGGTTTGGATAATTTTGTCAGCTGTGAAGGGAAAATTCTTTTTAAAAAATCCTTCTCAAATATTCCTACTTGTGGAATCGTCTTGCTTTATGGAAAATCAATTTATTATTTGCTGCAGGAATGATCCAAGTGAGAGCCAGTTTGGTATAGTAAGGCACCAAACTGGAAACCAGGAGGCTGGGAGTTTTAGCCCTACCATAGACACAGAGCCAGTTGGATGACCTTGGGGAAATCACTTTCTCTCAGCCCTAGGCAATGGCAAACCACTTCTGAAAAACCTTGCCAAGAAAACTGCAGGAACTTGCTCAGGCAGTCTGAGAATCTGACGTGATTGAATGGAAAAAGAAAAAAATGACCCAAGCGGGAATCAGAGCATCGTGGAATGTACTTCCACCAGGGGGAGCTCTGCCAAAAGGAAGATTTTAAAAATGCTGCTTTTGAGAAAAGCACACTCATTTTCCTTGCTGAATTTTTAATCTCAGGATATTAAAATATAGTCATCGTTCATTTAGAAACCAAAAAAAAAAAATGTTTGAGGGGAAATAATAGGTGACAACACTGTAAGAAAATCTTTTTTGTTAATGGCTGAGGTTTCAAGATGTCCCTAGATGGTGTTAGTGACACAAAAAGCAAGCATTTAGATCAGTGTTTCTCAAACTTGGCAACTTTCAGATGAGTGACCTTCAATTCCCTGAATTCCTCAGCCTGTTGTGGCCAGAATGGGGAATTCTGAGAATTGAAGACAACACATCTTAAAGATGCCAAGTTTGAGAAGCACTGACATTCTGCCTTCTTAGACTGTGACAGTCTCATTACATACAGGTAATCCTTGACTTATGACCACAATTGAGCCCAACATTTCTGTTATTATGTGAGACATTTATTAACTGAGTATTGTCCCATTTTACAATTGATCTTGCCACTGTTGTTAAGTGAATCACTGCAGTTAACTTAGTAACATAGCTGTTAAGTCAGGGGTGTCCAAACTTGGGAACTTTAAGACTTGTGGACTTCAACTCCCAGAATTCCCCAGCCAGCCATGCTGGCTTGGGGAATTCTGGGACTTGAAATCCACAAGTCTTAAAGTTCTCAAGTTTGGACACCCCTGTGTTAAGTGAATCTGGCTTCCCCATTGATTTTGCTTGCAGAAGTTTACAAAAGGGGATCGCAGGATCCTGAGACACTACAGCATAAATATGCATCAGTTGCCAACCATCTGAATTTTGATCACGGGACTGGGGATGCTGCTGTGGTTCTAAGTGTGAACAACGATAATAAGTCACTTTTTCAGTGCCATTGTAACTTCTAACAGTTGCTAAATGAACTGTTGTGTCAACAACTACCTGTACAGTCTTGCCTACAATTATTTTAAACTAGGTGAGTTATTCATTTTTTCTCTTTAAAAATGTATTTGAACACACAGTTCTCAAACATGATTATTAAAGAATTTAAAAAATGGAAACTACACAAAAGCAAAATCTTGCATGGAATTAGTGATTTTTAAATATATTTTTAGCCAGCATATTAAAGAAAAGTGTTAAATCTTTCAATCCAAAAAGATTTAGTCTATTAGGATTTAAAGCAGTGGTTCCCAAAGTGGGCGGTACCGCCTCCTGGGGGCGGTGAGATGGCTTAGGGGGGAGGTAAATGGCAAGGGGGGCGGTAAGAGGCAAGGGGGGCGGCAGAGGAGTGCTGGAGGTGGCCTCCTCTAGCCAGCCATTCAGAACCAGTTTGCTCACTCACCCCTCCCATCCAGAAGCTGCTCGATCGCTCGCTCCCCCCGCCCATCTGCACTATGCTAGCCCTGCCCAAACACTGATTGGCTGGCTCACCAATCACCCCGCCCGCCTCTAAGAGCCCTATCTAAACCCAATTATCTTTTTTTCTGCTTGGCTTTCTATAGATAGGGCTCTTAGAGCTGGGCGGGACGATTGGTGAGCCAGCCAATCAGTGAGCACAGGGCTAGCATAGTGTGGACAGGCGGGGGGAGCGAGTGATCAAAGGGAGGCCACTTCGCCTCCCTTCGCTCCCACTTTGTCTTGATGAGGTCGCTGCGGGTGCGGACGGACGGAGGTAGCCAGAGTGGCAGGGAAGCCCGGGAGGTGGACGAGTGAGCGAGAGAGCTGCCTGATCCTTCATCGCTCGCCTGCCTGGGCTGCTCTGGCTACCTCCGTCCGTCCGCGCCCGGCAGCTGCAGCCACCTCATCAAGACAAAGTGGGAGGCGAAGGGGCCTCAGTGCCCTGCCTGATCCTCCTTCGCTCGCTCGCTATTTTGCCTGCATGGGGTGCCTCGGCAGAAGCCCTTTGCTGGCGACCAGACCTCCCCTCCCCGGGGCGACAGCCCATCCATGCTCACCGTCCCAGTAGTGCTGTGGCTTCCCGGCCTGCGAAGAGAGGGAGGGAGTAAGAATGAAGGGTGGGGGAGAGCAGCAGAAGGGGTGGGGGCTTCGCATCCCCCCCCGGTGCCTTCCCAGAGGAGGTGGGGCTGGGGAATGTGGGGCAGGGGGGCGCTGTCTGGGATGGGACTAGATGACCTCTGGGGGTCCCAACTGGCCCTTCTGACTCTGGAGACCAGAAGCAAGCAAGCAAACACACACACACACACACACACACACACAGAGACACTCAGCAAAAGTGTCTGGTTTTGAGTATAATCCTCCCTAGTGCTTGGGGAAAAAATAAGAGGAACATTTGGATATACATTTTGAATTAACTTGGGAAGAAAATTGCTAAAATCACTTTTAGCTGTGTTCTGCATTAAGGATTCATGCAGTAGCATTTCTTGTTGAATTAGCAGAGTAATATTTACAACAGCCAGATAAGATAGTTTTATCTGTCTTATAATGTCCGTGGGTAGAGGACGTAGGCATAAGTGCAATGTTTGCCTGTGATTATATAATAAATTCACAGCTTATACATTTGAATTAGATGTTTTTCAATTAATGTTTAACCTATACTTGATATACTTGTATCAATACATAAGGTGTTAATTATGTCAATGGAAGAGATAGGAAACTGCATTAGTGATATATATGTCAATGCGTTGATTTGTACTAAAAATGTTTAGTTTAAAGAAGTTATAAGGAATCACAAATATGAGTGTGGAAAATGTAATGTAGTTGTGGATGACCCTTTGCATGAGTTGTATTGGGAAAAATAAAAAATCATAATAATAATTTAAAAAATGATGATTCCCCAAAGAGGTAAAAGGCTACATTTTGGTAGAGTTATTCTTTGCTTCCAAACTGTTGAGGAAGGGGATTGGACTCCATTGTCTATATTTCCCTTTCGATCCCCATGGATCTTTAGTGAAAATTATAACCCAAGAACATATAGATCTGTTAAAATGTTCCCATTCTCACTTTCCATATTGGGAATAATAGGTACCATGCAATAATCTCATCAAATAATTCAAGCAAATGTTGGTGACATTGAGCTGAAACCAAAGTTCAAGAAATCGTACCAAGAGTTTTGGTTACAGAAAAAAAATTCTGATCGCTATCCTGCACTATGGACAGTGGTTAAGAAGCTCCTTGTTGCATTTCCAACATCATATTTGGTGGAACATGGCTTCAGTGTGGTCATCCAACTTCTCTCCAAGCAAAGAAAATGACTCCAGATTACTGAATGTGGTGATTTAAGACTCCTGCTAAGTGACTTAAAACCAGACATTGGGAAACTAGTATCACTTCATCAAGCCCATCCATCACATTAAGAATTTACTGAACAGTGAAGTAGTTACTAAATTTTGCTAAGTTTACTAAGTTACTAGTTACTAAGGTTCTTGATAAATGACTATCAGACTTTGAAAACCTGGTATCACTGGATCATGTTCAACAATTTTGTTGAATTAACTAACTACAAAGGTTTTTAAATTGGATTTTGAATAAATGTGCAATTAATTGTTACAGTTTTGAATTTTACTGTTACTATCTTTATTCCTTCATGCAAACCGCCCAGTCACATGATTCCCCAACCACGCCCATCAAGCCACGCCCACAGAACCGGTCGTAAAAAAATTTGAATTCCACCACTGGGTGGGGGGCACTGAGGATCAGTTTGTAGCACCAAGGGGGCGGTGGACTGAAAAAGTTTGGGAACCACTGATTTAAAGTGTGTTGTTAAGTATTTAAAAAGCAGCTGTGTGTTTTCTCTGCTACTTTTCCAAATGTTGCTCCAAATATGTTAATGGTTAAAAAAAGCAAAGAAAGACTAATGACACTCCTCATTATTACTAGAATGTAAAAACGTTTTGGTATTGTCCCTTTAATGGAAGAGCTATATGCAATTGGAAAAAAGTAAAGCTCAAGAATAGTTTTAGAAACGATCTATATATGGCTTGAAATATGAACACATAATTTAATGGCCTTTGTGGGTGTGCTGTGAGAGTGACTTGATGAAGTTAATGCCTGAATACCAGTCAGTTGTACATTTTAAGAATTCTGAGTTTTTAAAATGTAGTATAAGAAATATTCTGTCCCAATATGCCTGGATAACTTAAACAAATTCTCAATTAACAAAATAATTCTTCTCACTTTCACTAAGATTCACTGAATTCTATGACATTTCCGAAACAATTCCTCCTCTTATATATTATGGAACTTATTCCCAGTGTGTAATATTAACTTTGCTAATCTCATGAACTGAATGCATATTTAGAACAGAGATAAATACCTTGATTGTCATCTTACACTTCAACCCCAGTGGACCATTTCTATTTTTGGTAGTCTTCGTTTAAATAAAATATCTTGATCTTTCAAGAATGGGAGTGACCCATCTAAGCACACCAGGGCTCTTGAGAGGATTCTTGGCCAAGACAGGCATTTTTCAAGGGCCAATTATATGTTCCAGAACCAACAGCCAATTCAAATATTGGG
Organism: Natrix helvetica; assembly: GCF_964273705.1. Taxonomy (NCBI): domain Eukaryota; kingdom Metazoa; phylum Chordata; class Lepidosauria; order Squamata; family Natricidae; genus Natrix; species Natrix helvetica. Next base: position 44,940,262 of record NC_138549.1, on the reverse strand, counting down.
AGTTCATTCAATGAAGCAAAATGTGTCCAAAAGTGATACGTAAGGTATACTAATCTCACAATTAGTTTCTAATTCTTAAAAATTGAAAATAGAAATTTAGACAAAAGCAGGCCATAAGTTGCTATATAATTTTTCATAATAATGACACTGTATTTGGATTTATTAAATCTCAAGCAGACTGTCATGTCTTTTCTATGAAACAGAGCCCTACATTAGACAGATAAATGATGTTGACTAAAGAAGAATGCAAACCTTCAAGAACAGCACAGAGCCATATTGTTGTATTTGGCAGCTAGCTATCATTCTGGGAAAGGGAGAATAAGCCACAGAGAGGAAATTGTTGCTGCTCATGAGGATAAAATTCAACATTCTTTAAAGAGGAGATACGTCAGCAAGTTCTGAGGAAACTAGCAATGCAATTTTAATTACATAATTACATTAAACTTTATTTGAAAAACATAGTTATTTAGTATGCTTAAGGCATATTAAAGAAGAATGTGTTAGGAAAGATTATCAGATTGAACATTTAATAAGAGAATAATTATAGGCACAGAACAAACAATGCCTATGTTGACAGCAATAGAAAGTTAGTTCCCTACCTGGATTTTGAAACTGAGACTTACTGACTTGCCAAAAACCATCATGCCTCGATTAAATCTTCTAACCTTTAACCTTGCTTTTGATGAAGTAGGAAATGACATGTTTCTGATGCAGTATGCTAAATTTAACCTATCTTAGAAGGCTAAATTGTAAAAATCTAGAAAGGCCAATAATACTACCATCTTTAAACTATTGAGTACAGAGGGATGTATTCTAAATAAGCATGTCAAGAATTACATATGCAATTGCAATTTTTAAAGACTAAATAAGGATTATGAAATAATTCAGAAAGGCTGCATCTATAATTGCAACTTATCTGTTCAGGTATTTTTTTGTATCATACCTTTGGAATCTTTTTAAAGGAATATATACAAACACAGGACTCAACAGTTACTAAAGATGCTGGTAGAAAGTGTTGATTTGAAAACAGTGTCAGGCTCCAAACACAAGTATCTTCTTGTAAAGCATGTCCATCCTTCCCCATTCAAGAAAACCAGGTGAGGCCATCTTCCCCAGGTCTTGTGAAGAAAGCACCTTGTATGACCTTAGGAAGAAAGCCTTCTGCAGCCAGCAGTTGCCTATTGTGAAGGACCAGGCTGGGCAAGTCATCTTCATCCAGTGCTGCTGTTTCTTCAGTCCCTGAACAAATTGTTGTAAGATGAGGACTATATGTATGGTCATTTTATTGTGGTTGAGCATGCAAATATGTTTTTATATATGGTGTTATCTATTTTTTAAAAAAAATTGCACTCAATCACAAGCAATAATAAGAAGCCAGTTTGGTTTGGTGATTAAGGCACCAGGTGAGAAAATGGGAGACCATGAGTTCAAATCCCATCTTTGCTCTGAAAGGATGACTTTTGGGCACAATTCTCTGAGCGCAACTCACCTCACATGATTGTTGTTGAGGGGAAAATAGGAGGATGAAGGTGTGTTGGATATGCTTGCTGCCCTGAGATATTTGTAAAAATAAAAAGATGAGATACAAATAATAAATAACCCCTTTGGGAAAAGCCAAGTTTTTATAGCCTTATGGAAGGCCAATAGAGCTGGGATTAGTCAGATTTCCAGGTGACAGGGAGGCTATTTCACAGGGTCAGTGCTGTAAATTTACTGTGACAGTTTAGTAAAGGACACTGAAAACTTCCCTTCATTGGTTAAATTGGCATAGCTGACACATCTTCTAAAATATAGCATCTTAGAAAGCTGTCATTTTTTTAAAAAATGGATTTCCTGCTCTGTCTTAATTAACATGATTGAATTAACATGACAGAATTCAATTTGAAAATAGAAAGGGGGTATTTTAGTTTTAAAATATACATGGAATGTAGAATGCGTACCTTAGTTTAATTAATGTGACAGCAATAATTTTTTTGCCATTTGTGGCAAAATATAATAGTGTAAATATGCTGAGTAGCAATTCTCTAGTTAAAATAATGTTTGACATTTAATGTGGCCTTGTAGCTCTTAAGTGTTTAATTACCATCTCTATGTATGGAGAACTTAATGGATTTTACTATACAAAACAATCAGTAATTATTATAAGTAGTGTAAATTACATTAATGACGGTTCTAAAGAGGCATGTAATAGGGGATTGGAATGCTCAATAAATCCATGCCAGTGAAAACTATTTTGCTTCCATACTTCTATAGAATTAAAATGATAACAAGGACCATAAAAGTTGGAGGAACCCATTTAGGTCAAGCCACCTGCTCTGTGTTCATATCCAAATTAAAGCAAATAGTTGTCTAGCGTGTGCCTGAATCTCTCCAGCTAAGGAGACTCAACTGTCTCTCTGGATAATTGGTTTCACTGTCACTTTGGTCTTACTAAATTGTTTCTGACATACCATTGGAATCAGCCTTCCTGTAATTTAAATTATTAAATTATTCTGCATCTTGCACTGTGAAATGAGAGGGAATGTCTTGAACTTATGTGTGACATCTTTTAGGTATTTATATCTAACTCCCACAACCAACACAATCACCTAAGCTTCTATTTCTTGTTGCCCTTCCCTGAACGTTTTCCAGATTCTCTGAATCCTTTGTAGAATGTGATGATGAGAACTGGGTGCAGTATTCAGGCTGGGTTTTGACCACAGCAAAATACAGTGATATGGTTATTTCTCATGCTTTGGAAAATGTTCTTGATTCTGCCTAAAGTTATATTGCCTTCTTCCACTTTTGAGACATATACACTGTTTGTCAATATTCATTCTGAAGTCTGTATCTAATTGTTAACCAGCATGTCATGGGGCATTTTGTCAAAAGCTTTGCTAAAATCAGGATGTATCACCCAGCATTTCCATAATCTTTTAAGAAAATTCTCTTCTCAAAACCCATGTTCTCTTTTGGTAATTACTGCTTTGTTTTCAAAGTGCCTACAGATCAAATTATTTATGAACTGCTATAGAATATTCCCACATTTATTTAAGTGCGTTGATATGCCACTTCAATCCATAACACTGAGTAATGTACATTCCATAGTTCATTAAAAAAATGAAAACAATAGGGCCAAAATGATAACAAATGACAAAAAATGCAAATATATCCAACCAGCAAGACATTTCAACATAACTCCATGTGTGTTGGAACTATAACTTCAGGAGAAAGTTAAAAATTAAGCCCTCTTCAAAGACCTTCCGCAAAAGTGGAATCTTATTAACCTTCTGGAATCCTATCACTCAAGAAGCTTCTCTTCCCTGAAGGGTAAGCCATTTCTGAGAAGGGTGACTAACACTGAAAAGGCTTACAGTTGATTCTCTGCTGATGACATTCCCTGATGACCCCACAGTTAGCCATCCCTATTTGATTCAACCAAATAATAGATTCAACCCAGAAAAGATGACTCTGCAACTATCCAAATTCTGAACCATTTAGGCTTTAAAGATGATGATAATGACCAATTCTTTGAACTGTATTTAGAAGCACAGTGGCAATCCATGAAACTCCAAAATAGTGGTAATGAATGGACAAATGATCCATCAGGCATTACATACTCAGACCACAAAATTCTAGACCAGCTGAAGGACAATATAGGCTATAATCCAAATGAGAATGACAAAGGCATGCATTATCATAAATATAGTACAGGAATGATTGTAACTGGTTACAAGGTAGCTATGCAAAAGCTATGGCCTCCACCTGTTCTGCAAGCAGGACACATGAATTCAGGAAAGATACTTAGATAACTTCTGCATGGATAAGCAAAAAACTATTCACTGCAAAAGATGGGATTCTGTTCTCATGTCAGTCTGACTGACCTATACTTTATTGAATTTTTCTTTACCCATTCAATTTTTTTTTTAAAAAAGAAGTATTTCCTTTTTTCTAATCATCTGGCATCTCACCAGTTTTCCAGGATTTCTCAAAGTTAATTTGTAAAGTCTGAGCTACTCCATGAAGTACTGGTAGTCCTCCATTTTGACCAAAATTGGAACCAGAATTTTGGTTGCTAAATAATGCTGTGTTAAGTAAGTCATCACACGACAAGCCATATTTTTACCAGGGGGAAAAATCACATGGTCATTAAGTAAATCATGTAATTATTAAGCAGATCCGGCTTCCCCAATTGATTTTGCTTGTTGGAAGCTGGCTGAGAAGGCCGGAAATCATGAATATGTAACTCTAAAGTGCTGCAACCACTGTAAATGTGAGCTGGTTGCCAAGTGGTTGAATTGTAAGTATGTGACCACGGGGTTGTAAGTGTGAGGATAGGTTGCAAGTCACTTTTTTACCAAAGTTGTTGTCACTTTGAATCATTGTTAAATGACTTATCATAGGTCAAAGACTACTTATAGTTTCATCAGAAGTGTCCTAGAGGTTCAAAGTTGCTCTGAATAAAACATAATTATGTAGGTCTGTATGTCTCAAACTGCAGTGCTTCTCTTCACAAGATCCTTTTTTCTGGGGGGGGGAAAACTGAACAAAAAGCTCTGCCTTTCTTTTCTTACTCATCAGCATTTTGCTATTTTCATTAAGTAGCTTATATATTTATTTTATTTTGAAAATATTAAGACTTTGCTAAGCTCAACTTATTTTAACTTTTATGTTCCTGTTCTCTTCCATTTTTATTGGGTTTTTGTAATATGATATTAATTGTTTTTAGTTTAACGGTTTTTAGCCATGAGATCATTATTCTGACTATTAAAATCCACTTTTTAAAGTCCAAAATATGTTTGACTATGCCCAGTTTTAATTCCCTCAAAGTAAATAAATCTTGCAGTATGTAATCAATTTCTCCATCAATTTCTCCACTAATATTCTCTGTTGATTGTCTTATCCCAATACATTTGTGTGTATATTTGTGTGTATTTAAAAACAGACAATTCACCTCAAAAAGATCTCAAAATGTATCATTAGTTAGATATTTAATTAGTTTGTATGTTTTGGTGTATTAGCAAGAAGTTCTCCTACATTAATTTTATTTGGAAGATGCTATTGGACCAACTTCAAACAAACATGCTTTGGGGCAAGTATAAGGGGATCTCTGCAAGTGAAAGAGTCTGTTTATGTGGGACGGGGAAAGTCAAAACAATATCCCACATAATTTTTGATTGCTCCCTGTACTCAGGGAACACCAGTTGGGTAGGATCTTTTATACTAGTATTCCTAAATCCAAAGAGCGCTTTTTGCAACATTGTTTGTTAGGTACTAATTTGCAGTTGGTGAAATGGATTGCCAAATTTACTGTAAAGTTGATGGAAACAAGGACAAAGTTGGTGCAGCAGAATGCCGTAGATTGTAGGAAAGACCACTTGATGGGGTAGATGTAGGGGTGATATTGTAATATAATTTTAAGCATATTTAATTTGTAATTTAAATTATTGCACTCCATTCTGTTTATATTTTAAATTGTGGTTTATTTCAATCTCATTTTAAACTGCAGTTTTTTGTCTCTGGAACTTAGTACTTTAATATGGCCCAAGGGCTAATCAATAAAGATTGATTGATTGCAGTATGTAATCAATTTCCCCATCAATTTCTCCACTAATATTCCCTGTTGATTGTCTTATCCCAATACATTTGTGTATATATTTGTGTATATTTAAAAACAGTTGGACAATTCACCTCAAAAAGATCTCAAAATGTATCATTAGATATTTAATTAGTTTGTATGTTTTGGTGTGTTGGCAAGAAGTTCTCCTACATTAATTTTATTTGGAAGATGTTTTTGAGTGGATGCTTTTGCTTTATTGATAAAGAAAATACTGTTTTGGGAAAACTAACAAAAAGAAAAAATAAAGGATACTCGAAAACTTTATGATTGTGAAAAGTCTGGTATTAAAAAGAATGGAAGTATATTCATTCACTTTCAGTTCTACAGAGAAATGAAGAGATACCCCTCCTTATTTCAACAAGTTCTTTTTGGGCGGGGGAATTTTGATTAGAGAATTGCATAAAAACTTGGTTTACACTAAACTGTATGAATAATCTTTCCCATAATTTACCACTTAAAGTTAAACTGACTTAGGTATAAACAAATCAACTGTACAGAACAATATGAATGTAATAACTAGTCCATGAATGAACACACTTGTACTTTTTCTATTTTATTTGAAAAATAATATATTTTTTAAAAAAATAGAAGTCGGTGACAATGAAAAGCATGTACTTAAATCTCTGCTTTTGGAACCAATGAAATACAAAAGGGCGTAACTATTTGAATTAAGCTGTAGGCAATCCAAAAATTTATGCGTTTGTTCCAATTTTTCTTAACTATGTTTTATAGAGTTTTTACATTACTCAATTATGAAAGCAAATTGATATTTTGTAGATGGCACTCTGATTCCCAGAGTTGTCAACCTTAATTGAATCTTTTATATCAGTTTTCATTGCTTAGACTTTTCAATTTATAATTTAGGCCTTGCTTTCATAAAATATGGGGGCAGGGGGAATAGCCTCAGCTTTTAGTGAGAATTTTTCCCATCCTTCTCTATTGTTCCTTTGGATTGAAAGAAAAATGTACTTTCTGTCTGAGAATGTTGCTGTTGTATTTCATAGATAATAAAGGGAGGAAAAATGCACAGCCTCCATAGGCTGAGAGTGTATCAGTTAATTAGGTGCTGGACATTGCACAGTTGGAAGTCTGGCAAGCTTTTTGTGTGTGTACATGTGTGTGTGTTGTCTGCCTTCTTTGATCACTTGTGTGGTAAATAGACATGCAGAGTAACCATGGCAACATGTGCTATAAGTTTGTGGGAACAGGGGAGACTCAATCACTGAACAAAGGATAGTTTGTTAGAATAGTTGGTTATGATTACAAAAAGGTGGTAACAATCAGGCTATTTAAAAACATACGTTCTGGGAGGAAAATGCACATTTATGTTGCCAAATTTAAAGCAAAATATGTTTCTCTAGCTGCAAATCTATTGCTAAGTGCAAAGGAAAAGCAGAAAGAAGTAAAAAAAAATCCAATGATTCATTAAATGATGTGGGTGGATGTCCACAGAAAATAACACAATAAAACAAACTGACCGGTTATCTTTTTGTAAGGTTCAATTGGGTGAAACAGTGTGTCATAGGGCAACATTTTTTTCAGCAAATGGACTTCAAATGGACTAACTAACAAAATATCTTGACCCATTATTCCCACGGGAATGAAAGTTGGAAAAGTTGGATGGTTACAACTTGCTCTTGCAAGTCTCCTCCACCCCTGCAACTGCCCCAGCTCTTCTGTGCTTATGCCATGCTGGCCACTTGTTTATCTCTGCTCATCCTTCTCGACCTGCATCATCGCCCCATAAACCCTCTCTGACATCCACAATACCTGTCATGCCTTGTACACTATTCCCAATCTTGCAGCACCCCTGCATGCCCACCTGTTAGGAGGATGTGCAAAGGTGTGCCAGAGGCACCATGCTGGTTGGAAGAGTGCATGGGAGGAGGCACACAAAAGACACCACATGAGTCACAGAATGTGCAAAGAGTGTGCAGGGTTACACAAATATTGTAGTACTGTGCAAGTTGGACAGCTTACATAGGCTTGGATAAGATTAGGTTACACAAGAGAGTGATAGTAGTCTGGTTCAGTGGTGTTAAACTCAAGGCTGGGGGCCGGATCTGGCCCATGGGGTGTTTAGATCTGGCCCATGGGGTGTTTAGATCTGGCCCACGGGGCTATCCTGGAAATAGCGAAAGACCAGCCCATGGTGCCTCTACCAGCGAAAACGGAGCTTGTGTGGGCCGTGTGCAGCCCCCCTCCCGAGCTCCATCTTCAGCTGCGATAGCCTCCTATAACCCTCGGCCAGCGAAAACGGAGCTTGGGAGAGCCATGAGCACTCGTGCACCAGAAGCCCCCTGACATGAATGATGTCTAGCTGGCCACACCCACCCTGGCCATGTTCCCCAGCCCCCCAAGGTCAAACACAACTGTGATGCCGCCCTCAATGAAATCGAGTTTGACACCCCTGGTCTAGTTGAATCTAAAAGTTAAACCAGTAGGGAAAAAAATGCAAGCTTCCCAAACAATTCTGAGAATTTCTGCAATTAAATAATTTCTTCCCTTATTATATATAATATATGATTATAAAATCCCTGTTTTAGATACATGCATTTATTTTTGAAACTTAACTGTTCTGGGCAAAACCAAAGGCAAAGAAATAGAAATAAATATTTTCCATTACTCTTATACAGGTGAAACTCGAAAAATTAGAATATCGTGCAAAAGTTCATTTATTTCAGTAATGCAACTTAAAAGGTGAAACTAATATATGACATAAGATGCATTACATGCAAAGCAAGATAGTTCAAGCCGTGATTTGTCATAATTATGATTATGGCTTACAGCTCATGAAAACCCTAAATCCACAATCTTAGAAAATTAGAATATTACATGCAATCAATAAAACAAGGATTGTACATAGAACAATATTGGACCTCTGAAAAGTATAAGCATGCATATGTACTCAGTACTTGGTTTGGGGCCCTTTTGCAGCAATTACTGCCTTAATGCGCCGTGGCATGGAAGCTATCAGCCTGTGGCACTGCTGAGGTGTTATGGAAGACCAGGATGCTTCAATAGCGGCCTTCAGCTCTTCTGCATTGTTCGGCCTCATGTCTCATCTTTCTCTTGGCGATGCCCCATAGATTCTCTATGGGGTTCAGGTCAGGGGAGTTTGCTGGCCAATCGAGCACAGTAATCCCACGGTCATTGAACCAGGTTTTGGTGCTTTTGGCAGTGTGGGCAGGTGCCAAGTCCTGCTGGAAAATGAAGTCAGCTCGTCTGCGGAAGGAAGCATGAAGTGCTCCAAAATCTCCTGGTAGATGGCTGCGTTGACCCTGGACTTAAGGAAGCACAGTGGACCAACACCAGCAGATGACATGGCTCCCCAAATCAACACTGACTGTGGAAACTTCATACTGGACTTCAATCATCTTGCAGTGTGTGCTTCTCCATTCTTTCTCCATACTCTGGGTCCTTGGTTTCCAAATGAGATGCAAAAGTCGCTCTCATCAGAAAAGAGGACTTTGGACCACTGAGCAACAGATCAGGTCTGTTTTTCTTTAGCCCAGGTAAAATGCTTCTTTGTTTGTTCTTCAGGAGCGGTTTGACAAGCGGAATATGCCATTTGAAGCCCATGTCCAGTATCCATCTGTATGTGGTGGCTCTTGATGCACTGACTCCAGCCTCAGTCCACTCCTTGTGAAAGTTCCCAACACTTTTGAATGGCCTTTTCCTGACAATCCTCTCCAGGCTGCGGTCATCCCTGCTGCTTGTGCACCTTTTTCTTCCACACTTTTCCCTTCCACATAACTTTCTATTAATGTGCTTTGATACAGCACTTTGGGAACATCCAACTTCTTTTGCAATTACCTTTTAAAGTTTTCCCTCCTTATGGAGGGTGTCAATGATGGTTTTCTGCACAACTGTCAGGTCAGCAGTCTTTCCCATGATTGTGATTCCTACTGAACCAGACAGAGAGACCATTTAAAGGTTCCGGAACCCTTTGCAGGTGTTATGGCTTAATTAGCTGATTAGAGTGGGACACTTTGAGCCTAGAATATTGCACCTTTTCACAATATTCTAATTTTCTGAGATTGTGGATTTGAGGTTTTCATGAGCTGTAAGCCATAATCATCACAATTATGACAAATCACAGCTTGCACTATCTTGCTTTGCATGTAATGAGTCTCATATATCTTATATATTAGTTTCACCTTTTAAGTTGCATTACTGAAATAAATGAACTTTTGCATGATATTCTAATTTTTCGAGTTTCACCTGTATACAGACACTCAATAACCTCAGTAACGGTTTAACTTTTTATCTTCAAAATGTTAAACTTCTTTTAATTTGGATTGTAGAATTTTAGGATAAAAATAGTTAATAATAGGTATCTTTGCAGAAATGACTCCATTGTGTCACCTCTTATAACTTAAAAATATAGTACAGATTAATTTCAGCAATATAATTTGAGGATATTTCACAATTAGCAAAATCAAAGCAGAGAACAAATAGAGATGTCTCATTCTGCAATTCAAAGTAATTGCAGTGATGTAACAACAAACTTACATGTGTTTAGACTTAGGAACTCTTATGTTATCAAATCATTCCCTGGTCCTGGACTATAGTGGGTAGGTAGGTGAACACACATTAACCCTAAACTACTGTTTAGGAATTTAAAAAAAACAACTTCTTCAGGCTAGTATATAGGCTTATTTAATGTGCAGTCACTCTGTCATTAATGTCATTTTTATAGGAAGCTTCAGGAAGCTTTTTTATAGGAAGCTTCAGCCGAACCGGTAGCTAACTTTTTGTGCAGTTCAGCAAACTGGCTGAATAGCATGCCTCACCATGCCTAGCCCCCGCCTCCATTCCCAGCTGCTCCTCGCCTAACCTGAGAAGGCAAGGCCAATGGTGGGAGTGGAAGACTTGGTCTGGGCCTGCTGCGCTTGGCCAAAGGGCCACCTGGGTGGGGACATGGCAAGGCTCAGCTGCCTTTTGGGCCTGGCTCTCGGCTTCCTTGGCCCCTATGAGTGGGAGACCTGAGAGAAAATGCTTTATCCAGGTACACACTCCTCCACAATGGAGCCCTTCCCAGGGTGCAAAGCCTTGGCAACCTGATCTGTTCCAAAGCCTCAAGGGGCTCCAGAGTTTCTCCACGCCTCCATCAGCCTGAGCGCCCTCCCTGTTAGATCCCAATGGGGCCAACACCTGGTGGTAGTGCTCCTGGCTGGCAGGCGGATGGGGCTGCATGCACACACCTTGCTGTACAGCAGAGTCTTCCCCCCCCCAACATGGCGCTCTTTCCCCAAGGGCCACCAACCCACTGGCCGAGCTGGCCCGAAAGCAATGTATCCCTCCATCGTGGGCTGGATGCAGGACTCAAGGCAGAGGAGAGAGTAAGCAGGTAGCAGCCTCCCAGACGTCCCGTGAAGCTGAGAGCCGGGTCTGAAAAGTAGCTGAGCCTCGCTGTGTTTCTCCCCCCCCCCCTCCAAGGTGGCCTTTCAGCCAAACATGGCAGTCCCAGAGCCGAAGGTCATCGGCTGCCTCAGGGGGGACAGGAAGGCTTGGCTGCCTTTCGGGCCCAGCTCTCAACTTCCGCAGGGACTCCAGGCAGCTGCCAACTGCTCACTTCTCCACCTCGGGCCCTGCATCCAGCCCACGATGGGGGGGATGCGTCTCTTCTGGGCCAGCTTCTGGGGGAGAACGCTGAGCTGGGGCAGAGCCACTGCAGTGTGGCAAGGTGCACTTGTGCAGCCCAGAGGTATCTGCCCACCAGCTAGGAGCACCACCTCTGGACACTGGTCCCTTTGGGATCTGAAGGGCAGGGTACTTGGGCCTTCAAAGGCATGTGGAAACTCTGGAACGCCTCAAGGCATTTGAGATGGATCGTGTCATCCAAGGCTTTGCTCCCAGGAAGGACTCCATTGTGGAGGGCTGTGTGACTGGACCAGGCCTTCTGCCTCACAGGGGGTGACAGAAGGAAGTGTGTGGACGGGAAGGCTGCCTGCAGTTCTTGCAGCCAAAGTCGGGATGCTTGTGAACCCGCAAGTATGTATGAGGTCTTCTGCCTTGAGCAGAAGGTTGAACTAGAAGACCTTCAAGATAACTTCTAGTCTATGATTCTAAAGACAAGCAAATTGCTTAAATTGAGTGAGTGTATGTGAAAGAAAGAGAGGAGGGGGAGGGAAAGAGATGGAGGGTGAGAGAGATGTGGCTTCTTAGAGGTTCATTTTGGAGAAATGCTAAGTTTGGATTTAAATTCCAAATGAAATTGGGTCTTTAGGGTAAGTAGACATGAAGGACTTTCAACTGCAATTTTCTAAAAATCTACTAAAATGAATGTGTAGAGGCAACTCTTTAACTCATTAGTCCAGAGAGAGCAAAAGAGACCGGGTCCCAAAGAGGGTCTTATCGTATTTAGCTCAGGAATATCAGAATAATATAGTTGAAAGGAACTTTGGAGGTCTTCTCGTCCAATCCCCTGCTCAGGCAGGAAAACTGGATGCCAAAACCTGAGTGGAGGGCCTGGAAAAAGTGTCAGAATAACACTTAGAAGGGACTTTGAGGGGGACCCTATACCATTTCAGAGAAATGGCTGTCCAGTCTTTTCTTAAAAACCTCCAGTGATTGAGCACCCAGAACTTCTGGAGCAAGCGCTTTCACTGGTTATTTGTTCTCACTGTCAGGAAGTTTCTCCTTAGTTTTAGGTTGTTTCTCTCTTTGTTCAGTTTCCATCCATTGCTTCTTGTTTTGCCTTCTGCTGCTTTGGAAAATATATTCTCCCCCCCCCCCTTCTTTGTGGCAGCCCCTCAAAAGCCTGTTTTTGACCTGCCTATCACACTCTTGGGCAAAGCATGTGAGCCATTTCCTCCTTTCAGTGGTCCATGAAAGTACATCTATAGTATGTAGATGCAGATAATAAAGTCAACTTTTTACGGAACTAAATATACATTGAGGCCTTAGAGGTGAGTGACAGGAGTGGCTGGAGGGGAGGGCCAGGCATGGCGAGGAGAGGCCAGGCAAATTGAGGCACCCCTCGATGTGAGTAATGTAGAATTGGTCACACCCACCCAGTCACATGACCATCCAGCCCCACCTACTCAGCTGGTCATTAGGGCAGAGAACCGGTTATTAAATTATTTGAATGGTACCACTGGCTATAAGCTGTTGATTCTTACTGAGATTCAGTCTTTATTTCTTACTTGCAAACATACACAAAGAAAAAGTGGAATATCTGTTCTATTTTTTTCATTTGCTTCCTGATTTCATTTTGTTAAAGCTGATCCATCTGTCTTATAAATAAATTAGTTGCACCATTTAATAATAGCTATTAGTATTATTACATTTTATCCAAATATGCCCAACACATTGTTCAATTTCTCATTATAATTCTGGGAAATAAATTATTAAAACCTCATCTAAGCATTTCTTGATAATTAAGGAGATTGTGACTCTATTTGGTTTGATTTATCCAATATGGTAATAGAGCAGTATAGATGAGCAACATTGTTTAATTTCTCACTGAAAAAAGCTTACTGTGTTAGATAGGTCAATGTGACATGACCTAGTTTTGCTTAGCTACTTAGAAATTATATGTCAGTATTGATTATGTCACTCTGGGAGTAGGAGATTTGACATCATTTTTGCACCACAGTATTTCTATATTATTTTATATGCTTATGTGCCCTGTCATATAATCCTGCAAGCTAAATTTTATAGTTCTGATAGGAGAAGAAAAGGCCAATAGTTTTCATTTTGGTGTGGTGTGGTGTGGTGTGTGTGTGTGTGTGTGTGTGTGTGTGTGTATTCAAAGACCATGCGCTTCTAAATGCTTTATTGTAACCTACATTCATAATAGAGATTTTTTAGAATAATGAACATCCATTCCAAGCTTTTTAACTCTAAAGTAGATTTTCCTTGCCTTCTAAATGGTCTGGATATATTTTCAGATTACCATGCATTATAATCTATGTATCTCATTGTCTGTCAAATTTATGAAAATGTAGAAGTTCTGTATAATACATAATATGAACTACTGTCATAAACTGTATCATACATTTACAAGCGATCTGTTTAGTTGAAATCATGTTCAGATGATTTCAACACACAAAAAGAAGAAATAAAGAAATAATCAAGCTAAACCAGGCAAATCTGTTTTGAAGTTGCACTTAGTTTCTAGTTAAAGTTAGTCACTTTCAACAAGGCCTATGAGGCATGTTATCCATTAAATAAGCTCCAATTCAGTTAGGCTGAAGTGTTTATCAACTCTGGTCAAAGTAAGGGCAACATTGTCATGACATGTTCTGGAATGCATAGCCATTATGATCATCTTCTAATGCATTCTGCTAGCTGAGTTCTGTTATGCAGTCTCAGAAAATATTGAAGTTGTCAAAAGTCTTAAGGCAAGTAAAGCTTGTTTGCAAGTGAAGTCATCCCCTGGAAATGATCTCTCCGATTTTGAACTTGCTGATCCTGCATTGCAACAGGAGAGGAGATGGACAGTATTTAAGGGCAAGGAAGGGCCATTTATTCAAGCTGGAATAGTATTGGAGAAAGTGCAACAGAGCTTTCCCTTGTGGATGAGTTGCTCTTTGATTCATTGTTCACATTTATTGGACACTGGTGAATCCAGAAGAACAGAACATGAACCATTGGAAATCTCATAACTATCTTACCTTTTATAAAAATGGATTTACAGTTTTAAAAAAATTGTCTCACTACTAATTTGAGGATCTTGGAATGTAATCCAATTAAAAAATTATAAGACTTAAACACTGATTGGGAAAATGATACTTTAAAAGTGATAAACAAATGGTCCTTGAACGTCAGTTTTATTCTCTTTCCTCAATAGTATATAATTTAAATAAAATTGGAAGTAGCCATATCTATTATGTTGAATTTAAAGACATTTCATTATCCAAAACTAGGTAATATCATCAGTGCTAGTAAAGAATGGGCTTTGCTCTCAGTTTATGTTCTAGTTGTTTGCCCTTTTTGTTCCTCTTTTTAGCTTGTTGTTTGTCTCTTTTGCATAGTATATAGATATTGTTTATGTCTATGTATTTATTGATGGCTAATTTGTCAGAGTGCCAGGCTTCTAGAAATTCCCTGGCATTTTTGGATTTGACTTGGTCCAGGATGGTCAATTTCCCAGTTGAAACTATGGTTAAGTCTGTCCATATTGTTGTGAAACTAAAGAGTTTTCATCATATCTCTTACTGCTTAGTTGATGTTCATGGATGAATTCTGCCTGTGACTGTCACAGTCATTACTCTGTATGTTATAGATGACTCCTGTTTTATCTTCTGCGGCTGCTGGGTCTTGGGGTTTACTTAGGATGTTTTGAAGACATTAGTTGGTTTGTGTGCTACGCTTGATTCCATGTGTAGTAGTAGTTTGTTGGTGTTTTCTGAGATGGCAGGGCTTGTGCTGGTTGTGCTGTATTGGGTTGAGTGGTCAGGAACCTTTTGATAAAGTTGCATGGATATTGATTTTGTTGGAATATATTGTATAGATGCTCTGTTTCCTTTGGCTGTTTAGGGTTGCTACAGTGAGTTTGTGCTGATTTAAATAAAGTTCTTATGCAACGTCTCTTGTGGAAGGTTGGATTGCTGCTTTGGTAGTGGAGCACTTAGTGTGGGTGGTTTTTCTGTACAGTTCTGTTTCTAGTTTGCCATTGTGGTCTCTGCTGATCAGGATGTCCAGGAAGGGTAGTGAGTTGTTGTTTTCTTCTTCTCTAGTAAATAGGATTCCTTTGAAAATGTTGTTGATGGTTCTGTGGGTATTCTCTAATTAGTTCTTCTTTATTATGGTGAAGGTATCATCTATATATCTGATTCATATTTTAGGTTGTATTTGTAGAAGTACAATAGTTTCCAAATATTGCATAATGACCTCCGCTATACGTCCTTTAATTTGTTGGTAAGTTTGTCCATCAAATTGGAAGTATGTGGTTAGGCAGAAGGTTAATGAGATCCATAATCCTGGGTGTTTCAATTTTTGTATATTTGATTAGGTCAGGTGTGACTTAAATGCAGTGGAGCAATGTGGTCATAGATTATTTGGTTGATTTTGGATATATGGACATGAACAGGCTGTGACATCAAATGAAACCATGATTTTGTCTTCATGTCTCTGATTGCTTGAAGGCACTGTAGGGAAGATTTAATGGAGTCGAGGGTTTGCTTCCTCTTGTGAAATGTCCAAGCTTTTTGGTTAATTGTTTTGCGATGGTCTATGTAGCAACCCTGGTTGTGATATGATTGAATGTAGATGTTAAGTCCTCGGGGCTACAATGCCATTGAAAGACATTGCCGGCTTCTGATTGGCTAAGATGTGAGCAGCAGCCAGCCGACAGGAGAATGCAGCCATCCTATTGGTTCAGCCGTCTGACAGCTCCTATATAAAGAGCTGTCAGATGGCAAATGTTGCTGTTTGCCTGTTCGGAGTTTGCCTTGCATTTTGTCTTGTTAATTGTTAGAATAAAGGTTGTCTGTTAACTTTCAACCTGGCTTGCCTCAGTTCCTGCCTGCCTAGTTTTCCATACAGAATAGCAGAAGACTGTCAGGCCTGTGTATTTTGAGGCATCCATAGAAGGGTGGGAGGATGGATCCACTACTTCTCATCCATCACTATTCGTCTTTGGTAATTTGGTCTTTCTTAATGAGGTCACTGGGAGTTCCTTGATCTGGTTGTCTAGTTTTTGTATTGTATTAATGTTTACATAATCATCCTACCTGCAGACAAAGTCTGAACCACGGTTATTATGAACAGATCATAATATTTACAAAAAGCAAAAGAATTACTAGAAGACAAATAAACTTCCATCTCTATCTATCTATCATCTATCTATCTATCTATCTATCTATCTATCTATCTATCTATCTATCTATCTATCTATCTATCTACCTACCTACCTACCTACCTACCTACCTACCTACCTACCTACCTAAAACTTATACAGGTAGTTTTCATTTAGTGACCACAATTGGGAACAGAAAATCAATTATTAACCAAAGCAACTGCTAAGTGAAACTGTAATTGTGCTCATAATCTTACTTTAGCTTTCCTTTCCTTTCCAGACCTGTGAAGGATGTGAGGATTGGTAAATGTGAGGATTAGTTGCAAAGTTACTTTTTCATTACCATTGCAACTTCAAATAGTTACTAAGTAAGGCAGTCACTAATCAAGGGCCATCTATAATATTTACCAATAAATTCATTAGCAATCAGTAAAGCAAATATATTAATTTTGGGTGCAAATATGCAAGTTTATAGGGATATGTATTGTCAACAAACTATAGATTTTATCTATCTTTCAACATTTTTTTTGTTTTTATGGGAGTCATAAAAGTTTAGTAATTGGCTGAAAAGAATAGACAATTAACACTACGTTGTCACTGAGAATACTTTTAGAGCATATATTTGTTTATTTCAAAGTTTTTGCTTTTTTGTTTTTGTCAAATGCTAAAGTGTTTTTAAAAATCCATTATTAGCAAAGTACTATGTCAGTAGGTGAAAGTCTGCAAGATTATTACAAAGTACACAGTTTATAAAAACTGTACTTCAGTTCATAATTTTCTTTATAAAGAACAGCATTGCCAGGCTAAGCCCAAGAACAACAAATAGGAATTCAACCAAAGTTCAGTTCTTTATTTGTTTACACACAATAGACAGAATCTTGCCAGACTGAACCCTTATTACTCTCACCCTAACCCTGGAAAATTCTAGGGAGTGGCTATCCTTACTCTCTTCTGTCTGCTGTCTAGCTCTCGGCTGTGCTGCCTCTTATCCTGACACCCTCTCTGGGAAACTACTGCTTCATTGTAGTCCATCTCATCTTCTCTCCCTTTGTGGGCACAAATATTAAGCATTGCCTGTTTATCTAAAGGAAAGATGGATTAAAAGCCTGAGAAATCATAACAATATTACTTTATTAAACTTGTATTCTCCCTGTTTCTCAACTTTCTGGGTGACTCAAAACAATCAATCAAAGCTATTAATAGCAATGGTTTCAGATTAATTTCCAGCCATTAAATGGTTATATCTTTATGCTATTTGATTTTTTTTTTCTGGCGCCGGGAGTCTCCTTGCAGCGAGCGTCACTTCTATTGATCGCACTGTCTTCCTGCCGCTCTGAACATGCCTGAAAACACTGCCTTCCTGCCGCTCCGAACTTGCCTGAACACGTGGAGTCGCGGCGGTTAAAAGACAAGCCGTGGCGATTAAAAGGCAAGCTGCAGCCTTCCCTAAGCTCTCGGCAGCGTGATCGGATGCTCCGGTGGCCATTTTGAAGTGGCCACATGGAGGCAGCGATTTGCAGAAGCCTCGTGGTCGGGTACTCCGCTTCCTGCATCGCGGCCATTGATCGAGGCCAGCAGGTCCTTATCTAGCACGCAGCCCACAGCTTCTGAAGGCCCAGGCACCGGCGGGACCTACAGTGGCCTTGATAGCCTGGGACGTGAGTGGCTACAATGGCAACAACAAGATCCGAGCTTCCTCAGGCCCTATCAGAGGCTCCAAGCAAAGTCCGAGAAGGGCAATTAGACAGAACCAGGGCCGCAGCTTCTAAGCCCTTGGCTGGTCAACGCCCTTCCAGAGCCACCATTAGGGATGAGCTCAGACGACAGAGTGTGCTGGAGAAAACTATCACCAGGGCAGAAAAGCAGGCCCAGTCCACTAGGCCCAACTCAGCCAGCACGGGTCCGGGTCCAGGTCCATCGCAGGATGACCTTGAGGACCTGGATCTCTTTCCTGAAAATATTAGGAAGCTCATTTCTACAGCTATAACATGGGGTATTGCCATTGGTATGTCTCAGAGAGATAAGGCATCACAATCTGGCAGGCCCCCAGTGGCTCATCACAGACAGCATCATGCTAGGTCCCCCTCCCCCTCCATGTTCAGCGAAGGCTCCATTTTGGGGGAGGACACCCATCAAGATATGGGATTTTCAGAGGATGAGGACTCAGTTCCCCTTGATCCTCCAGCCTTTCCTGGCCTTTTTCCACCAGTCACGTTCAAGACACTTTTACACAAGGCCAGGAAAACCACTAAGATTGGAACTGGGGACCGCCACAAACAAGGAGAGTCCTGCCCCTCCCTTATTTCTAGAGGTGATAAAGAACCAGTGGGCCCATCCTTCCATCTTTTCCAATCCTGGTAGCAGCGATTGCTGCTTCTACAATGTAGAGCAGGCCTTTGCCCAAGCTCTACAATTAACAGCAATTGATACCCCAGTAACAGCCCTGGTCTCTTCCTCCTCCATAGTCTCTGGAGATGCAGCTGATAAGATGAAGCTGGAGGACAAGCGTGCAGAACTTAACTTGCGTAAGAACTTTAACGCTTCCGCCTGGGCAATCAAATCTGTGGCGGCTTCTTACTTTAACCACACGACTGTCGTGGCTTCGTCAACTACAGGACCATATTCCGGTCTAGGATGAGCGGCTGCATCAAGATATCACTAAAATCATAGCCACCTCTTAATTCTCTGCTGATGTGACTCTAGATTCTGTAAAATATGCTTCTAGAGCTCTTGCCACATCGGTAACTTCCAGACAGTTACTGTAGTTGCGCAGTTGGCAGATGGACAGCAAGGCCAAATGGAATCTGCTGGCTGCCTCTTACACAGGCACTAATCTATTTGGGGAGGCACTGGATCCTATTCTAATAGAGAATAAGGATATGAAAAAGGTCCTTCCTTCCAATGCCAAGAAGACAGACTCTCTCCCAGCCCCATTCCATAGATCCTCTTACAGGGCTCCCGAGACTGATCACCAGCAGAGGTACCATTCCCTTAGGTCCGACAGACAATTCCAACATCCCTTTTACCAGGATCGAAGCAGACACCAAGTTCAGTCCAGGCAGCTCTTTCGCAGGGGGTGGGGGAGCGGCCATTGCTTCCGCAGGGGGAAATGACTCCAATCAGGATCTCCCCATAGGCGGTCATCTGGCACACTTTGCGGATCAGTTGGATCTGATCACCATGGACGCCTGGGTCAGGTCCACCATCAGGAACGGTCTGCGACTGGAGTTCCTCTCCATCACCACCCCGACACTCTTCAGGGTGTTCCCTCCCTCATGGGACCCAGAATGACGACGCCTGATGGATCTAGCTATAAATCATCATCTCGACATTCAGGCGGTGGAGGCGGTTCTGTTGGTGGAACGCGGGTTGGGCCATTACTCCAACCTGTTCATGGTACCGAAGAGCTCGGGGGGGGGGGGGCTGGAGGGAGATTCTGGATCTCAAGCATCTAAACCAATATCTAGTCTACAGACTCTTCAAAATGTCGTCCCTCAGGCCATTCTTCAGGGGATCCGTTGGGGGGATTTCTTGGCCTCAGTAGACCTAACAGAGGCCTACCTTCATACCCTGATCCTGCCAGCCCACCGCAGGTACCAGAGGTTCTCACACGGGAACCTCTATTATCAATACCGCACCCTTCCTTTTGGCCTGGCCTCCACTCCTCGTACCTTTACAAAGGTCCTCGCAACATTGGCAGCTCACCTTCGCTCCACCCCGGTTACCTGGACGATGTGTTAATTCAGGCAGGGTCCCACTCTCAGGCAGTCATCGACCTCCATCTTACCATCCGGTCCGTTCAGTCCCTGGGGTTCTCCGTCAAAATCTGGGTGCGTCTTGCCTCCCGAAGCCCCGCCCCCTTCACCAGAATGGCTGTGCATAGCTTTATGAAGGCTTTCAGAGAGCTCCTGAGGACTGGAGAGGGCAGAAATGAGTGAAAAATGGGCCATTTTTGCCTCCCAGCCCCCAGCAGCACTCTATAAGCCTCCATAATGCTATGCATGCAATTTCTTTGACAAAAAACGGGCCCGTTTTCGCAAAAAACTGGCTGTTTTTTGCTCATTTTTGCCCCCCCCAGGAGCACTCTGCAAGCCCCCCCCCAAGGCTATTCATGCCTTTTTTTTATTTGGAAAAAAAAACCTGGCCCGTTTTCATGAAAAAGGGCCATTTTGGGGAGGTTTGCAGAGTGCAAAAACTTTTTTTTCCTTTCCGAAAGCTCTTTAACTGATCAATGAGAATTACACTGATTAAGTGCGATGCCAGCAGAAACACCTACCTATCTACTATATTTCTCTCTATCTCTATTTCTCTCTATCCCTCTCCCTACCTACCTACCTACCTACCCACACACTCTCTCTCCTTACCTACCTACTGTATTTCTCTCTCTCTCTATCCCTTTTTCTTTCTACTTACCTACCTAACTACTCTTTCCCTCTCCCTACCTATCTACTGTATTTCTCTCTCTATTTCTCTGTCTATCCCTCTACCTACCAATCTACCTACTCTATGTCTCTTTCCCTATTGTATTTCTCTCTATCTATCTCTTTCTATTTCTCTCTATATATCCCTCTACCTACCTACTTACCAACTCTCTCTCTCTCTCTGTTTCTCTCTCTATATCCCTTTATCTACCTACCAACCTACCTACTCTCTCTCTCCCTACCTATCTACTGTATTTCTCTATCTCTTTCTATTTCTTTCTCTATCCCTCTACCTACCTATCTACTGTCTCTCTCTCTCTTTCTCTCTCTACCTACCTAATTACTCTCTCTCTCTCCCTACCTACCTACTGTATTTCTCTCTTTCCCTCCCTCTCTATCCCTCTATCTACCTACCCACCTTTTTAAAAATTGCCTCTTCAAAACCTTGGTGTGTCTTATACTCCGGTGCATCTTATATTCCGAAAAATACGGTAGTTTAGTGTGGCACTGTTGGAAGAAATGTCCATCTGGGTTCAGTTCCAAGTGGGGAAAAAGACAATGGAAAAGAAGGTTGGTTCTTACCTGAACTTGTCTTTTCAGTAGAATAGAGGGAGGGGTTACGCATGGGTTTTGTCACAGCCTGATTGGTCCATAGACTGAGGGAAATTTCTATAATATTCCTCCATTTCCCATTGGCTCCCAGTTTCCTCGATATTGAAGGACTGCACCTGCAACATACAAGCAGATCACGGGACCTCCCCGCCCTCCACCTGGCCCATCCCTAACGCTAACTAGGGCAGGTCGTAACCCCTCCCATTATTCTACTGAAAAGATACGTTCAGGTAAGAACCAACGTTCTTTTTCCAGTAGAATCGAGGGAGGGGATACGCATGGAACATACCCAAGCTTAATCCCAGGGAGGGAAAGGTTAGGACCCAAGGGGAGGGATGGCTGCCACCTGCTGCAAGACCCTGCATCCAAAGGACGCCTCTATGGAGGCAAATACATCTAGCTGATAGTGGCGGATAAAGGGGGTCGGAGATGACCAAGCAGCCGCCCAGCAAATGTCCTCGAATGGGGCCCTGGTGGCGGCGCTTCGAGTGGAATGGGCCATGATCCCTGCGGCAGGGGTCTGACCGGATGGTTCATAGGCCGTCACAATAGCCTATGACGCCTCAGCCACTGGCCAATAGTGGCCGAAGACACCCTGGCCCCTAAGGACCCGGACTGAAATGAAATAAAGAGAGCCTCGGATCTGCGCACCACTGACGTTCGCCTGAGGTAGATGCGCAAGGCGTGGCGGACATCCACCTGCTATATAGCAATCCTGGATAGTTCAAAGGTATGATGAGGAAGAGAGAAGGTTGAAGTTAAGACCATTTTATTTTAGAAGGAAAGATTAAAATGTTAGAGTTGATTCTTCTGTCTTAGTAGCAGTTCATAAAGACTGAAATTGAAATAGCTGTTTAGACAGGTCGCAACTTGCAGAAGCCATTGGATTACTTAAGCAAGCACATGTGTTTAAAAGTCACCTTTTAGGCCTTCCAGGAAATCAGCATGAACCTTTGTTCGTGTTATCTTGTAGATACAGCCAAAAACCAAGGAAAGAGTGTGAGTATTCCATAGGAAAAGTCCAGTGTGGAAATTATGATTTTGTGTTGCAAAAATCCCTCATGCACAGTATATTTAAAGTGAATGTGGTATGAGAAACAGAACCACCATTTGGGTGTGATAGACCAAGATAATGGAATAATGCCACAAAAATTAATGTGAGTCTTCAGTCAAGGTACTTTAGGCCCAAATCAGAATTTGTTACTACGTGTCTACTTAATTTAATCAGTATTTCTTATTAATATATCTGAATTAAAGTTATGTTTACAACAAATACTTGCCATGTTTTCAGTTGGATATGCACAAAAAAATGATGGTCGCTAATTACATATTGGAAGAAAGTTAAAAACCAGAAGAAGATAAAATCTAGTGTCGTCCTATAATGGGGTCATGTTGATCACTTGGATAAAAAGTTTTCCTACTTAAAACCTCATTTTCCTGTACTGAAAACGTGTTCACCTATCTTTGTGTTGGAGTAATAAAATATTTATGATAGGTTTTATTTCTATAATCTCCATGATAGGTTTTCTGCTGTGTTGCTGATTTTCCCGAAGGTGTTGTTCTTTTCTCAGGGAAAAGAACATCTACCCAGACAGAGAAGAATCAGTTCTCTGTGATGTGATCCTATCCTTTGGGAGAGTGTGTTTAAATAAATGGTGCATTTATTGGCTGTTCCTATGGTGAGTTCACATTGTGTCATGAATTTTGCTTTTGTTTTTATATGTGATGAAACAGGACATGGTCTAATAAATGGTTTAAAACAGTCTTTATTAAATAATTTTGGAAAGAGCATTATCTCTAGTTTATTCTCTCTTCTTTTCTTAATGCTTTGAGACGACATAGATCAGGAATTGCATATTCCCTCAAGCTTCTTACATTCACATACTGGATTACATTGGTGGGGAGGTTGTGTCTTTCAAAGCTCTCTGTGCATCTATAGATGACAATAAAAACCAGAGATCAGTTTCATGTATTCTTACTATGCCGGTGCTATTTCAAACAATTCTTCATAAATGTCATGGCTTTTGCCTGTAGAAACAATGGTTCTCTTATTGTCACAGTATTCTAATCTTTATGTAAGAAAGGAAATGATGAGGGAAATTAAATTAGCCTGCAAAGCAAATGAAACTCAAACTTCTCTCTGGGATGAAGAGCAAATGGAATGATGATGTGAGTCTCTTTTAAATATGTAATGTGTTTTTCATTTAATAGTAACAACATAAAATAATCATTGCATATACAAAGTGGAAGCCAAGAAAGTAATTTGTTCCGGCAACTTCTATTTTCACATGAATTTTTAATGCCTTCATTGAAAGCTAAAAGTTGAGTCTTTATATGTAGCAAAATTTCAGAAAGTGCTTTTTTCCTATAACGTTTATTAAAGATATTGATAAAACAGAAGTATTGGCTACCTTCAGCTTTAAATAACTAGAAATTTCAATTGTTTTATAGTAAACACAATGTTTAGAAGTTAAGTGGTTAAAAAGAGAGAGAAGGGTACAGTTAGATAGGGGGCTTGCCAGCAAGTGCAAATCCGTGCTCTTAAAATTAAATGCTACAAAAATATAGTAGCATTTCTGATTGACTTGTTATAATCAATAATTCTTTGCTCTTAGGGAATAATCACACTGATAGTTCTTAAGGTGCCTGGAAAGGCATTACTGAGGAAGAATAAACCATCACTAAATAATGTATTGCAGCACTTTTATTCCAACTGGCTGATCAATATTTAGAAGGAACCAATCAAACAATTCAGTAATATGAAAAACTTCAAATATGGACCATGCATTATTTATTCAGTAAGCTTTAGCTCTTCCTTCATGTTGGCCATGTGACACAGTTTGCTGGTTCAGGTCACTTTCCCTTTATAGGCATGGGAACTTCATTATTCAACCCTGGATTAATTACACAGCAGGCTGAGCTTTTACTTGTTCAAATAATGCGGCTGCCAAGCCCAGTGGCCTTATTATAAGCAATGCTGGGTGGTTCTGTGGATGCACAGTTAGAGAATCTGACCCTTGCTGCTTTCTCACATGATAGGTGCCGAATAGTGAAAAAGAAAGGGGAGAGTTTGCTTTCGTGTCATTAACAAAAGGTAGCCTGCTCCCAGAGCAGTTTTTAGTCCTTAAACTCTGACGGCGGCAATTAGGTGGAGCTGGCTTTCCTGGAATTGTAGCACAGATTTTCCTGTTGTGCTTCAATATCAACTGTCTCCAAGTGACGAACCCACTCACTGCTAAAACCTTGGGATTACTGCAAGTAGAGAAGGCCACTGTATCTCTCTCCGCTTTTCACTTTTCACCAAGAATCAGCGTGCTCACTTATCAGCAATGTTTCAGCTAAAAAATTCAGGTCGAAATCCATTGGTGGGTATATAATGTGCAGCTGATAATTTGAAGAGATTTTCAACATAGACAAACTTTTAAAAACAAATTTGTAAAAATGTGATGAGTAAGATTTATTTCTTTTAACTGTAAACTTTGGTTTTATTTTATGGAAAGATGAACTGTTCAGTTCAAAAGAGCTTTTTAATATTTCTAAATGTGATTTTATGAATAATATTGTGTTCAGATTTTTGATAAACGTAATGGAATATAGAAAAGCTATTGGGTGATAGGTGCCTCTAGGGCTATCATTCCTTGTTAAAGTTGTTACTTAAGTTTATTTTTCTGTAATTTTTTTAAATCTACCATTACTTGAAATCCTGTAAGAGACCTGTGTTAGATATGTGAAATGTATCCCTGATATTAGGTTTGTTTCAAATGGTTGTTTAATATTAAGATGTTGTTAGTTATTTTTTTATTACTGGTTCTTTGACATGCTTTGCAATATCACTCTTAACATGTTTGCTTTGAACATGTGAATTAATATCTATATCTTTGAATGGGCATATAATTTTGTATAATAATTAGGCATGTATTTGGTTATTTCTAGAAATAATTCATTGTTATTAGTATTTATGGTAAACGTATAATTTAAAAAAAAGTGTAGAAAATGTTTTTTATGGCTTTAAAGTACTTCTTGGCACAGATCATTTGGGTGGGAGGAAATTGACTCTGGACTTAAATGTGCAGCAATGTGTTTGAAATGCTTGGATCCTTTTCCTGTTGAGGTTACTATGATGGCGGGGCAGGGGTCAAATATTTTGCTGCCTGATATTCATGCATTTCTCATACGGAAGCTGATTGGATTGGCACTGAAGCTCACTTCTAGTCAAGAATGTGACAGCACATTTTACTTTAAACTCCAGCAGTCTTGTTTTAGGAGCCAGACCACACTGTACCGCACCATCTCTTTTCTATCTGCTGATAAAGTAAATCCTGAATAATGGCTAAGGAAAAGGTTAGCTCTCGATTGAATGTTGTTGAAGATTTTAATTTCTTTGATGCATCAACAGAAATCTGGTCTTACTGTTAGGCTAATGTATTTATCCACTTTATAGACACTAACTTTTTATCCATTCCTCTAGGCAGAACAGTTGTTTGATATAGTTTTCTAATTACTTCGGTGCAAAAGTCTGTACAGGTAGCTTCACAAAATAGAAAGACAATTTTGTATGTAGAACAGTAATAAAGAAAGCCTATGTATCTACATTTCTCTCTTTCTCTCCCCACCCCTCTTTTTGTGAGACATTATAAATATGGAGAAGGGAAAAAAGACATGTACATATGTAGATTTTAGAAAGTATTTTTCTTATTTAATTTGTTTGTATGTAAATGCAAGAGAATTGACTTTTTATCCAGGATGGTTATTATTCACAATCCAATTGGCAGATGAATCTTTGGCAGAAAAATGAACTACAGAAATAAAAATTAAATACTAACTAGACCATGCAGTATTTGTTCGGTACACTATAATCTAAGGTACATAAAACCTTCATTAGTAGAATTTTCTTTAAGATCCTGGATTACCTAAAACGTCTTTTCTTAAGGAAACACTTGTAAATATTTCCTTTTTTTCATATGATTGCACTCTGTGTCACATAATATCTAGATTCAGAGTTGTTGCTGTTAATTCAGTTTTGTCATACCATTGAAATCACTATACAATTGTGCCCTTGCACAAATTTGTCCTGAAACTGTGATCCAATCTATAATTCAGTGAATAATTAACACTTAACTAACTACTTTAAGACATCAATATGTGATTACTATGCCATAAATGTGCATCATTTCAAGAATGCCTTATTATTTTAATTAGGGAACTGTATTATTTCCCCCATTGGTTGATTGCCCTTCCCTCCAAATCCAGTGATTTTTTCCAGTTTATAGGATTAAAGACTTCCTATGGAAGATATTTGGGAGTGTCAAAATAACAAGCGGGGAATGAATAAAGCAGACAACATAAAGTTTATTGAATCCAGTGTTATCCATAGTGGAGGCTATTTGAGATTCTCTAACTTTTTGGCAAATAAGTGTGAAATCCAATGGTACATTTTTCATGTTCCTCTGGGACAAATGATTTTTTGCCGTCATGATGAAGCAGCTGTGAATAAACATTAAAGTCTGATTTGCAACTGTCTTCCATTGTTGAACACTTTTTTTGCTATTATGATTGAATGTAGTTACACATGGCATTGCCACCCCTGAACTGCATCCCTCAGTTTAATTGTGGGGAAGTACTGGTCATTCAAAAAGATTTAGCTCCAAAGCTTGCTAATGAGCATAAAGTTCCCTTCACTCTTAATGAATCAAGATTTCCATGTTAATTTTAGGGGAATAAAAAGAGAGATGTTCACACAATAGGGCAACCTTACAGAGTACGCAGCTGGGCCATCTGAAACCGTCCTTTTTATGAACCACAGAGTTTAAATGGACTGTACTCTTAAGAGGTAGATTTCTGCGAGTGTGAAGCAGAGCTTTTGCTTATGGTTCACTGATCTGTCTACTTGTAACAATACAAGACCTTGACAAGAGCTTAGGGAAAAAGCATAACGTAGGGCAATTCTTTCAAAATCATTTCATGTAACATCTTCAGTGAAGGAGGAAATGAAAAGTAGCTTCAGTCGTTTCAGAGGCTGATCAATCTTTTTCAAGGGTAGAATGGCTGCTGCATGTCCCTGAATTCCTTGCTGAGAAAAATAATTGTCCAGTTACACTGCATTTTGGCTAACCAGCAAAGCTGTAAAAACAATATTTACACAGTGAAACAGTATTTGTACTTTGTGGCTAGAAAGAACAGTAATTCTTGGCACTTCCTTACCTGCAATAAACAAAAAACGATTTTTTTTAGTTCTCTGATTAGCAAATAACGTGATACTCTTGCCAGGTTTCTAACTTATTGAAGTGCAGTTTTTATTATAATAATTATTTTTCCTCATTCTAGTCTATATTTGTCAGCATATTATCTCATTTCACTCTATTTGCTCTAAATGTTTGCATATTATTTTGTTTTGTAGTCACAAATTCTTTTAGAGACATATGACTCCTGCACTCACAAGCTAGTGACCATTGTCCTTTGCAAATGCAAATTGACGTGGAGCCCAAAAGTTGCAATTTAAGATATAAATAGTAAATGAATTGACACATTTCTAATTCCAATGTTACTCCTAAGGTCCAATTGCATCAAGCCCCTAGGTGGGGTGGGGGGTGGAAATTAGCTGATTTCATAGTGTGATTGACTTGAATTGCTATAACAGATTTCACCATAGCGGCGGTAGTATATGTCTGCCTTTACTGCATTGCAGTATAGTTCCTAAATAATATAAAAGTTTATCAAATGTCTGCCTGTAAACTGCTCTGGATTTCTTGCAATAAAAGATAGAAATAGAAGCTTAGGAAAACATATAAGAAAAAGGGTTTTTAAATATCTTGAACACAGATGGATTCAAAATGTATCACCTTCACTCTGAAAAAATACAGCCAAATAACTAACAATATAACTTGAAAGAGACATTTGAAATAAAATTTCCCCTTCAGTCTAATTGAATATTATACTATGCTTTCAGATAGCTGATTGGCTTCCCTGGATTTTGCTGATGACACAGGAAACCTTTGCTTGAAGATGGAAACACTGGAGTCAGAACTGACCTGCCCTATCTGTCTGGAGCTGTTTGAGGATCCATTGCTGCTGCCTTGTGCTCACAGCCTCTGTTTCAACTGTGCACATCGCATCTTGGTCTCCCAGTGTGCTACCAACGAATCAGTGGAATCTATCACCGCCTTCCAGTGCCCCACTTGTCGTTATGTCATCACCCTCAGTCAACGGGGTCTAGACGGACTGAAGCGCAACGTCACACTGCAGAATATTATAGACAGATTTCAGAAAGCTTCTGTGAGCGGGCCCAATTCTCCCAGTGAAACTCGCCGCGAACGAGCTTTTGACAGCAACAGCATGTCATCGAGTGAAAAAGTTCTCTGCCAGTTCTGTGACCAAGATCCTGCTCAGGAGGCAGTCAAGACCTGTGTAACTTGTGAGGTATCCTATTGTGAGGAGTGCCTAAAAACAACTCATCCAAACAAGAAGCCATTTACTGGACACCGTTTGATTGAGCCTATTCCTGACTCACATATCAGAGGATTGATGTGTCTGGAACATGAAGACGAGAAAGTTAACATGTATTGTGTGACTGATGACCAGTTAATCTGTGCCTTGTGTAAACTGGTTGGGAGGCATCGTGATCACCAAGTGGCAGCTCTAAGTGAACGCTATGACAAATTAAAGGTTAGTTTCATCTTAATTTGTTTATACTAAGAAGTATAATGCCAGGAAATGAAAGATTTTTACCTTATTTGTGTGGCTAATATTTGCATGTTGCATTTGCCATTCTTGTATTCCACATGCCTGTGAATTTGCTGAGGCTGGTCCTATATAAATTTCAATTTTGAATTAGAAATAAATTGATCTATGTCAAACCTAGATTTTGGTGTAGGAAATTGAAATGCCAATGCTGAAGAAAATATTATATATACTTAACTTTGATTCAGGTTTTCCAATTTTAAAAGGTGTGGTTTGTACATTCATACTGAAATATTTTGAGAATACCCAAGTAATTATAGAATGGGTCTCCATTTACAGTTATCTGTGGCCTGGTCTACTGACATTTAGGAAAAGAGCAATATTCTATGCAGACTTTTGAAGCCCAAAATCTTAAGTCAGTGGTAAAAATGCCTTAAGTTATTAATATAACTTTAACAAAACAATCTACACTGGTTACTAAGTTTAGTGGGTCTCAAAGTGTTTAGACTGACAGCTCAAAGAACTTGTTTGATCCCATTGATAAAATGTCAATACCTTTGGTACCTTCATTACTTACTTATTGATCTAATCAAGCAAACTTGTTATATGAGTTTTCCATTATGGATGCACATGAATAGCATTTTTGAAATGTTCTTAATAAGTTTCCCACATTATAAACATTATAACCAAATACAGCAATAGATGAGTATTATATTTCATTGCAAAAGGTCCTTAGGATTCCGCTTCTGCGGTTTTATAGTAGTGTGGAACAGATTTAAATAGAATAGTGTAATTACTGTACTGTATCCATCTGCTATTTTAGATGTCACATTAAAAGCAAAAAAAAAATGGGGGGGGAGACGGGACGGAACAAAAGTCTATTCTTCCAGTTCCCTTAAGGAAATGCTATTGTGATTGTTTGTAGAAAATTACAGTAGGTGCTTGGGGGGGGGGGGATTTTTGAACTTCGGCTACTGTGATTCTTACCTTGGAAACAATCTATATCTACATTTACATTGTTTACATATCTATCTATAAATACACACACATGTATAATTTTATGCATCTACAGTGTTTCATTAGAAAATGATTTTGGAAACATTCTTCAAAGTACACAAAAACCTTGTTTTAATATATAGTTTTTAAAAGATAAATGATGCCAGTTTGGTTTGGACTACAGCATTGCCCAGATTTATTTTAAAAGTTGTACTTAATTTTTAGATAATAATTTAATAATTATTATTTATCATCAATAAAAAGAGAGGTAATAATTTAAATAGAAAATATATGACAACTACATAGTTTCTATTACTTATTGCCATAATCTTTTATTATTTGCATGGTTTATATATTTTTCTTGGCAGTTGTTCATAAATTCATATTGTGTTCATTGATTGGATTATTTAATTTTAAGATGTTCCATTGTTCTTAGGCTTTTGCAAAGCTGTTATGGCTTAAAAGAAATATATTTTAAAGCATACAATGTATCAAATGTATTATGATAGAATATAATTTGCGTATGTTTTGTGTTCATGTTCAAGCCAGCTTAACTATACTATTATTTAAATTTTATTTCAACCTTTTCTGTGTTACATGAGTAACCCTGTACAACTCAGTTCTGGCATGCCTCCTGGACTAGCTAAGTTATACCTTATAGGTGTCTGTCACATACCTCAGGACACAATTAGTAAATAAAAGAAGCATCTTTTTAAATAACAGTAGCATTTTGTAGCAAATTCACATGTTCACATTGATAAACAAACATGGATAGACTGAAATAAGTCGCATTTCAGGGGTTTAATTCACTAATATTTGTGGACTATTCATTTATATTTTAAATCTAACCTAATCAATTTAAAACCAATTGTAAAGCACTTTTGTATCTAATACGTGTTGGATTATCAAGTCCACAAACTAATATTTGTGGACTATTCATTTACATTTTAAAGCTAACCTAGTCAATTTAAAACCAATTGTAAAGCACTTTTGTATCAATACATGTTGGATTATCAAATCCAGACAATTTGCAGATATTCACATTTTTCTTAGTTAAATGTGGGACATCTCATTCTTTTTTTAATTGATTGCTTCTGCTTATTATAGGGAACTCTGGCATTTCAAATGTTTACAGTAATGCACCAATTTAATCATTTTTATTTAGTATACTTTATTGATTGATTGATTACATATTCAAATTTTAAAACTCAGCATTTATCATATTTTGGAGTATAAGACGGACCTTTCCCCCCCCCAAAAGAGGGTGAAAATCTGAGTACGTCTTATACACTGAATACAGCATTTTTGGCCTTCCAAAACCCCACCCCCTTCGCAAAATTGGATGTGCAGAGGGTTTGGGAGGCCTGCAAAGTGCTCCTGAGGTCTGGGGAGGGCAAAAACTAGTGAAAAATGGGCCATTTGTTTGCTCGTTTTTGACCCCACCTCCACCTCCAGGAGCATTCTACAAGCCTCCCAAAGCCTATGCAAGCCCTGTTTATTGCAAAAAACGGGCCCGTTTTCACAAAAAATACTGTTTTTGCTTGTTTTTGCCCCCACCAGGAACACTTTATAAGCCTCCCAAAGCCTATGCATGCCCTGCTTTTTGCAAAAAATGGGCCATTTTGTGCTCATTTTTACCCCTAGCCCCAGCCCCCAGGAGCACTTTGCAGGCCTCTCAAACTCTCTGCATGCCCCATTTTTCACAAAAAATGAGGCAGGCAGAGGGTTTGGGAGCCCTGCAGAGTGCAAAAACTTAAAAAAAAAATTTACCTCTTCAAAATCTTGGTGCTTCTTATACTCCGGTGCGTCTTACACTCGAAAAATATGGTAGTTAAATAATCATGCTGTAGATGAATAATATCTTTCTTTTTAACTTACTTTTCAGGCTTATATGCTGCTTCAGTTATAGCTAATTCCAAATGCCATATATCTGTACCAGTTTTAAAAAAAAGTTAAATCAGTACCGCCTAATATTCATAATTAGCTTATCAATTCTATTGCATTGATTAACAATTTTGTGTTTATTTTGTATGCAATCATTAGCAGATTATCTATTGTCAACCCCCAAGACTTCCTTGGACAACAAGGCCTTCCTAAACAGGGTTCAAGTTACTGAAACCCTCAGGAAAATCTTGTTACATAGAAGAGGGCAGCAGTGAATATTCATTGTCAATATGACATTCCTTCAACATAAGCATACAGTGAGGGCAATTTCTTTCAGCTGTTACTGGGTTGGCATTGGTCCTGAGAAATGTAAGGCTTTAAAGATAACAAGTGGATTAATTGGGGTAATACTTGGAAGTCAACTAGCATTCAGCGGTTGCTCCCAAAGCAACAGTGCTACTGTGGCAAAACAAGATCACAAACTATAATACATTTGTATTCTGATAATAAGAGTTCATGATGATGAATTTGCTGCATTGATACCCTGCTTCCCTGAAAATAAGACCTCCCTGGATAATAAGCCCAATCGGACTTTTGAGCACATGTGCTAAAATAAGCCCTCCTCCAAAATATTGCAACAAAGCAGCAGCCATGAGGTGACCACGCTCGCCATTTCCTGCACCTCAAAAATAATAAGACCTCCCCAAAAATAAGGCCAAGTGCTTATTTCGGGGGGTCAAAAGAAAATAAGATCCTGTCTTATTTTCGGGGAAACACAGTAGTAATAATATTTATCTGTAGAATTAGTGCATTTATAAATCTGTGGGATTTATGATAACGTATTCTTGTCAATATCAGTATCTGCAATCATTGGAAGTCGCTCTTAAAATAAAGAAAATGAATTTTGCTATGCAGTAATGGAATGTTCTTAGTAAAACTCAATAGACCTTCCATTGACTATATATAAGTTGCTTGATCATATTCTGCTGGTCACCACAATACGATAGTTTTATTTTTGATTGTTTAAAAATAAATCTGTGATAAGAAATGAATAGTACGAATACATTCAAATTAGTATTATATGTTTCTGTAATCAAAATCAAGTTACAGCTTTATGATAAATGAATGTTGCTAAGATTCATGCATTTTGGATTGGTTTTAAAAGATAATTTTCTAAATTTCGGGCTTTTTTCCTTTGCTTATGTTGAGTGGTAAATGAATTGTCCTATATGAGAATGGAATCTATTTTATATAACTTGTGAAATCTGATGCTAAGAAGTCCATGCAATTTTCTTGGCAGAAGTACAAAAAGAGATTTGCCATTGTCTTCTTCCAGGATGTGAAAGATATACCAATTATAGATAGTTCTTGACTTACACAGTAATGGAGCCTGGAATTATGGTTGTGAATCATGCCAGTCATTAAGTGGATCTTCATGTGATTGTGACCGATTTTATCACCTTTTTTGGGGGGCGTCTTAAGGAAATGAAGCAGTCATAGAATAAATGCCACAGTCATTAAGTGAAAACTTCAATTGTCAAGCAACCTCATTGTCTACAATGTATGCCCCCCCCCCACCAAGTCGGAGATAAATATGAGTTTTGGGCAAAAAAGGTCATAAATTGAAACCACATGATCATGGGACACTAAACAGCTGTAAATATGGGCTGGTTACTAAGTACCTTTTTGGGAGTCCTGTCATAACTTGAAATGGTTGTTAAATCACCAGTCATAAATTGAGGACAACCTGTAATCAGAATAATAAAGGCTTGTTAAAAGCTAACTTACCTGATTAGTAATCACTAACTTTCAGAAATGATGTTCATTATTGTTCATTACCATTTACAGTGAGCTCTGCTGCCACCACTACTATTACGGTACTATTATTGTGATTATTATTTATGGCACAGAGTTTCATGGATTCTAAGCCACAAAATATTTGGGATAATATGCTACAGTTTTTGTTGGGGGGAATACTAAAAGGCTAATAGAAAAGCATTATGCATTTGGCAGTTATGAAATTGGCATTATATAAGTGAATAATAGATACAGTGTAATGATTGGCCCCAGAACATAATCCAGGAAGACACATAGGGAATTTTAGCTCTATAATTACTGCCAAGATAATCCAGATCAGTAGGGTTGTCTGTGTGTCTGGTATTTGCATTGGAAGAAACAATTTCTTCACTGAGAATAGATGCTTGGTCCCTTTGCCTAATAATCTGTCTTGGAAACCTATCTAGTTTGCTACTGTATTTTGAAGCAAAAGGGTAATGCAGATTTCCATGTTCTCTCTTTTTAAAAAGTCATTTATTAAATTGCTAATTGTGGGAGTGGTGTTTGTCTAGTTGTTGTGGAAGAAATGGTGCTTAATACATGGTTGAAAGAGGATAATATATTTCAGCAAACAGTATCAAGGTTTGTGTTGTTTTAGAATAATACTAAGTGACATAATCCAGTATCATGCAAGTAAAAACCTGCTCACATAATGGAATTCCCCTTCTATGCAACAATCTCAAAATTAGTTTTCACTTCCAGTTCCAACAACAGCCAAACAGCTTAATTGGATTACCCAAAGTAAATTGTATATATTTTTTCTCTTTTTCCTTTCCTAAGTCTATTGTAAACTTTGAATATGATTTGTAGTGATTAAAATGCAACTTGTAGTGCCTGACAACCATTGAAAAAATAACTGACTGAACCCTATTATTAAGGGGGGGGGGGGAATCCTACAGCACACCCTGGAAATTATGTCTGAGTAAAAAAATTGGGATTGTATTATTCCCTAAGGAGACTTCTACATATTTAAATGTTTTGTCTGATCCATGATCAATTTATTTGGGTTTGTAAATTATTGAAAATTTCCTACATTTTAATTGCCCAGGAATTGGTTCTTCTTGAGC
This sequence comes from Natrix helvetica, assembly GCF_964273705.1. Taxonomy (NCBI): domain Eukaryota; kingdom Metazoa; phylum Chordata; class Lepidosauria; order Squamata; family Natricidae; genus Natrix; species Natrix helvetica. The sequence continues at coordinate 44,905,420 of NC_138549.1, read as the reverse complement.
AGTTTTTGAGTGTCAAACTATGTAATTGCTGACATTCTGTCCCAGCAGTGTTGCTAATTATTTAAACAATATTTCATCCTTCATTAGCCAGAAAACAAAAAAATGTCATTACAATCTAGCTCCTTTTGTGGTAAAATGAAACGGTTTAATTAAGAACTCTGTACACTTGTCTGATTGAGGCATGCAAAGCTGCACTGCTTTAACAGTGAATGTAATAGCCATTCATTATCAAAATCTGAAAAAGCATATAAAAGAAATGACACTTTAAGAAAAGCACTAAGCCATTTCATTTTTTGCTAGTGCCCCTGTGAGTTAAAGTGCATGACCTTGAAGAAAAATCCTTTTTTAAAAAATGGCAATGCTTGCATTTAATTTCTGCAAATAGTATCCAGATGTGTCGTGTGCTGTGTGTGTGTTAATTACACAGAAAGAATTTGCAGTAAGATTTTAATTAGAGCATATATATGTTACAGATGTGCAAATGGTAAGGATATATTCTTTTGCACTTTATCTTAACATAATTAAGAATGTTATTGTGGTCATTACATTAATGCTATTTATACATTTTTTTCAAATGTTTTTAAGGCATTAATTTATGTTAGTTAGGAGCCAGTGAATTCCTTGTGACTGTATAGACAAACTTTCATCACTCTAATCCTAATCACTCTAGTCACTCAATCCACAATAATTCATAGAACTCCAAAGGATGTTCTATTAATAGATCCCATATTTGTCATCTATGCCTTTTTTCAGATTTCCTCAACTTTGCTGAAAATATTTTTTTCTAGAGTTTTATTCCTGAGCATTGCCCCAAGGAGCAATAATTTTATAATCCCAATTTCAAAGGATAAATAGTTCATGTTCCTTTAACTTCTCTGGTCTCTATTAGATGTTTCTTTGATTACTCTTTGTATCTTAGATATACTATATTCTGCTATCAATTCTTTAATCTTCATAAAAAGATAAGTTCTTTTTTAAAAAATATGCTCATCTATGTTGAACCCCTTGATTATTAGATCTTTCTTGCTTCTCTTAGTTGTCCCACGTTTTTTTTGTTACCCAAGACTTCATCTCTATCTTTCTCTCATTATATAATACCTGAATAATCTCTGGAATTATTTTCAAAATTATGGAAATATTTTTCATTTTGATTTCAGTTTCTTTATCTTCAAAGTTTTATTTTTGCTTAATTTAAGCATATTGAATTTCATCCTTAGATTGATCTTAATTTTAACTATGGTTCTTATATCTTGCTTGTACAACTGTCTTCTTTGATTTTCAAATTTCACCTACTATTTGACATAGTAATCCTGGTTTTATTCTGTATCCTGCACCTGGAAATTCATTGAACAACAGCTTTACTTTGCTCTTGTGTTTTCTATTATGTATTTAATTGGAGTCCAGTGTTCTTCCTCCAATATTATTCATGTGTAAAGCCTGTATTGCTTAAAACTAATATTGACCATAATCAAAGAAACTCAGTTAATTTATCACCCATAAATTTAATTCTGGCAAGTGTGGTCCTTCTGGGAAACTCCTAACTTGTGTTTTTGACTTGTCCTTCTCCTAAAGCACAATAAATAAGTATTCCTGGCTTGGCATTGACTAGTTAAGAAAATACTGGAAATATCTGGGAAAGTGACCCTGAAATACTAGTGCTCTTGATATTAAAGAATGCTGAAGCTGACAGTAGTCAAAAACATTAACCTTACGTCTGAGAAAACCGGATTTCAATTAACTCAAAGTATTAATATTTACCAAAGCAGAAAAGCAAATGGGAAAAGAGTCATCAAGAAAAAGTTCACAAAAGAATGCCACTAAAAGCACAATCACAAATAATTATGAAGAAAAAAATAGAACAAATTCATACAGTGCTGATAACCTTTAAAAGGTGACTACATATCTGAAAAAGTGTCTGCATGTGTGAGAGGGAGGGAGGGAGGAGCAAATCACCAAAAAGAGTACTTACAGATGTTTTTACCATAGCCCAGAATTTTAAAGGTTGCCGAATGAGCAAGGTTTGGCAAATAATGCTAAGAATAACAAAAGGGATCCTTCAGCTATCTTCATATTAAATGACTTCTAAGCATCAACATATCAACTCTTCAGTGAAGATGGTAAAATAAGGGGAACATGTAGACTTACAAAGCGTTTAATATGGTCATTGACAAGTTGTAAATTATAGGCTGGGGCCAGGTCTTTTAGTTAAATTCATATTTAGTTCTTTCATTGTTCCTCATCAAACTGGATGGAGGTACTAGTACTAACTTTCAATTTTTAATTTTTTAAAAAAGAATCCTGATAGGGAAATAAACTTTAAAGTAAAAGAATACACTTCATAGAGACAAATTGAGAACAACTCTTTCCAAACTAGCAAACTTCTTCGCTTAGGAAAACTGAATAACTTCCACAGAAACAGAATGGTGTCTGTCTAGAAATAGTTATGTATTAAAAAAGTATAGCTTTAGTCTAGTTGATAGCAAGTTGACCATAAATTAGCAGTGTAAGATAACTCTGAAAAATGCAAATGCAATTAGGTTCCATGAGCAGCAATGTTGAATACAATATACAGTTCTGGATATTATTCTTTAGAAATGAGATTGGCATTGAAGATCAATGGATTAAATCGTATGTGGATAAATTGAGAGAACTAGGGAATTACTTATTGAGATTTCTGTTAATAAACAATAGTTACAAGATTTCTGTTTTTAAAAAAGACAAAACATGGAAAATATCTGCTGAACCATATTTTTCATTTGTGCCCTGTAACATTACTCAATCACTTAGGAAATTATATAGTTTAGATAAAATTTAAAAGCAATTCTAACTAACTTTCCTGTAAAATGGCACATTTTACTGCAAAGTAGCCAATTCTGAATAGATTATAAACTATTTGTTTTTCACATCCAGTCTGAGTCACATCTGGCATATGAGCTTAAAAGGAAAATGAGGTCAGAAAACTATGAAATGTTTTCCATAAACTAAGAAGACAAAAAATATAAGAAATCACAAATGACTCTTTATTCAACGTAATCATCCTAAATAAAACTAGGCATTACTGACTTGTATCAACACTTATATCTAAAGGCTATGGTGACATTTGTAAATTACAGAAATTAGGTTAAGGTCCATATTGAAAACTATTGCATTCCTCAAGTATACACTCTATATTTGCAACAAAATGTTTGACTCCAAATTTGCTGTACTTACATTTAATAATATACACACTATGCCAAAAAGTCATTTACTTACTATATATCACTCTACAATCTCTTAAATAGTATAGAGCAAAACACAAATTATGCATGATAAATTTGTTTTATATGTGGCAGCACATTGTCCTTAATTTTCCATTCCTTAAATAACAAATACCCAGAGGGCTTTCAATATTATATTAACTGAATGCATTCCTTATAGCAGTGATGGCAAACCTTTTCGGCACTGAGTGCACAAACCGGAACATGCATGCATATGTGCACACCGGAGTGCCAGAAACCCAAAGATCAGTTAGCTGGCGTGCGCATGCCTGTTTTTTTGGCTGGGTTTTTTGGGGCTGAAAAATGGCCTGAAAGTGGCCCCCAAAACAGCCTGTTTTTCAGCTGTTATTGGGGCCATTTTCCGGTGCTCCAGCACCCGGAAAGACCAGCTGGTCGGCACGCATGTCTGCCAGAAACCAGAAGAACAGCTGGCGATGGCGCAGAGAGGTCTCTATGTGCCACCTCTGGCACGCATGCCATAGGTTCGCCATCACAGCCTTATAATCTCTTCTCATAACATGCTTTTGAGTGACTTTCTTCAATTGTCATTTTCCATGATAGCCCTGATCTCACCTCTTTCTTCTAGGACTCTCTGCCTTCAGCAGGCCTGAATCTGGTCTAGATTTCCACCTGTATGCACCTCCTTCCTCAAATGCAGGAATTCAGAGTTGGTTTATAATGTTTTTGCTGTTTCTACAGCACAGATTAATATTAGTCTTATTGAGTCATTGACCTTAATGTCTGAGAGCTGGAGGTCCACAATAGTTTTAGAACAAAAAGTTAAATGTATTATAACCGTCCTACGGCTGGTATGAACACCAGTTTGGTGCAGTGGTTAAGGTATCAGTCTAGAAACCAGGAGACCATGAGTTCTAGTCTCACCTTGGGCATAAAGCCAGCTACATGATCTTGAGACAGTCACTCCCTCTCAGCCTTAGGAAGAAGGCACTTCTGAAGTCTTGCCATGAAAACTGCAGGGACATGAAATATATCTATATCTATATCTATCTCTGTCTCTGGATAGTATGAGGAGGAAAATGGGATGCCAATTCATAAATTGTTGTCATGTTGATGCAGCCAATTGCAAAACAAGAGTCAAATGGAAAGGATGATGTTCTTCATTGGAGAATCTAGAAGTGCAGGTGAAGCACACACATTTTGTCTCTTCTTGAGACTTTCTGATTCTCAGGGTTCCCAGTTACACATTTATATATATTTAGCCTGGGGTAAAAATGGGAATTAGGAACCTTGTTTGGACTAAATATGCAAACATTTCATAAGACATTTATACGTGGGTTGGGAGGTTTGGGGCTTGGGTGCTCATCCTGCATTCATTGTTAGTCCTTATGTCTTTTGACAGATTCATCCATGTGAACTGATTGCATATTATTGTATATTCTGTAAAATGACATCTTGAAGCAGAACTTTAAGCAGTTAGACATGATTATTTTATCATGGTGGAGGCAATGATTTTCTTACAAGCCTAATAGAATGAAACTTGAATCTCAAGTTAGGTTCACGATGCCTAGTACATGTAATCCCTGATTTATGACAGTTCATTTAGCGAGCATTCAAAGTTACAAAATCACCCCCTCAAAGTACTTACAACACAATTACGAATGTTGCAGCACCATGGCAGTCATTCATCCTTACAACGACCATAGTGGCACTGCACCCTGCCTATCCCCCGCTGGGTCACCACCAGAACTGGGCTTGTAGATGCTCATCTTGCTAAGATCTAGTGACACTTCAGTTTCTTGGCTTGCTTTGATGCTTCAGGCCTTTGGTGCGTTTGCAGAGAAGGGAGCCCTAAAGTACACCAGATCACGTGAGAGCAGTAGCATGAGATCTTGTGCTACTATCTCACATGATCTCATGGTACTTTAGGCAAATGGGGGCCTGGAGGAGATATGTGGTAAATGGCTTTGCAAAAGGAGGGAAGGCCTGAAGCACCGAAGCCTTCCCTCCATTTGCAAGGTCTTTTGCTCTCTTTGCAAAATACCTTTGCCCCGAGAATGGAGGCCGGGGGGTGCATGTGTGTCACTCCGAGCCTCCGTTTACAGCAGAAAAGGCTGTAAATGGAGGCCCAGAAGGATGCGTGCACCTGTCCCAGGCTCCATTCTCAGCAGCAAAGGCCTTGAAAGCAGAAAAAGCTTTTTGCACAGACGACTGGAGCCTATAGGGACAAAATCTATCGTCCCTGCAGGCCTTGGCAAGCCTTTGCTCAAGGTGAAACCGTAGCATAGAGGCTGGAGAGAAGACAGCTCCCTTGATCATTGAGATCTATGCAAGGTAAGTGACCCAGTCAGGCATGATGGGGAGGGGGGGAAGCATAAGATATCTTAGTGGCTCAGGGGAGGCCTTGGGTGGTCGGAAGCACTATGTCCCCCATGGCCTTCCCTATCCTGAGATATCTCATACACTTCATGACCCGCACATTTCATTAGCGAATGAATGGGTGAAAGTAGGGTGTGATCACATTCAAGTTATAGTCACAATGTAAACTATCTTAAGATATTCTTGAATAAACCTAAATTTACTTCTACCTTAAAATTTCTAAACGATAATGAGAAAAGTCTAATTTTAGTTGGAAATATAAAAATACAGAAATGAATTTAAATTTGTTAATCTCAAATGTATTGGCATTTTAACTGATTGGGAATGTAGGAACCTACTGCATTTTCACAGAGTTTGCTTCTTTGATGAGATGGGCAGCTATATAAATTGGTCCACAAAATGCCTTCTCCTCAAAGCAGTAATGTATGCAAATTGAAAGAGCCCCTCAAGTGAAATTTGCTTCTTTCTGACTACCTGAAAATAACTATGCAGTTTTCTTGACAATGAAATTTAACTGGTTTTGCACTGTTTTCTTCAGGGATGTTTTTTTCAATTTTACACTCCTACGATCTCCATATTCCCTGGGTAGCCAATCCTGTTTAGCTTCCAAGTCCAGACAAGACTTGACTCATACTATTAGTTTTACATCATGCTAGTGGTATATTGATTAAAATCACTGGTAACTTGAAAACTCAAAAGATCAAGTCTAATTTGAACAAATGAGTACATTATTTTAAAGTTTAGGTTTAAGGTTTATTTGGATTTATATGCCGCCCTTCTCCAAAGGACTCACGGCGGCATACAACATTAAAAACACACATCACAAAAGTTAAAAAAAGATTAAACCCAATTCCAAAAAGACCAAACCGATTTTTTTTTAAAAAAAAGAAACAGTACATTTAAAATAAATTAACATTAACAGGCCAGGCCGGCTTGCTGGAAAAGCCAACTTTTTAGGGTGCGTCGGAAGGACCGGAGGTCAGGGATTATGCGGAGCTCCGGGGGCAGCTCATTCCAGAGGGAAGGCACTCCCACAAAGAAGGCTCTCCCCCTGGGGGTCACCAGCCGACACTGCTTGGCCGACGGCACCCTGAAGAGGCCAACTCTGTGGGATCGTACTGGACGGTGGGAGGCTACTGGTGGCAGTTGGTGGTCTCGCAGGTACCCTGGGCCTAAGCCATGGAGCGCTTTAAAGGTCATAATTAATACCTTGAATCGCACCCGGAAAACAACCGGCAACCAGTGCAGGCCGCCTAAAAGGGGTGTGACATGGGAGCACCTAGGTACCCCCATGACAACCCGCGCGGCCGCATTCTGGGACCAGCTGAAGCCTCCGGGTGCTCTTCAAGGGCAGCCCCATGTAGAGAGCATTGCAGTAGTCCAGGCGAGAAAGGACGAGGGCTTGAGTGACTGTGCACAGAGCATCCCGATCCAGGAAGGGGCGCAACTGGCATACCAGGCGAACCTGGTAAAAGGCCCCCCTGGTCACGGCCGTCAGGTGTTCTTCTAAACTAAGCCACGTATCCAGGAGGACTCCCAGATTGCGAGCCTTCTCTGAGGGGGCTAAAATTTCTCCCCCTATCATCAAAGATGGAACAAGATGTACAAATCGGGATGCCGGGAACCACAGCCACTCAGTCTTGGAGGGATTGAGCTTGAGTCTGTTCCTCCCCATCCAGATCCGCACAGCCTCCAGGCATCGGGACGTCACGTCGAGGGCATCATTTGGGTGGTTTGGGGAAGAAATGAAAAGTTGGGTATCATCAGCATATTGATGATACCGTACCCCAAAACCACGGATGATCTCGCCCAGCGAGATATGTTGTATATGTTGAACAGGAGTGGTGAGAGAACCGACCCCTGGGACACCCCACAAGTGACGCGCCTGGGGGTCGATCTCTGCCCTCCAGTCAACACAAACTGCGACCGATCCGACAGGTAGGAGGAGAACCACTGTAAAACGGTGCCCCCCACTCCCAACTCCCCGAGTCGTCGCAGTAGGATACCATGGTTGATGGTATCGAAAGCCGCCGAGAGGTCTAATAGGACCAGGACAGAGGAACAGCCCCTGTCCCGGACCCGCCAGAGATCATCGACCAACGCGACCAGTGCCGTCTCCATGCTGTACCCGGGCCTGAAACCCGACTGAAACGGATCCAGATAGACAGCTTCATCTAGGTACTGGGGAAGCTGACATGCTACCACACTCTCGACAACCTTCGCTACAAAGCGAAGGTTGGAGACCGGACGATAGTTGGCTAAAGAAGCTGGGTCCAGGGAAGGCTTCTTGAGGAGGGGCCTCACCACCGCCTCCTTCAAGGCGGTGGGAAAGAACCCCTCTCTCAATGAAGCGTTGGTAATCGCCTGGAGCCAGCCTCGTGTCACCTCCCGGGAAGCCGAAACTAACCAAGAGGGACACGGGTCCAGCACACAAGTGGCAGCACTGAGTCCCCCCATAATCCTGTCCATGCCTTCGGGGGTCACAGGGTCAAACCCATCCCAGATAGTCTCCTCAAGAATCATCCCCGTCGGCTCGCCCGAATCTACCCAGTCAGAGTCCAAGCCTGTCCGGATCTGAGCGATTTTATCCTGCAGATACTGAACAAATTCTTCAGCCATACCCTGCAAGGGGTCTTCCCCAGTTCCTTGGTTAAGTAAGGAGCGGGTCACCCTAAACAGGGCGGCTGGGCAGTTATCTGTGGACGCGATAAGAGCAGAAAAATATTGCTGTTTTGCCGCTTCTATCGCCACTAAGTAGGATTTAATATAAATTCTTACTAGTGTTCGATGAGATTCGGACCGGCTGGCCCTCCAGCCACTCTCTAGGCGTCTTTTCCAGCGTTTCATCTCCCGGAGCTCCCCGGTAAACCAGGGAGCCATCCGGGATTGACACCGGGTCAGAGGCCGCAAAGGCACAACACGATCCAAAGCCCCAGCGGCAGCTCTATCCCAGGCTCCCACTAGGGCTTCAGTCGAGTTGTGAGCAAGGGATTCAGGAAAAGTCCCAAGCTCCATCAGGAACCTTTCGGGGTCCATCAGGTGCCTGGGGCGGAACCATCTAGTCGGTTCCCCCTCCCTGCGGCGAGGGGTAGCGGTATGGAAGTCAAGCCTGATGAGGAAATGATCAGACCATGACAAGGGTTGAATAGAAATATCCCCTAAATCTAGATCATTCATCCACTACCCAGAGACAAAAATCAGGTCGAGCGTGTGTCCCCCATTATGGGTGGGGTCTTGAATTAACTGAGTTAGATCCATAGCTGTCATGGAAGCCATGAACTCCCGAGCTGACTCGGATGTCTCGCCAATGGAGGGCAGATTGAAATCCCCCAGGACCATGAGCCTGGGGAAATCAACCGCCAATCCAGCTAATACATCCAGCAGCTCCGGCAGGGCCGATGAAACATAGCAGGGAGATAGGTATGTAACAAAAAAGCCCACCTGAGCTCCAAGGCCCCACTTCACAAAGAGGGACTCACACCTGCCTATCTGAGGCACAGTGACCTCATGAGGTCTGAGACTTTCCCTAATAACCACCGCTACCCCCCCGCCCCTGCCCTGGGCTCTCGGCTGGTGAAACGCCCGGAAGCCTGGTGGGCATAGTTCGCTAAGGGGCACCCCCCCTCATGGCCCAACCAGGTCTCCGTAATGCACGCCAGGTCCGCTCTACCCTCCTGTATGAGGTCGTAAATGAGGGGAGCCTTATGTACCACAGACCTGGCATTAAGTGACACCAGCCGGAGGCCAGGGTCCTGTAATCCCGAGCACCCGGGGGTGCAAGAAGGGCGATGAGGGTCGGAACGCGCGATTGCTCTCAAACAGCAAACCCGCGTCCTCCGAACATCATTTGGCCCTCGGCCCCCACCATATCTGCCTCTCCCACAAACAGAAGAGATGGTGAACTCCCCAATGGAATGGCTTAATGTCTCCCCCGGAATCCCAGCCCTTCCTAGCCCTCCCAACCCGCGCCCATTAGTTAGCGCTGGCCTGTGCCCTGGCAGACTCCCCCCAAGCCTGTCTGAGCCATCCGAATCAACCCCCCCCTCCCCTTAAAATTTGGTTTAAAAGCCCCTGTAAAAAACCCTTAAGAAGTCTCTTCTTCGCATTTTGTTATGATTTTGTTATGCATTGATGTTCCATTTCATTAGGGAAAGCAAAGCCTGGTTGTATTTATAATAAACTTAAGGACTGATTCCCACCCACCCCCAAAGTTACTCATGCATAGTTTTAATATTGTCATATGGGAACAACCAGATCCATACATGAATAGTCAATTAGCCATTTTATTGCTGAAGCCTATACACAGGAATCTTCTCAAACTGATAGCTTGTATCTAGATTAGATAAGATTAAATGGCATTCAAGGGGCAGTCAGACTTCACTCTTTTATGCCTACATAGGGATTCCATGCTAATTTTCCATTTGACTCTTCCCCCTTAGCCAGTCTCCAATAAATATCTAGAAATACAAGAAAGGGTAAGTAATATAGATAGATAGGCAAACATTCATTCTTGTAATCTAATAAAAACATTAATTTACCTTGTCATATAAAATGAGATTTTGTTGTATATTGCATATTATTAATCTGCTGTTATATTAAAGATCCATATCTCCTCTAAGGTTGGATCAGCCATGTTGAGGATCTCCCCATGGTGTCTGAGGATATATAGAGTATATAAATACAAAAAATACCCAGGTAAAGCAAAGCAAATGATTTGCATAATCATAGTACATATTCAGAACTGTGTAAACCCCTCTTTCTTTTTTATGTTTATGTACTTTTAAGATATAATTACTGAGGAATTCAAGTTTACTTACATTTTTTTCAGTTCTCTAAAATTCTGGTCTTCTGTCAAAGGCCACATTTATTTATTTTTTACATCTGCTACAAGTTGTATATATTGTAACTGAAAAACCAAAGTTCCTATGTAGGTGTTCTCTACTATGGCTCTACAAATCTAAGTATTTTATTAAAACAATTCTTACTTTTTCTTGTTTGATAAAAACAAGAACCCTCGCAAAAGAAAGATGGCATTTTGTATGTGTCTGCTTTGGAATGATTAAACACCATAAAGTGCTGAACATGGTTCAGATGCACCCACATATACATAAATACAATTTTTCCTGTTTATTTTTTGCATAATACCACCAGTAATAATTATTGCTATAATACTTTGCTAAATCTGGAAATGTTTCTGAGTGGGTTAGGGTTAGGGTGGCCAGATACATAAACAAATCTGTGTTTTATATACAAGAGAGGATAAGAAGAAAGAAATATAAATAAAATAATATTCAGAATAATCAATAATTAATTCCTGTGGTTTCAAATTTATGCTTCTACTGATGAAGCCAGATAGTGTTTGTATTTTTCATAACCACATCACACTGCTGACTCCTATTCAAATTTCAACATCCTTTTTGCATGTTCTTAAAACAGATATCCTATATCCCAAACAGTGCATCTTATAGGTAAATGAAATTTTAAGAAATGCTATATTAAAGTGTGATTTCCTGGTAAATTATGTTTTTTAAATCACTCAAATACTTCTTTAACATTTCAACTAAATGAGTACTATTTCCAACTATTACATCAATTATATGTCAGTTGTAGAACGTCTACTTAGGAAGAATCTATACAAGCTAATTAAGTTTACCCTTAGGTAAATGTATATAGGATTGTGCCCTTTACATTTTTCTTTCAAGACTGAGAGGGGCCTGGAAAATTATATACTTAGGAACTGCACATTCTATATTGAGCAGGATTAGAAGAGATTTTAGCAAAAGCATTTGGCCTCAAGCTAAACTTTTGCTCCAGCATAAATCTATCCTATTTGCAAGATGTAATAGCTTGAATTTAGTGTGCCAAAAAAGGAAGAAAAACAGAGAAAGAAGGGTGGAGTTAATAGGTCAGCCAGGGATTTTGTGTAATTTACTTATTCTTTATTAAACCCAATGTGCCTGAGATTTAAAGGGAAAAGATGAATTTATCTTTGGTTTTGCAAATGATATGTTGGCGTTGGCAATTCTACAAAAAGCATAACAGCAAATTATGTAGTTGGGCTATTCAGTACAAAAGATTGTGCTCATACCAATGAGGTACAGTTTTTGTGTTTAACAGCTAAGGTTTTTAATAAATTACTTGAGGCTGGAAAATATTAAACTCAATCATACATCAATGAATAAAGACCTGGCTTTTTGATGGATCCCAGTAGTAGGTCTCTCTTCTTTGAGATGCACCATACCTGGAGTGCAAAAATCTGGATGACCACTCTATGGTAGTGGAGAGTAAGAGTTTTTTGCATCACTTTGCTATCATTTATTGATCTCTGGAATTTTGCTGGCCAAATATGGCATATATTCCATGCAATCTGTCCCCTCTCTAACTTACCTGTATAGTAATTCTGAAATATGATTTTTTTTGTATTAAAACACTTAGCTGGTTAATGAGCATAATAATTTAGTCCATATCAAGGATTAAAGTTAAACAACTGTTAGAAGCCACATGTTGAAGAGAATGCACAGCAAAATATAAAAGAAATGGTGCTCTAGGTAGTAGGAAGAGGTCACTGGCTAGATTAGTAGCTTGTAAGAAATTTCCAGTGTTTGCTTTCCAATTTCTTTTAGCCTTACTCTGGTACTGAAATCTGGCAAAGACACCTAGAAGTATTAGAGTTTGCATTAAAAATAAGGGGAAACAGATGTTTTTCTGGTTTTCCCCCCTAATTTACAGGAATATGATATTTAAAATATAATTCGTATTGTCATATCACCTAGGTTTCTAAATCTAGTTGATCTAACAATATAAATAATAGGTTTTTTTAAAAAAATCTGTTTTAAAATGCCTAAATCTAAATTATCCTAATATTATCTACATATTTTAATTTTACCTTTTGGCTTTGGTTTTGTATTGGAGCTGATTTAAAAATGATACAATTTAGTGATAATTCTGAAGAGGAAAATCATAATAAAAATCAGAGATACTTCAGTGTAATATCAATATCATTTAAAGGTATCAGTTTTTTAATAAACCAAATACCTTTTATTTTGTCAGAGTTTTTTGTCTGATTATTTTTGAGATTGTGAACCCAGACAAACTGTATCTGTAATTTCAATGGAATGTCTGTTTACAAATGTGTAATTATGTTTCCGAAAGGTACTTATTAATAAGTATTTAATTTTCAAATGAAATATTGGTTGCATAGAGTAACAAATTAGTTGCATTCTGTACCTGTAAATCGAAGTTGGAGGGTCTGACTGAACTTTTTTTAAACTGGTAGTCACATGGTCTTCTTTTGTTGCCCTGTATACAGGAAAACGGGACTGGAAAGCAGGTTAGTGAGGGAATGGTAGTTGCTCTGGGGTGGGATGGAAGTGAGGATTTTGCATTATCATTGCTTTAGGATGGGGTAGAAGTGAGGATTTTACATTATCTTTGCTCTGGGATGGGGTGGAATTGAAGATTCTGCATTATGCTTGCTTATAAGTAAGTAAGGGGTGCGGTGGCTCAGGGGCTAAGACGCTGAGCTTGTCAATCAGAAAGGTCGGCAGTTCAGCAGTTCAAATCCCTAGTGCTGCATAACAGAGTGAGCTCCCGTTACTTATCCCAGCTTCTGCCAACCTAGCAGTTCAAAAGCATGTAAAAATGCAAGTAGAAAAATAGGGACCACTTTGGTGGGAAGGTAACAGTGTTCCGTGTGCTATCGGCATTTAGTCATGCCAGTCACATGACATCTTCGGACAGCGCTGGCTCTTCGGCTTTGAAATGGAGATGAGCATCGCCCCCCTAGAGTCGGGAACGGCTAGCACATATATGCGAGGGGAAGCTTTACCTTTATAAGTAAGTAAGAACCAGTAAAAGAGGAACAGAAAAATCCCTATCATGCTACCTTGGGAATTCTGGGAATTGAAGTCCATGCACCTTACAGTTGCCAAAGTTGAGAAGCATGGGTCTACACTAGAGTTTAGGATTTTCCATTCCTGTTTTATTTAGAGTTTGGTGCAATCAAATAAATCAGTTGTGGTTTCCTTAACAAATAGTGATTAAAGCGATTTGAACCATTACTGGACTTTTTTTGAGAACTGACATTAAAAAGTTGATCTGGATTTGATGATTAGATATGGGATTATGGAAATAATGTAGACAAATGTTAATCTTAGGGTAAGAGTTTGATATATTCGTACTTATATCTGTGCTAAAGAAAGTTGAAAGTCATTCTTTTCAGTTTTCCTTCTTTTCCACTTTCTAACACTTTCACTCTTTTTCTTTCCTGAGCCTTTTCTTTTTTCAGATCTGTTTTTTCTTTATCCCTTAGCTTTGTATTATTTTTCTTTTGTATGAAGGATCTCAGCCGTTATAGTTCTACATTCCTTATTTACAGAAATCATATCAACATTTAGAATGAAATCCACTGGGAGCCATCTCATATAAGGCAAGCTCTGAGTCCCTCTAACCCAGGGGTGTCCAAACGTGGGAAGCTTAAGACTTGTGGACTTCAACTCCCAGGATTCCCCAGCCAGCATGGGGAATTCTGGGAGTTGAAGTCCACAAGTCTTAAGCTTCCCAAGTTTGGACACCCCTGCTCTAACCAAAATGTGTTTATCGATAGAAGAGAATATTTGTAGCTCAGGGTTGAACTGTGGGATCCTTGGTGCTCTCTGACCTTGATGGTTTTCTTGCAGATGTTTCATTATTAAACTAGGTAAAATCATCAGTACTAGAAGGGAATGGAGTTTGCTCTTATTTTCATATACTAGTGCAGCGATGGCGAACCTTTTTTGGCTCGCGTGCCACAAGTGGGGGGAGCGCAGGGGGGGCCATGTGCGGGCGTGCCGCACCCATAATGCAATGGACCTGGGAGACCCTGGGGGGTAATGAGAAATGGCTTTATGCAGTCGAGTCTGGTATGGAAGACTTACTCAAGTTACCAGAGGTCGATGCCTCTGTGGCTGACCTGACCTCTAATTCCATCCTTCCTCCAGATCTGTTAAAAGGTCTGAAGGCGGAAGACAAGAGAACTGAGAGGGCCTGCCATAAGACCCACCAGGCCGTGGCAGGGGCCATTCAGGCCTCCACTTCGGCCTCCTTTTTTAGCAGGGCCTCTATTGTTTGGCTGCATCAGCTGCTCACCCGTATTCCACAAGGTGATACCAGGCTCCGCCAGGACGTTAATAAGCTAGTGGCGGCTGCTGAGTATACCGCGGACGCATCCCTTAACGCAGCAAAATTTGCTTCCAGAGGCATGGCCGCTAACATCACTTCCTGCCGGCTTCTATGGCTGTGCCATTGGAATACGGACATGAGGTCTAAGTTGAAGCTTGTGTCCGCTCCCTTCAAAGGGGGCAAACTGTTCAGGGATGTATTAGACTCTGTCCTTATTGAAAATAAGGATAAGCGGAAGGTCATGGCTTCCGTATCTCGTAAGACGGACCGCAGGGCTTCTTCCTTTCGGAAACAATCCTTTCGAGCCACGGAGTCACAGCTTAACTCCTCCTCCTCCTCTTCTTCTTTCCAACACCCCTATGCCCAGAGTTCAAATCGCACCCAAGACAGACAGCCTTTTCAGGACAGTGATCGCCACCAGTCTTTCTTCAGACGCTCCTTTTGCGGTGGATCGGCCAACAAGCCATTCCGTCGCAACAAA
Source organism: Natrix helvetica (assembly GCF_964273705.1). Classification (NCBI taxonomy): domain Eukaryota; kingdom Metazoa; phylum Chordata; class Lepidosauria; order Squamata; family Natricidae; genus Natrix; species Natrix helvetica. The sequence continues at coordinate 44,890,186 of NC_138549.1, read as the reverse complement.
TGACCACCAGTCACACACCCCCATAGAGGGTCGGCTTCAACTGTTTGCCGACCGTTGGGAGACAACCACGTCAGATGCGTGGGTATTTGAAACAGTGAAGCTCGGCCTCACCTTAGAGTTCATTTCCCTCCCCCCGTCACTTCATTCATTGCCCCACTCCCAGGTGTACCATCAAAAAGGGGCTCATGGAGGCAGAGATTCACCACCTGATAGAAATAAGGGCGATAGAACCAGTTCCCCTGGGTCAGGAGAGGAGGGGTTTCTACTCCACCCTCTTTCTGGTTCCAAAACGCTCAGGAGGGTGGAGGGCCATCTTGGACTTGAAGAAGCTCAACTTTCATCTTGCCTACAAGAAGTTCAAGATGCAATCCCTCCAGTCGATCCTGGGCAGCCTGTGTCCAGGGAATCTGATGTTTTCCATTGATCTGAAGGAGGCTTACCTCCACATTCTGATAAGACTGGCCCACAGACGGTTTCTGCGATTTTATTATGCCGGCCGGCATTACCAGTATCGGGCCCTCTCCTTCGGCCTGTCATCAGCCCCGAGGGTCTCATGCTAGAGCCCATCTTCAGGGAGCTCCAGGAATCCAAAAGTTCAGAAGACAAAACCTCTGGTCCTGGTAACCAACCCAGATTGGATCCTGCAACATTATCCTAGGACACGTATATTCTCCTTCATTCTTTTCAGTGTTGTCTCTTCATGCCTTATTGTGGGATTCCTTTTTTCATGTATAATACTGGAGTAACAAAACAAAATATTTTAGACATACATCAAAGTGAGTCTCTTTCTAATCTATCACTGAGGAACCTAAATTAAAAGGGAGAGTGGACAGAAAACATTTCAGAATGCATTCCTTTTTTTAAATTTTGGTTTTTGAGCTCATTGCAAGATAATATACTGTGAGGAATAAAAGCGACATTTTTGGAAAATGCAACTTTTGTTCCATTTTCTCACTTCATGAAAATGCTGAGGAACCAAACAAAATGCCAAAAAGATGTCATCCGTTCACGTCCCCAAGCTAGCTTAAATGCTAGAATGTATATATGTACAGTATGTATGTATAGAATGCGGATTTTTCTCTCCTCTCCTCTGCCCTCTATCATCTATCCTCTATCCCCTCCTCCTCCTCCTCTCCTCAATCCTCTCTTTATGCCAGGAGGACATGAAAGGACTAGTGTTTGTTTGCTTGCCTCAGATCAGAGCTGGTGTACAGTAGGTGGTTTCACAAAAGCACCTTTGCAATATGGCAATCTTATTTGGCCTGGGTCTAAAAGGCTGACCTGCTTATGGGCTCATGGACGAAAATTTCTAAAGCAAAATACACAAACTCTCTCTCAAAACACAGTTTAAGAGTACCTCACTTCAAGGGTTCTGGTAAGCAGTGTTTAACATCTTAAAAAAATAAAGTTGAATAGAAGACAAGTGACTTTCCTAGAGCAAATGTGGGCTGCCCTTTCATGATATGTTCATTGAGCACTGGAAAATAAATAAATAAAAGGCTTACTACTTTGATTCTCTTCAAAAGCAATTATGGAAGACTTTGTAAACGGCAAGCCCCAATGGATTGTTTTTGGCACATATAACTGGTCTACTGCAGGCCCACTTCTTACAGAAGAAGTAGAACAAAAGAAGCTTGTTCCCACTTTGGGTACATGTTTTCTTAAACTAAAGCCAAGAGTAAGCTTGCTGTACCTTTAATACAGATGAAATAGAAGATACTCGTTTTCCAATTCTTGCTATCTAATGCACTTGCTTTCCTCTCATATTGGTCCCACTTCTCTCAATAATCTGCTTCATGTTCATTTAAACAGTATGTGATTCATGGTTTGTGAGATTATAAAAATGTAATTATCAGACCATAAGCTATCCTGATTCAAATATGAAATGACTGAATTTTGTTGGGAAGAATCTGTCTGCTAGATATACAAATTGCTCCCAACTTAACTTTAGTTTGAGTTGTGTATGAATTTAATTGCATAATTTAGAAACCAATAGAATAATTTTATCTGGGAAGTATAAATTACATAAACATTATATCTTATTTCTGATATACGGTAATATCTGCCCACCATGAGATTCTTAAAGCAAGAATGGAGATTCTTTTAGTTGATCAAATGCATTCTCAGTGAGAGAACAATCTTTGTATGAACGTCTTTCAGAGAGTATGCCTCCATTTTCTGGAAATACGGAATATTGCTCCAGAATGAGAGAGGGAGGGGGAGAGAGAGAGAGAGAGTGAGTGAGTATTTCCATTGTTAAGTGAGGCAGTTGTTAAGTGAATCATCCCCCATTTTACAACCTTTTGCCATGGTTGTTAAGTGAATTGGGTGGTTGCTAAGAGAATTTGGCGTCCCCCATTGAATTTGTTTGACAGAAGCTGGCTGGATAATGGTGATCACATGACCCTGGGACAATACAACCATCAGAAACATGGCAACATGACAGTTGCTAAGCACCAAAATTTTGATATGGTGATCATGGGAATGCTGCAATGATTGTGTGAGAACTGGCCATAAGTTACTTTTTCAATGACATTATAACATGAATGCTCATTAGACAAATGGTTATAAGCAGTGGTGAGCATCACATAATATAACAACTGGTTTGCCCAGAACCGAAAATGTGAGCGTGCATGGCAACAGAAACACGGCGATTAGATAGGACGGGATAGTGCCGGGGAGGGTGGGCAGGACCAGCCGCTGCTCGGAACTATCAGTTCACCTCAACCAGTCTGAACCGGCAACAGCCCACCTCTGGTTATAAGTCTCAGAACTATATGTAGTTACTTCAGATCTAGCTTTCAGCTGAATTCCTTCCAGACTTCACTTATCCCAGGAGATTCCCAATTCCTTCAGAAGCTCAGGCAGCTTAGTATTTCCTTAAAGATAACTAGATTGCAGCAAGCCCAGCAGCAAGATCTCCTGTCCATTACATCCTTCTGACTTATGTAGTTGAAAAATTCATCTGCCTTTCTATTAAATTTCTCCTCTCCACACATCTGCCTAACAATCTGGCTGCCAAGTTTATTGGAGCATCTCCTGTCATAGTACAAATCGATTCTGAAGCTTTCCAACAGCAGCATCTAGCCACATTAAAAATACACTGAGTTTCCCTTCTGCTATGAGAGTACTGTATTCTATCTGTCCCTTATGCATTCTGGAATCTCAGCAATTCTAGCGAAAGGGCAGGCATATGTATTGATTTATTGGAAAACCTACACAAACAATGGACATTCATTATGTACCTGTGACCCATGTCATTCAACATTTGTATTCATGTATCCTCAGAAATTGAAAGCACATAACTGGTTGTATAATTGACATTTCTGAAGCGTCCAGTCATCCCAACACTAAGCGACAGAGTGGGTAGAGCAAGGAAAGGAAGTTGTGTCTCCAAGGAGGAAGGCACAGAGAATAATGTCTCTTCAGCCTCTAGACTAGAAGAGACGAATCCTGAAAGGATTGAGGTCTTGTTATCATCAGCAGAAGAACAAATGGACACTGAAAACTTTCCTAAAACTTCTTCACCCAGTGGTATCTCCATTGAAGAAAAACATCTTTTTTCTGAGTCAGGGAGAGAAAAGGATGGTCCATCCAGATAACAGAAGGGAGAAAATAGAGATAGAGAGAAGAAGAATGGGAGCAATAAACTGAGAGCCAGTAGTTCTTTGGACAGAAATCTTAGCAATGTTAACAATAAAAAGGTATTGGCTTCAAGATCATGATGCATAGGTCAAAAGAATCTATTTAAATGTGGGAAAAGTGAGAGGAAGAAGAATTTTGTACATGTGAGAACTGCATATTTAGAGTGACTCAGTATCCAATCAGTTTTCAAGTGAATCTGCATAAAATTGGGAGCCTGAGTTTTTCTACTAAATTCTGGCCCATTATAATAATTCATAATTGTCCTGCTAGACAACTTGGAAACTCTTTATAAGTAGTAACATCATTGCAAAATGGTTGGACTTCTTCACTGATTGATGGAGACATTGTTACTGCCTTATTATCCAGGGAGAGCACACTATAATTAGCTGCTAGCTAATCTGCAAGTATAGGAATTCACAATAAAGTGATGCTTTCCTAGTAACAGCAACTTACTTAAACCGTTTTGAATGTAAAATTAAATGTTTGAATGGCAGACTCCCCAAATTTTGAAGTTCTAATAAATTTATTCAGCCAGTCAGAATAGATAACTGGCTTCAAATGTAATTGTGTTGCCTTTGGGCTAATTGTCATATTCTTGCCACAATCATTTGAACTAAATCTAAATAAATTGAGTTTATCAGGAATGCCAGTCTTTCACTAAAGAACTTCCTCGTAAAAGTTCCCCATCCCTATTTTAAAAAGAGAGATTTGTATATTTTTGTACAAAAAAACCTAATTTACATATATAGTAATTAGACTGTGTATAAATTCAGTGCATATATTGGTTTTAGCTATGATGGTTTGACTTGAGCAATAAATGGAAAGAACAAACTTAGAGTATCAGATCATCTTACACTGAAGCATTTGTCAAAATGTGACTATTTAACTATGTTGCTGTTTGTGAGTTACCTGTTTTAAGTTTTCTAAGACTATTGGTATTATTTTACAAAACTGCATTAACAAAGATGTTTTGATGTTATGATTCTAAGTACTAAAATCACTGTTAACATGTGTAACGTATGCTGGCGTAACATCAAAAATTACAGTAGTAAACATATTTTGTAATAAAGAAAGTACATATTTGCATAGGAAGCTGGAATGGGATAAAGCATTCGATCAGTTGAATTGATCTTATGTGAACTCCAATACATATTGGATTCAATTTAATTGAATAAATTTAATTGAATAAGACAATGGTGTATAGTGAACCAATGGTGTTTTTCTTGTTATATAAAATGCATAGCTTACTTGCATGCCAGTTGGCATGACCTAAGTTTAAAAGAGTCAATCAGGCTTACAATGAGTTTAGAAAAGAAATATAATTTCTCAGAGGGTTAAACTAATGCTTACACTCTGGATTATATTGTTAAGAAATACTTTTCTGTTATTCTCTTAAGTAGTCAACTGAATTGATAGATTCTGAATACTATAAGTTTATAAAAGAAGAAAAGAGCAGTTTAGCCAATAAATGAATTCACTATTAGGTTATATTTTATAATGTCATATGAGAGTAGTACTCAAGTCAGTTAACAAAGTTAAATTTACAAAATTAAAGCAGTTTATCAATAAATTAAAACAATCTACAAATAAATAATAACTGAATAATTAAAATCAACAGAATTAATTAAAAAACATATCTAAAAACATTTCTCCATCTGATCATAGGGCATAATCCAGATAATATGAGAAGGTATGGTTCTTACAGTATGCATATTAGTACGTATGGCAGAAGTTCTTTTTGAACAGAGTACAATTGATCTTCAGTTACATCTTGATGGGGATCAATCTGCTTCAGATCAAAGTTCTTGGAACTTTGGAATAGTCTTGTAACATTTAGAATGGCCATTATTGCCTGAAAATCAAAAACTAGAAGGCTTTATCAAAAGTATTATTACTATTCTTCAGTTTAAGAATTCTGAGAAAAGATACTTCATTGCTTGTGAAGATGTAATTTGTGAAAAGAGTTGAACATAACTGTAGTTATTTTTTATTGTTTCTCTCCCATAGCAGTGCCATGGCTTAGCAGTTAAGATGCTGGACTTGTTGGCTGGATAACTGGCAGCCCAGGTTCAAGACCCAAGCTCCACACAACAGGATGAGCTTCCGTTACTTGCCCCAGGTCCTGCCAACCTAGCAGTTTGCAAGCCTGAAAATGTGAGTTGATAAATAGGTTCCACATTAGTGGGAAGGTAACAGCGCTCGCTCCATGATGTCTTGCTGGCCACATGACTGCAGAAATGTCTTCATACAGCGCTGGCCCAATTGCCTTGAAACAGAGATGAGCACCACCTCCTATAATTGGCAATGACTAGCAGAGTAAAATCCTCAGAGACTCCTTTATCTTACCTTACCTCCTATAGCTAGGGAAGAATAACTTAGTTTTAGAAGAAGGCTCAGAATAACTTCGTCACTTTGAATGTACACTAATAGACCTACATTAAAATGAAATTTCATTGCATACAGCTCTTAAAGAATCACCATCTCCAATATACACTACATAAACATGGCAAAATACATACATACATACCATACATACATAGATATATACGTACAAAATTATGCATATTTCCACATATATGACACTGAGAAACAATAGTCTATTTCGGATGTATACATGTATATGGTGAGAAAAACAAATCTTGCAAGTTTACCAAATGGATAGCATAGGGATCAAAGCTGTTACAGAATCTGGTAGTCCTGCTAGAAATACTTCGAAACCTCCTCCCAAAGAGAGGAGCAACAGAAACAGACCATTTAGTGGGTGTGTGGGGTCTCTAACAATGCTTTAAGCTCTAAGCACATAGCACTTATAAGCAGTGTCCTGAATGACAGGAAGTGAGCTTCTTATAATCTTCTCGGCTGTCCTTACCACTCTCTGAATGGACTTTCTCTCTGAGGCACTGCAGCCACCAAACCAAACAGTGATGCAGTTTGTTAAATGTTCTCAATCGTGCCTCTGTAAAAAGTGTCCAGGATAGAAGGAGAAAGATTTCCTGCTCTCTTCATCTGATGCAGGAAATGCAGATGCTGATTTGCACAGTTCACTAAGGATGACGTGTGGAGAGACCAGTTCAGAGTGTTAATTTACTGCACCTCCAGATATTTAATACTGTTGACCATCTCTGCATCCTTGATATTGAGTATGACCATGCCGGCTCTTTCTAAAACCTCCTTTGTTTTATTAACATTTAAAACCAGGTTACTTTTATTGTACCAGTCCACTAGAGCCTTCACCTCTTCCCTATAAGCATCTTTATTGTCATCCCAGATAAGGCCCATCAGTGCTGTGTCATCCGCATACTTCACAATATGATTTGTAGCAGATTTGGCACAGCAGTCGTGGGTCATCAAAGAGAACAGTAGCGGACTCAAGACAGCCCTGTGGGGAACCTGTACACAAGGAGATGGAATTGGAAACTTTTCTTCCAACTCACACAAACTTGGGCCTGTCAATAAGAAAATCCAGTAACGAATTATATAAATGAGTATTAAAACCTAATAGGCTCAGTTTATTCACCAAATGCTGAGGAATGGTTTATGTTGAACCCCAAACTAAAATCAACAAACAGCATTCGCACATATTATTCTCCTCCACGTGTGCCAAGCTAAGATGAAGCACATAGGAAAGTACATCATCTATAGAGTGGTTCTTCCAACAGGCAAACTGTAATGAGTCAAATGTAGGGGAAGGCATGAAACCATATACTCCTTTACCAATCTCTCAAAACACTTCATCATAATGGAAGTGAGTGCAATTGGACGGTAATCATTAAGGCATGTGATATAGTTTTTTGGGACACTGGTACAATGATAGCAGTCTTAAAACATGATGGAACCATGGTGTGATGCAACAAGAGGTTAAAGATGTCTGTGATAACAGTGGCCAGCTGGTCAATACACTCGCCCAGAGATATTATAAGCACCAGCAGCTTTCTGAGTATTGATTTTCCGCAGGACCTTCTGAACAGTAGTTGTATCAAACCTGAGTGCCTGCTCATCAGGGAGCGGAACAGCCTTCCTTGCTGGAATGTTGTTTGTGGTCTCAACCATCAAAAAAACATATTTAGCTTGTTTAGAGAATCATTGTCACCCTTACATGACAGGGAAGCTATCTTATATAATGACCCGAATACCTTGCCACATACGTCTCAGGTCCATAGGGTCTTGAAAGAAGTTCTGTACTTTCTGACTATAGGCCCGCTTTGCTGTTTTTAATAGCAGGTCTCAAATCAGCTCTTGCTATTCTAAGTATCACCTGATTTGAGAGCGGTGTTTCTCACCTTCAACATCACACAGATCTCCTGTGACATCCAAAGTTTCTCATTTGCTCATATGACAAAAGTCTTAAGAACACTGACATCCTCCATACACTTTTGCATATAAGCAGACATAGTAGAAGCCATTATATTGGGGGGGGGGGGGGAGGAAATGATATTGGTCTCAGAAGATTAATTTCTAAATTAATACCTAAAGAGTGAAAAGTGTCTTTTCCAAGATCATCCAGAGAATTTATATCTTTTAACTGGAAGTGTGAAAGATCAGAAAAGCAAAAAATTGCAAGAAAAAATCCTATGGTTTTTTTGTGCATATTTCCTAAGGAAAATTGATTATGAGATATTTCCTAATATTTCATTTATAAATGATATATTACAATTAGAGCATAGGTCAACAGTTTGCATAAAAAGGCAATTTGGGGCTACATCATCAGTAAATCACAGGCAGGCTCATTTAATTCATTCTGCATTGATAGTCTGTATTAAGCATAATAACTAGTTCTGCTTATCACTGTTAAGGAGGAATTAAAGAAAATGGAACAGGCTTAGAGAAGGACAAGATAAACTACCAAGATTCAAAAATTTAAGCTCTTCGGAGCTTAAATTAAGGAACCTGAAATGGTTAGCTTTGATAAAGGAGAATGAGGACAATAATACTGTGAAGGAGGGGAAATTTCCCCCCCATCTTCGATTAACGAGGTGCGGACCGTCAGCCCTTCCAAGAAGCATATCTCTGAATAAGCAGAAAATAAAACCCGAGAACATGTTCTAATAAAAACAAACTTTAATATAAAATAAAATAAATCTTACTATCTAAATCTTACATTTTGGCAAGAGCTATTGTTGCCCACCTCCTTCGGTAGGCAAACGGAAGATCAGAAGGAAAGTACAAGAATGTGTGACGTATTAGGAGACATGCGCAGTAAATCATTGTCAGATAAGAAAAACATTTCTACAGTATAACTCAGAATATGAGCTCAAGTAGGCAAACCAATTAATGCAGTGACAAATACAATACAATACAATAGCAAAGTTGGAAGGGACCTTGGAGGTCTTCTAGTCCAACCCCCTGCCTAGGCAGGAAACCCTATACCGTTTCAGACAAATAGCTATCCAACATCTTCTTAAAGACTTCCAGTGTTGGGGCATTCACAACTTCTGGAGGCAAGCTGTTCCATTGATTAATTGTTCTAACTGTCAGGAAATTTCTCCTCAGTTCTAAGTTGCTTCTCTCCTTGATTAGTTTCCACCCGTTGCTTCTTGTTCTACCTTCAGGTGCCTTGGAGAATAGTTTGACTCCCTCTTCTTTGTTGCAACCCCTGAGATATCGGAACACTGCTATCATGTCTCCCCTAGTCCTTCTTTTCATTAAACTAGACATACCCAGTTCCTGCAACCGTTCTTCATATGTTTTAGTCTCCAGTCCTCTAATCATCTTCGATGCTCTTTTCTTCACTCTTTCTAGAGTCTCCACATCTTTTCTACATCGTGGTGACCAAAACTGAATGCAGTATTCCAAGTGTGGCCTTACCAAGGCATTATAAAGTGGTATTAACACTTCACATGATCTTGATTCTATCCCTCTGTTTATGTAGCCTAGAACTGTGATGGCTTTTTTGGCAGCTGCTGCACACTGCTGGCTCATATTTAAATGGTTGCCCACTAGGACTCCAAGATCCCTCTCACTGTTACCACTATTGAGCACGGTACCACCTATACTGTACCTGTGCATTTCGTTTTTCTTGCCTAAATGTAGAACCTTACTCTTTTCACCATTGAATTTCATTTTGTTAGATAGTGCCCAATGTTCAAGTTTGTCAAAATCCTTCTATATCTTAAGCCTATCTTCTGGAGTGTTGGCTATTCCTGCCATCTTGGTGTCATCTGCAAATTTGATGAGTTCCCCATTTATTCCCTCATCCAAATGATTGATGAAGATATTGAAGAGTACTGGGCCTAAAACAGAGCTTTGGGGTACTCTACTGCATACTTCCCTCCATGTAGATGCAGTTCCATTGAGGACTACACGTTGAGTGCGGTTGGTCAACCAGTTACAAATCCATCTGGTGGTGATGCTGTCCAACCCACATTCTTCTACTTTATCTAGTAGTAGGTTATGGTCTACCTTATCAAATGCCTTACTGAAGTCCAAGTAAACTACTGTATATCGACGGCATTCCTTTGGTCCACTAATTTTGTCACTTTGTCAAAAAATGCAATAAGATTAGTCTGGCATGATCTGTTTTGACAAACGCATGTTGGCTTTTGGCTATTACTTTGTTTACTTCTAGGTGTTTGCTAATTCATTGCTTGATTATCTTTTCCAGAATCTTTCCTGGTATAATAATGTGTTATCACTCTTTGAATACCTGAAAATAGGCATACAGAAAACTTCAGGACTTGTCCTCTGCCATTCCACAACACATCAAATAGAATGATAAACTTAAGTTAAAGGAATGTTGACTTAGATAAAAATTTACAAACTTCCTAAATAAGAGCATTTGGATGTTAGAAGCCTAGAGAAATATGGGCTTCTCTTTGACGGATATGTTTGAGGTCCATTTGGGAGGTCTGTCAGGAATGTATCTTTGCAATAAGTAATTAATTAATGTATACATTTCTTATAAGCTGAATCCCCACTACTCCTTTATTTAATTATTAAATACTAAAGAAAAATAAGCTTCTATTAATACATGTTTTTGTTTTAAGACAATAAATTGAATTATGTTGCATATACCATATTATATTTCCATATTTGGAGCCTCCTTTGAGGCTTTTATTTTATTTTATTTTTTATTGCCCTTTTTCTTCTGTAAACTTTATTTTCATTATAATAAACCTGTGGTATAAAATTAAATCATGTTTTAAAAACTATAGTGTATTCCAACCAACCAGTCTTTAAAATGGCATTTTATTCTTTCTATTTAAAAAACCATGCCTAATTATAGCCTTTTATAAGTAAATCCAATTTTATATACCAAATTTTCCAGAGATAAGTATCTGTGATTGACCTGTTTAAACTAATAGTCATCTGGCATGCTTGACTATAAGCTATCACTGGTTTAAAGATGCAGATTTCTATTGTATAGTGCTTATGGCCAAATATTTACTTATGCAACCAATATAAGTAAAATGCAAGGGAGGTACTCAAGCACCAATGTGATAAAGATCTGACATTCTGTTTAGACATTCACTGTTTTTTAACCTAACCTATCAAGATAGCTGTACACAGAAATGGTATTTTCAAATTGTTTATATCATGTAGCAAAATAAGGAAATAAGAACTGAATATTATTCTTGGCATGTTGCTCATTTTTCTATCAGTCTGATTCCAAAAGTCTCTTGCAAGTCAAGCTCAACTTTTGGTAACTACATGAAACATATCTCTTACAGTTTACTTGACAGCAGTATGGAAATGTTTTGTCAGTGTTTCCCCCAACTTACCTTTAATCCTTACTATATTTTTCACTCTATAAGACACACTTCCCCTCCCCCCCCCAAAGTGGGTGGAAATGTCTGTGTGTCTTATAAAGCAAATATTGTGGTGGAGGGGGTTAGTGCAGTGGCAACGTTAGCCGCTGCCTGTCACCGCTGCTGCTGTTTGCCACCGCCTGGGAACACTGGAGTTTTTGCTGTTAAGCAGCTGGTTGGCAGTTGGATCAGCCTCCCAGAATACTACCGATCAGCTGTTCTAGGCGACAGGGACTGCTGATTACCACCGCTGCCAATTGCTGCCAATTGCCACTGCCAAATGGCAACAGCGAACAGCAGCAATAGGTGGCGGTGGTGATCCCCACTGCCTAGAACAGTTGGTCGGTGGTATTCCGGGAGGCCGATCCAACCGCCAGTCAGCTGCTCGGCAGCAAAGACTCCAGTGTTCCCCAGCAGCGAAGGTAGCTTAGCTCAGTTAACCGGTGGTGGGTGCAGTGGAGCGGAGTCCTGACAAGCCAAGTGCTGGGGCTGCAATAACGTGCTGAAGCTGACCAGGTTGTTTGCTGCAAGGATGCTAGCCAGATAAATACCGGATCGTTGCTGGGAGGCAGAGGCAGATTTTTTTTCTTGTTTTCCTCCTCTAAAGCTAATGTGGGTCTTATGGTTCAGTGTGCCTTATAGTATAAAAAATATGGTATATTCTAGAGATTTCCATCCAAGTATTTTTCAGAGTTGATCCTGATAGAAGAGAATATTTGTAGCTCAGGATTAAACTGTGAGGTCCTTGGTGCTCTCTGAACTTAGTTGTGGTTTTTTTTTCAGATGTTTCATTACCAAAACTGATAATGTTACCTAGTTTAGTAATGAACTGTCTGTAAGAAAACCAGCAAGCTCAAAGAGCACCCAGTACACTAAAGAATTGATCCTGCTTAGCTTCTGATCCAAAGTCTGTCATAAACTGCTGCCTGATGAAACTCAAAGGAATAGACATCTGTAGATATTTCACACTCTATATACAGTATATGCACAAATATACAAACACACCTCTTTACTTTTAATCAGATACGTGAGATTAATAAAAAAAATGGTAAGAGTGTAATTTTTTTAGTTAAAGGTAATGTTACTTGTCTTGTTCTTTTCACCAGTTTTCTTCCATTGGGTTTATTACCTTTCTTAATGCTACCTTGTTCTTTATTGAAAAGCACTAATATAGAAAAATCTAAAGAGCACAATTATTTGGAGTTCTATCCATAGGAAATAGCAATAGAAGTTAAAATGTGTTCCCTTATTTAATAAAAATGACAAGCAGGACCATATATAAATATAAATGCTTTTGTCCTTATAATGCATATCCATTGCTGAGAAAATGATATAAATTAATGTTCCAGAAGAATGAAAACCCAATGATATGCAGTTCATGCATACATAGATAGATGCCCCATTCAGTCCTTCAAGTTGACATATGAAACAATAGATGATTCACTTTGCTCCCAGGCATTTAACAATGGATGACAACTTCTAAACTGAACTACTTGAAATTAATTATATGATAAATTATAACCAAACTGAAAATTTTACACACAAAATGTTGGAGAAGATTATTTTGTTATCTTTTGAAGTTATTGCCCAATTTGTCTTCCGTGCTATTAAATGTTACAGTAGATCCCTGTGTGCACGTTATTTTCCAAACCTGTATGTGGTTTTTCTCATTCTCCTGTCCTTTTTATGCTGGAAGCTATTTTTAAGGCACTTCTGGGTTGAAAGGTTTAGCCGGTAACATCACCATTGCCCAGAGGATGCCCAGAAGAGTTCCTTTCATGTCCCCATCAAGGAGTTTGAGCAAATAGTGTGAGCTCATCCCACCATACAGCAGCACTCAGGTCTCAAATGCAGGCTTGCTAACTTCAACCCAGTATTCTACCCACATGAGCCATCACACTCCTCTTTTTTCATTAAAAGCCAATCTTTCATGTTTATTTTCACAATTTACATTACCAGCTGTTGCCACATAATTACTTGTCAGTTCTCTCCCATCCTTACCACTCTTCTGTGATGTCTGACGAGCCTAGCACTAAATTTCTTTTGGAAGTATTTGAGAAAAAGTTTTCTATGCTACACAACACAATAAAAGAGATGAATGAAAAATCTGATTTAAAAAATTTAAATTATTAGTATCAGAGCTTCTTGAGATTTGGGTGGCATGCCTATAAGTAAAAGTAAAAGTTAATCCTGGCTTTATGCTATTAGGCAATAGATTGCACATGTATGGTGGAAGTATAGAAGAAGGTTCTACCACTTTGGCTATCACCTCATGAAGCACTACATAGAACAGAGATGATTTTGGAATGTAAATGGACTTAATGTTTTCAAAAAAGAGGGATTCAAGATAAAGACAGAACAATTAGTAAAGGATTTGCTTGTGATTGATTTAATTATTATAGATTGTTTGTAATATTTAAATTTGATTTTTAAAAGTTTTGCTTTCACAGAAACTAAATCTGAATTGACATTAATGTTTGTTTTGGAGATGCCCACTTAATTTATAAAACTTATAAAATGCTACTCAAGATGAATCTAGAAAGTGAATATGTTAAAGATGTATGGTAAAATGGGCAAAAAAAATGTTGGTATAATATAACACTAGATAAATGGGAGAATCCATGGAAGAATCCATTGAAAGAGAACTTGTATAAAATGATGTATCATTGGTACCTGACACCAGATAGATTAGACAAAATGTATAAAGGGATTTCTAATCTGGAAATGTAGTCAAAATCCAGGTTTATTTTATCATATATGGTTGTCTTGCAAATATGCAAAAATACTGGATAAACATAACAGTGATAATGCAAAAATATTTATGATACAAATATTAAAGAAACCTGAAACTTTTCTTTTAGGTATGATGGACAAGTCAATTGAAAAACAATTTTGGTTGCTATTCCTTCTCATGGTGATGGCTGTGAGGATTGTACTTACCAAACACTGGAAAGGAAAAGAGATGCTGTTTGTTGAAGAATGTGATTTTGAAATTAGAGCTAGATAAATTAATAGCACGAGGAGTGCTCGAAGCAGTAGACCACTCCCCCTGGGAGACTCCCAAAGTAATACCTATTAAGCAGGATGGTAGTATTAGAATTTGCGGGGAATTTAAATGCACCGTTAATAAAGGGTTGCAAGCCAACCCTTACCCAGTGCCAGTGGTTCAACATCTGCTCCATTCCGTGGGCCAGGGAAACATTTTTGCAAAGTTAGACTTGGCACAAGTGTACCAGCAGCTCCCGGTGGACGAAGCCACTCCCATGGCTCAAACCATTGTAACGCATGGGGGAGCTTTCAAATGTAAATGCTTGCAATTTGGGGTCAGTGTAGCCACGGGTATTTTCCAGAGCCTAATGGAGCAGCTGCTCCAGGGGCTGCCAGGGGTGGTACCCTATTTCGACAATATGCTTATATCCACTTTGGACCAAGCTGAGCTCGTCGATAAATTAAGAGCAGTCCTGACCCGTTTCCGACAAGCGGGGCTGAAACTCAAACAAGAAAAGTGTAGGATAGGGGTCCCCAGTGTAGAATTTTGGAGGTATCTAATTGATTCCAAAGGCATCCACCCTACTCCGTCCAAGGTAGAGGCAATTAAGAAAGCCCCCATGCCCTCCTCTAAGGCTGAACTGCAAGCCTTTCTGGGGCTGCTTAATTTTTACTCCATTTTTTTACCCCATAAGGCGTCTTTGGCAGAGCCTCTTCATAGGCTCCTGGACTTCAAGACGCCCTGGCATTGGTGGTCTAAGGAAGCCCAAGCCTTTAGGGCAGTTAAGGATGTCCTTACATCCAAATCTTTATTAGTGCAATACAGTGATCGCCTCCCATTAACTTTTGCGTGCAATGCATCGCCTTATGGCATTGGGGCCGTTCTGAATCACATCCTACCTAATGGCTCAGAAGCCCCAATTGCCTATTGTTCACGCACGCTCTCAGCAGCTGAAAGAAATTACAGTCAGCTGGATAAGGAGGCCCTAGCTGCTATAGCAGGTGTAAAGCAGTTTCACAATTACGTTTATGGTCGTTTTTTTTTCACTTAGGGACCAACCATCAACCCCTCTTGGGTCTTCTGGCGGGGGATCGCCAGACTCCTCAGATTTTATCTCCAAGAATGTCCAGATGGACAGTCTTTCTAGCAGCATATAACTATCAGTTACAAAATAGACCAGGAAAAAGCTTGGGGCATGCTGATGCCCTCAGTTGCTGCCCTCTGCCAGTGCCTGTTTTGGACCCTGCTCCTACAGTTTCGGTCCTCTTAATTGAAGAGTTGGCCATGCCAGTATCCGCCCGGGATATTGCCAGGCTCTCTGCCACAAATCCCATATTGGCCCAAGTTTTGGACTGTGTGTGCAGGGGGTGGCCACAGGGGCCAGTAGATCCTGAGTTTCACCCCTATTATTTACAGCAGCATGATCTGTTCATCCTTAATGTGTGCCTGTTATGGGCCAATAGGATGGTAGCTCCCCCAAATCTTAGATCGCCAATTTTAAGTTGCCTCCACACTGCTCACCTGGGCATTATACGCATGAAGGCTTTGGGCTGAAGCTACGTGTGGTGGAAGGAAATGGGAAACTGGATAGCCACCTGCCAGCAATGCCAGCAATTTAGACTGGCTCCCCCTTCTGTGCCCATCAGGGAATGGGACATGCCCCAGGCTCCATGGGCACGAGTCCATTTGGATTTCGCTGGCCTGTTCTTAGGGCAGAACTTCTTGGTCCTTGTAGATGCCTACTCAAAGTGGGTGGAGCTGGAATTCATGCCATCCACCACTTCGGAGGCCGTAATTAGGGTGCTGGGGAGGCTATTTGCGACCCATGGGTTGCCTGACGTGGTGGTGACTGACAATGAGCCCCAGTTCATGTCGGCACCCTTCCAGATGTTTTTAGGCCAGTATGGCATATGACACGCCCCGACGATCCTGTTCCACCCGGTTGGAAATGGCCTGGCAGAACTAACCATCCGGTTGGCTAAGGAAGCATTGGGCCGCCTGGGGCCAGGGAATTGGCACGGCAAACTGTCCCAATACCTCCTGGCACAGCATACAACCCCATGCCCAATCACCAAGCAAAGTTCCGCAGAACGGCTTTTGGGTCGTCGGCTCTGGACAACCCTGGACTGGCTATACCCCAGTTATGCAGCAGAGAAAAGCCCCCTCGCAGGCAACTCCACACGGGCCTTTAATGTAGGAGACCTAGTCTACGCCCAAAACTATGGGGCCAAACCAAGGTGGCTTCCCAGACAAATCATGCAACAAACTGGACCCTACTCTTATAAGATCCAGCTCAGTGACGAGCAAATGTGGCGTGACACATCAACCAGCTCAGATGGCGAGCCATCAGCGCAGCAGACCAACACCCGGTGTAGCCCAATCCTGCCCCAGCGAACTAATATCGACAGAGGCTGCTCCAGCGCAGACAGAGCCGCACACAACACCCCCCACCGATGCGTTCTTGTCACCCGGCTTACCTGAGAATCCGGTCACTCCGTCGGCGGTCAAGTTTCCCGCCGACTCAGCTGCGCAGTCTCGTGATGTTCCACAGGACTCTCCACCAGCGGCTCCTCCTTTGGCCACCGCCCCTGAACTAAGGCAATCTGGGCGGAGCCGACGCTGGCCGGCATATTTGGCTGACTACGCATGTGCTAACTGGAAGAAGAGGGGTGTTAAGTCCTCGAGGCTACAACACCATTGACTATCATTGCCGGCCCCTGATTGGTTGAGATGCGAGCAGCCAGCTGGCGGGAGAATGCAGTCATTCTATTGGTTCAGTGTCTGACAGCTCTAGTATAAAAAGAGTGTCAGCTGTCAAATGTTGCTGTTTGCCGGGTCGAGGTTTGCCTTACATTTTGCCGTGTTATATTGTTAATAAAGATTGTGTTAGCTTCAACCTGCCTTGCCTCAGTTCCTGTCTGCCTCGTTCTCCCTACAGAACAGACTGAATTAGCAGAGATGGCGAAATTAACTGCTTTGATCAGAGATAATGAACTAGACAACTTTATAAGTGATTGGAAACAATTTGTCAACCTTCTACACCAGTGGTATCAAACTCAAGGCCCGGGGGCCGTATTCGGCTGGCGGGGTTCTTAGATCTGGCCTGTGGGGCTGTCCTGGGAACAGCGAAGGACTGGCCCATGGTGCCTCTGCCAGTGAAAACAGAGCTCTATTTTCACTGGCAGAGGGTTGCAGGAGGGCATCACAACCAAAAACAGAGCTTGTGTGCGGCCCTCCGAGCTCTATTTTCGCTGACAGAGGGTTGCAGGAGGCGGCCACAGTTGGAAACAGAGCTTAATAAAAATTCAGCAGTGAAAACCTGTAAATTTAAACAAATAAATCCTAGAAATGGAATTTTTTTTTTTTGCTACCGGTTTTGTGGGCATAGTGTGACTTGGTGGGCGTGGAAGGGAAGGGTATTGTAAAATCTCAATTTCCTCGCCATTTGAGGGGAAGGTTAATGCAAAATCCCCATTCCCTCCTGATCAGCTGGGACTTGGGAGGCAGAGAATAGATCGGGCGGAGCCAGTCAGAAGTGTTATTTACTGGTTTACGAACTACTCAAAATTTCCGCTACCGATTCTCCAGAACTGATCAGAACCTGCTGAATACCACCTCTGGAGCACATCCTTAATAGCTGACACAATAAAATATTATGTTTTTATTTGTATACAATAAGGGACCAAGACAAGTTGTATTAACCACAAATATTTAATATAATGCGAGGTTCAATGAAAACAAATTTTCTCCTTTTTATTTCAGAGAATAAAATCCATAAATAAATCCTCTTTCAACAATAATGTTCAGAAGTGCAGTTGGCAGACAAAGCTGAAGAACATTAGTACACGTTATTCCAATGTTGATTGGGATGCTTCCTTGCAGATATAGTCTATCTCAAGTTTTATTGCTAACACTTAAGATCTTGAATGCTCATGGGCATAAGTATTTGTATAATCTTCCTTTGCTTGTTTGACACAACATGGTACACAAACATTGTATATCTTTGACTTAATCATTATAGTGTTTCAATATTTTTCAATTGAACAGGTTTTTTTATATTTGTCAAAAGCCTTCATTGTATATTTCCACATAAAATTAAAATGAAACAGGACTGAGTTGTTCTAGACAGCATCTTGTTGACTGCATCTATAAAGCTTCCAAATTAATAGGAGTAGAGATGGTCTGCCCGACATATCACAGACTGGATCTGCAGTAATCTATTTGATTTTCTGTTGATCCCGAGGGCAGCTTTTCTTGATAATTTTTAATCATTGATAAATAGCTCATTAATGGGATTGTGCATGCTTTGAACAATGCACAGCAATGATTAACCTATAGTTCCCATATTATGCTTCATCTCTGACAAACATCTAGATTTTTGAACAGTGAAAACAATAAAAAAACCACTTGTTTTAAAACATTGATTTTCCAAAAAAGCAATGATTAACTGAGAGGATAACTACAATAAAACACATTAGTTTTTAATAGATGTTCTGCTGCTCTGAAAATAATATTTCTTCAGAAGTCAGCTATTTAAATATACCTTATGTCAGTTTAATTTATTTCCTAGTATGCTGCTGACAGAGAATTATTTTGGGTCAGGTGGGAGGAATGTCACCAGATTTAACAACACAAATCCAGAGTTTCAAACAGAAGGCATCATCTCCTTTCAGTTTTGTTAAATGTTAACGGATGAAATTGAGTCTTAAGTCTACAGACTGAGTGTAGTCCCTTTCAGTGAATAAGAGTAATGCAGAGTAAAAACTAACAAGGTGTATTCATCATTTATTAAACAGACTGCAGGCAAACAATAATTTACTTATCTATATATATAAAAGAAAAAAATATCATCACAAAATCTCCAGAACTGTAAGGCCTACAAACTTGAAATTTGGCTCTTATGTTCCTCTTGGCATCTAGGTGCTCGCTAAAAAAGGATTTTTCGAAATGACCATCAGATCATTAGTATTTCTTATACAGTACACATACACACACACACACTGATGTTAAGGAGTTAGATGTTCTACTCCCCCTCTCCACTTGAAAAGAATTCTGTTCAAACTGCCATGTGGCGGTGGCGAGTGCATGACTCATCCTGCCTGTGGGCTGGGACATTGGGGCTAGCCTGAGGCAGAGAAGGGGATAGGAAAGGGGAAGCCTCTGTGGGGCAAGCCTGAGGGAGAGAAAGGGAGAGGAGAGGCCGATTGTAACTACTCATTAATTTTCAAGCTGTAAGTGTCAATTTATCAAGCCCAATCACATAGTTTTGTAGCTGAGCACGGGTACCCAGCTAGTATTAATATAACTCATTAATAGTGTTATTCAATGAAATAGGGGAAGTAAGCAGCACATACCTATTTTTCGGAGTATAGGACGCACCGGAGTATAGGACGCACCAAGGCTTTGAAGAGGCAAAAAGCAAAAGGTTCTTGCACTCTGCAGACCTCCCAAAACAGCCTGGTTTTTGTGAAAACAGGCCCATTGTTTCTTCAAAAAAACCGGCATGAATAGCCTTTAGGAGGCTTGTAGAGTGCTCCTGGTGTGTGTGTGGGGGGGGGGGCAAAAACGAGCAAAAAAGGGTTCCTTTTTGGTGAAAATGGGCCCATACTTTGTCAAAAATAGGACATGCATAGCCTTTAGGAGTTTATTTTATTTATTTATTATTCACACTTATAGACCGCCCCCTCTCCCGGAGTCTTGCAGAGTGTTCCTGGGGGCTGCGGGGGGGCAAAATTGAGCAAAACCCGGCCTATTTTTCACTCATTTCTGTCCTCCCCAGACCCCAGAAGCACTCTACAAGCCTCCTAAAGGCTATGCATGGCCATTTTAGTGAAGGGGGTGGGATTTTGGGAGGCAAAAAATGCTACATTCAGTTTATAAGATGCACCCACATTTTCAGCCTCTTTTTTGAGGGAAAAAGGTGTGTCTTATACTCCAAAAATATGGTAAGTAAAAGGATTTGGTGCATAATTCTGTTTTCCCCTGATGTCTGAAATATGTATCTTGAATGTATGGAGGCCTTATTCTGAAGAGAATTCAGTGTGTGCATGGAAGAGAAATAGTATAACTCAGTGACGGTTAACCTTTTTTTCCTTGCGTGCTGCAATCGACCCTTTTCCATACTTCCAGGAGGTTCATTTTTCGCCCTCCCCAAGCTCCAGAGTCTTTTCTTGAGCCTCTGGGAGGGAGAAAACGGCTTCCCCCTGGCTCCAGAGGCCCTCCCTGAAGCCTCCTGGCACCAAAAATGGACCGTGGGTGGCGCTGCACCCCCTGCACATGTGCATGTGATCCCCACGCATTTCCTGCACCCTGAAAATCAGCTGCCGGCAGGAGGCGCTCGTGCATGTGCAGTGGAGCTGATCTGGGCAACCGCTTGCATGCCTGCAGAGAGGGCTCTGCGTGCCACCTGTGGCACGCATGCCATAAGTTCGCCATCACGGGTGTAACTTGTCTGAAGATGTTCAGCGTACTTGTTTCTAAACATGTGAGTGTGAGCATGTCTCTGTGTGTGTATACATTAATCTGCTACTAAGAAGATATATAGTAATACATATTAATTAACATTATAATTATGGCTTCTACTCTGAATTGAGAGAAGCAATCCTGAGGTGCGAAGGCCAGGATGGAGAGTTCCATGTATATATGGAATATATATTTTAGCCATTTTCTATTCACTGCAGGATGAAGGCCATTTCTCCAGGTTTCCAACCTATACGGTCCTGAGCTTTCTTTTGCCAATTGGGTCCATAATACTTGCTGGTGTGGCCGATTCATCTTCTTTTAGGCCTCTTTCGTGAGAGAGAGAGAAAGGGAGAGAGCTGTTTTACATGTACTGTTTTTTATTGGACTATCTGTAATGCCAAATACTATACTAATTCTTCTTCTTTTTTAAAACAGCAAAATTTAGAAAGTAATCTTACCAGCCTTATCAAAAGAAACACTGAACTGGAAACACTTTTGGCTAAATTAATTCAAACTTGTCAACATGTAGAGGTAAGTACTAATTTCAGTGATATTTAATTCACAATTCTTTCTGAATATGTGACATTCTGTTGTACAGACTTTTAAAATAATCATAATATTACAGTTGGAAAACATATGTATTTATTTATTTATTTTATATATACCTATTTCTTTCTTTTTAACCGTTCTGTCTTGTCTGACCCTTGGCGACTTTATAGGCAAGTATACACCTATTATGAAGTTGAATATGAACCAAATAGATAATTTGGTATAGTATTTTTTATAGAGCAGTCAAATAAATATCATGGAGATTTTACTATTGGAAAAAATATGTAATTTTGTATTGAATAAAATAGAATTTGTCTATTGTTAACACACTATTTTATTTTATTTTAAATAAAAGACAAAATATTTCCAATAATTAAAGACAGATTATATAAAAAACATTTTAACGTATGTATACAGTTCATTTAATGGTTAAATGATAAAATGAAGGAATAACTGTTTTTCTAGAATATATTGTTCTACCAGTAGAAAATGTAGATTGATCAATTATTTTATGTTAATATGTTGTTTTAGTTATATTCTCTGGTGGTTTCTTTGAAGTCTGGTAGAAATAAAGTTGGAATGAACATTTGGTAACATGAAATACAGATTGCTTCCTGCAGTAAACAAGCTGTAAGGGAATTCATACATGATGACAAGTGAGCCCAAGAGATTTCACAACATCCTGGCATGAACTAACTGTATGCTGTAAAGTATCTTCCATAATTCTTTGTAGCACACAGAGGCTCTTTAACAGATAGATTAATGTGGACAGGATTCCCTGGAGATTAAAAAAAAATGACCTTCATAATTAGAACACATTAATTCCAATTTTAACTTTCCTTAAGTGTCGCATGGCCTCTGTTTTACTCTGACAGTCATATCAAAAAAGTAAACTCAATTGCTAATATAGTATTGCTATTTATTTATTTGCTGCTCATCTCACTATACGTATATATATAAAACTCAAAAAACATGGCTAATATTTTATTAATTATTATGCAATTATTAATATTTTAATAATTAATAAATCATTGATTTATTATATTAATAAAAATAATCAGTTGGTTAATTAAGATATATACGGTAATTTTCTATTAGGAGCCCTGATGGCACAATGCAATAGAATGCAGTATTGCTGTACTGCCTCGCTCCCTTACACACACACATACACAGGAAAGCAGTCCATTAGTCAAACAGGTTAGGATACACGGCACAAGCACACAAGGCACAGAACTGGGCACATTGCTCCAGCAACACTCAAGTCCTTGGGGTAGGATTTAATAGGCAGCCCTTCACTCCTACCTGCCATAAGAAAAATGGAGGCACTCCATACTTCCAAATGTGTGACTACTAACAGTTTCGGGACTTGATCTGGAAGTTGCCCAGATTGGAGAAAGCTGATCAGTGACCATTCAAAGTTAAAAAAAGGCTATCTCTTCCTGAGCTGCTTTTGGCCACAGTGCAGTGTTAACCCTAAACAGTTTAGTTTAAATGCAAATTAACAAACTCAGTTATGTGATCTTAATTAACCTATTCATGGCTGCTGCCTGTAACTGACAAGACTTTAATTAGTTTCATACTTTCAGTTTTTGTTTGCCCCCTGAGTGGCTCTGGATTTGGAGGTGGGAGCACTCTAGGCAAGGAGCCATCCTAGCACATCTCTTTTGAAGTGTATTTCCCATTGTGTGCCTGTTTACTTTCTTGTGATCCTTTCTTCTCTAATAAATGTAAATGCAAACAGTTCTCTTATTATTATCTCATAAGTGGGGACAATCATTCCAAAGGGTGGCAGAGTGCAGTAAAAGCGCTATGTTCTTTTATCCAGTTCCCTGCATAAATCTTCCCTACCATTTGAGCTTGCCTAGCTGTTTGGAATTGCAGCCTTCTGATGCTGAAAAGCAAAAGAAAGCTGAAATAAAATTGGAAGCACAATCACAGTTATACATGATTTTCCACATAGCAACTGCATCATTTACTATCTGAGTTGTCAGTCCCCATTGTGATTGCTAAACAACAAAGGAGCTGTGGTGCCTTAGTGGTTAGAATGCAGGCTAATTCTACCCAAAACCAGGAGTTCAATCCTGACCAGCTCAAAGCTGACTCAGGCTTTCATCCTTCAGAGGGTGGTAAAATGACCCAAATTGGGGCAAATATGCTGATATTTGTAAACTGCTCAGAGATTTCTGTAAAGCACTATGAAGTGGTATATAAGTCTAAGTGCTATTGCTATAGTGCTACTACTAACCAAGGATTACCTGTATAGTAAATCTGGGAAACAAAGCCTGGAAGAACTTTTGAGAATACTGTGATGCTTGGCCCAAACAAAGTTAGAGCAGGGATCAAACTTTGGAAATGCTTTTATGTGATAGATAAAACTATGAGTTACCTGTCAAAATAATTGACTAAATTGTTTTTTGAAATGGGGCAATTATACTGTATATAATTGGACAAAATCACAATATCACAGATTTTGAGAAGTCCCCTGTGTTACATCATTGTCAGTCTTCGGTAATTGCAATAAAATCCTATTAACCCTAGTCCATCAACAAAGTTTAGGCATTTATGAATTTAAGTGTTTAGGTGTTTTATATGTGTATTATGATACTGTGAAGCACTGCTATGTTCCTGTGGATTGGATTTCAGCCATTTTCTAACTTCTAAAAGAAATATTTTTCTTTTCATAATGGCTAATATTTTATAAACTACATATAAAGAAGCTTCCTTTTTAATTTGATTTTACACTCAGTAATTCTTCTACAGTAAAGATGTAGCTGCCATCTTGTAAACAGATGTGTTATTTCTCTTCAATTTAGATTGTTCTCTCTTGCCAAAGGATAACAGCTACATAGGTTATATATCATTTCATCCCATTCTTTATAGTCATAATAAAGTAGTTAAATTCATTTTCTTTAAGTATTACTATTTGCTGAGAAATCTACAGCCATTTTTAACTGTGTGCGTGTGTGTGCGTGTGTGGGGGGGGCGCGCGCTAATTTGAGGCATAAAATTTTAATTTGTATTTAGATTTGACATACTCAGACCAGGAATTATGATCTTAAAGATCAGTGAGAAATCAGAATATTATACTAGAATAAAGAAGAATGGAAAAGGAAAAGAAACTTGTTCCCAAGACATTTCTCCCTGTCTTCTTAATTTATGAAAACTTATGATGGTGTCAATTGCTTTTTAGATAATGACAGCAAACAATTATTAATGGTTTACTGGGTTTCTATGGGGAGAACACCATGATGGCCTGAAGTAATTTCCAAGGAGCAGTATATTTCAAATCCTTCGTCCTACCAATTAAAACCTTCCTGCAGTTGAATGACATATGAATCATGAAAATAATTACCTAAAATTGTTTGCGCCCACATGTTCACAGTAATCATTATAATCATGTCTTAATTTATTTTGTTAATTTCTAAGGCCAGTGGGCCTTCATTGAGTTTGTCCAGAGTGTAGCCCAGGCATTTGAATGTTGTTTGTGCCTGGCTATTTTCCCCAAATTCTCACTTATTTATGTCTATGAAAATTACTCCTAGTTAGCTGGAGTTTTCTTTGGCTTGGCTGGCTGGAATTCCAGACAATTTAGGCTCAGTTTACCTCCAATTCAACCATTAAAACATCAAATGATAGCTCGGTGGTTGTGGAAGGGCTCCTGAATCAAGATATATTTCAAACTAGAAGTGGTCTTTTCAAAGAAATGCAAGAATTTCTTCATATCTCTAATATATTTTTTTTCTGTAAGAAAAAAGAATAAAGAAGGGTAGATTTCAATGCATCTAAGCTCCCATACAGCCTAGCTTAGAAACTTTGAATGAATGAAACAGCTCTAACATTGAAATCAAGAGGCAAGAGCAAATACTTTGGTTAGATGGGTGCATATTACTTTATATCATTACAGATTATAAACAAAATACCCTTTTGTTAGAAAAGAAGGACTTAGGTAGCTATAAGAGCTGATGCAAAAGTAGTGCTTTTGCATAATTGGTATTTCTGATGATCTGAAGTAAATGTGTAGATATTGTTTCATTATATATTCTTTTCAAACATTATCTCAAATACATGACCCTCCTTATATTTAATCCACCCTTTTCATACAGCTATTCAAACTGTATCAAGAAAAGCTGAGCTGAACCCCTAAACCAGGGGTGTTAAACTCGCAGACTGTGGGCCAGATACATCACATGCTGGCCTTGCCCACCCCCACTCTAGTGAAGGGGGGGAAATTGCAATACGTCATGTGACGACAACGTGACAATGTGAGATTGACACCCAGGCCCTAAACTTTAAACATATCATCTTGATAAGAAATTAACCCAATAGTGTTACCTCTCGGATCATTAGCCACAGCTTTTGGCTAGTGAGAAACTTGGGCAGCAACAATTCAAAACCGAGCTATTTTTTGCAAGCAGCTCTGTTTTCTTACAAGCGGAAACTTGCATTTCTTCCTTGGTTTTTAACCTATTGGCCAGATCTTCCCCTTTTGAGCATTGCAGCAGCTATTGAAGTTGTATTTTTCATGAAGAGCACAAGCCAATCATATCCATTTGGTTATCTGAGCAGAGATCAGGGATCCTCTCTGTGTCATTTGCTAAAGGACTGCTGGAAATGTCCGTCTCCTTTCTCAATATTGTTTATGTTGGTCCAGCAAAGGGGAGAGGATGTTTTGAAATGTGTTTGGCATTTATGAAAATCCTGCATTATTTAGTCAAGAGAATGAAATTGTTTCAGTCTGTTGCACAGAACATAATCGGAACACAGCTGTGGAAAAATCAGGAACAATTAGCCAGAGAGAATGGGGAGGAAACCTGTTTTCCTGAACTGTAGTTGATTTAAAAGTCACAATTTTAGCCAATGTTTCCTAACCAACCGTGGGATCATGTACAAAAATCATTCTTAGATTATACAGCACCGGAAAAGCAATTTTACTCTAGGTTTTGAAACTCAGCTGTGCTCGTTCTATTTATAGTGAAAACACTTTTAAGTTAGTTATAGACATCTATTTTAACATAGCTTCAGGATCCACATACAAGACTTGGGTCAAAAGAGATGGTTTGTTTTAAGTCCAAGTTCTGTAAACCCTTGAGTACAAGGTGAATAGGTTATCTTGATAAAGCTGTCCCTCAAGGGGGCTGGAAACCTCATTTATGGAAATCTTTAGGGCAGGATAACATTAAGCTTACAAGGAGCATTAGTGCTATTCAAGATATGTTGCAGTCTCCTTTCTTATTTGCTAGTCAAATCAAAAATCCCCCAAAGAAAAGGAGAATGTAGGAAAGTGACAGAGATGGATGGGGTTTTCTAAAACAAAACAAAATAGAATTTCATTACAGATAATGTAATTGCCAGTATTTTCAAAAGGCTTCTGTCCTGTAACAAAGACGTCTTTTAAGTCCAGTCAAAATGGGTCTCTGCCTTCAGTTTTTCCATGAAATAGACTTTTAAAAATCTCTTGTTTGTGGTTGAGCAAAAATTAGAACTATGCTAGCAGCCTGTCTCCAAATACATTACATTAAATGATAATAGGGCTTTGTCTTCCTTAAGTGGCACAGCACTGTTCTTTATCGTTTTTTTTTTTAATCACAAATTTAAATTTTGGAACAGTTCAACTGTGTCTCAGAGAAACAGAAGAAGCAATAGTAATACAAAGCTTTTGCAGGAAGTCCTTGACTTACTACCACAATTGGGACCAGAATTTTGATTGCTAAATCATACATTCATAAAGCAAAATAGCACGTGATTACATCGCTTAGCAACAGCAATTCTGGCACTCCCCATTGCAGTCATTATATGAAGGCAGCCAGCCATTAGCTGAGAACCTGTCCCAATCCTGTCAAGCCAAGCCATTCCAGGCTTGGTTCCTTCCAGCCTTGAATCTTAGTAAACTGAGGAACTGCCTCCACCTCTCCCCTAGCTGCTCCCCATCTCTGCCTTTTTTGTCATCCTGCAACCTGCCTTACTGGGCAGCAAGCAGCCCCAGAACCACATGGTTATGGGATTGCAAGAAGCCCCTGAGCCATCGCATAGCATGAAACCACAGTCAGCCTGCCTCAACTTTGCAGTGGAAAGCTTTAATGTCCAAGAAGCCCCAGAAAATGCCAGCATTCACCCAGTTGTCTTCTCTCCCAGTACCCTGTGCTGGCATTTTGCCTTTTGTACCCAGGTGCTGAAACAGACATTTCTTGGTGGTTTTGTTCTCTCCTTTTGGGATCCGTGGTTCAGTTTCTTTGGTGAACAATTTCTACAAGGGCTCCCCAGCCTGCCCCAGCAGCACAGTGCCAGGCCGCAGAGTGGGAAGGGCCCAGCAACTGCCATTAAATGACAATAAGCATTTGTTTGCCCAGCTTCTTTCTCTCCCAATTCTCTACACTGACCTGTTATGACTGAAGCAGAATCAGTTCACAGCCTTCGCGGTCTGCTTTTCACTGCCTTTGCAATCTCTTTTTCAGACACGTGACCACCATGTCACCCTGGACACTTCAGCTTTTCTGGTAAAGACATGGTTTCCCAATCTGGTCTAGCAGCACAATACAAATATGAATGTCAGGCTGGAAGCTGTTTACCTAATGAAAAAATGCCAGGGGTTGGCTTGCGCTTCCTGCATGTGGTTTTCTGAGACAACCCTCAGCATTTTCCCATTGGGCCAAATCCTTGCTTGGGCTTCCTGGGTGCTGTAACTTGCTGGTGATGTGTGGGACTTCCTTTGTGCTATGTGCTAGGGTAAGTTGAGTTCAGGTAGATGAGTCTTCCAGAAGTGGCTTTATACTACACTGAGGCTTAAGGGTTTCTTGCAGTCCCAGGACTGTGTGTGCCAAGAAGCTCCTGAGCTGTAGCATGGCAAGCAGCTGCAAAGCCATTACAGATATTATAAAAATTATAAAATATAATTATAAAGTTATGTATGTATATATATATACACACACATACCATTTACATCTAAATGGTGAAAAACTAGATCATATATGTGAATTTATTTATCTGTGTTTACAAAAATGGGGAAATAGGTGAATAAATGTTAAGATGTGTAAAAGCCAATAAAATGTAGTGGCTAGCATGTAGTCTCCTTGTGAACAATTAATTTTTGTCAAAGAAATTGAAAATGGCTGTTAAAAATTCACTGTGCTATATAGAAATAAGGGTTGGTATATTAGCAGAAATAACAATAAATTCAATGCAGTGTGAAAGGAATACGTAAGTATAAATAGTAAAACAAGAAAAGGAAATAACACTGATATTGTTATTGTTTTGTCATCTCAGTAATGAAATGAATGAAATATCCACCATTTGAAAAAACCAATCCAATTTATTCTAATGAAAATTAGACAGGAAATGATATGTAGAGGAAACAAAGGATGAGAAAATTATATTGCATGGAATCAAAGTTATATTCATTCAGTACTGGATATCACACATATATTATAATAGTTGCTTGTATCAATATTATCTGAGAAAATATATTGTTTTCAAGAATTTAAGCATTCATTCAAGTTTAAGAACATTTTAAAAACATGGGTGTGAAACGATGCAACTTTGTTAGCTTTATCTTGTTTTGAATGTTTTTAAATTTATTCAGTGCAATAGCTTGATCTCTTCTTTAGGTGAATGCATCTCGACAAGAATCCAAGTTGATGGAAGAATGTGACCTGCTTATAGAAATAATCCAGCAAAGACGCCAGATAATTGGAACCAAAATCAAGGAGGGAAAAGTAAGAATTTTATCTTTGATATTCTGAAATAGATTAAGAATCTTATTAAAAAGTTTATGCTTTACAAAATTTCTAATTCCTTACTTAAGTATTCTATAAAATGCACATCTTGAAATCCCTGTGACAGCTGATTCATTTATTTGCCTATTGTCTGAATTTATTAAGTAAACATTTCAGTCTTCATTTAAAATCTGTTGAATGCCTGTTGAAAGATACCATCTTATGTTATTTTATCTTTCCATTATATGACACTTTATAAATAATAACTATACAAATGATATTTGCAAGGGAAATTCTGTTTTATTCACCAGAATAGTTTATATAATAATATTTCAAAATATTTATGCTTTGTTTGAAAAATTTCCTAGGGCACAAATTGACTATAAAATAAGAATTAATAACTTATAATCATCTACATAGATATTATAAATAAGTATAAGTTATTATATCTATTAAAGACACACAAATTAACTTTCTTAGTTTGCTCTGTAAAAAAGTCATGAAGCATATTGAAGGAAGTTGAGGCCATTAGTGTTTTACAGAGGTAGAAATTCAATGAAATATTTTATTGTTAATAACTATACTACACATATTTCTGATTTTAATCTCTGTGCAAGGTAAATCTCAGATAGCCATTTGGTTACCTAGCTAACTTTGAAATCAGTTTCAGCATGATCCTTTATGTGTGTGAAAGAGGGATGGAAGGGGGGGGGGAGAGAACATATGCAAGCTATCTACTGTAGTCCTTTACTGCTAAAGTAGCTTGAAGAAATCAAACAAATTCGCCCTGTGTGAAAAAAGCTTTGACAAGTAATAACGTTAGAGGCAGGTTAAACGGGCAAGTTAAATGGTTCACTTAGCTGTCAAGATACTCCAAATAACTTAAAATAGAAAGCCCTGCAGGTGAGGCCTGTTTTGGGACCATAGTTCTCTAGGTTATTGTTTGACAAGTCCTGAATTTCTTTACACTATTAACAAGATTCAGGTCCACCTGACAACCTTCTGTATAATCTCCTTGGTTACTTAACTGTAGGGTGAATGCATATTCTACCACCAAAGTTCATACATACACTTTTTACAGAATTAGAAATGCTGTTCCATTCCAAACTTTGCGTTTACATTAAAGGAAAGGATGGTGGGGTTTTTTTTATTAACAGATGTGCTCATTACTGTACTTTATGCTTTTGGGGGCGGTGGGGGGGGAGAATAGTTTAACAAGCCCAAGACATTCATTCCCAAACAAGGTATGTACAGCAGTTAGTAGTCATGACAGTCATTTCCAAATAAGGACAATGTGTCTTGCATTTTTCCAGCAAATTAAGCAGGTGTTTCTACCAGCTGCTTTAGCGATATGAGTATGCAGTTAAGCAGTAGAAATGGTATATCTTGGAATTAATATTTTATACAAGTTGTCCACTTTCTCAGCCTAATGTCAATAAAAGGCACTTCCAGGCTGCCTGGAAGTGTATTCTATTTCGATGGCCTGGTATCCATATGCTAGATTTATAGACTCTTTTTCCAAAGTCTCAAGCCTTACCAAGTTGCAGGTAATTTCAGGAGTTCTTTTGTTTCTTTAGTGAGGAATGTCAAAGATTCAATCTACATGATTCAGAAAATAGATCTTGTTTTTGTTAGCAATATAGGATGCTTGAGTTGAAAATAAATAGAGGTAGTTCTGGACTTATAATCATTTCTTTAGTGACAATTCAGTTTAATGGCATGGGAAAAATGATTTCCAACCAGTCTTCACCCTTAAAACCATCCCCGCAGTCATGTGACCCAAGTTCAGATTTGCAACTGAATGCATTTATGACGATTGTAGCCGTATGATTTTCATTTGCAACCTTCCCAGCTGGCTTCCGATAAGTGAACTCAACAGATTCAATGTCAAGTGAATCTGTTAAGTCAGGTTCACTTTACAACCACACAATTCTACTTAACTGCAGTGATTCATTTAACACAGGGGTGTCCAAACTTGGCAACTTTAAGACTTGTGGACTTCAACTCCCAGAATTCCCCAGGATGGGGAATTCTGGGAGTTGAAGTCCACAAGTCTTAAAGTTGCCAAGTTTGGACACCCCTGATTTAACAGTTGTAACAAAAAGATCATAAAAGTGAAAATGTCTCACTTATCAACTGCCTTGCTTAGCACTGGGAATTCTGGTCTCAATTTCTGTTGTAAGTATGAGAATAGCTGCAATGGATTAGACACAGGGTTTATTTAATATGTCATTCCATTCCCAGAGTCTCAATGGAAATCTCCCAAGCAGGATATAACAAGAAAGTTATTTTTATTGTTGGGAGAATTGCAGTCTTGAATGTAATAAAATGTGGATTCTTGTCGGGTTGCTAAAGAAAGAGAGCACTAGAAAAGATTGAGCTGGTCTTTAGGTTCTGTTATTTTTCCATTTCAGATGTTATTCAATACTGCCTCAGTAGCTTCTTCTGAAACATAGTTGCAATGAAAATAATCTACTAGTTCAATTGAATTTACTGTTAAATAAATATGTTTAGCATTGCAGTGTAATGAATATTGGGAGTGAATTGGAATTAAAACGTACCATTTGTACCACACTGTTTATGCAGTACTGTTGCACTTTTGTTAATATACCATACTTAGCTGGGGGGAAAATCCTCCAGGAAAAGACATTTCCAAGGATAAAGATTTATTTTATTGTCAAATTATTCCTTTTGTTCTGAGGTCAAGAATTAAAGCACTTTGGCAATCACAGCCTAATGGCAATTGAGATTTCTTATAATAAAAAAGAAAAATAAAGGCAAGGAGTTGTGGTTATTTTGGATTACCCCACTCTGGATAATAATAAATACTTTCTTAGAACTTAGGCTCCTATTGAAATAGAAGAGTAAAGCAATTGAGCTGTTTCCTTTGGTATTCAGTTTGAGTTATGGCTATGGTCTTGAGCTATTGTCAAATGTTAAAGTCCATTTTTGTGTCCAAAGAAGTAACAATTATTATTTTTTTGCTCCAGGTTGGGAGACTGAGAAAACTGGCCCAGCAGATAGCCAATTGCAAGCAGTGCATTGAACGCTCCACCTCTCTCATCTCACAGGCTGAGCAATCTTTGAAGGAGAATGATCATGCACGCTTTTTGCAGTCGGCTAAAAATATAACTGAAAGGTAATGCCATAAACTGAGTCTTGAGAATTAGTTAACCTGGCTAACTAACCATTTTCTTTATAATAATGACAATCAGGTGTTTCAATGAGAAATCAAATCTTTGTGATGCTCAAAAAAACAGACATTTAAAGGAGTATATAATGCAGGTATAAAACATCAACATATCCAACAACTGGTATACAGAGGCAAAATGTCAAAGACAGATTAAGAGACATCATTCTAGAAAAATGTTAGAATACTTCCATATAATTGCATATTATGGCAGCAGTGTGGCTCAACAGTTAAGATCCTGGACTTGTCAGCTGGAAAGCCAGACACCCAGGTTTCAGATTCAAGTTCCATGCAATGGGGTGAACTCCCATCCTCACCCTACCTCCTGTCAACCTAGCAGTTTGAAAGCAAGCTAATGCAAGTAGATAAATAGGTACCACTTCAGTGGGAAGGTAACAACACTCTGTATCGTCATGCTGGCCACATGACCACACAAATGTCTTTGGACAGCGCCCGCTCAATGGCCTTGAAACGGAGATGAACACCAATCCCTATAGTTGGCAGCAACTAGTGAAGTAAAATCCACAGGGACCCATTCACCTTTTCTTGCATTTTTTCCATATTTTTATGCTATTAAAACTCTTATTATGTTTATCTATTTGTCCATTTGTACCCTCAAATGGTAGCCCAGGCAGTACATTATACAATGACTTTTTGAATCAAAACCTGCTAACCCGAAGAATGTGTAAAAATCCAGGACTCATTAGTCCTGTGGATTTGAAATTTCCAATGTTTTATTTGCAAAATTGTGGCAGTTGCAACATTCCTACAATCATGTGATCATGATTTTTGACACTCCCTGCCAGCTGCCCACAAGTCCAGCCAATGGGAAGGCCAGCAGAAAGTTGGAAATCATGTCCATTGTCAGTGGGTTGTTGTTTTTTGCCTGCCTGTGATCTTTTCTGTTTATCTGCTTAAGTAACAAAATATTGACTCATCAATGAAGTTAGTTCATTAATTAACTGAAATACAATCAGTTGTAATGAAGTTCAATTTTGAGATTTCAGATTTTAGATGACAATTCTTTTCCTTGGGAGCATTTGAAGCTTTTTATCATAACTCATTTCATGAATGTCAAATTAGCAAAAGATACTGAAAATGTGTATTTATGGTAAAGTAACATTGTTCATGGATTCCATTATAAAGATCACAAATTTAATTCCCAGCAGCTACAAACAAACAGGCAGTACTTCATGGTATTAGGTAGCTTTCTACATTCTAGTTGACATGTTGCTGATCAGGGATATGAAAATTACATTAAATACATGTTAATTTATTTTAAAAGTATTTGCCTTATGTATCCTCACCATGTAAAATAATTTTCAGAACTAAACCCATGTTTTTTATCTTGTAGGGTTGCCATGGCAACAGCATCTTCCCAAGTTTTAATTCCTGAAATTAATCTTAATGACACTTTTGATACATTTGCACTGGATTTTACCAGAGAAAAGAAACTTCTTGAATGCCTTGATTATCTGACTGGTAAGAATTGAAATATATGTAGAAACGTGTTTACCTATTTTAACATAGAGAAGAATGCATGTGATAACATTCGTTGGTTAAAAGAGAGGTTATTGTGATTTAGGGAAAACAGCATAATGAATAATGAATAGCATAATGAATAATCTTGCAATACTGTTTTTTGAAAATGTGTAGATGGGATGCAACCACACAATCCTTCCCAGTTTCCAGATTTGTATATAATATCAGTTTAGCTATGTTCATATAGGTTCATACAACAGAGATGCTTAGAAGATATTTTGATTTAATAGGATTTATAAAAATCAATCTGGGATTGCATCATATTCTGCAGTCTGTTTTGACCTCATGAGAAAATAGTTCTGAAATCTGGAATCTCACTATTCAGCCAGCATTAACTAACATCATTGTGGTATTTTCTCACAGTCCAAAATAAATTTGTGTTTTATTGCACAAGCTGAAGGCATTCAATATGAGTATTCTTCTCAAACTGTTACCATATCAGTATACCGTAGGTAAAAGTAATAGCAGTCTGACATGAGCAACACGATCCATTCTGCATGGAAATTCCATGCTATAAACATTTTTGTCTCTGTGTTGATGAATTATATAAAGGATCTTTTTGGTAATATACTTTCATAAGTTCATGCAATGATATCCAACATGTTTTTTCTTGTTTTCATATTTTTGTGATAAATGGGTCTGACAACTGTATATCTGAGAACTGTAACCACTCATTTAAACCTTTTTCAGCTCCAAATCCACCAACAATTAGAGAAGAGCTTTGCACAGCTTCTTATGACACAATCACAGTTCACTGGACTTCAGATGATGAATTCAGTGTGGTCTCCTATGAGCTACAATATACTATCTTCACTGGACAAGCTAATGTAGTTAGTAAGTACAAAGCATTTTTCATCCAGTTTAATTTTGACTTCCACTAAATCATTTTCCAATACATAAAACAATAAGCAAAATAAAGATAGAGAAATGTACTTTACATTCTCATTTAGAATATAAGGAATCTCATTTTTAGAATGTAAAAATGAAGCATTGAATTTGAGCAAGAAAACATTCTATTATCTAAGAGATTTATAAGGAGCTTAAAGAATTTTCACAAAAAGTGATTTAAATGGAAGCACAACACAGAGGCTGAAGGTATAATAGCAATAGCACTTAGACTTATGTACTGCTTCAAAATGCTTTTACAACCCTATCTAAGTGGTTTACAGAGTCAGCATATTCCCCCAACAATCTGGGTCCTCATTTTACCCACCTCAGAAAGATGGAAGGCTGAGTCAACCTTGAGTCTGGTGAGAGTCGATCTGCCAAATTGCAGGCAGCCGGCAGTCAGTAGAAGTAGCCTGCAGTACTACATTCTAACCACTGCACCATCAGTGCAGCTCGATGCTTTTAACAAGATAAAATTATAATTAAACAGCCTTTAACAGTATAATTGATATACAAATTTATTATAATAGTTATTTTGCAAGAGACATGGTATGAGTTCATTACAGCTGGTGTCATGTTAATTTGATTTTAAAAGAGAGAGAAATTGCCCTACTTCCCCTAATTTTACTACAAGGAATGCAAAAAGGAATCCCAAACTTCTGAAGGCCCACAACTTTTCACTATAGGCATAATAGTGCAAGAAATTGGTATATCACATTACAATTCATAGAAAAATAAGAAAGAGGCAGCAAAAACAGGACAACAGAGTTGTGAAGAAGTTATGTATCATTTTCATTACATTTGTGAAGCAATTGTGTGTGCAAAGGGAATGTTTTATAGCTACTTATTCACTTTCATTTTGCAAAAATCATAAAACTTGGTTCAGTTCTTCATTTTTCTTAACTTAAATGATCAGCAGAATGATTGGCTTTTCTGGAACATATTCAAAAAGATAGTATCATAAATTCAAATTTTTGAAAAGTAAGCTGAAGTATTTATGCAGTCACATCAAGTTGCTATACATTGCTGTCAATGTACACAGGATTGTGAAAATATTTCTATCAGTGTATTAATACATCAGATAAATTTAGCAACAGAAGTTGATTCAGTTTGATCTTTTGTTCATAATAAATGTCTTTCCATGAAGTCTTATTTATTTTGTCATGAATCATTGTCAGTAAATAAAAATAATTAGAGAAATCTGATTCAAATTCTTGATTAATATCAAATTTCTTAAGTGATACTTCATAGATTTTTTTTAAATGGTGCATGTCTACTTCCTGATGTAGATATTTTTGTCACTTTTGTTTTGTTCTTCCAACTATAGATAGAATAAAGAGACGCAACAACTTTTTTCTTGCATCTCTTAATTCCAAAATGTATATCTTGAATGTGTTATCGTAGGAGTTATTAGAACTGTGACTGAAGTTTTTTTTTTTAGTATTCTTTTCTTGTTTTATTTCTGTTTATATCATTCAATTTGAAAGGATATTTTTAAAAAATCTGTGTATTATAGTGGTGTATGATACTAAGTAACATCAATGCTGAAATATATGTTCTTTGTAAATTAAGAATACTTTTCTTATATTTGAGAAATGATTAGATTGGCTCTTCGCTTATTAACCAAGTGCATTCTGTTGAAACATTATGAAGGGGATTCTAGATCCAGAATCTAGTTTACTTAATATTAATCTAAATCAACTGTTCCCAACGTGATAGGAGGATTTCTGATTAGTGAAGTTAAGATTTAGCTTTCAAGGAATTCTTGTGTCTGCAATAGCAGCAACCATGTTTGGTCTTGATGTTATCTCCTTGCTGGCATTTCTGGAGGTAGCTTTACCTATGAATAGACAACTTCCATGTTTCCAGGAAAAATGGAATTAGTATTCAGTAGCTAAGCAGAAATCTATCCCAAGCTTAACCCCATCGTCTTTCACATTGCTTAGCATTTAATGGTTAGCATTAAACTGTTTTTAAAATACAATTTTTAAATATTTTTTATTTACCCTGGTTTGGTTTAGGTTAAGCCACAGATGGGTTCCTTCTGGTTCGGCCGAACAGGTAGTAGTTTGGTGGCCTGAGTTGCAGGAACCAGCAGCGACCCAGGCCTGCCACGCCTCCAAACCAGTTCTCATATGGCGGCGCCATCTTGATTATCAGTTCTGCGCATGCGCAGAACAATTTTCTTTGCACAAATCTTTTTTTTTCTTTTTTTAATGTTTTGCGCATGCGCAGACCTATTTTTGTGCAAATGTGCACAGAGCGCACCAAACCAGCAGTAATGTTGGCAGCAACCCACCCCCTGAGTTAACCATCAAGTTTTAACCTAACCTAACTTTCAATGTATGGCCTGCTATATTTCAAATCAGTATATTTCCGAATATATAACAAGCACATTATTTGCTGATGGAAAAGGATTGTATTAACCTGGTCACCTCAAATTCTTATTGAATGGTTTAATAATAAAGACTAGTGATTAATTTCATATTAAATAACGATGAAACATGTTTCCTAACACTTAACATTGAAACTTGAATGTTTCCTGAATCTTCTAGATATCACTTAAGCTACAACAGCTATATGACAATGTCCAATGGAAGTGGGCAAAAACAGGAACACACAAGCTGATGATATAGTTCTTGGAAATGCGTATTTTGTAGCAAGCCTGGATGTAAAGTTGAGAGTCCTAAATAGCAATTAGAGCAAGACAATAAAGTGAAAAGGCTGTGAAAGTATTCAACTTTCTTAGATTAATTGCTAGCAGGCAGGAAAAGCTAATCGCTAGTAAACTGTGCTTCACTCTGTTTGACCCACTTTCTGTCTCGCATTATGCTGATAGAAAGCACACTGTGTGGTGAAGACAATACATCAGCTGCAAAACTCTGAAGAGAGACTTTAAACAAAGCTTCTATTGTGGGGAAAAGAGCTGAGGATGTTTTTCCAGTCTTAATGAAGTAAAGTTTCATAATGAATCAGCATGAAATATTTTGCCTTAATTGACTGTGAGGGTGGCAAATATTTATTGAATGATGTGATTGAAATAGGCTGGTTATTTTACATATCATCTTATCACAATGTAAAATGTGCAAAGCATGGTGTGACAAGTAGTTTCTGTTGTGTATAGTTGCATTAGTGTGTGAACATTTGGTGCCAACTCCCCTTTCTTTTTTGGGCAGGCAACAGTGATCTCTTAAGGTTTTGGACGTCATTCCTAAATGACTGTGCAAATGATGCTTTAAAACACCTGGGGGACATAATGTTAGATACTTTTAAGTAGAATATTTTCATACTGAATTGTTTCGAGAATCAGACTAACTTGTTCTAATGATGCTTGCTCTGCTGTTTTCTATTATAGCTTACAGAAATAAAAATAACATTTTAATGAACTAATTATGATTAATTGTGTTTATATCTGGCTTGTCCATCCAGACAATACTGAGTAGCTATACTGTATATTATAATTAAAAAAACTATCAGTGAGGTTGTTAACTGAAGTAATGTGTACATTTTATACAGTTTTAAATATAGGTAGTTCTCAACTTACAACAGCTCATTTGGTGACTGTTCAAAGTTATAACAGCACAGAAAACTGTGACATGTCGTTTTTCACTCTTATGACCTTTGCAGCATGATCAAAATTCAGATTTAATTTAATTTAATTTAATTTAATGCTTCTAGACCGCCCCCTCTCCCGAAAGGGACTCGGGGCGGTGTACAGTTCATACAAAATATATCAGATACAATAAAATTAAGTATGTACAGTTGACAGTTGACAACTTGGCAACTGGTTCATATTTATGACGGTTGCAGTATCCTGTGATCAGGTGATCAGCTTTTGAGATCTTCTGATAAGCAAAGTCAACGGGGAATCCAGATTCACTTAATAACCATGTTACTAAGTTAACAAACGCAATGATTCACTTAACAACTGTCATAAAAAGTCATACAATGGAGCAAAACACACTTAACAAATGTCTCACTTAGCAGCAGAAATTTTGGGCTCAATTGTGTTTACCTGTACAGGACTACCCCTACAGTTTTGTAAACTTTTCTTTTTAGTATCTGTGCACAATATTCTTTACTTGTTTTGACATTTAGTATTTGGCATGGTATTAGGTAAGCAAGAAGTTGAAAGTGAATATTTGGTCATAAATTGAGGGTCATGATCATTGCAAAAGAAATTGAAAAGCTCATGAATGTGTGCCAATGCATTAGTAGAGAAATAATAGCTGTTATTTGATATGCAATGATTACATATTTATTCTTTAGAAACAATGTTATGGTTAACACCTGACCACATCTACAATTTAGACTGTTCAAGTGTCCTAGAATTTGCTTCTTACTTTTCATCCAAATTCTCATATTAGTTCAATATTCATTATCCATAGGTCAATTAGTAATTTAAAATATTAATTTTTCTTAAAAATGATGAATGTATTAATTTTCATCCATTGCTTCTTGTCCTGCCTTCATGTGTTTTGTGGCAACTCCTTTGATATTGGTACACTGCTATCACCCTAGTCCTTTGTGTAATGTGTAATGACTTTGTATAATGAACACAGTGACGTGCGGTGAGGGTTATGGCTGGGGAGGCTGGTGACGTCATCAGGAAGGCGGGGAATGGGACCATGTGTGCAGGAGGCTGAGCCAGCCTCAGCCTCCAGCACACGTGGTCCCATTCTCCGCCTTCCTGAGTGAACATTAAGGGGACCGCGGAGTGCACTGATCCGCGTAGCATTGCTTCCTCCACCGCGCCAGTCCCTTCCCCCCCCCACTCCTTCAAGGTTTCCCACCAACCCAAAGCCCGATCCCCAGCTCCCTCGGGCAAGGCTTGAGCGTGCCTTCGTCATCCGGAAGCGCTGACAACATTTCTGCCTCCGCAGCTCCCGGGCGCGGACGGACGGATGTATATAATATTTTATATATATATATATATATATATATATATATATATATATATATATATATATATATATATATATATATATATATATATATATATATATATATATATAATATTATATTATATTATATTATATTATATTATATTATATTATATACTATTATTTCATGAAGAGAGGTGAGGCCCTGCCTCCCCTGACCGCACGTCCCTGAATGAACACAACTAGTAACATTCCTTTCCTTTCCATTTATTATCCAATTCTTTATAAACTTCCCTCTAAAAGTCTTCCAGTGTGGATTTTCTCCCTTGTTATGTCAGTGTCATATCTATAACAGAATAACACATTTGAAAGGGAGTTTGTTTAATTGGATGTATTGATTACTTGGATGTATTAGGTCTGTTTTTAGTAAAAGTGTTTTTTTTCTTTAAGAGCGTGATTGATTCTTTATAGATATATTTATAGATATTTATAGATAAATTCAGATAATTCTCCCTTTGGAACTATATGCTCATCTGGCTATAAGAGCCTGAAATACATTTAAGAAAACAAGATTTTACAATTTGTTAAAAGTACTGAAACATGGAATCTTGGTAGAAAGCTTTCTAGTGTCTCTGAATTCATCTGGCAGTTGTATTTGAATTGCTACTCTGTCTCCCTAATTAAGCACAGATTTAAAGCTCATTCAGTCACAGTGATTTTCCTGTACTCATATTACCATTATGCTTACTTAATGCAAACACATCATATATAGCCAACCTATTACATATTTGTGCCAGTGACTCTTCAAAAATCTAATTACATGGATTGATGAATTCATTACCAAGAAATTATAGCCAAAATGGGATGCTACAATTATACACTAACACAACCATTTCCTTTGGACTATGTAAGGAAAGGGAAAGAATCCAATCTACATATTGAGCTCTGCCTCCCCACCAATTAGGAATGGAAAATTCTATGGTTAATTGTACTATAATCTTTAATCAGAGCTCATTTCATTAATGCTTAATATTATTTGATTAATAATTAATATGCTTCTAAACATGAATATGTGCATGAATTCTGCAGAAAACTTGAGGGCATCCATCAAACTCCAATTAGTCTGTTGGCCAGATACACATTTGTTTATAGTGGATCATCTTCCGGATATTTTGCTACAATATAGACAGTTTTATTATTCTTTATTTCAGTGTATATGGCCATTCATCTCATTCATGACTCTGGATAGCTAACAGCATTAAAAGAAAATATAAAAGACTAAAAAAACAGGAAACCACCAGCCCACAACACACACAGAAACAATGACTAGGGTAATAACAGAGGCATTAATCACAAGTCAACATAACCAATGTATGAACCAAGTCCCACCTTTCTGATCCCCACTAGTAGAACATTACCAACTGTAAGTTAAAATGTTAAGAAAACATTTATATATAAATGTATATAATTAAACAACATGACAAATTCAAATTAAATAAATACATATAGAGAAAAAAATGATATTTTTATTTTCAACCACCTAGGAAAGAAAAGAATCATAAACTTAATAAAGAGCTTAACAACTGTGTGTTCTTAAAGATTATCTATCTATATACATATATACATATATATTATATGTGTGTGTGTATTGTATTTTAAATAATTAAAATGCATTAGTATTACTAATTGACACTTACACTGATGTTTTTTATGATTAAATATTGCATATTATATCATTAAATATTACAAGGATTTGCCAATGATTTTCTCCCACCTACCAACTTATTTTTGGAACTTTATCAATAAGAAAATTTTGGGAAAAAAATAAAGGATTATTTCCAGACTGACTTCTCAGGTTCTCAGAATTCTACCTAATATATCTCATTACAACCAGTGTACTTATCTTTGATTTGTACTTAGAGACTACTTAAAATTTAGACTGTACCATACGTGATAATTTACTATCCTTGCTTTAATGCGTTTCTTTTTAAAATCAGAAACATGAATTCATTTTTATGATCAAACTAGATTGATCAATTCCAAATGTTGTCTTATCTCATTGTGATCACAGTTTCACAGACCAATATCCTATAGATGGTAATACCTTACAAAAGAAATGGAAACTCTGCAATATCCTTGTATTATACTGTTGCAGGGAATTTGGAAGTTGTTAACTTTCCCATAAGAGTTTTAGTTAACTGAAAAACAGATGGTAGGACTAACTTTTTTTTTAGGTCCACCCCATAGTCCATCCTCCCTCCCTCCTTCACTTATATCTTATAAGAAGCCTTTTATATAACTGATATAAATTCCAGCCTAGTTGTCATCTCATTAGAAAAGTACATTGCATGTGGATGCCCCCAATTCAGATTGGTTCTTTTATTTCAGGGTTTTTTTTATTCTTGAGATGGAGTGTGGATCTCATCTCAAAATCAGTGGAAAACTTACTGTTGATTGGCCAGATGCTTAACCATTCAAAGAAGCAAAGGACTACTGCTTCTTTGAATTCTTGAAGAGCTTCAGCTTCTCCACCTTGTTTCAGGTGTAATGAATGCATGCTTCATAAGACAATTAATGATTTTGATTTGAAATGCAGGTCTGTGTAATTCAGCCGACAGCTGGATGATTGTTCCAAATATCAAACAAAACCATTACACAGTGCATGGCCTGCAGAGTGGCACCAAGTACATCTTTGTTGTTAAGGCCATTAATCAGGCTGGCAGCCGCAACAGTGAACCTGGAAAGCTGAAGACAAATAGTGAGTAGTTTTACATCTAATCTAAATGCATTCACTTTTTGTCTCATCTTGATCTGACTCAGTTAGGCACTTGAAAGTACAGTGTACTCCCTCCCATTTTAGTGTTTTCCTGTACAATTGTTATTACATTCAGCAGGTGTTTGCTAAAATCTTTCAGCCTGACAACGTACTATTAATATCTGTGGAAGCACCTGAACTCTGAAGCACCATGAACAATTTAGGGAAGGATACAAAAGGAGTACTATTTACTTTTGTTTTTGAAAAGTTTCCATTCCATGCTAACTTTTATTTATTTTTATATATCTATATCTAAGCACATTCAACATTTAAACTTACAAAGGTCGAAATAGCAATTGCTGAGAAAACAAGGCAACGGCAAAACATAGCAGGACCATTGAATAAATTAAAATAATTTGGAGGTGGGAAGGGACTGATGGGAAAATAATCAAACAGCATATTAGGGACTTCATCAACAGAAATTAAATACCTTTTTCATGCATGCTGAAACAGCTTTATTTTAAAACTCCTGTCTTATCCATATTCTAGGTCAGCCATTCAAACTGGATCCCAAATCTGCTCATAGAAAGCTAAAAGTGTCTCACGATAACTTGACTGTGGAGCGAGATGAAACCTCTTCTAAGAAGAGCCACACCCCTGAACGTTTTACCAGCCAAGGCAGCTATGGGGTAGCTGGCAATGTGTATATTGACAGTGGACGTCATTACTGGGAGGTGGTTATCAGTGGAAGTACATGGTAGGTGGGTCAACCCATGCAAGAACGCATACTTTCTTTCCCTAAATGATTAATAACATTTCAGATTTGTTCCCTTTAACTGATGCAAAGAAACTGACAAAATATTATAACGCAGCTTTAATCTGGGGTTTTTGTTGTTGGTTTCTGCAGTAGTACAAAGAAGTTTATTACAAAGGCGGCGGCAGTTCAGATTATATTAACAGCTTAAATCAGACTGGATGAGACCGGTTTACAATGTTTCTAGAATCTGGAATCATAGCTTCTAGGCAGAGACATTTCCAGATTGGAATTCATAGCCTTTTATAAATCCATTCTATTCCATATCAGAACGTTGAAGAATGAAGAAATAAATTAGAGAATAGATATTCTACTAGTAATTTTTTTAACTAATAGTTCAGAATAGGGGGGTATGAAGGCTGAACAGGTAAAGATGCTGAGCTTGTCAATTGGAAAGCTGACAACCCCGGGCTTGAAACCCAAACACCACACAATGGAGTGAGTTCCTGTTACTTGCCCCAGTTCCTGCCAATCTAGCAGTTTGAAGGCATACAAATGCG
Source organism: Natrix helvetica (assembly GCF_964273705.1). NCBI lineage: Eukaryota > Metazoa > Chordata > Lepidosauria > Squamata > Natricidae > Natrix > Natrix helvetica. The sequence continues at coordinate 44,846,515 of NC_138549.1, read as the reverse complement.
AGTAGATAAATAGGTACCACTTCGATGGGAAGGTAACAGCATTCTGTGCACCTCTACATAAAGCCATGCTGGTCACATGAATACAGAAGTGTCTTCAGATAATGCTAGCTCCCTTGACTAAGAAACGGAGATGAGCACTGCCCTCTAGAGTCATATACGACTGGATAGGGGAAACCTTTATCTTTATCCCTAATAGTTCAGAACAGTTGTTTTAACCAGTATACGCTAAGCCGTCTTCATTTTGACTGTTACAATTGCATAACATGGCTTTTTTTATAGCAGAGAAATTTGGGACAATAAGATTTGCATGAATTGCCTCTCACTGTATAAGGAAGACCATTAATGAAATATATACCTTTTTTGAACTGCAAAAGATACTTTTAAAGGACATACGGCTTCAGAAATACAGCAAATATATGGCATGAATTATATATTTTCTTAATTTTGTTTTTGTAGGTATGCCATTGGTGTTTCTTATAAGTCTGTACCAAAACATGAATGGATTGGAAAGAATTCTGCTTCTTGGGTTCTTTGTCGCTGCAACAATACATGGGTGGTGAGACATAACAGCAAAGAAATTCCAATAGACCCTGCACCTCATCTTCGCCGTGTTGGCATTTTGCTAGACTATGACAATGGTTCTTTGGCCTTTTATGATGCCTTGAATTCTCTACATCTTTACACTTTTGATATTACATTTTCACAGCCTGTGTGCCCAACATTCACAGTCTGGAATAAATGTTTGACAATAATAACAGGCCTTCCAATCCCGGATCATTTAGATTTTATTGAGCAGATGCCATGATCAATACTGACTGAAGATGGATGATGAATGTCCTATGGACCTCACCTATACTTTTACTGAACTTTGATTGGAAAAGGGAAATACATTTCATACAAAAAAGACATCTTTACCTGTTTTCATCCAACAGTCAAAATAGGAAGATCTCCTTGAACATTACTATTTGTTTTGTATTAAAAGCAAGATATGGCTTTAATAATTTTTCAGATTGTTTTTGTATCTAGTCTCCTTCGGAAAACTTATAAATTATTTATATTAAAAAAACAATCTTCTAATAGGAACCCCCAATTTTGTATTTGCATCTCAGCACCTCATAACAAAGACTTCTTTTTGCACATGAAGAGCTGTGTCAAAGGTTCCTACTAGATGTCTCCAATAATTTTATTTTATAATAGAGTTATTTGGAATTATTTGAAAGAAGGATACAATACTTATTCTTCAATTTTGTTCTTATGGTGCTTTCTTAGCAGTCACTTTTCACACCACAAAATACCGCTTCAATTTGGAGCGTATTAAATTATACTTTAATGTATAAAGTCGGTGTCTGAATCCACCAGCAGTCAATATTATTGATAACAATTTTCTTAAATACTAATTATTCACCTCTGTCACAGTTAGGAATATGTATTTTGTATTTTTCCTTTTGGTCTCAGAAAACCGTCAACTTAGAATGAAACAACTAAGATAGATCTAATGTTATGTATTAGATAAAAGTATCACTAAGATTAAATGATGATCAATTTCTGATGGTATTGATTTGGATACATATCATTGAAAAGGTACACAAAGCAGCCACATATGCAGTGCTCGGGATAGGCAATGTACAACTGATTTTAAGTTGAAAAATGAGATTTTGTTATGTTATAGTATATCAATAAAAATAGTAAAAGGTATCTGTTTTGTAAACAGTGCCAGAAAGAGCCATACACTGTATCATTCTGTGGGACTTTGAAGGGATCCAGGGTTTCAGTTTTCTTCTTAATTTGTTTCTTTTGAGGAGGGTCAGGTTTTTGAGGTGGTGATTTTTTTCAGCAAGAATTCCAAATGAAAATACTTCATTGTAAAATCTTCACCCAAAGACTGAAAATGCTTTTACTTTAAAAAGATACATTATTAAACCAATGCTCATAAGAATAATTAGCCAAGCTAAATTTCAGAGAAAAAAAGAGTTAAAAGTTGACATAATGGCAGCCAACCAATGACTATGGGATTTAGTCCCTTCTTCTATCTCCTTGTGAATATTTATCGTGTATCATGCTGTCATCATGTTTACATTAACATTTCTCCCTTGCTATAATGTTTTTTAATCTTGGCAGCTCTAAGATGTGTGGACTTCAACTCCCAGAATTCCTCAGCCAGCATGTACACATCTGAAAGTTGCCAAGGTGGATAAACACTGTTGTAGTTCAACTGCTGGCCAAGAAAAAGAACCACTATAGCAGGGGTGTCCAAACTTGGGAACTTTAAGACTTGTGGACTTCAACTCCCAGAAGCTGGCTGGGGAATTCTGGGAGTTGAAGTCCACAAGTCTTAAAGTTCCCAAGTTTGGACACCCCTGCTATAGTGGTTCTTTTTCTGGGGAATTCTGGGAGTTGAAGTCCACAAGTCTTAAAGTTCCCAAGTTTGGACACCCCTGCACTATAGGAACCTTGTACTATACCAGGGGTGTCAAACTCAATCATGTTGTGGGCCAGATTGTGACGTATCGTGGTAAATTTTGCCTTTGACGAGATCGGTTGGGCGTGGCCTGCACATGATATATCCAGTACGCGGGCCTCCAGTTTGACAGGCCTGCATTATACTTTCTAGCAATAAACCCCCTAGTATTTGTTAGAAACTGTTACGAGCTAAAAACTACAAACTTCTTTCCTCCTATCTTACCTCCAAGCCTTTTTGCTTTTATTTTTTTTCAGTATAAGCATATTTATTTTGTTTTATCAGAAAACAGAAAAACAAGCAAATCAAAAACACACATCCAACAAAAAAGACCCAAAAATGGTGTACAAAAGAAAAAAAATAGATCAAAATACCAAATAAATTTAACATAGAATCCACCTCGGCTGGGTGCTGGAAAAAAAGAAAAAATAGTAAATTCCCCTTTTATATATATGAATGCATGTATGCATGCATACGTATGGACATTGTGTTTCACAAAAAAAAAGACCCACCCTGCAAACAAGCCCTAGCCCAATTTTCACACCTGTGCCTAATATAAGCCTTAGCCCCTAGTTAAGCCCCACCCACCATCTGGTTGTATGAGGTGAGGCAAGGTGCAGGTGTAAAAATATCAATCTAGGGATGCCCCACATTCCCTGCACCCGCTTACCTTATGACCACTACAGCCAGGCCTCCTACATCTCGACACCTGTTGCACTGCTGCCTGACTTCTGCAGTTGCTCGCAGCTGGACACTACATGGCCCATGGCGTCAAGAACCCACAAGCCTTGTGCTGGCACATGTGGCAGGACACTACAATGCTCATTGCACCAGTACCTCCACTTGTGCACAATGGCACAATACACCACACAGCCTCCTGTGAGCAGCGGCACCAGCGCAACTAGCCATATGGTGTCTGGCCATGACCAGCTGCAAGCATCTGTAGAAGAAGCCAGGGAGCAGCATGAAAGGTGTTGGGGCATGGGTGGTGTGGCTGCGGTCGTCCTAAGGTAAGTGGGTAAGACATTCCCCGAAAATAAGGCCTGGTGCTTATTTTAGGGCCAAGAAGAAAATAAGACTGGATCTTATTTTTGGGGAAACACAAACACAAAATGTTGTGCTTATGTCTAAAATGTTGTAAATCAAGAGGTGGGGACATGTTGTCCACAAGTCCACATGGCAGTTGAAGTCCACAAGTCAAAAGGGCCATAGTTCCCCACCCCTATTGTAGATGGGTAGTTTGAAGAGACTGATTCATTCAAGCTCAGTAAGTCCCTAATAAACTTTCAAATGAAGGGGCAGGAAAGAATAGCATGGGATGTTTTTGGCCCATGTTTTCTGGCCTTTTCACTGTCCAGGGGTTGAGTACCTGAAAGTATTGTGTAAGAAGATGCAATGCATTCTGGTAGTCTGGTGTTTTTCCCTTCTGCATAATCTGCTTTGTCTCCTATTTAAAAGTGAATGCATTTAGAGGTTTAATCATTTCTCCATGTTTATAGCTTCTCAGAAGAATATAAGCATTGAGGAATGAAGTTGTTGGGTGTAATTCTTCATTAAATCTGAGCCACTCTTCAGAGTAAATCATTAGGTTGCCACCTTTCTGTTTCATCAGAGCCTGGAGCTTGTAGCGTGACCTTCAAGCTCCAACTAGCACTGAACTATTTGTGAGTCAGACACACAAAACACATTTTTAAGCAACAAGTTGGTTAAGGTTTGCCAAAGTGTCTCAGCTGTCATTTCTTCAATAATGGGTAGAGGAGATGACTGCATATTTATTCATCTTGCCATGTACTTGAGAAAGGAACATTTTTAATATCCTTCAGGAATGCCTTTCAATTCTTTGTTCTTATCATGTAAAATGACAGTGCTATTAATAAATATTCCTTGGTAAAAGAGAGATCACTTTGTCAGGGAGCAAAGTGCACTGGAGGGCTATGAAAGACCACTTACAATTACAGGTAATCCTTGAGGTACAACAGTACATTCAATGAATGTTCAAAATTACATTGCACACCTGAAATGCTAAATACAAATTCATTTCAAAGTTACAAATTTTGCAGTCCCTTCCCTCGATGGTAATTACAACCAACTGCAGAAATGCTGCAGCACACCCATTCACCTATTTCCCTCCCATCTTACTTGGCCAGGTCCTCAGAGACCCCCCAGAACCCAGTATGTTGGCCTCTTTTGCCAATATATTGGATTCTATGCATTCCTCCCCACCCCCACTTTCCTGTCACCATTTGCTTACTTACTTTTTGACAAGCTCAGGAACTCAGCCTAGAGAAGGCTTAACCCTCACCGGACCACACACACAATCAAGAATAAGAAATCCGATCTCTTTTGCTTCCATTGCAATCCTTTTCTCTCCAGCCAGCATAAACTACTACGATTTCTTCTTGGCTCCACTGGCACTGGTTTTATGCTAAGAAGCTAAGAAGAAATAGTAGTAGTTTATGCTGGCTGGAGAGAAAAGGATTGTAATGGAAGCAAAAGAGATTTCTTCTTGATTATGCCACCTGGCCCAGCAAGGGGGTGGCCATTTCTACCCTGACTTCCTGAGCTTGTTAAAATGTAAATGGGGAGAAAGCCCATAGGGCTTTGGGGAAACCAAGGAGCAGGAGGCAGACCATGGGATATCTTAGAGGGTGGGGGAGGCTCCTTGGGAGTGCCTATGCCTGCACTAGGCCGCCCTCGGTTTCTCCCATCCCTGAGTCACCCCATGCTCTACCTAACGACCCGTGCATTTGTTTCATGAATGCATTGCGGAATGTAGGGACATTGAGGTCATTAGGTGCTTCATTTAATGTGGTCCTTGACTTCCGATATGAAGGAAGGCTCCATTAATGTCATAAGTCAAGGACTACCTGTATGTGGCAAATAAAAACTTTCATCTTCTCAGTACCTTGATATATCTCCCGGCCTCTTGTGCCTCCTTGTCAATCAGCCAATCAGCACTGGTGAATCCCTCTGTTGCTTTCCTCCCTAAATTCCTAAACCAATGCTTGAGCGCCAATTTGAAATCCTAAACCGACCAAATCTAGTAGGATAATGCATACACATCCCTCAGGGGCTTGAATTACATATCACTTATTTAAAGGGTCCTGTTTCAAAGCTTGATTAATTGATTAAGTCTTGATTAATCTGCACTGTAAACAGGAACTAGACCCAAGCTACTAATCTTGATCAATGTCATTCCAAAGAAGTCAACAGTCCAACTGAAGCAGATGCCATGCCCAATAGGAAAATTAGCATTCATTTACAAGTGCTGTCTGTCTGGTACTGATTAATTTGCAGTTTTTGAGAGCAAGTTTAGAGCTATTTGGGAAACAAGTATTGATAAGCAGCTCTAAAAAATTAGTAAGAAAGCCATGCTGACTTGCAAGCTGTTATCTCAAATGACAACTATTTTTAACTTAAGAATAATGGTTAGTTCATTATGAGGGTTTAACATGTTTTCTGTAGCCAAGAATAATCGTTATTTTTTAATATACAATTGAACCCCATACATTTAAAATAGTGTTTCTTCAAGACTGAACTATGGGTTCTAGCTCTAGATAAAGTTGCTTAAGATAAAATCTGGTTCCTTCTGTATGTATCCTTCCATTGAGCTATTGTCCCTTAGAGATGGAACTAGGATAATTCTTCATCATTCTAAGTTAAAGGGGAAGGCATGCTGTGGTTATCTAATAATGTACTGCAAATTAACCTAATATCTACTAACAGCTTTCACCTCCCCTATAAACAGTCTTTTAAACATGCATATTCACATAGATTTTGCATACAATTATATCAATTTTGCTGTACCTTATTGCATCATCTTGTCTGAAGTAATATTTTTTCTTGTCCCATGTTTTTTTCTGTTTTATATTTAAATAAACACTAAAACAGGGTGGAACTGTGAAACTGAAAGACTTCTGACTTCCGCTCCAGATCCTGTTGATTCAACATTTAAACAGCATCATGGGCTACTTAATTGGCTATTATTGCTTCCTTATTTATTTCGTATAAATTAGCCCTAACATCTTAGCAAACTTTCTTGGATGAAGACATTATTTCCTAAAAGAGACTCTGAAGGACCATTGCATTTATGACCATGCTTACAGCACCATAAATATATATATATATATATATATATATATATATATATATATATATATATATATATATATATATATATATATATATATATATATATATATATATATATATATATATATATATATATATATATATATATATATATATATATTAAATTAATAACCCATACAAGTCTACATATGCCACTAGGTAAAGAGCCTTAAAGAGATAATCCTTACAAGTTTAGGATATTACAGTCTGTTTCATTGGCTCTTCTTAGAAGCAAAACAGATTTCTTTAATGAATGGAATTAACATAAGACTATGCAAATTAAGGAAGAATCCATAGCTACTTCCAAATTAGTGTGACAAATGAACTATTTTATTTAAACTTTATTTAAACATATCCCAACTGTTTGTAGTCATGAAAAATGCATTGCACTTTCATAGAATAGTAGAAAAACAACTTCAATAGCATTATAAAATATTACCTTTATCATTCTATTCTAAAGGACACGCTATTGCTATCCATACAAAATCTAAGGGAGAAAGGTCATCATCTCAGCAGCCTGTTTTCCATTCCACCACTACTCATAGCAAAATTTGCCAGGCATTAATTAGCACCTGGATGATCCATTTGTGAAAGGAATGAAATTTTTGGGCCTAGTAGCCCTCCCTGCAGCCTCCTGGGAGCAAAAACGGACAGTGGGGGGACTTGCGTGGGGGGCCCTGTGCCACACACCCCTTCACTCTCCCCCTGCCCCCCACACATGCCAACTTTGATTTTTCAAATCTGAGAATTGGCTTGTAGAGTTCAATTATTTCCTGTAAAAACAATAAATAAGATTTTATTCCATTACTTTGAACACTAATTAAATGTTGGAAGTATATTTGAACAGTTTGTATTATGGAACTAATGATGTGGATCTTCTTACTATGGTTCTAATTGTATCTCAGCTGTGTCGTTATCATCAGAACATGAAGCTTTCCTTCTGCTAGTTTCCTCTGTTAATTTATAAAAGATTAGATTTCTTGGCATGCCATGAAAAACAAAACAGCAAATCCCTATATCATAAGAATGAAGACTACCAAAAAATGGAACTGTGGTCTTCTGTATCCAAACCTAGGAGAATATACATTTCATACATGTGTGTGAAAGGTCAGTTTAATCTGATCTCTGCAAAGAGAAATCTGTATATTCAGCATAGGACGCACTATTGTTGCAGCAACTTGCCACAGGATATTGCAAGTAACCAGCTGGTCAGAAACTTCCAGGAAGGAGAATTATTTCCACCCCACCTCTGCTTCAGGAAGAGTATATATTTGTGAGCATTGCCTCCTCCTTTGCTTTTGGGTTAGAAAGCAAATTCTCTGCACCATTCCAGCCCTCAGATTTTCTAGAGACAGATGAGAGCAATGCAGACAGAATAAGCTGTGCTTAACCTCAAGAGGATGACTTGCAATTAATGAGCTATACATGGTATAGTTCACTGAATCCGCACTTCAAATTGCAATTGACTTTGAACTGCTGCAGACAGTGGTTTAAGCATCACCCTACTTTATGAAAGCTCTTCATATCTTCTCTGTCTTCTGTGTTTGTTGTTTATAATTCATATTTCCATACAGGTAGTTCTTGCCTTACAACCAGTTGTTCAATGGCCGTTCAAAGTTACAACACTGAAAAAAGTGACTTAGGACTGGTTTTTCACACTTGTGATCATTGCAGCATCCCCACAGTCACATGATCAGAATTTGGATGCTTGGTAACTGGCATGTATTTATGATTGCTGCAGTGTCCTAATGTCCTATGATCACCTTTTGCAGCTTTCTGACAAGCAATGTCAATAGGGAAGCTAGATTCACTTAATCGCATTACTAACTTACAGTAACTGCAGTGATTCACTTAACTGGCAGGAAAGGTTGCAAAATGGGGTAAAACTGACTTGGCAACTGTCTTGATTAGCAATGGATATTTTGGGCTTAATTGTAGTTATAAGTTAAGGACTACCTGTACTTTTCAACAGTCTGGGTGGCATACAAATGTGAAATCAAAGAAATACAACTTCAGACAATTTTTTTAAAAAGAAAGAAAATGTCATCCTGTGGAACAGAGACGGTACCCTCCAGGAAGGGAGACTGCATCCTGTGGAACAGAGACGGTACCCTCCAGGAAGGGAGCCTGCATAACTTAGCCTAGGGAAAGAGCCCCCATTCAAGGCTTCTCTAAGGGAAAGCTAGTTTGGGCTCATTCAAATATCTTGGAGATGGTATTCCAAATGGAGGGACCATAACAGAGAAGGCATGTGTCTTGGCGCTCATCAAATGCCATTGTTTAATAGATGGGACCTGCAGCATTCCTTTCTGTCCGAATGGTTAGAAACAATTAGGCTCTATGTCATGTAGAGCTTTATAAGTAGTACAGGTAGTCCTCAACTTATGACCCCGATATTCTGTTGTTAAGTGAGAGATTTGTTAAGTGCGTTTTGCCCCATTTTACAACCTATCTTGTTCCAGTTGTTAAGTGCATCGTTGCAGTTGATCAGTTAGTAGCCAGGTGGTTAAATGAATATGGCTTCCCCATTGATTTTGCTTGTCAGAAGGTTGCAAAAGGTGATCACATGGCCCTGAGACACAGCAACACTCATAACTATGAACCAGTTGCCAAGCATCTGAATTTTGATCACATGATCATGGGGATGCTACATAGGTCATAACTTTGATAAATGGTCATAAGGCACATTTTTCAATGCTGTTGTAACTTCGAATGATCACTAAACAAACTGTTGTAAGCTGTAGTGTAGGCATTTTGATTGTGCTGACAAACCTTCTGGTAACTTTTGCAGGTTGCAAAACAGAAGTGTTACAGAGATATTTTGTGGCATGTCCATAACTATTGCCACATTTTGAACCAGCTGAAATATCCAGATGGTCTTCAAGGGCAGCCTTATGTAGAGTGCATTGCTGTAGTCAAAACGAATGTTCATGAGAAGGGCCTCTGTTTGATTTGAAAGGCATTTCAAAGCATGCCAGTTTCTTTAGTCTGGCTATGTTCACTCATCAAAAAGCATAGGTAGCATTTAAGAAAAGTGTATTTGGTGCCCAAATTAGAATGCTGGAGAACTATCCCAATATTTTTGAAGAAAGTATTGCAGTAAAGTTTGCAAAATGCAGAGAAGGATATAAAAGTAGATGCATTTGAGCAAAAAGGTCCAGGGAGCTTACTGTATGGTTTGAAATTCATCTGGGTGATGCGTAAAGTAGAAAAGTGGAAACAGAGAAGCAATTATGAAAGATCTTCAAAAAATAATGTTTAGAATGATGTTTTGTATAATTAATTTGACTTCTAAGTCATAGATTTGGATTTATTACTGTTTTGCTTGTCATGGTTGTCTATCACTTCGGTGAAATTAAATTAACTTGGGCTAACTTTAATTTTGTTTTTTTTTCTATTTTGGGGTGGTTTCATTTTACCATATAATTTAAGTGGATAGTCAACACATAATTGCCATTCTTCAGAATTACACATTTTCTTATCCTTTTCAAACATATCCCTTTTAGCATAAACTACACTCTCCAGTATTAATTTTGCAATCTAAATTTATCATTGTTACACTTTATATACTGTAATACCCTCCTACTGAGAAATGTCTATGGAGATTTTCAGTCATCCAGGTCATGATATCCCAAAAGAGCTTTTCCAGGAGGCAACTGGACTTCCTTGTTTTCTTTGAAGATGTTTTCCTTCTCATTCAAGAACCTTCTTCAGCTCTCACTGGATGGTGGGGAATGGAAGGATCCCATCAGAATTTTAATTTGAAATATCTGGAGTATACACACTGTAGCTGCTTATACCTAGACTAGGTATTTAGTTTGTTGAAGCTAAAAGACAAACCAGAATGCATAGACCCTGGGAAAAAGAGAAGAAGCTGGCTCACTCTCCTTCTTTTAAAATCATTGGTGTAAGGAATTATGTCTCAATCATGAATTCTCAAATGAAAGAAAATATTTAACAGTAACATTACACGGCATTCCTGTATACTTGCCTCGCAGATATGCTATGTCCACATTGCTATTCAAGCAAGTCCATGCCAGGGCAATGTTATAGTTGTTAGTCACCCATTAGCACTTTAAAATAAGTACATGTGATTTAGATGAGCCAAAGATAATAACAGGATTTATGAGACAGGTTCTGTTTTTTTCTGGCACTGACACATTTACAGTGCATAATTAACCATTTCTTGAACTTTTTGAACATAATATCAGACATGGTATTTATAATCCTGCTGTATTTTCTTTCCTCTTCCATTCCAATCCCAGAAGAATGTACAGATCTGATTGCAGCTCAAACAGATTTTGTTTCCCTCTCTGAGCAACATATAAACGCATTATTTCAAATTAAATAGCAAAATTGCATTCTCATTAGATATGTTGTGGAAGCAAAATTCTGAAGTTTGCTGGTGGATCTTGGCAGGTTTAATTGTTTTTTATGCTGATATTAACTATACCAAGAACATGATCTCTTGTGGCTGAACTGCCCAAGGATTTAGGTCTAATAGCATATTGTTCTGAGAAAATTTGGCAAACCAACAAAGAAATAGGCAACAAAAAAATCCTAATAACTTTACACTGTTAAAAGCATGTGGGTCCCTTGCCTCAATCATTTTAATGTAATGTTTGAAGATCCCATAAGGAGGCAGAAATAAGACTACCAATTTGACTTTATATTTTGCTTTCATGATATGAGCAGGAGATTGTTTAAATAATGAGCTTTATATAATAGGTCTGATTCATTGCATCTTGTCCACTGGATCAACATTGCTTTATCCTGAAGCAATGTGAGCAGCTACCAATCAATGGTGAATAGCTTCCCATTTGCATAGATGGAATGCTTGAAGATTCTTCCAGTCATGTTAGCTACTATTCAGAGATTATTAATCTCCTTATTTCAGGAGATATCCCCCCCCTTTTTTTTTTTACTAACATTGTTTTATCATGTAGAATTATAAGCTGCCCAGTGCACAAACACAAAACAAAAGCAACAGCTTTCCTTTAACTTTATAAACTTCCCAAAATGAGAGGAGGGAATCTTAAATTCTACATTCCTGTTTTTAGTATTTGTCTTAAAATTTACTCTTTTTAAAGGAATATATATATATATATATATATATATATATATATATATATATATATATATATATATATATATATATATATATATATATATATATATATATATATATATATATATATATATATATATATATATATATATATATATATATATATATATATATATATATATATATATATATCTTTTCGTAGATTTTCACGGGTGTAGGTATGCTGGTTTTGTTGTATTCGGGTCTTTTCCCGTGTAAGGTTGAGATTGTCTTTGCAACGTTTCGGCAGGATCACACCTGCCATCTTCAAGCTGTGGGCTTAAAATGGGAACGGAGCTGCTGTCTTTCTGTAAGTCTTGGTGGGAGGGGATGGGGTGGTGGCTTTGTTTCAGTAAGTGGAATGATTGGTTGTGTGGTTGTATCATGATTGGTAGATTAGTGCTGATTGGTGCAGGTTGTGTGTGCATTGTTGTTTTGTATTTTAACGGCTTGGGTGGTGGGTGGTGTTCGTTTGTTGGCTAGGGCTGGTTTCCAGATGTTTGGTAGGCGGGAGGTATCATCACGTTTGTTCATGCTGTGGGGGTGTTTCTCTATTTCGATGGCTTCCATGATTATTCTCTTGTGGAGGTGTTCTGTTTTGGAGATTAACCTGGCTCCTTCAAAGTTGATTTCGTGTCCTGTAGCTTTAAGGTGCTGGAAAAGGGAAGAAGTTTTTTCTTTTTTTCTTACTGCATTTTTGTGTTCTGTGATGCGTGCATTTATTCTCCTGTTTGTTTGTCCTATGTATATTGCTGGGCAGATTTTGCATGGTATTTCGTAGACTCCTTGGTTGTAGCCAAGACCCTCATCTCCAGAACTAAATGCCTAGCCGACAAAGACCACCTGGAAACTGAATTACACAAACTCACAAAGGTATTAATCTCCAATGGATTCCAAAGAAAAACAATCACCAACCTAATCCAAAAGGAGACTCCCCAAAAAACCAAGATACAGAACAGGAAAATGGCATCGCCCTCCTCCCTTACATCAAAGGCACCACAGATAAAATCAGCAAAATTCTCCACAAGCACAATATCAGGACAGCCTTCACCACTGACCAAAAAATAGCCAACATCTTAAGAAACCCCAAAGACAAAATCCAGCTAGAAAACCAAGGAGTCTACGAAATACCATGCAAAATCTGCCCAGCAATATACATAGGACAAACAAACAGGAGAATAAATGCACGCATCACAGAACACAAAAATGCAGTAAGAAAAAAAGAAAAAACTTCTTCCCTTTTCCAGCACCTTAAAGCTACAGGACACGAAATCAACTTTGAAGGAGCCAGGTTAATCTCCAAAACAGAACACCTCCACAAGAGAATAATCATGGAAGCCATCGAAATAGAGAAACACCCCCACAGCATGAACAAACGTGATGATACCTCCCGCCTACCAAACATCTGGAAACCAGCCCTAGCCAACAAACGAACACCACCCACCACCCAAGCCGTTAAAATACAAAACAACAATGCACACACAACCTGCACCAATCAGCACCAATCTACCAATCATGATACAACCACACAACCAATCATTCCACTTACTGAAACAAAGCCAGCACCCCATCCCCTCCCACCAAGACTTACAGAAAGACGGCAGCTCCGTTCCCATTTTAAGCCCACATTTTGAGCCCACGCTTGAGGATGGCAGGTGAGATCCTGCCGAAAAGTTGCAAAGACAATCTCAACCTTACACGGGAAAAGACCCGAATACAACAAAACCAGCATATATATATATATATATATATATATATATATGTATGTATGTATGTATGTATGTATGTATGTATGTATGTGTATGTGTATGTATATGATGTATATGTATATGTATATGTATATGTATATGTATATGTATATGTATATGTATAATACATATTCATATACACTGTTTTTTAATGCCATAGTTGTTGCTCATAGTCCTAGAAGACCTAAACTCAATTTAATTTGAATAATAAATAACTTTAATAATGTTAAAGTTATGGTGTTTAGAGATAAGCAGTAGAAATGTTGATATACAATAGTGCCTTTCCAAGTTAAAAAAAATGTAAAACTCTTGGTGCTTTCTAAGCTTAGTTATTTGTTTGCAGGCATTTCATTATCTAAATATATAACATTTTCAGTGCAAGAGAATGTAGAGTTTGTACCCTGTTTATATACAGTAGCTTGCTTGCCATGTTTAGTGGAAGTTTTTTTCCTTGGTAGTTTCTTGATTAGGGTATTGTTTTCTGCTTGATTTTTGTCTGGTGTTAACCTCAGCTTATCTGGGTGTTGGCTACTTGTAGAGTATAAAAATACTTTTGAATATCGAAATCTAGTTAAGCACCACTGGGAACACCTTACTGACCTGAGCAAAAGCACTGATCCTCTTACAAAATCAAACAAGATGATAACTAGCTCTGCCTTAGAAAGAATGAGCTAGACATTCAAGGCACTAAATGCCTGAGAGAAAATGATAATGTAGTGTCAGACAGCAAAGTTGCATACCACTTTGCCTGGGTTTTTTTGCCCGGTCTAATATTGCTGGTAATTTTAGAAGATGCAGTTGTTTTCCCACCAGTTTCTGTACTTGAGTGAGGAGAAATATTTTCTTGCTGTTTGTTTCAGGCTGCAAGATACCCAGCCTAGCCATACATTCTAATGAATAAGTAGTATGAATTGGAGAGTGTACAAGTATTTTATAAAGGTATCATATTTTCTTGGAGATATGCTTAATTTTTAGTTACTATATGATCATGTCTGTGTTTTTTTTAACCAGCTATATAGAAAGTCAGTTTGTCCAGGATGTTATTTCCAATTTCCTAGCCTATTTTATAGTTCTTGGATTTTATGATGCTCTGTAATCCAAATTCTAAACTGACTAGATTCAATTTACTTTTAATGTCACACAATTTGAAATTAATTGTAGACAGGTATTTCTTTCCAGAAAAACAGTGAAATAACAGCCTTCCCACCCTACCTTCCAGGTTAGAATGGCCCCTTTCTTAATAACTTGCTCAAAAACAGTAATTATGATAATAATCAGGGGGTTTCTGAGTGATCATTGATATTATTATTTATACATGTTTCTTGCTAAATGTATACAGTCTGTAGGTGTGCATTTATTTATTCTCCTGTAATCCATTTAGAGTAATTTGAAAAGGCAACATATGAATATAGTAAAATAAATAATATACATCTGATATAAGACATAGAGGCAGAGCTAATCAGAGTCAAGTAGTCCAAGTGTTATTGCAGAAACTGTATCTTTTCCACAGACTGAAGGAATTGAAGTACTCAAATGAATTCCACCAAGAATAAAATGGGATGATCCAAGAGATATTGCTACTGCATATAGTGAAGATAATCAAACATTTGGTTATAAACACCAAAGGTTATATCTTAGCACAGTCAGAGATCCACATCAAAGTGCTATACAGCAGTACTAGAGCCAACAGAAAGTAAAGTGGAAATAAATTTACTATTTGATTGCCACATCCCTAGCCAGGTATAGTAATGTTGTTGGTTACGGGTCCCGAATAATGTTTTAATGCAAGAAAAGAAACATAGAAAGATTAGTGGGTCCTCATGGGGTCATATTTCTGCTCATGAAACAAGGAGTGCTTTCCCCTTCCCATGTTAAAAAAAATGCATCAAACTTAAACCCTATCCTGGGTGGCCATGGAATGGATGAAAACAGATAGGTGTTGGAACAGTGTGTTTAACACCCTGTCAAACTGGCCAATAAACAGACCATATAGACAGCCATTAGGGTGCTATGAGCCTCTGACCTGCTAGTTAGATTGTTTCTGAACAGCAGAAAAGTACTTCTGAAAGAGTGGTAAATATATAAGCTAAAATAGGTTGACAGAGAGATCACATCATGAAAAAAGGTGCTCAACCAAAGTGGGAAGTGTCAACTCATAGTGGTATAACTAGTGCTACAAGGGAGTAGGAGGATTGGCAATGACTCCATTTCTGTCCTCATGACTAGCAGCACCTAAAAACAGATTGTGGCTGGAGATGGAATAGAGAGGACAAGATAATATTGTTCCCAAGTAATAAAACTTGTGTAACTACTTATAGGCAGAAGCAGAAGCAGAAGCGAAGATACAATAAGCCACAGTGGTCCAGTGGTTAGAGTGCAGTATTGCAGGCTACTTCTGCTGACTGCCAGCTGACTGCAATTTGGCAGTTCAAATCTCACCAGGCTCAAGGTTGACTCAGTCATCCATCCTAAATGAGGTAAAATGAGGAGCTAAATTTTGGGGGACAGTATGCTGACTCTATAAACCGTTTAGAGGGGGCTGTAAAGTGGTATATAAGTCTAAATGCTATTGCTTTTGCTATAATGCATTTAGGGGTGGAACAGTCAGAGAAACCCACCTGTCTTTTCTGGTTTAAACAGACTTTGGAGGCAGTGCAATCCTAATACTCTTAGATCTCTCAAGAGGTCTTTCAAAAAAAATGTTAAGCTTGACAAGTGATTTGGAATTGTACTGACCAAGTACTTTTGTGGAAGCCGGATATACAGTTGGCCCTTCAGTTAAACAATGGCAATGTCCAACAACCAGCGGGGGAAGTGATCTTTACAGCTGCTTAAAATGTCCAATAGGAACTGAATGATATCATTCTTGACCACATCAACAATCACATCATTAATGAAGCACTCTGGATCATGTCTGCACAAAAATTGCCTTGGGAGAAGTGGGAATATGCTAAAACTTGGAACAGCTGAAAGCAACATTAATCTCAGCTGGAGATGAACAGGAACTAACATCACGAGGACCTAGCATTAAAAAATAGGTTCCTGTGTAGGTTTATGCTATAGTTAGGGAGAACATGAGAACAACCCCTCAGTATTTACGTGTCGGTTTCTCATTTTTAATCTAAAAAAATTTATCACAACAAAACTGATCTCATAAAGAGAGATCTTATGTTTTTTGTTTTTTTTAAAAGGCAAGCTTGCAAAATGTCTATGGAGATTCTTAGTCATCCAGGTCATGGTTGTCCCAAAGGTGCTTTTTCAAGAGGCAACTAGGCTTTCTGATTTTCTTTGAAGATGTTTCGCTTCTCATCCAATAAGCTTTTCTAGAAGAGCCGCAGTGGTGCAGTGGTAAGAGTGCAATACTGCAGGCTACTTCTGTTGATCACTGGCTGCCAGCAGTTTGGCAGATCGAATCTCACCAGGCTTAAGGTTGACTCAGCCTTCCATCCTTCCAAGGTGGGTAAAATGAGGAGCCAGATTGTTGGGGAAAATATGCTGACTCTGTAAACTGCTTAGAGAGGGCTGTAAAAGCACTATGAAGTGGTATATAAGTCTAAGTGCTATTGCTATTCTTCAGCTCTGACTGAAAATGTATAAATCCTTCCATTCCCTACCATCCAGTCAGAGCTGAAAAAGTGAAATGTCTTCAAAGAAAAACCAGAAAGTCCAGTTGCCTTTTGAAAAAGCACCTTTGGGAGAAGCTTGCACAATCTTTGTTTAGGTTCATTGCATTCGTTCAATATCCATCTGTTTCTTCAACGAGTGAAAGTTGTTTCATGGTTTTATGGGAAGGTAACAGGAAGACGCCTCTCTAGAGCCAAATCTGTTGGATTTCAGGAAAATAATTGCATCTCATGTTTCTTCCTCCCAGATTTGGGGTTGTTCTCATAGTTTTTGAACAGAAAAAACAATCTGATTACATGTGGCTTTTTTTCTCCGTATTCTTATAAGAGAGAAAAAAATATTCCTTAAATTACCCTCCTGCTCCAAATGTGGACCAAACAAAAAAAATATTTAAAAAATCAATGAAAATGAAGCCTCTTTGGTGTTCCATTTTCAACTTTAATCTTGTTCACCAGCACCAGTGTGGTCCTTGAAAGCTTTCTTTGTGAAAAGGAAATTTAATAACCTTGCTGCAACTATACCAGGTATTCCTGACTAACAAGCACCGATGATAGAGTGATGTTTCACTCTGACAATGACCTCCCCAAGGTATTCAGTTGCACTCCAAACTCCATCCAGATGCAAAATCTTCCAGCATTACTAAATATCTGATCAAGCCATATAATTTTATTATATTGCAGGGTTAAGTGTACTGAAATGGTAGCCCTAGAGAACATTTGGAAATATAATAAGGTTGATGTTCTTTGTGGGAAAATGTTAAAGGTGTTTAACAGCTTCATAAAATTGCATTTTTATCTCACCCTTTAAGATCAGACATAAATTCTGGCATTAGGGCTGTTGTAAAATGTAATAACAGAAACTACAAATCCAAATTTGTATGCTATAACTGAAATAAAGTTTAGTGTTCAAACTGACCATAGCAAAAGCAATTAATTATCAAAGCACAGTTGAAAGACGATGTCAAAATGTAGCACTTTTAAGTCTTACTGATACTAAGAGGTCGTAAGCTTGTGTTATTCCCCCCACGCTGCGCCCAAGAACAGTTAAAAATGCACATACTTTGCAAATTTCTGTTTATTTATGTGTTTCACAGAGTCAGATATCTTCCTTATCACTTATTATTTACCTTATCTCAACAATAATATTATATTGCAACAGTATTGAAAAAGAAAAAAAATAGAATTTAAATATGACATATGGGGAAAAAAGAAAATATGACAGATTTTTAAAAATATCCCCATAATTTCCAATTGCTAATATTTTTGATCTGAAATCTGTAAGACTTTGGGAGGCACAAGATGACATTCAAAAAGAAAAGAGAAATGAAATCTCTCAATCTCTCTCTCTCTCTCTCTCTCTCTCTCTCTCTCTCTCTCTCTCTCTCTCTCACACACACACACACACACACACACACACACTTATATCCTCTTGAAGTATTGATTGTATCATCTGGCTTTAATTTTCTCACTGATGATATTCAGATCTGTGGTTTATTTAACCTTTCCCACTGAAGCAAATAACTGCATTTTTTCTCCTAAACATTTTTTTCCTCTTGCTAGACATTTCATAATTTTTTACATTAAACATAGAGAATTTGAAGATTTACTAAACCGGAACTGGTAGTTCAGATTAGATTTCAGAGCGTGAGTTTTCTTAATCTCTCTTGGAAACTATGGGGATATTTTTGCTGCCAATTTTTTAATCTAATCATTCCAAGAACAGAATAGTATCACTGTAATGAATAACCCAACTATTTGCACAAGCCACTGGAAAAATACATTCATTCCCTCATTCATTAATACCTTTGCACTTATTTGGTTCAACTATATAAATTTTTGGTTAATCCATACACAATAGGAAAATAAGCAGTTAGCACGCCATTTAATACAGTACATACATATAGTATACAACTAGTCCTTGACTTACAATAGTCCATTTGGTGATCCCTCAAAGTTACAACGGCACTGAAAAAAAAGATTTACGACCATTTTTCACACTTATGACTGTTGCAGGTCACGTGATTTACATGTGGGTGCTTGGAAACTGCCTCATATTTATGACAGTTGCAGTGTCCTGGGATCATGTGATCACCTTTTGCAACCTTCTGACAAGTAAAGTCAATGGGGAAGCCAGGTTCACTTAACAACTGTGTTACTAATTGAACAACTGCAGTTGATTTACTTAAGAAATATGGCAAGAAACATCATAATATGGGGCAAAACTCACTTAGCAAATGTCTCACTTAGGAACAGAAATTCTGGGCTTAATTGTGGTTGTAGATTGAGGACTATCTGTTTTATCATTTTTTCAGCAAACTGTCAGTATACATATAAGCTACTCCTAGATAAACATTTACATTGGATCCCTAACTTTGCATGTAGGATTTGGACAACTAAACAACATTCTAAATTTTTTTTTGGGGGGGGGGGGGGTTGTTGGCTTGCTTTTTCATTTTTCCAACATAGCATAGGAAAATATTTCCTTCAGTTATATACAGTCATCTGTTGCAGTTTGCTTAAATTAAGATATCCCAATATCCTCAGATATCTGCTAGGAATTCTTTAATATGTTTGCAATTAGGAACTAAATGAAATATCGTTAGTTCTGATTTTCTCCTGTTGTTTTACTTTAACTTACCTATTTGTACAGTAAAAACTTGCTTAACTGATGAGATTTAGCTAGATTTAGTAGGTATGTATCATTGGCCTATCTATTTTTGGGCACAAATCCTGATGCCATATAAAATGAGGAAATCTAACTAAACCTTTAAGATTTTTTTTAATGAAAGAAAAATTAGGCCTAGATTTGCTCAAATTGCTCATAGATGCTAGATAGGTAGCCTCAAAAATAATGAAATACTTGGAAATACGTTATTTTATTTCTAAAAATCAAATGATTTCATAAAAATCATTTTCTAACCATGAGGACAGAAGAACATAGTGACAACAAAGGGGAAAATATATTTTTCATTCAAGAATTATATATGAATTCACAAGGGCATACTTCCAACCTTAAAGTATTGATGTTAAAATTGGAGCAAAACTACATGCTGTAGACATGCTTACCTCAAAAAAATTCTTAGATGAAGGGCTGGTAAAACTATAGCTGATAATGGCCAGGAATTACTGCCGATTTGTTGAAAAGATCAAAAAACATGTACAAAATGAATATAATAGAAGATAAACATAATATGATTCTTGGGTTGGACAAGAAGACCTCCAAAGTCCCTTCCAACCCAATGATTCTAACTTTAACCTTAAACTGTCTACCGTGGACCTCACCCCATTCCTAGAGGTCTGTAAGGGAGCGTGCATAAGCGCACCAGCGTACCTACCGTACCGTCCCTGCCCCACTGTCCCCATTTATTCCCTGTCCTACTGTCCCCATTTATTCATGTTTATACTTATATCTGTTATCTCATACATGTTTGACAAACTAACTAAATAAATAAATAAATAAATGATTCTATGAGTCTTTCCATTATCCTCTGTAGATAGTCTAAAAAATGCCCATAAAGGACTGGAGGAAGAGCTGCTACCAAGGTAATGTTCAGACAAGTGAGGCTTGAACCCATTGCAAGAAACTAATCTGAGAATATTATATAAACCCCACCTTAGTTCTTGTAAAGATAAAGTGAATGAGGGAGAAACACTTTCAAACTTGCAAGATTCCATTATTATATCTGTGACAATAAAAGAAATCCTGTCTTATCCGGCATTGTATTCTGAGTCTGGTTTATTTTATAGGAATGATATCATCTTCTGGATTTTAAAGACTGCAGATAGTCCTTGACTTACAATAGTTCATTTAGTGACTGTTCAAAGTTACAATGGCATTGAAAAGGTGACTTATGAGAATTTTTTGCACTTACAATTGATCAAGTGACCACCCCATGGTCACTTGATCAAAATTCAAATGCTTGGCAACTGATGCATATTTATGATGGTTACAGGCCCAATTGTGGTAGTAAGTTCACTATCTCTATCAAAAATAAAAGTGCAAGAACCAAGATGTCATTAATTTTTGAAATAAAAGGTTCACCACTGAGAATTTCCCACTGTCTTTCCTCCAAAATATGCATAGCAAAGCTCATATATTGCCATTTAAATCCTAGCACTGTAGCTTTTCAGAGGATTCACCATCTCTGAAATTCTCTGGATTCCATTCTTTAAATTTTAAAAAAAGGCTCCTGATATAAAGGCAAGTAGGATGTTTCAGATTATTGAAACGGGATGAATCCATATAAAACACACAGAGTAGATTTACAATAGTTATTTGGGGGAGAGACAACATTCTCAGAGGTTTCTGGTTTTCCGGCCATGAAAATTAATATGAATTAATCTGTCTTATTCACATGGACTGATTAATTAGATTAAGGAAAAGTAGGAATGGATTATATTCCCATGGGAAGATCATTAATCAATTCACTATTAGAAAATGTCTTTCAAATGCTTACAGATATGTCAAAACAGAGTTAGTAGGACTGAAATCACAGGATGAGGAGCAGGAAATTAAATCCATACTGCACTCCAATGTTAAAAGGAATGTTGGCTGATATCAGCTTTCCCAAACCAATGCCTTTGAGATGTCTGAGAAGACTGATAGGCTATGAATAACCTGAATAGCCTGATTGGCTATAAATTAGAGAAAGAGAGAGAAAAAACAATTTTAAACAAAAAACCACAAAAAATCCTGAACCAATAGAATGTTCCTTCGTGTTCCATATTCAGCTGAAAATAAGCTCCTTGTTCTCTCAGTTTTTTAGCTATTGTTTTCCCCATTGTTACGTCAACCCAGCTATAAAGAAAGCAATAAAAATAGATCAACTTTTCTTTGATATTTTGTCAGCTACATGAAAAAGTTGACTTCATATGTTGAAATTACATGGAACAAAAAGCTCTTATTGGTTTTGAGCTCAGAGAAAAATGAAAGTTTTATTTAAGCTTATGCTTTTAATAATTCCTCCCAAAAGTTGAATCCAATAAGTCTGGACATGCTAGTTGGGTATTCTGGAGGTCATTTTCCCAGCACAGAAGAAATGATATTCATGAAGGAATGTTTCTATAGTGTTGACATCATTTTATAAATTTGGCAAATGTCTCCACACCTTTAATTCATCTTAATTACTACAAGGTGGCTAAAATGCAATGAAAATGACTTTATGTCGTTCAAGAGTATTATCATTGGAGAATACTTTCGATTCTCTAATATTGATTATTTTAAAAGTCTAGTGAATAGTTTACGACAGTACAAGTGAGATAAAATGAACCCATGCAAAGTTGCTCCATTTGTTAAATATGCAGGTCCCATTTAGTCCACATCTTCCTCTCTCTGAACCTGAGCATTCCTCCAGGGTCTGATAAAGAAACACATTTCTCTGCTCAGGATTCAGCTTTGCACACAATTTTTTGGCAAGATTTTGGAAATGGTTTCTCCATTGCCTTCTTCCTAGGGCTGAGAGAGAGTGACTGGACCTTAGTCATCCAATTAGGCTTGTAAAGAAGAACTAGAACTCTTAGTCTCTCTGTCTCTAGCCTAATACTTTGAGCTACCACACTAGGCTGCAGTATGTTGGTTTATTGCTATTACTAATTTATTAGGCATGATCATGACTGAGTAACTGGTACTCAGTTAGCTGGAAATTCCTGTGTATGTTGGATAGAGTGGAGTAATTTCTTCTAAAGTTTCTTAAAACAGGCAAAAAGAAAAGTTAAAAAGACAGTAGTATCTGTAGTGTCTTTTTAACTAATTAGTAGAAAAGACATACATAATTTAACAGATTATTAACAGATTATTAACAGAGTTGGAAGGGAGCTTGTAGGTCATCCAGTCCAACCCCCTGCCCAAGCAGGAGACCTTACACCATTTCTGACAAATGGCAGTCTAGTCTCTTCTTGAAAGCTTCCAGTGATGAAGCTCCCTCAACTTCTGAAGGCAAGCTGTTCCATTGGTTGATAACTTTGTTCCAATGGAAATAACTAAATTGTATCATAGAAAAAGGCCCCCAGGTTTGAGCAGCAGGTGGCTAGCTTTATTTGTAAGATAATGGGTTGACAGTGCTATAGATAACGAGTTGTTGGTACAGAAACCATTTTTCAAGCAAGTAAGAAAATGCTGAAAGAAGTTTCCTATTACATTAGTATTAAGGGAGAACAAAACATATAACTTATTAAGAAGCTTAATAGTACCATAGTTCAGCTTTGCAGTATTGATATAAAAAGCCGTTGATTTTTTAAAGTGCAAACAAAAAGGGATTATTAGAATATATATCTAGACACTGAAAATTTGACTAAGGATACATTGAGAAATTAATTAGTTTGTGGAATTCTGAAAGAAAACATTTTAGTAAGACTTCTAAAGAGGTGTATTTAACATACAAGAGAAAATTTAAAATTGTTCTCTCTATGTGCTGCTAGAAATATTGCATACTGTTTTCGCCCTTTGAATGATTTACTAGAAGCATGGGAATGAACAAAACAGAGCAAACAAGTTTCACTGAAGTAAAAAGTATGTATTCAGACATGGTGCTCACAGGTTTCTGTGAAGCAGGTTTGCATTGCCTAACAATATAGCATCATCATGCTATGGTACACACCATGAAAGAAACAGGGAAAACTTAGTTTTCAAATCATACTCACAGCTGTGGAGAAAATATATACAAAATAGGCAGGAGGCATTTAATGTGGTTTAGGAAATTTTCAATGAATACTTACAAAGGAGGAAATCTAACTTCATCATTGATCACCAGATACTACTTAATGCCAAGCGTTAATATAGCAGCTAATCAAATGCAGTGTTGGATTTTATTTCTTGGAAGACACATATATAAAATAGAAATCAAGAGAACATACAACAATGTAAATGTACCTTGTTTTCATCTGGGATTCCTTTGGGATGCTTTTTTTTCTCAGCAAGATGACAGTTGAAGAGATTAGGACAGGCCTAACACTTGATAATACACAGCAATCTTGAATGGCTGCAGAATCTTATTTAAAGAGGTTTAAGAACAGCATGATAACCTCAACTGTGATGTTCATACATCGTGTTTGAAGAGGACCTTGACATCTAACAGGTTGTGGGCTGTCCATGATGTGTCTGCAGGTGGCTGGTAAGGCATGAAATGTTCTGCCACATATTCTGCCCATAATGTGTGGGCACCATTATTGCAGCATTTGCAGCTCTGGTTTGTGGAGTGCTCATTTCTCTTGTGCTATGGTTGTTCTTCTGCCCTCAGATGTCTGGCAGCATTGGTGAATCAGTGTGCACCATGTCGATCAATCTTGTGCCAGGGTTTCCCAGGAGATGGTGTCGATATCCAGGGACTTGAAGGAGGCTTTCAACATGTCTTTGTATCGCTTCCTTTATCCCCCGTTGCTTTCCTTGAGACAGCTCACCATAGAGGAGCTGTTTAGGGATGTGATGGTCTGGCATCCATGCAACATGGACTGCCCAGCATGTCTGGGCTTTCATCAACAGGGTGTGAATTGATGGCAGGCCTGCTCTGGAGAGGACTTCATATCTAGCACCTTGTCCTGCCACCAGATCCTCAGAATTCTACAGAGGCAGGTCATGTGGAAGTGGTTCAATTGCCTAGCATGCCTCCTGTACACAGTCCAAGTCTCACTGGCATACATGAAGGTAGTTAGCACTACTGCTCAGTAGACTTTTGAGCTTTGTAGCAAGGCTTATTCCACAGCGGTCCCACACGTTGGTCAATAGTCTGCCAAATGCAGAGCTTGCCTTGGCGATTCTGCAGTTGACCTCAATGTCATATGTCAATGCACGAGAGAGGGTGTTGCCCAGGTATGTTAATTGGTCCAGTACTTGTAGCTTTTGTCCCTTCATTGTGATGGTGGGCTCTTGGTGTTGGACTTTCAGAGCTGGCTGATACATCACTTTGGTCTCCTTTATGTTGATGAGGAGGCCGAAGTTGTTGCATGCTGCTCCAAATTTGTTCATACTGGCTTGCATTTCCTGCTCTGATCTAGCATTCAAGGCACAGTCATCAGCAAAGAGCAGGTCCTTTATCTTGGTGACAGCCTGGGAGCTTTGCAGGTTGAATAGTTTCCCATCAGTCCTGTATCTCAGGCTAACTCTCAAAGAACTGCTCTGGAAGGCGTCTGACAGCATGACTGAAAACTGTCCTAGCCTCCTATTGGGTGAGGCGAGAGCAGGAGAATTGGAGCGCAGTGATTGGCTACCCCGCTTGATAGCTCACTTATAAACAGCTGTCAAGAGGGAACTGTTCTGCTTGATTTGGTTCTGGAGTTGCTGTTGCATTAGCTGGTTAATAAAGCCTTGTTGTTCGAGTTACTGTCTTGCCTCAGTCATTGCCACCCATCAAGTATTTAATAAAAACATTATGCTGAACAAGGTTAGTGCCAACACGCACCCTTGATTGATGCCATTTGTAACAGGAAAGGCCTCTGAAGCTTCTCCATTGTCCATGTCATACTGTCATGGAACTGATGTACATCAGGGTGAATCTATCAGGGCACCCAACTTTGACATGATGCCCCACAGACCTTCACAACTGACAGTGTCAAAAGCCTTAGGGAGATCTTAGTGAGATCCTCAACTGTAATATCATAGTGGAGGGATGAGAGTCATCATACCACCAAGGTAAGAGCACTAGTGTTAAAGTATCTTGATGCTGGACATATTGCAGTAATAAAGATGAAGACAGTAATTCCTAATTTTCTTTGGAGTGGAAGAAAATCAAAATACAACAGTTTGCAGGGGGTTATATGTCTCAGAAAGCCCAAGCTTTTCCAAATAGACTACCAGATACACATCTTTGTTTTTCTCAAGCAAAGAAAAAAAGGCATTTTCTTTCTTTTGAATTTACTGCTGCAATTTAATGTAGAGGAGGAAAAGAAGATGGTGACAATAAATATTTGACTGTCCTGGTTTAACAGGATGACTTAGTAGTAAAGCAGAGAGTGACAGAACTACAGTACATATACTGTACATACATACATGCGTACATACATACATACATACATGCACATTCAGTTATATTCATTGTGTTATGATACTTAATAGAGCTACAAATACTTAAAATAGCCAAGAGTACTTCTAAATAGGATTGAAAAGGATTGAAAAACTGGAAGAGGGACTCAACTGTCTTTTGATATATTTAAGAACATTTTAGTATAAGAAATAAGATGAGAAAAAACTATTTTATCATTCATTGCAAAGTACATATTTTGATTAGCTTCACACAGAAATTATCACAATATAACATTCTATATTGCATTTCCCTAGAACAGAATGCTATTTTTTTAAAAAAATCCTATTTACTAACTTAATTTGTGTCTCCCCAAATCTGCAAAAACTTGTTACATTTCAATTATCTATCAAAAATAGATTTCAGATTTATTTTTGTATGCTCTGTTGACTTTTTTCTTGATGCTTCCAAAGTGTAAAAGCTAGTTCCTCTTTTTCAGGTAATCAGTGTATTTTGAATTATATCAGCATAATGCACCTTTCTTAGAAGTTATATTCCTCAGTAGATTTTCTTATGCTTATCTTCTGGAATAATAAAACTTAATATTTTCATGTTACCTTCATAGTTTATTTTCAGGCAAACAAACCACTTGTCAAGTGCCGCACTCAAAATTAGACATTTTCAATTTTCCCCAGTCTACTTGATTTGACTTATTCATTTCTATTTACATTGCCAATCTACATACGTCTTTAAAGTTTTCATTACTATAGTGCTACAGAAAACATTTTAGGGACTTTAAAAATCTTAATAATTTCCAGATGTTTTCTATGCCAATATGCTGTTGTGCAGAATGTACATTTTTCTTGCAAGGACAATTGCACTTAGTTTATTCACATTTGTATATCATATAATGCTATGTTTCTGAAGATTGTGATTCATTTTTCATTCAACTCATTTCTACTTATGGAAAACGTATGTTGTATAATGCTGTGAATTTTCTTTTGGATAAATACGTATTATCCTTGTTGGTGATACCTTTTTCATATAATGCATAGTTTTCTTGCTATCTAATTCAGAG
The DNA here is from genome assembly GCF_964273705.1 of Natrix helvetica. Lineage (NCBI taxonomy): Eukaryota > Metazoa > Chordata > Lepidosauria > Squamata > Natricidae > Natrix > Natrix helvetica. The sequence goes on along the minus strand of NC_138549.1, from coordinate 44,819,419 downwards.
TTTCCTTTCATGTTCCAATTGTTTTAGAAACATCGTGCAAGACAGCAATGCTTAACCAACTTGCATAAGCAGTCAAGGGACAACATATAACCATAAAATTTCTTAAATAGTTTGGATAAGTGAAGGATATATCTGCATTACTTTGACAGAAGTTAGGGGAAATACTCACACATCTAAAGGAGAAAGCTCTGGCATGGAACTAAATAAATCAGAAATAAATCAGTCAGAACTAAATTTGTAAGACTGAAAGAAACTTAGATTGCCAAAGGACTAAGCAATAGCAGTATGTCCAAACACATACTTTTACTCACAATGCATAACAAAGTGTTTGTTTCCCAGGGGTGTTCACAAAAACAGGGAATCTCATTTTTTTTTAAAAAGAAAAATGCATGTCAGGACACAGAAAATGGCCTAGAAATAAAGATAATGTTGGAGTTTGCCATTTTGCTTTCCAACAGATTAGTGGCGACATTTAAAATATACTAAATGATTAGTTTGAACATCTTTTAAATCTAGTGCATCAGAGAGTCAGGCAGATATTAAGCTCTCTCTGGACATACTAAATTGAAAAACAATGGGTAACAAGTGGACTCTAAGAATAAAATAATACATCGTTTTAAGCATTTTCAGAATCTATATATGTTTTTATCATTATACTAATATTATAGAAAATTAAGAGATCCTGAATATATTCAGAATGTTCTTAATATTTATAAATCTGCAACAACGTCGTATATATTTAAGTTCCAAAGTACTTTAATAAGATAATTGATCCATGACAAACTACAAATTTGATCTATGGGTACAAAGTTTTTGGCATTTTAGAATTATGATGACCTTTTGAATTGGGATTTCAAAATCCAAACTGAACTAATTCATGACATTTTTTCTTGGTATTGGTTTAGCATGTTCTGCGCACACACATACACACACATGCACACACACTCACGCATCACATATACAGTACATCCTATAGTTTACAAATTGTAGTGAACAACCACAACATGAATTTAAACAATAGTAGATTAGGCCTTTGATGGGCGCACGAAATAGGGTGAGCATAGGATGATAATACAAAAAGGGAGTCCTTTTGTTATATCATCTTTGCTTGTTAACATGGGAGCAGAAGCCTTTGCAGAATGAACAGTTTACAACAGAATGATGAAACAAGTGGGTCAAATCTTAAACCCATTTTTGAGAGACAGAGACAGAGACATCAGATGTATTTGTGTGCAACAACACAAGATATGTACAAAAGAGTGGAGTGTGGGTCACAACACTGCAATGCTCATCATTTATCAGCTTACCTCCACTTCTGACACAGATATTCATGGAAAGTTGGCACATAAATCAGCTAGATTAGTCTGCTTGTGTGTAAATTGCTTGTATAAATCTACAGCAGTATTTCCAGTTTTCTAAATCTGAGAGTAGGTTCTCTCGGAGTAAGAAAGAGGCATTTGTATGAGATGAATGATGGCCACTTTAAATTGTGTAAGTGGCTCCTTGTGTTAGACTGTGTTAACATGTTTTTCCTCAGATTATCATGGGTATTGAAATCTTAAAGGCATTTTTGAGTGAAACATGCAGAGATATCAGAGTTGAAATGAACTGTCCTAAACTTTTCATTTCCTATGACCAGGAACCCTTCTGTCTTATTTAATAGGCTATAGTTCTTTTCTTCGGAAAACTATTACTTAAGATGGTCTTCAAAGAGGCAAAATGGTAAAATAGTACTATTTTGGTACTATGGTAAAATTGAACATCTGGTCATAGGGTTTCTACCTTAGCAAACGAAGACACTAGTCCTTCCCTTTGATTAAATAGGTAGGTCTGAGTGGAATTCTGGTTTTTTTCATAGTTTTTTCCCTACAGTTTTATGCATGGCTCTTTTTTAGTTCGTGAACACTTAAGCAGAGCTACAAGCAACAACTAGCTGAAAGACTTAATTTGATTTGGAACATAAGCTATAATTAGACTATGTCTATTCAATTATAGAGCTTTTTTTCTTCAGCAGCATTCAAAACGTTCTTTGCTTAAATGTCATTTAAAACCAAAATATGAATTTCCAACTTATTCTCTTATTAGAAAAAAATCAAGTTTCTAGACAATATGAATAGTGGATTTTTTTCCCTTCATTTTGTTATGCATTGGAGATGGAAACAAAGTGAATCCAGATTCAAGATGATTGCACCAATGTCTCAAGGGCAATGGTATGGCATTTTTTACTTCACAAAGTGCTAAATAACATGTTTTTTATTCCAGACATGCATATAGGTAAAGTGTCCAGTGTGCACTTATTTGGTAACACAAATCCATGAAGCAGACATCTTCTGTTGTACACCTATCACAATTCTGTCTTTCCATCAAATACAGTCAATTTGATTAACAGATTTCTGAGGGCAACTGCCTCGTTTTCTGGTGATCTTTGTGCACAATGGGAGCACATCAAGTTGGTTGGCTTAATAACCACATGTTGGCTTGCCATGCACTCTACTAACCTAGGGATCAAATGATTGAACAGTGCACCTATCAACATACCATAGTTTTAAGAAATTAAAACACACCAGTGCAAAGGCCTGATA